>NC_089580.1:107841017-109088273 GCF_019320115.1 Miscanthus floridulus | reverse complement strand
ACTCACTACTACAGAGAATTCACCATTTATTCTAAACCCCACTTCACCGTCCGTTATCACCTCAACGAGCACCTTCGCCGCTCTGAAGCCGCACACAGGGACAGCCACCTCCGGGAGGTGACCGGAAGTGGTCCCCACAAACGGAGGCCCCACGACGTTAAGTGAGTCATTGGAGTCAAAGTATATTAAGTCCAAATTACCCTCAATTATTCTAGGAATATTCCCCTGCACATCTTTGTGTATGTAATTTTGCCACATGTCCAATGTTTCATTATGCGATATAAATACCGTGCCGGCACGAGTGTAGAGACAGAGAATTAATTATCAATTACTCTAAATTTATCACGCCTAGTGTCCCATTGAAAGATCCTAATATGGCTAGAGGAGGGGGTGAATAGCCTATTTAAAAATCTACAAATTAACTAGAGCAATTTGATTAGTATAACAAATAGCGTAATGCAAACTTGCTCTAGCTCTACAAGGATTGCAAGCCACCTATCCAACAATTCTAGTTGCAACGAATACTTAGGCACACAAACTAGCTATGTAATTACTCACTAAGAGCTCTCAACCTTGCTACTCTAAAGAGCTCAACTAGATGAATATAAATAATAAAGCAAGCTCTCAATTCTAATTACACTAAAGAGCTTGTGTCAACTAGTTTGCAAGAATGTAAGTAAGTGAGTAAGGTGATTATACCGACGTGTAGGGGATGAACCAATCACAAAATGAATATATAGCCAATCACCGGAAGAATGCCAAAGACAAGAGACAATCGATTTTCTCCCGAGGTTCACGTGTTTGCCAACACGCTACGTCCCCGTTGTGTCGACCAACACTTGGTGGTTCGGCGGCTAAGAGGTGTTTCACAAACCTCGTCTACACGATTGGACACTGCAAGAACCTACCCACAAGTGAGGTAACTCAATGACACGAGCAATTTACTAGAGTTACCTTTCGGCACTCCGCCGGGGAAGGTACAACTCCCCTCACAATCACCGAAGGCGGCCACGAATAATCACCAACTCGTGCCGATCCTTCACCACTACTCCAACCGTCTAGGTGGTGGCAACCACCAAGAGAAACAAGCGAAATCCGCAGTGCAACACGAATACCAAGTGCCACTAGATGCAATCACTCAAGCAATGCACTTGGATTCTCTCCCAATCTCACAATGATGATGGATCAATGATGGAGATGAGTGGGAGGGCTTTGGCTAAGCTCACAAGGTTGCTATGTCAATGAAAATGTGCAAGAGTTATCCCTTGAGCCGGCCATGGGGCTATAAATAGAGCCCCCATCAAATAGAGCCGTTGTACCCCTTCACTGGGCAAAACACGCTCTGACCGAACGCTCCGGTCATACCGACCGGACGCTGGCCCTCAGCGTCCGGTCGCCCGATGGACGCCACGCGTCACCAGCTTCAAACGTTGTTCGTCAGATTTCAACGGCTACGAAGCTGACCGGACGCTCCGGTCAAAACTGACCGGACGCTGAAGCCCCAGCGTCCGGTCATTTCCAGTAAGCTCCCCGAGGCATGTTTTTTTGACCGGACGTGTCAGGTCCACCTTGACCGGATGCAGACCAGCGTCCGGTGCTCAACCCTAGCCACTGTGCCGTCTGACAGCTCAACCGGACGTAGCCTTTCAGCGTTCGGTCGCTGAGTGACCCAGCGTCCGGTGCTCAACCCTACCGACTGTGCCGTCTGACAGCTCGACCGGACGCAGCCTTTCAGCGTCCGGTCGCTGAGTGACCTAGCGTCCGGTCAGTAGACCGACGCCAGCATCATTTCGACCAACTCCATTTCAACTCTAACTTCTTCACCCTTGCTCAAATGTATCAACCACCAAGAATTTTGCATCCGGCGCAATAGAAAATAGACATTTCATTTTTCCAAAAGCGCCGAATCCCGCCGAGCTTGCTAAATGTGTTAGCATATTTTCACAAATATTATCAAGGGTGTTAGCACTCCACTAGATCCTAAATGCATATGCAATGAGTTAGAGCATCTAGTGGCACTTTGATAACCGCATTCCGATACGAGTTTCACTCCTCTTAATAGTACGGCTATCTATCCTAAATGTGATCACACTCACTAAGTGTCTTGATCACTAAAACAAAATGGCTCCTACATTTTATACCTTTGCCTTGAGCCTTTTGTTTTTCTCTTTCTTCTTTTCCAAGTTTAAGCATTTGACCATCACCATGCCATCACCATTGTCATGATCTTCGCCATTGCTTCATCACTTGGAGTAGTGCTACCTATCTCATAATCATCTTGATAAACTAGGTTAGCTCTTAGGGTTTCATCAATTAACCAAAACCAAACTAGAGCTTTCACCCATGCCGCCTTTGTGTTTTCTCCCTATGGAGTACCATAGACCCTACTCTTGCTGGCTCGTGTCGAGGGTCCAGGGCAGAGCGCGGCCCCAATAGTTGGCACCGTATGTGGGGGGGGGGGCGGGGATTGTGCCACCCATCGCACCACCCATGGCTAGAAGACCACTAACCACACAACCTCCCACCAGGTAAGTGGCCTCCTGCTAGTTCAGGATCCACGGTCAGTTCCTAACTTGACCGCACCACCTTCGCCTGGACCAAAAGCGGTCTCTCAGGGGGATGGAGACTCGAGTCCACTGTAGCCACTGGAGGGCGACCTTAGGATGATGACTTGCCAAAAGGTACACGTAAGGCACCCGAGAAATCTAAAGACGTGAAACCTAGGACGAGGAGGAGGACTGTCACACCCGTTTTTAAGGATAAAATAGGATGCATAATCTTATGTGTGCCCAGAGATCAGTCACATACATAAGCTGACAAATTATAGATAGTATCATCACAAGTGTTTATTACATAACGTATAATAAGATAGAGTCTTCTCATAAATATAGCGGAAATATAAAGAAAAATCTCTCGCGGAAGCTCTATATCACAGGAACGTCAACTAGTTGACCACAAATCTAGTAATCCCCAGGAAAGTTGTCATTACCATAGTCATCTGTTACCCATCCGAGATTTTTATCCAAATAATGAAAATAAACAAGCGTAAATACGTGTCGTACTCAATAAGTGTAACATGGAATTCATGAGCCTCAAAAGGCTTGACACAGGTTTAAAGAAAAATCTCTCACGAAAGCTCCATATCACAGGGATGTCAACTGGTTGACCACAAATTTAGTAACCCTTAGAAAAGTCATCATTACCATATCTATCTGTTGCCCATCCGGGATTTTTATCTAAATAATGAAAATAAACAAGTGTAAGTACGTGTCGTACTCAATAAGTGTAACATAGGGTTCATGAGGCTCAAAAGGCTTGACACAGGTTTAACAACATTCAACTTTTAATTATCACAATTTTAGCATAAGAGTAGCAACAAGTTGTTTTAATCCCATAGTAAACACATGATCAATGTAAACATAAATAATAAATAGCATAAACAAATAATTCTTAGTGATCATCTATTTCATAAGGGTTCCAAGGCCGTTCGTGACTGTGAGCACGACTGATATACCAATTTTACACTCTACAGAGGTTGTACACTTTCACTGTGAGTCGTGATACCCATATGCCCAATTAATTACTCCAAAAACGCTTCCAAGATGAGCAGGCAAGGTTCACTATGAAGCCTTTCAAAGATTCATCTAACAAATTAGGGTCATTAGATTCACTCAACAAACAGATGTAGAGCTCCCCTTCCCGATGGCACAATGACGTGCAGCCTATACGTAAGGGGACGGAGGTCGCACTACACCCCATTCGTCGAGTCATTCTTACACCAATAAAGGTAACATCTAACAAGCTAGAAACTGATCCTCATACTGAGCTAAAGCCAGAGCCATGTGACCCTCATAGCTATACTGTAAGTCAAGGATAATCACTTACAAATATGTCCTTAGGGAGAGGAATCTGAAGCATTTAAAAAGTAGCTAAATACTCTAGCCCCCTATTTCCATGTTACTAAAAAGTCATATTTTAATGTTTACTGCATATACCATTAGTCAAGTTACAAGATCATGGTTTAGTTGAGCACTAACAAAGCTACCCAATGCATATCCCATAGGAGACAAGGTATAAGTTCAATTATAGGGAATCCCTATCAAAGTGACACATGCAAATATGGATTAAATATATTAAAGATGATAGGAAATAAGGATTATCTCATGCCATACTTGCCTTGAACAAAGTGTTCCTGCTGATCCTGCTCATCAAAATAGTACTCTTGATCACCCACAAATTGCTCACCGTCTATACTCCGTAATCACAACAACATACAAGCATCTAGAAATAATCATGCATAACAAACAAAGGCTATAGATTAGAACATGACACCAATTAGCATAAAATTAAGATAAAAAGTTTGTAAAATGAATCTACGTCTCACTACAAACACACAAACGTGAAGATCACAAAAATCGGAGCTAAAACGAAAAAGTAATGAATTAAACAAGATTTCCTTTATTAAAATAATAGATTAAATCTAACCTCAAATTTTAAAAGTTGAAAACATACCTAACAGTAGTATGAACATTTAGATTACACAATTACGAATCTAATGCAACTTGAACGGATCAAACCAGAGTTAAAACAAAGATTTTAGGGCTAAAACAAGCTTAGTGGCAAAACTGTAAATTGATGAAAACAAATTTTGGATCTAACCGAAGAAACTACGTTTTCAAAAGAAGAAAACATATTTTAGGAATACACTTTGGACCGTGGGTTAAAACATAGAATCTTGTGTGGGCTCTTTTGCAAATCTCTCGGCCGAATCGGTATTACGTTATCTGAGCCATTGGATCGATGATGGACGGTTCAGAATAGATAGGAACGAGGAAAGGCTGCCAGTGGTGAACTGGCGGCAGCGCCATGGCCAGTGATGAGTGGCGCACTTAGAACATGGCCTACGGACCATAGGGAAGCAAACCGAGGGCACCGAGAGAAAGAGGAAGGGAGGGCAAACTCGCCAAGGCAGTTAATTGTGGTGCCGAGAGAACGAAGACGGCGTGGCACTCGGTGAGGTGGACGGCTCGATGGTGGTGCTAGGGTTTCACGGCGATGTGGCTTGAGCGAAGGTGGCTGCTGTTCTAGAACGGAATAGGGGGGCGGCATAGTGCGGCCAGTATTTATGGTGGGGAAATACTTGGAGCACAGACCAAGAACCAAGGCGTGGCGGCGGTGTAGTCGAGTGGCGGTAGAGTCCAGTGCGGACTTATCTTGGGGAGGAAGAAGGCACCGCTGACATGTGGGGCCAGGCTGTCAGTGACACATGTGAGGGAGAAGGGAACGGCGTGGGCACGGCTGCTGCTGGGCCAGCCTACGGGATGCGCCGTGGGGAAAGCGGTCCGCGCGGGGATGGAGGTAAGGCCAAGCTATGCTGCGACAGGAGCGGGAGTTGGGCTGCTTGGGGCAAAAGCCAAGAAGGAAAAAATGGATAAAAATTCCATTTCTATTTTTCTTAACACATTTTCAAATCCAATTTAAACTCAAATTTAAATTCTTTTGCAAATTTCAATCAAACCTAAGCAACACAAAATAAATATGCATCGGCATGAATGCACAAACATGCTTGTAGACCTTATATTTGATTTTAATTGTAATAAAGTTTTTATTTTTCTAAGTTTAAATGCTCACCAAATGCATAATAAATCAAATTTCCTATTTCAAAATCATGCATTTTTAGGGTGTTACAAATCTACCCCCTTAAAAGAAATCTTGTTCTCGAGATTTGGACGATGGTTACTCAAAAAGTTGTGGGTGTGTTTTTCTCAAATCCTCTTCTCTTTCTCAAGTGGCCACATCTTTTATATACCGATTCCACAGAACCTTACACATCTTTACAATTTGACTCCTCATAACCCTTTCTGCTATCTCTAAAATCTTTACTAAAAATTCTTAATACGTGAGATCTTCCTTAACTATAAGCTCCTCTAATGGTATCTGCTCCTCTGGTACACACAAACACTCCTTTAATTCAGACACATGGGACACATCATGTACACCTGACAAACTCTCTGGCAATTCCAACTGATAAGCTACTTCTCCACATCTCTCTAAAATCTTGAAAGGCCCAATATACCTTGGTGCTAACTTTCCTTTCATGATAAACCTTCTCACACTTCTCATTGGTGATACTTTTAGTTAAACATAATCTCCTATTTCGAAAACCAATTCTCTTCTCTAAGTGTCAGCATAACTCTTGTGTCGAGATTGTGCCACTCTCAAGTTATCTCTAATCATCCTTACTTGCTCTTCTGCGTCTCTTAAAACATCCGGTCCGAACACTTGAGTTTCTCCCGTTTGATTCCAAAACAATAGAGTTCTACACTTTTGTCCATACAAAGCTTCAAAAGGTGCCATATTGAGACTCTTCTGATAACTGTTGTTATACGAGAACTCTGCATAAGGCAAACTCTTGTCCCAACTTGTATCATATTGCAATGCACAAGCTCTCAATATGTCTTCTAAAATCTGATTAGTTCTCTCAGTTTGTCCATCTATCTGAGAATGATATGCTGTACTAAAATTCAACTTTGTTCCCAACGAACTATGTACTTGCTGCCAAAAATGAGATGTAAATTGAGTACCCCCGATCAGACACAATTTTCTTGGGAACTCCATATAGACATACTATCTTCTCCATATATAATTGGGCCAACTTCGGTCCATTATAAGTAGTCTTGACCAGTATAAAGTGAGCAAATTTTGTTAACCGATCCACTATCACCCATATTGAATTATAACCTCCCTGAGTGCGTGGTAACCCGACAATGAAATCCATACCAACTTCTTCCCACTTCCATTCAGGTATCTTCATTGGTTGTAATAATCCTACAGGTCTTTGATGTTCTGCTTTAACCCTCTGACATGTATCATATAAAGCAACATATTTAGCCACATCCCTCTTAAGTCGATACCACCAATATTCTCCTTCAGATCCAAGTACATCTTGGTACTCCCGGGATGAATAGAGTAAGTAGACTCATGTGCCTCACAAAGAATTGCATCTCGTATAGCCTTATTCTCAGGCACACATAGTCTTTTCCTAAACCACAGAGTTCCATTATCATCCATACAGAAACCTGGTGCCTTACCAATCACTATGTTCTCCATGATTTCCTTTAACCTCTTATCTTGTAACTGACCCTTGCGTATCACTAGCTCCAATGTAGGCTCTATCACCAACTCTACTGCATTAGTGACTTAACCCAAGTTTAGTTGCTTAAGTTCAGCACAAAACTCACTTGACTTAGATGCCACTTGCACCTCATTGGCATAACTCTTCCTGCTAAGAGCATCGGCAACAATGTTCACCTTTCTAGGATGATAGTGTACTTCCAGATCATAATCCTTAATCAACTCCAACCATCGACGTTGTCTCATATTTAGATCTATCTAAGTGAAAATGTACTTTAGACTCTTGTGATCAGTATTGATATCACTCTTATGTCTGATAAGATAGTGCCTCCATATTTTTAGAGCATGAACCACTACTGCTAACTCCAAATCATGAGTAGGATAGTTTAGCTCATGCTTTCTCAACTATTGGGATGCATAGGCCACTACTCTTCCTTCTTGTATAAGAACACATCCGATACCTTAACGAGATGCCTCATAATAGATAGAAAAGTTCTTGCTCAAATCTAGCAAAACCAATACTAGGGCGATAGTCAACCTCTTCTTCAATTCTTCAAAGTTAGCCTAACACTTCTCGGACCACACAAACTTAGCATTTTTCTCCAATAGGTCTATCATAGGCTTGGCAAGTTTAGAAAACCCTTCTATGAACCTTTTGTAGTATCCAGCCAATCCCAAGAAACTACAAATCTCTCCCACATCGGTTGGTGGTTTCTAATTCAACACATCTCTTACCTTGCTTGGATCTACTACTATTCCATCATTAGAGACAACATGGCCTAGGAAAGAAACTTCCTTCAACCAAAACTCACACTTGCTTCACTTAGCATACAACTTGTGTTCCCTGAGCTTTTGCAAGACCAACCTTAGATGTTTGGCGTTCTCTTCTTCCATTTTGGAGAATACCAATATATCATTGATAAATACCACCACAAACTTATCCAAAAACTCTATGAACACCTTATTCATCAAGTACATAAAGTATGCATGTGTATTGGTCAATCCAAAGGATATAACGGTGTACTCATACAAACCATATCTCGTAGTAAAAGTTGTCTTGGGTATGTCAGTTGCATGAATCTTCAGCTGATGATAACTAGAATGAAGATCAATCTTAGAGAAAACACAAGCACCTCTCAACTGATCAAACAAGTCATCAATTCTAGGTAGCGGGTACTTGTTTTTGATAGTAACCTCATTTAGTGACCGATAATCAACACACATCCTCTGGGTACCATCCTTCTTATCAACAAATATAATCAGTGCTCCCTAAGCTGATGAACTTGTGAAAGCTCTAGTTTGATTTTGGTGAATTGATGAAACCCTAAGTGCTAACCTAGTTTATCAAGTGATCATGAGATAGGTAGCACATTCCAAGTGGTGAAGCAAATGAAGATCATGACATGATGATGGTGATGCCATGGTGATGATCAAGTGCTTGGACTTGAAAAGAAGAAAGAGAAAAACAGAAGGCTCAAGGCAAAGGTATAAATGGTAGGAGCTATTTTGTTTTGGTGATCAAGACACTTAGAGAGTGTGATCACATTTAGGTTCGATAGCCATACTATTAAGAGGGGTGAAACTCATATCAAAATGTGGTTATCAAAGTACCACTAGATGCTCTAACTCATTGCATATGCATTTAGGATCTAGTGGAGTGCTAACACCCTTGAAAATATTTGTGAAAATATGCTAACATATGTGCACAAGGTGATACACTTGATGGTTGGCACTTTGGAGCAAGGGTTAGGAACTTCACCAGCGGAGTGTCCGCTCGTAGAGTGCAGACAGTCTGACGGTGCCACCGGTGCCCTAGACAGAAAAGACAGAGGTCACTGTAAGTGACCAGATGCTGGTCTCGGTTGGACCGACGTGTCCGGTCAGTGGCAGCAGAGGGCGTGCAACGTCGGTCTCTGACCGAACGCTAGGTAACTTAGTGATTGGACGCTGACAGGGTGCATTCGGTCTTGCTGACATGGCAGTGCACAGAGGAGACACCGAGTGATCGAACGCTGGGTGAGTCCGGTCAAGCATGACCGGACACGTTTGATCATGATTTCTCGTTTCTGGATGCTTACTAGAAACGACCGGACGTTGAGGTTTAGCGTCCAGTCACTTCGTAGCAGCGCGTCCGGTCATCACTTAACCATTGAGATCGAGAGATCAACATTTGAAGAGAGGGGATACATGGCGTGCATCGCACAACTTAGAGCGTTCGGTCACCCTGTGTTGTCCCCAGTGAAGGGGTACAACGGCTCTATTTCGTCGAGGCTTCTATTTAAGCTCTATGGCCGGCTCAAGCTCACTCTCTTGGCCATTTTGCATTGACATAGCAACCTTGTGAGCTTAGACAAAGCCCTCCCACTCATCTCCATCATTGATTAAATATCTTTGTGTGATTGGGAGAGAATCCAAGTGCATTGCTTGAGTGTTTGCATCTAGACGCACTTGATGTTTGTGTTTCATTGTAGGATTCGCTTGTTACTCTTGGTGGTTGCCGCCACCTAGATGGCTTGGAGCAGCGAGGATCATTGAGCGGAGGGTGGTGATTGTCTCCAGCTCCGATCGTGGTGATTGTGAGGAGTTCTTGACCTTTCCTCGGTGGAAAGCCAAAAGGTACTCTAGTGAATTGCTCGTGGCTTGTGTGATCCTCATCTTGTGTTGGTTGTGCGGCACCCTATTGAGGGTTTGGCGTATGATGCCAATTAGCACGTGAACCTCTAAGTGAGTGCATCGCCACAACGAGGAGTAGCTTGCCGACAAGCAAGTGAACCTCGGTAAAAAATCATTATGTTTATCATTTGATTCCGAGGTGATTGGTCTTCATTGGTGTTCATTCTTATGATTGTTTGGCTCCTTCCTCGATACGGCGGTATAAACAAATTGCTCACTCTCTTTACATTACCGCAAACTAGTTGTCAAGCTCTTTAGTGTAGCTAGTTGTGAGAGCTTGTTAGTTTGGTTAATGTGGCTCTTTAGTTAGCCTTTGAGAGCACACTAACTTAATATAGTGACATAGCTATTGTGTGGATAGAAACTATATAAACTAGAATTGTGGTAGGTGGCTTGCTATTTTTAGTAGGCTTGCGCAACACTTGCTTCGCCTCATAATTGTCTAACCGGTTTGTTAAGTGTTGTTGCAGAATTTTTAATAGGCTATTCACCCCCCCTCTAGCAATTAGGACCTTTCAAGTGGTATCAGAGCCGAGGTCACCGTGATTGGAGGCTTAACAACCTTCAGTGTAAAAATGGCTCAAATCAACAACACCAAGAAGCCACCCCAATTTGATGTCACAAATTATCCGTATTGGAAATCAAAGATGATCACACATATCAAGTCAATCAATAGAAAAGTGTGAAAGGTGGTAGAAACCAAAATTGAGATTGGTGATCTAGAGAATCCCATCGCGGCCGAAGTACTTCTTCAAAATAATGATATTGCTCTAAGTGCCATTCATGATGCAATTGATGAGAGAATATTTGAGCAAATCAATAATATTGAGATGGCTCATGAGGCTTGGAAGAAATGGGGAGAATCATTTGAGGGCACTCAAGCCATGAAGGGTGCAAAGGCATACATTCTCAAAGAGAAGTTTGCAAGCTTCAAGATGAAGGAGGATGAGAGTGTGCCGGAGATGTTCCATAGGCTTCAAGTGCTTGTCAATGATCTCAAAGCACTTGGAGAAGAGGTGAAGGACAAGGACTTCACCCACAAGTTCTTAAGATGCTTACCTTCAAGATTTGGCACATTGGTCACTATTCTAGTGAGGAGTGGTTTGAACACCATGACACCAAACCAAATGTTGGGAGATATAATGACCGATGATACATATAGACATGATGATGAGAAGGAAGAAAAGAAGGAGAAGAAAGATGAGAAGAAGGATAAGAAGAAGAAGAGCGTGACATTCAAGGCCACATCATCCAAGGGCAAGGCAAAGCAAGATACATCAAGTGAAGATGATGGCTCATGGGATGATGATGATGATGAGACGATGGCTCTCTTTGTCAAGAAATTTGGTAAGTTCATGATGAAGAAAGGGTACCATGCTAGAAGAAAGAAATCTTCATCCAAGAACAAGGAAGAGTGAAGAAGGTGCTTCAAATGTGGAAGCAAAGATCATCTTGTTGCTTAATGTCCATACAATAGCGACAATGATGATGACAACAAGAAGAACAAGAAGAAGGACAAGATGACCTTCAAGAAGAAGAAGGGTGGTTCATATGTGGTCACTTGGGATAGTGATGCTTCCTCAAGTGATGATGATGATAGTGATGATGACAAGACCACCAAGAAGAAGGCACTTGCAAGCATTGCTATCAATGAGAAGCCTTCTCTCTTTGACACTCCATCATGCTTCATGGCTAAGGCCACTAAGGTACAAATTTGTGATGATGGAAGTGATGAGGAACATGATAATGAAAAGGAAAATTAAAGTGATAGTGATGACGATGAACCTACTAAGGATGAACTATTTGACATGCTAGAAGATGCTAGAGAACACTTTGATATCAAGAGAAGGGAATGCAAAAGCTTGCGAAGGGAATGCAAAACCTTGTGTAAGGAACTAAAAGCCCTTAATCAAGCCTTTGATGAGCTCAATGCATCTCATGAGAGGCTAGAGGAAGCCCATGAGAAGCTTGGCAAGGCTCACAAAAAGCTTGAAAAGGCTCATTCCTCTTTGCTTGATGAGCAAAATAAAAAGCAGCATGTTGAAACTTGCAATGTAGGCTTGACTTGTGATATAATTGATGAATCATTATCTATGCTTATCATTGTTGCTCCCACTAACCCTTCTTGTAGTACTTCTACTTCCATCTCATCTAGTAGTGATGGTCTCACTTGTGATGCCTAACTAATGGTTGAGAATGAGAACCTCAAGAAGGAGGTCAATAAGCTCACTCACACCTTGGCTAAGGCCTATGGTGATGAGGACCACTTGCTTATGTGCTTGGGTAGCCAAAGAGCTTCTCTCTAGAAAGAGGGATTGGGCTATATCCCCAAGAAAGGCAAGGCAGCCTTTGCTCCTCACAAGACTAGTTTTGTGAAGAACAATGGTCAGTTTTACACTAGTTGCAAGCAAGTTGGTCATGTAGAGCATGAATGCAAGAACAAAAGCAAAAATGCTAATGTATCCTCAATTAAGATTAATTCTTTCTATGTGCTTACTAAGGGTAGAAATGGTGTGAAGGCTAAGTTCATTAGTAAACCATGGATGGGCTCAAAGAAGAAAGCCATTTAGGTACCAAAGAGCTTAGTAACTAACCTTCAAGGACCCAAGCAAGTTTGGGTACCTAAAAAGAATTGATCTTCTTTTATAGATCAATTACAAAGTCGGAGGAATGCATTGGGTTCTTGATAGTGGGTGCACTCAACACATGACCAATGATGCAAGAATGTTCAACTCAATCAACACTAATGGCAATGATGGTTATGATAGTATCACATTTGGTGACAATGGCAAAGGCAAGGTCAAAGGACTTGGTAAGATTGCAATATCTAATGACATGAGCATTTCCAATGTGTTGCTAGTAAAGAGCTTGAATTTCAACTTGCTATCCGTGGCTCAATTGTGTGATCTTGGATTCAAATGCATATTTGGGGTAGATGATGTAGAGATCATAAGTGTAGATGGCTCTAATTTGATCTTCAAAGGTTTTAGATATGAGAATCTATACTTGGTTAATTTCAATGCTAGTGAAGCTAAATTATCTACATGCTTGTTCACTATGTCTAGCATGGGTTGGTTATGGCATAGAAGGCTTGGTCATGTTGGAATGAAACAATTGAATAGATTGGTTAAGCATGACTTGGTTAGATGCTTGAAAGATGTTGTGTTTGAAAAGGATAAGCTTTGTAGCTCTTGTCAAGCCAGAAAATAAGTTGGAAACACCCATCCTAAGAAAAGCATAATGAGCACTAGTAAAGCATTTTAGTTATTGCATATGGATTTGTTTGGGCCAACTCAATACACTAGCATTGGTGGTAACAAATATGGCTTTGTGATAGTGGATGATTACACTAGATATACATGGGTATTCTTTCTAGTGGACAAAAGTGATGTGTTTGTAACATTTAAATCATTTATCAAGGGCATTCACAATGAGTTTGAAACAACCATCAAAAGAGTTAGAAGTGACAATGGTAGTGAGTTCAAGAACAATAGAATTGATGAGTTGTGTGATAAATTTAGAATTAGACATCAATTCTCGGCCAAGTACACTCTATAATCAAATGGCCTTGTTGAGAGAAAGAATAGAACACTCATTGATATGGCAAGGTCCATGCTTAGTGAGTACAATGTGAGTCAATCTTTTTGGGCCAAAGCTATCAACACGACTTGCTATTGTAGCAATCGCCTCTATTGTCACCCATTGAAAGAGAAAATACCATATGAGCTCTTGAATGGTAGAAAGCCCAACATTGCATATTTTCGGGTCTTTAGTTGCAAATGCTATATTTTGAAGAAAGGCACTAGATTGGGGAAGTTTGACAAGAAATATGATGAAGGATTCCTACTTGGTTATTCCACTATAAGTAAAGCATATAGAGTTTGGAATTTGGATAGTGGTACTCTTGAGCAAGTTCATGATGTTGAATTTGATGAAACAATGGGTTCACAAGTAGAGAATGAGAACTTGGAAGATATTAGAGGCATTCAACTTTCAAATGCCATGAAGAACATGGATATTAGTGAATTGAGGCCTAGGCAAGTGGATGATGAAGAAGAAGAACAAGTGCAAGTGCTCTCTAACTCAAATGTGCAAGATGATACAAATCAAGCTAGCAAAGTGGCTCTCATGACAATGAACAAGATCAAGTGGCTAGTACATCATCTCAACCCAATGATCAAGCAAGTGTAAGCAATCAAGTTCTAATACTCCAACCAACCAATATTGTAAGGGGTCATCCATTGGACACTATCATTGGTGATATTTCAAGAGGTGTACAAACAAGATCAAGACTGGCATCATTTTGTGAGCATTTCTCATTTGTGTCATCCATTGAAACAAAGAAGATAGATGAAGCATTGAAGGATGTTGACTGGGTGAATGCTATGCATGAAGAATTGAATAACTCAACAAGAAATCAAGTATGGGAATTAGTAGAGACACCAAAGGGACACAATGCGATTGGAACCAAATGGGTCTTTAGAAACAAGCAAGATCAAGATGGGATAGTGGTAAGAAACAAAGCAAGATTGGTAGCACAAGGATATACACAAGTTGAAGGTCTTGACTTTAGAGAAACATATGCCCCGGTTGCTAGATTGGAAGCAATTAGAATCTTGCTAGCCTATGCTTGTGCCCACAACATCAAGCTCTATCAAATGGATGTTAAGAGTGCATTTCTCAATGGTTACATCAATGAAGAAGTATATGTTGAGCAACCTCCTGATTTTGAAGATGATGAGAAGCCCGACCATGTGTACAAGTTGAAGAAGGCATTGTATGGCTTGAAGCAAGCACCTAGAGCAGGGTATGAGAGATTGAGGGACTTCCTACTCTCTAAAGGGTTCATAATGGGCAAGGTTGACACCACTCTTTTCATCAAGAAGATTGGAAAATATTTATTTGTGTTGCAAATCTATGTTGATGACATCATATTTGGATCAACCAATCAAGACTTTTGTGATGGGTTTGGAAAGATGATGGCTAATGAGTTTGAGATGTTCATGATTGGAGAGCTAAGTTACTTCCTTGGTCTTCAAATCAAGCAATTGAAGAATGGTACATTTGTGAGTCAAGGCAAGTATATCAAGGACATGATCAAGAAGTTTGGCGTGAGTGATAGTAAAGCCATTAGCACACCAATGGAAACAAATGGCAACTTGGATAGTGATGCAAGTGGCAATATGGTGGATCAAAAATTGTATCGGTCTATGATTGGAAGCCTACTCTATGTGATCGCATCAAGACCAGATATCATGTTTAGTGTATGTATGTGTGCAAGATTTCAAGCCTCACCAAGAGAAAGTCATTTGAAGGCTACCAAGAGAATATTGAGGTACTTGAAGCTTACACAAAATGTTGGTTTGTGGTATCCCAAAGGAAAAAAGTTTGAGCTAGTTGGTTACTCCGACTCGGATTATGCGGGATGCAAGGTTGAAAGGAAGAGCACCTCGGGCACATATCAATTGTTGGGAAGATCACTCATTTTATGGTCATCAAAGAAGCAAAATAATGTTGCATTATCAACCGCCGAAGCCGAATACATATCTGCCGGTAGTTGTTGTGCACAAATACTTTGGATGATGGCCACCTTTGGAATCAAGTCCAAGAAAGTGCCATTGCTATGTGACAACGAGAGTGCAATCAAGTTGACCAACAATCCGGTTGAACATGCAAGACCAAAACACATTGATGTCCGCCACCATTTCATAAGAGATCACCAACAAAAAGAAGACATTTGCATTGAGAGTGTAGGCACCAAAGATCAACTTGCCGATATATTCACCAAGCCATTGGATGAGAAAAGATTTTGCAAGCTAAGGAATGAGTTGAACATATTAGATTTCTCAAATATGTGTTGATGCACCCCCCACTTATATGACATGCCTCTCCTTCGAGCAATCCAAGGTAAAAGTTGATTGACATGGCATACATCCTTGCTAAGGACATGTTTAGTGCATCTAGACATCTTTCATATTTAATAAGCTCATTCATGAAAATCAAATGATTTTGATGATTGTATGGTACCACTATTGCTTCTATGCTTATTTTAATCTAGTGGTAGCATATGACATGTTTGTGGGCTTGTAAACCTAGTGTTTGATCTAGAAAATGAGCTCTAAGTGTTTAACTCAACATGGTACAAGATAACCCTTATTTGGAGGTGTAAAGAAGCTTGTCCTTGGATCAAACCGAGTTAAATATCTTTGGCAAGTGATCTAGATTGGACCAAAATTGGGAAAATGATCCTCACCCCATTGATTGACATTGATAATCTCAACCTATTTACATTTTGAACCTTTATGGTCACTGATGACAAAGGGGGAGAAAAACAAAGATATTAGTGATATTAGTACATGGGGAGAAAAACAAAGATATTAGTGTACTAAGATAATAAAAAGACAACAAAGGGGGAGAACTTGACATAGGGGGAGAGATATGATAAATGAAAGGGATCAATCAAAATTTTGAGCACACAAGTAGGGGGAGCAAGCTCATGAACTTGTATGGTGCATTTGAATGTGCATTTTATATGTTTGCTTGCATGGCACAAGTTTTAAATATTCAATATACATGCTTGTGTGGTGTATGCTAGTTGTAGGTTTGAATGATGAAATGAAAATCTAGCATGCATAGATTATCTAGTGATTTCATTTCCAAGTGTTTCCAAGTGGTATCGAGCTAACCATGGTGCTAAGGATGGTATAATGGTGCACTCCAATTGGTATCACACTTCAAAGGTCCATCTTTTATACCTTAGCATCATTTGGTAGACATTATCTCCTATATTTCCTATCTAAGCATATGTGCAAGCTACAATCCAAACTCTTAGCACATATGTAGGGGGAGCAATTGCTACCATTTGGGGTTCATGAAACTTATCCATATCCTTTTACACATGGTAAATATGCTTGGACAAGTAACATGAATTCAATTAAATTTCAATTCATATCTTTGTGAAAGGGTTGTCATCAATTACCAAAAAGGGAGAGATTGAAAGCTCTAGTTTGGTTTTGGTGAATTGATGAAACCCTAAGTGCTAACCTAGTTTATCAAGTGATCATGAGATAGGTAGCACATTCCAAGTGGTGAAGCAAATGAAGATCATGACATGATGATGGTGATGCCATGGTGAAGATCAAGTGCTTGGACTTGAAAAGAAGAAAGAGAAAAACTAATGGCTCAAGGCAAAGGTATAAATGGTAGGAACTATTTTGTTTTGGTGATCAAGACACTTAGAGAGTGTGATCACATTTAGGTTCGATAGCCATACTATTAAGAGGGGTGAAACTCGTATCGAAATACGGTTATCAAAGTGCCACTAGATGCTCTAACTCATATCATATGCATTTAGGATCTTGTGGAGTGCTAACACCCTTGAAAATATTTGTGAAAATATGCTAACACATGTGCACAAGGTGATACACTTGGTGGTTGGCACATTGGAGCAAGGTTTAGGAACTTCACTAGTGGAGTGTCCGCCCATAGAGTGCAGACAGTCCGACGGTGCCACCGGTGTCCTAGACAGAAAAGGCAGAGGTAACTATAAGTGACCGGACGCTGGTCTCGGTTGGACTGATGCGTCCAGTCAGTGGTAGCAGAGGGCACGCAGCGTTGGTCTTTGACCAGATACTGGGTCACTTAGTGATCGGACGCTGATAGGGTGCGTCCAATCCCGCTGATGTGGCAGTGCACAGAGGAGACACCGAGTGAACGGACGCTGGGTGAGTCCGGTCGAGCAGGTCATGATTTCTTGTTTCTGGATGCTTACTAGAAACGACCAGATGCTGAGGTCCAGCGTCTGGTCATCACTTAACCGTTGAGATCAGGTGATCAACATTTGAAGAGAGGGGATACGTGGCATGCATCGCACGACCGGACGCTAGGGTCCAGCATCCGATCGATATGACCAGAGCGTCCGGTCACCCCGTGTTGTGCCTAGTGAAGGGGTACAATGGCTCTATTTCATGGGGGCTTCTATTTAAGCTCCATTGCCGGCTCAAGCTCACTCTCTTGGCCATTTTGCATTGACATAGCAACCTTGTGAGCTTAGCCAAAGCCCTCCCACTCATCTCTATCATTGATTAAACATCTTTGTGAGATTGGGAGAGAATACAAGTGCATTGCTTGAGTGTTTGCATCTAGAGGCACTTGGTGTTCATGTTTCACTGCAAGATTCACTTGTTACTCTTAGTAGTTGCTGCCATCTAGACGGCTTGGAGCAGCGAGGATTGTTGAGCAGATGGTGGTGATTGTCTCTGGCTCCAATCGTGGTGATTGTGATGGGTTCTTGACCTTTCCTCGGCGGAGAGCCAAAAGGTACTCTAGTGAATTGCGTGTGGCTTGTGTGATCCTCATCTTGTGTTGGTTGTGTGGCACCCTATTGAGGGTTTGGCGTGTGATGCCAATTAGTGTGTGAACCTCCAAGTGAGTGAATCGCCACAACGAGGAGTAGCTTGCCGGCAAGCAAGTGAAGCTCGATAAAAAATCATTGTGTTCATCATTTGATTCCGAGGTGATGGGTCTTCATTGGTGTTCATTCTTGTGATTGTTTGGCTCCTTCCTCGACACAGCGGTATAAACAAATTGCTCACTCTCTTTACATTACTGCAAACTAGTTGTCAAGCTCTTTAATGTAGCTAGTTGTGAGAGCTTGTTAGTTTGATTAGTGTGGCTCTTTAGTTAGCCTTTGAGAGCACACTAACTTAATGTAGTGATATAGCTATTGTGTGGATAGAAACTATATAAACTAGAATTGTGGTAGGTGGCTTGCTATTTTTAGTAGGCTAGCACAACACTTGCTTCGCCTCATAATTGTCTAACCGGTTTGTTATGTGTTGTTGTAGAATTTTTAATAGGCTATTCATCCTCCTCTAGCCATTAGGACCTTTCAACTAGGATGAATGAAACCTTTCCCCTGTAACTCCTTTATTTGTTTCTTAAGTTCCTCTAATTCATTAACCCCCATTCTATATGGACGCTTAGCTATAGGTGTAGTTTCAGGTAATAATTCAATAATAAACTCAATATCACGGTCAGGTGGCATACCTAGCAAGTCATTGGGAAACACATCTGGAAACTCATCCACTATTGGGTCCTCCTTGTTGACGCGATCATCAAGCTGGTTCATTGTGGTTGTCGGTTGTTTCTGCACTACAACATTGACACTGATTCTATCCCCATTTGGTGCGGTCACAACAACTACCTTCTCCTTACACTGAATTACTGCTTGTTATTGCATCATCCAATCCATACCTAGAATCACATCAATGCCATATGTTCTCAACACAATGGGGCTCACTTTGAACTCTACCCCCCTTAAGAATAGACTAGTTGGAAGACAATGATAAGAAGCTTGCATATTACCTCCTGGTGAGTTTACTAATATGGGATCTTTCAAGGCACATAAGGGTATGCTATGCGTTCTAACAAATGCTTATGATATGAAAGAATGCGAAGCTCTAGAATCAAAAAGAACAGTGGCAGGAGTGGAATTGACATCAAACGTACCGATCATGACTTCTGGTTCCACAAGCGTCGTCTCTATAGACATGATTTAGCTTTTTTATGTTGGGTGCTAGCTTCTGATAACTATTCTGCCTCTGTGGGGTCTGCTAGTTTGGCTTCTCAGGGCAATTATATGACAGGTGGCCCTCTTTTCCACAATGGAAACACTTGTTGGGAGTGCTAGGGGCACTGGTCTTCATGGGAGTGTTGTTAGGCGCTCCCTATCATGGTGTCTGCTAGCCATTCTACTGCTAAGGGTGTTGATTGCCATTATGCTGCTAGTATGGTGGACACTACTGGTTCAGGTTGTGATTCCACTGATTAGGTGCCCTCGGGTGCCTCTACTGAAAGCTTTGCTACGGATTGGTGTGCGGACGAGTATTATTCCCAGAGACCTGTCCCTAAAGCCTCCTCTTCTTAGCCTCCATCTCTTTACACTTATTGTCAATAACAATAGCATGATTCACCAGCATCTAGAAATTAGGGTATGTATTGGACATAAGCTGGAGTTGTAGACCATCATACAAACCCTTGAGAAAGCAGCGTTGCTTATCGACATCATTAGCCACCTCATTCAGAGCATAACGTGATGTCGATGGGGAACCCTATGGCCCCCCATAGACCATACTGTAGGGAGGTAGGCCTTGGTAACAAGGCCTATAGCCCAATCGCCAAGAAGAACGCGGAGCAAAGCAACGTGCAAAACCGAAACTCCAACTCAAACTATACAAGGAAAGGCGCCCGAAGCGTAGCTTAGGACTCTGACCTTGTATCCGAATAGGACACAAACAACGCCTCTCGGCGTCTGGACTATAAAGGGCTGGTGAGGGTACCCATTGTAAGAGGAGAACGCATACCCGATACTCAAAGCAATACAACGCAAATAGGCTAACGCCAAAACTGGATGTAAGGTTATTACTTGACCAAGTCGAGGGTCTGAACCAGTATAAATCGTGAGTCGCTTTGTGTAACCACCGAATTCCGCTATTCGCTGAAGCCCGAACAACTATCCCAGGTACCCCTGTGGCAGGCTATCGGTGGTAAAACATCGACAGCTGGCGCGCTAGGTAGGGGCTTTCGACGAATTTTTTCTCAAGAGTTCAGCGGACCTCAACCTCAAGATGACCTTTTTGGTGGGAACAACCTTTGTCTTTGGATCCTAGATCTGCAAGGCTGACGGCGATGGCAAGCTTCATACCCATCTTTGAGAAGAAAAAGAACTCGATGATGAAGTTCAATACAAACTCGCTGAGAAGATGACGAAACTCTCAACTTCAGATACAACTCGAAATAAGGAAGAAAGCAGATACGAAACCGACTCTGAAAAAGAGATACAACCCAATTCTGAGACAATCTTCATGGCACAAGAGCCAAGCCTAATTGGACTTGGAGACACAACAACGATCGCGAAGGGATACGACCCGTACAACTCAAAGAAGAACTTGGGAACTTACGGACTGCGCAACGCGGCATCAGTCTATCAACACTTTACCTAAAACAAGATGAACTCAACAAGAAGAATACTCCTGAAGGGAGCACAAGAAGGGATGATCATGACAGTGACCCCGCAAGATTGTGTGGTGCATTAGCCAGGTTCTTTCACCTCAAGCAAAGTCTAGACTGGCACGTGCGTTGAAGAACTACCTTATCAAGAGGGAAAAGAACTCAGATCCAGTTCAGAAGCTACAGACAGCTCAACCAAACGAAGGATGGAATACCATACAAGAAGAGCTCAGAAGAGGTATACTGTATACATGGTGGAGCAGTTAGAACAACCTTTGGAACCACCATAGATACTAGATATAAAATCTTCAGACGAATCAGAAGGCAACATCTTGCCAGATGAGAAAAGCGACAGCAACGAAAATAATGAGCAAAGACTAGCAAGGCTAAATAAGAACAAATTAAAAGCTGGAAGGAGGAACCGGGCTAAACAAAGGAAGCAAGTCTGGAATAAATACAAAGCGGAGCTAACAGAATACAATAGAAAGAAGGCGGAAAAAGAGGCCACAAAAAATACAAAAAGGGAAAGAATTGAAGAATTAACAAAGGAGTTGTACACCCTCATGAATAACAAGAAAGCAAAGGAAGACCAGAAGAAAGAAGTCAGGGGATCAGAAAAACAACCCGGCGAAGAAATTCCACAGGAGCCACAAAGGGAGCAGCCACCCAAAAAATCAAATTTTCAAAGGATAGGACTAGTAGAAAGTGCTGATATCAATGGAAGGAAGGAACACTACTCAAAGCAATAAGAGAGAGACAAACCAGAATTGAGCCAACGCTACCAAGAAATATCAAGAAGATTTGACAAAGAAGATGACTACGGAGAGTCTGAGTTAAAAGAAGATAGGTCTTATTACAGAAGGGCAAGATCTCCAGATTACGGAAGAACGAAACCATATGACAGATTCCCTTATTTCGTAGGAAGACTACAAACTTTAAAGCTACCACACAAGTTTAAACCAGCAAATCATTCCAAGTATGATGGCAAAGTCGAACCAAGACAATGGCTAAGGGTTTACTCCCAATCTATTGAATTAGCTGGAGGAGACGATGACATCAAGGCTCTATTCTTCCCAATGGCCCTCAAAGCAATGCTGCTACAATGGTTTGACAAATTGAGGCCAAGATCAATCAGGTATTGGGAAGACTTGGAAGAAGCTTTCTACAACAACTTCGCAGGCATTATTACCCATCCAATGACTGTAGCCGAATTAAAAGGAGTAAAGTAAAGGAGAGGAGAAATTCTAAGGGAATACTATAGAAGATTTGGAGAATTCAGGGCTCAAGTCCATGACATTACTGATAGGGAGGTGATAGAGGCCTTTGCAGAAGGAATCTGGGCAAACTGGTAATACAAGGACTATTTCAATGAGAACCCAAGAACAAATGAAGACTTCAAGAGGGATGTTGAGAAGCTAATTTCGTCAGAAGAAAGAACTTAGCACAGATTTGCTAGGGACAACCTAGAGAATAGAAGACCCGATTACAGACAGCAAGACAAAAGACCAAGGCAGGACAATATGGTGGCAACCATAGACAACAAAAGAAGATACAATGGCAACGGCAATGATAGCAATGGTAGCAATCACAATAGCAACTACAACAATAGCAACAACCATAACAACAGCGGTTACAATAATAATAGCAACTATCAGAGTAACAACTATTGAGGAAGAGCACCGGAAAACATAGAAAACATGCCGTGTCACATACACCCAGGGGCTAGACACAAGTTAGTTGAATGCAGCACTTTTCAGCGGCAATTCATGAAGAGAGAAAATAGGAATCAAAACAACTCGGAGCCAAAGCAAGGAGAATCCAAGGAGGAAAAGAGAGCTGAAGGAGATTATCAAGAACCCCAACACCAATTAGCGGTGATATTTTCAGGTGTTCCTAACACACGAAGCAAAAGATAAAAGAAATTAGCTCACAGAGCCATCATGACAGCTAAACCAGCCATCCCAAGATATCTAGATTGGTTAGAGTACCCCATCCACTTCACAAGAGAAGACCAATGGACCAGTGTAGCAAGTGCAGGATGCTACCCGCTGGTACTAGGTCCGACTATTGTAGGAGTAGCAGTAACTAAAGTACTCATCGATGGAGGAGTCGGGCTTAACATAATTTTCGCAGATACTCTCAAAAAGATGAATCTAGATTGTGAAGGTCTAATGACACCCACAAGCACACCATTCTATGGAATAGTACTCGGTAGAGTAGCTATGCCCCTCGGACAGATAACCCTACCCGTCACCTTTGGCACACTAGACAAATACCGGACGGAATTCATAAAATTCGAAGTTGCAGACTTTGAATCATGCTACCACGTAATACTTGGGAGACCAGCTTTAACAAAATACATGGCAGTACCACATTATCCATACCTACTGCTCAAGATGCCAACAACAAAGGGCGTATTATCATTGAAAGGAGATCTAAAGAAAGCACATGATTGCGACGTACAAGCAGTACAAATATCCGAAAGATTACAAGATATAAAGGAAGGAAAGGAGATTGCAATACTAGCCAATGAAATAAACCTAGATGAGATTAAGACACCGGCTAAGAAGCCAAGCAACTTCGCACCACCAAAAGAAGCCGCTACCAAGACTATTGACCTACTGACTGGTGATCCGGAGAAGACGGCAATCATCAGTGCAAATCTCGATCCCAAATAGGAACTCACGCTCACCAACTTTCTTTGGGACAACAAAGATATTTTTGCTTGGAAGCCAGCAGACATGCCAGGGGTCCCAAGGAAGTTGGCTGAGCACATAATTGATGTGAACAAAGGGTCCAAACCCGTTAAGCAGAAGTTACAAAGACTCGCTCCAGACAGAAAAGTAGCAATCAAAAAAGAGATCACCAAGCTCATGACAGCAGGATTCATCAGAGAAATAATCAACCCGGATTGGCTTGCCAACCCGGTCCTAGTAGAGAAGAAGAATTTAAAAGAATGGCGCATGTGCATCGACTACACAGACCTCAACAAACGTTGCTCAAAAGATCCATATGTCCCACCAAGGATTGATCAAAATCGACTCAATAGCAGGATCAGCTCTGTTATCCTTTCTAGATTGCTATTCAGGCTATCATCAAAAATCCTTAAGAGAAGAAGACCAAAGCAAGACTTCATTCATTACACCCATTGGGGCATATTGCTATAAATCAATGCCTTTTGGGCTAAAAAATGCAGAGGCAACATATCAAAGAGCAATTCAAACTTGCTTGGGGAGTCAAGTCGGAAGAAATGCAGAAGCATACATTGATGATGTAGTAATCAAGATAAAAGAACCCAGATCATTGATAGAAGACCTCAAGGAGACTTTCAAGAATCTAAAAGCATGTCAGTGGAAGCTAAACCCCACAAAGTATGTTTTTGGGGTACCATCAGGACAACTACTCGGGTTTCTAGTCAGTAACCGAGGAATTGAAGCAAGTACAAAGCAGGTTAAAGCCATCATGGATATGAAACCCCCAAAGAAAGTTAAAGACATACAGAAGCTTACAGGATGCATGACAACACTCAACAGATTCATCTCCCGACTAGAAGAAAAAGGGCTACCTTTCTTCAAATTATTGAAAAAGGCAGGAAATTTTGAATGGACAGAAGAGGCAGAAGAAGCATTCCAAAAGTTAAAAGAATACTTGGCATCATCACCAATAATGACACCACCAAAAGACAAAGAGAACATGATGCTATACATTACAGCAACCAAGAACGTTGTCAGCATAGCAATTGTGGTTGAGAGAGAAGAACCCGGACACACATACAAAATACAAAGATCAGTCTATTACATAAGCGAAGTACTAACAGAATCAAAAGTGAGATACCCACACATGCAAAAACTACTTTATGCAGTGTTGATATCATCAAGAAAGCTGAGACATTATTTCCATGAACACAAGATTACAGTGGTAACCAATTTTCCACTTCAAGACATTCTACGCAACAAAGATGCAACAGGTCGGATATCAAAATGGGCAGTAGAACTCGGTGCTCTCAACCTAGACTTCAAACCAAGAACAACAATCAAATCTCAAGCATTATCTGACTTCATTGCTGAATGGACAGAAATCAGTCAAAAAGAACCCGAACCAATACTTGATCATTGGAAAATGTATTTTGACGGTTCCCTAAAGTTAGGAGGAGCTAGAGCAGGAGTACTATTCATATCACCAGAAGGGAGACAGTTAAAATATGTGCTACAAATACTTTGGCATGCAACTAACAATGAGGCAGAATACGAAGCATTAATACACGGTCTAAGAGTTGCAAGCTCACTTGGGATCAAAAGACTACTTGTCTACGGTGATTCAGCTATAGTAATCAATCAAGTCAACAAGGATTGGGATTGGACAAAAGATAACATGGATGCATATTGTGCAGAAGTCAGAAAATTGGAGAAAATTTTCCAAGGACTCGAAATTCATCATGTACTAAGAGATTCCAACGTTGCAGCAGATGTGCTAGCCAAATTAGGATCAGATAGAGCAAAAGTACCACCCGGTATATTTGTGGAAGAACTCACAGCCCCATCCATCAAACAACTCGGAAACACAGAAAAAGAGGAGACAATAGATCCAATGGAAATAGATCAAGCAGAAGAACCAGACCAGTCAAGACAAATCATGATCATACAAAGTGATTGGAGACAAACATACATTGATTTTATCAAAGAGAAGAAACTACCCGAAGACAAAGCAGAAGCAACTCGGGTTGTACGAAGAAGCAAAAACTACGTTCTGGTGGGGGATAAACTATACAAAAGAGCAGCATCATTAGAAGTACTGCTTAAATGTGTTCCGACAGATAAAGGAAAGGAAATCTTGGACGAAATCCACTCAGGATGCTATGGAAATCATGCAGCCTCTAGGACACTAGTCGGCAAAGCATTCAAAACCGGTTTCTATTGGCCAACAGCACTCAAAGATGCAGAAGAGCTCATCAGAACATGCAAGAATTGCCAAATGTTTGCTAGGCAATCACATGTGCCGGCTCACAACTTAATATGCATACCGCCGGCTTGGCCGTTCTCATGCTGGGGACTGGATCAAGTTGGACCACTCAAAAAAGCAAAAGGAGGCTTCGAATACATATTTGTGGCAATCGACAAATTTACAAAGTGGATTGAATACAAACCTTTGGTCAAATATAGTGCAGAAAAGGCAGTGGAATTCATACAAGACATCATACATAGGTTCGGCATGCCCAATAGAATAATCACAGATCTTGGTTCACCATTTACAGCAAGAGAATTCCAATACTAGGCAAGAGATTGTGGGATAGAAATCGACTTTGCATCAGTAGCACACCCACAGGCCAATGGACAAGTCGAAAGAGCAAATGGACTCATATTACAAGGTTTAAAACCAAGATTATATGAAGATTTGAAAGATTATGGTGGAAAATGGATCGATGAATTACCAAAAGTAGTATGGGGTCTAAGAACCCAGATCAGCAGAGCAACTAGATACTCACTGTTCTTTCTGGTCTACAGATCAGAGGCAGTACTACCAGCCAACTTAATATGGCTATCTCCAAGAATAGAACAATATGAAGAAGGCAAAGCAGAAGAAACAAGGCGGTTAGAAATTGATTCAATAGAAGAAATAAGAGACAGTGCAATCATACAAAATGCAAGATATCAGCAAGGGTTACGAAGACATTATGACAAAAGTACTCAACCCCGATCACTAAAGCCAGGGGATTTAGTACTATGACTAATCCAGAAGAAAGATGGACGACACAAACTACTCAGTCCATGGGAAGGACCCTTCATCGTGAAGACAGCAACAGGACCCGGCACATACGAGTTGATGACTCTAGATGAAATACCTATAAAGAACACTTGGCATATCAGCCAACTCAAAAGATTCTACAATTAAGTACAACAGATTGTACTCAAGTTTCAAGAGAAATAAAACAGAGATTATTCAAGAAGAGCAGCTTCAAATATGAGCCCTATCCAATGGACAGAACCAACCCGTAATCAGGTTGGGGAAAAAGGGGCTTCCCTGTTAATAGCCAACCCGAAAACGGTTGTGCTACATGGGCAATCTTGTCACTCAACTATATGGAGATGGTCTGACTGACGGCCAACGGCCAAATAGCTTCTTGGGTAAGGAGACCCAAGCTAGCATTTGTCACTCTACCATAAAAAGATAGTACGACTGATAGCCCTGTCCAACGGATAGAACCAACCCATAATCAGGTTGGGGAAAAAGGGGCAGCCCTACAAACAGCTCAACCTAGAAATGGTTGTTGCTATACGGGCACAATCGCTTACCCCAAGAGCTAGTATGATTGCTTACTTACCCTGCAAATAGCCAACCCAGAAACGGTTGTGCTATACGGGTTCGCTCGCCTACCCCAAGAGTGGTACGATCGAATACTTCGCCCAAGAAGCGGCACAAACACTCCGACAACTCGGTCGCCTACCCCAAGAGTGGTACGATCGACTACTTCACCCAAGAAGCAACACAAGCACTCCAACAGCCCAGTCGCCTACCCCAAGAGTGGTACGATCGAATACTTCGCCCAAGAAGCGGCACAAGCACTCCAACAACTCGGTCGCCTACCCCAAGAGTGGTATGATCGACTACTTCACCCAAGAAGCGGCACAAACACTCCAACAACTCGGTCGCCTACCCCAAGAGCGGCACGATCGACTACGTTGCCCAAGGAGGGGCACAAGCACTCCAACAACTCGGTCGCCTACCCCAAGAGTGGTACGATCAACTACTTCACCCAAGAAGCGGCACAAGCACTCCAACAGCTCGGTCGCCTACCCCAAGAGTGGTATGATCAACTACTTCGCCCAGAAAGGGACACAAGCACTCCAACAACTCGGTCGCCTACCCCAAGAGTGGTACGATCGACTACTTCACCCAAGAAGCGGCACAAACACTCCAACAACTCGGTCGCCTACCCCAAGAGTAGCACGATCGACTACATTGCCCAAGGAGGGACACAAGCACTCCAACAACTCGGTCGCCTACCCCAAGAGTGGTACAATCGACTACTTCGCCCAAGAAGCGGCACAAGCACTCCAACAGCTCGGTCGCCTACCCCAAGAGTGGTACGATCAACTACTTCATCTAGAAAGGGACACAAGCACTACAACAACTCGGTCGCCTACCCCAAGAGTAGCATGATTGACTACGTTGCCCAAGGAGGGGCACAAACACTCCAACAACTCAATCGTCTACCCCAAGAGTGGTACAATCGACTACTTCGACCAAAGAGCAGCACAAACACTCCAAACAACTCGGTCGCCGACCCAAAGAGCGAAACAAGCTATGGCAAAGCAGAAAAAAGCCATAAGGAAAGACAGGGCAAAACTTGTCCATATTATTCAAAGACATCTAAGAAGAAAAGAAAGACAGGACGAAGCCTGCTCACATCTTAAAAATTCAGAGATAAAGTATATTACAAGGACATCAAAAGAAGGTTGACTTTTCACATCTGTTCAAGAAGACGGAAGAGAAGGAGGAAGTACATTCATTTGATCAAGAATTTGGTCTGATAGACCACTAAACTATACTTTGGCCTCCCCCTAGTGTCTTGAAAACTCAGCCATTATAGAAGCTTCAGTAATCCGCTCAAAAGGAGCATCAGGGGCAACAACCCGGACATAAGAAACCACATTGTTCATGCATCGGTAAAAGCCACCCTTCACAAAATCATAAAACCAGGAAAAAAGCACTGGTAATCCCTGCTCGACAAAGACCTGAAGGAACAAGAATAAATTCCTAGAGCTCCACCATGAAGTACTCAGAGGCTTATCAATCTCAAGATCACCGATCCTAAGTCTTTTCTGTACTAGCAAGAACATGAAGTCTGACAAAACAACAATTTATACCGAGTTGTTTGCACGAGGGCCAGACAAAGCACTCGAAGATAGTCTCTCAAGACGACGTTCTACACATACCGAGTTGTTTACATGGCGCAAATGAAAGCCAGACAAAGCACTCCACCTACCAAAGAGTCATTTCACGACAAATGGAAACAACTCATCTACTCAAAGCTATGGATACGTACCACGAAGCAACTGCTCGGAAGAAATCCTGATCACTCACACAATTCGTCTGACGAATAAGTAAAGCAGAGACATCCATACAGAGAAACAAAAGAAGCCACATCAAAAGAAAAGGAAAAGAGAAATTAGGGAAACAAAGTTTATGATGATCATAGAAGAACACGACTACTACATACATCAAATCACCAAGACAAATCTATGATCGGAAAATCTACCCTTCGATATCCTTTATGCCAACATCAAAGCGAAGGCTAATGACAACGCATCCAGTCATCATCAGTTCCTCGCCGGAGACCCACTACCCATAGATTCGACATCATCGTCATCTTCGACAACAAGGGCGCCCCAGTCGACTTCATCTTCGGTGGCGAGCACCTCCCAATCAACCTCATCTTCACTGTCACTACTAAGGATGATCAAATCCACCCTTGTCGAAGTAGCATCAGCAGAAGAAAGGGGGACAAGAGTAACCACAGGAGCAGCCGAGGGATCCTCCTTCTTCTGTAGAGGGACAATCGGCGCTGATGTCCCAACAAGGGGAGCCTTCCCCACCACCAGAGGGGCTAGCAATGAAGGCAACGACGAAGACCTTCTGCTCGACGACTCCACCACGGCCGTCCTCAGAGAGCGAACAAGCGAAGAACGTGGCACCTTATGGACACTCTGCCTATGGATGAACTTCTTCTTCATCATTGTGGCTATGGCAAAACAATTGTGGAGTGGCCAGTTAAATAGAGACCAAATCGCCATCCCAGGCAGTTCAACAGCCTCCTCGAGATAAGGATGGAGTTAAAACTTTCTTCATAAAAGGTTAAGGGCGGAGTTAATTCCTTCATCAAAACCAATATGGTGATTCAGCTTCTATCGTCAACCACGCAACGATCCATTTACTGACACAGCTAAAATGACGGAAGGCACAAATCTACACAATGGTACGATCCAATGGGCAGATTTCAGACTTATCCATCCAGCACCACGGCAGAGTTCTCATATTACTACAAGAACAACCCGTCAACCATGAAGAAACGAAGGGCCACCTCGCAAGGAACAAAAGAGCCCAGTTATTAAAGAAAGAACTTGGGAGCCTCATGAATAACTAGGATTATAGCAGAAAAATGAATGACAACTCTGAAGACAAGATTCTTTCCATTACAAATGGCTTCAAAAATAGAAGATTACACATCTTACAAGACCCAATGAACTCGGCACTACGACAAGCAAGGTAGCAAAAAGGAGCCCGGACACAACTAGGCTCTGGAATGACTATGTGCTCCAATTTGCTACTCGGTAGAACAAACCGCGCTCGGCTACACTATTTTCTTCAAAGGACGGATGTAGTGCATCCAAAGCAGAAATCAGCAGCACAGTGGGACAACATAGACCAGGGGAAGTCGGCAGGCATCTATCTACCCAAGCCCGATGTGATGCAGGATCAGGTGTTGATCTGCACCGGACAGTCTCAAGACAGACGGCGAGGATCAACCCTAGAATTGCCGAATGAAGGAACGAAGCCCACATCACAAGACTTCCTTCAGCTACAACAAAATGTACAAGAACTACAAAATACGCCCGGGGGCTACTCTACTTCACACACTATCATATTCATAACTACAGAGACTTCAGAACAGGCAACAAAAGGCTCGATGAATCAAAACAGCACTCCAGAAGGGCATTTATAGGCAAAAGAAGCGGTGTACATGGACTAGGAGCACCAACAGAAGAAATCTAACAAAGGACACAATGAAAAGACAGAATTCAATGAAAGAGGACTCTGGCGTGAAAGAATGGCACTCAAGGACAAGCATATCTAAGAGAATATTCCACAAGCAAAAATACAACCCGTGAAGACATGCATTGAATTCTCCAACAACTAGAATGACAACATCAATAAGTGACTGAACAAACAACTCAGGAGGCGTATGAAGGATCACATACAAAATTACAATGTCAAAGGATTACAGTCAAAAAAGAACTCGGACAAAGAAAAATTATACATCTCATTGATCGAAGACAAATACAAAGGTTACAGACGGCCAAACAGGACCGGATAAACTCAGACATAAGATAGAGACAAGATTCTTAAATATTGCAACAAGGAACCTAGTGGCGGCAGCAGTGGCAGCCTGGACGCAGAAGAATAGATAGAGCAACATGATCATTACCAACCAAGCATAAGCCCGGGGGCTGCTCAACCTCACACACCAGCATATCTACGAATAAAGAAAGAATTGAAGAAGAATTTTTCTACTCAAGGCAGAACCACAACCAACAAAGAAGGTATTTATAGCAAACCAGAGGTAAACAAGGCTAAAGATCACAAGAAAGAAAGAGGAAAAAAATAAAAGAGCAAAGCAACAAAGGCAAATAGTACCCAAAAGCAAGATTCCTGACAAAAAGTAAAAGAAGACACTCACTCATGGCTATACAAGACCCATCCGTGACCAGCAAAAGACAAAGATCAAAGGATTACAAATCAAGACCCTTCTTCTGGCTTCTTTTCAATAGAAAAGAACCCGGAGAAGGCTCAGGGGCTGCAAGTACCTACCATAGAAAAACATATTTTCAAATTTTTTGACCCTCCAGCTTTTTTGTACCAAAAAAAACAAGAGGCTCGGGGGATACACTCAATGAGTGCAACTTTTGCAAAATTGCACTCGCTGCACTCAAAGGAAAAAGAACCCAGAGGACATCAAGCAAAAGTGCACATCAGCCAAAAGAAGAATCAAAGAAGACCATCTCAAGATTTCACTTCAAGAAGGACTCGGATCAAGACTACAACAACTCGGCCCTTGAAGCTCAATCATGAAATGCTTGGGGGCTTGTCGATGGGGAACCCTATGCCCCCCCCATAGACCATACTGCAGGGAGGTAGGCCTTGGTAACAAGGCCTATAGCCCAATCGCCAAGAAGAACGCGGAGCAAAGCAACATGCAAAACTGAAACTCCAACTCAAACTATACAAGGAAAGGTGCCTGAGGCATAGCTTAGGACTCTGACCTTGTATCCGAATAGGACACAAACAACGCCTCTCAGCGCCTAGACTATAAAGGGCTGGTGAGGGTACCCATTGTAAGAGGAGAACGCATACCCGATACTCAAAGCAATACAACGCAAACAGGCTAACGTCAAAACTGGACGTAAGGTTATTACTCGACCAAGTCGAGGGCCTGAACCAGTATAAATTGTGAGTCTCTTTGCGTAACCGCCGAATTCCACTATTCGCCAAAGCCCGAACAACTGTCCCGGGTACCCCCGTGGCAGGCTATCGGTGGTAAAACATCGACACGTGACAACTGAGCGAATTTGTCATGATACTCAGCCACAAACATAGATCCCTATTTCAGAGCCATGAATTCCTCCTGCTTCAGCTCTATCAATCCTTCAAGTATATGATAAGATCTGAAATTCTCTCTAAATTCCTACCAGGTGACAGGAGGAGCATTAGTGGGATGTCCATACTCGAATGCCTCCCACTAGTCTTGAGCTTCTCCTTGGAGTTGTCCTGATGTGTATAACACCTTTTGCTGGTCATCGCACTACGCTATGTTGAGTTGCTTCTCCACTGCATGAAGTTAATCATCTATTTCTAGTGGATTAGTGGCATGTGAAAACATCGGGGGGCGGCCCTTCAAGAATTCACCACGCTTATCACGTGGTGCCCCACCAACTGGTTGATTCTGCTGATTCTGCACCAGAGCTTGCATAAGCTATGTCTGTATTGTCAGAAGCTGCTCAATAGTAGGTGGCGGCTGGTGGTGGTGGATGTAGGGGAACACCTCCATGACCTCAGGCCTCTTTCTCTTCTAGACATCTGACATCCAACACAAATATTCAAAATTTAAAGATTTCCAAGTTATAGACACTTATAGAGATATAGAATACATTCTGAAAATTTTCTGGACGAGGTACAACATAAGCAACTCGGTAAAACAGTCATATCTTGAGTTCTAGATATCCAAAAGTGGCATTCTTTATATGGTTGGAAAGCTTAAGAAATTATATACAACTTTTATTTAGATCATATGCCCATATTCTATCGTTAGGTTAATAAAAAATAGGACACAACCGAAACTGTTCCAAATTCCAGACTGCACAAAAACTTCAACTTGGAACAACTATATCTCACAAACCAGATTAGATATAGGGGTGATTCAAGAGAAATTAGAAATATACTTAAGTATAGTTATTCCTATAAAAATTTTATAATTTTTGGTTGAGTAGATTTAGATTGGCATTGAGATAAGTGCAGACAGCTCCGAAAAATAGATCTGAGAGAACAAGATGTACCAAACCCAACAATTTATTTATTGACTCAAACTTTAATATTCTTAACTGTGGAACTTGTGGACATGCCCACAAAGTTTCAGCACTCATTACAAAAATCAAACTAACACATAAACATAATAATAAATAAACTACGGCACACCAAAGTTCATACCACACTATTAGATCGACCTGACTCAACTCGACCCGTGCTACTAACATCTTATTACATAGAAAGGAACTCCAACATATGGGCGATGTTTATGGGGAAGCTTATTATAAATCCTTGGTAGGCTGAGGCACTCCCTTTGGTCATCTATCACTCGTTGGTACCTCTTAAGAGTCTCTTGTAGTGCCTTCAACTGATCTTTCAGTCGTCAAATCTTCCCTACTAACTCACAACCAAAGTGTACGATCACTTGAGTAGTGGGATCCATGCCCTAAGGGTCTATCATTGCCCACTCCAATTCAGGATGTTGGCGAGGAAGGAATTGATATTGGTCCTCCTTCATATCCTCAAAACGGCGGCCACGGAGACCCTTGCAGGCTTTAGCGGCTGCATCTTCTATGCCATCTTCCATGGTGGCACGACGAGCATGATGCAAATAGCTTGGATCTAGCTAATATGCTTCCTTCTGTTCATCCTTGATGGAGATGCATGCCCTAGTCTTCCAATAAGTGTCCTTCAAATAGTGCGTTGTTCTTCGCAGACATACTCCACAGTTGTGTCCCAATCAGCATAGTAGGTCTAAAGAATCCCCATAAGTCGGTGGTGCGAAATGGAGGATTCACACCCTAACTTGTACCAGATCTTTGTAGTCCATCCTATGGTAGAGGTAGGCTGATCTTCTTGAATGGCAGCCTCCTCATCATCATCATCATCAGACAATACAATAACCTCCACTTCTTCGGGTTCTTCCTGGAGTGGCTCAGGCGAAGGTGCAGGTGCTGGCGAGTCAACTTCCTACTCCTGGGGTTCCTCCTCCTGTGGCTCCATGTACTCATACAAGTCATGAGGTGGGTAGTAGCCTCCGGTGCTGATGCGAACAGTCTTATTAGCACGAGACATCTACAGAATTAGATTTAGTTAGATTAGAAGCAATAATTTTCATAACAGAGTGAGGCAAAAGAAGCATAAAATTTAGCAAATAACAAGAGTAAGATGGGAAGCATGAAATAGGTGAAGCAAAAGAGGCTAAAATGACCATTACTAACTAGGCTTGCGTCCTACAGTCAACATAGCTTTGATACCTATCTGTCACACCCGATTTTAAGGATAAAATAGGATGCATAATCTTATGTGCGCCTAGAGATTAGTCACACATATAAGCCAACAAATTATAGATAGTACCATCATAAGTGTTTATTACATCACGTATAATAAGATAGATTCTTCTTATAAATGTAGCGGAAGTATAAAGAAAATTCTCGCAGAAGCTCCATATCACATGGACATCAATTGGTTGACCTACAAGTCTAGTAATCCTTAAGAAAGTCGTCATTACCATAGCCATCTGTTACCCATCCGAGATTTTTATCCAAATAATGAAAATAAACAAGCATAAATATGTGTCGTACTCAACAAGTGTAACATGGGGTTCATAAGGCTCAAAAGGCTTGACACAGGTTTAACAGCATTCAACTTTTAATTGTCACAATTTTAGCATAAGAGTAGCAACAAGTTGTTTTAATCCCATAGTAAACACATGATCAATGTAAACATGAACAATAAATAACATAAACGGATAATTCTTAGTGATCATCTATTCTATAAGGGTTCCAAGGCTGCTCATAACCGTGATCATGACTGATATTCTAGTTTTACACTCTACAGAGGTTGTACACTTTTACTATGAGTCGTGATACCCATATGCCCTGTTAATTACTCCCAAAACACTTCCAAGGTAAGCAGGCAAGGTTCACTATGAAGCCTTTCAAAGGTTCGTCTAACAAGTTAGGGCCCATAGATTCACTCGACAAACAGATGTAGAGCCCCTCTTCCCGATGGCACAATAACGCGCAGCCTATACACAAGGGGACAAATGCCACACTATACCTGATTAGTCAAGCCATTCTTACACCAATAAAGGTAACCACTAATAAGCTAGAAAAGGTCCTCATACTGAGCTAAAGCCAGAGCCATGTGGCCCTCATAGCTGTACTATAAGTCCCGGATGATCACTTACAAATAAGTCCTTAGGAGAGGAATCTGAAGCATTTAGAAAGTAGCTAAATACTCCAGCCCCCTATTTCCAAGTTGCTAAAAAGTCATATTTTAATGTTTATTGCATATACCATTAGTCAAGTTATAAGATCATGGTTTAGTTGAGCACCAGCAAAGCTACCCAATGCATATCCCATAAGAGACAAGGTATAAGTTCAATTCTAAGGAATCCCTATCAAGGTGACACATGCAAATATGGATTAAATGTATTAAAGTTGATAGGAAACAAGGATGATCCCATGCTATACTTTCCTTGAACAAAGTATTCCTGCTCGTCAAAGTAGTACTCTTGATCACCCACGAATTGCTCACCTTCTATACTCGACAGTCACAGCAACATACAGGCATCTAGAAACAAACATGCATAGCAAACAAAGGCTATAGATTAGAACAGTACACCAATTAGAATAAAATCAAGAGAAAGTGTTTGTAAAATGAATCTACGTCTCACTACGAACACACAGACGCGAAGATCATAAAAATCGAAGCTAAAACGAAGAAGTATGAATTAAACAAGATTTCCTTTATTAAAATAATAGATTAAATCTAACCTTGAATTTTAAAAGTTGAAAACATATCTAACAGTAGTATGAACATGTAGATTACGCAATTACGAATCTAACGCAACTTGAACGGATCAAATCGGAGTTAAAACAAAAATGTTAGGGCTAAAACAAGCTTAGTGGCAAAACTGTAAATAGATGAAAACGAATTTTGGATCTAACAGAAGAAACTACGTTTTCAAAAGAAAAAAAAGTATTTTAGGAATACGCTTTAGACTGCAGGTTAAAACATTGAATCTTGTGGGGGCTCTTTTGCAAATGTCCCGGACGAATCGGTATTACATGATCTGAGCTGTTGGATCGATGATGGACGGCTCAGAATAGATGGGAGCAAGGAAAGGCTGCCGCCGGAGAACTAGCGGTGGCGCCATGGCCGGTGATGAGCGGCGCACTTAGAACATGGCCTACGAACCATAGGGAAGCAAACCGAGGGCACCGGGAGAAAGAGGAAGGGAGGGCAAACTCACCAAGGCAGTTTACCGTGGTGCGGAGTGAACGAAGACGGCGCGGCACTCGGTGAGGCGGATGGCTCGATGACGGTGCTAGGGTTTCGCGACGGCATGGCTTGAGCGAAGGCGGCTACTGTTCTGGAACAGAATAGGGGGCATAGTGCAACTAGTATTTATGGTGGGGAAATACTTGGAGCACATGTCAAGAACAGAGGCGTGGCGGCGGCGGAGTCAGGCAGCAGTAGAGTCCGGTGCGGACTCGTCTCGGGGTGGAAGAAGGCGTCGCTGACGCGTGGGGCCGGTCTATCAGCAACACACGCGGGGTAGAGGGGAACGACGTGGGCACGACTGCTGCTGGGCCGGCCTACGGGATGGGCCACACGGGGATGGAGGTAAGGCCGAGCTGGGCTGCGGCGGGAGCAGGAGCTGGGTTGCTCAGGCCAAAAGCCGGGAAGGGAAAAGAAAGGATAAAATTCCTTTTCTATTTTTTTAACACATTTTCAAATCCAATTTAAACTCAAATTTAAATTCTTTTGCAAATTTCAATCAAACCTAAGCATCACAAAACAAATATGCATCGGATGAATGCACAAACATGCATGTACACCTTCTATTTGATTTTAATTTTAATAAACTTTTTATTTTGCTAAGTTTAAATGCTCACAAAATGCATAATAAATCAAATTCTCCTATTTCAAAATCAAGCAATTTTTAGGGTGTTACAAGGACCTCGCGAAGCTCTGAACAGGTTGCACGAGGAGTTGGTTGAGAAAAACGTAAAGTTGAGGCCATTGAGAGACAGAACCAGATTGAATCCATTCACTAGAGAAGGATCAAAGCTTAGGAAGAGCTAAGGACTACAAGATCATCTAAGCTTAGGAAGAGCTGAGTCCATTGAGAGACAAAACCGGATTGAACATGATCTTCACAAATGATATGATCATCTAAGTCATTACCTCCAAGATCACGAATATTAGCAACAAATGTCATCATCCTATAAAACATCTTGTTTGGACCTTCGCCACCATTGATGACAAACCGAGTTATCTTGGTCATCAAGAGATCAACCTTTGATTTCCTCACCTTGTCAACACACCTTCATGTGTTATGTGCAATCCATCCCAAATCTCCTTTGGCAACTGAAGCTAAATGACTTTGTTGTACTCCTTTGAGCTCAAGCACTAAGTAAAACGCTTGTGGCTTCAGCATTGATGTGAATTTGTCAGAGTTGACGAGGTGTTAGTTCTTTGCCATTCTCGAGAAAGTCAATACCTATGGTCATAACATTCTAGAATTGATGAGGTGGAGGCCGATTAGATGCACCTTATTCATCAAATGCTTACACTTGGAAAAATGCACACCATCAAATGATGGCAATTTTCCCAAAGGCAACAAGATGAAGTGGTTAGGATAAGCATTAGAAAGAGACTCATAATTAAAAGTGACTTTTGAATATGATTTCTTGGATGTGGGCTTTACGAGACTTCTTTTGGAAATCCTTTTGCCACAGTACTCATCCTCATCGTCACCATTTCAGTGTGGAAACTCTATGCCAACTTCTTGTTTTTCTTTTTGACCCACACTTCTTATTGGAATTGTTATTGACACTTCACTTTTTGAACAAAGGCTTGCTGTTGGGTTTATCTTATCTTCTTCGTCTTCACCTACTTCTTCAACCACGACTAGTTCATTTTCTTCATCACCTGTCTTTCTAAGTCTGTCATTTAGCCTCATGTGGTAGAGCGCTAACCACAAGGATTATTCTCCAATATCAATTGAAAGGATCAACTACGCCTAGAGGGGGTGGGGTGAATAGGCTAGTTCCTAAAAATTCAAAACAAACTATGAAATTAAAATATGGACCGAAGGTCTAGTTTTAACCGGACATCCATCATTACCAAGGCCTCTATGTGAACTAATAAGATATTTCCATGTGTAACCTACAACCACAAATGCTTGGACAAGTAGATCGGGGATTCTTTCCAAATATCAATCACACACAAGCATAAGGACGCATAGGAAAAAAAGAACATGAGGAGACATAAGATTCAACCCGAGGCAGTCCACAAAGGAATGCCTACACATCCTTGTTGTTGAGGAAGCCACCAAGGCCTAGTTCTCTTCCAACCCTATCCTCTTCTCAAATGATTCACCAAGATCAAGCTTGAGCATTCTTACTTCAATAGTTGTAGTGATACAAACTTCCTGGAGCACTCTAAAAAGGTTGGGCTGCTTCAATGGGCAACTCCTTGACATATTATATTCCACAAATCCAAGAGTAACTCACACCTTGAAGGAGTGTTTGAATGTTCAATATGATGGAAATGATCTTCTTGCACTGATATATCTTAACCCCAAACTTTTCCCACTCAAATCAACACTCCAAATCTCAAATCCTACAAGAGTTGGGCTCAAGGGGGTGGACGAGAGGGAGGAATGAATGCTATGGATAAATTGTCTCAAAGTGGCTAAAAGTTGTAAGGGAGGGAAATGGGATTATCGGACCTCCAAAAACAGGCCATTATTGTGCGTGTGCGTGCATTATTATACCTCTGGTTAGGTGACTAGATGTTCGGTCCTAGAGACAAAAACATGCACAAAATGAACACCAAACTAGACCTTTAGCCAGGGCCATATGCCTCATGAACTAGACAAAAACCCCAAATTGGACGACCTCCCACCCGAAACATTCTTCCCGCCGGACCTTCGCTCCAGGCATGATGTCCGGCCCCTATCTGGTAGAATCAGCATTCTAAAGTCCAAGAATGATTTAGTATCCTATAAATTTATGTTTGAGATCCTCTCTGAGCGTGGATACACCTAAAAGAAGTGTGAACTTCAATCTTCATTTATAGCTAGTATGGCGTTTTCTATAGCTCAACATCGAAATAGAAAGAAATTTAAATCCTTCTACTCTTCTTTCCATATGTCATATCTCATCTCATAATCATCAATACACTTATTTCATAGTTATATAGCCTTTCGAAGCACTTATTAGTACAAGTGTTACCTCTTTGATTGCTTATCATTAATCCACCAAAACCTAATACAAGGGTAGATGTACTTTTAGTGCATTTATCTGAACTATAGATTTTGATATATTTTCTATAAATTTGATCTAAATTAGAGAAGTTTGACTTTGGATGAAGATGATATATAAACAATAATTTAGAATAGATAGCGTAGTTGGAAAAAAAACTACATGCCTCCGGTATTACCACTGAGATTTTTTTTTTGCGAAACCCACTGACAATAAAAATGATGGTATGCTTCAGAAACCATGGTGGGGCGGCCGACTGCCTTTGTATTGTATATACGATACTGTGGGCGCTACCGGCCCGAAGATGATGTATTATGTACGGATTATAATACTCGAACAAGCCTTATATATATCATTCCCCCATCAATATATATATTATATTTATCCGATTCCGTATTACGAAACGGACCGTACTTTGGCTTAAGAAGGCCGACTCGATACAAAGTAGTACGTGGCAGCTGATCATCTGGCTGGCTGGCGTGTAGTCCAGCTGAAGTGCTGAACAAATGTCTCTGGTGTGTCCGTGCTGCACATTACTACTACGCAGTAGCAGTAGTGGGGCATCGGTGACGCCGGTCGGCCTGGCACGCCGTGAGACAAGCCTCTTTTTTTGCCGATGACTTGGATCTCATCAGTTTCACGGCGTGCAGTCTGAATGCTAACCTAGAGGAGACACAGGTACCCACACATCCTAATGATGGGAAGCAAGGGCGGCAGCAGAGGTAAAAGAATCTAGGCCCCTCATCAGCTCCACGTTAGCGAATGGAAACCCTATTCCAGGCATGCTCGCTAGCACATCGATCTGAAGGGAACTTGGAACGTGTTCATGTCCTCTAGACTCCACTCCTGTTGACTGTTGTTACGCAGCGACGACAGGTTTGCATTGTGAACTTGAAGACCCTATTCCGGCCGGCTCTGTTTGAGCTTCTTCAATTCGTTCGTTCGGTTCGTAATTTCAGGTCATTTGCAAACCCTGAAGATTGTAGATGTAGTACTAGTGAATATGGGACATATACATCAATACTGCTGTTGCTAATAAAGCCCCATTTGGCACGGCTCATCCAAAACAGCTTCATCGGTAAAGTTAAAGCCGGTGAAGCAAAAAAAAAAAACTAGCTTTTTTTTGGCTTCTAGTTCATTTTAACCCCGGCTTACAAAATGGCTTCACGCTACAGTGTCTCGATTTATACAAAATAGATGAAGCCGAAACTGACATGAGCCATGTCAAAAAGGCTCTAAAGTTGCCAGACTATCAAAAAAAAAAAAAAAAGAAGAGAGAGAGAGAGGGAGAGAGCATTGGAGCGAGGACCGGAGGGCATGGAGAGCAGAGACCCGCATCATTGCGTTCTGTGGCGAGCGTGTTATCAGCTTTTGAGAGAAGTGCAATGCCATTTTCCTCCTTGTTAATCTTTGTTGGATTGGACACTTGTCCGCCGCCTCAGCTCTCCGGACGTCCGCATCCATCCAGGCCTCGTTTAGATCACTGTTAGGAATCAGTATTCGGTACTGTAGTATTTTCGTTTGTATTTGATAATTATTGTTCAATCATGGTCTAATTAGGCTTAAAAGATTTGTCTCATAATTTATAATTAAACTATGTAATTAGTTATTTTTTTATCTACATTTAATACTCCATGCATGTGTTCAAAGATTTGATGTGATGGAGAGAGAGTGAAAAAACTTCCCATTGTCATGCTCCGTGCACGCTCCAAACTCCAAAGGCACTTTGCACACATGGAGAGCAGTGTCGACGACGCAGCACACACTAGCCGAAAGGAACACGCTCATGGCTGGCACGCAACAGCTCGTCACTGGCACCGGGCCCGGAGGCAAGTCTGTGGGTCCTCTTGCCGGCTCTGTGGGGGTGGGGCCCAGGCGTCAGCAAGGGAGGGTCCACAACCGTAGTCCAAGCGAGGACCGCGGGGCCACGCACGGCGGCATCGATCGCATCCTCCTGGCCTAGCCGCCTAGGGCGGGGGGACATTCCTTCGCTGCGCTCGCCACAGTGTCTCCCGCTTTCCCTGCTCTCTTTTGGCCCTTTCGATGCAAATGCTTAGCGCAAGTAGAATTTGTTGTTCCTCGAGCCTACACCGTTTAGATTCCGCAGAATATTTAGCGGCCACAACCACACAAACACACTGCAACTTGCCCGCTTCTTATATTATTATTACTGGCACAAACAGATTATTATTAGGTTACTTCTTGCAAGGGGTTTTAGCTTTTCTATACTATCCCAAAGATTTATCACTTGCTATATGACACTGCTACACAGATGATTTTTATGATCGCCTGCCTTCTATTCTTATCAGGTGTAGCTCCTAGAGTAAACTATATATCTCTAAAAATGTTCTCCTATAATAATGTACCTTTTGAACTGTCTCCAAAAATTAATTTCTATAGTTTTTAGAGGTGGTTGCCCAAGAAAACAACCGTTCCTGAAAACATATTTTAAGGACAATTTATTATGCCAACCATCCTTCAATATAGATAGATTTCTAGGAGCAGCCCTGAGAATCGATTTTTAAATAGCTGTTGAGCACATAAATTCATAAGTTCTTCAAATAAAGTTTAATGAAGACAAACTTTATATGAAGTTGTAAAGCTTGACAAGATAAACTTTATTTGTAGTTGATCACCCTTTTATTTGAGATCATTTAGGGCCCAGATATACGTTTTAAGTTCTTATAATTTGAATTTTAAATTTTCAACATTTTCAAATGACCTTGTATGAAAACACGCCTTATACACTCAACAAGATCTAAAAGTTTGTAGTTGAAAATGTTTTAGATCATTTAGGAGGACGAAATATTTAATAAAAGATTCATATGAGTTAATATATAAAAGGATAGCATTCTATACTTGGTCATAGACTCACAAATGACTAATGTATTGTGGTGGTAGAGTGACTTGAGCAAGGTAAAGAGGTCATGGGTTCAAATAATGCTCGAGGTGTAGAGGACTCGTGTGAAAAAAAAATGTGAGGGACTTGAGGTAGTTACGATGCCGTGATTGTGCGGTGACCACTCAAGTAAAAGAAAAAAAAGCTATTTATTTGGCATTGGATAATAACTTTTTGTGATTTTTAATGTTAGTTTTAAAACCACCTATATAATGCGTCATTCTTAGAATTGGTGGCATAGTAGCGGTTTTGGAAACATCCCTGAAAATCGATTTTGGCCACATTTAAAAATCATTTGCGGTATAGTATTGTAAGGGGACCGAGACGCCTAACAAGGGGTAAATTAGGCAACTTAAAAGTCTAACTCTAACTATGGCTTCTTTTTCTATCCTTAGCAAAACCTATGCAAAAGATATATTATCTAAATATGCAACTACGGTTTTGCTAGTGTATTGCTATGTCTACCGCAAAAGGAGTAATGCAAACAATATAAATGTGGAAGCTAAAGAGCAAGGTAGAGATATGCAAACTCCCGTCGATGATTCCGGTATTTTTATCGAGGTATCGAGAAGCGTACAAGCTTCCCCCTGGTCTTCGATGGAGCCCCTCGCAAGGAATCCCTCGCAAGGGCCAAGCTGCCGGTCGGGCAACTCCGTGGATATCCCCGGTCCTTCCCCATGCTCAAGTGGGTTTCCGGTGTGCCTTCCGGCAAGCCTCCCAGACTGCTCCCCGCCGTCTTTACTATTAAGCTTTCGGCCGAACTGCCGCGGGCCTTGTTCGCTTCGGTACACGGTGGCGGCCACACCACAAATGCGGTTGGTGTGATCTCACAAGACTACAAGCCCCTCCGATGTACAACAATGGTGCGCTCAAGCACTGAGTGGTAAGAGGTATGCAAACTCACTAAACACTAGGCCTAAACCTAGAGCAAGCGCATAGGCGGTGGTTTAATCAACCTAAGCACTTCACAAAGCACCTACGCTAATCACCTAATGAATCACTAAGCACTATGTAAGTGAAGATCACTAAAATAGTGTGTCAACACCATTGGTATGTTTCCTCAGCTCCACTATTATCAAATGGCCGGTTGGGGCGTCTATTTATAAGCCCCATTGAGAAAGTAGCCTTTGGGGACGAAATCCCGCTTTTATGCTATTGATCGGACGCTGCTGTCGTCCTGACCGGACGTGTCTGGTCGTCCCGACAGTTAGAGCATGCGATCAACTGATCGGACCCTGATGGCGTTTGCTCACAAGCCACCGGACGTGTCCGGTCGCAATTTCGCCGCTCTAGAACCTCTCTATACTCGATCGGACGCTGAAGTTCCTGCGTCCGATCGATTAGCCGTCCGCGTCTGGTCAGTGCTGAGTGTGTTGCCCGGATGATGAACAGTGCCTTCGGTGCGTCCTGTCAATTTCAGTCCTCAGCATCCGGTCGCTGCTACTGACGCCTGCTGTTGCCGAGCCTCTTGATCGGAGCGTCCGATCGCTATGCCGCCAGCATCCGGTCAGTACTGTGAAGCTCGTTTCTTTGCAATCTTGCGTCTAGCTTGTTTTCTATCTTCGTGCTTGAACTTTGCTTGATTCTTGAGTCTTCTCTTGTGCTTCTAAAGTCTTGCTTATGGTGTTGAACGTGGGATCACCATGTCACATTCGTCCAAGTCACGTCTTGTACCCTATTGAACTACAAAACAATCACTTGCAAATTTATTAGTCCAATTTGATTATGTTGATCATCAAACACCAAAATCCAAAGTAAATTGACCTAGGGTCATTTTTCCTTACAATCTCTTCTTTTTTGGTGATTGATGACAACACGACCAAAACAAGTAAATAATAAAAATTTTGGAATTTAAAAACTATTTACTTGCTAGGATGCAATGCAAAGGGCAATGTTATATAATGCTAAAGGATACCGCATGTAAACATCTTTGGAAACATATCTTGCCCTTGCAAATGTCCCCATGTGGCATTATGGATTTAAGCCTTGCTTTTAGTCCTACAAATTCTCCCCATTACATAGTCTAATCCATAATCCACTATCCTCTCTTTCTCGGACCATTACTACTTGTAAATTATTATGATCGGGCTTGGTCCTACAAATTAATGTTTGCTTTTGGTCCTATAAATTCTTCCCCTTTGGAATCAAACACCGAAAAGGAAGACATTAGTAGCACAAGGAAGGGTCAAACTTTGTGATCCTTTGTATATGGAGTGGAATAGGTCACAAAGGTTGACTCTCACATTACATAGACTAAGCTCCCCCTAAATATATGCATACATATGTTGAAGAATGTAGTTTATGCATAATTGACAAATTTATACTAAAGGGAGTTTAATCTATATAATTCATGGAGAAAGCATATAAATACCAAAGTGAAATCAACATGATGATATCGGTTTAGAAATACCACATGTGGAAACCAATTTGATTTCTACCACTTGCAATAGGTAGTGGATATTTGAAGTATTATGCTTAACTCTGGGGACTCTATTTTCCTTGCAATGAGACTACTACACACATGATAAGCTTGAAAAGGTGTTAGTCTCAAAGCATCCAACTTGTAGAGTAACCTCCCCCTAAATTTGTGCACATAAGTATAGAATACTTGTAAGAGATATGCACATTGATTTTAGAATAAAAAAATACCACTTGAAGGATGACATCACATGAATGTGAGAATCATTTTCGAAGGTGATATTCGGGAGAAATTTATCTACAATTTAGACTTTGGCACATATTAGATGAACACTTATAAGACAAGCTATGTGCCGTGCTCCTAAAATTTTTTAACCTGTAGGTTTGCTCCAAGGGTTAAAAGTGAAACCGAGCAAGCCTACCATATGATTTACCTAGTGTATGCATGACAAAAGATTAAACATGCAAATGCAAACCTAGGCATAAAAAAGAACTATATGCTAATTGAGATTACAAGAATTGAATCTTTATACCAATTGTAAGAAATACCAATTGAAAGAAATTACATCTAGTTACCTAACATGGGAAGGGAAATTTAGATCCATAGTATTCACTAACCCACTTGGCAATTACCTTGTCCATAATGATGCACCCCATGAAATACACCTATACTTTGCCAAGTCTCCAAATTCCCCGACGTCCATCGGACTTCTCACTTCCCTTTCAGGATCTAAACCTTCTTCGTGCTCTTCATATTTGAGATGATCTCTTTTGGCACCCAAAAGTGTTTGACCCCATTGTTGACTTCCTTGTTCACCTTGATGGCCACCACCTTGTCATTTTTCTTCTTTTTCAAGAGATAAGGTGTGGAAGCCTTCTTGTCCACCTTGTTGGTGTAGGTGTTGGAGAGCTTGCTTGTTTGCTTTTTCTCTTTCTTCTTTGTTCCTCCCACATTCTTTACCTTGCACTCATAGGACTTGTGGCCTTCCTTGTGGCATACGTAGCAAACTACGGTTTATCCTTCATCAAGCTTCTTCACTCCCTTGACGGTGTTATCTTGATGAAGTTGGGCTTGCTCCGTCTTGCCTTTCACTTGAGTCAAGTCCTTGGTGAGGCGAGCCACTTCTTGCTTGAGTTGCTGATTCTCCATTGCAACCTCTTGTGTGCATGTATCTACAACAACTTTCTCAACACAAACTTGGTTGCACAAGGGTGAGTCTAAACATAAATCATTGCAAGAAGTAGAGGCATCCTTTATAGGCATGTCAAAAATTGAACCTTTCTTTTTAGGTGCCTCGGTGGGGGTTGCACCGATGGCTTCAAGATTAGCAACTTTATTAGTTAGATCATCACAATGTTTGCACATTGTTTCTATTTTAGCAAGCAAACTTTTATAAGCATCTTGTGAGCTACCTAACTTTTTTCTTTAATTTTTCATTTTTCTTTAATTTTGTAAGCAAACTTTTAATTTTGCACCGATGGTCAGAGCGGCTCCACGCGCGGGGCTTAGAGGCTGGCCGCGCTAGGAGCACGCGGCCGGCGGCGCGGGTGGGATGGGGCGCGCGGCGGCGGAGCTTGGCTAATGGCCAGCGATGGGGTGGCGCACTCCGCCGGCTCCTACCTTGTAGCGCCGCGACCTCGTGAGAAAGAAGGAGAAATTAGAGATGGGACCGTTATTTTTGTGTAACCAGTAGTAGTGGCGAATAATTTTTCTCAAATTCCACTAAATTTGAATTTTGTGCAGCACCCCTTAAGGTGCACCGCCATTTTGTTGAATTTTGTGGTAGATCCACCGTTTTGATAGAGTAGACACATTGGTGGAGTTGATGGATCCAAAACCGTTTGGCTACAAAAGTTAGATCCAGATCTGATTTTAGTGATTCTGGAGCTGGGGCAACTCTACCAAACAGGCTCTTATGTGTCATGTTCATAAGCGGTCAAAATAAAATTGGAATTTTGTTTGGAGCCCAATTAAGTGAAGTCCTTCAGAAGTTAAGGTTTCTCTCTCTTATATGGGGAATATAGTGTTGGTTAGAGACAAGCATCTACTACCTTGAGGTCACGTACTCATGTATGCAATAGACATATATAGCTTTGTTTCTGCGAGAAAATAGAAGAATGACCTAAACAATTTGGGATTCTTAAAACAGGATTGATGATAGAGGGTACAATTCGTGATAGCGGTCAAACCAAAATTTCAGATCATTATCATTGTTGGCCGTGGACGCTATCTAGGCAGCACTTGGACTAAGGAAGCTATCAATTGGGCATTCGTACCCCTAATTCTAGGATCCTAGGAATTAAAAGGACAATGACGTGAAAATAGACTACTCTACTACATAGTCCCAACCTGCATCCTAAGTTGAAGCGGCACGCATGCCCTATATATTGGCCCCCTGGCTATGCTAACGACAAGGCATGTTATTGATGTTGCATGACCGGTCAAAGTGAGGTGAGGCTACAAGAGTGCAAGGTGATGGAGATATGGACTATATGTCGTTTCCGGAATCCTCTAGCTTGGCTCGCCGCCAATGATGGCCGCATGTTCAGGCCGACACCCCGGCCGTCCCCTGCCGCTCTGCTTCTAGTAGTAGTTAACAAGTACATGGTAGGATTTAATTAATTTGCATCCTTATTAAACTTTGATGAGCATGCAGCAAGGTCGTAGGTTAGTCTCATTATCAGCTCAACATCTTATTAGCAAATTAAACATGCATTCCGTAGCAGAGTAGCAGTAGTTCAATATTTTGAATTTGAGTTAGTTTGTTGAAACTGATCGAACTAGCTATATAATTGGGGTCCGGTCCCACATCAGTACGCTGTCTGTCTGACATCTCTGATGGTAAGCATATGCACGTAGTGCCATTTGAAGGCGTAAATCCAGCTAGCCAGCACCACTGCAGGCGGCAGGCGTACAGCGGGTCTGCCCGGCCCTGCATGCTCATTGCTCAGCTCCATCATCATGCTGCGCGGGCGCGGCACGCAGCGACGATGGATGAGACGAGAGCAGCAAGGAGGAGCCGGCGGAAGGGGACATGATGCCCGCCGGGTCTCGTGGGCTGCCGCGACATCCTCCGAGTCCGATCGATCCCTACGTACTCGAGACAAAGCGGGTATTCTGCGCCTGCCTGCTGCAGGCTAAATGGCACATGCCACTACCGTATGTTTCTACTCATCACGAATCATGCATCGCATTGCATACCCTCCACCTCCACTTGGGTTTGCGGCAGCTGGAACTGGAATCTCCGTCGTCCGCCGATCCTCAGGCATGGCTTTCTATGGTGGCTGACCGGCTGTAGAGCACACAGCGATCGAGTCATCACACAACTGCATCTGCATGCATGGTGGCCTCTACTGCTGTGTGTGTGTGGTACGGTACTCCTATGTATGTGCGTGCTGTACTACCATACTGCTCCGACCATGCATGAGAGAAAGACAGACAAAAAGACGGAGAGATCGAGGGGTGTGAAAGTGAAATGAGTGTATCCATCACACACGCACACTGCTCGTGACAACACACCCCCTGCCTTAGCTTTTGCCTTTTGGAACGTCTAAGCTAGTAGTGTATAGATGAGACAACGCCTTTGCCAAAAGCGCCCCGACTCTACTACACTTTATTTGTTTGCTGCTAAAGTAATGTATCGATCGATTCGTCAGGCACGACATTGACATATGTACATATGGTAGTGGTAGTACCTGAGGAGTGAGGGAGCAATCGATCCATCGAGTATTATTATACATATAGGACTGCTGTGGCTGCTGCACCCAGTCCTGTCGACGACCCTTGCTTGCAATGTGTGTGTACTTTATACCTTTGGGAGATCCTGACCTGATCTCATTCATACATACATATGCAGTCCTCGCATGACTCTCACAAAGATATGGAGCGTTATGAGGCATCATGCCTTAAGCTTGTATCTATCCTTCTCTTCTCTCCTGCTTTTTTCTGTCGTTTGCATTGCACATTGGTTTGCAAAAATCCTCAAGCAGGTCGCCCTGCTGCTGCTGCTGCTGATGATGCATGCATGCATGCATGCATGCTATTCTAACTGGTGATATGTTATATGTTTATCAGATCATTCCCTCAAGAAAATAAATTAAATGTTATGTTCAGATGCTGTTATTTGGGGTTGGTTAATACTGTATAATCGACTCGATGCTTATTAAGCAGCCATCGACCCAGACTCCATTTGTTGCCACGTTACTGTTCTCTACAAACATCTTTACCGATTGATCAGCAGCTCTGCGTACCCTTCAGTTTTGCTGGGCCTGGCGGTGGGCACAGCAGGAGCAGGAGAGAGGCCAGCATGCATCGACATCCATCAGAATGTCACATGCACCAGCAGCGCCATATTACACTTACTGCTGGATGCATTGCAACAATGGGAGCACCTGCACCTGGGCTCGGAATTCTGTCCGTCGCTGCCTGTGCCTGTGATCCCGGCCAATTCTGCATGCGGCAGCATGCATGCTCGATCGATCGCGTTCATGCATGCATCATGGCTGGTCCAGTCCCCCTGTCTCTCTTTCTCAAACTGTGGAACACACACACATAGGAATTGGAAGAAGCGGCCGGTATAAGCGCGCGCGCACACACAGACACGGGAATACATGCATGCACAGCACAGAGGTAGCTAGCCTACCTGCTGTACCTGATGGACCGCTACCAGTAGCAGGCCTGGCTCTGGCATGCAGCTAGTACTCCTAGCAAACCGAGCAGGCTTTGCCGCCGATGCAGCACAGCAACGCAAACGTGCATCATTAGGTATGAGGGGAAGTTCGTCATCGCCTCTGCAAGACCATCATTTTGCCAGCCTGATTGACACTTGCTTTACGCATGCTTTGCATACACTGATCCACTACCAAAGGATCGGAGCTCCTTTTAATGTCCTCCTTGTTTTTATTTTAATTTTAAAACAAATGTCTTCCCGTCAGTCAACGTATGGTACGTACTACAGTCTACATAGATCGAAAATAAAATATATACATAGTTACTCTAAAACCAAATATAGGTGGGAATAGTTCCTCGGTACTATAGTCTACATAGATCGAAAGTAAAAAAAAAAATACATAGTCACACTAAACCCAAATATAGGAATAGTTCCTCCGTACTATGAGTTTGAAAACATATGCAACTAAAAAGGGACATTCCTGAGTATGCCACGACACGAGCCCGGCAAAAGCACAACCCACTGTGGCGCGGCCACTTTTTTTGGGTCAGGCCAGCCCGAGAAGCATGGCCAACTCAGTAGGCCAGGCTACCATAGTCAGACAAACATCTCAAAATGCTCCTTTTAGGTACTCTATTCAACATTTCATACAACATATCAATATATCCACATTTCATACAAGTATACTGTATACAACACAACAAAACTGTGATGATAGGGTTCGGATTAGGGTTTGGAGTTGATATCATACATGCGCAACCGGAGCCCTATGCCAGAGAAGACGAGGGAGACCCCAAGGAACGAGAACGGTGCACGAATCAAAAAAGATAGCGAGCGGCAGAGGATGGACGGATGAGGACAAGAACTCACATGATTTAGGGAGGGGAGACCAAGAGAGGTGAGGTGATACTGGGAGGACACAGAACGTTAGAAGAAATGGGGGAGCGCAGGAGATGTAGCCAACAATGTTGAGGTCACCGAAGTTGGGGACGACAGGAGAGGCTAGGGTCGAGATATCGAGAGGTGGAGAGAGGCGAGACTACGAGAGCAACGGTGAGGTCGAGGATGGAGGGGAAATGAATCGGGGTTATGAGCAGGGGCTGAGGGGGTGCGGGGGTAGGGGTTCTATGGGGCCAAACCTCCCTTTTTTATTGGGCTGTGCTAAGCTGCCCGATGTGCCTGGGGAGCGGCCCAGGCATGAAACATTGCATCATGCCAGGCCAGCACGAGCACGTTCGATCGGACGGACTATATGGCCATCTATATTGGTATGTAATAATGCGGAACCCAAGACTGGTGTGGCTAGTGATTAAGCTCATTAAGGAGCTACTTTAATAACAAGCTGGCTTGGCTTGCTACAACTAAGTTCCCAATTATAAATTGTTTTAGTTTTGTTCTAAGTCAAACAAGTTTATATATAAAAAAAGTGCACAAAATCTATGACATAGAATAGGATTCATTATATGAGTTTTACTTTTTGCTGAGAGTTTCAGGAAGTTTATAACTGAGGGAGGAAAATAGACTTTTAAAGATAAGGAAGGCAGGATAAACTTTTGCTGGCGGTGTAGCTTGGTGTTGTCATGTTGAGTTTTTTAAGAAATTTACTAAGTTAACTTGTCGTTTCATAGGTGATGTATTCTTCTATTAAGGTTTCTGAATAGCTAGTTTTCCATCTAGTAATGTTGGATTTAATTGGGTGTGATAAAGTTTTATTTCAATTAAATGAAATAAAGCCCAAATCCCATAAAATGCTAGGTGTATTGAAGGTTTAGTCCCGCATAGAAAATATAATGCACTCAATATCTTAATTTTACTAGTTTCCATCTGAGTTTATATGTCAATCCTTTCTCGAGTTTGCTAGGGAAAAAAATTAGAAACTCTCACAATAACGAGAAATACCATATATATAAGAAAGAAAAGAAAGAAGAAAAAATATTTTTTCATGAAAATTAACATGGATATATAAGAATCATAAAATTATTGGACTACTCATAAGGATTTGAAAAAAAAGAGGAAAAAGAGAGAAAACGAAACGAAAACGAAAAGATAAAACCTGCTCTATGAGAGGCAAAACGGATGAGAAGCAGCAGCGGCTGGGCCTACTTAGCTAGGCACGTCCGCACATGCGATCGGTTCGGCCCACGAAAGCGCAGCGGGTGACATGGGCCTTGCCCGATAGACTGACTATGAGTTGGGCCGAGCTGTACATTGGTTATATATCAATTAGGTATCATGAAGACTACTCCTACCTCCGTTTGATCGCGACGACCTAGCTCCCACGACAGACGACACGACGCCATCGTGGTAGCCGCCGCCGCCGCTGACGACGACCAAGACGAGGTGATCCTTTTGACCCGGTCTCCGCATTGATCTGCTTTCTTTGTGTTCGCCGCAGCTTTATTCTCTTGGCATGATAAATCCACTTAGCAAATATCTTAGCAGTTATAGGTTAATTTGCATGTTCGATTGACCAAGGTTTGCATACTTTTTACTTTTTAATAATAAATATAACTATATCTATCCCGGCCGTTATAGAGACGTTTGTACGGGCAGGATATGCGCATTCGTGTGTTGGACGTGTGTGCGAGTATTTGCATTGAACCGTGCTGATTGTCTTCATCTACCTCCCTTGCCGCCGTTAGGTTTGTGACAAAGTTAACTCACAGTGTGGTTTGGGACCAAGTTAATTCGCTACAGGTTGCGTGTTTGAGGAGCACGCGCCTTCGCCGGCCCTGCCCTGCACCATCCGCAGCCGGCGGCTCCCACCACCTCGTCGTGCCACGCGACTCCCGCACCCGCTCCTCGACCCCGCCCTCCAATAACCAGCAACAGGACGCCCCCACCGTCAGCTCCGCCCAACTGCCATCTTCCGCCGCCCCCACTGGCTTCTCTCCTGCCACCGCCGATGATTGAAACCCCTTCAGAAACCAAAACATCGATGGGTCGCGCGAGCGCGTGAAGGCGTGACCCATCACGTGTTTTAGTTTGCGTTTGGTTTTGTATAACAGAATATGGTGCACTAAACTGATTATTATATGATTCACTAAACTGATTATTGTGTGTTGTGTTTAGATGCAGATCTTCGTGAAGGGCTTCGCTGGTAGACACTACACCATCGAAGTGGAGTCCTCTGACACGGTTGACAGCCTCAAGGCAAAGGTCGAGGAGTTGGTGGGTGTTCCTGCTAAGCAACAGCGCCTTCTTCACTACTACATAAATCATTTTCAGCGATCCTCGTTTTCAATAAGAGGCAGTTCACCTAGCACGCCGCCTCTAACCGTGCCTGGGGCACTGTAGCTTCATGACCGTCTCTGAAGATCCATCTTCAGGGGCGGTTCTATTAAGAAAACCATTTCTGATAGCCGTCCATTTTCAGGGGGCGGTTACGTTAAGAGAACCACCCCTGAAAATGGATCTTTAGAGGCGATCTTCTTTACAAAACCGTCTCTAAAAGTGTCATATTTTCATAGATGGTTTCTTTAGAGAACCACTCCTACAAATGAATTAACAAAGGCGGTTCTCTTTAGTTAACCGCCCCTAAAAATGGCCACCCCTAAATACCTTCTTCCTTCTCGGACAGTACGCATGCTGAGCACCATTAGCTCACTTGCACGTGTGTTTTTGCTTGGAGGAGCAAGAGCAGTTCTTGCCGGCCGCCATCAAGCGTCTTCTTCCAACCATTTTTCGAAAGGTTAGCATCTTCTTCCATCCATTCTAATCTTTCATTGCTGATAATGTAGATCATTTTTCATGCTTTTTTAGTAATAAGCATAGAAATATTCAAATATGTGGTTTTTAATTAGGAATAATAATGGTGGATTTTATTTTTATTTATACATCATTTATTGTTTACATGTTTCTAATATATATTGTTGCATGGTATATTTATATAGGGGTTCTATATTTATTGCGGTGTTTTTTTAGTTTTTTTAGTCACCATGAATGGCGGTGGACTTCCCCAGCCACAGGACCCAAGTTTTCACCTTGGCGATCTTCCATTCATGCCATCTCCAGATAGGGCCATTTTGCGTTACCCAAACCCATCAATAGTATGGAATATTTTAAGTTTTATATGCTAATATAATTTTTGCATATATACATTCATTCATAATATGATTGTTGTATATGTCATAGACTACAAAACCGGTCAAGTGACCGGAAGCAACACTATGGATGCTCGGGTGTGGGAGATCTTCGAGAACACAACAAGTGAGGTTGTGAATGATGAAGGAGCCAAGTTATAGACGTGCAGTCTCACCTTCGACATCTCCATTAGGTACAATAATGAGGTACGCCAGGACATCGTGCAAAATGGACGATAGTCGCCGACCAAGATAGGCGTCCAGATCGATGTCGTGCTGTTTTCTTTGTAGGCAATTGAGTGAATTGGCTACCATATGCCTGATTTCTCGTCCTTGAAGATTCAAGCTTTAATTCAGCATAGTCTGGATGTGCCGCGAGTAAGAGAGAGGCATGCGACATTCAACCATATGGATGTGGTACATCGTGTATGATATGAGAGTAATGTTTATTTATTCTTATTATTATATGAGTGCTTCCTGATATTTTTTATTTGTCCACTTGCAGGTTTTGCTCTATGATTTCACCTATGCTACATGTGGCTTGCAGCCAATTCTCACGCAAGCTCGTAAGTGATTGGGGTACGCCTGGAACTTCGTGGAAGCGATAGGCCCGAGGATGAAAGCTAGCATCCAATATTATGTGAGATTTAGGCAGAACCAGGTCATCGATAGTCCGTCAGTAGGCTACATCTATGGGATGTCATGTCCTCGGCAGTGTGAGGCAATGGAGAGTGTTGTAGTGCAGGCCTTGCATCACATAGACAATGACCGTGGTTACACCATCTGAGACATACGCTACTGGCAATGGAGACAGACTAGAGTTGTGTCCGGTTTGTAAGGTTCATGTGTTCATTAGGTTTATTCGTATTGATATGTTTGATTAGGTTTATGAAATTTACTCGTGTAGGATTGAAATGCCTTATGAAAGCTTAAAACCAAAAAAACAAATCAGATCAAACTTACTATCCTAGCGCAGCAACTAAAAGAAGGAAAAAAGCTACTCCATCTTCAGGGGCGGTTCTATTAAGAAAACCGCCTATGAAATTGGTCCATCTTAAGGGGCAGTTGCATTAAGAGAACTGCCCATGAAGATGGATCTTCAGAGGCGGTTCTCATTAGTCAACCACCCCTAAAAATGCCCTCCTAAATACCCCTTCTTCCTCCTCAGAACAGTCTGCTGAGCATCACTGTTTAGCTAACTTGGAGGGCAAGAAATAGTAAAAATAGAGGGGTGAGGTTTTGCCCTTTGAACCTTTGAAGGAGGGCAACGTATTAGCTGCAAACCAACCAACCTATGCAAACTTGGAAACTACCGATCAGGACCACTAGATGTTGATCCAATGGATGAGGTGAAAGGTGGGATTTTTTTGCGCTTAAGCTCCCCACCCGCCGGCCTTTTTTGCGTTTAAGCCCCCTCACCCCATCCATTGGATCATCATCTAGTGGTCCTGATTGGTAGTTTCCAAGTTTACACAGGTTGGTTAGTTTGCATCTGATACGTTGCCTTAAAAGAGTTGCATTTGAGAGGTGAGATAGTGGCATACCTAAACTCTTTTCAAACTTTTCATGTTCGTTTCTTTCACATAGAGATATAGAGAGAGACATGCATGATGTTAGATTTTTTATTTTTCCTAGCAATTTAGACTGATTTTGCCCAACTTAAGAACTTTGGCTCACATGAACTCTAGTTAATTTCTATATTTACTTTATCATTTTTAAGCTTTAGGTCTAGAATAATGTAATATTTGTATAGAAAAATAGACATCAATTGCTTTAACATTTATATGTGAATAATACCTTCATGCAAATATACCTTTTATTTTTTAAGGGCACATATGGACAGGTCATGAATGTACACGAAAAGAAGACATGAAGCTTCCTACATACAAGATGTGAATGATTTTATTGAAGTAGCTAAAAGGCATGCTTTGATTAAGTAGACAAAAGATATATAGTCCCTGTGTTGACTATCAGAACCGTATAGTATGTCGAGATCCAAATACGATAAGATCACACTTGGTAAGAAGGGGGTTTCATGGAGAACTATGAGATTTGGGATCATCATGGTGAGAGACATATAGAAGCAGATGACATGGAAGGTACAAATCCACCAGAAGTAAGGGAAGATGACGATGCCCATCGTGTCATGATGCATGATGTTCCAGGAGATGATGTTGCAGGCAGTGGTGGTGGGGAAGGCTGTGGTGGTGGAGAAGGCTGTGGTGGGGAGGATGATGGTGTAGACAATGAAGAAGATGAAGAAGAAGACTTCCTAGACAACATGTTACGCCATGTAGAACAAGAATTACTATTGAAAGGGCTAGATAACTTGGAGATGGTGTGAAAGGCAAGGGAAGAATGTTTGTACTCGAAGCAAAAGGTTTGTGAGAAAAGGTGGTCGTTGCTACGTTTTGTGCTAGACATACTGATCTTGAAGGCTAAGTATGGCTGGTCCGATAGAAGCTTCAATGACCTATTGACTCTATTGGCTGTTGTGCTTCCTAAGCCAAACTTTGTGCCTACCAATACGTATCAAGCGAAGAAGCTTATCAGTCCACTGATGATGGGTTTGGAATGAATACATGCATGTCCGAACCATTGTATCCTTTATTGTGGGGTGTTCAAAGACCTAACGAAGTGTCCTAACTATGGTGCTAGTCGGTACAAAGTAAACAAAGACTGCATTGAGGGTACTAACACTGGAAATAAAAGAGAAAGAAGGGCGGAAAGAAAAATGATGCTTCTCAGAATGTTGAAGAGGAAAACAACACCTTAGTAGTAGATGATACTAACCAAAGAAGAATTCCTGCATTGGTTATGTGGTATCTTTCACTGATTGATCGCTTGTGGCGTTTGTTCTCAAACCCAAGGGACTCAGAGCTCATGCGATGGTGGGCTTCAGATGAACACAAGAAAGATGACAGAGTGCTATCTCACCCATCTAATGGATAACAGTGGAAGGACTTCGATGCCAAGTACCAAGAATTTCATGAAGATCCGAGAAACATTAGGTTTGCTTTGAGCACTGATGGAATGAATCCTTTTGGTGATAGGACCAGCACACACAGCACATGGCCAGTAATCTTGTCGATCTACAACCTCCCTCCATGGTTGTGTCAGAAGAGGAAGTATATATTGCTAACCATTATAATTTTAGGGCCCAAAGCACCAAGTATCGACATAGTTATTTTTCTCGAGCCATTGATGCAAGAAATGGAGACACTATGGAAGCATGGAGTGAAAATGTGGGATGAGCTTGCGAAGAGTACCTTCACATGCAAAGCCATCATTTTTGTTACCATCAATGACTACCCAGGATAGTTTCCCTTTTAGGACAGATCAAATGATTCATGGGATGCTCAGAATGCTTGATTGACACTGTAGCTTAGTTCCTGGAGGGATCCCAAAAGGTAGTGTACATGCATCACCGACATTTCTTAGTGGAAGGACACAGGTACCGAAGCAAGAGGATGATGAAATACTTCATTGGTAGTACTATTGAGACAGGGCATGCCTAAGAGAGGTGGGACGGGCATTACATGTATAACATGGTGAAGAACATCAAAGTCGCCTATGGTAAAAAGAAAAGGATGGAAAGATCAATAAGAGAGATACACCTTCGATTGATGGCATGCCATTCAAGAAGATGTCAATCTTCTTCAAGTACCTGCCTTACTGGCCGGACATGGCCATGCACCATTCCATTGACGGCATGCACATCAAAAAGAATGTGTTTGAGAGCATCATTGGGATATTGATGGACATTAAGGCAAAGACAAAGGATGGACTGAAGTCATGGGAGGACCTAGTACATTTGGAGTCTAGACCGGAGCTTCACCCAAAAGACCTAGGGAATGGAAGATAGTACCTTCTTGCAGCCAGCTACAACCTGACAAATGATGAGAAAAGAGCAATCTGCCTGAGCCTAAGGGGGCTTAAAAGTGCCGACAGGTTTCTCCTCCAACATCAAGAGATTAGTCTCAATGAAAGACCTGACATTAACTGGTTTTAATGCTCATGATTGTCATATGATGTTGACATGTTTCCTTCCTATTGCTATTAGGGCTATAAAGCCCGTATACGTGAGGATGGTCATCACCCGGATGTGCTACTTCTTCAACCAAATTGCATGGAAGGAGATCCATGAGGACGAATTAGGTGACTTAAAGCATTTCATGGCTGAGACTATGGGTCAAATTGAGTAGTGCTTCCCACCATCATTTTTGATATAATGCTGCACCTCATGATGCACATGGTTGACCAGGTTAAGTGGCTCACACCTATGTACTTGAATGAGATGTGGTCATACGAGAGATTCATGTCTATTCTAAACCACTATGTACACAATCGTGCTCACCCTGAGGGATTCATGATAGAGAGATATTGTGCTGAAGAAGTCATTGAGGCTTGTCAAGATTACTTGCGGGAAGAGGATAAACGTGCACTTGGTTTGCCTATAACTCGTCATAAAGGTAGGTTGGCGGGGAAAGGCAGCAAGGGTAGGAAAACATTCACCGACAAGGAATACACTCAAGTGGAAGAAGCACACTCCTGCGTGTTGCAATACCTATCGATGATGGAGCCATTTATCATGAAACACATTGCACTCGTAAGAGCAGAAAATCCAGGGTGCTCAGAGCAATGGATCGTTCATGAGCAGAAGCATCTATTTGGCAAGTGGCTTGGGGAACAAGACTTACCAGAAGGGGAAACCTTATGGCGGTTGGCTCAGGGGCCATCATCCTAGGTCACATCTTGGCTGGCATATGATGTAAATGGATACACATACTACACCAAAGCAAAGGACCAGAAGTCGGTGACTCAAAATAGTGGGGTTCATATTGAAAATGTCGATGCATTTGGGGAAGTTCACACACACTATGGTTTCATAGAGGACATATGGAAATTGGACTATGGACCAGATATACAGATCACTACGTTTTGGTGCCAATGGGTCAAGCAACCGGGTGGCATTGAGGTCGAGAAATTTGGACTCACATGTGTCAACCTCGACAATGTAGGTTACAAGGATCACACGTGAGTGCCTGCTACTCGTGTGGCACAGGTCCTATATTATGCTGATCCTGAGAATCCAAAGAGGCATGTTCTTATATCTAGGAAACAGAGGATCCTAGGAGTAGATGGCATAGATGATTTGGAGGAGCACAATTAGTACTACGAAATGCAATTATTCACAGACCTACCAAACAAGATCAAGCTTGTAGAAGCACAGGTGGAAAAATCAAATGTCATTCCATACCTGTGCACTGATACGGAAGGCAGAGTTGTAATAGCTTAATTATTTATTTATGTTTGAAACATTTGTAATAATATTAAGACCATGTGGCACATTAATGAACCGATAATTTTATATGTATATTTTATTTTGTTGGCTCGTGCTTTTGAAGAATTAGTTAATAAACAAAACACAAAATATTATGACAGTAGGGGCGGCCACGTGAAGGGTTGAAAAAATCAGAGCCGCAACACGGTCCGGCCACTGCTTAAACACAAATGCCGGACAGAGCGGTCAGTTGCTTAAATTTTAAAAATGAAACAACAGGACAGTCCGACCAGAGTAGAAACACAAAGGCCGGACATTACTGTTTGGCCGGACAAAGCGGTCAGTTACTTAAATTTTAAAAATGGATCAGCAGGACAGTCCGGCCAGAGCAGAAACAAAAAGGTCGGACAATACTATTTGGTCGGACAATCATTTTCAGCAGCGGTTGTTTTAGGAAACCGCCTCTAAAAATGTTTGGCCCCCTGTTCGCACGTGAACATTTTCAGAGGCGGTTTCCTTTAAATAACCGCCTCTGTTGCTATTTTTAGGGTCGGTTATCTTTACATAACCGCCTCTAATGTCTTCTGGAAGTTACCCATGCGTTACACGCGCCCGGTAACTTCTGTTCTTTACCCCTTACGTGCACGCGTTACTTCTCTTTGCTTCTGATAACACCCGCACTCGTCAAGACTGAGAGCGATGTTTTGCTGGCAGCAAGGAGGCAGCACCGGCGACGTGGACTCCTCTTTCCCTTTCCCTGATCTAGTAAGTGACTGCTCTTTCTGATCTAGATTATTACCAACAAGTTAAGACACAAATGGTAGTATTTTTTCACTGATTTCGTGTATTTATCTTGGTCAAAATCATGCACGTGCATAGGATACGATAGTGTCACTAGCACATGACAAATCGTGCACATGCACAATCTAGGATAAAATAATTAATATTTTTAAAAAATGTTTTGTATTTTGGGATGGCCAGAGTAGGACAAGAATATATAATATTTTTAAAAAAATAAAAGAGGAGGCTATTATTTTTATGTTAACATAAATTTAGGAGAAGAGATGGCCAGACAATTGCCTCCCCAGGATCTTGACTTCATATATGACAATGGATTCCAACCAATCTTGTCGTATGCAAAGCACCCATATCCAAGCATAGTAAAGAACATGGTTTCAGTAAAATAATATATTTTAAAGATACCTACGCATATACCTTTTTCTTGATATATATGATTCTTAAATTTATTATAGACAATTCAATCGCTCCAATGGTTCGAACAGACACTCTCAAAGTTTAGTGTAGACGAGATCAATGTTGAGAGATTCCCTACTATATAGGGTGGCCGGTAATGTCGAATTACCTTTTTAATCGAAGCTAGGTGGGGTGACCATGGTGAGCTTGTACATATCAGTGAGACGGGCCCACGCCAAGCCTACCAGGTTATGGTGGAAAAATATGCTGTGCTACAATGTTTAAGGGCGCTTGGGAATGTTGGGTACGATATTCCTTCATTCTCCTCCATGATGATAAGAGCTTTGGATGAGGGTGTCAGACATGATGTGGCAGGTCTTTGTGCAACGATTGCTCAACACAAGCAATTTGATTTGGTAAGATCGAAGTGAATCTCATAGCTCATACCTATATTTATTGGTATGTCTATATGCATGGTTCTCATATCTATTTTTTCAACACTTACAGGTTGAGGAGTATGACTTAACCTTTGCAGCTTGTAGCTTGGAAGCAATTCTAAACCAGGCAATGCCTCAATTGGGTCCTTATGAGTGGGAATTTGGTGGGCCAACACCCAATACACATGGATTCCAAAAACGTGTGCGTGTGACAAATTTATCAGCATCTCTACGAACTTTGCTAATAATCGTTGGTAGACCTTGTGCTCGATCTTGTGAAGCAAGGGAGAGTGCACTAGTAAATACGCTGCTCTACATCACTGATGGTCTAGGCTATGAAATTAATGACCTACACTACAACCTCTACGTGATGCGACGTGGTCCAAATATGTAATTTACTTATGTTTGCACGAACTTTGTTGTGTACTTGAACAATTGCTTTGTAGTGACTTCAATAATAGTTTATAATAATAAATTATTATGGATTGTACTGATTTCTCTAGTTAATACTGCCTTATGAAAGCTTAAAACCAAAAAAACAAATCATATCAAACTTACTATCCTAGCGCAGCAACTAAAGACTAAAAAAAGAAAAAAAAACACTACTCTATCGAACATACTATCCTAGCGCAGCTGTTAAGCCTTTACTCTATCTCCACGCAACCCTGGTTTCGAACCCACGCGGGCCAAATTTTTTATTTTTTATTTTTTTAACTAATACTGCAGCAATAAAGACTAAAAGGAGAAAAAGAAGCTATTCTCTCGAACTTCCTATCCTAACGCAGCGTTAAGCCTCTACTCTCTCTCCCCATAGCCTAGAGCTCGAACCCACGTGGCCAAACTTTTTGTTTTTAATTTTAGTATTAAGTACTACAACAAGCAAAGACTAAAAGCAAAAAAGAAAGCTATTCCAATGAACTCACTATCCTATCGCAGCGGTAAAGACTCTACTCTGTTGTCCCGCCGCCCCAAGTTCGAACCCCACGCGGGGCAAATTTTTTATTTTTATTTTTTAACTAATACTGCAGCAATAAAGACTAAAAGGAGAAAAATAAGCCATTCTATCGAACTTCCTATCCTAACACAGCGGTTAAGCCTCTACTCGGACTCCCCGTAGCCCCGAGTTCGAACCCATGCGGGCCAAAAATTTTGTTTTTAATTTTTTTATCTAATACATGGCGCAGGACGGTCCGACCATTAACAAAACAAAAAGGCTGGACATTCATTTTCAGCAGCGGTTTCCCTAAAGTCCGGCTAGTTTTTTTCCCAACGGCAGGACAATCCTGTGGTCCTCCAGATTTAAAAACAGGGGCCGAACCATTTTTCTTCTCCCATGCCCTAACCGTCCCTGCACCCATGGCCGCTCCGCATCGCCGCCGCTGTTGTGCTCGCCATCGCCAACACCATCATGCTCGCAATCTAGGTTGCTCGTGGTCGCACCACTACGCGCCGTCGTCCTTGTGACCCACGGTGGTTCCGCTTGACCGCCCCCGATCGACGCCACCATCTCCATGTCGCGCCACTGACACCCTAGCCACGTCGACGTTGTCATCGCACATGCCGCCGTCCCCGTGTCATGCACATTCAACCGGACGTCGCGCGCATTCTTCTTCCATAGGCGAGCCACCAAATCGGCTAAGGAAAGGTGATGCCTTCACTCCCGCTGATCATGCATGCTACGTGTTCGATGAAATGCTTGTGTGCTTTTTATGTTGTTTAACCTAGTCTCATGGTTTTCCCCCACCGAACTCGTGCAGATGCCACAAAAGGGGAAGGACAAGGCTCCTGAACCTAAGCCAAAGAAGAAGAAGAGTAGGACAGAAAAGCAACGAGAAAGAAAGGAACAAGCCACTAGGGCTATGTTGGCCCAAGAGGCAAGACAGGGTCAAGGTTGTGGTGGTGCATTGAGGATTACAGAGAGGGAGACTAGACAATCGTCCTGCCTAGCGCGGAGGGGCGAGGAGACCCATCAGGTTATCCTAGAAGGAGTATAGATGGAAGAGTATACTGAGGAGCAGATTCAGTGGATGGACACGTTCCACAAGAAACACCCAACTTCTATGTTTGCACCGGACTCATGCGCACCACATGCAAGTAGTCGTCGAGGCCCTAAAACTCAAGGAGGAGATTTAAGTGGCAAAAAGAGGAGCAGAAGTGAGTAGGAGAGAGGGCCTAGATTCCATGACTTTACGAGATTGAGCTCAAAGAAGATAATGGACATCAGGTTCTACGATGTTGTGTTCTGGTTTCCATAGATCAGAGAGAAAGATTGCAGTAGGGCTTTCTAGACTATTACTCAGGACAGCTTCCATAGGAGCTATATGATGAGAAATATTGCAATAGTAGACAAGAGGCAAATTGGCTGGGATGAGCTTGAGAGAGAAGTAGGCATGCTGATCCTCCCCCTGTTTGAGAGGTTCTAGGGCTTTGTTCGCCTTTTCAGCGAGGTAGACCGAGCTGTGACTCGTTGGGTACGTTAGTTTTATGCTATAGTGTGGATCGACTCGCATCGCCGGTTCATTCAGTTGATGGTCAATGAACATATGACACGAATTTACTTGGGCGAGATGAGAAGGCATCTTGGAGTTGCTGCCTCAGATAGGAAGCTACACCAGATAGTTTACAGTGACATGGATCCACCATGACGTGGGAGAGCTGGAGGTACCTTCCCTACAGATCAGCAGATACGTCCACTCTTCTAGCAGCCTTTTGCTGATGGCTCTCTACGTACATCGGACCAACTGTGATTGGAAGTGCAAGTTCTACACATGGCTATGAGGAAGATAGTCCTCCCTCGTGCGGGCAACCAGGAGTCGTTGACTAGCTTGCAGCAGTGGCTTCTCCTCTCCATTTGTACTGGAGAACAGTTCAACTTCTTGGACTTCATGTTGTGTGAGATTGAGTATGTCATTGCTGATGCTATTAATGTTGGACGCCAGCAGGTGTACCCTCATATTATCTGCTACCTGCTTAATGAGACTTATCTAGATTGGTGCTGAAAAGAGTACCAGGCGATAGAAAATGTGCTTTAGACCTTCCATCTAGTGTTGAGTTTCAATCAGCGTCATGGACAACGTGGCCTCAGAGCTGCTCAGGAGCAGTTCTCAGTGGAGGAAATAGAGCTGCTCAGGAGCAGTTTTTAGTGGAGGAAATAGAGAGACATGAAGAAGAGAATGCAGCCCTAGAGTAGGCAGAGCATGAGGCTAGACTAGGAGGGCTGATGAATGTAGAAGAGGTGATTGGTGCAGATAAACTGACTGATTCAGACTCAGATGATAGCTTGTACCTCCCTATGCCACCACACTGTGCACATGACGATGAGGCCTCAGTGCCTACGTTCGGCATTGATGATAGCGACGTCGAGCCACATGTTACAGCATCTTCTGCCCCTCCTTAGGTGACTCCGATAGTTGTTCAGCAGCCATCAGAGCTTACTCAGATACTTAGAGTGTTGACTGAGTCCAATCAGAGTATGGCATGGGCCATACAAGATTAGGCGGCCGAGTTAAGACAGAATCGAGATACGCTTATCATGATGCAAGTGCAGATGAAGCAGCAGTCATAGGTTCTTTCTCAAGCCCTAGCAAATCAGCAGGCACACATGGCTAATATGTACACAATGTTTAGTGGCTGCTTTAATCAGCTTTATAGTGCCACAGGAATTGCACCCCCTAATTTTAAAGTCCTTGCCCCACCTCAGGGTCAATCTCAGGCTATGTTGCCAGCTAGCTAGGGGATCAGTGGTTTCCTGCCTATACCACTCCAGACGTTCCCATCGAGTACTCACATTCAAACAGGTCTACTAGCATGGCCAATTGCTCTGGCTCCTAGTCCAGTTGCCCCTGTATACACCGAGTCATCACCTAGGACGGTGCATGAGCAGAGTACAGTGAGGACAACCATGGAGTTAGGTACATATACTCTCGAAGCTCCTAAGGCTCTAGCGACGACTACCACTACAAAGACTATTGTTCCTCCTATAGGTGAGACCAAATTTATAGTTCATAGTGTTACCATTTATGTTTTCAAATATATATATTATGAAAATATATTATCTGATAGATTTAATGGCAAATATTTTATATCATAAATGTTAAACTATTGTTGCCCCCATAGGACAGACGACCGACAAGGTTCACGATGACGTCGACGCCAATCTCGGAGAGAATATCATCATCCCTCCTATGCCTTCTTCGACATCATCTCCTCCTACAAGTGAGACTATTGTTGCTCCTTCAGAAGAGATGACTGACAAGGTTCATGATGCCGGCGATGCCAGTCTCATAGAGAACATCACCGACATTCCTGGGCCATCTTCAGCAGTAGGTGCTACAGGTGAGACTATTTCATATCAAATGTGCAATTATGGGATTCGTATCTATCAAAATTACTCAAGATTAACCAAATTTATAGTTCATAGTGTTACTATTTATGTTTGCCATTGAATTTATTATCAAGATATATTATTTGATTAATTTAATGGTAATTATTTTGTATCATAAATGTTAAATTATTGTTGCTCCTTTAGATGAGACGACTAACAAGGTTCATGATGCTGGCGATGCCAGTGTCATAGAGAACATCACCGACACTCCTAGGCCTTCTTCGATAGTAGGGGCTACAGGTGAGACTATTTCATATCAAATGTGCAATGATGGGATTCGTGTCAGTCAAAATTGCTCAAGATTGACCAAATTTATAGTTCATAGTGTTACTATTTATGTTTGCAAATGAATTTATTATCATGATATATTATTTGATTAATTTAATGGTAACTATTTTGTATCATAAATGTTAAACTATTGTTGATCCTCCAAATGACACTACCCACAAGGTTCACGATGTCGTCGACGCCAATGTCAAAGAGAACATCACCGACCCTCCTATTCCTTTATCGGCAGCAGGTGCTTTGGATGGTCCCTCGGATGTGCAGTCACCATAGATAGATAGGAGATGACGCAAGAGTTAGGGGGTGAGATGGAAGTACGGATGTTAAGATAACTTTTGATGAGGAAGACTTGTTATTTCGCTTTTGCCTATGAGACTTGATATTTGGCTTCTACTTATGAGAACTATTATGTATGACTATTTATGGATCAACTATCACCTTTTCTTTCTTGCTAGTTGTGCTTGTTGCAAGTAACATATGATCACATTTGGGTTCATCAATGTAGTCTTCGTAACAATCTGTCTTGTCAATTCACACTTCATCGCCAAACATGTTTTGTGCCTAACAATCTTTTTTGTCTCAATAGAATAGTCTGGCCATGAAATATTTAAGACGGTCGGACAATGCCTGAGCAGTAGTCTAACATTTCATGCCCACGATAGGACAGTCCGCCCCCCTTAGAAATGACAAGGCCAGACTATAGTTGTATTGTCTAGCCAGCCCTATGTCTCACACATGAAATATCAAGAGCTAAGGGACACTTGCTGCCACTATGGCATTGTGGGCCATAGACACAATCTTATGCACCCATAGCCTAATCTTGCATGAACTCCATCCCCACTACACGTTCCAATACTCTCTGTCACATGACTACTTCTTAAAAATCACGCCAACTATACGGTTAAACGCTTTCCATCTCCGTAGCCCTGTTTCTCTATAAGTATTGTCTACCTAAACCATGGCTTCTATTCATGCTACTCAATATTTCTCAAGATTGATCAACCATTTATGTTTCCAAATAAATTTATTATGAAAATATATTATGTGATTCATTTAATGGTAACTACCTTGTACATTTATGTTTCCAAATAAATATATTATGAACATATATCATATGATTAAATTGATGGTAACTACCTCGTATCATAAATGTTAGTAGCCTTTCATGTATGTTTGCTCATAGTTCAAAGCATTTGACATTTTAATAAAGCGAGAGTTGCATTGATTATGGGGCGGCGAGAGTTTTGTGTGTTCGCATGTTTGGTGACTAAACATTCATGGAAAAAGGTGTGTAGGTATTGGTTTTGGTCCTAATAGTACAAAGTAACAAGTTTAACCATAGACCAACCAACCACGATCGACAAATAGTTGCCGAACTCATTGTGCCCACGATAGGACATTCCGACCACCTTAGAAATGACAGGGCCAAACTATAGTAGTGTTGTCCGGCCAGCCCTATGTCTCGTACATGAAACATCAAGAGCCAAGGGACACTCGCGGCCACTAGAGTGTACAATTTGTGTGTCTATAGATCTTATAGAAATAGGAATACCACCCAAGGCACTATGGTGTGCCCTACAACCTTATCGATTTTGTCGTTACTAGCACACGACTTCATGTTAGAGGCAAACATTCCGTGCACGATATGTACAAGTACGCACATAGCTATGGCATTGTGGCTATAGACGCAATCTTATGCACCCATAGCCTGATCCTGCACGAACTCCCTCCCCACTACGCGTTCCAATACTCTCTGTCACATGACTACTTCTTTAAAATCACGCCCACTATATGGTCAAACGCTTTCCATCTCCCTAGCTATGTTTCTCTATAAGTATTGTCTACCTAAACCATGGCTACTATTCATGCTACTCAATATTTCTCAAGATTGATCAACCATTTATGTTTCCAAATAAATTTATTATGAAAATATATTATGTGATTCATTTAATGGTAACTACCTTGTACATTTATGTTTCCAAATAAATATATTATGAACATATATCATATGATTAAATTGATGGTAACTACCTCGTATCATAAATGTTAGTAGCCTTTCATGTATGTTTGCTCATAGTTCAAAGCATTTGACATTTTAATAAAGCGAGAGTTGCATTGATTATGGGGCAGCGAGAGTTTTGTGTTCGTGTGTTTGGTGACTAAACATTCGTGGAAAAAGGTGTGTAGGTATTGGTTTTGGTCCTAATAGTACAAAGTAACAAGTTTAACCATAGACCAACCAACCACGATCGACGAATAGTTGGCTAACTTTTCATGCCCACGATAGGACAGTCCGGCCACCTTAGAAATGACAGGGCCGGACTATATTAGTGTTGTCTGGCCAGCCCTATGTCTTGCACATGAAACATCAAGAGCCAAGGGACACTCACGGCCACTAGAGTGTACAATTTTGTGTCTATAGATCTTATAGAAATAGGAATACCACCCAAGGCACTATGGTGTGCCCCGCAACCTTATTGATTTTGTCGTTACTAGCACACGACTTCATGTTAGAGGCGAACATTCCGTGCACGATATGTACAAGAACGCACACAACTATGGCATTGTGGCTATAGACTCGGTCTTATGCACCCATACCATGATCCTACACCAACCACGAAATATCAAGAGACAAGGGACAGTCGCTGCCACTAGATTAGACATAACTCTGATATTACTCTGGGTACAAGGACTAATACTGAGATTAGACTTAGTACAACTGTAAGCAAGTTTGTTTTATTGGCTGCATCCAAATAGTTGTAGTTACCTCCTGCATGAAGTGGTAAGCATAGCACCACCAAGTCTAGTACCAGGAGTTGTACTTACAAGCAATGCTAATAACTAACATTACATTAACTTCCAAATTATGCAAACTAAAAAAGAAATGACTAAAGCTTGAGCTAAGATAATGACATGCAGGACATCAAATGCACTCTGCCTTATCTTCTTATCAGGTGCTGCAGGCTCAAGTTGTGGAGGTGGCCTGACAACCTCCTGACAACCATAGTAGGCTGCATAAGCTTCTGGTTTCGACTTGTAACTTTTGTGGCCAGCTCCCTTGAACTGATCCACTTCAGCATGTGCATCATGCCAGTTGGAGTAGACACCAGGGGTCCGACCACGATGCACAACATACCACGTCATAGCTTGCTAAGCTATCAAATATATTAGATTAGATTAGAAAGAAAAAATCAAAGTTATTTGTTAGCTGCAGATAAAAATAAGTAGCAAGAAACACATCACTAGCAAAGAGACATATATGTGCTCACTTTATTGGTTAATTAATGAACTAGTTTGCAGCAATAAATTCACCCATTTAATTATGAAAAATGATTTAAAGTAACACATATTGTTACTCCAAATTCACCCATTTAAAACAATTTAAAGAACATATCTATACAATTATACAAAATAATAAAAAAGAAAAGTCCTAAATTTTGGTTTAATTACCGGACTCCATTATTATTTAAATAATCTCTAAATCTGCATCTACATATATTATTATACAAGAAATATTATTGTATGAGATAATTAATAAACTAGTTTATAACAAGGAAAATATATCCATTAGGTACATGCAAGAAGTTAATATTAATGAGAGAAACCAATACATAATAATACCAGATATAGCTTACTAGGGCGTGGAGGAGGCTTGGAGAAGTACGTGGAGGTGGCTTGCCGGCGTGCCGAGGAGATGTGGGGAAGGACGGTGGGGTAGGGGGTGGAGGAACGTGGGGGTGGGTTGGGGGCGGAGGAACGGTGGGGGCAGCAGATGGGGTGGGGGAGAGGAACAGTGGGGGCAGGCCTAGGTGGTCGGACGGGGAGATTTGGAGCACCAGACGGCGACAATGGTGACTGACGACAATCGTGAAGGCCAACAAGGACGACATGTCCTTATCCACTAGCGAATGGGGGCAAATTCGTCCAAAGGGTGCTAAAGTTTTCGAAACGGAGCATAGGACTGTCCGGCCGAGTAAAACATCGACAGGCCAGACAAGGAGAGCAGCGGTATTTTTTAGTGTAACTTGGTAGGATGGTCCGGCCATCCAAACTTTGAACGCGATGGACGGAAGTCCTCGGCCGCCCTTGCTGTGTATTTTTAGGGGTGGTTACTTATGTCAGCTGCAACCGCCCCTGAAAATGATCTTCAGCGGCGGTTGCTTATGTCAGCCGCCTCTGAAGATCATCTTCAGCGGCGGCTGATTTAAGAAAACCGTTGTTGAAGATCCTTGCCCTTTATAACGCAACATCGAAAATTTTCTAAGTCACCGGGCAGGCCAGAATTCAATAGTGTAGTGAAGCGCTGCCAAAAATTTTCGCGTGCGCCTTTTCGCGTACTCCATCCAACGCCGCCACCATCGAAGTTCCCTGGCCGTCCGGCGCTCCCCCGGCACTGCCCCATTCGGTGCTACCCTCGGTGCTCCCCTGGTAGAGGTCCCCAGTGCTTCCCCAGCACTGCTAGCTCCTGCCTTGTCGGTGAACCTACCGTTGGAGGCCCCGGCGATCCCCCAGCGGTTCCCCCGTGCTCCCCCGGTGCTTCTAGGCGCTCCCCTGGCTTCTTCTTCTCTACGTCTGCGCTCCCTCGGCCCATCGTCCGCCCGGCGCTCCCCATCTTCCACTTCGGCATGTTCATCTACCAAAGGTTGATTCTTTTTAATCTTCTCTGTATTAGACAAGAAATGCTACATAACATTTGATGTTTAGATACTAGTGTTATATGCATGAGTAGCGGATATATATATGAAGCAATGGAATGTACTAAGTATTTAAAATTTACAATTTTTATTGCATGTGTATTAGCCATGTGTTGATTTTGCTATATGTAATCATATTCATATGAGAATGATAATCTTGTTTCTAAATATTTATAGCAATAATACGCCCTTCGTCATGACTTAGATAAATTCATCCACATTCGTTAGCGATGGATAAAGAAACGACAACAAACGAAGCAGATAAGTTGGAGTGGTTGTCGGACGACGACGACAACGACACGTCATCGACCTCATTGGAAGAAGCTTTGGATCCTAGTACTAGGCCTGACTGCAAGGCTTTGAGGGCCGAACTTGAGGACCTAGAATATGATCTGACCCAGGATATAAGCCTATACTTGCTATTAGTTGACCACATTTATTTTTCACATAAGTGTGTGAGCATTTTCCTTATTTTTTATATCTATAGGTGCATGTGTCTACCCATATGCCTAGGCAAACCATAGAGCAATCATAGACATAGATAGAGATTATAGTTACATCATCCGCTCCTCAAAGAGAGAAATGGAAGCAAGGGCAAAGAATGCGGAACAAGTTCCCTAAAGGACATACTATTGTTGTAGAAGTGCTTAGCCCTATCGGCGAGCCCATACAAACTGATTGCGTACGCTCCCGCTTTGCAAGCGCGATAGGAGCGGTGGTCTAGGACATTTTGGATTGCTCAATACAATATTGGAACGATGTGCCCGATAGTGACAAGACCAAGATATGGAAGAAGATGATGGGGGCATTTAGTTTCCCTCCTGATTCGAAAGAGCTCGTCAAGAAGTTGGCAATGAAACAGGTGGCAAAACGTTTTTGTGGTTGGAGGTCCCAACTAAATACTAGTTTTGGACTAAAGGGTCGCACGCCGTTCAAGGAGTTCGGGAAGATCAAACCTGATCAATGGCAAAGGTTTTGTGAACAGAAGTCCACACATGAGGCCTTAGCCTTGAGTGTCTTGAACAGTGAGCTCGCGAAGAAGAACATTCACCCTCACCATCTCGGCTCGACTAGATATGGCCCGAAGGTTGAAAAGTGGGGAGCAGAGGCTGAGGCTGCTAGGCAAGCTGGTGTGCCTTATAAATATGAGAACTTTGATGAACGCGTAGAGCACTGGGTTGGAGCTAGGGAAGTTAAGGACAAAGAAAGTTGGCAACTAGTAATCCCTGATGCATGTACTGAAGTAGCCACGGAGGCCATAAAGGCACTTGCTCAGAAGAAAATGCAAGGCGAATTTAAACCCATATGGGAGGTGGATGAGCTTAGTGTCGCCCTAGGCAACAAGGAACACCCTGGTGTGTGCAGGGCGTCTCCTCCAAGCTAGGACTTAAGCATGGTTTTCCACAGGAGGTGAGTAGATATAGAACAAGGCAACGCTACAAGGATGACCTTTTTGACACCCTTCGCAAGAGGGCCAACGCATATATTGATGAAAAGATTAATCAGTTGAAAGCTTCACAAGGTTTGTCTACCATGGAGCCAACATCATCTCCAGTGCCAGTGCCAAGTAGTGTTGCATCAATCACGCTTGAGACTTTTCCTGTGGACACCATTGATAGGCCTACACCGTGTGCTCTGCACATTCTATACAACAGGAAGGGGAAGACGGTAAAGGTTGCTAGCGGAACTGCTTATCCAGGACGCACTATGCACAGCAATGTACTTCCGAATGATTATGCCAGGGTTGAAGTGCTGTCAGTTTCTTCGAATCATCTTGATTATGAAGTTGAGATCCCTTCTCCTGATGGTGAGACGGTCTTGGGCAACCTTGTAGGCTATTTCATTGCTTGGCAACAACGAGACATTGTGTTGTTAACCACCCTATCTGGTGCGCCTTCTGCTTCGCGTCAGCTGCAATTGCCTCAGGTAGAGGAACAAGCAGAAATAGCCCACAGGCGAAGCATGTGCATAGTTATCACTGACATATGAGCAGCAGATGATGGATCCATTCATGGATGTTTTAGTAGTCCAGGCAAACCCCAATCTTAGCTTTTCCAATGAAGAATTCATGGAAGATATCATCGCAGGAAGGAGAGTACCTGAGTTTGAGGAAACATGCAATGAAGTGGCACATCAGGACCAGACTCAACAAGGAACACAACAAGTGTTCGGGGGCAGCGCTCCACCATCTCTGCCACTGCCACCCCCACCCCTATCAGAACCACTTTCGCAGGGAGGAACTGCTGCGGTAGCACCGCCACCACCCCCGCCACTGCCACCACCATCGCCACCCCAACCGGCACTGCTTCTGTAGGTACAAACTGCTGTGCTAGCACCGCCACCGCCACCGAGCTCCCAACCTCCTTCACAACCACAACCGGTTGCGCCCCCACCGCCACTGTAGCCACAAACAGCGATACCGCCACCTCCACCGCCACCGCAGCTACAAATGTTTCCTAAGATGGTGAGGGAATTTGAGAAGGGTAGCAACCCGCCCGATGCTGGCATATCTGTGATGTGGAGGTCTCTTAGCAAAAAGAACCCCCAGGACGCTTCTGCAATCAAGAGCAAGGCAGTGCCTTCGTCAGCTAGAAATGCCAAGGCCAGCATGGCTAAGGAAGGATCTGGAACAATCTTTGGTGGCCAACACCATTTGAGCCAAACCCTAGCGAGCATTGAATTCATTAAAGACATGATGGAACAAAACAGTCCTGAGTGCCCCTACGAATACGTGCCACGCAAGGAATTCCTACCTGATTTTGCCCTAGAATGCAACAAGAGATTGTTACACATGAGGGTCTTTCAGATGTGGTATTTGGAAGCGGTAGAACTTGGCTTAGAGTCAGTGCCGGTGAATTACCCTGCTAACGATATATTCGCTACTGGTGTAGAATTTTCAAAACTGACCATATCTTTTGAGGACATTCAATTTTTATACCGACAGAAGAGACTCAATGTAAGTCAGATTACCCTGTGGTGCATGCAAGTAGTGTTTTCTTAAACTCATCCTCAATTTTGGTTTTATGTGCTTGTGCTATCCTTTTAACCACACATTTGCCTTACTTTCATGTAGGAAAGAGTGGATGGATTTGGCTAAGTTGAACTTGAGGAACGCATACCTTGACCCAAATCTCATTTGCGAGGCATCTCACGATGGACCTCTATTGTGGCAAAATGATCGTCCTGCATTTAAGGGTGCCAAGGGCAAGGTGAGAGAGGCCATTAGGAAGGCAATTCGTACAGGGAAGCAAGGAATGAAGCTGCATTATATATCGGGAAGGCGTTCATAGCTCATCAGAGATTCCAATATATAGAAGCCCCATACAATTTCGGGTAAGATCGACTACTATCTTTTTCATGCTATTTGGTAGATTGTTTACATTGACACTATTATGTTTTTTTTGTACTGATGTAGCGATCACTTCATCTTAGCAAGAATCAATTTGAGAGTTGGCAGGATTTCCATCTTTGACTCTATGAGAAAAGATAGAAAAATGTACCAAAATTTCATCAACGTGTTACAAACGTAAGTAACTGTAGTTCATTACTTGTGACACTATTTTTCATCCGATTATCGTTATAGTGAAAGTGATTATTTTGTTCCTTAAATAGCATGTACAGATAGTACCTTAAAGAAGGTGGGTGCATAACCCAGCGAAGAAGGAGAAGATGGATGTTTGTGTAAATCAATGGGTACGACCATTTTCTAACCCAAATAGCTTCTCATATTCCTTATATAGAACAATGTGTTTCACTGTATTATTTTTTGCATGTCACCGACCTACAGTGCTCGAGGCAGCCTACCGGAAGCGTGCTTTGTGGCTACTATGTATGTCAATGGATGAGAGCCAACGGAACTTACCACAATAACCCTAAAGACGTAAGCTGCTCTATCAAACCATATCATATGCATATGTTCATTAACATGAATCTAGCTAATTTGTTCCCTTTTTGTGTAGCATGAACGAGGCCAAACGAAGTAATTACATAAAGCGATGTTCAACTTGTTCAAGAAGATTTCTGCAAGTTCATAGTGCGGGAGGTTCTTAATCCGAAGGGCTTATTCTATGATCATGACTCGGAGTATCCAACACATCCCAAGTTTGAGTCCCTTCGCCTAAAATGCATGTATCCCTTCTTTTCATTCATTGGGTAGGAGCACAAATAATGTTGACTTGTAATTTGTAATGTACAAATATTTTGTTGACCATGTGTGTATAACTAGTGCACTACTGTGTATTTATGAAGTTAATTTGAATCATTTGCAATCGGGCATGAAATTTGGTGAGAAAACGTGATTTCAAATTTGGCGGAAAATTTCAAATTCAAAAATTTAAAACTGATTTTCAGAGGCGGTTGATAACACCGTCCCTAAAAATACATTTTCAGAGGCGGTTGCATTGCCACAACCATCCTTGAAAAAACATTTTCAGGGATGGTTGCATTGCAGCAGCAGCCCCTGGTAATGTATTTTTAGGGGCGGTTCATGTATTGGAACCGCCGCTGAAAAAGAATTTTTAGAGACGGTTTGCCTACTACAACCACCCCTGAAAATGCATTTTCAAAGACAGTTCTCTTAATTGAACCGCCCCTGGAAATACCGTTTTCAGAGGCAGAGATCCTATCAGAACCGCCCCTAGAAATGCATTTTCAGGAATGGTTAAAAGCCCGTCGCTAGAGACACCCCATCTTCACTGACGGTGGCATTGCAGCAGTTGGGCTGACCGCCCCTGAAAACCTATCTTACCCGCCTCTAAAGATGTTTTGTGTAGTAGTGCTTATCGGTGGTCGGCAGCTTGAGGATGGGCACAAACTTTCCAAATACAAAGTCAAGGAGTTTGCCACCGTGCACCTTGTCTTGCGTCTTCTTAATTGTCGTCGTTGTCCATCCTGTACTGACAGGTACAGACACGCACAAGCAACACCATCGCGCTCCAAGTGGAGCCATCAGACACGATCACTGATGTCAGGAAAAAGATTAGTGGCCACCAGAGCCTCTTCTTGGCTGGCAACAAGCTCGAGGATGATCGAACATTTGGATGCTACTATCAAATCCAAAACGACGCTACCCTGCATCTCGACTTCGGCACGCAGATTTTCGTGAAGATGCTCAACGGCAAGACCATCACCCTTGAGGTAGACCCATCTGATACAGTCGGTGATGTCAAGGCAAAGATACAGGACCAGCAGAGGATCATCTTTAACGGCAGCCGACTTGATGATCAGCGCAAGCTTGGCTCTTACAAGGTTCAGAACCATTCGACACTGCACCGTGACCTCTGTCCGTGTGATGGCATGCAGATTGCCGTGAAGACACTCCCACTCCATGGCAGCTAGGCGATCAGGTTCAAGGTGGAGTTTATTGACAAGGTTGGTGATTTGAAGGCAAAGATTCAGGACCAACAGAGGCTCCTCTTTAACGGACAGCAGCTTGTGGATGGGCAGACGCTCGCCGATTACGATGTCCAGAGACTATCCACCCTGCACCTTGACTGTCCCATGCAGGTTTTTGTAAAGACGTCCACTGGCCAGACAATCACTCTAGAGGTGGAGCCATCGAACACCATTGACAATGTCAAGGAAAAGATCAGTGGCCACCAGAGTCTCATTTTTTTATGGCAACGAGCTTACCCTGCACCTTTTTTATGCTTAACTAGAAAAATTTGGCGTCTTTTTTATTTTGATGCTCTACTACTTAATATATTTTCCCTCTTCTAGACTAGTTGTCCTTGTTAGTGTCTGGTTGGAATCGTGTGATGACTCTGTTCGTATACTTCGCAAGCATGTCTTTCAAGCGAGACTATCTGTCTTTGTTTTTTTGTAATGTAATAGTAAGAACATGCGTCTTTGCTAACATATTTCTCAGAACTGTGAACTGTCCATGTTTTAAATTCATTGATGCTTAGATGTGCTGTCATTTCATTCCGCTAAGCATTTGTTGACACTGGTAATATTCAGCAGAGGTGCACTTAAAGAATTCATTTGACCCAATTACTATACCCGAATACCTATTGTGGTAACACTCCCACAAATTTTATATTTATGCATGTGTGCAAACTTGAAACTAAACCATTTGAGCACACATGTAGGGGGAGCTATCACTACCAAAGTCGGGTTTTATGATGCTTATATAAATCTTAACATAGAGCTTAAATGTTGGATAAGTGGCATAAAATCCAAATCAAGTTGACAATTTACACTTGTGTGAAGTGCTAGCTTAAAATGAGCTTAATTTCCATATCTTTGTAGAGTTGTCATCAATTATCAAAAAGGGAGAGATTGAAAGGTCCTTGCTTAGTTTTGGTAATTGAGTGACAACCTTAGGTGGACTAATGTGTTTAAGTAAGATACATAGATGATTAGTCCATAGATACATGTGTGTGAGCAACATATGCCATGAAGGTGAAAATAGCTCGGAGATGTTGCAAAGCTCACACATGTGATGATGTAGGAGCTCATTACACATGAGACATGACATTGAGTCATGTGATCAAGGTGGAGAAGATCAAGACATGACTTAGCTTGATGGACCGGTTGCAAGCGTGAAGGGCAAGTCGGAGGCTGTGGAGTGATGGACCGCGTGGTGGTGAAGCTTGAGCAAGACTTGGCACCGATAGACGAAGGCAATGGTGAAAAACAAGTGAAGTCAAGATCGATGAACCAATATGATCACGTGATGATATGAAGTGGATCATATCATTGTTGATCATGTTGGTGCATGTGTTGCATCGACATTGGAGGAGATGGAATGGAATGCACAAGGCAAAGGTATAACATAGGGCATTTCATTTCACCGGTCATAGGTGTGTAGAGAAGTTGATGACCGGGTTTAGGATAGATGGTCGTATTATCAAGAAGGGCAAACTTGTTTGCATATCGATCATCTAGTGCCACTCGGGTGATCTAACTTTGCATCGTCGCTAAGATCGAGTGTCGTGGCAAGTTGACTGACTAATCATTTGGAAAATGTTTGTAAAAAGCTAACACATGTGCACAAGGTGTTGTACACTTGGTGGTGTTGGTACATTTACAAAGGAGAACAAGTTGGAGTTGAAACGGATCAACTTGACGAAGAAAAGGAGGTCACTGTGAGTGACCGGATGCTGGCCTCGGCAGGAACCGACATGTCCGGTCAGTGGCAGCAGTGAGCGCGTGGTCTTGGTCTCGTGATCGAACACTGGAGCGAAGAGTGACCGGACGCTCAGGGCCTGCGTCTGGTCAGTGCTGACGTACACTGACAAGGTGGCATGAGGAACATCAGTGACGCATGACAGTTGGAGAATGACTGGACTCAGGTGCTGCGTCCGGTCGTGCCGGAGCGGACACGTCCGGTCGCAAATCAGAGGCTCGGGGAGCTCTCTAGAAATAACCAAACTCTGGCTAGTCTGCGTCCAGTCGTGCAGGAGCTGACACATCCGATCGCGTGTGACATATGGTGGCGTAGGCGATGCTGGTGTTGACGCGCGTGCACTGAGCTGATCGGACGCTGGTCTGCGTCCAGTCGTGAAGCACCGGACGCGTCCGGTCTCAAAACAGAGGCTCGGGGAGCTATCTGGAAACGACCGGACTCAGGTGTAGTAGCGTCTGGTCATCCTTGCGGTGCGTCCGGTCGCAACTTAACCGTTGGGATCGGACGCTCAGTATTTGAAGCCAGGGATGACATGGCAGCCATCTATTGACCGAACGCTGGCAGGGTGCGTCCGGTCGATCCGACCGGCGCATCCGGTCAACCTAAAAAACGGCTAGTGAAGGGGTAACGACTATTTTAGCCCGTGGGGCTATAAATAGAAGGTGGTCTCGACCATGGCTGGTGTAGAGCACCTTGGGGGACTTTGTGTCCATGCTTAAGAGTGCTTAGGAGCCCTCCATCTCACATATGCTTGATAGTGATCATTCGATTGTGTGTGAGAGCGATTCTAGTGCGATTGCATCGTAAGGTTGCATCAAGTGGCACTAGGTGATCAAGTTGCAAGCCGGTGGTGCTTGTTACTCTTGGAGGTTGCCACCTCCTAGACGGCTTGGTGGTGGTCTCCGTCGAAGCCCGCAAGAAGCTTGTGCGGTGCTCCGTAGAAGAGCTTTATGAGGGGCATTGTGCTCGCCCTGCGAGAGCCACGAAGAGCAACTCTAGTTGAGCGTGTCATTGAGCTACCTTCACTTTTAGGGTAGGTTCTTGCAGTGCCCGACGTGCAGGCTTGGCAGGTAATGCCAATTAGCCGCCAAACCACCAAGTGAGCGGTTAACACAATGGGGACGTAGCATGTTGGCAAGCACGTGAACCTCAGGAGAAAATTCACCGTATCAACCTTGTTCTTCCCGTTGGTTTGCAATCCCCTGTACACAAGCTTGTAATTAATTTCATATACATTGTGCTTGTGTAGTTGCTCTTGAAATTGGTTAGCTTGTGTAGCTCACTAGTTACCTTCTCGCTTGTGTAGCATAGAAGTAGCTCCCTTGCGTGGCTAATTTGATTTGTGTAACCTTGTTAGTCACATTGCTTAGTTTGTATAGCACAGTATTTGCACTCTCTAATTTGGCATTGGTTGCCTTGTTATTGAGCATTGCTAGTGAGCTTAGGTAGCTTTATGCTTTTGCTTACTAGCATGTGTAGGAGCACCCTCGTTGCTTAAAATACTAGTGGCATAGGTTTGTGTGACCTTACTCTTAGAATTGGATAGGTGTGCTCTAGCTAGCCCGGCACCTTTGTTGTCTAATTAGGATCTTTACAAAGTGCTTGTGAACTTCGATAGAGAGGTGTAGTCTCGGCTAGATCGATGTTTAATTCCGCATTTATTTTGGTTAGTCGGCGCGATTAAATTTAGAAAGGACTATTCATCCCCCTCTAGTCCGCCATCTCGACCCTACAAAGGGAAACGGCCGATGATGGAGCAGAGGAAGAAAAGAGACGATGGTGGCCGATGCTCAACGTTTTAAAGGGCGAGGAGGCGAACTCCGGCATGCCAGTGTCTTCGTGAGCACGTCCACGCAGGCAGCCGCGCGTCCACGCACGAGAAACGCCGCAGCGGCCATGGAGGACGCCGGTGAACAATGAGAGAGGGAGAAAAGAGAGGGCGGCGCCGGGGTACTGTTCATATCTAACAGGGCATCTTCTTCTTCCTTTTTCTCTTGATTTTGTGCAGAAACTTGTCAAGCTCCAATAACCAAAGTTATTCATCCCTCTCTCATCTTCATCTTTGCTTCAAGGACCAACATCAAAAGATCAACAGATTGAGAGATTTTTAATTTCGAAGATAGAACTTGAAATCTGTTTTTCAGAGTTAGGGTTTGCAAACTGTTAACTAGCAACTTTGGTTAATTAATTAGTGGACAAACATCTATCAACCAATTTCACATTAACATAGCTCAAGCATAGTACCAACCAATGAAACAAAAGTTGCCCAATTTTTATCTATGAAAGTTGATTTAATAAAATCCCAAACATTGAACTTTATAACTAAAATTCAGGGACAGTAAAAAATGGCCAAGTATCATAAAGTTATTGAATTCAATCTTTGAGCTCAAATTTAAACATATTTGACTTGAAAACATACCCCAACTTTGATTTCATTTTAAAGCACATACTTTCTACTACAAAATTTATATTGGAAAAATTTTAATTGTTTAAGGAAATTTCTAACCATAAAATCACAAAGGACCTTAATTAATGTTTTTCATAACATTTCATGCAAGCACATCTCAACACATATGTAACCTATGAATGCTATAATTAAAATATGCAATGCATTTATGTCTTAATACTTCATGATTATGCATGATGATGAATATGATCAAGGTTTTAATTGCTTTTTAACATCTAGGATGTTACACCTGTTTCCTTTTTTTAATTCATCTATTGATTATACTTATACATGACCTTTTTCTTCGTTAATTGTGTTGCAGTTCCATTTCTTTACTTCAAGTATTCAAATTACGTTTCTTCCCTGAACTCCAGTGAGCCCTTAGTTTGTCTATATATTTGTGTGAAGGGCCAAAATGGCAACCGGAAGGGGTTGAATGAGAGCTGCCAAAAAAAAATTGCAAGGAAGAACTTGGCATATATTTTGATTAATAACTCAACATGTCCATCTAAGAAAATTACGATTACAAGATTGTTTCTTCCCATAAATTAAGAAATGGTATGCTGAGCACAGACAGTACAAACATACCTTTTACCGATGAGTAATGGCATCTGAAAATTACGTGCAAACTGTTTTACGTAGATGTGGCATTCTGGCAAACAAAACATAATGGCAAACATCAGTAACAAAACAAGAGTACGTTTCGTGTTGGCTCAGGAAAGCTGAGCCGACATCTTTAAATTTCAGTTTGAGAGCTGCTGACCTTTTGAAGGCTTTGTCATCTGTTATCCCTGGTGTTTCCAGGCAGCTCGGTCCAAACACCCATCTCACCAATCAATACCCAATTAGCCATCCTCTTGACAGTAAGATGAAGTTCCGCGATAAGAACTTCATACTAAACCAACCAACATTCTTAACCGCATTTCACTCTTCAGGTTGCCAATAGCTCTGTCATTATTCCATCTGATAAAAGAGTATCAGCAGGCAAAAGAAAAAACCAAGTATAATACTGTGCGGGAGATGAAAACTTAAGGAAGTCAAAATGCAATTATATTTAAATACACTAGACTGTCTTTAGCACAACCAAGCTAAACAGCTCCATTAAAGAAAGCAAAGAGGTTGGTCTAGAGCACTCTGTTCCAATATTGTCAAGGGCCTTGACGCATAGGGTAGCCGGCCCTTGGCTACGGAGGTTGTAGCCGCGGTCCGTGTCGCCTCCGGTGAGGTTTTGCCCCTCCACCGTAGGTTTGGTTAGGGAGAAGAGAGAGATTAGGGATAATGATCTTTCTTAATTTGCAAAGTGCCGGATACAATAATAAATAGCCCATGGCTGGAACAGCCATGCCTACAATTTAGGAAAGCCAACAAACTAATAGGAAAGCCAAATAACTAATTGGTACTTGCTAAACTTAGCCACTAACGGTGGCCTTCCCAGCCGAGAGCTGGGCGCGCTCTGCAGCGCGGCGCACGTCACGCGCACGGCGTCTCGCGTACGTGCGCCCCCACATGACAAATATCCAATGAGGTCTATCACAAGAAAACGACTATGCCAATTGAGCAAATGCGCACGATCGTCCCTTGTATTAAAATGAAGATGAGAATGTTACTTTTTGTTTTCACCATACTACTTTTTACTAGTACTATTTTGACTAAGGCAACTATTTTCAAACGATCATAGCTTGTTTGGTTTCAGGCCCATCTAGACCAACCAAAATTTGTTCGCGATCAAAGCAAACACATGGCTAAATTTTGGAATGCGGATGTTTGGATAGGACCAGAATAGTTGCCAAAATTTTGAGAAAATAACATAATTTCACAAACCTGATAAATAATCCGCATGCAGCAAATCTTCACCAGAAAGCACTTGATGCATAAGCCAGTGACACATTTGAGGAGATTAAGATGCGGTCGTTGGAGAAAACTTGTTTCTGCTACCAGGTTCACTAGTGCAGAGAGAAAGGGTGCCGTCCTGGCTACTACCAGAGCACTGCCGGCTGGGGATTATGTTGGATCTCGTGCTCAATTTTCAGTACCGCAGCTTAGAGCTGAGAGGAAAAGGAAAACAAGCTCCAAATTGGATGAGAACAACATTACACAACGAGGCTGGAACGTCTCGTTGCCAACATTTTGGGGCACACGGTTGATGCACCACAACTTTGAGCCCCACAAGGGAACAATGCATGCCAAACTTGGGCTTGGCCAGCCACAGTTAGAAAGCAGGAAGCCATCCAAACCTTAGCTGAAAAGTTAGGCATTAACAGTTTTTGGTAGGGCCCAAACTAAAAACAAGCTCCTACAGTTAACAAGGTGTCTTCAAAACTGAAAATTAGACAGCAAGCAAAAAAAAAAAAAAAATCAACATCATCAGAACATTTTACAAGTGCAGTCACACTAGACTAACAAATCTAAGCTGACAGGGCGTAGAACAATCTGTTCACAAATTTTATTATATGCAGTAGCGGAATCAATTATTCTATGAAAAAGAATTTGCTTTGAAGTCCCACCTGACTACACCTAACTAAAGTTTGCAGTTAAAGGGTATGCTTTGATGAGCTTCTTACACATTTACAGTAGTATGGATTATGGAATCCATACTATGAATCTATGATCCTTTGGATGGATTGGACAGCAGCATCCATCTTTAGAATTTATTGATTATAAACCCATTCTGGCGGCAAGACAAAATAATCATTTAAAAGAACAAGAAAAGTAGCTAGTAAGAAGATAGAGAAGGCAGTTGACAAGGAGAAAGAAAACTGCTATGGACTTCAACTTTGCAGCTTATGTCCAATCAAGAATTAAAAAAAAGGTGTAACAGTATGATCTAGCATATTAGTAACATAACAGCACATAATCTTGCATTTCTTATTGATAAGGAAAATCAATGGTACCAAAATTGCACAATTAGAGGGAACCTTGTATATTTCTAAATTTCTAACCACTACTTGTTTCTGCACAAACAAATTGAAACCTTGCACTATGATGTTTACCATCCAATGAACCCATGGCACATCACATCAGCCAAACTAAAATTCATTGCATCCACCGAAGGAGCAGGTTCTGTTCCAGTCATCAGGGGCATCATCTGAAAGACAACAAATGCACAAATTGATAAGCACAAGGACAAAACTGAACTGCACAAAGCAACTAAGACCACTTACCAGTGAATGCCATTGATGCTGGTCAGTATCTATATGCTGTTAGCTGCACTGCAGTTTCTGTTGGATTGGATGTTGTTGTTGTTGCTTATGTCATGAGCATGTAGTGCTCCATTCTTTTGACCATGCCCTTCCTTGTCTATACAACAGGTCATGCTGTAGTTGTGGCCTTTATGGCCTAGTAGTTGATAGTTGTAGAATTGGCAGTATGTCCATGTAGTTGGCACAATGTAGTGCTTGCCATGTATTATATGAAATATGAAAGGTATAAGGCTAGCTGCACCTCCAGTTCAGCTCCCTCTCCCTCTCCCTACCCAGGGAGAAGCGCGTGCTCATATGTGACTGAGGGCAAACACCTGGGAGCCAGCTAACAGTTTCTGCCACCTCAATCACCATAACAGCCACACCCAGGGACAAGTGCCTTCTCAGCCAACGGAGGTTGTACAGTAACAGATGCATACCAGGCCACCATCAACCAACCGCACAAATAGCAGTGCGCAACAGGAACAAAGAATGGTATGCTGTGAGAAGCCAATGATCTGTGCAGCTCATCCCAGCCACAGTCACAAAACCACCTTGAACCTGCATGAACAAGCACAACCCCCACCGACAATCACAGAAGACAAGAAATCGTCGCTGCCTATGCAACCATCAATCACCATCCAAAATTCATAGCAAGGAAATGCTGGAACAGAAGATCAGCGATTAGACAGTTCCTGATGGTACATAGCTCCAAAAACTTTCATAGCTCAAACAGAGTGATTCATAGTGGATATTGAATAGCAAGGGTTGTGATATGGTATCTCACAGAGGCACCATCGGCTACCAAAAAGTTTTCTAATACTTTATAGGGTTATAAAATTCATTTATCAACCAGTATCCAAAATTTTAATCATGCTTCTGCCAGCAGGATCAAAACCTCTATCTGTAGGCATATGTGTAGCCTTTGAGGATCTGCCGTTATGCATAGTCTCATATGTCATGAACATTAAGAACTCAAGAAATAGGCATCTTTCTATGTCCTCGTTGTTAGCGTGGGGGTCATCCTCCATTTCCCTTCGTGCCCAGTCAATTATATTTCTAGTAGCATCATCAAAAACAAAAGAATCTTCTCTGAGCTTCTCAGCCCACATAAGGGCTCTCTTCCCAAATCCTTGCTTGCAGAAATGAGAAAGGAAAACATTAAGTGTGATAGTGTTTGGTTGAAAAGCCATCTTAATAAGCCTGCCAGTCAATATCATAGCTGGATCAAGAACATCGCTGCAAATGCCATCCATCAATGTGTTGTATGTAACAGAATTTGGAGGACAACCCATAGCAACAAGCTCATCTAGCACCTTCCCTGCTTGATTCAACATATGGTTGCTGCAGAGACTATGCATCCAAATATTATATGTGAAAATATCTGGTTCACAACCAGCTGCGAGCATCTTATTCATGAAATTCATGGCACTGTTCATATCCTTAGCCCTACAATATGCATTGATTATCGTATTATATGTCACTGTGTCTGGGGTTAGACCATTACTGCACATGTCCAATAAAAGGTTGTCCACCACCTCCAGCTTTCCTTCTCTGCATAAACCATCGATTAGAATGTTGCTTGTGTAAATGTCAGGAACAAGGCCACTCTGCCTCATATTCTGCTGTAACTTCAAGGCTTCAGTCATATTGCCTGCTCTACAGAGTGCAGATATGATGGAGTTGTAAGTAAAATTGTTCGGTACAATTCCTCTGGCTGTCATCTCAGCAAATGCCTGATAAGCCTCATTCACATAATCTAATCTGCACAGGCCATTGATATATGCTGAGAAAGCAATAAAATCAGGCTGTAAACCAATTTTGCCCATATCATCCCAGCATCTCAATGCGCAGACTGCATTACCCTCTCTGAAAGATGCATCCAAGCAGATAGTAAATGATGTACTCAGACAATATCCTTTACTAACCATGTGCTCTAAAAGAAGCTGTGCTTCATCAAGCCTTCCTTGATTGCACAGCCCCATTATCAAGTAATTCAAAGTAGACGATGACGGTGCGAGCCCTAACTTGTTCATAACTCTATACAGTTCAAAAGCTTCTTCGTGGAGTCCCTCCTTGCTATAAGCAGCGATCAATGCATTAAATCCTGTAACACTCAATGGAACACCCTGCTCAATAGCACCACGCAGAAGCTCCCAGGCATCATCCAATTGACGATCCCAACAAAGCCTACAGACCAACATATCCAACCCATCAGCCAACATATGTGAACCAAACATGTCATGATCATGGACTAACTGGGCAGCATGCCCGAACTTGTAAGCTCCAGCAGCAATAATGTTGAATGTGCAGGAATCTGGCACTAATCCCCTTGCTTTCATTTCGCTATAGGCTGCGCAGGCCTGATCCATCCGTCTGGTCTTTGCATATCCATCAATCAAAACATTGAACGTGATTGTATTTGCTTGGATCCCCACCTGGGCCATTTCATCGAACAGCCTCCTTGCTTCCGGCATCCTCCCTTCATGACACAGAACATCCACTAGTATGTTATATGTCACAACTGTCGGCTCACACCCTGACCTGTGCATTTCTTCAAACAGCTTGAAGGCGTCCTGTGACCACCCAAACACACAGTGCCCCTTGATGAGGATGTTATAGCTGCACACGTCTGGGACGATACCAAACTTCCCCATGATCCCAAGCAGCCCAGAGGCGACGCGCGCCAGCCCCCTGTGGCAGAAACCGAGGAGCATGGCGTTGAAGGTGGCAAGGCTCGGCCGCGGTCCCCTCGCGGCCATTTCCTCGAACACTTTCCAGGCAGCGCGGACCTCCCCGCTTCGGAATAGAAGGCGCAGTAATGCCGCCAACGCGGAGAGGCTGGGCGTGTTCCCAGAGCGGCGGACGCGCTTGAGCACATCGAGTGCCTCGGCTGCCATGCCCGCGGCAAGGAATGCGTGGAGCGCGAGCCGGAGCGCGCCGTACCGCGCGCGCGAGCTCCCGCTGGCACTGTCACTAGACGACCACGAAAGGAGGTCGGAGGAGGCGACCGGGAGGAGCGCTGCGATGAGGATCGCTGCGAAGGGGCGAAGCGCGGTAGCCGACGTGGCGAGGCGCGATGCGGCGGCGAAGCGGGCGGCGAGCGGGGTGGAGGAGGGGGAGCCAGAGAGTGGGCTGACGGCATGGAGCGCGAGGTGGCATTGCGGGGAGGTCTTGAGAAGGCGCGCGAGTGCGAGGAGGGCGTCACGGCGGAGAGATGCTGGCAGTGGCAGTAGGCGATGGTGGTCGGGATGGAGGAACTGCGCGGTTGGATCGTATGCGGAGGAGGAGGTCGTCGTCGTCGTCGTTGTGGATATGAGGTGGTGGAGGTTAACGAGAATACGGTGCGGTGTATTGGGTTGTCTCGCCGCCGTGGCGAGGAGGCGCATCTGGCGCGGCGGCGGCGGCGGTGGGCGACGGAAACGGAGGCAAGTGGAGTTCTTTTTAAGAAAAAGGCTCCGTTGGTGAGTCAGCAGCGGTAGTGGGCCAGTGGCTATGTAGGATCCTGCGTGGCACTTACGTGGACATTAACTCTTTTCCTGTTTGGGCTTACTTTTGTGCTAAAGCTCTAGTTTTGGGCCCGGAATATTAGTTTGGTGGGAAAAAAATCATTTGATCGCCCTCTCAACTATAGCGTGAGTTTGATTTCTCTCTCTCAATTAAAAATCAGATTTTTAGCCTTTTTCTAACAGTTGAAAACGTTCGATTTATCTCTCCAAATAGTTGTGGCTAATGAGACACCACGTCAGCCATCCTACATGGCTCCACAAGGAAGGTGCATCGAACTTTCATGATGGACTTTATAAAAAGCTTTAGAAATAATTTTCAAAAAAATATCCAATATTTTTATATAATAAATATATGCATTAAAATATTAAAATCTGATTTAATATTAAAAAAATTATAGAATTTTTTTTTAAAATTTAGAAAATGCAAGACCAGCTTCATATTTTTTTTCTAAAACCAATAGCACATCTGAACTATGCTCAAAGTTTTACAACTGGTGTTTATGGTACGGTGTTATCGTGGTTAGGCTTTAATTTGGTTTGGGAATGGACTATATTTCACAAATAGTTTGCCCAGTTTGCTTTTGAAGTTAAAAAGATTTGGATCAATTTAGGTCGGACTTTTGATAGTTCAGGTGCATAATGGGTTCAACCCTTGCCTTAAACTGGTTCTTGGCTAATGGATTGAAGCCAACACACTGTCTGCAAAAAAAAAAAATTACTATCAAGGGTGTCAACACTGTCTCCATCCTCGAACTCAAGACCTAGCACTACTGCACGCAGGAGGAGGTCCGAAACCCCCCGGTGTCATCACGACCGCTGCTTCCATTGAAGAGTTCCGCGCGTGCTCATAGTCGCCGCCAAAGTTCTATAGTGTAGGGGAGCTGAAACTTAAGATCGACCCCCCTACACTATAGAACTTTGCCTAAAAATTCATGGGGACTCTACAGGGGTTCCACTGCTACGATATGGGTAGGGGGCTTGAGCCCCCCCACCCCCCGCTGTGTCCGCCCCTGGTCGCCGCTGTGGTAGCCAAGTAGGTACGAATCACAGAAGTGGTAGGACTGGCATTTTCACGCAATACCTGGGCGTACATCGCTCGTCATTGGAGCTTCCTGCTACAGCAGCGCGTACGTGCTCAAGTTGTTGTGCGAGCTCTCGACAGTACGACACGCTCATCGCCCGTATGAGGTGGACATCACAGCAGGCCGACAGCGACGACGATGGCAACAACGACAACGCCAACCCACTTTGCCACGCACGCCGCCTTACTGTACCTACCTAACATCCGAGTCAGAGCTCAAGATTGAGGAAGAAGAAACATTGAGATGGTGCATAGCTTTTGTGAGAGTTAGATCCCACGATTTTGAAATGGCTTGACACCGCATAGAAGAAAATGGATTGGTTTAGTTTGGGCCCAAGAGATTGACAAGTTGGATCAGTTTAGGTAAATGAGCTGCTACAACGGAGTGGACTGGGTTAATTGATAGATCTTTGAAGTAAAGTTTGGTGTGGTTCAGATTTTGGCCCGTTAGCAAGTTCACATGCAGCAAAAAAAAAATCGTACGGACACGACACACTGGACCTCCTGCAACCAACATGCATACGTGACGCTAACTGATTCTCCGTTGCCCGCTCGCTTCGTTCCTCCATGAATAGTGTCAATACATGAGTCCAATTCAAATTTGAGTGTCAACAACATGTTGATTTTCAGCCCCCGAGCACTCCCAAACTTTCACGGGAGTAGTTGCCATCGATTGTTGCAAAAATGTTGTGCGCGTAAGTGAGAGAAGAAAACCAACTACTGATACATACAGTGTGACAAGCTTAAGATTTGATTATTTCCCCCCAATAGAATCAATCAACCAATAATCACTCTGAGGTTACAACAAATCCTTGTGATGGATACGACCTATCTAGTCCTGCATTAGGAGAAAGAATAGTGAAAGAATTACCCCGCCTGTCTCTGCCCAACAGATGAAAAGAACATTTTTGGAGCAAAAAAAAAAAAGAGAGAGGAGAGAAACTAGTCTACTTCTACTTGTCCTACCTGGCTACCAGCCTACAATAGCTACAGTCTAGTATGCTCTTGTTCAGGGATGAAAACGGTACGGATATTTTCCAACCGTATTCGAGACCGAATCCATTTAGAGGAGTTGAGATCTGTCCGTATCCGAGTTCGGATATTCAACATCCGATACCGTATTCGTATCCGAATACTCAAATCGCATATTTATGATGCCGATATCCAATCGTATCATATCCGGCATAGTTAACACTATCCGTATTCGAATCTAAATCTGAATAAAAATATAAAAACAAATGTAATATCATTGATATCCGTCCGTATTCATCCCTACTCTTGTTTCGTCCCGGTTGCTAGGGGCTGCAACATATGTACGTGTCTTCTCTTCGGTGACCTGGTCAAAGCATATGACATGTGTGGCCCCACCTAGCAGCGACAGTGACAGATCAACCTAGTGCTGCAGTAGCACCGGACCGGGTGCGCTCACACGATAGCCGAGCGCGAGAGCCAGAGCGCGACGCCCGTGGTGATGGCGACGGCGTAGAGCCATCCTACATGGCTCCACGAGAAGGTGCATTAAACTTTCATTCATGATAGACTTTATAAAAAGTTTCAGAAATAATTTTCAAAAAAAAATCCAAATATTTTTATATAATAAATATGCATTAAAAATATTAAAATCTGATTTAATATTCAAAAGTCCGTAGCAATTTTGTTTTTTAACTCGAAAAATACAAAGCCAGTTTCATATTCTTTCTTAAACCATTAACACACCTGAACTATTAAATGTGTTAATAGTTCGGTGTGCAACCGGTTTTTATGGTATGGTTTTGTCGTGGTTAGGCTTTGGCTTGGTGGGAATGGATCCACAAACAGTTTGATCCCATTTGGTTTTGAAGTCAAAAAGGTTTGAATCAGTTTAGGTTGGACTTTAATCGTTCAGGTGCATAATGGGTTCAATCCTCACCTCAAACCGGTTCTTGGCTAATGGATTCAAGCCCACGCACATAGTCGCAATAACAGGAGCTGTGCTGCTACGCGGTGCACATGTGCTCGAGTTGTGCGAGGTCGACCACTTCAGTGCCCAAGCGTAGGATAGCCACGACACACTCAGCAGCCGCATTCGAGAAGCACCACGCCGCACGTGGGAGCTGGACATCGTAGCAGGCCGACAGCGACGGCGACGACAACGGCAACAGCGGCCAACCCTCTTTGCCGCGCGCGGCGGCGACGTACTTTACTTGCCTATCATCCGAGACGAGAGCTAAAGATTGAGGAAGAAGAAAGATTGAGACAGAGCACTTTTGTGAGAGTTAGATCTCCCATGGTTTAAGAATAGCTTGACACTGCTTAGAAGAAAATGGATTGGTTTAGTTCGGGCCCAAGAGATTGACGGGTTGGATCAGTTTGGGTTAATTGATAGTTTTTTTAAAGGAATGGTTTGATGTGGGCGTGGTTCAAATTTTGGCCCATTAGCAAGTTTACATGCAGAAAAAAAAACCGTACGCACACGATATATTTGACCTCTAGCAACCAACATATACACGTGACGCTAGCTGATTCACCGTTGCCTGCTCGCTTCCTCCAGGAATAGTGTCAATACATGAGTCCATTTCAAATTTGAGTGTCAACAACAGCACATTATTTTTAGCCCCAGAGCACTCCCAAACTTTCATCACGGGCATAGTTGCTATCAATTGTTGCAAAAAATGTTCAGAGCTTAAGTGAGAGAAGAAAACCAATTGAAGCTTAAGATTTGATTATTTTCCCCCAATAGAATCAATCAACCAATAATCACTCTGAGGTTACAACAAATCCTTCTGATGGATACGACCTATCTAGCTAGTCCTGCAGTAGGAGAAAGGATGGTGAAAGAATTACCCGCCTGTCTCTGCCCAACAGATGAAAAGACTATTTTCGGAGCCAAAAAAGAGAGAGAGAGAGAGAGAAACTAGTCTACTTCTACTTGTCCTACCTAGGCTACAATCCTACAATACGGTACAGTACTATGCTCTTGTTCCGTCCCAGTCGCTAGGGGCTGCAACATACGGTCAAAAGCACATGATATGCGTGGCCCCACCTAGCAGCGACGGTGACCGACCAACCTAGTGCTGCGGTAGCACCGGACCGGGTGCGCTCACACGAGAGCCGAGCCCGAGAGCGCGAGCGCCACGGTGATGGTGACGGCGTAGAGAAGGTTGGCGGAAGCGGCGGCGGCGCTGGTCTGCGTGTTGCCGCCGAAGAAGACCATGGTGGTGCCGTTGTTCAGCTGCTGCGGTAACCCGGCGGTCTGCGGGTTCTGCCCTGTCGACTTTACGCTGTTGCATGCAACAGTATTCAAGTGGTCAGTATCACAGCTAGTACACGGTATCAGTAACTGATAGCTGCTGTTCTCTTTAATATAATACTATATATGAGTTGTTGCCAAAAAAAAAGAGTAGATAAAAATTGGTGGCATGGTGCCATATTTTTAACTAAAACATGTTTGCTATGTTATTTTGACCTGCTGGGCCGTGCCAACTGCCAGGACCACCTGTGAGAGCCCAAACGGCTAAAACAGAGGCAACCCTTGTCCAGTTGTCCTACGTAGTATGACCACGTGGACTGGACAACCGCGCGTGCCTGCCTTCCTAGCCGTTTTCTCACTAGCCGTTGGTAACTTACCTCCTCGAAATGCGTCACCATCCCAGCCCACCTGCGACTTGTCACTAGTGACTAGCCACTCCCACAATTACTGCTACAGTACGTACTGACAGAATGGTGTACTACTGCTAATAGTATCTTATTAGTCATTTTTAACTACTATACTACTGCTAATTGCAGGGAATGAAGGATGAAACTAGTCGTTCTTAGTGTAGTGGCAGCGCGAATTAGTCATTGCTGGTACCTGGTGGGCACGGCGGGGCAGAAGGTGACGGTGTAGTCGGTGCTGCCGGCGGCGCAGGTGAATGTGGAGGTGGCGTCGTCGTAGGCGTAGCTGTAGGCGCGCGGGCACGCGGTCTTGAAGAACTGCGAGTACGTTGATGGCCGGCATGTGTTAGGATTCCCATAAGCGCCGCTGCAGCAGTACTGCGCGTCCCCGAAGGCGTCGCACGCGCTACGGCACGCCACGGGCCCGCCGTCCGCCGCGGCCTCCACCCTTAGGCCCGCCGGGCACGCCGCGTTGAGCTCCGCGGCGCACCCCGTCGCCGCGCACTTGCCGGTTGATGCCGTGGTGGAGGAGGCGGTGGTGGTGGGCGCGACGACCATGGGCAGGTTGTACCCGTCGACGAGGCTGACGTCGTAGAAGTCGAGCCCGCCGCTGCCGTCCAGCGTGAACTCGGCCAGCGTGGCGGGCGTGGCGGCGCCGCCGCCGTTGCACTGCACGTCCCCGGAGCCGCAGTCCCCCGTGGCGCACGCGAACCGCCCCGTGGCGGCGTCGGCGGCGCAGAGCGTGCGGCCCCAGAGGCGGCCCGACCACCCCGCGGGCGCCGCCACGGCACGGGACTCCCCCGGCGCCAGCGCGAACCCCGTGCTGGGCAGCGCCGCGGAGCCCGCGCTGGACAGCAGGCCCGGCCACACCGTGTAGCCGCAGCTGTTGGCGATGGTGAACGTCGCCGACCGCGCGCCGCGCAGCTGAATCAGATGCAGCTGAAGGAGCAGCGCGAACGCCGCGAATGCCCGGCGCCAAGAACGCACCGCTGCCGGCGCCGCCATTTCGCTTGTGGAATGTTGATGCGCGCTTGCAGCTGGAGAACCTGGCAACAGTGTGATTGGAGAATTCAGTGGATGGATGGATGCGGTGGATGACGGTGCTAACAACAGCCATGGATGGGTGTATTTATAAGGTAAGGTAAGGTAGCTAGCCGGTGGAGGATGGCGACAGGGGAAGCGCAGGAGAAGCAGGGGAGGAGGAGCTGGCTGCGAAGCGAAGCAGAGCTGGAGAGGTGCATTGGTGCGTTGTGTCTTACGTGGAGGTGTACCTTGTCCGGTTGTCCTTTGACTCATGTTCTCGCCGCCGTGCTCGCTCTTGCCGCTTGGAAACTGACCAATCCAGTCTCATCTGCCACTCATACTCCAAGCAGCGACCAGCGATTACTAATAAATACTAAATTAGTTAAGTAGAGGATTTAAAAAGAGCAGCAAGGGTGGCAAAGTGGTCAAAGCTTAATTCGGCAGCCATTAGCAGTAGCTTCGCGTCTGCAACCGCACCTACTATAATATAACAGCTTGGGTTACGTCACTAGTAGTAGCTAGTAATTGACTGTAAAAAAGTAATTGCTGTCCCGTAGACTGATGCTCGTTCCCCTTGATTATACTACTAGTAGTACATACTTACTCCGTACTACTGTATGCTAATGCTAATTTTATATTTTGTACCGTTATACAAAACATTTTCAACTTTATTTGACCATTGTATATATCTGCTTCTTTCCAAATTATAAATCACTTTGTGTTTACAGTAAATCAAACTATTCTAATTTCTAACTTTGATCAAGTCTATTATAAATTTACCAACATTTATATCACCAAATTAGTTTAATTCAATCCATCATACAATATTCCATAACAGCGTACTTATTTAGTATTATAGACATCGATGATATTCATATAATATTAGTTAATCTAAAGTTAGATAAATTTGACTTAAAATAAAAAGATAAGCTGACCTAAAGTATGGAATGGAAGGAAAGAGTAACGTTAACGTAGGTCCAGAAATGTAAGATAAGTATTGCAGGCCGGCCGGGTTCGTTGCACATTGAGTTCAGTTCACTCCTTGTCCATCCATGCAAAGGAGGTACTAGCGGGCAGGCAGCTGCAAAGTAGTCGAAACGGGGGCGGTCGATCGGATCAGTATTCAGTACACACCGGCTGCGGCTGGTTAATTGTAACCTGATCGTTCCAGTCAAATCCGCTTTGCATCAATCCAAGACCCACCCCTGCCCGGCCCAATTTTTTTTTGCAATTTAGTCCTTTTTTAAAGAAAATTTATGTTTGGCTCCCTAAAAGACGTAAACTCATCTTTGTACCCTGGGGGTCGGTGTCAGGAATGATGACTCTGCGGTAACACGTCTCGGCGCCACAGATCTTGGATCCGAGGTGTCTGACCGTGCACAGCAGGGTATCCTAGGTGTCGTTGACGTGACTGGTACCTCGGAGCCACAGATCTTGACTCCGAGCTCGGAGCCATGGATCTCAGCTCCGAGCTCGGAACCATAGATCCTGACGCCGATCATGGATTCAAAACCCACGGCCAAGTTTCCCTTGCCGAGACTGCTTTCATTTCTTCTTCCTACCTCTTGGGTTCTTCCTCTCCCTAACCCGCCCAATCTCTTGAATCGTCGAATTTGACCTTGGTATTTGGATTTGATCCATACATTTTCACGAGCAAGGTATCATCTCTCCCCTTATCATTTTTTACGCATTGATTTGGTATATATTACGTCTATTTTGCAACCCTAGATACGTTATTACCTAATGTTTGAAGTAATTTTTTATTTTTTGTATTATGTAATGGTAGGATGTCAAGGCGTGGTAAAGCTAGTAAGCCAAGGTAATCTCTTATCATCGTGTTATATTATGTTTTCATTTATGTGCAATAAATGAAAAAACCCTAGGTTTAGGGTTTAATGTTCATTGCTTTCGGTTCTTAGAAAAAAAATTGTTCAATTGTAGTTATAGCCGGATGACCGAAAATGCATTTAACCTATTGCCTCTGCCAAGTGGTGTTCTAGTGCCCATGTGCTGATGTGGTGATCCTTGCAAGGTAGCCAAGTCCGATGAAGAGGACATGTATAGGCAGAGATATTATATGTGTGCCAATTTTGCGTTTAAGCTTACACTTCGTCAGCGCCGCATTAACAAGATGGTGAGCAATTGATGTTGTGTAATAATTATTTTTTGTCAAATGAAGTCTTGCATTATTTATTTGTTTTGTAACAATTGCATTTGTTGTAGACCCCTCCACTGCTCTGTGATTTTGAGCAGTGGATCGACACTGAGATCAAGCCAGAAGATAAGGAGTGGATGCAGAACTGTTACGGTGGGAGACAGAGGATAAGGTGATGATGGAGAAGAGACGCGGAGAGGAGGCTCTAGAAAAGGAGCACAAGAAAGAGGAGAAAAGGAGGCGTGTTGCTGCGTACAGGGAGGAGAGAGAGAGAGAGAGAGAGAGAGAGGAACCTTGAGCGTGTGCTCCGAGTGAAGGCAGCAATGGAGGAGAATTCCGATGCCCAGAGAAAGGAAAAGTTGTCTCGTTGTACTCAGTAGTCTTCATAATTTGCTAGTTTTATGGTTTATTCATGAACAATGTTGTCTAATCTTGGACTTTGCATTGTGTTGTCATATAATGCACTTTAAGTATGGACGTACCTGAGGCATATTTTGCGTTATTTAGTTTGTCGTCATGTACTTCAAATATTGTTATGTTGATTAATGTGCTCTATTGATCTTTCATAGTGTTGTTGGTTTCATTATTTGTTGTCATAATATTGAGTTTAATATTGTATAGGTAGTGAAACAAGCTCACGTAGTGCAAATAAAACGTAACGAAGTAGTGGATTATCTAATTCAACACACACAATACATGAAATGGTATGTGATAACTTATATCAAACTAGGGTACAGATGTCCTAGACTAAACTAGGGTAGAAAGATTGGGCGGGTTAGGGAGAGGAAGAACTCGAGAGGGAGGAGGAAGAAATGAAAACAATCTTGGCAAGGGAAACTTGGCCGTAGGTTTTGAATCCATGCTTGGCGCCAGGATCCATGGCTCTGAGCTCAGAGCCGAGATCCATGGCTCCGAGCTCGGAGCCAAGATCTGTGGCTCTGATGTACCGGTCACGTCAACGCCACCTAAGATATCCTGCTGTGCATGGCCAGACACCTCGAAGCCAAGATCTATGACGCCGAGACGTGTTACCTCAAAGCCATGAGTCCTGACGCCGATCTAGGGTCCGTTTACGTCTTTCAAAGAGCTAAACGTAAATTTTCTTAAAAAAAGATTAAAATATAAAAAATTGGGCCCACCGCGGCACTGCTTGACCCGGCTCGCCTCACCGGAAAACAACGGAACCTGGTGGGTACAGACTACGTTCCTCGCTGTGAGTGTGAGCCGTCGATGGTGGCAAGGAAGGAATCCCGGCCCGCCGGCAAATCTTCCCGCACAGCTCCCGTTGTCTGTGCTTGCACATCATCCACAGCGCTGGCCAGCCGGCCTGGCACACGCTGGCCGTCCGTCCGTTCCAATTGCATGCTCGCCTCTCCTCTGCATCAGCACTCGGCAAGTCAGCAGAGAAGCGTAGCATTAGCATCTTCCGGCCGCCCCGGTCTATATCATACTATATCGTCCGTCCGTCCCGCTCGATCGTGACGGCATGCACGCCATATGCATGCATGTCAGATGTCACAAATCTTAATTCTGACGATCATGCTCGGTTATCGGCCGGCACCGGCAGTGCTCAGTCGGAGAAGGAACGCACTTGGGCCGCGTTTAGTTCGGCCGATTTGGCGCCGGCCGAATCACTGTGTCGTTTTGTTTTTATTCGGTGCCAATTGTCCGATCGTTGACTAATTAGGCTCAAAACATTCGTCTCACAAAGTACAACCAAACTGTACAATTAGTTTTTGATTTTGTCAACATTTAGTATTTCATACATGTACCACTAGTTTGATGTGACGAAAAATCTTCTTTTTGCACGGTGCCAAAATTTGGAATTGAGGGGAATAAAAAATGGCCTCGGCAAACTGCATCGCAAACAGCTACCTACCACTTAATAGTACTACAGTGTACCATAGTTCTAGTCACCTAAAATGAAGAAAATTAGCCCCAGTTTGTTTATCTTATAATCCGTTTTTTTCAATTTGTTTTTTCAGTAGGAACAGTATTTTTCTCTCACAATAAATTAGCTGGAATAATGTTTCGGCTTATTTTTTCAGCAAAGCGAACGGAGCCTTAAGGTCATCTTTGTATCATTAACTACTAATAGTTAGCTAGCTAATAATAATTTATAGTTAATACTAGGCTAGCTAACTATTCGCTGGTTTGTTAGTTAGGTACAATAGCGGAGCTCCGAAGCTTGGTTAATTTTTTATTATAAAAAATATTACCTATAAAGAAAATCTTCTTTTAAGTTTATACTGACGAGCTCGGTCGGCCACTAGTTAGGTATAGCTAACCATTAACTAAACTATTTGTTGGATTCATTTAAATAAAGAAATGAATTATTAACACATCTAATTATTAGCTCTATGAATCGTACTTAAAACGTATTGTAACACACGAAGTCACTTCCGTCTCCCCATCTAAAAATACCTACTCACCGGTCACCGCAACCACGTCTGCGACTACGACCTCTCGATTCACCGCAGTGGTCTATTATTGACGTTCCAACTTGGCTGCCTCTAGTTAGTCAACACCCGACCGGGAATCAGCTAGCTAGCTAGGTTAATTAGCACACATGCTGGATTATTTGCCAGCGCATGCATGGGCATGGACAACTCTGACTTATTGGTGTTTTGTAGCCTAAGTGCGTGTTTAGTTTGTGAAATTTGGAAATTTGGTTACTGTAGCTTTTGTTTTTATTTGACAATTAGTGTTCAATCATGGACTAATTAGGCTCAAAACGTTTGTCCCGCGATTTCCAATTAAACTGTGCAATTAGTTTTTTTTCGTCTACATTTAATACTCCATGCACGTATCACAAGATTCGATATGATAACTACTGTAGCATTTTTTTGTGAAAATTTTTGAGAAGCAAACACAGCCTAACTGATATTCGTCGCCACCTTCTGCCTCAAGCTTCTGCTCATACTTCTTCCTGCCCAACTAACACCCTGCACAGAAACAACGTTAACAGTTAAACCATGTGCGTAATCGTACCTAGCCACCGCTTAGATCACAAGGTCGTTGAGTCAAATTAAAATTAGCATAAAGAAGCTTCCGCGAATTCTGTTTTATCTTATCCGTGTTTCCAGAGCTACATAATTAAATTCAGTACATCAACACTCCGCAGGAACAGGAAGCTTCTTCTTTGCAGGAAAAAGAATAAATAGGAAACAGCAAAACAATTTATTATTCTTCAAGCTATAGTTATACACCTATTTATAAATGAAGGCTTCTAGTATTTTACACTAAGCCCTAAGAGTAGGGTTACTTAAATCTATAGCCAACTTCTTCACCCATGTAAAAACTTATACTAAGGCCTTGTTTAGATCACTCCAAAATTCCAAGTTTTTTCACTCTCTCTCCATCACATCAATTTTTGGACGCATGCATGGAGCATTAAATGTAGGTAAAAAAAATAACTAATTACACAGTTTAGTTGGAAATCACGAGATGAATCTTTTGAGCTTAGTTGGTCCACGATTGGACAATATTTACCAAATAAGACGAAAGTGCTACTATTCATCGGGTTGAAAAAATCTTCAATCTAAACAAGGCCTAATTCTATCTGCATGTGTTCCAGGTTTTTATAGTGTTGCTTTCTCTACCGAACAAAAATATTGTACTCTAGTTCCAATTCTATCAACTAGCGTGCAATCCTAGGAAAGGTAAAGTCATGCATGCAAGTTACAAGTAACTGCAGAATGTAAAGAATAGGTAGAGAATATAGAACACCGCACCACAACTCATTTTATTTACTTATTTATTCAAGAGCTCGCAGTTTTCATTAGTCCTTGATGTAGATCCTTGCAAAGGAAGTTTCTGGTTAGCTAACTCCGTGGATAGTCGAAGACCTTATCAAGAGACTCTCCTCCCTCACACAACATCTATGACTACTCCACAACGTGTTTGGAGGGTCTCGCAATACTTGCAAACCATGGATTACAACTCGTAGTGCACACGACCACCGACAAACAAAGAGATATGCAAAACATCACCTAACTATATGCTAACACCTAAAGCAATAAGCTAAGAGCCTAAACTGGAACTAATCATGTTTTAAGCCTAATATTAATTGTATTTATATTCAAGATCACACTTATGATGCTAAAACTCTCAAATTGCGTCGATCGCCGCCAATTCAAAATTGCGTCGATTGCCGAGCGGTGGCAAGCTTGCCGTGGAGGCGGCTATGGCGGCCGAGGTTCCAGCGAGAGGGGAAAAAGGCAATACGCCCTTACCGAGGCTCAATTGACCCAGCCACTACGTCGATGCGGTGGAGGCGGACGTGGCGCAGCTACGGGCGAGATGGAGACGGCGGCGGTACGGTGGAGCCCACGCAAGGCAACGGTGGAGGCAAGGCGGAGCTCGGCGATGAGGCTGCGCTGCGGGAATGGCGAAAGAGGAAGCAGTGCAATGAAATGGAGAGCGCGGGGATGGAGCAGCGGGTGCGGGATGCGTTATACTGCGCTCTGGCCCAACACGGCCACGTTGGGTAGGACACTAGCGACGCGCGGCCATCCTCGCGTCCACGCGGCGCGCATGCTCTGGCGACGGTCAGCCACCGAAGGCGTTGATTCAGTTCATTCAGTAACCGCGATGCAAGCCTGACAGCTAGAATTGACAGCGCTCGATCTCCTAAACCATGAGGAATTAACGCCAACGATCTAAACCAAACTTGTAGCTCTATGTACCAGCTTCAATTGTTCTTGAAGGACCATGTGCTAACTCTCAACCGAAACCGAGTTATATTCTCTCAAAGTCAACGCGACCAAACTGTCAGTTAACTCGAGTTAGAAATATTTGCTAAGTGTTGAAAACAAGAAATTGATGATTCTTGTGAGCCTAATTCAAGCATGTTAGGAGCTAAACTAGTCTATGACCCAAAAATAAAAGTTGTTCCTCTTGCCAAATACTACAACTTTGCTTTAGTGACTACCTCCATGCAAGGTCTCTAGCACATAGTTCAAACTTGGTCAAACATGCTACATTCAAATGATGGTATACACTCAAACTTTAGCTTAGTGACCAAATTACCCTTAACCATGAATACCAAAGTTGTTCATGATGCTATTTTGAACATGTCTAAGCTAATTGTAAGGTCACACAATCATTTCATGCATTGGTTACACATAGAGCTTCTCAGTTCAACACACCTAGCATCACTTAAGTACTTGATTAGTCAAAATGATCTTCATGAACATTGTTCCACTAGTCATCACAAGTGTAGCTAATATGTTTTAGTGACTCACATCCATCACTTACATGCATTCACTCATGATCATATGCATATATATAGGGAAACATGAAATAACAAGCAATGTTGCAAATGTTTCAAACACATGTTTCAATTGTAAAAGCTTAAAGATGAATGCTTGATGCTCATGCTCATGCAATGCAAGTCAATTTATGCAAGGCTAACACCTAGGGTGTTACAACCCCTCTCCTTATAAAAATCTCGTCCCGAGATTTGCAAGACCTACCATTCTTGGAAAAAGGCGGGATAAACCTCTCGTAAATAATCCTCTCGTTCCCACGTAGCATCTTGTTTACTGTGATTGTTCCACACCACCTTATAGAACTTAATAATCTTACTCCGTGTTACTCTTTTCATTTCTTCTAACACTCGGACTGACTTTTCTTCATAAGTCAAATCCGATTGAAGCTTCATGTTGGTGGGTGCAATAGCTTCTTCAGGTACACGAAGACATTTCTTCAACTGAGAAACATGGAAGACATCAAATATTGCACTCATCTCTGGTGGAAGTTGTAACTTATAAGCAACATTTCCTTTTCGTTCTGTAATCTTGTATGGTCCTACATATCTAGGTGCAAGCTTCTTTTTCATTCCAAATCTCTTCACTCCCTTCATGGGTGATACCTTCAAGTATACATAGTCACCCACTTCAAAAGTCCGTGGTCTTCTTCTTTTATCAGCATAACTCTTTTGTCTCAATTGAGCTGCCTTCATATGCTGTTGGATAACATGCACTTGCTCTTCAGCTTCATTGACAAAGTCAATACCAAAGTATCTCCTTTCACCGAGCTCAATCCAATTCAACGGAGTTCTATATTTTCTGCCGTACAAGGCTTCAAACGGAGCCATCTTGATGCTTGCTTGATATCTGTTATTGTAGGAGAACTTAGCTAAAGGTAACCATTTCTCCCATGAACCCTTGGAAGATATAACACAAGCTCTTAGCAAATCTTCTAAGATTTGGTTCACTCGCTCTGTCTGTCTTGAAGTTTGCGGATGGTATGCCGAACTTCTGATCAATTTAGTCCCCAAGGCCTAGTGTAAGTGCTCCCAGAAATGAGCTATGAACTGTGGTCCTCGGTCTGAGATTATGGTCCTGGGTACTCCATGTAGCCTCACAATCTGAGAAATGTACAACTCGGCATACCTCCTAGTTACATACCCTGTGTTAACTGGTATAAAATGGGCTGACTTGGTGAGACAATCTACAACGACCCATATGGAATCATGACCTTGCTGTGTCAACGGAAGGCCTATGATAAAGTCCATACTGATTTCTTCCCATTTCCAACCTAGAATAAGCAATAACTGAAGTAATCCGATAGATTTCATATGAACGGCTTTTACTCTGCTGCAGTTGTTGCACCTAGCGACATAGGCTACAATCTCTTTCTTCATCTTAGTCCACCAAAAATGGGTTTTCAAATCTTGATACATCTTACTACTACCCGAATGGATAGATAATTTGGACGAATGAGCTTCCTCTAGAATTTGATTTCTAAGCTCACGGTCTTTCGGTACCACAAGTCAGTCCTCAAACCATAGCACACCTCTTTCGTCCAACCTGAAATGCTTGGTTTCGTGCTCTTGCATCTTTCTCTTGATGTGACTTATACCTACATCTGTTTGCTGCAGCTCTATGATTTTGCTCTCAAGTGAACAACTGATAGTGATATTGTGCAGTACAACAGGATGTAACAAATTGAAGCCATCTTCCAATAATGCTTCCTCAGTGTGGCAATGAGATTTCTGACTGAGTGCATCGGCTACAACATTAGCTTTCCCAGGATGGTAATGTACTTGCAAATTGTAGTCCTTAATTAATTCTAACCATCTTCGCTGTCTCATGTTCATCTCTGGTTGGGTAAAGATATACTTGAGACTTTTGTGGTCATGCATTGGTTACACATAGAGCTTCTCAGTTCAACACACCTAGCATCACTTAAGTACTTGATTAGTCAAAATGATCTTCATGAACATTGTTCCACTAGTCATCACAAGTGTAGCTAATATGTTTTAGTGACTCACATCCATCACTTACATGTATTCACTCATGATCATATGCATATATATAGGGAAACATGAAATAACAAGCAATGTTGCAAATATTTCAAACACATGTTTCAATTGTAAAAGCTTAAATATGAATGCTTGATGCTCATGCTCATGCAATGCAAGTCAATTTATGCAAGGCTAACACCTAGGGTGTTACAGAAGGCGGCAATGGCACATGTGAAGCTCAGTCCGAAAGAGAATCAAACCTACGTCCCTATGCTGGCCTGATGGACAATGCAGTGGCCAACAAAGCTCAAGGAAATCAAGGGAAGGACCAAGACATAGTTCGTTTGCTGAATGTGATATATGTTCTCTGTGTGTGTATAGTGTTGGCAGTTGTGTTAGTTGTGGTTGTTCAGTTGTGCAAATAAACTCAGACACAACTGTGTAAGAGTACTCATTGTGTAATGTGAACATCAGAAGCAATCGAAACCATCCTTTCTATCTCAATTTTCCATCTATTTCATAGTTCACCTGATAGCAGTAATAGCATCCATGTGCACATACACTGTTTTGGTTAGTGATTCATGTGATGATCTAAACAAAAGACTATTGCCACCATCTCAAACATTGTTCTAGGGCCATGATAAGCTTTATAAAAGATTGTACAGCACAATCTAAAGCCTTATGCTGGTGCTGAACAAAAGCACAGAAAGGATTACACAAAAGCACAAAAGGACTTGTCATCTTCTACTGTTGGTTTGTAGACTTTGGAGATTAGGTCTTCTTCTTCTTCTTAGGGTCTCCTCCCTTCTTCTGCTAACCTTTGGACTTGTCACACTGCTTGGCACTCCTCTCAGATGTTGTTGACGTCCCCAGCTTTGTTGTAGTTGTAGGTGGTAGTGGTCTTGTGGTTGGTAGGTTTGGGGTCTTATGGTTGGCAGGTTTGTTCCAATGAATACAGAAGCTGGCATGGGTTCCTATTGCCTCACCATGCTGCTGGTCTATGAAGACTGAAAGAAAACAAGTGTTTGTTAAATGTGACAATAGTAGTTGTTAAAGCATAGTGTCCTACCTCTTCTTCTAGCTATGAAAGCATAGTGTTTGTTAACTGTGATAGTAGTGGTGTGTTGGTTTCTAGAAAATGAATGGCAACCTGCAAGCATAGACAGTTAGCTATGCAAGCATAGTGTAAAATTGGTGTATTATGAGTAAAATATTTGGTTAGTCCATACTACCTGTGTAATCACTGGTTCTTCATCTAAGTTGTCATCCATTTGCTGTGTAGGGTCCTCTTCTTATGGTTCTTCCATAGTTTTCCTCATAGGCTACAATTTAGGCCTTATTTCTGACTTCCTTAACTGATAGCCTGCTCTATTGTGGCCTTGATACCCACAGTAGCTACAAGTCATTTGCATTCCATGTTTTGACATTTTTGTTCCACTAGTTCCTTCTAATTCCACTGGTTCTTTCATTCTATTCTTAGGAGGTCTGCCCACCTTCTTTTCGTATAGAGGAGGAAGCACAATAGGAACTCCTTGGACCTTCTCCTAAATGGACTTGTCAGCACATGGATAGATCTTGGGACCATATGCAATTAGAAATCTTGCTGAAGTATAGCAGTCATGGACCATTGTTTTAGTGGGTATCCTTTCATGCCTTAGGCAAGAAATGACATGTGAACAAGGTATACCAGTGAGATCCCACCTTCTACAGTCACATTGTTTCAACCTAATGTTAACTACTAACTGATACCCCCTATCATGCACCTCAAATATACCATGTCCAGAAGGTGCTGCAAAACAAGTGTTGGCAATCTTCTAAACTTTCTTCCTAATCTTCAGGTAGATTGGTCCCTGCCACACTTGTCCAACCTCTTTCTCTTTGCTATAGTACCTACTCATCAGTTGGCCCTTTATGTGCTCCAACATACTAAGAATTGGCATTTCTCTAGCATCCAAGATATAGTTATTGAAAACCTCACATCTATTGTTCAAAAGTATGTCACACTTGCTATAAGTGCTAAAAAATGCCCTCACCCAAGTGTTTGGAGCCATCCTTTCTAGCCACTCATATGTCTTCTGGTTTAGTGCCCTCATTTTTCCATGTTTCTATTCCATTGATCCATAGTGGTGGACCTAGCACATTTCCAAAGTTGTATCTTTAGGTTCTCACCTTTGAAGTGCTGCTGGAAGTTGTTGTACAAATGTCTAACATAGAATCTATGCTCAGCTTCAGGGAAAACTTTGCTACATGCTAGAATGAGGCCCTACACACAGTGAAAAAATAAATTAGGTCTAGAACATCACGTAAATAACAATAAGATTTACTATAACGTCAATGAATCATCAAGTTCTAACCTTTTGTTTGCCTGTCATAAGTGTCCATGGATATGTGTTTTCAATGCCAAGGTGTATGGTCAACATGGCGGACTCGAGGGGGTGAATAGTCCTTTATAAAATTAATCGCGTCGACTAACCGAAACAAGTGTAGAATTAAAATTATCGATCTAGCCAAGACTACACCCATCTATCTATATTCTCTAGCACCTTGCAAATATCCTAATTAAGCAATTAAGGTGTCGGGCCAGCTAGACCTCACCTAATTAATTCTAGAAGCAAGGTCACACAAACCTATGCCACTAGTACTTTAACCAACGGGGAGCTCCTACACATGCTAGTTAGCAAAAGCACAAAGCCAACTAAGCTTACTAGCAATGCTCAATAACAAGGCAACCAATGCCAAATTAGAGAGCACAAATACTTAGCTACACAAACTAAGCAATGTGACTAACAAGGTTACACAAACTAAATTAGCCACGTAAGGGAGCCACTTCTATGCCATAAGCAAGAAGGTAACTAGTGAGCTACACAAGCTTAACTAAATACAAGAGCAACTACACAAGCACAATGTATATGAAAGTAATTATAAGCTTGTGTAATGAGGATGCAAACCAATGGGAAGAACAAGGTTGTCACAGTGATTTTTCTCCCAAGGTTCACGTGCTTGCCAACACGCTAGTCCCCATTGTGTCGACCGCTCACTTGGTGGTTCGGCGGCTAATTGGCATCACCAGCCAAGCCCGCACGTCGGGCACCGCAAGAACCTACCCCAAAAATGAGGGTAGCTCAATGACACGCTTTACTAAAGTTGCTCTTCATGGCTCCTACGGGGCGAGCACAGTGCCCCTCACAAAGCTCTTCTCCGGAGCACTACACATGCTTCTTGCGAGCTTCAACGGAGACCACCACCAAGCCATCTAGGAGGTGGCAACCTCCAAGAGTAACAAGCACCACCGGCTTGCAACTCAATCACCTAGTGCCACTCGATGCAACCTCATGATGCAATCGCACTAGAATCGCTCTCCCACACAATCGGATGATCACTATCAAGCATATGTGAGATGGAGGGCTCCCAAGCACTACTACACAAGCCACCAAAGCTCTAGTGTGCTCAGCTGCTGGTCCAAGGCCGAGACCCCTTCTATTTATAGCCCCACGGGCTAAAATAGCCGTTACCCCTTCACCGGGCATTTTTTGGGTTGATCGGATGCGCCGGTCATATCGACTGGACGCAGGACCTTAGCGTCCGGTCAATAGATGCTCTTCACGTGTCATCTTCATTCAACCTCAGTCACTTGATCTCAATGGTCAAGTGATGACCGGACGTAGCTGCTCAAACTGACTGGATGCAGCAACCCCAGCGTCCGGCCGTTTCTAGTAAGGTACCAGTCGCGACTAAAAGCGTCCGGTCGATCACAATCGGACGCAACATTAGCATCCAGTCCTTCTCCAACTTTTCTATGTCGCCTACATCACCATATGTCGACGAAATATGGTCGGCAGTCCACCGAGGGTGGTGCCCGTGGTGGTAGATTATCGGTAGATGGTGCGTGTAATCAGGAACCAGATGGTGACACAAGGCGCAGAGATAGCGATTTAGACAGGTTTGGGCCATCTAATTGACGTAATACCCTACGTCCTGTGTCTTTGGTGTATTGTATTGAGATGTATACAGATTAACCTGTCCTCTAGGGGACCCTTGTCTCTCCTTATATACTCCGAAGAGACAAGGTTATAAGTAAAGTATCCAATTTGGTACTATTACAATATCTAACACAACTTGTAATCTTGCTATGCACGCCTTGATCTTACGGGCCGGGCCACCTTGGATGGTGCGGCCCATATACCATCTTGTGGTACCCAGGGGTATATCCCCGAGCACAAGCGTGGTCTGGCGAGAAGTCCTAGAGCATGAGCATGGTCTGGCCAGAGTCCCCGAGCACGAGCGTGGTCTGGCTAGAGTCCTCGAGCACCGTAGTGGTCTTGGCGAACCCCGAAGCATGAGCTCGCTGACCGAACTATGTTCCTGAAAAATAAACACAGAGAGCGGTAGTACATGATGATGTACGAAATATATTGACCTCTCTGTAGGAGGTGAAGTAAACACTTGGTGTTCAGTTGGCGATGAATTATACTTGGTGTAATATTTGAAAAATAACATTAGCTGTTTTTAGCCCTTTTGTTATGTAGAGACGTAGCGCGATGTATTAACCTATCCTGGAGAATGCACCAGCCCTGGGCTAACCAACATCTCGTAGCGCGAGGTACGGAACGCTGCCGTGCGTAGAGTGCCAGTGTTACCAGGGAGCGACTGCCGACTACCCATAGCGCAGAGGGCGGACTCTCATGCACGCATGGGGTGGAGCTGGAGACAGTGCTGGCTCTGGGATTCTCAAGCAGGAAGGAAAACATATTGGCGAACCGTTGTAAAAACTTATACATGTTTTGGATTGTATGTATGGAGAAAATTCGATGCGGAGCGCACCCTTAGGGTGGTCGGCGGAGGTGTACGATGATCGAAGAAATTTTCAATTAAAAATAATACTTAGCTTTATTGATGACCGGTGGGAGTAGTCAGTGTGTTGCGATGTTCGAGAGATGGCTTGACGTGGCTCGCTTGTGGCTCAGCGCGGCTCGCTCAACGGCTCGACGCGGCTCAACGCGGCTCGTCGTGACTTGCTAGACAGCTCGGACGGCTTGTTTGACGGATCGACATGGCTCGCCGATGGCTCAACATGAGTTGATCGACGTCTGGCTTCCGAGTGCTCTAGAGCTCATGTACTTGGCCTTGACGTTCCGACCTATGTCTATACACCCTCTCCTCCAAGCTCCAGCGGTAGGCGTGTGCCTTGAGTCGATGATCCCATCATGCACACATCTTGCTTCGGTCATCGCGAGATGCCGCGTGAGATGGTGCATGAGGAAAAATAAAAAGATTTGTGTGTCATTGAATAGAAATCAAGTAATAAATATTTAATTGAGAATTCACTTAGCTCTTGGGTGTGTGAACAAATCGTCTTGGCCTTCTGCCCAATGAGATGGATTGCATGTATACTTGTGTAGATGTATACGCGTATATGCGTAACTCTTGGCTAGCTTGCGTTGTCTTCATGCTGCTGTGGATTGAGCCGACGCCTAGTTGGAACTTTTGGCCTCATGACGGACGCACATGAGGGCCGTCGTGGACGATATGATGGAAAAAACCGCCGTCACAGATTGACACCGAGTTGCCGCAATTTTGACAAAACTCCACATGTCGTCGCCTTGATCTTGCTGGATTGCATGTCCGTCGTGCATGAATACGATGGATATACTAGTTGACGTCACCTCTTGCATGTATCCCCGGTACAGTGATCGTTGAACGCCTGCCGCGAGAAGCTAGGTTGCCGCGGATGGCATTGTTGAGGAAAATTATCTTTGGATAGACATCTGGTTGGTCGCGATGAAGTTGCCCGGTCCTCAAGCTTTTCGGCCTGTCACCATGACTGTGGTCACGATTGTCGTAGCGCCGTTCTTCGCGGTGATCATCATTACGACGTGGTCTGGTGGCCGATGTGGTCGGAGCTCGGCGGAGCTGCTCGGGACGTGGTCGTGGTCGACATGGTCGGAGCTCGACGGAGCTGCTTGGGACATGGTCAACGTGGTCGCGGTCGATGTGGTCGGAGCTTGGCAGAGCTGCTCGGGACATGGTCGATGTGGTCGTGGTCAATGTGGTCGGAACTCGGCGTGGCTCGCTCAGCGGCTCGCTCCGCGGCTTGGCGTGGCTCGCTTGATGGCTCGGACAGCTCCATGTATTTTGGACTTTGACGTATTTCATTGTACGTGTTGCATTGTATGGATGCGTCCAATTGGTTGGAGTTCCAGGTTAATGATGGCTGCTCGGCTCCTGCCAAAATAATCACGCATATGTGGGAGATATCTGGACACATACTATCTCATGGGATATAAATTAGAAAATAAATACAAGTATTGACTTAGCTTTGGACGTCGCCCGTCAGCTATTTGTACATGTATATGCACACACGCATGCAGGCTAATTTATCAGCACGTGCATGCTTTGTAGATCGTCCAGTCCTCGTTTGCTTGCATGCATGCAGATTTGCTTCCATGAAGATTTCTGCTGCACGTTGTGTCCGATTCGAATTGGAGTAGGACTCCCGTGCGGATGCGGCCTAGAATACGAACGCCACATAGTAGCATCACCGAGGCCTCGGCGGGTCGGCGAAGTCGGAGAAGACGCCGATGGTGAGGTTGTGTGCATGCGGCTGTAGGCCATGTGTCCTTTGATGGTTGCATGTATCATCTGATAGCACAGCGCTGCTTTGCATGCAGTCTTGTTGAAATCCATAGGCTTGCACGTGGTGCTGTTGGTCTCTACACGGATGTAGTGCCGTGTCGTGCTGGGATCACGTCGTGGTGGTGCAGTTGGATGCACCGACGCTCGTAGATGATTGAAGAACGACGCTGCGATCCGCCAAGCTCCGATGTCCGTTTACGTGAAGAAAATTCTCGTGCAAAAACTGAAGGTGAAGGTTGATTTCGCCAAGAACATTATGTCGAGGTTGAGATCCATCCAGTTCGCTATGGGATCAGCACGCACAGACCCCTAAAGGGGACCCCTACCTGGCGCGTCACTGTCGACGAAATATGGTCGGTAGTCTACCTAGGGGTATGCCCAAGGTAGTAGATTGTCGGCAGACAGATGCGCAAGCCACAAACAAGACGGTGACGCAAGACAGACATGACGTTTTATCCAGGTTCGGCCGCCAAGAAGGCGTAATACCTACATCCTACGTCTGATTTGTATTGCTGTATGTCAATGAGAGATGTTTTTTAGAGGGATCCCTTGCCCGCCTTATATAGTCCGGGGGTAGGGTTACAGATCTGGAAACCAATCCTAGTTAGTTACAATTGCCATATGTGGCCGGATAAGGATTCCTATTCTAACCGACCAGGATCCTGCTTGATCGCCAAATCCGCCTTGACTCCTTGTGCGGGACTCCGATCAGGTTGGCTGGGCCGCACGTCGTCTTTTGGGTGGACCGGACCCATTGATCCGGGCCGGCCCAAGCTTAGCCGTAAGGGTATAGGGGTTAATACCCCCACACCATACATCAACCTGACCGGACACACCCCGTCAGTGTCCGGTCACTTTTAGCGCCAGTGTCTAGTCGAAGATGGACGCCTGTGCGCTCTCTGCTACCACTGACCGGACATAGGACCCCAGCGTCCGGTCACCATGTGACCAGCGTCCGGTCCACTCTGTGAGACCCTGTCTTTTTTGTATAGGGCACCGGTGGCACCGTCGAACTGTCCACACTCTATGGGCGGACACTCCGCCGGTGGAGTTACGAACCCTTGCCTCTATTCCTTCACCGAGTTGATCCACATCAACTCCAACTTCATTTCCTTTATAAATGTGCCAACACCACCAAGTGTATACCACCATGTGTATGTTGTTAGCATTTTCACAATCATTTTCCAAAGGATTAGCCACTCAACTTGCCATGCCACTCAATCCTAGCGATGATGCAAAGTTAGATCACTTGAGTGGCACTAGATGACCGATATGCAAACAAGTTTGCCCCTCTTGATAGTATGACCGTCTATCCTAAACTCAGTCACAAACTTCTCTACACACCTATGACCAGTGAAATGAAATGCCCTAGGTTATACCTTTGCCTTGCGCATTCTATTCCATCTCCTTCAATGTCGATGCAACACATGCACCAACATGATCAACAATGATATGATCCACTTCATATCATCACGTGATCATATTGGTTCATTGATCTTGACTTCACTTGCTTTTCACCATTGCCTTCATCCATCGACACCAAGTCTTGCTCAAACTTCACCGCCACGCGGTCCATTGTTCCAAAGCCTCCGACTTGCCATTCACGCTTGCAACACCGGTCCATCAAGCCACGTCTTGTCTTGATCTTCTCCACCTTGATCACATGACTCAATGTCATGTCTCATGTGCAATGAGCTCCTTCATCATCACATGTGTGAGCTTTGCAACATCTCCAAGCCATTTTCACCTTTATGGCATATGTTGCTCACATATAGTCACCATTTCATCTGTGGACTAATCACCTGTGTATCTCATATAAACACAATTAGTCCACCTAGGTTATCACTCAATTACCAAAACCATACAAGGACCTTTCACAAGGTCTGCCTTCAAAGTTTCTAAGAACCATTTCCAAGTTGTTGTGACTCAACTTCAACAATTGCTAGAGCTATTGGATAAATACAGTCATTAGGATCAATACCTATAGCTATCAGCATTATCCCCCCATATTTGGCTTTCAAGTGGTATCCATCCAAACATATTAAAGGTCTACAACCCTCAAGGAAGCCCCTCTTGCAAGCATCAAGTGACATATAAAGTGAGGTAAAAAGATTACCATTAAGGTCCAGATACAATGTGCTGCCTAGATTAGTCCTTCTCAGCTCTTGAGCATAGTCCCACAACAGCTTATATTGCTCTGCTTCATCACCCATTACCCTTTTCATTGCTATTCTTCTAGCTCTCGCAAGCTTTGTCCTAGCTGGTGTCAGATTCCACTCTTTTTGCACTATTTTAGCAAAAATCCCTAGTGTCATCTTCTTATCAGCTCTGAAAGATTCCAAGTACTTATTAGCAAGCCAAATGGATGTGCACCTCTTTAATACCCACTTCTTGTGGAAGTTGTGCTCACCACACAAAGTCTTTATCATCATTCCATGAGCCCTCCTATCATCTAAAGCATACAAATTCTAAGGACATCCTTTCTCACATATGGCTCGTGCCCTCTTCTTCTCATTCCTTGGCATCTTAATATCCACCCTATGCTTCATACTATATTCTATAATAGCCTTCCTTAGCAACTCTATAGACTCAAAGATTATTCCTACTTTGAACACTGGATTGACCAAGTCTTCATGCTTGAATGACTTGAAATTGAATGTGACATTGTTTTTAGCATCAGAGTTTGGAACCATTAACACTTCATCATTAGTTGAGAAATCCTCATCACATCTGCCCACCACAACTTGAGCTCTCTTTCCCTTGGGTACCTTCTTTCCCTTGGCAACTCCTTGATCAACCACTTGGTCATCAACATTATCCATGAATAGATCATCATCTTCATTAGCCAGATCATAATCACTATCTTCAAAATCCGAGTCATCTTCACTAGAACTATACTCCACATCATCTTCATAAGTTGCATCGACATCATCAGGAATATTGTTCATGTTCCTGTTCTGCACTCCCACTCTACAGGGGCTCATAACCTTGGGCAGTGACCTTATTGGGTTTGCCATAATGTCATCCCAATCCAAGCCAACTAGAGAGTCATCATGATCAGCATACAGAATAAATATCCTCACTCTACCTACCAGAGAGGCTATCACCAAGGTATCTGAGTCACTAAAAATCAACCTAATGCCATCTGAAATGTCTTTCCTAGGTAAAAGCCAGTACATCTTCAAATTTGGGTTCTTCGGGTAGTGAAGCATGAACAACAACTCATTAAACCACACTGGAGACCAAGCGCCTGCCTCACAATGATCAAAGCATTGAATTTGCCCACCAACATAGGCCCGATTAACTCCTGTTCCAATAAAAAACCTCCATGATGCATCTCAACCGTGAACTCACCACTATCAGCTCCTAAAATTGGAAAGATTACTAACAAATTAGGGAAGATTCATACAAACCAAGCCATCTAACATTATTGGGAGAAATAACAAGTCAATCCCAAACCCTAGACGAACCAAAATCATAAAAGATGGTAAACATTTGCCATTCTGATTCACAACACCATCTAACTACATTCAATGCGAAGACTAAGATTACCACGAAATGAGCTCAAGGGGATTCACTCACCATACACAGGTCGGCCTTGCCCTTTTGGCCGCACCACCGCCACCATCGTGTAGATTCACTGCGACCACCACGGGAATCCTCACAGCTCCGGGCTTCGGCGTCACTCCTCCGCCATGTTGGCCTCCTAACTCGCCGGCGATTGCCTCCACTAGTGGCCACCCCACGCACTCCCCGTGAGTTTGTGTGACCGTTACGGCGGAGTCGAAGAGGTGAAGTACTGGGAAGAGGATATGAAAAGAACTGGGTGGCCTCTCTGCTTATTTGCATGCCCCAAACCAGGCTCACGCGCGGCTCACGTGCGCTTGGACACAGTCAGCGCCACGTTGTCCACGCCACGTCGGCCAAAACCTTGTTTCGATGAGTTATGGACCTAAGTGGCATACTTAAACAACATTAGGGTGCCAGAAGTACGATTTGAGAGTTTGTGGACCTAAGTGGCACCCCAAGATAAGTTCAAGAGCCTACGATGCATTTACCTCTTTTTTCTTTGGTGAAAATCCTGCTATTGAAATGGATCCTTAAGCAACCACGAGAGCCAGCGGTGAGAAATATATAGGACGAAGGCGGAATAGACATTTTGGCTCCTCCCTATCATTCAAGGCTTAATTTTATCCTTAAACTTTCAAAATATTAACTACTTCGGTTTTTTATTTTTGGGGCTTAATTTTAGTCTAGAACTATTGAAGTGGCCATCCCCTCCTACCTCACCCACCCCATTTTACAAAGTGTACTCCCTCCGTCCCAAAATAAGTGACGTTTTTGACTTACATACATCTTGTTTGACTGTTCGTCTTATTCAAAATTTTTATATAAATATTATTTATTTTGTTATGACTTATTTTATCACTAGAGATATTTTAATAATGATTCATTTATAGCATAATTTATATAAAATTTTTGAATAAAACGAATGGTAAAATAAGACGTCTGAAAATAAAAAATGTCACTTATTTTAGGATGGAGGGAGTAGTTGGCTGTTGGCTCGTTGCATTCGCCTTGTGACTGAAAGGAGAAGACATCATGTAACAGAAAAGCCGGCCGGCGGAAAGGAGATGTATATATAGACTTTGGTCAATCAAAAGCTATGGATAGGAATTTGGATAGTGTTTGCCTTGCCATGTCAGAACCAGGTGTTGCGCATCATGCAAGTGGAACAAACAGAAACCAATATAAAAATAGCCGACTTTTTGTTAAAATAAAATCTGCATGCATGCAGCTGCTTGCATTGTACCAACCACGCACGTGTATGTGTCACGTTGGTAGGCATGGATCATGGATGCAGACTGCAGTGCAGGCCATACCCTGCTTTCGATATCTTTTCTCATTCGCTTTTTCCAATTCGTCGGATGGGCAAGCAAGCTGATCAGCTCGCGGAAAAAAAAGAGGCAGTGCCGAGTGGATAAAGGCCACTCTATTCTACGTGGTCGATGGATCTGGGTCGATGTGTTCAGTGCCCCAGTGCTCACCACGTACGCAAAAGCTGTAGAGGCAGCTGGTGGAAGTTTCTGTAGGCCACCCAGCAGAGTACCTGCGGCTATGCTGGAAATTTCCAGCTTATGCGATCAAGAGAAGGGGACGTTTGGTTGTTTGGTTTAGTTCAAACCCGGTTAAATTTAGATGTGAGGTTCAAATAAATTACGTGCACGTAAAGGTGCACCGTGAATTTCACAAGAATACTGTAGAAGTCAAAATAACATTCTGTCAGATGTGAGGTTTATCTAAACTTCAATACCAGGGTCTCCGACATACATGAACATAGCTCACAGTGGCCCTATTCGGCTTACCTTATAATCCACATTATTCAGCTTGTTTTTTCCAGCAGAAATAGTGTTTTTCTCTCACAACAATTCAGCCAGAAACATGTTTTTCAGCTAAGTTTCAACAAGCCGAACGGTCCGGTATCAATAATTTAGGGGCTATTTATTTGAACCCCTCCCAAATTTCTATAAACTGAAGTGGTCGATAAACACACTTGCCATAATGTTTTAGATCCCATATAGCTAATAGTTAGCCGTTAAAAAGTAGCTAAGATCCTATGTATTTCACTAGTAGAGAATAGACTTTCGGTTTTTAGCTTTAGTCCCGGTTGGAATGTGGCCCGGGAGTAATAGAAGATTTAGTCCTGGTTGGAACCACCAACCGGGACTAGAATCCCCTGCCTAACGGATAGTGCAGCAGACTTTTGCAACAGGGACCTTTAGTCTCGGTCTGTGGTTCAAACCGGGACTAAAGGTTGCCTTTCAATCCTAAATGAAACCACCGACCAGGACCAAAAGTCTCACTGGCCTTTTATCCCTGGTTTTGGCTCCAACCAGGACTATAGGTTGATCCTTTAGTCCCGGTAGGCTCCACCAACTAGGACTAAAGATCCCCACCTATATATACCCACTTCCATTGTCCCTCAAACCCGAGACACATGTTAAATCTTTGGTCCTTGCTTGTTCATCCGTGTTATTGCTTGGGGGAGCAAGTTCTTGCTCTCGGCCGCCGCTTCATCTTCAATCTTCTAAAGGTTAGCAACTTCATCTTCTAATCTTTCATTGCTAATAATGTAGATCGTTTCATGCTTTAATAATAACCATAGAAATATTCAAATACGTAGTTTTTAATTAGTAATAATAATGGTGGATTTTATTTTTATTTATACATCATTTCTACGTAACCTTAAATATTTATTGTTTTCTAGATCTTTGTTAGCAACATTATTTCTTGATGAGAGTTAATAATCATTAAAAAATTATGTGTAAAATGTTTAAGTTTACTTGGCATATATATATATATATTGATGATTTATTTTTTATATGTTTCTCTAATATATATTGTTGTATGGTATATTTATATGGGGGTTCTATATTTGTTGGGATGTTTTTTAGTTTTTTTAGTTACGATGGATGGCGGCAGACTTCTCCAGCCACAGGAACCAGGTTTCCACCCCGACGATCTTCCATTCGCGCCATCGCCAGATATGGCCGTTCCGTGTCACCTAGACCCATCAATAGTATGTAATATTTTAAGTTTTGTGTGCTAATATAATTTTTGCATATATACATTCATTTATAACATGATTGTTGCATATGTCACAGACTTAAAAACCGGTCAAGTGGCTGAAAGCAGCACTATAGCTGTTCGGGGTGTGGGACATCTTCGAGACGACGACAAGTGAGGTCGTTAATGATGAATGAGGCGAGTTGTGGACATGCAGTCTCGCATTCGACATCCCCATTAGGTATAATAATGAGGTGCGCCAGGATATCGGGCAGACTGGACGACAGTCGCCGACCAAGATAGGCGCCCAGATCGATGCCGTGCTGCTTTCTTTACAGACAATTAAGCGAATTGGCTACCATATGCCTGATTTCTCGTACTTGAAGATATAAGCTTTACGTCAGCATAGTCTGGATGTGCCGCGAGTAAGCGAGAGGCATGCGACATTCAAGCACATGGATGTGGTACGTCACAGTAATGTTTATTTATTCTTATTATTATATGAGCGCTTCCTGATTTTTTTGTTCGTTCACTTGCAAGTTTTGCTCTATGATTTCACCTATGCTACATGTGGCCTGTTGCCCATTCTTACGCAAGCATTTAAGCGATTGGGGTATGCCTTGGACTTCGTGGAAGCGATGGGCCAGAGGACGATAGCTGGCATCCAGTATTGCATGAGATTTAGGCAGAACCAGGCCATCGATAGTCCGTCAATAGGCTACATCTGTGGGATTGCATGTCCTAGGCGTTGTGAGGCAATGGAGAGTGTTGTAGTGCGGGCCTTGTATTACATAGACAATGACCATGGTTACATAATCCAAGACATACACTACTGCAGTGGAAACAGTCTAGGGTTGCAGCGGGTTTGTAGGATCCATGTGTTAGTTAGGTTTATTCATACTGTTATGTTTAATTAGATTTATTCGAACGGTTATGTTTAATTTGGTTTATTTGTATGGACATTTTAGTCATGTTTGTATGCATGTTAATTATTTTCATTAGGTTTATTTGTGTGGATATTATAATTATATTTGTATGGATTGAAATTTAACTCGTGTAGGATTGAAATGCATATGCAAATAAAAAAATCAGAGAAACAACCAATACGAAAGTTATAGATCTCAAAAAGTTATACAACTTTTTTGTAGACAACTTTTTTATTTGAAGTCATCTTGTCAAGGAAAATTCTGTTTGAATTTCTTAAATTTAAAATTTAAATTTTTAAAATGACCTCAAATGGAGAAACAACCAATACGAAAATTGTAGATCTAAAAAAGTTATGCAACTTTATAGTTGACAACTTTTTCATTTGGACTCATCTACTATTTTGAAATTTTATTTAAAATTAAATTTTTAAAGAAGTTTGATTTCTCTTTTTAACTGTGTTTTCTTAAACGCTAAACGATAAACAGTCGCTTACCTATCGTTTAGCCATTATTCGGGCACAACGTCCCATTAAACGGGCTAAATGGCCAATTAAACGGTGTAAACGGGTGATTAAATGGAAACGGTGCACCACCGTATAGCGTTTACACGGTGTTTAAACGGGCTAAATGGCCGTTTAGACGAACAGTTTTTAATCTCTGGCTAAAACTTGTAACTAGTCTTTCTCTGTGATACTAACTTCAAATTTGATGATTTTTTCCTAAAATTCTCTAAATTCATGCTCTATCAATTTGTTGTGTTCTTGCAACTTTTATTTTGGTCATCTTTTTATGTGAATTTGTTTTATCATTTCAAAATTTCAATCTAAAAAAATAAAAACTTCAAACAACATTTTGTAGAAGTAAATGAATTCATCTAAGGAATTCATAAATATAAAAGTTGTAGAACTGATTGTGGTAGAACCACCTAATCTAATGCCTTCCAGAAGTATTTGTCTTCTATTAAATACTAAGTACTCAAGGGAAGACACCAAAATTACGTAGTTTCGTCGAGCACACCCAGGAGAGAACCTAAAAATCCATATTTTTTCATCAGGATCACAAATGAGAGAATAAAGCTTACATCATTATTAATCATTTCTTACATAACTTTCTATTTAACTTTAGAGTATAATATTTATTGTTATAACAGCGGAATGTGATCATGTTATTAGAGTTATGAATAATTTAATTTAACAACAAAATATAAATATGCAATCAGAGTTACCGTGGAAATAAATACATATTCATGACATGATGAAATATTGATATATAAATATTGACAACAGATTATAAAACTTTCATTTATAAAATATTTAGTGAGAGTTATAAATAAAAACTATGATCACAGCGTAAAGAAATCATCTCTGAGCCCACTAGGAGGGATCCACACACAAGAGTCAGCTCTAGCATCCACCTGTCACCTACAACAGGAGGAAATAAAACCCTAAGTACTCAATTATACTCAGCAAGACTTACCCGATAGGAGAAAAGAAAAGACTCCAAGGATATGCAAGGCTATCTGTCTTGTGGGTTTATTGCATTTGTAGGAGCCTTACTAAAAGTGTGTCCTTATATTCAATTTTATTAGCAGTCATCATTAGTTCATTAACTAACTATTCTATGTAAGCACCTGTACTACTTTCAAGCAGGTGGTAAGCAATCAGAATCATTTTATCATCTTTCATCTTCTGGTTCTTACTATGGTGCTAGATTATAGACAAGTCATACCGACAAGGTGGTGATTCGCGAATCAATGAGGCCAGCTGGGTACCCCAAAACACACGCCCCGCTTGTACCCTAGGCACCAGCAGGACCCGCCCACTACCCTCATATCACGGGGTCCAGGTCCCCGTCCAAACTTAGACTCTAAGCCCCTGCCCCTAAGTCTCGGTCTAAGAGCAGTGCAAGGACCTCCACCCAAAAACCACCTTGAAAGTCGGTTTGAAAAGAGCCAGAACCCATGATAAGAGAGTAATAAGTCTTCCCTACGCTCATACCCAAGTATGTGCTCGGGATAATAAGTCTGTGACTTGCCTAGAGTCCAATGCAATGGCCGGTCTTTAACCGACATAGACAGGGAAAACAGTGTAACCAAGCTATGCCCCGTTGGCCGCAGGACACAACCTCTTATACCCACCAATACCCAAACCATATCCCTGCCCGGTCTCCATTTTTTCTTTCACCATTTATATATTCCAAGTGATAATAATACAGTAATATATTTCCTATCTCTCGCGAGTGATATGCAATCACTCGACTTCTATCGGAGTCCTGTAGCATAGCAATCTACACGATCCTATCATATTAGTAAGACTCATAGGATAAAGATATATATGCAAGTGGGTTTTATTCAACTCCTTAAAACTTAATGCACAAATATAATTTAAAGTACAGAAAAGTAGGGTTATGCACCGGAGCTTGTCTAGGTAAAATATAACCAGAAGTTAGTATTTTATCTTTGTGTCTAGATCCCTGGCATCATCTTTTTGGCTACTCCGTTTGATACCATCGATCCACCGTCATTTCTATTATGATATGCAATGTGATGTAGAGATGATGCAATAGTTAATTAACCAGACAACAACTCTTAAAACAGAGTACATACTACGAACTAACAAGCTAGCTCTAATGACTAACATACTAATCTACATATCAACATCGTCAAGAAAGGTGTCATCTCCCAACAAGTGTTTTAGTTATACAATTCCAAGGCGTTTCTTTATTCTATTCTATCGATTTGATCTTTATTCAAAATAGGACATCATTATCTATCTAGCAAACTAATTATTCTTGAGCTACAACAATTATAGGGAGCAACTAATAATATTAGTAATTTACTGTAAAATTTTTAGAGTCAACACTATCACCAATTTTTCACAATAATTCCCACAAGTTCACATTTTAACAATATTAAGCATGTTAAAATAATTAGAGCAACCCTGGAGGCATTTTAACACTGGATGAACCAATTACGCTAATTGATAGATCATGATTTTAGGAACTCAATGAAATTTGTTCCACAATTTTTGGAATCCTAAATGATTTTATATTTAAATAATAAAATCAGCTTAGAATGTGTTTTAGGAAATCTTCACTAGTTCATTAGAAAAAAAAGGAGCACCGCGGCCCACGACGAGCGCGGCCTCAGCTCATGGCCTATTGGCCAGGCGTGCCCAGCGATGGCGGTAACAGCGTGGATGACCCAGGTGGGGATGGGACGCGGCGGCCTAGGCGGCAGGTAGGCCGCAGCCCAGCTAGCCGGCCCACGCGGCCAAGCAAGGAGGCGATACATTTGCGAAGAGGCCCCTGAGTTCCCTGAAATTAACTATGCCTCTATTTGAAAACCTATGAGTCTAGTATTTTTGCAACGTGAACACAATAAGAGTTTCTATTCACATTAAGGTCCTTCTTCTACCTTCTCACGAGTAGAGCAGGGCAGAGGAAGTGCTCCGTCAGTCGATGGGGCAGCTCGTGGGCGATGGTGCTGTTGCGGCGGGTGCTGCGGGGCGCAATAGCGGAGATAGAGCGGCGCAGGGAAGTGCGCGGGCCACCACTGGTCCCGGCCTAGCCACGGCATAGACCGAGGCGGTGCTCGGCACGGCGGCCACACACGCCTATGGTAGGGGAGGTGGCGAAGGGTGGTTCCTCGACACCGAGCGAACATGGCGTGCCCCTGGCTCGGGTGGTGCCGTGGAAGTGGAGCCCCGTGGTGGGTATCGGCAATAGGGCGGGCCAGTGCGGACGATGGCGAGGTCGGCGGTGGACTAGTGCAGTGGTGGCCGAGCTTGGGCTTGCGTAGGACAACGGCGGGTGTGGCCATGGCGTGTGCTGTGGGGCCACGGTAGCCATGAACAACAGCAGCCACCGAACAGGAGGGGACGCTGGCTAGGGCTTGGTGGGTAATGGCGCGACTAAGGAGTTGGCAGCAACTGCAGTAAGGGAGGAGTGGTAGGCTGATGGAGAAAGAGGAGCGGTAGCACTCCCCTTTGGACTCGGTCATGGCGACATAGAGGACGGGAGCATGAGGGAGACCGAGAGGATTGAAGGAAAGAGAGCAGGTGAGAGATGGGGAGGAAGAGTGGGAAGGAGACAACAGCGGCTCGGTCATCTACTTCATAAACACGGCGTGGGCAGGACGGCCTGGCACAACATGGCCGGCAGGGCTAGGCTAGGCAACAACGCATCCCATCGTCACTACGACCGGGGAGTGCTAGCCACGGACGGAGTAGTGCAGTACATGACGATGCTGGCCAGAGCAGGCATCATCGGTAGGGCCACCAGCGTTGCAGCAGGCCTCGACCGACCGCAGCAGTAAGGCAATGGATGGAGTAGTGCAGTACGTGGCCAGCGCAGTATGTTGCAGCGGTAGCACTAGGCTAGGCGTGCACATAGGCATCCATGAGTGCGTTGTGTACGTGCGTGTGTTTTACCATTTTTTCCTTTTTCTTTTACCAAAATACATAAATAATTATGTAATTACAAATATGTCATTATTTCTTTATCACCAACATCCATACACATATGCATATATTTATTGTATGCTTAAACATATACTTATCTATAGAGATACACTCGGGAAGAAATAAGTTTGTACACTACTTTAATTAATATAGCGACATGCTTATCAAAACGAAATACGTGAGTGTATATATACCTATATATATCTCTATCAGTTTACTAATTTAGACAATTAACCACATCTAGGCACAAGAAAAATTTCAACAAAGCTCGAATTTTAATTAGATTCAAAAGCTATATATATATCATTCTATTTAATAAGGTATTTTATTTCATTCTATTTTTGAGTTCTCTTCTACGCTAATCTTGCTCTAATTTATTATTAACAAGTTAATAACTACATGTTTAGTGCTAAAAGAGCTCATGTAACACTGGAGGTGTTACACTGATCAAGATCTATAACTTTTATTTTGGTCATTTCTTCGTCCAACAAAGTGGTAGTGTACATTGTTCACTGTCGGGTTCATAAACCCGGGGTCCCTCGGGGATCGGCTTCCACGCCCAGGCTCGGCCCAAGCCGACATCACGTAACTCATGGGCTGGCCCAAGAGTCTAAAACAATAGGCCAGAAGGGCGGCCATGTCATCGACCGAAAGGTCTGACCAAAGAGGAACAACGCTCGATCGTCGGCTGCTTCGGCCCACCTCTCCAACTGGAGCATTCGTTTCGACTCTAGTCGCCACCAGATGGCCTCTCCTATCGGAAGGCCTAGCCCAAAACACTACTTTTGACTCTGACCCCGCATCTTCGACCGGGGATCACAGGAACCCTACTCACCGCTCTTCTCCGACTGGCGCACTCAGAGCCGACTAGAGCCATCCGACCGGGGACGCCCACTCGGTAGGAACCAGAAGACGTGCGGAGAAAGGCAAGGCAAGGCTCACAAGTTAAAACCACTGTACTAGGGACTATACTCTGCGTAGAACAGTACTCTACAGCCACCCTGACACAAATAGTATTATAGGCACCAACATCTCCCGCTACAGTATTATAGGGGCCGCTAAAACTCCCACACGGTAAGGCCCCCATGTGCCTCTAGGCATTGATAGCGGTATGGGTGCCATGATTTACCATACTGGGTGAACATAGCGAGACTCCTCACATCCCTCTAGGCATCAAACAGTATTTGCAGGTACTGACATCCACCATCCCTGAAAAAGCCAGCACGACCTCTCGTGTGTATCTGACATTCTATAGTGATGGCAACTGTGTTGTAGGCGCCTACCACTATCTTGTACCCACCGGTGTGGGCAACAAGGCTCAGTAGGCATGGGCAACAAGGCTCGGCAGCATACGTACCCTCACTCTCTCACTTGTAAAGCCATCCCCTTCATCTATAAAAGGGGGTGCGCTTCCTCCAACAAAGAGGACCAATTCCAGTTGGCCAGAGCCCTTCTTGAAGATAACAAGCACTGAGCAAGTTCACTAGCTCACAACCATAGAATCACCGGGTTCGTACCCCAAGCACACGCTTGAACACTTAGCTCATAGCGTAGCTCCTATCGCTCTTGGCCCTTCTAACTGGAGCTGACCGGACCTCTTGTACATCCCTTCTTCTTCCTTCACGTTTGTAACCCCATTGTAAACTTCGAGCACCTGGGCTCAGGAATAAAGTCACTGACCTACCCAAACTGGATGTAGGGCACACTGCATGAACTAGTATAAATCCTGTGTCATTGAGTGCTAGGCCATCTCCGATCACAACGTACGACAAAACTATAAATATTCACTAGTTGGTCACTTTTTGCACCGACAGTTGGTGCCATCCGTGGGGGAAGACGCTGTACGTTCAACACTTTTTGGTCATCGGATGGCCTACTTTTCCGCCACCCTCGCCGTGGTGGGCTCGGGTGATACGATTCGCTTCGGCTCACTGGAGTTTCCTGCACTCTCACCTACTGGATGTGGGTTCCACCTATCTTCGAGCCATCCTAGGCCTTCCTCTTCAAAAGCCTGGACTTTATTGCCGACCGACTCGGCGTACTACACCTCCGTGAGGAGGCTCATGACCCTGCACCCATCGGAGGGACGTCCTCCATCAACTCTAGGACACATGACTTCGATGACGCGACATCTATGCTTCATTCCGAGCAAACTCTCTCCTCAAACCCCATTGTAAGTAATATGCGTACTGTTATTCACTCTTTATTTGTTATCTCCCACCGATCACTCAGAGGGAATGTACCGCCCACGCCACAAACACCGTACGATCGGCTCCCCTACGGCCTCGCATCCACCACAGATGCATACGCTCGGGGCCTCCAAAGGATGTTGGCACCATCCCCCCTCACGTCCAAATTCGTGGGAATGGCAGGCTGCGTTCCTACCGTTTCCCCCGAACTCCCGGATGGCGAGGGCGACGGTTCCAGCATCGGTGGCATGGCACCCCGCCACTATCGCCGGTGGTTGTGGAGTCCACGCAAACTCACACCCCTCCAGACCCACGTATGGGGGCCCTCACATCTATGCAAGCAGACACTGAGGAATTATGACAACGACAACAGAACTAGTCACCGCCTGCGCCGGCGCAGTCGGTGCGACATGTTGCACCCCATGCGCATGGCGACGGGTGGCGCTCGGGGTCACACCCGTCAGGTCCAACATGACATCATGAACGAGGGGAGCGATCTCCCATAATTCACTGGGCCGGCCAGAACATCACTGCTGCGGCAATGCTTCTGCGTGGTGTTCCCAAGCCCATCGACCCCCAGGAGCACGTAGTCTACCGGAACCTTCGGGTTCTGGTAGAAGCCGTCGCCGTCCAATAGGCGGAAAGCTCCATGTCACAACTCTGACCCACGCCCTCTCTCCCCATAGGGGGAGCAGGGATGCGCCAGACGAGTCACTCCATCCGCAATGCGCTACAACCATCAAGCGTGGCTCAGGAAGCGATAGTCTCACCACGATCCAACCCAGCGCCCGCTCCACACCAACCGCCGGTACACGAGCAGCCCGATCCACACCAGGACGCTCGTAGCATCATCAACAACTAGCATCAGGCCTAGCACGATAGTGATCTCCACCGAACGGCAGCAGCCAACACGGATCTTGGCCAAACCATCGAGGGGAGCGGTGAAACGCGCCCCAGGCGTGGTCGCTGGCTTGACGACTAGAGCCCTAGCCCTGAGGGTTCGGGGCCATGGGCCTTCAGCCGGCGCATCCGGAGAGTGCCATTCCCACAGCATTTCTGACCGCCCGCCAACATCACCAAATACACCAGGGAGACAAATCCAGGCATTTGGCTCGAAGACTTCTGACTTGCCTATCGGGCCGGAGGAGTGGATGATGACTATTTCATCATTCAATACCTTCCCATTTGCGTGGGGGAACATGTTCGGCATGGCTTGAATTCCCTCTGCATGATAGCATCAGCGACTAGACAGACCTCAAGAGGGTCTTCGTCGGGAATTTCCAAGGGACGTACATCCGCCTAGGAAACTCCTGGGACCTCAAGAGCTATCAATAGGAGCCCAACGAGTCCCTATGGGATTACATCCGTAGGTTCTCCCAACAATGCAACTCCCTCCCTGATGTCATTGACGTAGATGTCATTAGCGCGTTCCTCTCTAGGATGAACTGTGAGTCCCTGATCCACAAGCTTGGATGCTTGAAACCCCATACCACCCATGACCTGCTCGACGTTGCCACCAACCACGCCTCTAGCGAGGAGGTGTTCAGAGCGGTCTTTAGTGGAGGCCGAGACAAGGTCAAAGCCAAGCGCATGGACCTGAAGGAAGGCTCCTCCACGCAGAGGGGCAAGAAAAACAAAAAAGATCAACACCGGTCGGACAGCTCTGCACTGGTCACTGTGGCCGATCGCACGGCCAAGCAGCCCCAACAGGGACTGCCTGACCACTTCAACAAACTCATGGATGATCCATGCACCAACCACGCCTACCCCATCAAGCACCTCTACAAGGAATGCGAGCTCCTCAAACGCTTCCTCCGATAGGCCGGCGGGCTAAAGGAGGGAGATGGCAAAGAGGCAGCAGCAAAGAAGGGGGGCACAGCAGGCAAGGACAGAGATGGCTTCCCCAAGCCTGAGGAGTGCATCATAATCTTCGATGGGTCTGACGCCATCTGGTCCAAGCGACAGCACAAGGTTCGCTATAGAGAGGCATGCACCACCGAGATGGCCATCCCCTCCTTCCTTAGCTAGTCGAAATCTCCGATCACCTTTGATCAGAGGGATCATCCCTCCCATGTCGTGAGACTAGGATGCTACCCGCTTGTCGTTGACCCCATCGCCCGCAAGAAGCGCCTTACCAAGGTGTTGATGGATAGAGGCAGCGGCCTCAACATCCTATACGTCGACACCCTCGATGCCATGCACATCCCCAAATCAGAGCTCTGCCTGGCGGGCTCCCCCTTTCACAGGGTAATCTTGGGAGCATAGGCATACCCGCTCGGACAGATCAATTTATCAGTCACATTCGACAGCCGGGCCAACTTCCGCTTGGAGATCCTCACCTTTGAGGTGGTGGACTTTCTAGGTTCCTACCACACCATCTTGGGATGGCCGTGCTACGCAAGTTTCATGGTGATCCCCAACTACACCTACCTCAAGCTAAAGATGCCAGGACCAAACGGCGTCATCACCATGAGTAGCGCCTTTTCACACACCCGCGCATGTGACCACGAGCACTATGAGCTCGCCACCGTGGTCATCAACTTGTCCGAGCTCCCACAGCTCGAGGAGTCATCGGCTCTAGCAGTCCTAGACTGCAACAAACCAACTTCCTCAACGGCCTTCCATCTGCTCAAAGAAGCCAAGGCGGTGGGAATCGACCCCGCCAACCCAACCAAGATGGTTCAGATCAGGACCCAGCTCCCGACCAAATAGGAATGCGAGCTCATCGACTTCCTACGGCGATAATCGCTGATGTCTTCACATGGTAGCCCTCTGACATGCCGGGGATACCATGGGAGGTCACTAAGCTCACCGTTGCGCTCTTATCCCGGCACAAAGCCCACCAAACAGCGCCTGCGTCGCTTCGACGATAAGAGGCGCTAGGGCCATAGGAGAAGAGATCGACAAGCTCCTGGCAGCAGGATTCATCAGAGAGGTATTCCACTCTGACTGGCTCGCCTAATCCGTTCTTGTCAAAAAGAAGACCAGGGAAGTGGAGAATGTGTGTTGATTATACTAGGCTCAACAAGGCATGCCCAAAGGATCACTTTCCTTTGCCACGCATAGACCAGATAATCGACTCCACCTCGGGTTGCGAGAATCTCTCCTTTCTGGATGCCTACTCAGGCTACCACCAGATCGTGATGAAAGAATCCGATCAAGTTGCAACCTTGTTCATCACCCCATATGGTTCGTACTGCTATGTGACCATGCCCTTTGGTCTGAAGAACGCTAGCATCACCTACCAAAGGTGCATGCAGCAATGCTTCACCGACCAAATCGACCCGCTCGATCGGCCTGATCAGGCCGAACGACCAAAACCAACAATCGCCGTCTATGTTGATGACATAGTGGTCAAAACGGCTCAAGTTGGTGACCTGATCGTGAACTTGGCCATGACATTTGCAAACCTCCGAAGGTTCAACATCAAGCTGAACCCCAAAAAATGTGTTTTCGGGGTTCCAAAGGGGAAGCTGCTCAGATACATTGTATCCGAGCGTGGCATCGAGGCCAACCCTAAAAAGATCATGGCCATCTCCAACATGGGCCCCATACACAACGTCAAGGGCATACAAAGGCTCACCGGCTGTCTAGCTGCCCTAAGCCACTTCATCTCCCAGCTCGGCAAATGAGGGATGCCACTCTACAAGCTCCTCAAAAGGACGGATGCCTTTGTCTGGACTGAGGAAGCCCAGCAGGCTCTTGAAAGCCTCAAAACATCCCTAACGTTAGCCCCAATCTTGTCACTCCTGAATGGGGAGAACCCCTCCTCCTTTACGTCATGGCAAGTAACCATGTGGTGAGTGCCGCCCTGGTTGTCGAAAGGGAGGAGCCGGGACACCAGCTCAAGATACAGTGACCCGTATACTTCATTAGAGAAGTACTTGCTGACCCCAAGGTCCGGTAGCCCTAGGTGCAGAAACTCCTATACGCCGTGCTAATGGCAACCAGGAAACAACTACACTACTTCACCGACCATGAAGTTATGGTCGTCACTTCGTACCTACTCGGAGACATCATCTGCAACCACGACGCAGCAGGATGAATCTCTAAGTGGGCACTTGAACTCATGGGCCATGACATTAGATATACCCCCACACCGCTATTAAGTCTCAAGCTCTCACGAACTTTGTCGCCCAATGGACAGAGGTCCAGCTACCGACCCCGGCGTCACCCACGAGTACTGGACAATATACTTCGATGGGTCAGTAATGGCGCTCGGCTCGGGAGCTGGAGTGGTTCTAATCTCCCTGAATGGGAGTAGGCTCTGCTATGCCATCCACCTCCACTTTTTGGCTTCAAATAATGCCGTGGAATATGAGGCCCTTATCAATGGACTACGCATCGCCATTGAGCTCGGAGCTACATGACTCTATGTTCGCGGCGACTCGGAACTAGTCATTGATCAGGTCGTGAAGGAGTCCTCCTGCAAAAGCCCCCTCATAACTGCCAGGAGGTGCACAAACTTGGGGACAAATTCTAGGGGATCGAGCTGCATCACATCCCTCGAAGGGACAACGATGCCGCCGATTTCCTCGCAAAATTGGCCGCCAGGCGGGATGCGTCCCCTAGTGGGGTCTTCATCAACAACGTCCACGAGCCATCCGCCCGCATCCTAGAAAGTCCAATCTAGGCTCACCCTGACGCCCAGTCGATGCCTGGGGCCTCCGACCTCGATGCCCGGTCGGCGCTCAGGGGCTCCGACCCTAGCATCAAACCAGCGCTCGGGGGCTTCGATCCCAGCACCTCTATGATGACATCACCCACGAACATCGCCATGCTGACACTCAACCAAAATGACTAGAGAGTACCATTACTCGCCTACCTCCTTGAGGAGGTTCTCCCACCTGAAAGGACTGAAACTCGATGGATCGCTCGACGTGCCAAGACCTTCATCGCACTCGGTGATGAGCTCTACAAATGGAGCCCATCAGGGATACTCATGAAGTGTATCCCCACCAACCAAGGGAGGCAGCTCCTCCTCAAGGTCCATGCTAGCATTTGCGGGCATCACACGACCCCAAGGTCGCTGGTTGGAAAAGCCTTCTGCCAAGGTTTTTTCTGGCCCACCGAGCTACGAGATGTGGAGGAGGTCGTCTGCAGGTGTGAGGGAAGCTAGTTCTATTCTCGGCAAACCCATCTGCCGGCACAAGAGCTCCAAACCATCCCCATCACCTAGCCATTCGTGATCTAGGGCCTCAACATGGTAGGACCCCTCAAAAAGGCCCTAGGCGGTTTCACTCACCTACTCGTAGCGGTCGACAAATTCACCAAGTGGATAGAGGCCAAACTCATCACCAACATCCGATCAGAGGAGGCAGTCAAATTCTTCCTTGACATCATCTACCAGTTTGGTGTTCCTAATTATATCATCACTGACCACAGGACTAACTTCACCAAAAGAAAGTTCCTAGACTTCAGCGATGGATATGGTATCAAGATTGACTAGGCTTTGGTCGAACATCCATGAACTAACGGTCAGGTCAAATGTGCCAATGGCATGGTCCTCCAAGGGCTTAAGTCACGCATCTTCAGCTGACTCAAGAAGTATGCTGGGCAATGGGTTGCAGAGGTCCCAGTGATCCTCTAGAGCCTAAGAATGACCCCAAACTGATCCACAGGATTCACACCCTTCTTCCTGGCCTATGGAGCTGAGGCAGTGATGCCCTTCGACATCGACCACGACACACCAAGAGTGAAGGCTTTTGACTGTGACCGAGCCACGGAGGCTCAACAAGATGCGGCCGACCTACTTGAAGAGGCCCACAAAATGACCGTCATCCGCTCCGCTCGCTACCAACAAACCCTCCGCATGTACCATGAAAGGAAGATCAGGGGAAGGATACTCGAAGTCAGCGATCTCATACTCCGGAGGACCCAATCAATGAAGGAAAAACACAAGCTCTCTCCACCATGGGAAGGGCCATATACGGTGATCGAAGTAATCCGACTGGGCACCTACCGACTGGAGGACAACAACGACAATGCTCTCACCAACACTTAGAACATTGAACAGCTATGTCGTTTTCCCCTAAATTGGGTCTAACCACCTTTTCTTTTTACTATCACATAATAAACAACTTTGTCCCGAATAGAAACACATTCCATGTCTTTGATTACCCTACGTAACTTTGTTCTTACTCCCAACCGAATGCACCCCGCCTTTCCCTATGGATACGAGCAGCTGAGCCTTAGGGCCATGCCTTGGACTCCTAAGGTCCCACCCTATGGGACAAATGGGCAGGTGTGAGAGAGAGGGGATAAAAACGAAGATTATGCTAGGATATAAATAGAGAACGGATATCGTGGTTCTGTCACAAGGGCAGTACTAATGTATTCATCGATACAAAAAAACTGTTCACACGGGGACTCACCCACAAACTTAACTTTTACATTTTCTACTACTGCAAATACTACTACGACCGCAAGGGATCCGCTCTGTTCTGCTCCCTCGGCTTCGGCAAGCGCAACGGGTACCTCAAGGGCGTTGCACCCATAGATGCTCAGTAGAAGAACATGGAGCTCCTGACCTTCCCATGTAGTCAAGGCAGCTCTTGGGTAGGGGCGCAACCTCCAAGGTAGGAAACAAAGGGACGCCCCATTCGGGCCATGCCGACTCCATCATGAACGATGAGCACGGGTCCCGGTCGGACATTTTCGACTAAAACTCTCTGAACCCCATCACTCAGGTCATCAAGGTGAGCATGTGTTCATTAATACAAAAACTGTTCACACAAGGACTCACCCATGATTGACGAGCGTAGGTCCTAGTCGGACATTTCTGACTGAAGCTCTCCGAACCCCGTCACTCAAGCCATCAAGGTGAGCACTACCAACCCCCTCTATTTCCTTACAATCATTTCATACATCCATACGCGCATTCATTCCATACGCCTAAACCCGTCAGATGATTCGGGCCCTAAACCGCATAGGGGCTCAGGAACTAAGCATCGCACGTGCAGCAAAATGCATCACAATGTTTCGTGTTGCGTCACGAAGTGGCGGTTGCCTCATTCAACATGAGCAACCAACAGAGCCAGGGGAGAAAAATATAGATGAGCCCCATGCGGTCCTCACCCGGTCAGGCAGACTAGGTCATCGCAACTTCTCGTTTGATCCTGAACCTCTTGTCAAGCCCATAGAATCTCCATCGAGGGGAGGCCGTTAGGCCACCTGCATTGGTCTCCAGAATGACCCAGGCATCTACCGGGTTGTAGGTAAAGGAGTAGTGGAATGTCACAAGAGGGCTATGCCGACCCCATCACAAACAACAGACCTGGATTCCACTTGATCATACCCATTAGGAAAGTCACCGAGTGATGTCGTTCGAGCCCGAGCGATCGGGATAGGCGACAAGACTCGGCCCCTCCGGTTGTGAGGAACCGAGGATGTGGTAACGCACACAACTCACATCGACCCCTATGAAGGCCCAACAGGGCTCGAGGGCTTAAGACAAACGCTAGGGACTGCAACCCTAAACTCGCTAGGATCCACAACTCCAACTCGCCTGGTCCCATGGCGCGCATCGACACTAGGATCCACGAGCACCACCTCATCTGATATGTAAACTAACCAACTAACTACGCTTCCAACTACGCTCCAAAAAACTAGGGACCGCGACTCCAAACTCGCGTTGACATGTCATCCAGCTACACTTCCGACTACGCTCCAAAAAAACCAGGGACCGCAACTCTGAACTTGCATCGATTCCGAGCTCACATCATCTGGCTACACTTCCGACTATGCTCCAAAAAACTAGGGACCACGACTCCGAACTCGTGTTGACTCCGACTCACTCAATCCCACAGCGTGCATCGACGCTAGCATCAGTGAGCTCTGTCTCATCCAAGACTGACTCCCTCGCTCGATCCCACGGCGCGCATCGACGCCAGCATCAGTGAGCTCTGTCTCGTCCAAAACACGACTCTGACTCGCTCGATCACACGACGCGCATCGACGCCAGCATCAGTGAGCTCTATCTCATCCAAGACTAACTCCCTCGCTTGATCCCACGACGCACATCGACGCCAGCATCAGTGAGCTCTGTCTCGTCCAAAACACGACTCTGACTCGCTCGATCACACGACGCGCATCGACGCCAGCATTAGTGAGCTCTGTCTCATCCAAGACTAACTCCCTCACTCGATCCCATAGCATGCATCGATGCCAGGATCAGTGAGCTCTGTCTCATCCAAAACTAACTGCCTCACCCGATCCCATGGCGTGCATCGACGCCAGGATCAGTGAAGCTCTGTCTTGTCCAAAACTAACTGCCTCACCTGATCCCACAGCGCACATCGATACCAGGATCAGTGAGCACTGTCTCATCCAAAAACCCTTGACTGACTCCCTTGCTCGATCCCACGACGCGCACCGACGCCGAGATCCATAAGCTCCCTCTCGCCCAACCTCTCAAAACAAACTAAAAAACCACCTCGGCTGCACAATGATGCCTTGGGCAACAAAACTCCATCTCAAAATAAACCCCCACTGATAACACAGGATACCCCCCAGATGGATCTACTCGAACTACCCGGGGGCTCGGGGGCTACACCCGCGGGTACGCTCGCGCGCACCCACTAGCAAGATAAAAAATCCCCTAGACGATTCTACCCGAATCACCCGGGGGCTCGGGGGCTCCTGTTGGGTTCATAAACTCGGGGTCCCTTGGGGACCGACTTCCACGCCAAGGCTCGGCCCAAGCCGACAGCACGTAACTGATGGGCTGGCCCAAGAGTCTAAAACAACTGGCCAGAAGGGCGGCCATGTCATCGACCGGAAGGTCTGGCCGAAGAGGAATAGCGCCCGCCCATCGGCTACTTTGGCCCACCTCTCCAACCGGAGCGTTCGCTTCGACTCCAGTCGCCATCGGACAGCCTCTCCGATCGGAAGGCCTGGCCCAAAACACTACTTCCGACTCTGACTCTGTGTCTTTGACCGGGGATCATAGGAACCCTACTCACCGCTCTTCTCCGACCGGCACACTTAGAGCCAACTAGAGCCATCCCACCGAGGATGCCCGCTCGGTAGGAACCAGAAGACATGCGAAGAAAGGCAAGGCAAGGCTCACAAGTCAAAACCACTATACCAAGGACCATACCCTGCATGGAATAGTACTCTACAGCCACCCTAACATAAACAGTGTTGTAGGCATCGACATCTCCCGCTATAGTATTGTATTGGCCGCTAAAACTCCCACACGGTAAGGCCCCCCACGTGCCTCTAGGCATCGATAGCGGTATGGGCGCCAGGATATACCGTACTGGGTGAACATAGCGAGACTCCTCACATGCCTCTAGGCATCAAACAATATTTGCTGGTACCGACGTCCACCATCCCTGAAAAGGCAGCATGACCTCCCATGTGCATCTGACATTCTACAGTGACAACAACAGTGTTGTAGGCACATACCACTATCTTGTACCCACTGGTGTGGGCAATAAGGCTCGGTAGGCATGGGCAACAAGGCTCGGCAGCATACGTACCCACACCCTCTCACTTGTAAAGCCGTCCCCTTCATCTATAAAAGGGGGTGCACTTCCTCCAACAAAGAGGACCAATTCTAGTTGGCCAGAGCCCTTCTTGAAGATAACAAGCACCGAGCAAGTTCACTAGCTCACAACCACAGAACCGCTAGGTTCGTACCCTAAGCATACGCTTGAACACTTAGCTCATAGTGTAGCTCTTATTGCTCTTTGCCCTTTCGACCGGAGTTGACCGGACCTCTTGTACACCCCTTCTTCTTCCTTCCTGTTTGTAACCCACTGCAAACTTTGAGCACCTGGGCTCAGAAATAAAGTCACTAACTGACCCAAATTGGACGTAGGGCATGTTGCCTGAACCAGTATAAATCCTATGTCAATGAGTGCTAGGCCACCTCCAATCATAGCGTATGGTAAAACTACAAATATTCACTAGTTGGTCACTTTCTGCACTGACATTCACAAATTTACATCTCTCTAAACTATAAGAGAGATGTAAATTTGTGAACAATGTACACTACCACTTTGCTAGATGAAGAAATAACCAAAATAAAAGTTGTAGATCTCGAAAAGTTACACAACTTTGTAGTTGACAACTTTTTGATTTGAAATCATTTTGTCAAGGAAAACTATGTTTGGATTTCTAAAATTTGAAATTTAAATTTTTAAAATGTCCTCAAATGGAGAAATGACCAAAACGAAAGTTGTAGATCTCGAAAAGTTATGCAACTTTACTTTAGGTGATGGTTTTTCTAGCAGAGTGATGACCACAAGAAGAAATATAGATTGACTAAGTGGGAGGTAGTATGTACACCAAAAGATCAAGGAGGGTTGAGAGTCTTAAATCTTGATGTCCACAACAAGTGTCTCCTAAGAAAATGGCTCTTTAAGTTGCTAAATGGAGATGGAGTTTGGCAACAGAAGCTTAGGAATAAATATCTAAGGGATAAAACTTTGACATAGGTTCAAAACATGCCCGAAGACTCAGTTTTGGGCTGGCCTTATGAAGGTCAAGGGGGAGTTTCTCTCGCTGGGTAAGTCTGGTCTAGGTGATGGGTTGCAAGTGAGATTTTGGGAGGACTCATGGATAAGACTGCATCCGCTAAAATCTCTCTTTCCTACACTATATAATATTGTTAGGAAAAAAAGTGCATCTGTAAGAATGGCCTATCCATGGCACCTTTAAATGTAGAGATCTCTAGTAGGTGTTAATTTACAAGCATGGCATGATGTGGTCGCTATAGTTGCAAATGTACAATTAACAAATCAAAGGGATAGTTTTGTGTGGGGGCTACATCATAATGGATTGTTTTTCAGTTAAATCCATATAGAGAGCCTTATTGATAGCAGAAGCTCTACCTTATAACACTCTAATATGGAAATTGAAACTACCTCTGAAAATCAAAGTCTTCATGTGATATCTATACAAGGGAGTAGTTTTAACAAAGGATAATTGTAACACCCCAGGTGTTTGGCTTCCACATTTGCACTTGCATTTCATGAACATGAGCATCATTCATCCATTCATGAGCTTATATTGCATGAAACATGTTTTCGAAACATTGCAACATATTGTTATATTTCATGTGTGCTTGTTTTATGAAATGAATAGTGTGCAACACTCAAGTGCAACATGTGCAACTCACTTTAGTGAAACATGGTTAGCTAGTACTATGCAACAAAATCATGAAACATGTGAAACATGACTTTGAAATAAAGGTAGCATTTCACTTGTGTTTCCATGTTTCAATGCATGTGATGCTTGATTTTGGTGTGACCAATGTGTGGTGTGGCTAATAATCCTCTTAAGAAACTTAGTTATACTTAGAATGTCATTAGGAACAATGTTCGTGTTGATCATTTTGCCTAATTAGGTTTCCAAGTCATGGTTTGACCATTATGGACCCCTAGAGCTCCTGAGTTTGACTGTTTAAAAAGTGTAGCTTAGATTGTTTGCATGTCTAAGCCACCTAAAACAAAGTTGTAGAAAATTTTATGAGGAACAAACTTTGTTTAGAAGCTAAGTTATGAAAATATGCACAACATGCTCAAAAAGGTCCTACAAGTCAGTTTTAGGGTTGTATTCGACACTTAGAATTTTTCTAAGTATAAAGGCTGGATTTCAGTTTCATGTACCCAACTTGTTCACCTTGTAGCTCCCAAACAAAGCCGAATTAGCTCGAGCTCCGATTGGCAAAGTTGAAGATCTCACTTAGTACTCCAACTTCGTCAACTAAGCCATGAACTGAATCAGCACGGTTTAGAAGTTATGGATCGATGTTTTTGCTCTGTTAGTCGTCACCATGGGCTCTCAATCGAGAGTTTCAGGCCGGTACAGTGGCCGACCGGCCATAGGCCGTTGCCACTGCATGGCCACCACACGCTTGGCTAGCCCTAACCGCGCTACACGCTAGATGGTGTGAAGAGGAGGACGCCTGCTGCCTCTCCGCTCGCTCTCAGTCATTTCCTCCCTCTCGCATGCGACCGTAGCATAGAAAAGAACAAGCCACCGCCATCGCCATTGGCTCCGCTGAGCTTGTGCTTGCTTGCCATGGCACCATAGCCAGCAAACTCCTGCCCAAAGCTTTGTCGTGCCCTCCTCTACCTCCTCCACCCCTTAGCTGAGCCTATTGAGTTGAGGTGAGGGCATAGATAGGTGCGCATTGTCATGGGGAGCGCGCTGGTGCCCTCGATGTCGCCAGAGAGGCCACCGTCGGCAAGCTACGCCGCTGCCGCGCTGTCGCAAGCCACCTCCCCTGTTTCCGTCTCACTGACATGCGGGCCCTACTGACGTGTGGACCCCGCGTGCTAGTGACTGTATATTCAGATTTGAATGCTGTTTTGTGAATTTTGTATCTCCAAATTGGTAGATCCAAATGGGGTGATTCCAATTTTGTTAGCATCATAGGGAAGTCTAGTATTTAGGAAAAATATGACATGAATACTTGCAGTGGAAATTTTGGATGAATTAAATAGGAACTTGAAATGTGTTTTTAAATGCATGCAAACTTGTTTAAATTATATCTTGAGTTTCTGTACTCCAAAAATTATGAAATTTTGTGGGTAAGCTATTCTTGCTTAGTAGAAGCTCTGGTAAAAATTTGAGAGTCATTGCATGTATGGGTTTTGAGTTATAGATTTTCCTTTTATCTTTGAATGATCCTTGTGTGAATGTTTGTAAATTATCTAGGAATCCAATGCCAATGAAATTTTGTGGAGAGTATCCTAGTACCTTAAGGATGCTAGGAAAAATATAAAATCTGTTGCTTGACACTTTTCACTAAGGTTTCCTAATTATGTCATTTTAAGCCATTATGTCTTATCATTTTTGTGTAGGCTGTTATACTTGCTCAAATGGTGCCAAATTTTTATAGTAGCCTACTTAGAGCATGTAGTACCTACTGTAATTTTTGTAGATTAAATGGTGTAGTTTTCATATATGTTTACCATTTCCCCTAATTAATTAAATAAATTAAGAAAGGTATTAAGAGAAATAATTTGGTGATGAACACCTTACTTTCTGGTGTTCTTGTGATATGTGTGATGAGTGAGTGAAGTTGGTTTCGTCCATTTATGTGTTTGCAACATACGCTAATAATCATTTTTCTGCATCGTGTCTTTCGGGACAGTTCTGGGGACTTTACAAAGTTTCCCATGATAATTTGGTTTGATGGAAATATGGTGAATTCAAAAGTTGTAGATAACTTATATATCTAGCTCCTGTCAAAATTTGGTGGCATTTGGCCTAGTAGTTTAGGAGTTACAGTCGTTTAAAGTTGGATCACAGTTTGACCTGCTCTCTGTCTTGTGAAGACAGATTTCTGTTGATTAAAAAATTTGACCTGGTAAAGGTTAGAATCATGCCTTGAGGTCTGAAAATGAATTGTAGACAATTTCATAAGCTTTCCAAATTGTCTTGTTGCATATCATTTGGATTTCTAAATCTCTAGTTATGACCAGTTTACTGTACCGCTATATAGTTCCTATTTTGCTGAAATACAAATGCTTGTGTGTATGCTTTGTTGCAATGTTCTTGTTGATTGTTTAGGGGCTAGCCTAACTTGAGAACATGCTTAGGTGCAGATGCTAGGTCCTTAACTGAAGATGAGAAATTATACATTAGGTTGTATAAACTTGGTAAGTTAAAGTGATTTGAATAGAGCTTAAGTTGGAATATACGAACTACAGTGAGCATGTGCATTTCCCGAACATCCCTAACTTCGTTCATATGCATCCATGATATTTATCGTGCGCATACATGCAATAGGCATGCCGGAGGGAGTGACGCTGCTGGAATATTAGGGAGCCAACCAGGAGGAGGAGCTTAAGGTGCAGGAAGCCGACGAAGCAGGGTTTGTGTTTAGGAATACCCCTCCAGCTGGATAGGAATCGATTCGAATCGCCGTCTCTCCCGGATAGTGAGAACTTGACTGAGCAGCGGCAACGTAGATTCACTTAATTTAATGTTATGGTTAAATGGATGATGATGATAATGTTGCCACAAATTATACCTGCTATGGTTATTATTGTTTGCACCTTAATCAAATGATTGCTTAGTACATGTGCTAATATAGATGACAGGTTAATGGCTAAAAGTCACTGCTAGTCCAGGTTAAGAGTTGATCATTATTACTTATGCTTTTTCGCAAAATGAAAGTGTCAGCCAGCCCCACTAAATTAAGCTATGCATGATCCTTGGTGTCATTATTTTGGTTTCCGACGGGTAAGTCTAGCTGAGTACATTCTCGTACTATGGGTTTATTCCCTCTTGTTGCAGATGACCTTCTATATCAAGGATTCTGTAAGTATTGTCTTCACCCGGTGGGTGATGAAGACTAGATCATGGTCATGATCACTGTTCTCTTATCTGAATGCTTTTGCGGGTTGTGATCAATGAACCAGTATTTGTATTTGAACTCGGGAGTGTAAGTCAAACTATTTGCTTCCGCGTACTTTACAAAACTTGTTTTGTAATAACGATGACTCTGAGGTGATGTAATCTATTTGCAAACCATCTATAAAATGTTGTAACGTATGATATGTTATGTTGAATTACTGTGATCTTGGTTGTATGCAAGTTGGTTTGAAATCCTTTGAGGTTTCAGTTGACTACCGGGTTTATATGGGCTCAAGTGCGAGAATTTGATCGTTTCGGCGATTGTTTTTGTACTTGTGCTCTTATAAATTGGTCGGTTCTGTGACAACAATTTAGCATGGCGGCAGTGGCAAGGAGATAAGAAGTGTTGTTTCTGTTGTTCAGATGAGTCTACAACATTTACTTTTTGACTGCCGCTTTGCTAAATTTATGTGGAGAATTGTCCAGATTTCCTTTAATTTAATACCTCCAACTAGCATACATAATTTGTTTTTAGGTTGGTTGGAAGGGTTAAATAGAAAACTGAAATCTCAGATTCTTGAGGGAGGTAGTGCAAATTGTTGGGCGCTATGGCTAACTAGGAATAATATAGTGTTTGATAAGGTCCTAGCACCATCTTATTTACAGGTTATCTTTAGGGGGACCTACTGGATCAGGTCCTGGTCTCTATTACAGAAGGAGGAGGATCGCCAAATAATGAAAATGGGATGTAAGAATACTGAAACAACCGCGATGGAGGTGTTTTCAAGACATGGTTGGAGAATCAGCAATAGAATTGGTTTATAGACATGGCTTTTAGAAACTTTTTTTTGTGTTCTCTGGCTTAAAACTTTGTTTTTGAGATTCCTTGGACTGCAGTAACTCCTTTGTAATAAGGAATAGCTATTTGCATTGGTCGATGCAGAAGCTGGGATTTTAATATATTCCCTTTTCTAAAAAAACAGGCTTAGCATCATGCTTCAGCAGCTCACACATTAAATCAGACTCCTTGGTGATACACTTGAAATCAAAGTTTTGCATTAGTCAAAAAACCACAGGCAGAATCAAACTAAGTACTTTATATGCTACCCAAAGAACTATTGCTGCTTTATTAAAGGCGTGATGAGTTGGGCCCATTCCAAGCTATCCTCGAGGACGACAAGTGAAACAATAAGCATGCAAGACCATCATGCAGTCAGCCCTAGGTACAATATAATACATATATTTGCCATATTCGATTAAAATAGCAACATGCTACAGTTCAAGCATTCCAGGGTAACCATTGTTTAAAAGCAGCAGATCAAGAACACCGATTGACGGCGGATATGCTGCTTGTCAACTTGCTAAAAAAAATCTACGTTGATTGGACATTAGATGTGTGAGATAGGCATAGACAAGGATTTCAACTCTAATCTTCTACAACTAAAAAGAATAAAGTGTAGATATTTTTTGGTGCGATATTTGTTTTGGTTCGTCCGTCTGCCCACGCCTGCTATCCCACGACATCTCCCGCATGCTGCGTTCTTTGGTGCGATTCTCCTTGATTGAATATTGTCTGTCATGTGATAGAGGAATCACGGCAAAATAGGAAGTAGAAAATTATTGTGCTATCCATATACACATTGCATGCTTGCATGCACCAGCATACATGGCAACGAGCAAATAGAAAGAGAATTGACACAGAAGAAAAGAGAATTAAGACAAAATGAACCTCTTTGCATTTCTGAGAATCTTGCCAAATCTGCCTATATTTAATTAGTTTCCCTCTTTGCATTTGCAAAAAGGACAACTTTTTTCTCCTTTTATTTGGTTTCACGCTCACGTGTTCCATCGCCCTCGCTTGCTGTTTCTTGCTGAAATTGCCCTTGGGTTTGTTTATTTTGAATCATTTCCCCATATTCTAATTAAACTATAAAATTTTAAATTAGGATACGAGGTAAGACATGCAAACAGATATTTCAAAACTACCTGTAGAGTCCAAAAAACTTAATAAATAAATCCTTCTAGAGGCAATGCAAATTCTCTCTAATCTTTCATTGGTGTAATTAGTGTTATCATAGTACCCACATGTATTCATGGGAAATAAATCGTGGATAAAACATGTATACTTTTTGGTGCGACATTCCAACATGGGTCCATCGTCCTACCAATATCCTTGAGGCAGATCACATAAAGGATGATAGTCTCTCTATGAGATTGCTCACAAGAGACTCAAACTTATATCTGATCATGTTAATGTTGAATTGCTTTGCATCAAAAGCATTGGCAATGATAAGCGGGGACATAGGTTTTAGTATGCATAGTGGAGAAAAACTCATCCTTGGCCTTCTTAGTAGCTTTTCTGAGCCTTTGCAGTGCTAACTTGTCCTTACTCAGATAGTCAAGAGGTGCACCATAAAATTATGCACCACTAAGAAAAGTGTCACCATTGGTTGCCTTGACCTAAAAAATATGTCGAAATTAAGAATTACAACACCTAATTCAATATCTTGGAACAGACACTCAAGTGGATACCTTATTCTATAATATATAATATATGTCTGTATGGAATAGTCCTAAAGCCACACATATTTATACAGTGAGTATAACATACTTTGTTTTAAAATTTTATGAGAGATTTCTTAAGACACACAGTATTATCCATGTGACAGGCACTAATATTTACATATATACTCGAACCTGTGTGTACAGGATTATATGGAGATGTAGTGGAACTTATTCATGAATTTATTGGCGCATGAAAGAAATAGATATCGGAGAATTCTTTCTGCCGATATAAAATATTATCTTAGTCATATCACGAAAAAGTCTATACAGTAGAGTTTGTGAGCCTGCGACGCCGCGCTCTTCGTGACTGTGTTAATTTCATGAACTTTGCTTTTTGAATTAAATGTGACTTTAACGTCGGTATTTAATTTAACAGTATTGTTATCTTATCGTGCGATCCATGTGTTTTAAGTACAAAAGATTTAGTTATCAAAATTGTGGAACAAAAGTGTGGAACCAGGAATGGCCTTGAAACATGCAATTAAATTCTTACTGATGGTTATCAAAATTTGTACCAGTTCTGCCAAAATTCATACACGACCCAGGTAGTATTTTCAAGATCACATGAAAGAGAACAGATAATTGCCCTAAATTTGTGACAATGAGTAGAACTAGTTTCTATGTCACAACGGTAACAGCACAGTGAGATGAAAAAGGGTTTTATTTTCCTGACTCCAAGCACGATCCCCCCCTTCTCATTTTAGCTATTTTTTCATAACAGCAGCACACGCTAGCAGCCTGTTCGGCTGGAGGAAAACGAAATTTTGCCCTTTGTGCCGCAGATTACAAGTGCGCGCTCCTTGATCAGGCTACTCTGAACGATTGTGCTGATTGATAAAGTATTATCCCGGTGACGTGGCACTCGAGTCTTCCTTATGGACACGAGTTCCTCCTCCATCTTTAGACACTACTTGAAAAAATGGTCATTTTGAAGTATATGTTGGTGCAAACAGTTTCAGTTAGACATTCGATGCTTTAGTAAAGAAGCAGGAGGGTTACTTACACGATTGGCAACAACAGCAGCCAAGCTACTGCCAGCGGTAGTGTCAATTTGCACAGCTCGGGCAGCAGGATCCAACAACGAATCCTCATGATTATGCTCGAAAACAGCATCGGCAAGGAACTTATAAGCATTTTGGTTGTAATACTCTGCAAGGTAGTTGCTACAGTTGGCCCACTCAACAGAACCGTAGAGTAGTAACAGCCTTTCCCAACCCTATAGTTTCCCCAAAACATCATCTGAAACAAAACAATAGCCAAAAAAAAAAAGGGAAAACGGTGTTTTTGCCCCTGTCCAGAGGTTCAATTGTGATTTTACCCCTGTTTTTTCAACTTTGTGATTTTACCCCTATTATTTTGAAACGAAGGAGCCGTTTGCCCCTGGTTTGGATGTCCGTTATTTAGAGACTGATTAAACGATTTAAAAAAAACAAAACACATAAAATCAGATGCAAAATGACTGAAATGCCCCTCCATGTTCGTTTTTATCCGCTCGTTCTCTTCATTGCTATCTGGTGCGGACAGAAGACCGGCGGCCGAGCACCAGATAGCACCAGATTGCTATCTGGTGCGGGGTGCAAAATGACTGAAATGCCCCTGCGCCCGCCGGCCATGGCGCTCCAGCAACCCCGCGCCCGCGCAACGGCGGCCCTCGGCGACCTCGCCCGTCGGTCATGGCGCTCCGGCAACCCGGCATCAGCGCGACGGTGGCCCTCGCGACCTCGCCCGCCGGTCATGGCGCTCCGGCAACCCCGCATCGGGGCGACGTGGGCGCGGAGCGGCCCGGGACGCGGGCGTCGCGGCATCAGGGCGGGCGGCGGCGGTGCTTGGCCGCGGCTGCCGGGGCGCCTGGCGACGTGGACGTGGAGTGCCGTGCGCTCGCCGGAGGCCGCGAGGGCTCGCCCGCGCCGTGCGCTCGCCGGCCACCGCCGCGCTCGTCGGCTACCGCGAGGGCTCGCTCGCGCCGCGCGCTCGCCGGCCACCGCCGTTGGATCGCCACCCAGCTCTGGACCTTCTCACCTTCTCATAACCCTTGCCCCCTTTTCCCAACGCCGCCGTCTCCACTTTCCACTCGCCATGCCGATTTCCCTCGCTCCTCAGACGCCGAACCCAGATTCTAATTCTCTCGTGCGCGTGACATCTAGGTTCCCAGCCGCCTGCAGTGAGTCCAGGGAAGGAAGTCGCCATGGCGGACGACGAGCAGGCGGAGAAGAAGGAGGAGGTCCCCGAGGTGATGTGCTCTCGTCCCCTTCTCACAGCGCATCCAGTTAGGTCCGATTCGGTTGGGTTCTGGCGGCGATAAGCTGGCCAACTGTCGTGCTTGTGTCCGCGTGAGTAGGCCGGCCTGTTCCTGAAGTGTACTGCCTTGTACATGAATCAAGGATTGTTCTTTTTTCCTTAAAGATGGTTGCTATTTATTATAGCCTGATGTTGAATTTAATAATTTGGTGCATGATGTCTGTTAAATTATTTGTGATACTCCCCTAGTAGCATTGTCTGACGGCTAGGATCCTTTTTCTTCCTTGTGCGTTCATGTTGATAGTGTTTATAATTATCTTGCAGCTTGCTCCTTTTGATCCAACCAAGAAAAAGAAGAAGAAGAAGGTGGTGATACAAGAGCCATCAGATGAGGTGGATAACTTGGCAGAGAAGACTGAGAGTTTGACTGGTGTGTTTAGTATCTACAAAAAGTAGAGTAGTTCACTGAAGATATTTTTAATGATATGCATTTATTTATGCAGTAGCTGAGTCTAGTGAACCAAGCTTTGCTCCAGACGATCAAGTTAGAGAGGATGAAGAAGAAGGGATTGTGCTCCTGCCACCAGATACCCTTGGGAAGGAACTGACAGAGATTATAAGTATGAAGAGGTATTTGATACACCCTGTTCGAAATTGCTCATCAACCTGTAGTTGACAGATCATGGGTAATACAGCAAAATTAACATAAATAAAATTTACTTTATGTTGCTATGTGTTATGGTAGAGCCTTTCTCCTGTAGTATAAGTTGTTTGTTTGTATGATTCATTCTATTGTGGTACAGTGTCATTTTGCTGCTCTTAAACGCCATTTTTCATGTGTTTCTTGATTTAGTTTTTGCTTCTCTTCATTTACCTTCCTCCCTCCTTGAAATTATGAGCTTGTTTGGTTAGAGCCCTCACCTAAAATGCCTGTGGCGAGAGTTGCCTGTGTTTGTTGCCATGCTTCAGGCGTAGGCATGTTTGGTTGGTGGCCTGCCAGGCAGGTTTCTCGCCAGGCATTGATCGTGTCGCCAGGTGACCGAAATTGATGGCCTGGATCTGCTGCCTGGCAGGCAGCCTTGCCTGGCGGTAGAATCAAACTTGCCTGTCTGTAATCAATACTCACTAGAATTGCTGTTGCTCTGTCGAGAAAAATATTTTAATGTTAGTATATTATATAAGCAACTTTTCTCTGCCAGTAACGACGTGGCTGTATTTGTTCTCATCAACTTTCACATGTTTTCTTATCCATTCATTTTTGGAAGGACATCTGGTATAATTTTGCCATCATTCTTTCTGTCCAGAGGGAGCGTTTAGCCACCTGGAGATCGCCATCACCTGCATCCTGCCGCCGTCCTGGTACCTAGCTCAGTAGCTCTCGCCTCGCCTGGCATCCAAAACAGTACTCTTCTGATTCCTGAAAGCTGGAGCCAAGTTATGTAATCTCCCGTCCCAGCATTATGAGCCTTTTGATCCCAAAATTTTGAATATTTATCAATATTAAATCTGAGTTCAAATAATTGCAAGTTGTGCCAAATATGTTTGACCAAATTTAATCAATTATCAGCATACAATAAAAAAGTCCAATTCCAAATCAGGGTAAAATCACAATTAGGCATAACAAACAGGGGCAAAATCGCATGGGCATTTATGTCCTTTTGTACAAAGTTTAACACCGTTAGGGGTGGATGACGGAGCAGGGGCAAACTGGTGCTTCGTGAATGACACAGTAGGGGTAAATTCACAAAGTCAAAAAAATAGAGGCAAAATCACAATTTCGATACAAAACAAGGGTACAAACGCAAGAGCCCAAAAAAAAAAAACATTACATACGAAGAAGCATATTGCACTTCCTCTTGTTATTCTTGTGGTGATTAGCTTCTTAGTTACCTTTATTCCTCTTCCTCTTGTTATCCTTTTTACCACCTTCAATTTTCTGATAGTGAGATTTCAATACATCTGAAATGCCGCCCCTGGTGATAGTACAGTGCAGTTGTATTGTCACAATGGATATCAAGAAACAACTAATTCTCTTAGACCATATACAGTTGCATCAACAAAGAAGAAAAATGTATTGAACATCGGTGTTTGCTTCAACATCAATCTTGTGCCCACCACCAGAAGCGGCAGCAGCAGACTCATCTAGCATGTTGAACATAACATCCAAGGTTCGGAACCGCACTATGCGGCTGTCGACAATCACTTCAGGTATGGGGTCATCATAGAAATCTAGAAGCATGTGATTTTTACCCATCCACACACACATCATTTCGGCCTCCTTTGCAATACCCTTAATTTGAAGCCACCCATCACTTTGTAGTTAGTGCCAAAAACAAAAACAGATGGATGGATGATAACAGTAAGTTGTTTTTTCACTACAGCATGTCTCTTTATAGAAAGTGTTTTGTCAAAGGCATTTCTCTAGAGTGCCTTAGTTTCTTGGTGTATAAAGGCATTCCCCCCACGAGTGCACTCCGTCCCTGTCTCTACGCCCGCCGGTCCTTCCCCTGACCCCCTCCTCTCTCTCCGACTCTCCGCACGGGTGACACTCAGAAGCCGGGATGAGCGGCTAAGGACGAGCACGCCCCTAGCGCGGCCCAACATGCAGCAGCCCCATCCGCCGGCCCCTGGCCGAACAACATAAAACACTTGCAACATGACGTAAAGACTGAAAACAGATGAAATATTTGGAACATACACAACATGTGTGTAAAACACATGAAACACATCCAAGTAAAACACTTGCAACTTAAAACCACAATATAAGACTGAAACAACTAAAACATTTGCAATATACTGTTGCAACATATGTGTGAACATATGCAACATCCAGATGAAAAACGATTGCAACATACGTCTGGAAATAGATGAAATATTTTGAACAAATGCTTGCAACATGCCTATGAAACTTGCAACATGTGCAACATCCCCCCAATCTACTTTAAGATCCAACGCTGAATCGACTAGGCCCTCGGAGGGAAATACATTTAGGCAAGATGAAAGAATTGCAACATACAATACTTTAAATATACATATGCAACATAGGGGAGCGGAAGGCCGGGCGGGTCGATTCTAACCGTCAGGGTGGGAGCCAACGGCGAACCGTAGCGCGCGAGCACCACCGGCACCGGTCGCGCTCGTGGGTGCCCTTGGCATGGCTAGGGAAGACCTGAGACACCACAACATGTGCGCCCCAGCAGCCACGGTAGGGTCAGCGGTGCGCGATGATGATGGGGACAGATGGACAACAAGGGAGCGATGTGGCAGAACTGCCCGAAATAACATGCTTTTGGAGGCGTTCGTCTTCCACTAGACACTAAGCACCCCGAAAATTAGCTACCTCGAACAGTTTCGTCGAGCACACCCCGTTGGCGTTGCATGATCATCGCCCTGACCATTTTTGCCCTGGTTTTCACCAAGACGACTGCCCATCCCAGCACTGGTGCTCCCACGACCAGACCTCAGGGTCATCTGTAAACAGATAGGAACCCACCATTAGGGACAAGGCCTCCATTTTTAGAAACAAAAGGCTAAAGAGATGATAAGGCCCAATAAATGGTTACGAGCGAGACTTTTCCTTAAGAGTTAAAGCATGCCTCTTTATTTATTATCCTATCCAAAAATTATACGTGTGGGAGAGTTTAGTTTAAGCAAGATTCTCTCTTCATGATGCATGGATCGATCTATTCGTTCGCTCAAGCCGGAGTATAGCGGCATTCATATAAATTTTTTGGCACATCATACTCTCACTTTCCATAAGCTAACGATTCTTACACAGCGTGAGTTAGTGTACCTACAAAAGATGGATTAGATAAAACCGGTGCCACTATCCTAGATAGACCATATTACTAGGGCTTATACTTATTTACGTAAGTTATCGCATCCTACTTTTCGTAAAGCTTTTGTTGGTCAAATTTTAGGTTTTGAAAAGTGTTTTTAATCTCATAGACTCATTATTGGCTCTGATACCACCTGTGGTAGAACCGTCCAAAATAACATGCTTTCAAAGGCGCTTGTCTTCCACTAGACACTAAGCACCACAAAAGTTAGCTACCTCGAATAGTTCCATCGAGCACACCCCAAGGGAGAACTCGAAACAATCCACGTTTTACATCTAGAATCAAAAAATGAGTACGAGCTTACAATACTTAGTCCATTTTATACAACAAGAGTTCTTAAAAATTATTTATTATAATACCAGAGTTCAGAGTGCAATAATTCAACAATAGAATAAAAATAAGCATCTAGCAAAAATAATATAAATATCCGTCTATGCCCACCAGAAGAATCCTCTACACAAGAGCTACTCCTCAAGCTGCACCTACTATAGGGGTAAAATAAACCCTGAGTACACAATGTACTCGTAAGACTTATCCGACTAGTGTGAATAGTTTCCTGACTCCAAGGAGTATGATAGGCAATATGGTTTTGCGGTTTTCTTTTTGTTTACGAAAAGCATTACTAATTATTCATCCTTACAGTCAAGTTTTATTAGCAGCCATAATTACTTCATTAGCTAACCATTCTAGGTAAGCACCTGTTCTACTTTCAAACAAGGGTTGAGCAATCAGAACCATTTTATCATCTTTCATCTTCCAGTTCTTACTACGGTGCTAGACCATAGCCAAGTCGTACCGTCTCATGAAAATAGCGATTCGCAAACCAATGTATCCTAGCTGGGTACCCTGAAACACACGCCCCATTGTACCCCAGGCACAAACAAGACCAACCCATTCCACTCCTATCATGGGGTCTAGGTTCCTATCCAAACTTGGACTCCAAGCCCCCACACTTGAGACCCGGTCTCAGTATGGTGCTTAAATCTCCACCTTTTCCCATCTCCAATCGGTCGGTCTAGAAAGAGTCGAAACCCATGACAAGAGCGTAATGAGCCTTCTCACTCCCATAAGCAAGTATGTGCTCAGGATAATAAGTTTGTGATCTGACTACCATCCATAGCAACGGATGGTCCTTAATCGATACGAATAGGGAAAACAGTGTAACCAAGATAAGCCCCATTGGCCATGGGACACAACCTGTTACACCCACGAATACCCATACCATATCTCTGCCCTGTCTCTATTTTTTCTTTCACCGTTTTATCATGAGAGTAATTATAATAATCACCTATTATGAGTAATGGCAGGTTACTCACACTACCGAAAACCTAAGCATAGTAGCTACTCGAAATTGCACTAGTAAGACTCCTAGGACAGGTATATCTATGCATGTGGTTTCCATAATATTCATGTAATGTAAATGCACATAACATATATAAACAATGATTATCCAAAAATAAGGGTCATGCACCAGGGCTTGTTTCTTTACGATCTTATGTCTGGCTTGGTTCATATCTTCGTGCTTGGACTTTGCTTGATATCTTAGATCCTCTCTTGTGCTTCTAGGGTTTTGCTTAAGGTGGTGATCATTGGATTATCATGTCACTTTCGTCCAAGTCATGTTTGCACCCTATTGAAGTATAGAATAATTACTTGCAAATTCATTAGTGCAATTTAGTTGTGTTGGTCATCAAACACCAAAATCCAAAGTAAATAGGCCTAGGGTCCATTTTCCTTATAAATTTAATGTATATTGAAACAAAGAGCATTTAACTATCCTAATGCTTAGTCTATTCTAAGGCCACAAAAATTACAGTGAGCACATAATAATACAATGAAGCTACTATAAAAATTTTAGGGCTAAAGCTATCACCAATTTTACCACAAAAATTCCTACAATAATTATCCTAACAATATTAAACATTTTCAAAGGATTTAATAGCTCCTGGTATCAATATGTACATATATGAACTAAATATGCTAACAGATAAAGCACAATTTTAGGAACCTAACAAAATTTATTTCATAATTTTTGGACACCTACATGATTTTATATGATTTACCAAAGATCAGCTCAAAAATTAAATTAGAAAACTATTTCTAATTCCTTAGGAAAAGAAAAAAGAAACCTCCCGCGTGGCCTACGCGAGGCCGGCCCACGATGCAGAAGCCAGCGCGTGTGCTGGCATTTTAGTAGAAAAGCCCCCGCACTTTCTGCTATTACCATGACCACTATGCACCCTATTCCTTTAGTCAGCAATTATGCAGGAAGGCCCCCTGAAGAGACTCATCTTCACATCAGGAAGGTCCCCGAAGCCCTCGCGCTCGCCGGTGCGGTGGTGGCCAACATGGAACCGCTACATCGGCCAACTAGGACCCACACAGACCTAGCTAGGGGGTCGATGCTCACCTACGGATCGTTGCACAATGCTGGACAGCGGTTAGAAGACCAGAGACAAAGTAGGGTGACTTCCTCACATCGGTGGGCAACCTAGGGTGGTGACCACAATCTTTTGGTGTGCCACAGCGCTAAGGAAGCAGTAGAGGTGGCAGGTGAGCATCATCGACTCACCAAGGACCTGGCCGAGGCATGGTTTGGCCAGAGATGCCCCGAGTAAGGCTGACCAAGTACGCACGGCGAGCTCGGCGACGAGCTATAGCGGACACAACCGCGTCAGCAGTATCAGGACAATAGTAGGGGTATGACTTAGGTTCTCATGGCTAGGAGGGGTTCAAGGCAAGTCTAGCGGTGCAGCCAATTTGGCTCGAGGTGGTCGGTGGGAGCTACCCTCGGTGATGGGCGGACTCGGCCTTATCAGCATAGTGGCGGGGAAAAGCTCCAAAATTGAAGCTCAACCAAGCGCCATTCAAGGCGGGGTGGGGGCGGGTAGCTAGGCAGCTAGGTGATGGAGCTAGTGACGTGACCAATCAGGCGATGGTGACTCCTCCCTGCTTGTTTTAATAGTGTGGCTCAGTCCACCAAGGCAGCAGCAAAGAGAGAGGGGAGGGGGGGGGGTAGGTTAGAGCTCAGCTCGTCCTCACCTTGGTGGGACGCGAGTGGCGCGATCAGGGTGCACACACGCAGGCGCTACGGACAAGGCATGCACATGTCCACAACTGACATGGCACGAGCAACTACTATGCCTTAATGGGCAAGGCGATAGCAGGTATGATGATGTGCCGATGCTGTGGATATGCCAAACGTGCAATAGCGGTAGGGCCATCGGCAGGGCGGACGACGGTGAAGAACCACAGGGGGTGCGGATGCAACGGTGAGGTGACGATAGTGCAGCGTGGCCATGGCGGCACCAATGGCGGCAACACGAGGTAGGGCAGCAGGGTGTGGGGCTAGCGGCTCGCTGCGGCCAGCCTTGGCCAAGCCTAGGTAGCCCAACCAACCTAGCATGGCGGCATAGGGTAATCGTGCAGGACACGGCCATGTGTGCGGTGCGGGGTGGCCGCGTGGTGACCGCACGCATGGCGCCAACCATCTAGAGGCTGTGTCATGCACAAATTTTAAAGCACCCAAAACGACTAAACGGTTGCTTCAAGAGCCAAACCATCTTCACCATGCTCAAGAGGGCATATGAGACTACCAAATTGAGCTATTACACTACACCACCCCTTAACCCAATCTCTCAAAATAATTTGTTAAACATAGGAATGTCTAGCTGTTGACAACTTCGAATTTTTCTAAGTTTTTGAGCTGAACTTGATTTCAATTTGCAATTTCTAGGCTAGTAAAAATATTAGCTAGTAATATCATTTTTTGATAGCAAGTATTTCAGTGTCATCTACAAAGTTTGTACTTCAAACTTTATTTAAGTATAACACACATGTTCTATAGTATTTTTGCTTAATAAAAATTGGTTTTCAACCCTACTTGATATACATGAGCTATTGAATCATCTTTCATTTAGCATTTTTATTGATCATTTTAAGTTACAAGAAATTGATCTACACACTTTATCAAATGCATTAACACATAAACATGATGTTCATGATATGTTTTAGTAAATAATTTAGGGTGTAACACCAAAGGTGTTACAACTCTCCCCCCTTAAACAAAATCTCGTCCTAAGATTTCATGTGAGTGTGTAGTGTAGGAAAAGGGTAAGAGTGAGCTTTTAACATAAACTATTACCTAGGCACACCGGGGAGAAGATGGGGATAATGCTCTAGAATATAACTCTCCTATTCCTAAGTTGTTTTGTCCTCCAAATGATTTTGCCATTGGACTTTATAAAATTTCACCACTTTGTTTCTAGTAACTCTCTCTTTTTCATCTAAGATTTTGATAGGATGCTCAATATAAGAAAGATCAGGTTGGAGAGGGAGTCCTTCAATTTCCGCCACTTCCTCAGGAATTCATAAACACTTCTTTAATTGAGAAACATGAAAGACATTATGTACTGCTGACAAAATATCTGGAAGTTGGAGACAATAAGCAAGCGCACCACATCACTCCAAAAACTTATAAGGTCCGAGATAATGAGGAGCTAACTTTCCACAAACTCTGAACTGATGCACACCTCTCATCGGGGATACCTTTAGGTACACATGGTCACCAACTTCAAACTGCAAGGGCCTTCTTCGCTTGTCCGCATAAGTTTTCTAATGATTCTGAGCTATCTTCAAATGACTCTGAATAACACTAACTTGCTCTCGTGCTTCCTTGATAAAATTAGGTCCGAAGTAACCTTGATCACCCACTTCAACCTAGTTAAGAGGTGTTCTACATTTCTTGCCATACAGGGCCTCAAAAGGTGCCATACGAATGCTTTCTTGATAGCTATTATTATAGGAAAACTCAGCTAAAGTCAAGCATTCATCCCACTTTTCTGGAAAAGAGATGACACGAGCCCTCAACATATCCCCAAGTACCTGATTGACTCATTTTGTCTGACCATCAGTTTGTGGATGATAAGTTGAACTTTTGAGGAGACGAGTACCAAGACATTTCTAGAGTTGCTCCTAGAAATGAGAGACAAAGACTAACCCTCTATTAGAAACAATAGTAAGAGGAACCCCATGCAAGGTTACAATCCGATCAAAATACAGCTTAGCATTCTTCTTGGCTGAATACCTTGTATCCACTGGGAGGAAATGAGCAGATTTGGTGAGGCGGTCCACAATGACCCAAATAGAATCATACCCCTTTGCTGTGCGGGGCAAACCCACCACAAAGTCCATGGAAATATCCTCCCATTTCCAAATAGGGACCGACAAGGGTTGTAGAAATCCAGGCGTACGCATATGGTCCACTTTAACTCTTCCACAAATGTCACATTCTGAGATGTATTTGGTAATGTCCTATTTCATATTTGGCCACCAATACAAGTGACGCAAATCATGATACATCTTGTTACTTCCTGAATGAATAGATAATTTGGAATTGTGAGCTTCATCCAAAAATTTTCTCCTAAGCCCATCACATGAGGGAACCACCAATCGGTTCTTGAACTTCACCACACCTTGATCATCAACACTAAAATGAGGACCACGCCCTTCGGCAATTAACTTCTTGATATGCGAGATTTCCAAAGCATCTTCCCTTTGTTCTATAATAATTTGCTCAAGTACATCCGAGACTAGAGCAACATGGGCTAACACCTCAGAATGGTTGAGAGACAAAGATTCTTCTTCAACTTGATGTGACTTCCGACTTAAGGCATCAGCCACCACATTAGCTTTTCTAGGGTGATAATGAACTTCTAAGTTATAATCTTTGATTAACTCAAGCCATGTTTGTTGCCTCATATTCAACTCAGATTGAGTGAAAATATATTTTAGGCTCTTGTGATCCGTAAAAATGTGTACTTTATTTCCAATAGGTAATGTCTCAAAATTTTAGAGTGTGCACAACTGCAGCTAGCTCTGAATCATGAGTGAGATAATTCAACTCGTGCTTTTTCAGCTAACTTGAAGCATAAGCAATCACATGTCCACTTTGCATAAGCACACATCCCAGTCTAGTCCTAGAGGCATCATAATACACATCAAACGGGCTATCAATATCTGGTTGGGCAAGAACAGGAGTAGAGGTAAGAAACTTCTTTAGGGCTTGGAAAGCTTCTTCACAAGGTAGACTCCATATAAACTTGACATCCTTCTGGAGCAACTTGGTCATTGGTTGAGCTATTTTAGAAAAATCAGGGATGAAGCGCCGCTAATACCTAGCAAGACCAAGGAACTAATGAATCTGATGCACTGACTTTGGAGATTTCCAATTTAACATGTCCTGCACCTTGTTAGGATCCACAGAGATGCCTTCAGGTGTCAGGACATGTCCAAAAAACTACACTCGATCCAACCAAAACTCACACTTACTGAATTTGGCATACAGCTTGTGTTCCCTTAATCGAGTCAGTACTATCCAAAGATGTTGTGCATGCTCTTCATTGTTCTTAGAATATATCAATATGTCATCAATGAACACCACTACAAACTTGCCCAACTCTAGCATAAAGACTGAGTTCATGAGTTACATGAAGAATGCAGGAGCATTGGTGAGACCAAAAGACATGATTAGGTATTCATAAAGCCCATACCTAGTAGAGAAAGCTATCTTTGGTATATCTTGTGGCTAGATTTTAATTTGGTGATACCCAGAACAAAGATCAATCTTTAAAAACACTTTGGCACTAGCCAACTGATCGAACAAAGTATCAATATGAGGTAAATGATACTTGTTCTTAATGGTTACCACATTGATAGGGCTATAATCCACACACATCCAAAGAGTGCCATCCTTCTTCTTCACAAAAATAGCTAGACAACCCCATGGTGAAGAACTAGGATGAATGAATCCCTTCTCCATCAATTCTTCTAACTATTTTTTCATCTTAGCTAGTTCCTTTGGGGCCTGCAATAAGGATGCCATGAAATAAGAGCAGTACCAGGTTCTAACTCAATGGCAAACTCCACATCCCTATCTCGTGGTAACCCAGGTAGATCTTTAGAAAAGACATCCAAAAACTCATAGACCACAGGAATAGAGGCAAGATTAGGAGAGGCTTCAGTATGAGCAACAACTGGCAAGGTAGGGACTGAAGGCATAAGGAGAGAATTCTATCCTTAGAAGAAGGAAGCTTCAACTCAATAATTCTCTGCCTAAGGTTCAGGAGTACCCCATAACTTCTCAACCAGTTTATTCCTAGAATTGCATCTATGCCTTGCCCAGGCAATAACATGAACTGGAGATGATAAGAGTAAGTTGCTAGCACTTGTCTCGCTATGTCCATCCGAGTGTTAACCCACAACTATGCACCTGGAGCTCTGATTCTATAAGCAATAGAATAGCCATAGTAGATATATTGTGCCTTTGTGCAAACCCCATACTCATGAATGAATGTAATGCACCATAATCAAATAATACATATGCTCGGTGGGAATCAATGGTGAACATACCAGCCATCATGGGTTCTCCCTTTGAGATCTCCTCAGCCTCAGTGATGTTAATCTGTCCCAAGTGGCTCACAGGCACCTTCTTCCTAATGATAGTCCTATTGACCAGACGAGAGTTGGCTGAAGGCTGAGAAGACTGAGTAAGCTGATTCTAGGGGCACTCACGAGCATAGTGGCTTCCTTGCCACACTTAAAACAAGCACCTGACTTGTTGCCCTATCCCTGACTAGGTGGAACCTACTATGCCTGAGGCTACTGCACCTACTGAGTAGGTGTACGGTACTGAGTGGGAGGTGCCTGGTGAGTCTACTGAGTCTAGCAGGATGACTGTCCACCTAGAGAGTGATAGGGCACCCTCCTCAGAACTTGTACCTTCTAAGACTGTGGGTGACTAGAAGACTCAGTGATCACCCTCTTGCACTTCCACTCAGCCTGAGAGTCATGCTGAAGTCCCTCCATAGCAATGGCAACATTCATCAAAGCACCAAAGGTCTGATAGCCCCCTATATATAGCTTCTCTTGCAAGATGCAAGAGAGACCACAATTGAAATGATCCATCTTCTTCTTATCAGTATCCACATGAGTCCCAACATACTGTGCAAGATGGTTGAACTTGTTCAAATACCCCATCACAGTCATGTTTCCTTGCTTCAGCTCTAGAAACTCGGATAACTTCCTATTTAGCAAACCAGCAAGAATATAGTACCAACAGAAAGTAGTGGTAAACTCCCACCAAGTCACATGGTGGTCCATAGGCCGCATGGCATTGAAAGTGTCCCACCAAACACTGGTAGATCCTAGAAGCTGCTATGCGATAAAGCGCACCTTCTGCTCGTCAGTCACATTGAGCAGCTAAAACTTCTTCTCTGGAATACGAAGCCAATGTTTCACGTCTAGAGGCTCAGTAGTTGGCATGAACATGGGTGGGTGTGTCCCCAAGAAGTCCTGGTAGGAACTAGGCCTCTTGAGACCATGGGCAACAACCCTGTTCCCGCCATTGCAACCAATAGCCTGTGCCAGCATCTCTAGGGCATGGGCCGACTCACGATGAGCAACCAACATCTCAGCCATCATCTCAGCATGGGTTATCAAAGGTGGTGGTGGTGGCGGAGGAGGAGGACCAAGGAATGGGACCTCATGGCTCTTCCCGTTGGCATTGCCATGATCATCGCCACGACAATTTTTGCCCTAGTCTACACCAAGACCATGGCCCATCCTAGCACTAGATCTCAAGTTCATCTATAAATAGATAGGAAGCCACCATTAGGGGCAAGGCCTCCATATTTAGAAACAAAAGGCTAAAGAGATGAGAAGGCCTAATAAATGGTTACTAGCGAGACTTTTCCCTAAGAGTTAAAGAATTTATCTTTATTTATTATCCTATCCAAAAACTATATGAGTGGGGGCGCTTAGTTTAAGCAAGATTCTCTCTTCATGATGCATGGATTGACCTATTCGTTCGCTCAAGCTAGAATATAGCGGCATTCGTATAAATTTTTTGGCACATCGTACTCTCACTTTCCGTAAGCTAACGATTCTTACGCAGCGTGAGTTAGTGTACCTACAGAAGATGGATTAGATAAAACTAGTGCCACTATCTTAGATAGACCATATTACTAGGGCTTATACTTATTTACGTAATTTATTGCATCCTACTTTTTGCAAAGCATTTGTTGGTCAAATTTTAGGTTTTGAAAAGAGTTTTTAAACTTGTGGACTCATTATTGGCTCTGATACCTCCTATGGCAGAACCGCCCAAAATAATAGGCTTTCGAAGGTGCTCGTCTTCCACCAGACACTAAGCACCACGAAAGTTAGCTACCTCAGACAGTTCCATCTAGCACACCCCTAGGGAGAACTCAAAACAATCCACGTTTTACATCTGGAATCCAATAATGAGTACGAGCTTACAATACTTAGTCCATTTCATACAACAAGAGTTCTTAGAAATTATTTATTACAATACCAGAGTTCATAGTGCGATACTTAAATAGTGTAATGAAAATGAGCATCTAGCGAAAACGATACAAGGATCCGTCTGTGCCCACTAGAAGAATCCTCCACACAAGAGATACTCCTCAAGCTGCACCTACAATAGGGGTAAAATAAACCCTGAGTACACAATGTACTCGCAAGACTTACCCGACTAGTGTGAATAGTTTCCCGACTCCAAGGAGTATGATAGGCAATATGGGTTCATAGTTTTCTTTTTGTTTGCGAAAAACATTACTAATAGTTCATCCTTATAGTCAAGTTTTATTAGCAGTCATGATTACTTCATTAGCTAACCATTCTAGGTAAGCACCTGTTCTACTTTGAAGCAAGGGTTGAGCAATCAGAACCATTTTACCATCTTTCATCTTCTAGTTCTTACTACGGTGCTAGACCATAGCCAAGTTGTACCGTCTTACAGAAACAGTGATTTGTGAACCAATGTATCCTAATTAGGTACCCCAAAACACATGACCCATTTGTACCCCAGGCACAAACAAGACCAATGCATTCCACTCCTATCACGGGGTCCAGGTCCCGGTCCAAACTTAAACTCCAAGCCCCCACACTTGAGATTCGGTCTCAGTATGGTGCTTAGACCTCCACCTTTCCCCTCCTCTAATCAGTCGGTCCAAAAAGAGTCAAAACCCATGACAAGAGCGTAACAAGCCTTCTCCCTCCCACAATCAAGTATGTGCTCAGGATAATAAGTCTATGACCTGACTACCATCCATAGCAACGGATGGTCCTTAATCGACACGAATAGGGAAAACAGTGTAACCAAGATATGCCCCGTTGGCCATGGGACACAACCTATTACACCGACGAATACCCATACCATATTCCTGCCCTATCTCCATTTTTCCTTTCATCGTTTGATCATGAGAGTAATTATAATAATCACCTATTGTTTACACCAAAATTTGGAAGTGGAATACAGGAACTCGAAGCTCCCAAAATCGTGTCATCAAGGAATCGATTGCATAAAAGTTGATATCAGCTGATTCAAATACAACACTCAAATCGGCTCTCTTCAGGTGATGCTAGTAGATAATGATAAAAGCTATGGTTGATGTCAGGGGAAAACATATCGAACTCTACAAAAGGGAAAGATTAGGGTCCAAATTATCTTAAATTAGGATTGTTTTATTTTATACCAAAGATTGTAATGAGTCGTACATGAGTAGGATTCACGTTTAGGCTCCGGGTATAAATATTGGACATCGGCTATTGTAAAGGACATACAATCAATCAAATACAATATACCTTTTTCAACTCTAGCCAACCCTTAGGAGTAGAAGTAGAGTAGATCTCGATGAGTTCTTTAGCTAGCAGGGCTGCATCGGTCCGGCCCACCTCCAATTTGTCTATAAGTACCATCATGGCTTATACTTTGGTTTGTATGGCTGCATCGATCCGGTCGACCTCCAATGCAAACTCTAGTATAAGCTAGTTATCGACTCATGTCTAGTTCAAGTACATCTACATCGATCCGGTCAACCTCCACTATTCGAACTAGGTTAAGGTCAAGTTATCGGCTCTATCTAAGGGTGGCGTCCTTCAAGTAGATTCATGAAGTTACCGATATTGCTGATGTTTTTATTATTATTAGCTTGCAACAACATCAATCCACCCGATCAAGATCGATTTAGATCGGCCTTATATCCTTTCAGTCTGTCGTTCGCTTTATTACAACACGATGTTTCTCACTCTGAGCGACGGGTTACGTTTCATCGACTATTCTACTTCAATCTTGATCATGCATAGTACGCGGTTAAGGCATGTGTAATCTTGAAGAGGTTTGCTGGCTAGTTAAATCTATTCTATAGTTCACCATTATGGCTATAACGATCCGGTCGATCCCCACTGATGGCACTATAGATGGGAGGATGCTAGTTAGTAGACTTGTTCTTATTTAGGCATGACCTTAGCTGTTTGCTATGCCTGCATTGACTAAATAGCCGATCGCTTATGTGTTAACGCCTACAGTGTGTGTCCATGATTCTGTTAAGCGTGGGTAGATCTGTGTACTTTAAGGGTTTGATTTGTTGTCTTTATCATGACTGCATCGATCCAGTCAAACCCCACTGTTTGAGATAGTAGGTTAAGTCTGATGAGTCCAAAGGTTTGTCCATGTGAAATAGTCGATTGTTCACACGATGTAGTCCCTTTTCACCTAAATCGGCTATTTCAGCCGATTCATCTGAGCCTTCATGTATAGCATGTCTTTCGGAAAGCCTATCGAAGTATAGATGGTTTTATGGATTCTTCGGTTTTAATTTGTTATTATCATCATAGCTGTCATCAATCCAGTCGAACCTCACTGTTGATTGTAATAGATTAGATTTAGAGCGTTTGTAGATTCATTGGTATTAGATAACCAATTTGTTTGCATGCTATATCTTTTCCTGATTAGATTCATCGGCTCAATGATTTATACTGGTAATATCCACCTAGCTGATGATCTCATTTACATCTATGTGTATTGTACTTATTAACATGAAATCAATCGCTACCCATGAACTTTATAGTCCGTAACAGTCGATTTCTGTGCGTATCAACTATTTAGTCGTTTTTTCCATCTGTCTGCTCTCGAAGTGGCATAGTTGGAACTATCTAGGCACAGACCAGCATGTTCCACCTTAAATTACTAATAAACTTTCTCTCCTTGTTAGTTGCAGGGTTAAATTGACTAGCATGTCTTGGGAGAAATATGTAGGATCGGTTATCCTTGTGTTGAAGCCAAGCGGATCTCTAGCTCCATCGAGCAGATCCTTCTGGCTTACCGTGTGTCGATGCATTTTTCATGCTAACACACATTTTGGCATGCCTAGTGGGACCCCACAATCATCATGGTGGCTTACAACAACAGTGACATCCTTATGGTGCCTTATGAAGACCTATCTGATGGAGATAAAGATGTCATCAGCAAAGCAATAGAAGAATTTCAGAACAAGTGTTTGTTGTCCTACACCAAGACACGTGACAATACAGTTGTTTAGAAATATCCATTATCAAGAGTTCTGTTGCCTGGGGAGATAGATGAAGATGAAGCTGAAGATAGGCATTTCTTTGTAGAAGCTGTAAACAAGTCTGTTCATGATGCCATGTCAAATCATAATGAAGTTTTCTTGAACACATTCCACAACACCATGAAAGAGGTGTTTCATGGGTTTCTAATTGATCAGGTTGGGCCAGCTTATTACAACATTCCACATCCGTCGACTCAGGGGACTAGTCAAGCTAGTACTAGCCATCAAGAAACAGCACCCGCTGGTAATGATGATATTCAGGTGGTTCAGAGCTCATCTGAGCAAGTTTTGGGTGCTACTACTAATCAGATACAGTATAATCCTGGATTGTCAGAATAGCATGTGCAACAACCAATGGGGCAAGTTCGGAATCAAATAGTCAATCTTGGCACATCAGGCCAGATACCATCGTCAGCTCAAAAAATAGCACCATTAGTTTAAAGGATTCATAGAGATAGAGATCCTGACATCTACAAGCAGAGACTTCAAGTAGCAAACCAGCAAAGGACCTAGTAGATAGAGATTCCACAAGGGTATCATTATGGCATAGATTACAACACCCTTCACTTGATTCCAAATCCAGGGTATCAGGGTACCCAAAATTTTAATCCACAAATGGGTCAACAATTGTAGAGTAATCCAAATTTAAATGCTGATGAGTTGTTGCTTAGAGTGACCGAGATGATAAAGAATCAGTTCAGTTTGAAGCCAAAAGGGTAGACCTTCTCGTACAAACGCCCATATCCAAAATGGTATGATTTGATCGCTCTTCTGGCGAATTACAGGCTCCCGGAGTTTGCTAAGTTCACTGGTCAAGATAGCACAAGCACAATAGAATATGTTAGTCGGTATCTTACATAGTTGGGCAAAGCATCCATTGAAGAGGCCCATCGAGTTCATTTCTCCTCCTTGTCTCTATCGGGGCTAGCCTTCACTTGGTTTTCATCACTGCCAGTTAATTTCATTGCCAATTGGGCTGACCTAGAGAAGAAGTTTTATACATATTTTTATACTGGGACTAGAGAAAAAAGATTACCAATTTGATGACCATAAGGCAGAGAACTAATGAATTAGGCACCGAGTTTCTTCAGAGGTTCTAAGAGACTAGAAATTTGTGCTTCTCATTGAACTTGACCGATGATCAACTTGCTACTTTGGCCATTCAAGGAATATTGCCAACATGGAGAGAGAAGCTGCTGGGATAAAAATTTGACAACCTAGGTCAGCTGGCTCAACGAGTGGCAGTGCTCAGTAGCCAGTTCCAGAATATGCACAGAGACACCTGATTCTAGAAAAGTACCACAATGGCCGAAGCCTATAATCCATATTCAGTTGATGACGACTATGAGGATGATAAAGAAGAAGAGGTTGCTATGGCCAAATGGAATTGGGGTAAGAAGACAGTAATGGTGCCAAATCCTTAAGGAAGAGGAGTCAAAGAGAGCTATGACTTTGATGTCACAAAATCAGACAAGCTCTTCGATTTCTTGCTCGAGAAGGGACAGATCAAGTTGCCTGACAATCATGTTATGTTGCCTCCTAATCAGTTAAAGAATAAGAAGTTCTGTAAATTTCACAATGCCACTTCTCATTCTACTAATGAGTGCATAATTTTTGGCAACATATACAGAGGGCTATTCAACAAGGAAGGCTCAAATTTGATATGCCTCGAAAGATGAAAGTTGATGACAATCCTTTCCCTAGAGATCAGAACATAGTTGATGCTAGGTTGCTCAAAGGAAAGACTAAAGTCCTAACATCAACCAGATCAAAAGAAACCAGAACAGTCGATCCCAAGATGCAAATATCGGCTAATAGAGAAATTAGAAGGCGTCATGACCAACAAAAGAGCTAATATGAGCAGGGAGAAACATCGAAGGATGGGGTGATAAGGCCACGTGTTACATCTCAAATTTTGTTGAACAAATGGCAGCGCAGAAGGAAAAGGATTATTAGCGTTGGTTAGAAGAGCAGGAATACCAGTGTCAGCAGGAAAAAGAGAGGTATGAAAGAAAGCAAGCTGAATCACATTGGAATTGTCCTTTCTTCAGACATTGCTGGAACGAAGGTTTGAAATTGCCTACCAGAAATAATTATCTGAAATGCAGCGAGCAATATTGGGAGTTCAGGCAATCTCAAGCCAACCGCTGGTCTATCCATGCTCAAGATGAGTATCATCATAATAGCATGGATCGGCGTCTAAAAAATAGAAGTGTTCATGATCGGCTAGGAAAGCGAGTTGTTGATCAAAACTAGGTTGATTATGAAGAAGAAAGTAAAGAAGAAGAATATGTTTGGCAGGAAGGCCAATGGTGTCCAAGAGGTCTGACAAGAAGCTAGAAAAAAAGAGTGCAACGGCTAAGGAACAGAGAACTAGAATAGGCTCAAGCATCTGGTAGACCTCAAGTGTGGCGTGATAAATGAATATGATAGAGGGCAACCATCGGCTAATATTCAAATGGCTTTTCTGTTGCCACCAGAATTCAGAGCTATAGCAGATCAAGAATTTTACTCAGATTTTGATGAATCAAAATATGAGGAGATAGTTGCCAAGTTGATAGTTATACAGTAGGCTATATTCGATAAACTAGTCAAGCATCGGCACTTAAAGGCTTTATATATAAAATGTTTTGTTAATGGGAAGCCGATGAATAAGATGTTGGTGGATGGAGGTGTTTCTGCCAATCTTATGCCTTACACCACTTTTTGTAAACTTGGCAAAGGACCCAGAGATTTGATTGAGACTGACATGAGGCTTAAGGATTTTGGGGCTAGTGCGTCTAAGACTCGGGGTGCAATGAACGTCGAATGGACAATCGGGAGTAAGACTTTGCTCACCACATTCTTCATCATCGATGGAAAAGGTTCATACAATTTACTCCTCGATTGTGATTGGATTCATGCAAACTACTGTGTGCCATCAACCATGCATCAATGTTTGATTCAATGGCAAGAAGATGATGTCGAGCTAGTTCGCGCTGATGAATATGTGAGTATCGCAATAGCCGATCTAGCATTTTGGGAGCTAGAAGACTTTGAGTGCTTTTTTGGCAAGTTATGGGAAGGAGGCTTCATTAGAATCAATAATGAAAGCCAATAGCCGATCCAAGTAGTCAACTTTGAAAAATTGTTTTAATGGATAATCCAATAGATGGTACAGATGACAAACTAGGACATGGCTTTATGTCGTCGATGAATTAGAAGAGGTAAATATTGGTTTTGGAGATAGGCCTAGGCCAACATATGTAAGTGCCAAGTTGGATCCAGAGTATAAGCAAGAGTTGGTCGATTTATTAAAGAAATTTAAAGACTATTTTGTTTGGGAATACTATGAGATGCCTGGTCTAGACCAATTGATTGTTGAACATCGGTTGCCAATCAAACCTGGATATCGGCTGTTTAAACAAGCTTCGAGGAGATTCAACCTAAACATACTTGATGATATCAAAAAGGAGACTGAAAGATTACTAGAAGCAAAGTTTATCTGACTGTGCCGATATGCAGAGTGGATATCGAATGTTGTTCCTATGTATAAGAAGAATGGAAAGTTAAGAGTTTGCATCGATTTTAGAGATCTAAATAAGGCTACACCCATGGATGGTTTTCCAATGTCGATAGCTGATATGTTGGTGGATGTAGTAGCCGGGCACAAAGTTATTAGCTTCATGGAAGGCAATGTAGGATATAACTAAATTTTCATGGCTAAGGAAGACATAGCAAAGACAACTTTTAGATACCCTGGCGCAATCAGTTTATTTGAATGGGTTGTAATGACCTTTGGTCTAAAGAATGCCAATGCAACTTATCAGAGGGCAATGAATTATATTTTTCATAAGTTGATCGACAGGATTGTTGAAATCTACATTGATGATGTGATGATAAAATCCAAGGGGTATAAGGAACATCTAGCTGATTTGCGGGAGACTCTGCAGTGCATAAGAAAACATGGTCTAAAGATGAATCCTAATAAGTTTTCCTTTGGAGTATCAGCTAGACAATTCTTGGGTTTTATGGTACACGAGAGAGGAATCGAAATTGGTCAAAAAAGCATGAAAGCAGTTGATGAGGTAGCACCCCGACTACTAAAACAGAGTTACAATCTTTGTTTGGTAAGATTAATTTTATCAGGAGGTTTATTTTGAATTTGTCAAAGAGAGTTCTATCATTTTCTCCCTTGTTGAAGTTGAAAATGATCAAGAATTTAAATGGGGTGACGTACAACAAAAAGTGTTTGAGGAGATAAAAGAATACATGAAATGTCCACCCGTGCTGGTCCCTCCTCGGTAAGGCAAGCCTTTTAAGTTGTATGTATCGGCTGATGACCAAACGATTGGATCGGCCCTGATGCAAGAGTTCTAAGGGAAAGAGTGAGTTGTTTTCTATCTCAGTCGGAGGATTCTAGATCTAGAGACAAGATATTCTCCCGTCGAGAAGTTATGCTTATGCTTATATTTCTCTTGCACTAAGTTACGACATTACTTGTTGTTGGCTGAGTGTATAGTTGTCTCCAAGACTGATGTGATGCAGCACATGCTATCAATGCCAATATTAAAAGGAAGAATGGGAAAGTGGATTCTTGCATTGTCAGAATTTGACTTGAGGTATGAATCAGCTCAAGCGGTCAAAGGGCAAGTAATAGCCAATTTTGTCACCCAACATCATAAGCCAAGTGTTGGCTATGTGGACCTAGTACCCTAGATGTTGTTCTTTGATGGGTCATCATGCAAGCAAGGTGGTGGCGTTGGTATTGTTATTATTTCACCTCAGGGGGCAAGTTTTGAGTTTGCTTTTCCAACTGAGCCAATGATTACCGACAACCAGGCAGAATATGAAGCTATTCTTAAGGGGCTTCAACTTCTTCATGAAGTAAAGGCCGAAGCAATTGAAGTATTTGGAGATTCATTGTTAATTATTAATCAATTGGTTGGCCTATATGAGTGCAAAGAAGATGCTCTGAGGGGATATTATGATGAGTGCCAAGGGTTGCTCAAGGAATTTCCTCATGTCTCTCTTCAATATATTCGAAGAGCACAAAATCAAGAAGCTAATTATTTAGCTCAAAGTGCGTTAGGTTATCGAGTGTTTCAAGAGGTCTTAAGTAGTGAAGCCTCGAATAATGATTGGAGAGTTGAAATAGTCGATTACCTTAGGAATCCATCATAGAAAGTTACCATGAAGCTAAGGTACAAATCGACTAAATATGTTTACTAGATGATCAGCTATATTACAAAACAGTAAATGGGGTGTTGCTTAAATGCTTAAATCAAGAAGAAGCTAAGGTGTTGATGGGCAAAGTACATGAGGGGATATGTGGAGCTCATCAATCAGCTTATAAGATGAAATGGATTATTCGTAGGACTGGATATTTCTAGCCAACAATACTGGAAGACTGTTTTGAATACTATAAGGGGTGCCAAGACTGTCAATGTTTTGGTAATGTTCAAAGATCACTCGCATCGGCTATGAATCCAATAATCAAACCATCGTTGTTTCAAGGTTGGGGAATTAATCTAATTGGTCAGATTTTTCCACCTTCAAGTAAAGGACATAAGTTCATATTGATAGCAACATATTACTTCCTTAAGTGGGTTGAGGCAATTCCTCTAAAGATGGTAACCTCAAAGAACATGGTTGATTTTGTCAAAGAGCATATTATGTATCATTTTGGAATTCCTCAAACTATTACCACCAATCAGGGACAATGTTCACATCAGAAGAGTTTGGAGATTTTGCTGCTAGTATGGGAATTAAGCTACTAAATTCTTCTCCTTACTATGCTCAGGCTAATAGCTAGGTAGAGGTGTCCAATCAGATTATGATTAAGCTGATCAAGAAAAAGATTGAGGAGCAGCCAAGGAAGTGGCATTCAACGCTTAATGAGGCATTATGGGCATATAGGATGGCCTATCATGGATTGATTAAAACACTATCTTATGAACTTGTGTATGGTCATAATGCAGTCCTTCCTTGGTACATTTGAACTGGATCGAGACATGTCACATTGCAAAATGATTTGTCAACCGAAGTCTACAAGAATCTTATGATAAATGACTTAGAGGACTTAAGTTGCTATTGGTTGCATGCTCTTGAGAATATCAAAGCCAATAAACTGAGGATTGCAAAGTATTATAATAAAAAGGTCAAGGGCAAACAATTTTCTGAAGGAGACTTAGTATGGAAAGTAAAATTACCGATCGGGTCAAAGCATAGCAGGTTCAACAAATGGTCGCCTATTTGGGAAGGACCTTATCGGATTAACATTATGCGCCTAGCAATGGTTATATTTTGGAAACACTAGGAGGAGGAGAAGAGTTCGATAAAGCAATCAATGGAAAATATCTAAAGAAATATTATCCTAGTGTTTGGATTAATACTTGACAGTTGATTAGTTTGATCATCGGTTCTAATAGCCGATACCAGAAGGGTGTCGCCTCTAGTTCAAAAATAAACCCGAAGGGGGAAAAGCCAATACGATATGTATCGCCTATAAGAGCAAAGCAAACATGGATAAATTGATGCATAGAACATGAAGTACGAAGCAAAAAGGAAACCACTTAAGACAAAGAAATTGTTTGCTAGTGTCACCTATTACAAGCTACAGGCCAGAAAATACTTGGCGGTCATGATCCCTAGGGTGTTCAGTGGCTAGAAAACCATGGGGAAGAAGCCGAAGCTCGTGGCTAGAATGGGCTTGCGCAGCAGCCAACGCCATGGCAGCACCATGATGAACGCCATGAAGAGCGACCTCTCTGACATGGTTTAGGATGTCATGCAAGCGAACCACTAGAACGGCACCTCCAGCATTGATGAATCGCGCCGCATACTCCGTAGCTGATTGAAGGCATTCTAGCTGAGCCAATAGATCTAAAAGATTAAAGGGAGGTATGATCAAGATCTTGAAGATAAAATTAAGTAGGGATAGAAAGTTGTGGTAGGCATCTCATCCATGATTCTTGTTTTAGCCTTGGCCAACCTAACCTCCACCGGGTCGGCCTTAGAGGGTGATCAGCATTGAGCCATGGCCAGAGCTGATTTTGTGATGGAGAGGCAGTCGGCGAGCTTCTAGCTGGCATGATCGATGGAGGTGAGCAGATCGTTATTGTCGATCCACCTCCTCGGGTAGCAGGGGATTTGGTGGTGAGTTGTTGACGAGGATGACCCTAGAAGTTGAGCGGAATTGGCCCTATGCTCTAGGACGGTGGGAGCATCCCTGGTTGCAAACTCCTGATTACAAAGACGCTAGTGTGATGGCATAGACCCATTGAAGACCTCCTCAACAGACCTCTTGTTGTTCTCCATGCCTTTAAACCTATGGGAAGGTAGAATCACACCAAAGATATAGAAGGTTTGGGGCGAGGTAGGTTGTTTTTCGATCCACAACCGTGGCCCGTATATATAGTTTGGGAGGTAAGAAGATAGGCTTCACCGGGGTTATGGAATTAAAGTCAGATATGGAAATAGATCGGCACTCTAGAAATTTAGGGGACAGATCATGAAGAGATAACAAATTTAGAGTTATTGCTTCCCATAATTACAAAATATCATGGGATTGATATGAAAGGTTTGCATTGACTAGCGATCAGCCCATCAAGACTTCTTTGGATTGAAGGGAGTTCGGATAAGGTCATCATGAACCGAGTCACATCGGCCTGTTGATAAAATTGCATTAGGGGAAAGGGAAAGGCTGCTTGCTTAAAAGATGCCCATATACCCAACTAATTTCTCGGTGATTGGGAAACAATGGGAAAGAAAGCCGCCTACTAAAAGCTGCCCATTTCTCGGTGGCTGAGAAACCATGGGAAAGAAGTCTATGGTTTTCCCGATGGGCATTTGATGAAGCAAACAAGGGGAAGGTGTCCACACATTTTAGCCCTTGCAAACGCTAGAATAGATCTGTGATCATGGATAGAAGACTCAGGCGATATCACAAGAATTCTTCTAACCATGGTAGCTGATCCTCTTGCTCGACAAGGTGCTAAGATGAGAGACACAATCACCCTATGCACAAGAATTATTCTAACCACTCAAGATCCTCATAGTAAGGTACTAGACCATGGAGGGTCCAGCGAAGCTAGAGGCACTCGAGGAAGCAAGCAGAAGAGAAACATAACTGAGTTGTTGAATTGCTCTCGCTAGAGTCGGATAGACATTTTATAGTTGGCCTAGAAAGATGGATCCAAATGCCCGTGAGGCAATGATGCTCTTGTAAAGTTTTGAAGCATGGGCTCATAAGCTAACAAAGATGATGATAGATAGTAGACCCTAGGTCAGGATTCTCTACCCATGACTATGGACCTATCGGAGACATAGGCATGGAAATTTTGGAATAAAATTACTTTTATCCCACAATTGGGGGGGCATGTGTTTACACCAAAATTTGGGAACAGGAATACGGGAACTCGAAGCTCCCAAAATCGTGTCATCAAGGAATCGATTACATAAAAGTTGATATCAGCTGATTCAAATATAGGACTAGAATCGGCTCTGTTTAGGTGATGCCTGCAGATAATGACAAAAGCTACGGTTGGCGTTAGGGGAAAACATGTTGGACTCTACAAAAAGGAAAAGATTAGGGTCCAAGTTATCTTAAATTAGGAATGTTTTATTTTATACCAAAGATTGTAATTAGTCGTACATGAGTAGGATTCATGTTTAGGCTCTGGGTATAAATATTGGACCCCGGCTATTGTAAAGGACATGAAATCAATCAAATACAATTTACCTTTTTTGGCTCCGACCAACCCTTAGGAGTAGGAGTAGAGTAGATCTTGGTGAGTTCTTCAACAAGCAGGGCTGCATCGGTCCGGCCGACCTCTGGTTTGTCTGTAAGTACCATCATGGCTTATACTTTGGTTTGTACGGCTACATCAATCTGGCCGACTTCCACTACAAACTCTAGTATAATCTAGTTATCGACTCATGTCTAGTTCAACTACGTCTACATCGATCTAGATGACCTCCACTGCTCGAACTAGATTAAGGTCAAGTTATCAGCTCTATCTAAGTGTGGTGTCCTTTCGGTAGATTCATGAAGTTACCGATCTTGCTGATGTTTTCATTGTTATTAGTTTGCAGCAAAATTAATCCACCCGATCAATATCGATTTAGATCGGCCTTATATCCTTTCAGTCCGTCATTCGCTTTATTACAACACAATGTTTCTCACTCTGAGCGACGAGTTACGTTTCATCGGCTGTTCTACTTCGATCTTGATCGTGCATAGTATGCGGTTAAGGCATGTATAATCTTGAAGAGGTTTGCTGGCTAGTTAAATCTAGTCTATAGTTCACCATTATGGTTGTAACGATCCGGTTGATCCCCACTGTTGGCACTGTAGATTCGAGGATGCTAGTTAGTAGACTTGTTCTTGATTAGGTGTGACCTTAGCTGTTTGCTATGCCTGCATCGGCTAAATAGCTGATCGCCTATGTGTTAACACCTACAGTGTGTGCCATGATTCTGTTAAGCGTGAGTAGATCTCTGTACTTAAGGGTTTGATTTGTTGTCTTTATCATGGCTACATCGATCCGGTTGAAACCCACTGTTAGAGATAGTAGGTTAAGTCTAATGAGTCCATAGGTTTATCCATGTGAAATAGTCGATTGTTCACACATTGTAGTCCCTTTTCACCATAATCTGAGCCTTCACGTGTAGCCACTGTTTGCCTAAACAGTCGTTTAGCCCATTTAAACACCATGTAAACGCTACATGGTGGTCTGCCGTTTCCATTTAATCACCCGTTTACCCCGTTTAATTGGCCATTTAGCCCGTTTAATGGGACGTTTTGCCCAAATAATGGCTAAACGGTAGGTGACCGACTGTTTACCATTTAGCGTTTAGGAAAACACTACGTATAGCATATCTTTCGGAAAGCCTATTGAAGTATAGATGGTTTTATGGATTCTTTGGTTTTAATTTGTTATTATCATCATAGTTGCCATCGATCTAGTTGAACCTCACTATTGATGGTAACAGATTAGATTCAGAGCGTTTGTAGATCCATTGGTATTATATAGTTGATTTGGTTGCATGCTATATCTTTTCCTGATTAGATTCATCGGCTCAACAATTTATACTGGTAATATCCACCTAGCTGATGATCTCATTTACATCTATGTGTACTGTACCTGTCAACATGAAATCAATCACTACCCACAAACTTTACAGTTCATAACAGCCAATTTCTATGCATATCGGCTATTTAGTCATTTTTCCTGTCTAGCTGCTCCCGAAGCAGCACACTTGGAACTGTCTAGGCTCAGACGAACATGTTACACCTTAAATTACTGATAAACTTTCTCTCCTTATCAATTGTAGGGTCAAATTGACTGGTGTGTCTTGGGAGGAATACGCAGGATCGGTTATCCCTGCATTGAAGCCAAGCGCATCTCTAGCTCCATCGAGCAGATCCTTCTGGCTTGCCATGTGTTGACGCAATTTTTGTGCTGACACCTATTGTGAATAACGGTAGGTTACACACGCTACCGAAAACCTAAGCATAGTAGCTACTCGAACCTACACTAGTAAGACTCCTAGGATAGGTATATCTATGCTTGTGGTTTCCATAATATTCCTATAACGTAAATGCACATAACATATATAAATAGTGATTATCCAAAAATAAGGGGTCATGCACCAAGGCTTGCCTTGGGTAGGTGCAGTGTCAGCTAAGTCAGTCAGTGGTGGCTCCAGGACCTCTTCCTGCAAGAGAATCTCCTCCTACTCCTCGATGATCTCCTTGAACTCAGGGTCACCAGTGATCATGATCTCCGCCAACTCATTCTCTACATGCATGCGATGATGATGCAACACTCAGCATTTAGGCAATAGCAACCCCAAAACTAAGAATACTCATACTAAGCTACTAAGCTAGCTCTAATGACTAAGGTACTAAGCTAACTATCATCTTTACCAAGCAAAGTGTTGGGTTCAACTAGCAAACACTCAGTTTTGCAATTTAAGGGTATATCCTTATTTCTACTAATGATTTTGTAAGGGACCGTGATGTCTAAGAGGTAGGTGAATTAGGCAACTTAAAATTCTAACTCTAAGCTATGGCCTCTAATTCCACCTAGTCAAAACCTATGCAAGAAAGCAATCTATCTAGATGTGCAACTATGATTTTGCGAGGTGTGTTGCTATCTCTACCGCAAAAAAGAGTTATGCAACCTAGGTTCCAAACCTATCAACTAGCCTATCACTAAGCTAGGAAAGTAAAGCACGAACCAAGATTGCAATGTAAATGCAGAAGCTAAAGAGTAAGGTAGAGATATGCAAACTACCATCGATGACTCTGGTATTCTTACCGAGGTATCAAGAAGCGTGCAAGCTTCCCCCTAGTTCTTGTTGGACACCTCACAAGGAATCCCTTGCAAGGGCCAAGCTCCTGGTCGAGTAACTCCGTGGATAGCCCTGGGCCTTCCCCACGTGCAAGTGGGTCTCTGGTGTGCCTTCCGGCAAGCCTGTCCCGGATTGCTCCCCGCTGTCTTCACTATCAAGCTTCTGACCAAACCGCCATGGGCCTTGTTCCCTTCGGTACACGGTGGCGGCCACACCACAAACGTGGTTGGTGTGATCTCGCAAGACTACAAGCCCCTCCAAATGTACAACAATGGTGCAAGCAAGGACCGAGTGGTAAGAGGTCTACAAACCTCACTAAACGCTAGGCCTAAACCTAGAGCAAGGGCATAAGCAGTGGTCTAATCAACCTAAGCACTTCGCAAAGCACCTATGCTAATCACCTAATGAATCACTAAGCACTATGCAAGTGGAGATCACTAAAATGGTGTACCAACACCCTTGGTATGTTTCCTCATCTCTCTCCTCTAAAATGGCCGGTTGGGGGTCTATTTATAAGCCACATAGAGAACGCTGCTGTCGTCCTAACCAGACGCGTCCAGTCGTCCCGACCGTTGAGCGTGCACATAGAGATCAGACGCACTGTCGAGTCTGGTCATCATCGATCAGACATGTCCGGTCGCATTTGCGCCACTCTAGAACCTCTCTGGACATGATCGGACGCTGCACTTTGTGCGTCTGGTCATTCAGTGCTACTGCGTCCGGTCCTCACAAAGCTGTTGCTGCGATGATGAATAGTGAAATTAGTGTGTCTAGTCATTGCCTCTCTTAGCGTTCGGTCATTGCTTCTGACACCTGTTGTTGCCGAGCAACTGATCAGATGCATCCGGACCTCATAGGGCCAAGTCAGGTCACCTCTATGGAGCTTGTTTCTTCACGATCTTGCATCTGGCTTGGTTCCTATCTTCGTGCTTGGACTTTGCTTGATATCTTGGATCCTCTCTTGTGCTTTTAGGGTCTTGCTTAAGGTGTTGATCATTGGATCATCATGTCGCCTTCGTCCAAGTCAGGTTTGGACCCTATTGAACTACAAAACAATTACTTGCAAATTCATTAGTCCAATTTGGTTGTGTTGGTCATCAAACACCAAAATCCAAAGTAAATGGGCCTAGGGTCCATTTTCCTTACAATCTCCCCCTTTTTGGTGATTGATAACAACACGACCAAAGATAGCAAATAATAAAAAATTTGGAATTTAAAAACTATTTACTTGCTAGGATGCAATGCAAAGGGCAAGGTTATATGATGCTAAAAGATACCACATGTAAACATCTTTGGAAACTTATCTTGCCCTTTCAAATGTCCCCATATGACATTATGGATTTAAGCCTCCCCCTAACTCCATAATCCACTATCCTCCCTTTCTCAGACCATTACCACTTGTAAATTATTATGATCGGGCTTGCTTTTGGTCCTAAAACTCTCCCCCTTTGGAATCAAACACCGAAAAGGAAAACATTAGTAGCACAAGGGAGGTTCAAACTTTGTGATCCTTTATATGTGGAGTGGAATAGGTTACAAAATTTGACTCTCACATTACATAGACTAAGCTCCCCCTAAATATATGCATACATATGGTGGAGAATGTAGTTTATGCATAATTGGCAAATTAATGCTCAAGGGAGTTTAATCTTTATAATGTATGGAGAAAGCATATTAATACCAAAGTGAAATCAACATGATGATATTGGTTTAGAAATACCACATGTGGAAACCAATTTGATTTATACCACTTGCAATAAGTGGTGGACATTTGAAGTATGATGCTTGACTCTGGGGACTCCATTTTCCTTGCAATGAGACTACCACACACATGATAAGCTTGAAATGGTGTTAGTCTCAAAGCATCCAACTTGTAGAGTAACCTCCCCTTAAATTTATGCACACAAGTATGGAATACTTGTAGGAGACATGCACATTGATTTTAGAATAAAAATACCAATTGAAAGATGACATCACATGAATGTGAGAATCATTTTCAAAAATGATGTTCGAGAGAAATTATCTACAATTGGACTTTAGCACAAATTAGATGAACAATTGTAAAACAAGCTATGTGCTGTGCTCCTAAACAATTTAAACCATGTAGGTTTGCTGCAGGGGTTAAGAGTAAAACCGAGCAAGCCTACCATAAGATATACCTAGTGTATGCAAGACAAAAGATTAAACATGCAAATGCAAACCTAGGCATGAAAAGGAACTACAAGCTAATTGAAATTGCAAGAAATTAAATCTAGTTACATAACATGGGAAGGGGAATTTGGGTCCATAGTATTCACTCACCCACTTGGCAATTACCTTGTCCATAATGATGCACCCCATGAAATGCACCCATACTTTGCCAAGTCTCCAAATTCCCCGAAGTCCATCAGACTTCTCATTTCCCTTTCAGGATCCAAACCTTCTTGGTGCTCTTTATGTTGGAAATGATCTCATTTGGCACCCAAATGCATTTGGCCCCATTGTTGGCTTGCTTGTTCACCTTGATGGCCACCACCTTATATTTTTCTTCTTCTTCAAGAGATAAGGTATGGAGGCCTTTTTGTCCACCTTGTTGGTGTAGGTGTTGGAGAGCTTGCTTGTTTCCTTTTTGTTTTTCTCTTTCTTCTTAGCTCCTCCCCCATTCTTCACCTTGCACTCATAGGACTTGTGGCCTTCCTTGTGGCACATGTAGCAAACCACGGTTTGTCCTTCATCAAGCTTCTTCACTCCCTTAACGGTGTTATCTTGATGATGTTGGGCTTGCTTGGTTTTGCCTTTTACTTGAGTCAAGTCCTTGGTAAGGTGAGCCACTTCTTGCTTGAGTTGCTCATTCTCCATTGCGACCTCTTGTGTGCATGTATCTACAATAACTTTCTCAACACAAACTTGGTTGCACAAGGGTGAGTCTAAACATAAATCATTGCAAGAAGTAGAAGAATCCTTTTTAGGCATATCAAAGAGAGAACTTTGGTTTTTAGGTGCCTTGGTGAGGGTTGTACCAATGGCTTCAAGATTAGTAGCTTTATTTGTTAGCTCATCACAATGTTTGCACATGGTTTCCATTTTAGCAAGCAAAATTTTATAAGCATCTTGTGAGCTAGCTAACTTTTCTTTTAATTTTTTATTTTTCTTTACAAGTTTCTCATCATTGATTGTGCATGCATTTGTTGTTACACTAGCCTCAAGTTGCTCAATTTTAGTAGATAGTTCAATATTGAGATTAGCAAATATCTCATATTGTTCAAGTAAGGTTTTATATGCTTCTTGTGAACTATCTAGCTTTTCTTGCATCATTTTTAGCTTCTTTTGTTGGCTAGTGCAAGCCTTAGCATATTTAAGATTTTCTTGCACAAGTTCATTAAGAGAAGGCATTTCATCATCACTATCATTCTCACTAGAGGATGAGCTTTCATTATCTCATGCCATAAGGCACACACAAGAAGAGCTTGATTATGAGTACTTGTGGCTTCACCTCTTGTGATGGTCTTCTTCTTCACTTGAAGAATCATCCCATGACCTTATTGATGTGAGGGCTTTGTCCTTGCACGTCTTCTTCTTTGTCTTGGGTGTGGGCTTGTTTGGACAAACTTCCACAAAGTGCCCCAACTCACCGCATCCATAGCATCCTTTCTTTCTTTGCTCATTTCTTTGATTTGTGAAGATGAAATCTTGAATTTGGATGGGCACACCCTTGACATTGAGCCTTTGGATCATCTTCTCCACCTTATTGATAAGTTTGATTGATTCTTCATTAAGGTCGGAGGTGGAGGTGGAAGATTGATCATCATCACTTGAATCTTCTTCTTCATCATCATCTTCTTCTTCATCTTCACTTGAGGAGCTTGAGCTTGAGCTTGTCTCAACTTGCTTGCCCTTCATCTTCTTTTTCTCACTACATGCAAGAGCTTTGCCTTTGCTTGATGATGAGGCTTCTTCTTGACCCATCTTCCGTGACATTTCAAATGCCACTATCTTGCCAATGACTATAGCTGGGGTCATGGTGCTCAAGTCCTCCATATTGTGAAAGATGGTGATGATGCTTGCATATTTCTTTTGTGGTAGCATAGAGATGATCTTCCTCACGATGTCTGCATCATCTAGCTTTGTTAATCCTATTGAATGGAGCCCAATGATAATTAGATTCAAACAAGAATACATATCACGAACAAGCTCATCATCATTCATTTTAAAGTAATCATAATTTTGTTTAGCTAGACAATGCTTTTGCTCATGGAAATTAGTTGTGCCGTCATGGAGCTCTTGGAGTTTTAACCAAATTTCATGTGCCATATTTAAAGTGAACACTTGGTTAAACACATCCATGCTAAAAGATTCAAACAAGCAATTTTTAGCTATAGCATTGAAATGATTCTTCACTCTTTATGGGTTTATCGAGATTCTTAATGGGTTTCATCCCGTCACGAGTGACTCTCTAAACACCCAAATCTACCGCCTCAAGGTGACAAGCCATTCTAGCTTTATAGTAGGGGAAGTTAGTGTCATCAAAGTACAAAGGTCTAGAGTTATCCATCCCAGCCACTCTAAATAGCGTCAACTCAATGGGGGTGAAGCCAAATGTCCAAATTAAGCCAACCGGCTCTGATACCACTTGTAAGGGACCATGACGCCTAAGCGGGGGTGAATTAGGCAACTTAAAATTCTAACTCTAAACTATGCCCTCTAATTCCACCTAGTCAAAACCTATACAAGAAAAGAATCTATCTAGATGTGCAACTATGGTTTTGCTAGGTGTGTTGCTATCTCTACTGTAAAAAGGAATTGTGCAACCTAGGTTTCAAACCATTCAACTAGCCTATCAATAAGCTAGGAAAGTAAAGCACAAACCAAGATTGCAATGTAAATGCGGAAGCTAAAGAGTAAGGTAGAGATATGCAAACTCCCATTGATGACTCCGGTATTTTTACCGAGGTATCGAGAAGCACACAAGCTTCCCCCTAGTCCTCGTTGGAGCCCCTCACAAGGGCCAAGCTCCCTATCAGGGTAACTCCATGGATAGCCCTGGGCCTTCCCCACACGTAAGTGGGTCTTTGGTGTGCCTTCCAGCAAGCCTCTCCTAGACCGCTCCCCACCGTCTTCACTATCAAGCTTTCGACCGAACCGCCGTGGGCCTTATTCCCTTTGGTACACGGTGGCGGCCACACCACAAATATGGTTGGTATGATCTCATAAGACTACAAGCCCCTCTGATATACAACAATGGTGTGCGCAAGCACCGAGTGGTAAGAGGTGTGCAAACCTCACTAAACACTAGGCCTAAACCTAGAGAAGCGCATAAGCGGTGGTCTAATCAACCTAAGCTCTTCGCAAAGCACCTACGCTAATCACCTAATGAATCACTGAGCTCTATGCAAGTGGAGATCACTAAAATGGTGTATCAACACCCTTGGTATGTTTCCTCAGCTCTCCCCTCTCCAATGGCTAGTTGGGGGTCTATTTATAAGCCACATAGAGAAAGTAGCCATTGGGGGCCAAACCCAGCTTTCTGCTACTGACCGAACGCTGCTGTCATCCTGACCGGACGCGTCCGGTCGTCCTGACCATTGAGCACGCGCGTAGAGATTAGACGCACTACCGAGTCCGGTCATCATCGATCGGATGCGTTCGGTCGCATTTGCGCCGCTCTGGAACCTCTCTACACATGATCGGACGCTTCACTTTGTGCGTCTGGTCATCCAGTGCCGCTGTGTCCGGTCCTCACTGAGTTGTTGCCACGATGATGAACAGTGAAATCTGTGCGTTCGGTCACTGCCTCGCTCAGCGTTCGGTCACTAATGCTATTGCCGAGCAATTGATCAGACGCGTTCGGTCCTCATAGGGCCACGTCCGGTCACCTTTGTCGAGCTCATTTCTTCACGATCTTACGTCCGGCTTGGTTCCTATCTTTGTGCTTAGACTTTGGTTGATATCTTGGATCCTCTCTTGTGCTTCTAGGGTCTTGCTTAAGGTGTTGATCATCGGATCATCATGTCACCTTCATCCAAGTCACGTTTGCACCCTATTTAACTACAAAATAATTACTTGCAAATTAATTAGTCAAATTTGGTTGTGTTGGTCATCAAATACCAAAATCCAAAGTAAATGGGCCTAGGGTCCATTTTCCTTACAGATTTAATGTATATTGAAACAAAGAGCATTTAACTACCCTAATGCTTAGTCTATTCTAAGGCTACAAAAATTGCAATGAGCACCTAATAATACAATAAAGCTACTATAAAAATTTTAGGACTAAAGCTATCACCTATTTGACCACAAAAATTTGTACAATAATTATCCTAATAATATAAAACATTTTCAAATGATTTAATAGCTCCTGGTATCAACATGTACATATATGAACTAAATACGCTAACAGATAGAGCACAATTTTAGGAACCTAACAAAAATTGTTTCATAATTTTAGGACACCTACATGATTTTATATAATTTACCAAAGATTAGCTCAAAAATTAAATTAGAAAACTATTTCTCATTCCTTAGGAAAAGAAAAACAAAACCTCCCACGCGGCCCACATGAGGCTAGCCCATGGCGGAGAAGCCAGGGTGCACTGGAGTTTTAGCAGAAAGTCCCTGTGCTTTCTGCTATTAACACGACCACTATGCACCCTATTCCTTTAGTTAGCGATTATGCATGAAGGCCCCTCGAAGAGACTCATCTTCACATCTGGAAGGTCCCCGAAACCCTCACGCTCGTAGGCGCAGCGGTGGCTAGCATGGAACCGCTATGCCGGCCAACTAGGACCTGCATAGACCTAGCTATGGGGTCGATGCTCACCTACGAATCGATGCGCAATGCTGGGCAATGGTTAGAAGATAGGAGATGAAGTAGGGCAACTTCTGCATGTCGACGGGCAACCTGCGGTGGCGACGACAATGTTCTGGTGAGCCATGGCACTAAGGAAGTAGTAGAGGTAGCGGGTGAGCATTAGTGACTCACCAAGGACCTGGCCGAGGCAATGGTTCGGCCAGAGACGCCCCAAGCAAGGCTGACCAAGTATGCGCGGTGAGCTCGACGATGAGCTATGGCGGACACGACCACGTTAGTAGTGTCAAGACAATGGTAGGGGTATGGCTTAGGTGCACATGGCAAGGAGGGGTTCAAGGCGAGTCTAGCGGTGCAGCCAATTTGGCCCGAGGTGGTCAGGTGGGAGCTGCCCTCGATGATGGGCGGACTTGGACTTATTGGCATGGTGGTGGGGAAAAGCTCTAAAATTGAAGCTCGATCGGGCGCCATTCAAGGTGGGTAGCTAGGCAGCTGGGTGACAGAGCTAGCAACGTGATGAATTAGGCGATGGTGACTCCTCCCTGCTTGTTTTAATAGTGTGGCTCAGTCCACCAAGGCAGCAATGAAGAGAGAGGGGAGGGGGTAGCTCAGAGCTTAGCTCGTCCTCGCCTTGGCGAGACACGAGTGGCATGATCAGGATGCACACGCGTAGGTGCTATGGACAAGGCATGCATGCATCTATGACCGACATGGCACGAGCGACTACCGTGCCTTAATGGGCAAGGCGATAGCAGGTATGGCCATGTGCCGATTCTATGGATACGCCAAGTGCGCACAGCAGCGGTAGGGCCACTAGCAGGGTAGATAGCGGTGAAGAGCTGCAAGGGGGTGTGGATGCGATGGCGAGGCGACGACAGCGCAGTGTGGCCATGGCGGCACCAATGGCAGCAGCGCGAGGCACACTACAAGGATTTGACCCTTATAGCACCACTTGTTTCCGCAACACCACACATTTGGTTGTAATATTTGGTTCTATGGCAACCAACGTCATAATTGGTAGCGATATATGGGCCTTATGGCCATCAAAATTGTGTGTTGTGTTAGTCATAAGCTTCGTTGCTAGACATAGGCGCTAATGCCACAATGGAAAAGGTGGTTGCGATTATGGGTGCCTATTGCCACAGCTAATGTTGAGTTATGATAATACTTATGTTGCCTTGCAATAGCTAGGTGTTGTTGCCACCGTTGTAAAGTTGGTTGCAAGTAGTTGTACATATGACAATGAAGTAATTGCGTTGTGTTAACTTTGAGCTGCGTTGCGATAGATCAGATCTATATTGCATCAAAGAAATGATTAGTTGCAAGTAGTTGTGAATAAAGCCATGATGAAACTTTGTTGCCTTAATCTTGCCCTACATTGCAATAGATTTTATTATATTGCAACCAAAAAGTCATTTGTTGCATCCGTTGATGTTCTATTGCCACCAACTCTGTACTTGGCTATATTGCAGTACATGTCGTTGCAAGAAGAGTGCTATTGCCCTTAAAATTTGTCCATGTACATTATTTATCATGCATGTGAGCCCAAAGTAAAGGATTAGACCAACCTAAAATCCAAAAGTTAAAAAATAGTAAATAAAAAATAAAAACAGGAAAAAAATCACAGCATGCGCTGGCGACACAGCCAACCCAGCAGCAACACCTAGTGGCACCAGGCGTGTGCCCACGGGAGGTCAACATGATTTTGGCCGGTTTAGTAGCATTGGGACATGGTCAGCTCTTGGCCCATACAACAAGTATTTCTAGGAGAAAAATGGGGAAAAAGAGAACTCACAAGCAAGACAATGATTCAAACAGGCGCCCATGCATAAAACCACTAAGGCACCCCCACTAGGCTATGATTCAAACCCTCAACCCTACACACTAATCAGAACAACAAAACAAATAAACAAATGAAACATATGTTACAGTAATTAGCATGATAAGATCGACACAAATGGAGTAACATTTCTCCATTTTTTAATTAGCATGTATAAGGTAAATGCAACATGTGCAAATCACTGTGGATGCAGGCAAGCACTATGAATGCAAAACGGTGCCAACAGATGAGGTGTTGCTCCTGTCCATAACAATATTCCACAGCTCATGAACCAAGCCTTAATTCAAACAAAAAACTGAGTAGCTGATGAACCAAGCCTTCAATTAACAAAAATATCACACCAACACACACATATATATATGCCGTAACAATATTTGAGTTCAATATTTCACAGCTCAGGAACCAAGCCTTAAATCAAACAAAAATTTGCGCAGCTCCTAAACCAAGCCTTCAGCTAAAAAACCACACCAATACATATAGAATCACATTTATGTAAAAAAACTCATCATCCTATCCTTGGCCTAAAGAGTTGATAGGTGCAACATGTCCATCATCGATGTAGGTGTCATCATTATCATCATTTTCATCAACTAAGTCTTCATCATTTGGTTCTGGCACATGTATAGCTTTTTCAATGATGCTGGCATCTCCGGTCACTCCTTGGAGGTCGTTCCTTGTCCAATTTGTCAACTCTTCATGTTGGCTAGAAATGGTCATGGTCTCCACACCGACATCGAGTGAGTCAATATCAATCTGTCCTTGTTGTTCGGTATCTTCAGATTCTAGCATGGAAAATAAAGTTCTAGGCTTTATTCTAACAACATTGCTTCAGTTAGATTTATTTGCGCATTTGACATAAAAAACCTGCTCAACTTGAGTCGCTAGAACATAAGGATCATTTACATATCGACAACGAGTTGTATCGATATCTATAATCCCATATTGATCCTTACTATAACCTCTACTTTTGTTCTTAGTAGCGGCAGGAACATCGTACCAATCACACTCAAACAATATGACTTCTTTTTCACCAGAAAAATCTAGTGTGATTATCTTTTTAAGGACACCGTACCAATCCATATTGCCTATATTGTCATCACCCTTCACTAAAACTCTAGAATTTTGTGTACTGAAGCTAACCTCTATAGAAACCGTTTGAAAAAGGAAATCATGGATGAAGCATCTGCTAAAAACACGAGCCATGTAATGAGGACCCTGAGAAAGGGCATATAGCTCCTCACTAATCTTCTGTTCTGCATAAACTACCTTCATCTGCACCCAATTCAAATAAATAAATAAGACAATTACAATATATTTTTTACATGTATAAGACAACATTACTCACCTTACGTTCAAACCACCCAACAAAATGCTCCCTATGTTGCTTATCAATGCCGTGTGCGCTAGTTCTTCTCATTAGCTCCTTATGCTCACTAGACATTATTGGTTGGATCCAACGGATTACATTAGTGTAACATTAATCAGGAGTACTATTCTGCTCTTACTTATCTACTATGAAAAAGTACAAAAACACAAAAAAGGTGGTAGTAACAGCTTACTTAATCCATGGAATTGCTTTGTCATAGTTTGATAATATATAGTGATGCATCCATAGCATGTCAGATCTAGAAATAGGCTCAAGTTTGCAGCCTTTCTTACTGTAGTCGATGCTCCCAAATATGCTATGCCCAGCCAGTGGTTCATTCACTATGCTCCTCTCATGACGCACTGGGCGATCCAGCTTCATGTCAATGTCTTCTAGGAAGCCAGAGCAGAATGCCATGCACTCCTCTGAGATATATCCCTCCGCTATCGAACCTTCTGGATGTGCCTTGTTCCTAACATATCCTTTAAGTGTATATAGATACCTCTCAATCGGATACTTCCACAGATAACACACTGGTCCTCCAATTTTAGTCTCCTCAGCTAAATGAACTGGCAAGTGCATCATAATATCAAAAAATGCTAGAGGGAATATCATCTCAAGCTGACATAAAGTCTCTGCAATTGAAGAGCTTAGTTTTTCAATGTCACTTTGCACCAGCTCCTTTGAACATAGGGCATTGAAAAACCTGCTAAGCTCAATCAATGGTCTAGCAACATCTTCAGGCAATATGTGATGTGCAACTAAGGGTAAAAGTTTCTGCAAAATAACATGATAGTCATGTGATTTCAGTCCAGAAACCTTACATCTGTCAAAATCCACGCATCTCTTTATATTAGACACATAACCATCAGGCATCCTCACTCCTTCTAAGAATGTACATAACATTATCTTCTCGTCCTTGCCTAAGGAGTACAGCGATGGTGGCAAAGTATACTGACCATTCTCTAGCACTGGATGCTGATCCTGCCTTATCCCAAGATGTTGCATGTCAAGCCACGCCTTGTCACTATCCTTACACTTACCATCTATGCCAAGCAACATCCCAATTATGCTCTCACAGATATTTTTCTCGATGTGCATAACATCCAAATTATGCCTTAAAAGCAATTTTTTTCCAGTAAGGCAGCTCAAAAAATATACTCTTCTTCCTCCTATTGTGCCACCTAATGTCTTCTTCACGCTGCTTCCTCTTCTTTGTGGTTGTTCCAAATTTTGGTTGCTCAAAACTTTCATACTATTGTATAACCTGTGCACCAGTCAGTGGCACAGGTGCCTCCCTCGTCTCTATCTTGTTGTTGAAGCTTTTTTTGTTCCTACGCCACCTGTGGTTCCAAGGTAGAAACTGACGATGACCCAAGTAACAGTGTTTCAACCCAAATTTCAACCATAAGTAGTCTGTATCTTTGTGGCAGTATGGGCATGCAAACATTCCTTTAGTACTCCAGCCAAAAAGCATGGCATAGGCAGGAAAATCATTTATAGTCCATAGTAGAAGCGCACGAAGAGTACAATTCTTCTTTGACTTTGCATTCCCATGTTTTAACACCTTGTACCCACAATTCCTTCAGCTCATCAATCACGGGCTACAAATAGACATCAATATTCATTCTAGGAGATTTTGGACCTGGTATCAGCATAGACATCATCCAAAACGGTTGTTTCAAACACAACCAAGGAGGCAAGTTGTAAGGAATTAGGATGATAGGCCATGTAGTGTATGCAACATTCAACATCCCAAATGGATTGAAGCCATCAGCTGCAAGACCAAGCCTTACATTGCGAGGGTCCGATGCAAAATCCTTAACCTCACTATTCACATGCTGCCATGCCAACGAGTCTGCAGGGTGACGCATTTTCCCATCACGCACCAGTTCTTCCTTATGCCAATGCATCAGTGAAGATGTTGATGCTCTCCTGTACAATCTTTGCAAACGAGGAATAAGTGGAAAATAACGAAGGATCTTACGTGGAAAACGCTTCTGTCCATCGGTAGTGACAACAAGACCATCCTTTACAGTACCCCCAAACTCTTTCCACCTAGACTGACCACATGTTGGATAGTTATCCCTTTCAGCATAATCCCCATGAAATTACACACATGCATGAATCTTTTGGTAATTGAGGCCAAGATCTCGAACAACCTTACGCACTTTGTCCAAGGATGTCGGGAGGCAATGACCATCAGGGAGCACAAGCAAGAACAGGCGAAGTATGCGTTCCAAGCAGTTGTTACTAAGACCATCCATGCACTTAATCTGAAATAGCATGACAATGAAAGAAACCTTTGTAACCTCCTTGCAACCTAGATACAATTCCTTCTTTACCTCTTCTAGTAACCGATAAAGTTTCTTTGCACTCTCATTTGGGTCTTTCTCATCGTTTCCTATGACTTCTCCATGTACAACACCACTGATCAGTGAAGAAATCAGCTCGTGGGAACCATCCGCATGATCTCTTGTGCCTTCATCAGCGTTGTCCTTCTCAACTAATAAAGGCGGACCATTACCTTCTCCTTGGATGAAACTCTCATCAAACCCTCTCGGTGCCACGTGAGTTCGAACCTCTTTTTGAGTTCGATAAGACATACAACGGCATCGAGTACATGGACATGGAGCAGTTTCTTCTTCAGATGTGCCTCCAAATATACTCTGAATATAGTTCTTGAATCATGTTTGCCATTCAGAAGTAAATCTGGACATGTGCATCCACCTCCTATCTTCATCTGACATTCTTCACACTATCAAAGATCAAGAACAACACAATCTGTCCAAAGTACTACTCCCTGCAATGACCACGAAGCCATAGAATAAATAGATGTTCTTGCAATTAACAAACTGTACAATTTAAAAAATCAACAGGAAATTTTCTAGTCGGCTGCAATGATAATCATAAGACATCAGCAAAAAAAAGTAATTAATTTCGACATTGACGATAATGCTTGTTATCATAGGCAACCATTATCTAGAGTGACAGTGACACCATTAATCTAAATATAGGCGATATACTAATGCCTCTTAATTTACAGCAACCATTAGCTATAGAGCACTTGTATCTATTGAGAAGCTAGTGCTATGTTTCCAGTTATACACTAGTATGTTTGTAGTTATAGTTCAGTTTGGGTATGAACTATCCTAGCTTAAGTAGAGAAGCTCATATTTTTAAATTAATTTATATGACAGTTAGTAATATAGTTTTAGCCTTTTTATTTTTGTAAAGCCGTTAAGAGCTATCTGAGTCGCATATATCAGATTTTCTATAATTTCTCTTTTCTAGATCATTTTCTTATTTGACGATATTATATGGTTGCTGAATCTATCTTTTTTTAAAAAAATAGATCTAATCTTCAAATAGTCTGACAGTATTTTAGTATAGAATGTGATTACTTTATATAATATGGTCCACATTCGCATATGTATTAACCATGCTGCAAAAACATACCACACCCACAATTTGACAACCATCCCAAAAAAAACTAATATGTGGCATATAAAATCATGGTACTATGTTTTAAAAATTGCATTGTTCAACCATTCAATCCTACCACCAAAACATCCTGAACAAACGGGAGTGAGGGTAAATCTAGATCTTTTGTAGCTGCCTCTTCAATGTCGCAGCGTGGAGGGGGTACAGGAGAAGCGTCGGCTATTCAATGACAAGGGTGCCGCAGCAGGGAAGCCTCTGATTGATCCTCCTCTTCTCCTCAGGGCGGCGCGAGGTGATGGCGGCGTCGATCCGAGGAACCCGCGAAGGGTGTTGCACAGGGCCGGCTTTACAAATTTATGGGCCCCTTGGGCAGTGGCAGATCTAGAATTTTATCGTAGGGTATGCCGTACAAAAAAAAATTCTTATACAATTCGGTAATACCATTTATGAAATCTGTAAACAATTGCAAATCCGCAAAATATTATACATCCATCTACTAAACGATATGACAAGTCTTAAATTCAAAGATTAAATCAGAATTCAGAAACTATTTCACAAATTGTGATGACATAAATAGTTCAAATGCTATAAAGATATAGTTAAAATTATAGGCATAAAAGAGAATAAAATACTTACAATGCTAGTTATTTGACTTATTTTGGTGATTTGCAATGATTTGAAGCGGTAGTAGTAGCCGTCGCTGCCTTCTTGGCTGCGTATTTCTGGAAAAAGAGATAATATCTCTATTTCTTTACTTGAACAATTCTAAAAAAATAATGTAACTAATTATGTATGTTTAGAGATTATAAATTATAAAATAATTAAATCTGGCAAACCTGTGTAAGTTGTCTGTTGAATTCTCGAAGTCTTTGCGAGTCTGCGTACTTTAAAAATTACAAGTACAGCGGTGGCAGCAGTAGTCCAGGTAGCTGCTGAATGCTTTCACGGCCAGAAGCCCAGAATGCTGGTAGCAGCAGTTGGCCAGCCGGTTCGCTTGGTCATATTTGGCTTATAATCCATGGCTTATCAGCCAACGAACAGTATTTTTCTCTCACACCAAATCAGTCAACAGTACTTTCAACCATAGCTTATAAGCCAAACCAGCCCAAACGAACAGGGTGCAGAACTACAGAACGTAGGCACCGCTGTCCGCGCTGGCTTCTTTTCCATGAACGAAATGGGCAGAATCACGGCCAGGACAAGATCGCCAGATCGCGCCTCGCGAGTTCGTGAGGCAGACCATAGACGTAGCGAGAGTGGTGCGGCGGCGGCTGTTGGGGATTGGGATCGTGACTTTGCAACGCGCCTAGCGGACTTAGCGGGAGGCAAGCAAAGCATCGTGTGTGTTTTTCTTTTTCTTTTTACATTATATACACAGATATATTACTCGTGTTGGCTGGACTGCAGAGTATGCCGGTGCATACCCAGCATACCCTGTAGATCCACCACTGCCCTTTGGCAAGCAAGACGATAAGGACCCGTTGAATTATGTAAAGATCAAATAATAAAAGTTCATTTGCAGCGTATACTTAGTTTGTATAAAAGATAATGATAGTACAACAAGAAAATTAAAAGAACAATAATTGTTATGATTACCTCAAATAAAAATATAATGCTTCATTGCCTTGTAAAAAACCATCTTTAGTCATTTATTGATGCAAAATCTTTAAGAACAAAATAAAGATCAACGTGGTCCAAAATATTTTTCTCAATATTTTACTTCTCTGAGCGCCCGACAAATACTTCTTAGGCAGCATCTAATAAGTATCTAAATAAATACATTGAATTAGAACTTTATAACCCTACCATTGTACAAGTAAAGCGCATACACAAAACAATTAAACAAATAAGAAAAAATAGGCTTCAATACGGTAATGTCCCTGGCGCTAGCTTCTAGAGGTCCAAGTAAAAAATTGGAAATTGGAAAATACTAATCGGTCGTGGGTATTGGCATGTTGGGGTTGCTTACAGTGATCGCATCTGCTGTTGACTGTCCTTGCATGCAGTTGCAGCTCGCCCCGTCGCAGCACCACTATGGTGTGCCAGTGTGCAATGCGTCGGCGAGTCGGCGACCATGTCGGGTGAGTCGGCGTCTCCACGCAAGAATAGCGCGTCCAGGTCGATGAGCAAGAATAGGAAGCGTCGACGCCGACAGAAAACAAACGCTAGCTCCTCGCTCGATCCGCGGCCTGCGTGGCAGAATATAAATAGGTAGGTATGGTACGGCATGGGCTAATGTTTGTTCAGCCTTTGAAAGCTTATGCCAAATAAGAAATTATATTTACTAATTACCTATATGCTCTTGGTCCCCTAGCTCCTTGGGCCCCCGACAGTCGCAACGGCTGCCCTCCCCCTAGAGCCGGGCCTGGTGTTGCAGCACGACTGGCGGTAGCTGGTGGGCTTTAGGACGGCTGGCAGGGCGGGCCACGGAGGCGCGGATGATGGCGGCCGGCGCCCTGCGCTCGGCGGAGCCGTGCAAGGAGCACCGGAGGGCGAAGGGCGGATTGGGGGCAGCGCCGCGGCCGTCATGCGTAGCAAAGGCATGGCAGGCCGTCAGGCGAAGGCGAAGGCGTGGGTGCAGCACTGGAGGGCGTCAGGCGGATTGGGGGCAGCGCCGCGCCGTCAAGTTCTCGCGAGTCGTGACTCGTGACTCGAGCAAGGAGCGAGGAGCGACGATCAAGGAGGAGTGAAGTAGAGGCTTAGCACATAATATTTTTAATCCTCATTTCTTTTTAAATTTTATCATATTTATTTTTTCCCTATTTCGTATTTACATTTACAAATTCTTTTCTATTTGTTACTTATATATTTTCCCTTTGTCCCAATAGCACAAATAATATGTGCTTTCTAAACTAGGTCCCACTCATAATCATGTAAGACGACATTATGTTCAATGCAGTTTAGCTTTAGACAACATTTTAGTACATTGAATGAAAAAACCTATTTATATCAATTATTATGTACTATCAAACTATAGTAGTACTGTGATACTATATATTTCTTGTAGGATCATTTGGAAATTTCGTTTACAATCATGACGATAAAGTTCATGATGGAAGGTACATCGGTATAGTTTTCCCTTCAGATGATCATAGTGATGAGATTGTAGGATATGTTATCTAATTAAATCAAATAAAAAATCTAAGGCCCATATATTATCTAATTAAATCAAATAAAAAATATAAGGGCCATATTAAATAATGTGTGCAATATTATTTAGTCTCATAGGGATATTATTTGGATGTTGACTCGGCTTATATGTGCGGGTTGTGTCCGCCTACGTTGAGAAGTTGAGAAGAGGCGTGCCAGTGTGCGGTGTGTCGGCGAGTCGGGCACCACGTCGGGTGAGTTGGCGTCTCCACGCAAGAATAGCGCATTTAGGTCGATGAGCAAGAACAGGAAGCGTCGGCGCCGGCGGAAAACGAACGCTAGCTCCTCGCTCAATCTGCGGCCTGCGCGGCATAATAGAAATAGGTAGGCATGGTAAGACATGGGCTGATGTTTGTTCAACCTTTGAAAGCTTATGCCAAATAATAAATTATATCTACTAATTACCTATATGCTCTTGGCCCCCTAGCTCCTTGGGCCCCAGCGGTCACACCGGCTCCCTCCCCCTAGAGTCGGGCCTGGTGTTGCAGCACGACTACTAATGATTTAATGTATATTGAAACAAAGAGCATTTAACTACCCTAATGCTTAGTCTATTCTAAAGCTACAAAAAATATAGTGAGCACATAATAATACAATGAAGCTACTATAAAAATTTCAGGACTAAAGCTAACACCAATTTTACCATAAAAATTCCTACAATATTTATCCTAACAATATTAAACATTTTCAAATAATTTAATAGCTCCTGGTATCAACATGTACATATATGAACTAAATACGCTAATAGATAGAGCACAATTTTAGGAACCTAACAAAATTTGTTTCATAATTTTTGGACATCTGCATGATTTTATATGATTTACCAAAGATCGGCTCAAAAACTAAATTAGAAAACTATTTCTAATTCCTTAGGAAAAGAAAAACCAAACCTCCCGTGCGGCCCACGCGAGGACGACCCATGGCGGAGAAGCCCCCGCACATGCTGGCATTTTAGCAGAAAAGTCCCTGCGCTTTCTGCTATTAACGCGACCACTATGCGCCCTATTCCTTTAGTCAGCAACTATGCACAAAGGCCCCCGAACAGACTCATCTTCGCATCAGGAAGATCACCGAAGCCCTTGCGCTCGTCGGCGCGGCGGTGGCTGACATGGAGCCGCTATGCCGACCAACTAGGACCCATGCAGACCTAGCTAGTGGGTCGATACTCACCTATGGACCAACACACAACGCTAGGCAGCGGTTAGAAGACCAGAGATGAAGTAGAGTGACTTTTCCATGTTAGCGAGCAACTTGCGGTGGCAACGACAATGTTTTGGTGAGCCACGGTGCTAAGGAAGCAGTAGAGGTAGTGGGTGAGCATCAGCGACTCACCAAGGACCTGGCCGAGGTGATGGTTCGGCCGAAGAAGCCCCTAGCAAGGTGAGCTCAGCGACGAGCCACGGCGGACATGATGTGTCAGTAGTGTTGGGACAACGGTAGGGGTATGGCTTAGGTATACATAGCGAGGAGGGGTTCGAGGTGAGTCTAGCGGTGCAGCCAATTTGGCTCGAGGTGGTCAGGTGGGAGTTGTCCTCGATGATGTGTAGACTCAGCCTTATCGGCACGGTGGTAGGGAAAGCTACAAAATTTAAGCTCAATCGGGTGCCATTCAAGGTAGGGTGGGTGCGGGTAGCTAGGCAGTTGGGTGATGGAGCCAGCGACATGACGAATCGGGCGATGGCGACTCCTCCCTGCTTGTTTTAATGGTGTGGCTCAGTCCACCAAGGCAGCAACGAAGAGAGAGGGGAGGGCGGTAGGTCAGAGCTCAGCTCGTCCTCGCCTTGGCAGGAAACAAGCGGCGCGATTAGGACGCACACGCGGAGGTGCTACGGACAAGGCGTGCGCACGTCCATAACCAACATGGCACGAATGACTGTCGCGCCTTAATGGGTGAGGCGACAGCAGGTATGGCCATGTGCCGATGCTACGGATACTCCAAGCGCGTGCAGCAGCGGCAGGGCCACCGGTTGGGCGAACAGTCGTGTAGAGCCACAGGGGGGTGTGGATGCGACGGCGAGGCGATGATAGTGCAGTGCGGCCATGGCAGCACCAATGGCGGTAGCGCAAGGCAGGGCAGCAGGGCGCGGGGCCAGCAGCTCGCTACGGCTAGCCTCGGCCAACCCCAGGTGGCCCGACCGACCCAGCATGGTAGCACGGGGTGACCGCGTGGGACGCGGCCATGTGCGCGGCGTGGGGTGGCCACGCGCACGGCGCCAAACTTCCCGAGGCTGTGTCGTGCATGAATTTTAAAGCGCCCAAAACGACTAAACGGTTGCTTCAGGAGCCAAACCATCTTCACCATGCTCAAGAGGGTATATGAGACTACCAAATTGAGCTATAACACTACACCACCCCTTAACCCAATCTCTCAAAATAATTTGCTAAACATAGCAATGTCTAGTTGTTGACAACTTGGAATTTTTCTAAGTTTTTGAGCTGAACTTGATTTCAATTTGCAATTTCTAGGCTAGTAGAAATATTAGCTAGTAATATCATTTTTCGATAGCAAGTATTTCACTATCATCTAGAAAGTTTGTACTTCAAACTTTATTTAAGTATCACACACATGTTCTATAGTATTTTTGCTTAATAAAAATTAGTTTTCAACCCTACTTGATATACATGAGCTATTGAATCAACTTTCATTTAGCATTTTTATTGATCATTTTAAGTTACAAGAAATTGATCTATACACTTTATCACATGCATTAACACATAAACATGATGCTCATAACATGTTTTAGTAAATGATTTAGGGTGTAACACCGAGGGTGTTACAAGTGAGCGGCATTGGTGATTAGGACAGGCACGCGGCACGGCCGTCGATGGGGGGGAAGGACACGACATGGCAGCCCGACGAGCAGGGGGGAATGGGTCAAACAGATGAGCGGCCAGGCTGCTTGGGGTGCCAGGTAGATAAGCAGATGAATGAGTGGGGATTTATTTATTTATTGTTTCTGAGAGATATGGAGCTCGCTCCTGTGGAGCCACGTCCGGACGGGAGTGATGGGACGGAGTCCCATGGCGGATCATTATTGAGATGGCTTAATTTGTGCTCCTTTGGTATGTGATTAAGGATGATGTAGGGCGGATCAAGGATGATGTCACAAGTTCTGGGGCCTATGGGCCTAAGTTGAGTTAGCTCAGTTTGATTTTATTCCTCACTTTGAGTGTATTTGTTATTCATGTAGTAGTAAATTATTCTGAGATTCGAATGCTTCTTCTTAAATGATATGTGCTCCTGCTTTAAGTTAAAAAAACAAAACTATCCAGTGAACTCTAATCTTGGAACTTAGTATCCAAGCATACCGTTAATTATTATCATAAAAGGTGGCATATTTGGACCTTAATTATCGCAGAGGTGTTTTGCCGGTTTTATCTTGGGTAATATCAAGAGGAAATAGAAGATTGAACAATCATTCTGTGAAGTTGCGGTGTCATCAAGCAATTGATTTGCTATGCTTGCTAGCTAATGAAAGTGTGATTTCCATATCTCTCCATATTGCACATAGATGGACAGAGAAGGGTAGCGATAGCAATAATAAAAACCTTAAATATACTTGTGCACATAAGCAGGCCACAGATGCATGAGTGAAACCTATAGAAGTTTTTGTCACTTACCATACATGTTAACAGGAATATCAAGTACAATATGGCGAGTACTCAACACTGCTCATAATATCATTAGAGAATTGACCGATAGATACAACGATACCTGCTAAGGTCAACCGAACAAAAAAACCATGTACACACTCCGACTCAAAACTCTATAAAAATGTGAAGTTCATAATTACCCAAAAACAATAAGCTTGCCCAGCTATGTTCATGCAAGCATTAGGTCACTAAGTACAAATAGCATGAGTTGTGTTCAAAGTAGAAGATGGTTCTTGATAGTAGATGCTGCAAGGATCTTTTTTTATTGCGCCGCATCATCTTTGTCATTTAGTATTTTTTTATACAAAAATTGCATTCTATCTTTGGTTACATCAACTCCAGCTTTAATAAGATCCAAGCTACCCTGAACATTTGTAGTGCATCATCAAATCTTTTAATTAATCCAGTTCTTCTCTCGCCCAGTGGTTTTAAATAGCCCGCTATATCTTCACTATAGCTTTTCAGACCATCTACCGCTACGCTATTGCTAATTATACCACTATTGTCGCCAATAATATTTTAGCTCCACTAAACACCATTGTTTGGTTTAGCCGCGATATATTTTTAACACCTCTAATCCTGACTGAGGCAGACATTCATTTGTTAGTCTAGAGGACTATAATCTATGCCTCTCTCTCCTTTATGTTCTTTGCTTAGCAAATGATGTAATAAACAATTAAAAATTATTGAATTGTTGAAGGTTGAGTGTTGATCACAATAGTATGTTGATCGATATGATAAAAGTTAAGTAATGTGTTAAAACTAATGGTTCCTAATAGAAGAGAGAGAGGGAGGGAGGGGAGAGCTCTGCGATGGAGAGGGGACACTAGGGTTTTGAACAAGTGGAAATGAGCGAGTGGGAGGTGAGGTCCCTTGCCCTCATGCCCTTGGACACTTATATAGGTAATGGCTATTTACAAATGGCCCTTTGGTGGGGTTGGATTTCACATTACACTACTCAAACTACTAGTTGGACCTCTTTTAGGGGAGATTTGGCCCACATACCTCATGGACTCCCCCAATAGTAGGCCCTTAGCTATTAGGTTATGACCAATACAACATGACCTAATAGATGCTCATACTAGAAGAGGAGCAAATAGAACTCAAACCCTAGTCATGGGAATAGACCTTCGCCACCTTTGCTTGTGTGCCTCACTAAAAACTTCATCCCAAAACCTTGTTAGAAAAATGAGCATGGAGAAAAGAGCACGCACACAACTCTAGCCTATACAAGTGCTAACTCAGGAAACTATTGACTCCAAGTGCCTCTATGTCAATCTCCCTTGTATCTTATATTCAAGCTTTAGCTTCCTCAGCTGCTTCTATGACATGGATTGTTAGCTTCGCTTGATGCGTAGGTCTTTGCCTCTGGGACCTTCTTCTTGCATAGATTTTCATCTTTAGGACCTTTTCGATGTGTAGATCTTTGTCTCTAGGACCTATTCGCTGCACAGATCTTTGTCTTTGGGAACTTTTCGACATGCAGATCTTTGCCTTTGGGACTTTCTTGTCTGAGGCTTTGCATGGAGACAGACCTTCTCTTTATGAATGGGTGTAGTCATCATGGTCATAGCTGAAAGTTTTCGTGGAGCTTCCAAATCTTCTCTCATGAGCGTCGAGCAAAAGAATTCACACTATGGAGTGCAAGGCCCTCTAGTAAGCTCCCCTAGCTCTTGAACCATTGTAGTGGCCAAAGATGATAGCAAAGCCCCTCTTGCCAAAGTGTTGGTGGATACGAGTTGTCATAGTCGCCAAAAATGTTGGCGAATCCCCTATGTCGAAGTGATGGTGGAGGCGAGTCATTGTGGACGTTGAAGATGTTAGCAAAAGCCCTCATGCCAAACGTGTTTACAAAGGCAATGTTAGTGTAGATGTTGTAGATGTCAGCGAAGCCCCTTAGGCCAAAGTTTTGGTAGAGGCAAGTTGTTGAAGTCGTTGAACATATTGACTATGATATGTTGTCGATGCTAACATCAAAGATGTTGGAGAAACCCCTTAACCAGTTGGCATCAAAGGTTAGTTATTGCGGTGACCGAAGATGGTATTGAGGCCCCTCACATCGAAGTGATGGCATGACTAAGTCGTTGTACAAGATGAAGTGTTGATGAAGCCCCTCCCGCTGAAGTGTTTGCTAGGGGCGATGTTGGAGGAGCCCATGAGGTATATGGGACAAGTCTCCCCCTACAAGAGACCCAACTAATAGCTAGAGTAGTGTCATGTGAAAGCCAACCCTACCAAGGGGCCACATGTAAATAGTCATTGCTTATATAAGTGTCCATGGGCATAAGGACAAGGGACCTCACCTCCCACTCATTTCCATTTGTTGAAAACCCCAATGTGTCCCCTCTTCGCTGTCAAGTTCTCTCCTCCCTCCCTCTCCTGCTTGGAACTACCGTTCTAACATAATGGACTTGAAAACATATTTTTCTAGATATTCTATATGTATTTGAGTAGTTGGGTTCATAAAAATTTTGTCTAGTTAAATATTTTGTGCATAGTTCACTAATTTTTTTATGTTTTCTATAAAACCACTAAACGAATAGCTTTAGTTATATCCCGTTATAGCTTTTGTAGAAGGTTGTCGCTAAATATCATAGTCTGCTATTTAAAACATTGCCTCACCACCCCCACACACCTTGTTGCTGCTCCTTCTCAACTTCCCCTCCACCAAATCATGCAACTCTTATTTAGACTTGCCATCATCATCATCATTCGACGCCTCATCATCATACTCCACTACCTTCTCCACATTCCCCTCCACCACCTCATCATTGTTTATGTCATTGTCATCCAACTCCAAGTGAGAAGATGGAACATTGACATAATCTGGGCTCAGAGCTTGGTTTATATCATCATTCTAGTGGAGTTACAGTCACTTTAGAGGTGGTCCTCCTTAATACAGCCCAAAAATGAATAAAACCAGTATTTTCTCTAGTTGCAACCAGCATCGTTACATCATCATGCAAAAAACAAAAATAAAGTATTAAAGTAATAAGTAAAAAAAGGATTAGTAAAGAGATCTACACAATTGTTGATGGTAGTTAACATTCATCACAAACCATCAATATACCTTGCCTAAATAACTAAAATGGATCACCAACATAGACTTTGGTGTTTAAACTGACAATTTCCATGAGTTTCGGTGAATCTGTGTTTTCAGCAGGATTTAAACAGAAAATCACCAAGGAGGACCTATTCATCAAAAAAAATCAAACTTATACGCGACGGCACCCACATGGGAAGACTCTAGAAGGCAAATCATCGAAGCACGACATGAGCCACTGACATGTGGGGTCGACCGGCTCCACTGTCAGGCTGGTTGGCCTATGGGCCCCACTTAGCAGTCTCTCTTTGCTATGTCGGTTCTCCACCGCCTTAGGGTTTGCATCTATGCTGTCCTTTTAAATCAGTTTGATCTGATGGTCTAGGATGCTTGAAGGCCCCTATATATACCTGCCTGTACCCCCCTCCAGAGGAGAATGCATTTAATCCTGAGAGCCTAAGGCCTAAAATCCTAATTCATATGTCCACTAGGATCAGAGCTAGCAATCAAGAGAAGATTAGTCCTCAATAGGATCTAGTCTTGTATTAGAGATAGAAATATAGAGTGAGAGGGAAGAGTTTCAGAGGAGTCGTGGCCTGTTGATGCTCTCTCTACGACTTGTACACTGGTGGAATCAAGTTCTTCTTGAGCTTGCTTCAGAGATTTCTCCGGTAATCGACTTCTAATTGAAGTAAGCATCTTGCTCATATTGTTTTTTAGGTTTATGACTCTTTTTTAGTACTTTAATCCTTGTAGCTCCTGGGTTAAAGTAGTATTCATAGTGTAAGCATGGTGCTTAGACTCGGTCACTCATGGATGTACCCTACTTTTTAGATCGGTGGTAGCTCATGAGGGTGACTCTTATAGCCTCGTTGAAACCTTTATAGTCCACCTCCCGTTTATAGGCCAAGTAAGATTTTGTTACTATAGGAAACATACTCTGCCTATGTTTTCTTTATTAATTTTCCCCAGAATTGAACAGTACAAGACAAAGCTTACCGAAGTTAGAACTCGAAGACCTTTGTGATCTCCTCTACGCTCCTATTATCTAGCCTTGATTGTGAAGTTGGGTTGAGTTAGATCTAGTTATTCTCACACATGTTTCCTCGAGACAATATAAAACTAGGTACTCCCGGTTAAGTGCTACATCGGTATAATATCTGTGTGCTTGTGGATTATTCTATGTGCATTAATATTTACCAACAAACATTTTTGGTGCCGTTGTCGAGGAAACGGTTGCTGAGTTAACTTCGAATCTAGCTTATCCTTGTATCATTATTCTTTTATCTTTTTATTCTTTTGTTCTTTTACCATGGATTTAGAACCACCCCTATCTACCAATATGCCGCACCTATGAGCGCACGCCTAGAGCCACTAGAATCTTCAAAGCCTATCATAATACCTGGCTATGAGCTACGCCTATGTTTAATTAACATAGTTCAGGATCAATCCTTTTTGAGCGAAGATGATGAAAATCCCTATTCTCACGTAAATGAGTTTGAGCAAACCTATGCATGCCTACGCATAGCAGGCATGTCAGATGAAACCTTACGATAGAAGCTCTTCCCTTTCTCTTTGATGGGAAAAGCTAAATGTTGGTACAAGCTCACCATAGGGAGTAGACAAGGAGATGGGGAAGCCTTGTGCTCTAGCTTTTGCTAACATTTCTTTCCCATCTCTAGAGTAGTCATCCTTTATTCAGAGGTTCTATCTTTTAAACAAGAAGAAAAAGACTCTCTAGGCACGGCTTGGGAATATTTTAATGCTCTCATTAATACTAGCCTTGACCTTGCCATTCAAGACCCCATTCTTCTTCAACACTTTTACATGGGTCTTGATAGGAAAAACTCAAAAAGTCTTGATATGGCCTTCAAAGGCTCGTTCCTCCATGTTTTTGCTAATTCAGGGAGAAGCATTCTTACTAAAATCCTAGAGAACACCCCTGAAGAAGTAGACAAGAAGTCATTATAGGAGGAACCCCAGATAGCTAAACCAAAACTTTTTCCTAACCCATCACCAACTTCAATTGTCCCAAATCCCAAACCACAGGAAAAGGAGGAAACTCTAATTTTGGATTTCATGCTTGAATTCGAGGATGAACTTTTTGATGAATATACAGATACCTCAAATTATCATACCATGAGGAGACCCTAGAAGCCTAGGAAATCATCATTTCATGAAGAAAATCTTGACCCTTCTGAGGAAGCTTTCCTTAAAGACTACGAAAGAGCTAGTGTCTATTATAAGCAATGAATGGTTAGAAGAATCAGAGCTTTCCTCTTATGTGATTCATATAGATTTACCTTCTATCTCTATTCATTGACAAATTAACAAAGCTCCTTTTGATGCACTTTATAATCTAGTTGTGGATGTTAATATCATATCTGTATCTTTTGCTCATGATTTATTGAAACACATGCCATTAACCCCAACAACAAAATTGTTGAAAAGTCTTTCAGGACACATTCTCTCAAGTTTGGGAATTTTGTATGTCCTCCCTATCCAGGTAAAAGGAACCATGGTTCACTTGAGCTTTTATATCTTTGATATCATGGAGTTCAACCTGTTGATAGGACAACCAATTGAAAGACTTATCCAAGAAGGACAAACAGGGAAGTTGAAAATTAGTCTTAGGAAAAACCTTAAACCTTCTATACCCATTACTCATTCTCTAAATGCTGAGACTGAACCAATTCTTGAGGAAGACCCAATCGAAGAGGTTAAGGTTGCATCTCTTGATGATTTGATTGAACCCAACCTTGAAGATGATGCCTAGTTCTTTGTCGAGGAAGAGGAAGAGGAAGAGGAAAATCCTACAGAGCCTAAACCTCTAAATGAATTGCTAGAACCACCTAAGCCCACCATTGAACTTAAACCCCTGCCTTCTGGTCTTAGTATGCTTTTCTCAATAATGATCAGGATTCTCCTATGATCATAAGTGATAAACTCTCCCAGGAAGAATCCCTTCGTTTGATAATTGTCTTAGAAAAGCATCATTCTGCTTTTGGCAACTCGCTCTAAGACCTTAAGGGAATCAGCCCTACTCTTTGCACCCATCGTATCCCTATAGATCCTAACTCTATACCTTCTAGGGAGCCACAATGTAGGCTTAATAATGCATTGAGAGAGGTTGTTAAGAAAGAGGTTTTGAAACTCCTACACATCAGGATCATTTACCCCATTCCATATAGTGAGTGGGTAAGCCCTATTCAAGTTGTGCCTACAAAGGGAGGCATGACTGTTGTTAAAAATGAAAAGAATGAATTAATCTCCCAAAGAACCATCACTGGATGGTGGATGTGTATTGACTACCGAAAACTTAACAAGGCAACAAAGAAAGATCATTTTCCATTGCCCTTCATTGATGAAATCTTGGAGCAACTGACAAATCACTCTTTCTTCTGTTTCCTTGATGGGTATTCAGGTTACCACCAAATACCGATCCATCCAGATGACCAAAGCAAAACCACTTTTACATGTCCATATGGAACTTATGCTTATCATAGAATGTCTTTTGGACTTTATAATGATCCAGCTTCTTTCTAAAGATGCATGATGTCTATATTTTTTTATACGATTGAAGAAATCATGGATGATTTTTCTGTTTATGGAAAAACTTTTGATGATTGTCTTAAAAATTTAGACAAGGTTTTGCAAAGATGTGAAGAAAAGCACTTAGTTCTTAATTAGAAAAAATATCATTTCATGGTTAGAGAAGGTATAGTGCTTGGACACTTGGTGTCCGAACAAGGGATTGAGGTAGATAGAGCTAAAATTAAAGTAATTGAACAATTACCTCCTCCTGTAAATATAAGAGGGATCCGTAGTTTTTTTGGTCATGCGGGGTTTTACCACCGCTTTATAAAAAAAATTTCACATATTGCTAGACCACTTACAAATCTTTTGACTAAGGATGTTCCCTTTGAATTTGATGATGCAATGCTTGAAATCTTTTAACATTCTTAAGAAAGCACTCATCTTTGCACCAGTCATTCAACCCCCTGATTGGTCGCTACCTTTTGAAATTATGTGTGATGCTAGTCATTATGCTGTGGGGGCAGTTTTGGGTCAAACAAAAGATAAGATGCATCATGTAATTGCTTATGCTAGCAAAACTCTGATAGGACCTCAACTTAATTATGCAACAACTGAAAAAGAACTCCTAGCTATTGTTTTTGCTATTGACAAGTTTAGATCTTACTTAGTAGGAGCTAAGGTAATTGTTTATACTGATCATGTTGCTTTAAAATACCTGCTCGCTAAGAAAGATGCTAAACCTAGACTTATAAGATGGATTTTGCTACTCCAAGAATTTGATTTAGAAATAAAAGATAAAAGGGAGTAGAAAATTTTGTTGCCGATCACTTGTCCAGAATGTAGTTTGAAAATCCATAAGAACTGCCCATCAATGATTCGCTATGAGACGACATGCTCTTCAAGATCACAAAATCCAACCCCTAGTACGCAAATATTGTTAATTTTATGGTTGCAGGTTATGTACCACCAGGGGAGAACAAAAGGAAACTCATCTATGAAAGTCGTCTCCACATATGGCATTAGCCATACCTCTTCAGAGTCTGCTCTGATGGCCTACTCAGAAGATGTGTACCAGCAGAAGAAGGCATCAAGATCATCGAGCGATGCCACTCATCACCATATGGAGGGCATTATGGTGTGTTCTGCACTCATTCAAAGATCTAGCAAAGTGGATTCTTCTGGCTAACCATGTATGAAGACACGAAGGACTTCATCCAGAGATGTCGAGCATGTTAGAGGCACGAGAATATCAATTCAAAAGATGCCATGCCACTCACCAACAACCTCTAGATCGAACATTTCGATGTCTGGGGAATCAACTACATGGGACCGTTTCCAAAGTCAAAGAATTGTGAATACATCTTGGTGGTAGTTGACGATGTCTCCAAGTGGGTTGAAGCCATGCCATGTAAAGTTGCCGATGCTAAGAACTCCAAGAAGATGTTTGAAGAGACAATATTTCCAAGATTCGGAGTTCCAAGGATGGTGATTAGTGATGGAGGCACCCACTTCATTGACAAGAACTTTCACAAGTACTTGTTAAGACATGTGATCCATCACAACATCGCTACTCCATATCACCCTCAGACAAGTGGCCAAGCAGAAACATCGAACAAATAAATCAAGAATATTCTACAGAAGACGGTCAACGAGATGGGGACTACATGGAAGGATAGACTACCCGATGCATTATGGGCTTACAGAATGGCCTATAAAACACCATTGGGCATGTCACCATATCAACTCATCTATGGAAAGACCTATCATATATCTGTTGAGCTAGAATTCAAAGCTCACTAGGCTATCAGGCAATGGAAGATGGACTTTGAAGCTATAGGAACCAAGAGGAAGATGCAACTCTCTGAGCTTGATGAATGGCGTGAAAAAGCATATATCATAACGCCAAGATATATAAATAGAGAACCAAAAGATGGCATGATAAGAGGATCAAAAAGGAGTTTGCCCCAAGAGATAAGGTATTACTTTTTAATTCTAGGGTTAAATTATTCGGGCATGGGAAACTTCAAAGCAAATGGGAAGGACCATTTAAGGTTATAAGCACCTCGTCACATGGAGCAGTAACACTTCAAAACGATGAAGGTACATTATTCAAGGTACATGGCCACCATCTCAAGATCTTTCTAGAACCTAAAAAACACTTGAGGATTTAGATGAGGTAGATTTTCTGATTTTACCATAGATTTATGCCACTACCCTCCTCTTTTCATTTCGTAACACGAGAATATCTTTTTTGGGATTAGTTAGGCATTAGAAACCACTGAGAGAAAAACCCACGCAAGGGGATGACATGTGGGGCTGGCTAGCCCACCTATCAGCCACCTCGCCTTCGGTCGATTCTCTCTTATCTTCTAGAGTCTTCCCCTCTGCTATCCCATAGTTTTCTGTCGTATTCGTTTTTTCTTCATTACAAAACCCTAATAGGATAAGATCTTGACCCCTACTGCAAGTTTTTCCTCCCTATATAAACGAGCCCCTACCAGCCTCCATAGCCATTCCATCATAGCCTTCCACCTCTAGCAGCACCAAAGCTCTCCATCTCCTTAGTTCCAATGGCCAGAAAAGATATTGTTCCCTATGGAGTTGACGAACCCATACCGCTAAGCATCATCCCACCGTGAGGAGTAGCTCATGTTCCCTCCAACCAATCTTACTTCGCCCACGCCATCCGTCGTCCGGTCCTTGCTCCATTGCCGCCGTGTCTACTTCTCAAATACAAGCCACGTCAACCCGACGCGCCGCCGATGATCAAGGTCCTAAAGGAGATCAACCTCCTTCCTCCAAGGGCAAACAAGAAGCTAACTGGAGTCAAGACCAACAAGTTTGGAGATGTCACATGCATGAAGTACAAGTTAGTCACCCCTCATTTGAGCATAGATGGAGTTCACGTTGTGCCAGAAAGGTTGTTCCGCCGAAAGAGAAGAAGAAGAGAGCGCCACCCTCTGTCCTAGAGAACGATGAGAAGCACCAGCGTCTGACCATTGCCATGCTGCATGACAACATCAAAACCCTCACCGATTATATCCACGCTCTGTAGTTTAGGATAGATAAGGAGCATGTTTATCGTAAGAACCTAGAGTATGAGCTTAGTATCTTAAGTCACTATGTCATCAACAAAGAGAAGTATGAGAGTTAAGAGTTAGGTTGTGAATCAATAGGGCATAGTTAGGTCAGAGTTTAGGTCATTTGCTTAGCTTAGATTGTTAGAGTGATTGAAGTTTGTTAGTTAAAAGTTCGTGTTAGGTTGGATTGTGTAATAAAGTGCCCTATTAATAAATTTTGTTATCATTACTTGTTCTCTATTTCTTTTTGGATATGTGTTTTTCTCCACATGTTGTGCATAAAGGTAAATAGGAAATAAGTGTGGGGGAAGCACACCTCATGACAAAACGGAATTCGATAGCAAAAATCATGAAATTCAGAAAGTAATGGACCAAATACCATGCCCGTCAAAGTTGGACCAAAACGGGCCTAAGAGTGGCCCCCGGCCTCCTACATGGGCCAGCCAACCCAGCCTAGCTCCGCCTCGCCTCATGCTTCGTCCATGGTCAGGTTTGAGTCCAATATGTTCTATTTTCACCTATCTCGCTTTCCGTCTTGAACCAAATTGGAAATTCTTTGATAAAACAACTTTAAAATTGAGAAAAATATTATTTCAGTCATGACTTAAGGATAGACTCACATAATACTTTTCCTGAAAGTCTTTCTACTATTGGGAACTTATTATTAGGGACCCCATGTTACTTAAGTTGTTGTGGAACGAGATATAGTAGAATAATGAGAACTTGATTCTTGATGTCTCATCATTGAAAAATTTTATTTCAAAAATTAAAAAAAATGGCTACACCTCTCCTTTGTGGTAAGCAATGTCCCACCAGAGACAAATATGATATATAGACTAGAAAACCTTCTACATATATTACTTGTCATTGTATTGAGTTTGGTCAAACCTTATGACCCTTGTTGAGAAATTTATCATACTCTTAGGATCAAGATCATGTACACTCCACATATATCTGCTGCTCCTACACTAGGGGTACACAAAAACATGTTTTCCATCCACCCAAAAATGTTCTACTCCTACACTGGGAATAGACACAAAAAGATGTTTGTTAGGATAAATGCTCCAAGCTCTTGTAAATACCTCTCTTGAAAAAGTTTCAATTGCAGAAGAAGAGGCATGGGCTATGAAAGAGTTATTCATGAAAAAAAGAAAGTATTGAAAAAATGGACAAGTGACCAAGACATCTAAAACAATATGTACTCAGATGCCTGCCATAAAAAAAGAAGAAGAAAGAGATGAATAAGATAGCCCATGTTCTCTTGCAAAGTGTTTTTCAAGTTTCCAACAAGAGAGATATGTTTCAAGGAGGATTGTAGAATTAGGATAGCCACCATAACCATATCCACACACATGCACATCTTGATCTAAGAGTATGACATCTTTCTCCTCGGATCCTTGTTTTGACTTTACAATATATGCAATGCAAGTATGTTTTCATATTTACCCCTACCTGAGCTCCACATAAGCTTTTTAGAAGTAGTCAAAAAGAAGGCAAAGTCATCATTTCCTTGGTGAGGACCCAAAAATACTACATATACAGAGTGATCTGAGAGTACCACAAAAGGAGAAGGTAAGCTATGTTTTGTTTTCAAAAAACTTAAAATGTTTCTCCAATTGACTTGACTGAAGGAAGATAGCGATCTATTTCAAGCTGTTCCATTCTTCAACCGCCCAAAGTCTCATGGTAGACACTTTGAATCCCATAGAGCATGTATGACTAGGAATAGTTTTATGTTGATGTCTTGTCCCAAAGTTGTCTTAAGTAATCCATCCTTTTATCGAGGACAAGTAAAAGCCTAAGTGTGGGGGAGTTTGTTGACGGTAGTTAACATTCATCACAAACCATCAATATACCTTGCCTAAATAACTAAAATGGATCACCAACATAGACTTAGGGGTTTAAATTGATAATTTCCAGGAGTTTCGGTGAATCTGTGTTTTCGGCAGGATTTAATCAGAAAACTACCAAGGAGGGCCTATTCGTCAAAGGAAATCAAACTTATCCACGACGATACCCACGTGGGAAGACTCTAGAAGACACCAGAAGGCAAATCACCGAAGCAGGGCACGAGCCACTGACCGGTCGGCCTGTGGGCCCCACCTAGCTATCTCTTTTCTCTATGTTGGTTCTCCACTGCCTTAGGGTTTGCATCTATGCCATCCTTTTAAGTCGGTTTGATCCGAGGGTCCAGGATGCTTGAAGGCCCCTATATATACCTGCCTGTACCCCCCCCCCTCTAGAGGGGAATACATTTGATCCTGAGAGCCTGAAGCCAGAAACCCTAATTCATATGTCCCTCAATAGGATCTAGTCTTGTATTAGAGATAGAAAGATAGAGTCAGAGGGAAGAGTTTCGAAGGACTCCCGGCCTGTCAATGCTCTCTCTATGGCTTGTACCCTGGCGGAATCAAGTTCTTCTTGAGCTTGCTTCTGAGATTTCTCTAGTAATCGACTTCTAATTTAAGTAAGCATCTTGTTCATATTATTCTTTAGGTTTGTGACTCTTTTTGAGTACTTTAATCCTTGTAGCTCTTGGGTTAAAGTAGTATTCGTAGTGTAAGCGTGGTGCTTAGACTCGGTTACTCATGGATGTACCCTTCTTTTCGGATCAGTGGTAGCTCACGAGGGTGACTCTTATAGCCTCGTTGAATCCTTTGTAGTCCACCTCCCATTTGTAGGCCTAGCAGGATTTTGTTACTATAGGAAACATACTCTGTCTATGTTTTCTTTAGTAATTTCCCTCAGAATTGAACAATAGAAGACAAAGCTTACCGAAGTTAGAACTAGAAGACCTTTGTGATCTCCTCTATGCTCCTATTATCTAGCCTTGATTGTGAAGTTGGGTTAAGTTAGATCTAGTTATTCTCACACATGTTTCCTCGAGTTCGATATAAAACTAGGTACTCCCGATGAAGTGCTATATCGGAATAATATCCGTGTGCTTGCGGATTATTCTGTGTGCGTTAATATTTACCAACAACAATGTTGTGCAAACCACAAAGAATAGGCTTGCTTATAATATCTACACAAGAAACTGCATCATAACAAGACAATGGATTTTTAATGCATGTTGTAGGTGCAACTACAACCCTAAGATATTTTAGTAGCAACGTAGTATAAAAATCTAACCTTGGGGTTGAACTTCACAAACTGAATTTTCCCATAACAAACATTACTCTTTGGTGAACCTATAGACTTCCATTTTACTACTGCATCACCTCTTTTCAAAGTGTCTCGCACGTTGCCTGGGGAAGTGTTGCAGCCGTGATTGAATAAGGAAGACGTAAGAAAAATTATAGTAACTAAGCTGAATTATAAGTGCAATCAAGTCCTAATTGTGGATTTTGGTGATAATGACCACACAATTAGATGACTAATGAGATTCATCGAGATAACAAGCAAGTAAAATAAGAATGAGGATAATACATGCAATGGTGGAGCCACAAATTACAAAATGATGCGGTGATGGACTCAAAGGCGTTTAAATTATTTGATATTTGATGTTTAGTCTATGTCGCACTATAAAGAGAGATGCAAATCTACGTGGTCTGAGGAAGATAGAGTGCTCAAGTATTTAACTAAAATCAATTGGGAGACACTCTAGCACTGCACAAACACTTAGGGCTAGTTTGTTATCTTTGGCTGTCGGAAGTTCTGGGTGTCAGAAGTTCTAACAAGTGTCAGAACTTCCGGCACTTCTTGACCAACCCTCTACCTAACCTCAGCTGCCAGAAGATGGTCCTCACTTCTGAGTGTAGGAAGTTTTGGCAAGCGTCGGAAGTTCCGACAACCCCATTTGCAACCTTGGGCAAACTAACCATGTCCATATTTTCCCTATTCGAAACCCCTAGTTGTCGAAAGTTCAGTCGATCTGCATCAGAAGTTCCAATGCTACTCTGAACGGTCACTTTTTCCTTCGGGTATAAATACCGCTCTCCTCTTTTCTAGCTGTAACCCACTCATTCCACTCAAACACCTCTCCGACCAAAGCGCCTCCTTGCTCCCAAAAGCTCCTCTCTTCTCTCCCCTTTGTTCCAAGCTTCAAATCTTGCATGAGTTTGAATTGAGAGAAGGGATTGGATGAGAGAAACATCGATTCAAAGCTTGAGCACTTGATTTCTTTATCAAGCCGGTTGAATTTGTGTTTGTGACTATTGGGCTTTGCCCCTAGCCGGCTAGGTGTTGCTCAAGAACTCCCGATCTGTGGGAGAACTTTGGAAAGTTTGTATCACCCTCAATTTTCTAGTGAAGAACTCAAGTTGACCTTTGTTTACTTAAGAGAGGTAAGGAGGTGAAAGAAACTCTGACCTTAGTGGTCACCTCACAACGGGGATGTAGGTGCTCCTTAGTGGGGCAGCCGAACCTTGGGATAAATCCTTGTGTCTTGTGTGCCTATTGTTGTTGTGATTACCTGTTATTACTTGTTCTTAGTTGTCTCTCTCTCCCTCAAGCTATTTCTTAGGTTTCTAGTCCCGATCTACAAATTGGTGGCGTTCCAAGGGCAAGGAGGTACATGGACAGCTTCATCTATCCATAAAGAAGTGGGGTAATTCACAGAGATCTAAATTTGAAGTCAATTTGACTCTAATTTCGTAGCTCTTTATAGGCGTGGGAAGTTTCCAGCAGTTTGCGTCGGAACTTTCAACAGGCGTCGGAAGTTCCAACGGCTCCCGGAAGCTCCAGGTGTCTGAAGTTCCGACAATGTCAGAACTTTCGACAGTGTACTGATCTACTGTTTTAGTTTGCGTTAAGTTTTCAGATACGCCTATTCAAACCACCCCATCTACGCTTAGCAGGAATCCTTACATGAATACATTCAAATCATGTAATGGGCAGAGCCTTTGTAAAAATGGCTAAAGCAGCTGTATGTACAGGGTACGCTAATAAGCTCATGCATACACAAAGGCTAGAACTGCTGAAGCAATCATCTGTATGACCAAGATAGAATTTCAATTGGTCTCTATAATTTATAATGGGCAAAGCGTTTGTACAGGCGTTCAAATAGTGTTCGTCGGAGAGAAATATAGAGCTAGAGTTCTATGATCGCTGGTTCCATGCACCTTGACACATCAATGCAAGTATTCTTGAATAAGAGGAAGACCAAGCAATGCCGATTGTGACAGCAAGATGAGAATTAGTTCCACTGTGTTCAACAATGCAAGTCTTAATAAATAAACAGAAGGAAAAACCAAAGCAAAGGGTGAGGTCTTAGGTCTCCACTGGATTGCAGCGATATAGAAATGAAAATGAAGTTAATGTGATGCTCTTTCTATTTATTTATTGAGATGCATAAGACAAGTTGTGATAGACTACCATTTTTGCTCCACAGAGGTGAAGAGCTTCATCCTGTGCGCTGTACGTGATAAATTCTTTTTGTGGTTATCACTACATCATCGATAATATCAGTCCTGCTGTATTTGAACCGTGAAATGTTGTATCTATAATATAAACGATAGCAAAGTGCTCTTACTCTGGTGGACCCTATGTCGTGTAGCTTCAATTCCGCTGTAGAGCATTTTCCCCCTGCAGCCTGTATTTCTCACATGATGTGTTAGAAAGAATTCATATGAATGGAACAACTTTTTTGAGATTAAGCAGGATGGAGTTTGATCAGTAGTAAGAAGGGTGACATCTTTGTGCAGGAGACTACCATCTTTGTTCCACAGAGGTAAAGAGGTTCGTTCCGCCCAAAAAAAAGAAGAAGAAGAGGTAAAGAGGTTCCACCTGTGCTCTGTACGTGATAAATTTTGTTCATGGTTTGCATCTTCAACCTGTATTTGTACATGAATGGAACAGCTTATTTCAGGTTAGGCAGGATGGAATTTGGTCAGTAGTAAGAAGGATGACATATTTGTGCAGGTAAACTGGAGGTAAATACAACGACCTAGCTGGGTTGACACCTGAAGAAAAGCAAGTATAGGACAGTTTTGCGGTTCTTAACTTTTCATGGTAATTAGCAAACAAAAAATGTCATTCAAAGATCATGCAACAATCAGTGTGGGCAATAGTCAATAGGAAGCCTATATAGACATCTTCAGGGTAAGAACAATATAATGATGGAATTCTAAATCCCATTCAGTGGGCGTAATAGATAGCCAGGAGATATTGTGGCCAAAGGGTTTAGATTGTAGCAGAGGGGAGGGGAATTAGCGTTGCCCTTTAGAATGGATAAGATACAGGCAATCATCGAAGAATAAACACATAGTAACGAAGTATAGGTGAACCGTTTCACCTATAGCAGAGATTACCCAAACAAACTGCACACCTTTCATTAAGGAAAAAATGAACTAAGCATCTGAATCTGATACAAGTATGGGAGGCGCAAGCTGATATAAATGAGAAAATAAATATGGAAAAAAGAATTCAGTAAGTGAAGGATATATTATAGGTATTCAAGAAAATGATGAAGCTAATATATTAGTAAGTCACGTTGGGCTTCAAGTAAAATTGAAAAATTATACCAATATAAATGGATCAACTGGAGAAGCCTACCTTCATGAGAGAAGAGGCACCATTATCTCAAAAAAATGAGAGAAGAGCTATAGTGACACAAGTACATAGATTTTATGGAAGTAACAGGGAGGTAATAGGGCACTAGAAAATCCATTTGATATACATCTTACAATAGCAAGGTCAACGTTTTGCATTTGGCTATGTATCTTATGTTGGTACATGGCTGGAACAGGAACAAAATCATTAACGACATGCAGAAACCGAAACCAAAAAAATGCTACTTATGAGTAGAGGATCAATAAATCTTTTTTTTTTGAAACAAAGGCAGGAACTCTGCCGCTCAATTAAAATAAAAGAATATTATGTACAAAAAAGTTAGCCACAAGAGATGCCAAAAAGGAACCCAAAAGGTTAACCACCCCGCACAACGCGACCGAGCACAAACATGACGCACTGCCATTGGTCATCGTTGCCGAGCATGGAACCAAGCTGCCAACAGCTCTGACTTCCCATGGCAGTCCACCCACTAGTCACCCCTGACAGGTCTGAAGCTATAACGGCCGTCACCGGTCATCGTTGCCAAGCTCAAACACTATTAGACAAATTTCTACAACAACACTTAGCAAACCGGTTAGACAAATATAAGGCAAAGCGAGTATTACGCTAGCCTACTAAAAATGCAAACCACCTACCACAATTCTAGTTTATGTAGTCTCTATCCACACAATAGCTATGTCACTACACTAAGTTAGTATGCTCTCAAAAGCTAACTAAAGAGCCACACTAACCAAACTAACAAACTCTCACGACTAGCTACACTAAAGAGCTTGACAACTAGTTTGCGGTAATATAAAGAGAGTTATACCGTCGAGTCAAGGAATTAACCAATCAATCATAAGAATGAATACCAATGAAGACCAATCACCTCGAAATCAAAGGACAACACAATGATTTTTTACCGATGTTCACTTACTTCCCGGTAAGCTAGTCCTCGTTGTGGCGATTCACTCACTCAGAGGTTCATGCGCTAATTGGCATCACACGCCAAACCCTCAATAGGGTGCCACACAACCAACACAAGATGAGGATCACACAAGCCACGAGTAATTTACTAGAGTACCTTTTGACTCTCCGCTGGGGAAAGGTCAAGAACCCCTCACAATCACCACGATCGGAGCCGGAGACAATCCCCAACCTCCGCTCGACAATCCTCGCTGCTCCAAGCCGTCTAGGTGGCGGTACCACCAAGAGTAATAAGCGAATCCTGCAGCGAAACACAAACACCAAGTGCCTCTAGATGCAAACACTCAAGCAATGCACTTGGATTCACTCCCAATCTCACAAAGATAATGAATCAATGACGGAGATGAGTGGGAGGGCTTTGGCTAAGCTCACAAAGTTGCTATGTCAATGTAAATGGCCAAGAGAGTGAGCTTGAGCCAGCCATGGAGCTTCAATAGAGAGCCCCCATGAATAGAGCCGTTGGCTCCTCTATCCAGTGAAACATGGGCTGGCCGGACGCTCCGATCAGGTTGACCGGACGTAGGACCCCAGTGTTCGATCGTCCGATGCTCGCCATGTGTCATCAGCCTCAAATGCTGAGCACTCGATCTTAACGGCTAGTTAGCTTCACGCCACGTGTTAAGTTGCGACCGAATGCACTGCAGAGTAGGACCGGACGCAAGGTCACCTAGCGTTCGGTCACTTCCAGTAAGGTTCTAGAGGCAGAAATTCACGACCGGACGTGTTCGGTGGATCATGACCGGACCTAGGCCTACGTCCAATCAACTCAGCCTCTCTCTGTTGCTTGTGTCAGCGTACGTCACTAGGTGACCGGATGCATACTCTACGCATCCGGTCCCTCTTTCTCTTCAGCGTCCGGTCAAGGGACCGAGGGCGGCCTTCACTGCACGCCACTGACCGGACGTAGGGTCAAAGTCTGGTCACTACCCAAGGCAGAGTCCGGTCAATACGAAACTTCTCCTTTTGACCCCGAACTTCACCACCCTTGATCAAATATGCCAACCACCAAGTGTATCACCTTGTGCACATATGTTAGCATGTTTTCACAAATGTTTTCAATGGTGTTAGCACTCTACTAGATCCTAAATGCTTATGCAATGAGTTAGAGCATCTAGTGGCACTTTGATAATCACATTTTGATACGAGTTTCACCCCTCTTAATAGTACGGCTATCGATCCTAAATGTGATTACACTCGCTAAGTGTCTCGATCACTTAAACCAAAAAGCTCCTATCAATTTCACCTTTGCCTTGAGCTTTTTGTTTTTCTCTTTCTTCCTTTTCCAAGTCCTACCACTTGATCATCACCATGGCATCACCATCACCATGTCATGATCTTCATTTGCGTCACCACTTGGAGTAGCGCTACCTATCTCATAATCACTTTAATAAACTAGGTCAGCACTTAGGGTTTCATCAATTCACCAAAACCGAACTAGAGCTTTCAATCTCCCCATTTTTGGTAATTGATGACAACCCTTACACAAAGATATGAATTGAAATTTAATTGAATCCATGTTGCTTGCCCAAACATATTTACCAAGTGTAAAAGGATATGGACAAGTTTCATGAACTCCAAATGCTAGCAATTGCTCCCCATACATATGTGCTAAGAGTTTGTATTGTAGCTTATACATATGCTTAGATAGGAAATATAGGAGACAATGTCTACCAAATGATGCTATGGTAGAAGAGATGGACCTTTGAAGCATGATACCAATCGTAGTGCACCAATATACCATCCTTAGCACCATGAGTAACTAGACATACACAAAAACTAGAATACCTCATAAGATCAACATTAGAAGCAAGGATCTAGTTTCCATAAAATGAACATAAGTCTAGTTTCTTAACCTATGCATGCTAGTTTTTCATTTTATCATTCAATCCTACAACTAGCATATACCACACAAGCATGGATATTGAAATTTAAAACTTGTGCCATGCAAGCAAAAATATGAAATGCACATTCAAATGCATCCACCAAGTTTATGAGCTTGCTCCCCCTACTTGTATGCTTAAAATTTTAATTGATCCCTTACTTTGTCATATCTCTCCCCCTATGTCAATTTCTCCCCCTTTGTTATCTTTTTACTATCTTTGTATACTATTTCTCCCCCTTTGTCATCAATGACCACAAAGGTTTAATTTTAAATAGGTTGAGATTATCAATGTCAATCAATGGGGTGAGGATTATTTTCCTAAATTTGGTCCAATCTAGATCATTTACCAAAGATATTTAACTCGGTTTGATCCAAGGACAAGCTTCTTCACACCTCCAAATAAGGGCTATATTGTACCATGTTGAGTTCAAACACATGTAGCTCATTTTCTAGATCAAACACTAGGTTTACAAGCCCACAAATATGTCATATGCTACCACTATATCAAATTAAGCATAGAGGCAATAGTGGTACCATACAAACATCAAAATTATTTTATTTTCATGAATGAGCCAATTAAATGTGAAAGATGACTAGATGCACTAAACATGCCCTTAGCAAAGATGTATGCCATGCCAATCAACTTTTACCTTGGATTGCTCGAAGGAGAGGCATGTCATATAAGTGGGGGTGCATCAACACATATTTGAGAAATCCAATATGTTCAACTCATTCCGTAGCTTGCAAAATCTTTTCACATCTAATGGCTTGGTGAATATATCGGCAAGTTGATCCTAGGTGCCTACACTCTCAATGCAAATGTTCCCTTTTTGTTGGTGATCTCTTATGAAATGATGGCAGACATCAATGTGCTTTGTTCTTGCATGTTGAACTAGATTGTTGGTTAACTTGATTGCACTCTCATTGTCACATAGCAATGGCTCCTTCTTGAACTTGATTCCGAAGTCATTCAAGGTGGCCTTCATCCAAAGTATTTGTGCACAACAACTACCGGCGGATATGTATTCGGCTTCGGTGGTTGATAATGCAATACTATTTTGTTTCTTTGATGACCATAAAATAAGTGATCTTCCCAACAATTGACATGTGCCCGAGGTGCTCTTCCTTTTAACCTTGCATCCCGCATAATCCAAGTCGGAGTAACCAACTAACTCAACCTTTGCTCCTTTGGGATACCACAAACCAACATTTTGTGTATGCTTCAAGTACCTCAATATTCTCTTTGTAGCCTTCAAATGACTTTCTCTTGGTGAGACTTGAAATCTTGCACACATGCATACACTAAACATGACATCAGGCCTTGATGTGGTCACATAGAGTAGGCTTCCAATCATAGACCGATACAATTTTTGATCCACCATATTGCCACTTGCATCACTATCTAAATTGCCATTTGTCCCCATTGGTGTGCTAATTGCTTTGCTATCACTCATGCCAAACTTTTTGAGCTTGCTTTTGATGTACTTGCATTGACTCATGAATGTACCATTCTTTAATTGCTTGATTTGAAGACCAAGGAAGTAACTTAACTCTTCAATAATAGATATTTCAAACTCATTAGCCATTATCTTTCTAAATTCTTCACAAAAGTCTTGATTGGTTGATCTAAATATGATGTCATCAACATAGATTTGCAACACAAATAAGTTTTTGCCAATCTTCTTGGTGAAAAGAGTGGTTTCAACCTTGCCCATCATGAACCCTTTAGAGAGTAGGAAGTCCCTTAATATCTCATACCATGCTCTAGGTGCTTGCTTCAAGCCATACAATGCCTTCTTCAACTTGTACACATGGTCGGGCTTCTTGTCATCTTCAAAACCGGGAGGTTGCTCAACATATACTTCTTCATTGATGTAACCATTGAGAAATGCACTCTTAACATCCATTTGATAGAGCTTGATGTTGTGGGCACAAGCATAAGCTAGTAAGATTCTTATTGCTTCCAATCTAGCAACCGGGGCATATGTTTCTCCAAAGTCAAGACCTTCAACTTGTGTATATCCTTGTGCTACCAATCTTGCTTTGTTCCTTACTACTATCCCATCTTGATCTTGCTTATTTCTAAAGACCCATTTGGTTCTAATCACATTGTGTCCCTTTGGTCTCTCTACTAAATTTCATACTTGATTTCTTGTGAAGTTATTCAATTCTTCATGCATAGCATTCACCCAATCAACATCCTTCAATGCTTCATCTATCTTCTTTGGTTCAATAGATGACATAAATGAGATATGCTCACAAAATAAAGCCAATCTTGATCTAGTTTACACATCTCTTGAAATATCACCAATGATAGTGTCCAATGAATGATCCCTTGCAATATTGGTTGGTTAGAGTATTGAAACTTGATCGCTTACACTTGCTTGATCATCGGGTTGAGATGATGTACTAGCCGCTTGATTTTGTTCAGTGTCATGAGAGCCATTTGTACTAGCTTGATTTGTATCGTCTTGCATATTTGTGTTAGAGAGCACTTGCACTTGTTCGTCTTCATCATCATTCACTTGTCTAGGCCTTAATTCACCAACATCCATGTTCTTCATGGCATTTGAAAGTTGAATGCCTCTAACATCTTCCAAGTTCTCATTCTCATTTTGGGAACCCTTGGTTTCATCAAATTCAACATCATGAACTTCCTCAAGAGTACCAATATCCAAATTCCAAACTCTATATGCTTTGCTAGTAGTTGAGTATCCAAGTAGGAATCCTTCATCACATTTCTTGTCAAATTTGCCCAATCTAGTGCCTTTCTTTAAGATATAACATTTGCAACCAAAGACCCAAAAATATGCAATGTTGGGCTTTCTACCATTCAAGAGCTCATATGGTGTCTTCTCTTTCAATGGATGACAATAGAGGCAGTTGCTACAATAGCAAGTCATGTTGATAGCTTCGGCCCAAAAAGATTGACTCACATTGTACACACTAAGCATAGACCTTGCCATATCAATGAGTGTTCTATTCTTCCTCTCAACAAGGTTATTTGATTGTGGAGTGTACATGGCCGAGAATTGATGTCTAATTCCAAATTTATCACACAACTCTTCAATTTTAGTGTTCTTGAACTCACTACCATTGTCACTTCTAACTCTCTTGATGGTTGTTTCAAACTCATTGTGAATGCCCCTGAAAAATGATTTAAATATTGCAAACATATCACTTTTGTCTACTAGGAAGAATACCCAAGTGTATCTAGTATAATCATCCATAATCACAAAGTCATATTTGTTTCCACCGATGCTAGTGTATTGTGTTGGCCCAAACAAATCCATGTGCAATAACTCAAATGCTTTACTAGTGCTCATCATGCTTTTCTTAGGATCGGTGTTTCCAACTTGTTTGCCGGCTTGACAAGAGCTACAAAGCTTATCCTTCTCAAACACAACATCTTTCAAGCCTCTAACCAAGTCATGCTTAACTGATCTATTCAATTTTTCATTCCAACATGACCAAGCCTTCTATGTCATAACCAACCCATATTAGACTTAGTGAACAAACATGTAGATAGATGAGCTTCACTAGCATTGAAATCAACCAAGTATAGATTCTCATATCTAAAGCCTTTGAAGATTAAGTTAGAGCCATCTACACTTATGATCTCTACATCATCTACCCCAAATATGCATTTGAATCCAAGATCACACAATTGAGCCATGGATAGCAAATTAAAGTTCAATCTCTCAACAAGCAACACATTGAAAATGATCATGTCATTGGATATTGCAATCTTACCAAGCCCTTTGACCTTGCCTTTGCCATTGTCACCAAATATGATACTATCATAACCATCATTGCCAATGGTATTGATTGAGTTGAACATTCTTGCATCATCGGACATGTCTTGAGTGCACCCACTATCAAGAACCCAATGCCTTCCTTCAGCTCTATAATTGACCTATAAAAGAAGATCAAATCTTTTTAGGTACCCAAACTTGCTTGGGTCCTTGAAGGTTAGTGACCAAGCTCTTTGGCACCCAAATGACTTTCTTCCTTGAGCCCATCCATGGTGTACCAATGAACTTAGCTTTTACACCATTTGTACCCTTAGTAAGCACATAGAAAGAATTAATCTTAATTGAGGATACATTAGCATTTTTGCTCTTGTTCTTGCATTCATGCTCTTTATGACCAACTTGCTTGCAACTAGTGCAAAACCGACCATTGTTCTTCACAAAACTAGTCTTGTTGGGAGCAAAGGCCATCTTGCCTTTCTTGGGGGTATAGCCCAATCCCTCTTTGTAGAGAGAAGCTCTTTGGCTACCCAAGCATATAAGCAAGCCATCCTCACCACCATAGACCTTAGCCAAGGTGTGAGTGAGCTCATTGACCTCCTTCTTGAGGGTCTCATTCTCAACCATTAGTGAGGCATCACATGTGAAACTGTCACTACTAGATGAGGTGGAAGTAGAAGTGCTACAAGAAGGGTTAGTGGGAGCAACAATCATAGGCTTATAGAATGATTCATCAATTAAGTTACAAGTTAAGCCTACATTACATGTGTCAACATGCTTCTTCTTATTTTGCTCATCAAGCAAAGAGGAATGAGCTTTTTCAAGCTTCTTGTGAGCCTTGCCAAGCTTTTCATGGGCTTCCTCTAGCCTCTCATGAGATGCATTGAGCTCATCAAAGGCTTGCTTAAGGGCTTTTAGTTCCTTATGCAAGCTTTTGCATTCCCTTCTCTTAATGTCAAAGTGTTCTTTAGCATCATCTAGCATGTCAAGTAGTTCATCCTTAGTTGGTTCATCATCATCACTATCACTTTCATTTTCATTTTTATATTCATTATCATGTTCCTCATCACTTCCATCATCACAAGTTTATACCTTAGTGGCCTTAGCCATGAAGCATGATGGAGTATCGAAGAGAGAAGACTTCTCATTGATAGCAATGCTTGCAAGAGCCTTCTTCTTGGTGGTCTTGTCATCATCACTATCATCATCATCACTTGAGGAAGCATCACTATCCCAAGTGACCACATATGAACCACCCTCCTTCTTCTTCTTGAAGGTCATCTTGTTCTTCTTCTCTTTCTTTTCCTTCTTGTCCTTCTTCTTGTTCTTCTTGTTGCCATCACTATTGTCACTATTGTATGGGCATTGACAACAAGATGATCTTTGCTTCCACAATTGAAGCACCTTCTTGATTCTTCCTTATTCTTGGATGAAGACTTCTTTCTTCTAGCATGGTAGCCCTTCTTCATCATAAACTTGCCAAATCTATTGACAAAGAGTGCCATCTTCTCATCATCCATCTCATCAAAGCTCAAGTCTTCATCTTCACTTGATGATCCTTGCTTTGCCTTGCCCTTGGATGATGTGGCCTTGAACGCCACACTCTTCTTGTCATCCTTCTTGTCATCTTTTTTTCTCTCTCTTTTCTTCCTTCTCATCATCATCTCTATATGTATCATCGGTCGTTATATCTCCCAACACTTGGTTTGGTGTCATGGTATCCAAACCACTCCTTACTAGAATAGTGACCAATGTGTCAAATATTGAGGGTAGGCATCTCAAGAACTTATGGGAGAAGTTCTTGTCCTCCACCTTCTCACCAAGTGCTTTGAGATCATTGACAAGCACTTGGAACCTATGGAACATCTCTGGCACACTTTTATCCTCCTTCATCTTGAAACTAGCAAACTTCTCCTTGAGGATATATGCCTTGGCACCCTTTACGGCTTGAGTGCCCTCAAATGATTCATCCAACTTCTTCCATGCTTCATGAGCCATCTCAATGTTCCTAATTTGCTCAAATGTTCTCTCATCAATGGCATTATGAATGGCAATAAGAGCAATGTCATTGTTTTGGAGAAGCAATTCTTCGGCGACGGTGGGATTCTTTAGATCTTCTATCTCAATCTTGGTCTCCACCACTTTCTAAACCTTCCTATTGATTGACTTGATATATATTGTCATCTTAGCCTTCCAATAGGGATAGTTTGAGCCATCAAATTGGGGTGGCTTCTTGGTGTTGTTGATTTGAACCATTTTGACACCAAAGGTTGTTAAGCCTCAAATCACGGTGACCACGGCTCTGATACCACTTGAAAGGTCCTAATGGCTAGAGGGGGAGTGAATAGCCTATTAAAAATTTCTACAACAACACTTAGCAAACCGGTTAGACAAATATGAGGTGAAGCGAGTGTTGTGCTAGCATACTAAAAATGCAAGCCACCTACCACAATTCTAGTTTATATAGTCTCTATCCACACAATAGCTATGTCACTACACTAAGTTAGTGTGCTCTCAAAAGCTAACTAAAGAGCCACACTAACCAAACTAACAAGCTCTCATGACTAGCTACACTAAAGAGCTTGACAACTAGTTTGCGGAATGTAAAGAGAGAGAGCAAGATGGTTATACCATCGAGTCGAGGAATGAACCAATCAATCACAAGAATGAATACCAATGAAGACCAATTACCTTGGAATCAAATGATGACACAATGACTTTTTACCGAGGTTCACTTGCTTGCCGGCAAGCTAGTCCTCGTTGTGGCGATTCACTCACTTGGAGGTTCACGCGCTAATTGGCATCACACGCCAAACCCTCAATAGGGTGCCGCACAACCAACACAAGATGAGGATCGCACAAGCCACGAACAATTTACTAGAGTACCTTTTGTCTCTCCGCCAGGGAAAGGTCAAGAACCCCTCACAATCACCCTGATCGGAGCAAGAGACAATCACCAACCTCCGCTCGATGATCCTCACTGCTCCAAGCCGTCTAGGTGGCGGTAACCACCAAGAGTAACAAGCAAATCTAGTAGCGAAACACAAACACCAAGTGTCTCTAGATGCAAACACTCAAGCAATGCACTTAGATTCACTCCCAATCTCACAAAGATGATGAATCAATGATGGAAATGAGTGGGAGGGCTTTGGCTAAACTCACAAAGTTGCTATGTCAATGTAAATGGCCAAGAGAGTGAGCTTGAACCAGCCATGGGGCTTAAATAGAGAGCCCCCATGAATTGAGCCATTGGCTCCTCTATCCAGTGAAACATGGGCTGGCCGGACGCTTCGATCAGGTTGACCGGACGTAGGACCCCAGTGTTCGGTCGCTCGATGCTCGCCATGTGTCATTAGCCTCAAATGTTGAGTGCTTGATCTTAATGGCTAGTTAGCTTCGCACCACGTGTTAAGTTGTGATTGGAGAACTGCAGAGTAGGACCGGACGCATAGTCGCCTAGCGTCCTGTCACTTCTAGTAAGGTTCCAGAGGTAGAAATTCATGACCAAATGCCTCTGGTGGATCATGACCGGACCTAGGCCTATGTCCAAACAACTCAGCCTCTCTTTGTTGCTTGCGTCAGCGTACGTCACTAGGTGATCGGACGCATCCCCTGCGCATCCGTTCCCTCTTTCTCTTTAGCGTCTAGTCAAAGGACCGTGGGTGGCCTTCACTACGCGCCACTAACCAGACACGTGGTCAGAGTCTAGTCACAACCCAAGGTAGAGTCCGGTCAATACGAAACTTCTCCTTTTGACCCCAAACTTCACACCCTTGATCAAATGTGCCAACCACCAAGTGTATCACCTTGTGCACATGTGTTAGCATATTTTCACAAATGTTTTCAAGGGTGTTAGCACTCCACTAGATCCTAAATGCATATGCATTGAGTTAGAGCATCTAGTGGCACTTTGATAACCGTATTTCGATATGAGTTTTACCCCTCTTAATAGTACGGCTATCAATCCTAAATATTATCACACTCGCTAAGTGTCTCGATCACTTAAACCAAAAAGCTCCTATCAATTTCACCTTTACCTTGAGCTTTTTGTTTTTCTCTTTCTTCTTTTTCCATGTCCTAGCACTTGATCATCACCATGGCATCACCATCATCATGTCATGATCTTCATTTGCTTCACCACTTGGAGTAGTGCTACCTATCTCATAATCACTTTGATAAACTAGATCAGCACTTAGGGTTTCATCAATTCATCAAAACCAAACTAGAGCTTTCAGTCGGCCCGTTGCCCTGGCCGACACCCAGGCTACACAGGAGCTACCCTGGCCATAGCCAGATCTTGTAGAGGCCTGACCACCGCTTCAGTAGCCCTTGCCAGCCGCAATAGCCAAGGCCATGAGGAGAGGGTTGGTAGAGGAGAGAGCATCAACCCAGCGCATGTATGAACCTCAGCCGCCACCACCAGATCGGCACCCACCCCAGCCGTAATTGGCTCAGGACTGGTCACAGTAGCCTTGGTCATCTGCTGTTGGCTCAGGCCCAGCCGCTATCATCCTAGGCCTGGCAGCAGCTGCCCTAGCTGGCCACGGTCGATAAGGCCATGAAGGGAGTGGTAGGTGGAGAAGAGGAGAAGGTCCCTGCCACCGCCCCACATGCCTGCATGAACTGGTTGCCGCCGCTGACCACCACGCCGCCCGCCCAAGGCCAGCCAAATCTGGTCATCCAACCACCGAATATGGCCACTCGGTCACCGAATCTGGCCATCCGGCCATAGGATCTAAATGCCCAGCCACCAGACCAGCCGCCCTCGCCTGCACTGCCATCTTCAAGAATGGAGAAGGGGAAGAATGGAGGAGTGGGGGAAGGAGCTCCACTGCCACCCCCTTACGTCAGCACGGACACTAGCCAACGCGGCCACAGCCACTGTGACCTCCCCTGCCAAGCTCCACATAGCTCGTGGGGGGAAGGACCGTCGTCCCTGCTTCCACGTGCACCACCGATTGAGGGAAAGGCCACGCCGCCGCCATCCTGGTCGGCCGAGAGGCCTTGTCGGCGGCTAGCTCTAGTGGCAGCACGTAGGGAGAGGAGGAGAGGAGTGGGAGGGCAGTGGCGCGGAGGGAACACCACCCGAGTCACCCTACGGTGGAGAGCCTGTATCCATAAATCATTTCAAATCAATCTCTTATAGCAAATGGTATCAGGATTCTGTTAGTTTGTAGGACACAATATAGTACACAGCAGGAGTTCAGTAACATTTATAGGAGATTATGAGTTGTGCACGGTACCACAAAATTATGGAATCACAGTAATGCCACAATAGATAATAAAAGATCTAGAAACACAGGTATGCATGGTATCCCTAATCAATCTGGGTTGCAATGTTAATTTCTTTATAAATTAACATGTCAAAGAAGCATTACAATTCTATAACTGGAACAGAAGGGTATTGCTTCAGATGAGAGCACTTACCCGTAAGCTATGGACGCTCAATTGATCCCAGTCTCCCAGTGATTGATGGAGAAGATCAATAGTGAGCAGCAGGCATGGAAACCCAAACCCTAGAATAGCAATAGTAAACCAAGTAAACTTTTGGGGGAAAACCACCAAAGTAGAGTTTTTTGTAAAAAAAATCACAAAGGCAGAGTGAAATTAGAAAAAATAGAGGGGAAATTGGAGTACCTGAGAGATTGGGAACTTGTGGTCATGTCGAAGGAGGCAGCGCTCCCACCCTAGAATTTTCGGTGATCCTTGGCCAGAATTTCTGAGGGGGAGGCTCCACGGAGCAGCAACGGTCACTAACTGTAGGGAGTGAATTTATTTCACTCCCTCTCACTCCTTGTCACTCTCTGGCATTTTTATTCACTCACCTACTTTGAGATAAACGCTTGGCTCTCTCTTTCACTCTCCAACACTCTGTCTCACTCAATTCTAGATCTCCATCTTTGTGAGTGAGATTGCAGTGAGCTCTTGTTGGATTTCAACTCCGGGAGTAAGGTCCAACTCTTGAGCACTTGTGGCACCCGCCGGTGATTGGTTTTTGCTCTATTACTCTTGGGTTCTTGGAACCTTAGCCAGCTAGGTGTTGCTTAGTGACGCCCTCGTTTCATGCTTGTGAAGGGTGCTGGGAAGTTTGTATCACCCTTTGTTCCAGTGAGAATCCCCGGCTTCATCTTTGTGGTTGCTTGGGAAAGAGGGGAGTTCAAAGAGACTCTAAGGACCTTTGTCATCGCCTCAACATCAGGGATGTAGGCACAACAGTGGTGTGGCCGAACCTTGGGATAAATATTGTGTCTCCATGTGCTTATAACTTGTGATTGTATTATTTGTTGTGGTGGCTCGATCTATATTGTGTGTAGGTGTTGGAGCAAGCAAAAGGCGTGAAATCACTAATACTACTACATACTCTACACATGTGGTGAACTCAGTTTAGTATTTGAGCATTTTATTTCATATCTTATTAGTTAGTTTACTACTCTCCGAATTTTAGAATTTCGGTCCTCACCAGAATTTGTGGACAAGTCCATAAATTCTGCTTAGGACGGTATATTCCGATACCCGTGATTTAATCCGCTGAAGAAGTTTTAGAATTTTAGGAAATGCCTATTCAAAACACCCCCAGGCATTTTGATCCTTTCAACTTACCTTCAAGAGTTTCCTCTTCCAAGGAAATGAAAAAGCAAAACCTTCCCACTTATATTTGTATTTTCAGAAAAGTTATCCAAGCTTGATCTCTCTCTTCCTTCCTTCTTGGGCTATAGTATTTGTCCCGAGGTGAAAGAAGGGAGGGCCGGAATTTATATTGGATACATTAGTAGAGGCAGATCTTACTAACCGCCTCTAGAAATATATTTTTGGGATGCATACTCTTCTTGCTTAATTGTCCTAATTTTACATTGTTAGCCTTTTGTTCTTACGCTACTGGAATCTCGCTTTTTTCTGTGTGTGCGAAAACACACAGAAAAATGCGAATACCATCAGAAAAATATTTTTCTGACGGTGTACCCTCAGAAAAATACCCACAGAAATATAATGACAGAAAAATAAAATTTTTCTATGAGTTCACCGTCAGAAATTTTTTCTATGGGTCGCACACGCACAGAAAAATTGTTTTTGCCTAGATTAAAATTAATTTTTCTATGTGTTAATCCACACAGAAAAAAGAAATAAATGCACAGAAAAACACATGTTTTTTTTCTGTCGGTCCATGTGAACTCACAGAAAAATTTATTTCGCCCAGATTAAAAAGAATATTTCTGTGTAGCCAGCCTCACAGAAAAAAGAGTTAAACGCACAAAAAAATTTATTTTAAAACAGTAGCAACAGCATATTAAAATATATATTTTCCATACAGTAATTTTTGTGCATGACAACAAGGTTTCATTCAAATAATACATAAATACAGTACTCAAATGGACCTTGATGGGTGACCACACAACCGATCAAGTATCAAGAGTACCAAAACAAGTATCACGCCCGATGTGGCTGGGCGACAAGCAAACTTCAAATGACCAACATCAAAGTTCTAAACCATCACGAGAGGACGACTAGGACACCATGATGAGCTTCACTACTGTGGCGGCGGTAGCTACTCCTGCTGCTGCTGCGAGGAGTACGGCGATGGAAAGGTGGCAGTGGTAGGCATGGTCGGCGACACTCCTGCAGCGACAAAGAAGCAAGTGTTAGGACTAAGTTCTCTAGGTTAGGACTAGGTAACTCATAAAATCCAGGAAGGCGAAGAAAAACCTAAGTCAATACCGATCGAAGCTAAGCCTAATGTAGTGTATCCCTGAGAGTATGATGCTGGATAGGACGCTGGAGCTACACCTGCAAGAAAGGCGAGGTTTGAGTCAGAAAAGCGTAATAAGGAAATTTAAGGAGTGAAACGCGCAAGGGCCACAACTTGAGCAATAAATAACAAAGGAATACCTAGAGTCACCGGCTACAGGAATAAGCGGAGGAGACACCAGTCCTGCTCATTTAGAAGAATATGATAGCATTAACGAACAAGAACATGTATTAGGGGAGATTTTTTGTCTTGAAAAGAGACATATCAAGTCTACTATACCAAGCCTGGAGGACAACAATTGATGCCTGCTTACCTATACTTGACCTCATTGACACACGGAGGTCTATTCCATATGGCATTCAGCAAGTGAGGGAACTTATTGGCATCTCATGTGCCTTCAAGCAAGTGTTGTATAATACTTAAGTTGGAGAGCAAAATATTCAGAAAGGCAGCTCATGGGAAAATGGCACAATAATGAACTCAAGGCTGGAGTAGTGGAGGTGGAGCGGCTGCAAAGCCAGCAGATCAAGATAATTCATGGGACATGCTTAAGCAAGTTGCATCATAATAAGAGCACTTAGTTGCAGCCCAAATTAGCATATCTAATTTTTCTCAAAGACACAGTAGCAGGGGCTCAGAAACTAAAGATCTTATATGATATAGTGTAGGACAAGGTTAACTGACAATAGCCGGGGCTCAAGTTGCATACATACTTATCCCATGGACAAGGTTAACTGACATTCCCAAGTCCCCGATACCCTACTATATTGCAACAAATTCTAAAAATAAACTGCACAGTTCAATAAGAGCCAAACCTGATCCAATCTAAACAAACATTCAAGTCCTAACTCTTAGCATCAATCGCAGCACAAAAACAGAGCTTGTATCAGCACATCTACCATACACTAAGAAAAACACTAAAGACAGCTATGATACAAATCAGAGAGCATCCTATTGAAGTCAAATGTTGAGAGAATCGCACTTTGAGGTGCTACGCCAATTAGCGATTTCACAAAAATAAGCTCATATTTATCAAGTGCAAGCAATCGGTTCTTACTACTGATTTTACAGTTGGGGTCATCAAAAGTTGAGAAATCAAGTGCCAATCTCAGACTCTGAAAAGGTTGGAACAATGTCAGGCCAATTCAAAATCAGTAAGGTATGCACTAGTAGAAGTGTACAGTCTGATCATAGTGGCTCATCAATGACTAATATAAAGCAAGAACTAATAAGTAATAACATATAAAGCAAGATACAGATCATGGTATGTATACCACAAACTTTCTATATCAGTTGACTTTAGTTTTAATTGGACAATTATAAACACTAGGAGCATGCTTTCCTCGATTCATGTAATAAAGAAACCAAATGGTTGTGCTAATCTGCCGCTAATCCTATTTGTAAGTTGTAACCTACCTCTAGCTGAGAACATCCATTGAACAATTCCTGTAGATCAAATGATGTAGTATTCAACACATTGGCCTCAGATATCAGTTACTCCTCGGTTGACCTTGAGCTTGGAGCATAAGAAACAAATAGAGTAAGAAACAAAGTTCCAGTACCTCAACACAAGCTCAAGGTCATCAGTTCTTGGCATGCTTAATATGATATCATCATTGGCACAGTAAGTGAGGCCTCAGCTTAATGATATGTTGGTACAATTTCCAGATACTCAATCATAGGTGGCTGCCAAGGCAAAAAAAAATAGATAGAAGAAAACTAAGATCATGTCCCATGGTTTGATGACAGTCATGAGAATCATACAGAATGCACAAAAAACAAATTGCAGCCACCTCAGAGTTTATTTTTCTTGTTGCATAATTGGCCGGATAGATATCAAGAGTTTGAACATCACAGTCATATCAAGAGATTGAACATCAGTGTCATAAATTCTAGATGCTTCAGCACAAAGAACCCTCACTAGAATCAGAGCTATGGACTTAAGCAAGACACGGCTGCCACACCATAGGGTGCTCCTCCAGTGCCTAGGGTTAAGTAAACATCATCGACCAAGGCACTTTGCTCAGTTTGTAAATCGGACTAGGCATCATCATGTGCAAAATCTAGGCGACAACACATGTGTACAACAAATAAGAGGTGCACATCACATAGATCTGAGGGCGGAACAAGACGAAAGCAAATGTAAACATGTAGATCAACAAAAATGTCGCCCAGTTCAATAAAAACCAAAACTGACAGTTCAAAAATAAACTAGCAATTTCACAAAAATAAGCTCATATTTATCAAGTGCAAGCAGTCGGTTCTTACTACTGATTTTACAGTTGGGGTCATCAAAAGTTGAGAAATCAAGTGCCAATCTCAGACTCTGAAAAGGTTGGAACAATGTCAGGCCAATTCAAAATCAGTAAGGTATGCACTAGTAGAAGTGTACAGTCTGATCATAGTGGCTCATCAATGACTAATATAAAGCAAGAACTAATAAGTAATAACATATAAAGCAAGATACAGATCATGGTATGTATACCACAAACTTTCTATATCGGTTGACTTCAGTTTATTAATTGGACAATTATAAACACTAGGAGCATGCTTTCCTCGATTCATGTAATAAAGAAACCAAATGACTGTGCCAATCTGCCGCTAATCCCATTTATAAGTTGTAACCTACCTCTAGCTGAGAACATCCATTGAGCAATTCCTATAGATCAAATGATGTAGTATTCAACACATTGGCCTCAGATATCAGTTGCTCCTCGGTTGACCTTGAGCTTGGAGCATAAGAAACAAACAGAGTAAGAAACAAAGTTCCAGTACCTCAACACAAGCTCAAGGTCATCAGTTCTTGGCATGCTTAATATGATATCATCATTGGCAAAGTAAGTGAGGCCTCAGCTTAATGATATGTTGGTACAATTTCTACATACTCAATCATAGGTGGCTGCCAAGGCAAAAAAAATAGATAGAAGAAAACTAAGATCATGTCCCATGGTTTGATGACAGTCATGAGAATCATACAGAATGCATAAAAAATAAATTGCAGCCACCTCAGAGTTTATTTTTCTTGTTGCATAATTGGCCGGATAGATATCAAGAGTTTGAACATCACAGTCATATCAAGAGATTGAACATCAGTGTCATAAATTCTAGATGCTTCAGCACAAAGAACCCTCACTAGAATCAGAGCTATGGAATTAAGCAAGACGCGGATGCCACACCATAGGGTGCTCCTCCAGCGCCTAAGGTTAAGTAAACATCATCGACCAAGGCACTTTGCTCAGTTTGTAAATTGGACTAGGCATCATCATGTGCAAAATCTAGGCGACAACACATGTGTACAACAAATAAGAGGTGCATATCACACAGATCTGAGGGCCGAACAAGATGAAAGAAAATGTAAACATGTAGATCAACAAAAATGTCGCCCAGATCTAAGTATCTAAGAACATGAACCCTAGTATCAGTGGACGACAAACTAAATCCACAAACAATTCAACAGAAATCACCGCACAGAGAGGGGCAGGAGATGGGGGCAGGTGAGATATACTGTCGGAGCACTGGAGGACCAACACGAATCCGCCGGTGGAGGTTGACCGTATAGGTCAAGCGAGCTCAATGGGGAGGAAGAGGAGAGAGCGCACCAAACCAGAGGAGGAAGGAGAGGTACGAAATGGGGGTGGTAACCCTAGCCCAGGCCCCAGGACGACAAGATCTCCCGCACCAATCCAGAGGGAGGGGGCGGCACCGGCCGCCGGATCTCGCCGGTGGGGAGCGGGAGGGGAGGGGCCGCGCCGGGGAACGCCGATTGCGCCGGATCTCAGGAAGAAGGTAGGGGAGGGGGGAGAGGGAGGGGGCGGCACCGGCCACGCCGAGGAAGAAGGGGAGGGAGGGGAGGGGCGGGATCCGACAGAGGATGGGCGGGTGCGGGTGCGGGAGGAAGGGAGGGGAGTGTAGGGGGCTGGGGAGGGGAGGGGAGCGTGCGTGCGTGAGGAGCCAAGCGGGCGAGTCCACGGCAGGTTAGGTTAAGGACTTCTTGGTTTTTTCTGTGCGTGTGTACGTTTTTTTCTGTGCGTTTTAAAATAACCGACAAAAAATTAATATTTTTTCTGTGCGTGTATATATTTTTTTGTGCGTTTTTAAAGAACCGACATAATAAGTTGCATTTTTCTGTGAGTGCTGATTTTTTCCGTGTGTCTATTATCACGCACAGAAAAATCATATAATTTTTCTGTGGGTTTTTGTATTTTTCTGTCGAGGTATTTTGAAACCGACAGAAAAATCGTAATTTTTCTATGCGTACCGAAAAAAACGCATAGAAAAATTAAACACCCACAGAACAATTCGAGTTTCCAGTAGTGTTAGGCCTGCTGCTTCTCTCAAATTCAGTCCTTGCAAGCGAAGTACTTGTTTTATCAGTAATATTTTGAGAGGTGACTGTCAATGGGTGGTTGAACAAAGTTGTTATTTTGCATCTTAATCTCTTTTGTCGTGTACTGTCTTGTGGACACCATCTTTCTTACCGATTGTTGGTGCCTAATTAACATCCTAGCTATATATGTCCCTCTCATGTGCACTTACAAATTTTCATACGAACATTGCAATTAATGTCTTCATTACGATTATAATCTAAAAACGACTCATGTATGCTTTATGTCAAAACATATAATCAGTTCATTATTATTGGCACAGACTGGTTTAAATAATCACGCAACAAGTTGGTAGGACTTATTGCAACCCATGGACCTGTTTACCAGATGGATAGATATATATGCCTGTGCGGCTGTGCATCATGAAGCGTTATAAGGTTCCTGTAGAACTCCCGTTTTGTTCCTATCCGTCCACCGTAACTTTTGGCTCTGTTCGGCAGGACTTATTGCTGCTGCGGCTGATTTGTAGAACTGATTTATTATGAGAGAAAAATATTATTCCATAACTTAAAAAAAAATAGACCTGATTCTAGGCTCAAGCGAACACAGCCTTTGCTCCCCAGCACGACACCGCATGGCTCCCTCGTCGCTGTGGCGTGCCTCCTGTCTCCTCTCTCTCGCTCGCCTCAAAAAAAATCAAATCCCCATCCCAAACCGCGGAACCTCGGCAGTCATTTCGGCCAGCAGCTAGGTCGAGGCCAGTGACCCACATATAAAACCAGCTCTGCGCTGTATCTTCAATTCTTCGTGCATCCATCCGACTCGTAGCTAGCCATAAGAGCTAGCAAATAACTAGAAATGGAGCAGAAGCCATTTGTGCCCTGCAGGACGGCGATCCCTAGCGAGGAGCTTATGCAATCCCAGGCAGAGATTTGGCGCCTCTCCTACAGCTACATAAAATCCATGGCCCTCCGTTGCGCCGTCAAGCTCGGGATCCCGGACGCTATCCATCGCTCGGGCGGCGCCACCACGCTAACCGAACTGCTCGCTGCCATCCCACTTACCGAGACAAAGCGGACACACTTATCCCGCCTCATGCCATTGCTGACGGAGCTAGGGGTCTTCTTCACGGAAGACGATGTCCAGGTCAATGGCGGCGGCGAACCTGGCGTCTACCGCCTCACGCCAGTGTCTCGCCTCGTCGTGCACGATGCGGAAGCCAACGGCGGCGCGTGCCTATCGCAGTTTGTGACCTCGGTGACCCCGCTGTCGTCCAACCTCACGGCGTACCTGCGGCTAGACGAGTGGTTCAAGAGCGACGGAGGCGACTCATCTTCGGCTGAGACGCCGTTCATGATGGCGTACGGCCAGAGCTTCTGGGCCGCCGACGGCTGCGACGCGGAGCGGAGCGCGCGTTTCGACCAGCTCATGGCGTCCGACAGCCGGCTGGTGGCTGGCGTAGTCGTGCGGGAGTGCAGCGACGTGTTGCAAGGGATCAGGTCTCTGGTCGACGTCGGCGGAGGGAACGGCACGACGGCGAGGGCCATCGCCACAGCGTTCCCGCACGTCAAGTGCTCGGTGCTCGAGCTTCCCCACGTTCTCGAAAACGTCCCAGGCACTAAAGACGACACCTTTCAGTTCGTCGCCGGTGATATGGTGGATTTCACCCCACCAGCTGATGCTGTGCTCCTCAAGGTACGTACGTCCACGCTGCCCGGCTGGCGCCGCTGCTATGCTTTGGATCGGAGGCCCTAGGCCGAACTGAACATCACATATCATAATAAAAACTATATATAATTAAGGGGGTGGTTGGTCCCCATGGACTAAAGCATTTTAGACTAAAATCTGCATTTTAATTGGACTAAACAGTCAAACACTTAGACTAAAAGTTGACTAAAATCCTTTAGTCCTTTAGTCCGCAAAACTGGACTAAAATAGACTAAAAGGTGTTGGTATTGTCCTCTCTCTCCACTTTAGTCTATTTTAGTTCAAGGAACCAAACACCACTTTAGTTCAATTTTAGTTCATGGATAAAAGTGGACTAAAACTTTTAGCCCATGGACTAGAGAACCAAACAGGGCCTTGTACGTTTCTAGGTATTACACATGATATAGATATATGTATATATACTTTCACTTGCAAAACAATAAGGGTTAACTTTCCAAAATTCTAAATCGTATACTAAAAACAAAACTAAACAGCAAGAATCCTAATAATCAATTATGATTTATATTTTGAATATATAACTTTTCTAGAGGTGGTTAGTGATTTGATCCGCCTCAAAAATAGGTGCACGAAATCTTACATGGGTAATGTTTGTCGAGCACTAATATGTCTTAAAAATCTTAGAACATCAGGTTTTTCAGGACAGAGGGAGTAACTAATTAAATGCCAAATCCATATCTAAATACCAATATAAGCTATTAAAGGAAATAATACAATAATAGTAGAGTATATATGTTCCATATGTTTCTAAGTTTCACACGTCTACCACTCAAACATGGAGTCACTATAAATGCTATGTGTCACTATTAGAGCAAGTAAACATGCATATATTAGGATAAATATTTATTTAAATAGTTTATCCATTGTCAACAAAAGGGTCTCTTAACAAACCGTGTACCAATGCCATAATAGTGGGAATTAATTGTATATTATACCTAGTGCCTAAAATTTAAAATATCAAAGGATTTTTTTAATAAAGGATACAACGAGTACTAGAGTTTCAACTTAACACATAGGTCACCAATAACTATAACTTCAAAAGTTGAAAATGAAAATATAGATTGGTGATGTCAAAAAATATGCAACAAAGAGTTGATATAACATAAACTAAAGTTTCACTAAATATTGCAGAATGTGTTGCATGATTGGAGCGACGAGGACTGTGTGAGAATCATGCAGTGATGCAGAGAGGCTATCTATGCTACTGGTCCGGCAGGGAAGGTTGTGATTATAGAAATGGTGGTGGGACAGTCCCCATCGACCAAAGAGGCATTTGAAGCTCTACTTTTGATGGATATGTGCATGATGGTGCTGTGTACAGGCAAAGAACGAGGGGAGCAAACATGGAATAAGATTTTCATGGATTCAGGTTTTACTCGCTACAGGATTAGGCCCATCTTGGGGGCTCGATTGGTGATTCAGCTTTATCCATAGCCTGTGATCATTGAAAATTTGGCCATTATATATCTGTTGTGCTATTGCTCATCTATTACTGTAACAAGATTGGTGTGGTCTTTGTTTAAGTAGCAACCCAGCTTGTGTGTACGGGTAATTTTTACCATATGGCAAATGTTAGCTTTTTTTTACTTCTGATGTTCACCTTCTAAGCTTCAGGAATCTTTTCAGCAAACACCTTTTTCATGTATGCTATTTCTGATTCCTCCTGATACTTGAGCTACTCTAATAATTATACATGAAATGCAATAATAAAAAACATAAGATGCAATGCCCACATATATATATGCAAAGGTGCATGCTAGCCACACATAAGTAAAAGTGACCCTATGAAATGAGTATGGTGAACTTATGCAAGGAGTTAAGGGATGAACCTAAAATAAGTTTGGCTTGAGTATAACTTCCCTTCTTGAGTTATCTTGTTGTTTTAAACTAAACTTTAGATAATTCCTCCAATAGTATAACAAATGCACAACCACGAACTTGACATTGTCACGAAGTGCTCAAGTCTTTGCTCAACTCTCTAATGCTCATAGAAGCTCACAAAGGCTCTATCTTGCTCTCCAATTCAATGGTATCTCAAATTTCACTTAAATCCTACAAAGGGTGATTGGGAGTTCTCACAAGGCTATTTTGAAGTTTCGCAACTCTTTCTTTAAAGCATCAGCAACCCTCCAAGGGCCGTGGGAAGGAGTATAAACAACCACTACTACAAAAACGATTTGTGGCAACGTCTCCCTTTCTTTGTAGGGGCGGCTCTATATTCAGACGCCCCTACAAATGGTTGCCAAATGAGCCGCCCCTACAAATAGATTTATAGGGGCGGCCGGTGTTATCAGCCGCCCCTACAAATGTCCTGATTTGTAGGGGCGGCTCTATATCCAGCCACCCCTACAAATAAACACCGAGTATTAAAAATTAAGCACTAAAATTTAAATTTTGTAAATGGCCATGGATGGAGAAACAACCAAAATAAAAGTCGTAGATCTCGAAAAGTTATGAAACTTTGTAGTTGACAACTTTTTGATTTGAAATCATCTTGTCAAGGAAAACTATGTTTGAATTTTCAAAAATGTGAAATTTTAATTTTTAAACGACCTCGGATGGATAAACAGTAAAAATGAAAGTTGTAAATCTTAAAAAGTTATGAAACTTTGTAGTTGATAACTTTCTCATTTGAGATCATCTTGTCATGGAAAACTACGTTCAAATTTCTCAAATTTAAAATTCAAATTTTATAAGTGACCTCGGGTGGAGAAACTACCAAAATAAAAGTTGTAGATCTCGAAAAGTTATAAAACTTTGTAGCTGACAATTTTTTTATTTGAATTAGTTTAGGGCCTCAAACATTCAATTTATGCTCAATTTTGTATAATATCTGGGAAACCAAAATGGATTGTAGACAAAAGTGATCATGAGGTGTAGTGGTAGAGGTGTTTGTGCGTGAGGGAGAGGTTGTGGGTTCGAATCCTAGCCGACGCAAAGTGTGCAAAAATCGTGAAAAAATGCTGCAACCATAGAGTGGGTGTGTGGCTGCCGGGTGGGGACCTCCTCGGATTAAAAAATTACTAGTTTTTTACCTATTTTTTCATGATTTCTAAAAATTGATTTGTAGGGGTGGCTCAATATATAGCCGCCCCTATAAATCGATTTGTAGGGGCGGCTGATAACACCAGCCGCCTCTACAAATCGATTTGTAGGGGCGGTCTGGGAACCATCCTACAAATGCATGATTTGTAGAGGCGCTTGGGTAGAGACGGCTGAGCAAACCACCCCTACAAATCCTCTAGAGCCGCTCCTACAAATACTATTTCACGTAGTGAACCCTCCCACAAAAACTAGCCATTTGGGCCTTTTTTAGTCAAAACCAGCATGAGCCAGTTTTCTAAATGAGCTTAGACCGGTTTACACAGAAACTAGTTGTTACCATGTCACCCTATCAAAACTGGCCTAGGCCAATTTTTCTAGCCCACTTCCCAATTAACCTTATTTTCGATGTTAGTCACTCGAAATTCTCACTTGGGTATTTTGAGCACTTCTAGACCTCATCTAGTACTTAATGTTGCATACCTCTTAACAGTATAGAATACTTATACTCAAGAATTAAAGATTCACAATTTATACCACTTGAGCCTTTCATCTTTCAAATATTGGTGTCTTCTCAATTTTCATCACTTGAGGGCTTTCAACACCTTCATTGCCTTGAGCTGAACCACATTGACCTATGACTTTGCATTTCTCAGACCATTTGATTAAGACTATACTTTCCATCACAAAGTCACTTTTTCTTCCAAACAATTCAACAATTATTTGATCATCCAAAACAACGTGACTTTGCATAGCTTCACTAGTACATCGACTCAATGCAAGTAATCTCTTCGTCACCCCCTATTCCATCACTCGATCTCCAAGCCTTCACTTTTCCTTCACTTTTGTTTAGTACCTCGAAGCCCTTTCCTTGCCATTTTTACACTATCAATCCATCAAGTCAATTCTTGTCTTGAATCAACATTGAGCATACATTGAAAACCATCTTCATTTGCATTGTTGTATTTTGCTTGAATTTGATCTAGCAAGCTTCATGGGTGAGATCATCCCAGATATATGCAATCACTTATGTCTCATCCTTACTTGATACACATGTTGACAATCCATCCATTATGAAACCCAATATCAATATTGCATAATATAATTAAGCTTCATATAAGAGACCAAATTATTTCCATCAAACCATATCCCTTCTGTTATTTTCATCACATGCTTGTCATTTATGCATTTCATCAATTAACCCTGGACTCATTTCTCATCTGCATGTCATTTGCTTCATTTGACCTCAATTATAATAAATCATACATGGGAGTAAATACCTATGATTCATGAATTCATTATTCCCTTAATCATGTTGTCATTCAATTCATCAAAACCCACTTAGGGCCAAGATGCACTTTCACAATTGGTGGATCACACACACCTATTATAGTAGCTATCGGTGCGAAAAGTGACCAACACGTAAATATTTGTAGTTTTGCCGTATATTGTGATCGGATATGGCCTAGCACTCAATCACACAGGGTTTATACTAGTTCAGGCAATGTGCCCTATGTCCAGTTTGAGTCAGTCGGTGACTTTATTCCTAAGCCCAGGTGCTTGAAGTTTGTCATGGGGTTACAAACGAGAGGGAGTAAGATGGGGGTGTAAGAGGTCTGGTCGGACTCTGAACCAAAGGGCCAAGAGTGATGGGAGCTCCTACGTGCGCTAAGTATTCTAGTGTGTGCTCTATGCGGCTTTGGAATGTCCAAAGCTAGCAGAGAGCGAGTTGGAATGATCCGTCTGTTGTCCGTTGGAATCGTCTATGTCGTTCGGATGTGAATCAATCGTCCTTTTGGAGATAGTGCATCCCCTTTTATAGATGAAGAGGACGGCTCTACAAGAGAGAGAGTGTGAGAGAAAGGGAGTGTGTGTTTCCTAGTCTTGTTGCCCATGCCGTCGGGTACAAGGCGGTTTGTCGGTGCCCATAATACCGTTGATGGCTGGATGCATGTGGTTGGTTCCACCGTGTTCTTCTGGTATGGCAAATATCGATGCCTACCATACTGCAGGTCAAATGTCGGCACCCACAACACTGTTGGTGTTCTGATATGTCTGGAAGGTTATAAAGTACACTTCTGACATGACTTGACAGTACTGTCCTGTAGGTGTGCAGGGTACGGTCCTTGGTATTATGGTTGATTGGAGCACCCCATCTTACTTTGCTCGGTCGTTCCCTAGTTGGCTCTGGCCTCCCGGTTGGAGAAGAGCTATAAGCAGAGGTTTGGTGTATTCTCGGTCAGAGAAGCGGGTCGGAGTCGGAAGCGAGCGCCGTCCTCTACTTTGCCAGGCCTTCCGATCGGAGACGGAAGCGAGCGTCGTTCCTCTTTGGCCAGGCCTTCTAGTCAGAGAGACAGGCCGGAGTTAGAAGCGAGCGTCGTCCTCTCCTTTGCCAGGCCTTCCGGTCAGAGAGGCGGGCCGAAGTCAGAAGCGAGCGCCGTTCCTCTTTGGCCAGGCCTTTCGGTCGGAGAGGCGGGCCGGAGTCGGAAGCGAGCGTCATTCCTCCTTGTCTAGGCCTTCCGGTCGGAGAGGCGGGCCAGAGTCTACTTGGCCAGGATCGCCCTTCTGGCCTGTCGTTAGGTTTTTTGGGCCGGCCTGGGAGTTGCGCATCGTTCGTAGCGTCGTCTACTGGGCCGAGCTTTTGCTGGAAAGCAGGTCCATGAGGGGCCCCGGGCTTATGAACCCGACAGTAGCATTGATGGAACAACCTAAGTACTTTGGTCTGCATGGATATGTCATGACAGTTTGTGATTTCATATGAGGTTTACATTTGTTGTCACTGGTTGGTGTGGATCAGTACATGACACCCGCGGATTAATGGATACGATATTAACATATAAGGAGAAATTTCCACATGCCTTGGAAGGTATGCTTAGTTGCATGCATAAAAGACTTTTTGTACATATGTATAAATTATCTATTACACTAACTCTTTGTTAATGTAGGAAAATATTATCTCGTCGACTCAGTTATATCTTAACAAATGGGAATTTCTTGCACCTTACAAGGGTTAAAAGATATCATGTGTCCAAGTGGAAACGTGGTCACTAGCTAAAGCCGGGCTTGGGGTGTTATCATTGGCGGAGCATGAAGTAAAATACAGGGGGCAATTTGTAAAATCTGAATCAACATGTACACAAAGCAGCACCTCCCGATTCCCCAATTTGCAGTCCCATTAGCAGCAACTCTTCTTCATGTTGGCAAGCATTAGATCCACCAACAGCAGCCTCTCTCTCTCTCTCTCTCTCTCTACATAATGTTTGCTTCTCTTCTAAAGACGCAGCAGCTCAATCCCCCTCCTATCTATTCTTCTCCTCAAGCAAACGGTAGCAAGCTATCTACACGCCGTGCTTCTCTATCCAATCCACCAAACAGCTAGCAGAACACCAGCTCCCCTATTTTTGTCCATGGTTACATAACCAGTCACCTATATACAGAGGCAATGGCCTGACAGCCGGAGAGCGTGGAGCCACGGAAGTCAGATAGCACGGTTAGTGCAGACCCGTGGAAGCGTGGATGCCGGAGAGCATGGGGGCCACAACCCTGACCGTTGTTGATGGAGAGATTACCAGTCAACCTTGAACGCTGAGGGCTCCAGGCATCACCGCCGCTGCGTGTAGTGTGACTGAGCGGCTGAGCTGAGACGTTGACCATGCTTTGTTCCCATCGCTAGCTTGTCACTGATTCCTTCGTGGACTTACTTGCTTGTGGTGAACTGCTGCAGTCTTCAGAAAAATCTCAGTGGCAAGGGGGGCCGCAGGCCGCAGCCTACTATGGCCCCTGACATTTGTCGCTCCGCCACTGGGTGTTACGGAGGTCGGCGGCTTCCCGGGCCTTGTGGCTCAGTTCGGACTCCCCGCCGAATAGAGCGAGTGGCTATCCTCGGTGAACTATTGATTAGGTTCGCATAGACGTGTGATGCGGATTTTTACCCAGCTGGTTACCATGAATTCGAATCACCGTCTCTACTAAATAAAACAATATCCAAAGGTACCCCGGTACCCCCACCCGTAGATAGGATTGCCCATCCATAACCAGCTAGCTACGCAACTGGTGCCTCCAATAACAGGAAGACAACCTAGCTATTCATTAGTTTATCTAAAAGAAAGCTATTCATTAGTTGTTCCTGAATCTCCATCTTTTTTCCAAATAAAATTTGAAGCAGTAGTAAATAAGCAAAAATAAGATATTTATTGGCTCATTTTTGAGGAGTTGGCTTCGAGAGTTTCAAAAGGATCTCAAACCTTTAATATGTATTGTTGGATGCGGCGGCTATTTATTTACAGGTGGTTTATTTGGTAATACATTGGCTACGTACATGGGTTATTCTCCAAAAGCCCTATGCACAAGCTTTGGTGCTGAAGCCATTGCAACAATTGATGCAAGCGGTTATGGCGTTTTTCTTCCGGGCACATGGGTGGTGATCCAGTCTTAGAATTAATTGTCATTAAAGTGTTAGGTTTCTTTCTCTTAGGCTTTGTATTTAGGCAGAAGCTAGAAGTGAATTCACTTTTATTGTAATCAACTCGATGTAATGATTATGAATTAATAAAATCCTTCGTAAAAAAACACAAGGAAACAACCATGTACTTTTTAGTGGCACAGAAAAACAATTGACTCGCTTTTTCATATAACAATGCACAAGCATTTGCCTAGTTTCACAAAGCAAAAATTGATCAATTTGTGCAGGACATGAAGAAGGATCCCCTTTGCATAGGGGCCTAAAAGGTAAAACGACAATTAGATGGCATTACTAGTATCATATCAAACTTGCACGGCCAGCAGCAGCTAGCAGCTTTGTAAATGAAACAATATAATAAAATCATGTCAACACGCACGCAATCCAAATCAAACAATATGACTTGGGAAGAAGCATGGATCGGATGGACTTAATAGTTAGTCACTTGCTAGTATCTTGACGGAAGGATGACAGCCAAGAAGACAACGACGCCAAACATGAGGATGGCGATCCCGGTGAAGTTGATGACAAACACTTAGCTCGGGTAAGCGATGGAGGCGGAGACGAACTTGGCCAGGCCGGTCTCGGCAGTGCAAATGGCCATGAGGAAGATCGCGAGGCCGAAGAAGATGTGCCATGGAGCCTAGTCCGCCCTCATCGTCATCACGGCCACGGGGAAGACAAAGTACACGAATGCCACCAGCCACTGCGAAATCAACAATAAAATGAAGCTACAGGAAAGTTATGACTGGTTTGTTGTTGTGTGCTTGCACTATCGAAAACTGGGTGTTTGCTGAGTACAAGAATGTTTGCCTAGTGCATTACATCGGGCACTCGGCAAAGAAGATCTTTGCTGAGTGCTTTAAAAACACTTGGCAAAATAATTGCATTCGGCAAAAAAGACAAAAAAAAACACTCGGCAAAGTTTAACACTCGGCAAGCCAGAAAAAAAAACACTCGGCAAAAGTTAGGCACTCGGCAAAGAACCGCCACGTGGATAACCGTTAGTCCGTTAGTACGTTTGCCGAGTGTCCATTAGTGAAAACACTCGACAAAGAAATATGTTTGTCGAGTGTAATTATTTGGCACTCGGCAAAGCAATATGTTTGCCGAGTGTATTTATTTGGCACTCGGCAAAGAAATAAATTTTTTTCTCTTCTGACCTTGAAACTTTTTCTGTTCTCCAAATACAACATGTGGTACTCCATGTTAAGATTTGGTATATTTTTGGATCTGTTTTCTATATTTAATTAATTTATTGTATTTTAAGGAATTTTTTGGTATAAGTCAAATTTGAACCGCAAGTGATTCAAATAATAGAATAAAATGAGTAGAAAAATGATATTCATGTTATTAAGTCCATTGTGAGGCCTTACTCGGGAAATAAAAAGAAATTTCAAACATCTTGTTCAGGAAACACGACCATGAACGTATGGTCGAATGGTTTTTTAAATTCTAAAAAAACAAACGAAGTCTGAAAATCATGAGATTTGTCATGATGTGATGATATCATACGTGGAGGCTATGGTAAAAAATTGAGAAGATTTCGTACAATTTGTCACGTACAATGTTTACAAACCGAAGCATCTCAAAAGAAGAAAATCGTAGCGTTGAGAAGGATTCGGTAAGATTTGGACTCAAAGTAACGGTTGAATTGGGATTTGGTTTCAAAACTTTTTGTATCGGCAATAGAGAACATAGAGTATTTCATGTGAAATTTTGGTAATTTTTTGGATCTGTTTGATAATTTTCATTTATTAAGTGCAATTATAGAATTTTAATTGATATAAATTAAATTTGAGTTATAACTGCATAAAATAATGGAATAATATTCCTAGAAAAATCAAATATATATTGTTGAGTCTATTTGAGAAGGTATTTTTAAAGTACATCGGAACAAATTGAGAAAACACACGTCCCAGAAAAGAAGGAAAATAAAAATATAGGTTTACCGAGTGCCCATTATCTAGCACTCGACAAATCTGGTGTTTGCCGAGTGTCAAACGTGGGACACTCGGCAAACCCCCTCTCCCGGCCCCATACACGCACAGTAGTCTAGGCTCTGCCGAGTACTAGATCACGGGCACTCAGCAAACACATTTTGTTTTTTTCATTTTCAAACCCTAAACTACTGTGCGTGTGTGGGGCCAGGTCAGGGGGTTTGCCGAGTGTCCCACGTCTGGCACTCGGCAAACGCCAGCTTTGTCGAGTGTCAGATCACGGGCACTCGACAAAGCGTCTTAATTTGGTAACAAGCGCCGGCACTCACACGCACCCCCCCCCCACACACACGCACTACCTCAGCCACACCTGCAGCTCCCTCAGCCGCACCGTACCCCTACGTCGTCAGCACCTCCCATGCCCCAGCCGCCCCCCTACGCCGCCCTGTCGTCGCCCCGTGCGTCGCCCCCCTCGTCACCGCGTGCGCCCTCCCCCCGACGCCCTGCCCATGGCCGCCAGCCCCTACGCCACGCTCGCCGCCGCCTCGTCGCGGCTGCTGACCCCCGGCCCCGCCGCCCCCCTACGCCTCGATCAGGTAAGCACCCTAGGATTCTAGAATGATTAATCATTGCAACATTATTTTGTAAGCATCCTGTTTAGCAACATTACCTTATCTGGTAACACTAACATAGCAATGTGGTAATGTTAGTACCCCATAATAGTTGATGGAAACATAAAGATGTTATTGCTCTTAAGGCACTACTTTCGCACTTTGCAGCTAATTGAATGCACTGGAATTTGATATCATTGTATGAGCATCATTTATTTAGCACAGCTCCATATGTTTTCACATGAAAAAGTTACATGTTTTGGAGCATATGATTTGTCAAATGAGGATGAAGCTACATAGCAAATGCTAACATGATTTTGTCTACTAGGATTGGAAGCAAAATAAACTCTTGTGTACTTTCATATCTAAATCTAGATAGTACCTGCTATTGCTAGAGGTTCGATTAGATTTTATTCTTAGTTCGATCTGATGGTCTGATGAGTGTTATATTGTTGTGTATGTGGTTGTCGGCCATCATACCATTGGTTTGTTGCAGGTTTTGGTTACCTCACCGTGCAGGAGAGGTGTTGCTGAAATTTACAATTGACACTATTATGTTCGTTTGTTGCAGGAGAGACTATTGCAAAGATCATTCCCCACCGTCCTTGACTCGTCACTTTGCTGGACAGTAAGGTGAGGCATCATACACCCCTCTTTCCATATGATGTTCGTATATCACGTAACCTAGCTAGGCGTCTCCCGTTCAAAAGAGACACTGTTGAAAATATGTAGATCTTTGCATATCTATAACCGTATCTGTTTTGAATTGTTCACGTTTTTTGACAGCACGAGAATGTGTAGATGGGGTTAGTTTCCATGCTCTACTCTGATTCGAGACAGAGTTTTGGCAGCATCTCCCTGTTGTTCTCTAGATACACAATCTCCGTGCCAGCCCGGCGATACGCCCATGGCCAGACTCTAGACGGTTCCATATGAACGCACTCTAGATTATATCTATTTTATTCATCATTCATTGATTTTTACATACTTTTGCATTGGCATTGTAACATTAGAATGAAATATTGTAGGCTCAGCTGGAACAAGAAACGAGGCGTCGGGAGGAGCTAGAGGCGAAGATGGAGGCAGAGCGGCAGAGGATGGAGGCAGAGCGGCTGCAGATGTTTGAATATATGAGGGGTGTTTACGCTGCAATCGGTCAACCTCCGCCACCGATGTCAGTCCCTCCTCCTCAACCTGCTCCAAATACTGTTTCAGGCACTGTGAGTCACTTCACAACCTTATAATCACAATTTATAGTTTATGCAGAATCAATCTTACAAAGATGCCCCGACACTAGAAACTAGAAACTAGAAATAAACTAGAAACTAGAAATAAATTAGAAACTAGAAACTAGAATGATTTATAGTTTATAAACTAGAAATAAACTAGAAACTAGAATGATTTATCTCTTTTTCTTTGTACAGAATCAATCAGCGGCATCGAATGAGCCTTATGACCTAGCGTGGTCACAATGGACACCGTGGCCTCCTTAGTGACTACTTGTGATTTTATTTGCATTTGCATTTGTGGATTACTTGTGACTACTCAGTGGACACCATTGCACTCAGTGAATTTTATTTGCATTTGTGGTTGTGAATGAACCTACTTGTGATTATGAAGTTTATTTGCATTTATGTGTTGTCGATATATCTATATGAACTGCCTGTAATGCTTATTGTAAACTATGTGTGATGTCTGTAATGTTTATTTGAGTGGGATACGTTATACGTGACCGAACCATAAAAACTGGAAATATATGATCGCTTTGCCGAGTGCCAAGATAAAAACACTCGGCAAAGAGGACACGTGGCCAAAATCTGTACATTATGGGCCAGTCTTTGCTGAGTGTCCGAAATTTGACACTCAGCAAAGCAGCCATGTTTGCCGAGTGTCCGGGATTTGACACTCGACAAATCAGCCATATTTGCTGAGTGTCAGGTCTTGGGCACTCGACAAACATGGCTGCTTTGCCGAGTGTCAAATCCTGGACACTCGGCAAACGCGCCGTGACCGTCTCTGTGCCATCACATTATTTTTTTTAACGAGCATCGGTTTTAGCTCTCGGCAAAGTATTTGCCGAGTGTCCGATAAAAAAACACTTTGACAAAGAGACATTTGCCGGCACTGTAGATATCGCGTGCTGTTTGTCGAGTGTTACACGGCAAAGCTACTGTTTGGGGTAGTGTTGCATTGCTTCGTGTGTCCTGTTTTGTTGGCTGTAATGCACTGGTGTGCACTCGTCGAATCAAAACAATTTGCAAATGCATAGGAAGTACAGAGTTTTCATGAAATTTTGGAGACCAAAAGTATCCAAATGAACTCCACATGTTTGCTGGGCTGCGCCTAAAGTCGGCCATACGCATGATCAGCCCAGATACGCAGCCAAAAATTGGCCTACAGAAACTCCCAAAATTGGCCCACAGAAACTCTCAAGGGGGCCATCTTATATAATTTTTAAAAAGAAAAGAAACCATGGCGCGCAAGCTCTACCCTCAATATTCCACCAACGGTATGCCAAGGCCATTCAAATTGATTATCTTCCTTTATATTACCGAGAAAAAGTTGATTGTTTTTCTTTACAGCTTTGTAGGCTGTGATAGCTTTTCTTTGAGGGAAGAATTCCTTTTTTAACTCCCCGACTCTGTGAAGTCCAATTTTCTTTCTTCATCTATAAAGCCAAATATTTTGTCCTCTCTAAAATGTAATTTTGAAATTGTTTGTTTTTACACCATGGCTAGTTCCAACAACGGTTTTAGCCCGCGAGGTAGGTAAAATGAACTAAGTTGACAGTTCATGGTTCGCATAGACTTTACCAAGAAAGTTATACATTGTGCAAGGCTTCATGCTGCTACTTACCCAACAGAAAAAAAAAAACATCCTTGCTCCTCACCACCACTATCGCCTAGAGCCTCTCTCCTTCTTCTTCTCCGGCGACTCTGCTAGTGGCAAGGAGAAGGGACCCATCTCTCTTTTATGCAGTTTTAAAATTTAGTTTGCTTAGGGTTTAGTCCAAATAAATCTACCGGTGAAATCGGATTGTTTTCAGTCAAGATCTTGTTACCTACGATGACTTCAGTGATACTACGCCGAGGTCGCCATTGCCAACGTCGATTTCATTGACAGACAGTCAACTGTGGCCATTATCTACATGGGGGTTCTCCTGGGCACTTCCAACAAGGACAATTACTCCGGGTCGTCGATCTCATCGTCGATGGTCGCGGAAAGGAAATCAAGGACTAGACATGATGAATCAACATCCTATGAGTATACCTTCGATATTCCTCTACCGATTTAGATGTGTTTTGGACTAGTTCCAGAATATTGGATCTTGTATGCATGTCCAATGTTTCGGGGTTGATAGCTAGATTCGGTATAAGGACTCCACTCTGGCTTTGGTCTTCAACAAGGTTTTCTTCATCTAGAGCATTAGCTGCATCGAGAAAAAACACTATGGAAGAAGACGATGAAAGAATCCGGTAAAATACTTTATCGTTATTCAAATTTTTTCATATGAAGATTTAGGGATATACTATGCCGAGTTTTAATATAATTCACCCTTCCCTTCAAAAAAAAGAAAGCTATACAAATATTTTCTACACTTATCCTTTTTTTGGAAAAGCTATACAATTAAAACATCCTATCTCATTTAAACTTACAAAATTCATAGAAAATTGTTTTAGCTCGGGGAAATATGAAACCATTTTCAGATTTTTCCTAAAATCATGGTCTATGTTCAAGTGCGCACCTTGGAGTTACATTAATCTTATATGGTTCTTTTTTAGTATTTATTTTGTTATCTACCATAATTGTTCGACGACATAAAAGGACAAATCACTTCGACGACAGCACAAGCGTCATATAACCATCTCATATTTGATCCTATTTAGTATGAACACAAGTATCACTTGATCCTATCTATAACCATGTACTATGTTAGCATAGACAACATGGAGTGATAGCGGTGCACAGAAAATGTGTTGTGCTATATATCTACTACACTAATCTTATCTATCTGCAAAATTGTTTCTAACTGCCGAAATAGGAGTTGAGTTGGCGTTAGAGTCAACACAATATAATAAGATTGTATTTTGAAAAGAGCATTGTGCCTAGCGTCAATTTCTGTAGTAGTGAATGGGCCATTTGAAAAGAAAATGGTATTTTGGTCACTACTCACTGTGCCTAGCTCTTATCCAGTGACACTTGTGTTCATACTAAATATAATCAAATATGTGGTCATTATATGACCCTTGTGTTGTCATCGAAGTCACTTGTCCTTCTACATAGTCTCGGTCATCAATGTCAACTAATTATAATAGATAACAACACATCTACTAGCAAATAAACACCACAAGGGCATTAGAAAGATTCAAATAACTTGGGCATAGGAACTAGAATACAAAGCATGATTTTAGAAAATTTCAAAACCGGTTTCATATTTTTTTGAGATAAATAAATTTTCTATGAATTTTATAAGATTGTAAACAAAATTTTAGGTTTTATCTACCTAGCTCTTCCAAGAAAAATATTTGGATATATTTTTAAAAATATATTTAATATAAATTTTTTGGTAAAGTCTATTTGACCTTATTGAGCTATCCCTATAGCTTAATTTACCTCTCTCGTGGCTGACATGGCGTCCAATAGATTAAAACATCATTGAAATCGAAAACAAATGGTTTTTAAAAAGTTAAAAGAAGGCAAATAGATGGTTTTATAAATGGAAGAAAATCGGATCTCGTGCATAATGTAGAGGACTTTTCCTTCTTTCGAGAGAAGAAAAGAGGGACAGGGGTGGGTGGGATGAGGCCAATGCATAACAGGGTCATGGGCCATGGTGGGGCCAGAATGAGTAACTTGTGATTGCAGCCTATACGTGGGCTACAAATTGGGCTCACAGCAAAGAAATAGTAAAGTAGAGCCATACTTGTTTCTCAAAAAAAAAAAGTCCTTGGTTATACTTGACTGACCTGAAGAGCATAGAGCGCTATGGTGGCAATCCCGAGCTAAGAATGCAGGGAGTGGATATCAGGGAGGCCGTTGTCATGGTGGAACTTGAAGGCGGCGTACAGGCCGACGGCGGCAAAGGCGAGGGCTACGAGATGTAGCAGCAGGTGCACCGCCTTCTTGGCCGCCCTCGGGCCCAGCACGATCCTGTACGCCATCACCGCTACGCGCGCGCGCGTGACACCACACCAATAATACATGAGAGCATCAGTCACAAACTCAACGTTATTGCTCCATTTTGCAGGCAGTAAAGACGTGCGTTTGTTGGTTTACCTTCTCCGGTGCAGATGATCAAGCCGATCACCATGAACAGAGGGTGTGCCTGACAAAAGGGTGCGCATATAACAATAATAATCCTGTTTAGGAATATATGGTGCAATGCATTACAGAGCTGTACTGTATTATACAGTATCAATTATGGATGGAAAAAAGTATGCATATACATAGCAAATCTAAATACTAGTAAGAGCATGTTTTGATCCACCGACTAAACTTTAGCTAGCTAAATTTAGCTGCTAGGGATCGAAACAGTCCAACTAAAAGACCAGATAAAGTTTAGCTACTTGAATCTAGTTAAACATCTATAAAGTTTAGCTAAGTCTATTAGCTGAAGGATCCAAACACCTCAACTAAAGTTTAACTGGGAGAACTTTTAGCTGGCTAAAGTTTGGCTTTGAAATTGTAGCTAGCTAAACTTTAGCTGGATAGATCAAACATGCCATCAGTAAGTACTGACATTCATTTTCTCGTGACTAGCTATTCAAACAATAGTATTCTGACAACACATACAGTATTGCTTGACACTTGGTTAGCATAGCAACCGATTACCGATGGATGGATTATTACCGTATAGACGAAGAGAGATTTGGATGTCGGCTTCCATGAGACGCCTCCACGAAAGTGCAGCACCCAGACGAGCGTGAGCGCGAGCACGGCAGCCGCCAGCAGCTTGCGCCGTCAGTACCATAGGCAGCGCGGTCATGCGGAAGCTGGCGCTGCTCTTCACAGGCATTATGGCGCGTCGGCGTCTCGTCCTCCTCCTCGCCGGCGGCGCGACGGCTACCACCACCACAGCCGGCTGCGTGCTGCCGCCACCGCCGCGTGATGGCATATATGGTACGGTGGTTGACAAACGGGTGGATCGTTAAAGGCCGTGTCCCGGTGACGGATCCAAGGCGGGTTCAAGTGGAAGACAAGTCCAAGTGAGACTTTTCCCTGTGTGCCCTTATAAAAGTTCGTAATCCCCTGTGTGTCCCTGAAAAAATTCAGCGGTCTTCAGCGCCACTACTCCAACTTTTTCGTGTCATCCATGCCACTTCCGTCAGTTTGGGCTCTAACGCCGTTAAACTGCAGGTGTGAAAAGACGAAAATGCCCTTAAGTTCAAATATGTTATTAATTTTTTTTGAGCATCTTAACGACTTCAAATGAAAAAACTCAAAACTAGAAAGTTGTAGATCTCGTCGAGATCTATAATTTTCATATAATTTTTTTTTTCATTTAATTTCGCAAAAAAAATAATATAATTTTTCTAAGATATATTAATCATATCAAATCATATTTTTTTTGCGAAATTAAATGAAAAAAAAATTATATGAAAATTATAGATCTCGACGAGATCTACAACTTTCTAGTTTTGAGTTTTTTCATTTGAAGTCGTTAAGATGCTCAAAAAAATTAATAACATATTTGAACTTAAGGGCATTTTCGTCTTTTCACACCTGCAGTTTAACGGCGTTAGAGCCTAAACTGACGGAAGTGGCATGGATGACACGAAAAAGTTGGAGTAGTGGCGCTGAAGACCGCTGAATTTTTTCAGGGGCACACAGGGGATTACGATCTTTTATAAGGGCACACAGGGAAAAGTCTCCAAGTCCAAGGCAAGGAGGATGTGTAAATAAACCGGAGAAAAACTCTGGTTTGGCCTTTGGAGCGTTGTGGTGCGTCTCCTTGTGCTTGGGTCCATCGAATGGGGACAAGCTGTTTCTTGTCGTGGACATGTTCGGACGGGAGAGGAAAGAATCGTGGACATGTTCGGACGGGAGAGGAACAATGTAACCGTTCCCTGTGTCCTTAAACTCAGATTGATCCGCTTATTTTTCATTCGGAATAGTATTTTCCTCTCACAAATTCATCCAGCATTCCTCCAAACCATCCAAATTCCTCCAGAATTCAGCAAGCGAACAGACCCAATAGCTCAGACTCTTCATCATCTGATCAGAGCATTAAAAGAGACTCAAAAATAGATTGATGAACAATCAGGCCGAGTAAAAAACGTTTGCCGTCCAATGGATGTGCAGATATCATCCCAAGCGCAGAAACGGACAAGTAACAAGCTAAGAACAAAGCATCCCAAGTACTACCTTCAACTAGTAGCTGGACCACGAATTGGCACCACCCCTAGTTTATCCCCGTTTGGAAGATCAGAGCATTAAACTTATCAGCGCTGCTTATGAACCATGGTACAGTATTTTACTCTCACAACAAAACATCATCAGCCGGCTTATCAGACACAAAAACCATTAGCCCAACAAAACATCTAGTGTTAGTACATCAGCTCTGAGCAACCAAAGCGGCAGAACACGAGACCAGCATATTTCAGGTTCAGGAGCACCTGGGGTGGATTTCCTTCGGATCTCCAGCGCAATTGGTCCAACTCCAAAGCCCCTCTTTCAGCGGCGGACCGCAGACCCATCCAGAGGTACTGTTGGACATATACAACCCTGTTGCTGCTTGCCACCGGTACAAAAAGCAAGTCGTGTCAAGATGCAATCTATGCTTCTCCAAACAAAGCAGATAGGAAGTGTAGCTGGTAACCAGCCGTAACATACAAATCCATTAGCTCCCAAAATAATTCATATACATACGGCAGAACGTGTAAATGCAACATATAACCGCCATATCATCTATCTGTACTCCGAGATTCTTTCCTCCCCTGTTTTAGTCCCATAGAGTTCTACCATGCAGGCAACTATGCATTCCTGGAGATCAGAACTCACACAGCTGCCAAAACTGCATCCATTACCACTATGACATCACGGGCCCTGCACATACAATCAAGCACAACACCAGAGTTTATCAAAGATTGGCAAGACAATAAAGGACGAAAACAGAAACAAAAGGCAAAGTGCTGCTACCTGGGATCTCTTCTCAAAAGATAACCAGAGTAGAGAGTGCCACCAGAATCCAAGCACAAGACTACGGACACTCACATTTCAGGAAAGATAACCAGAGTGGAGAGTGCCACCAGAATCCAAGCACAAGACTAAGGACACTCAAATTTCAGGACTTCAACTAGCCTGTAGCATCAGACATAATGACCACCCTAAATTTAACTTACAAAATAAAAGATATCCCAAAAACATTATTTTCAATACAACAGTCAACCGCTTCTCTAACAGCCAATATTGCAGTCTACATGCTACTTATCACAGCATGTACACAAGAAATTCAGAATTAAGTCACCACTTTAAAAGAACATCAAGAAACCACTAGATGAATCTGATACTGAAGAAACAAAAATATGTGCACATTCATAGGCCAAACAAACGCAGCTACCTGGGACTCTGGGAGTGACACTGAGAGGACATCCAGAAACCCACCAGCACCAAAGTAGAGATGATCAAAGGGGCACTTCAGATTTCAGGGTGCCTGTAATCCTGAAACACCACCTCCTCCCGTTCAGTTCTCTAATATATATGCATCCCAGAAAATATGCTTAATTAGAATAACTGTATCACTAACCTAAAGTATTTCTGTTAGCTTTGACATGCTAGAATCACAAAAAGTAAATGATTTGCAGAAACACTGACAGGTCAACTAAATACATGACTGACAAAGGCATCAGCAGGACAACATTGTTATCGCTGCAAAGTGCCAAAACTAATCCATAGATCAACATACAAGCAGACAATCATGCCACTGATAATCAGGAAAATCACTACTACAAACATGGTAACATCTTTCAATATATGCACAGAACATGTTAACAAGAACAAAGGGGAACAACATGAGCTGAATGAAATAATGAACTTTTTCTTCTCTCTAGATCACGACCCTGTATACAGAAGGAACTTATGTCATATGGTACAGAAGCCCTGCCTATGTTAGCATACTGATCCTACCAAACATATCAAGCATGCAACGATCGCAGCAGCAATCAGGCAACAATGCTTGAGACCTACCCTGCTCTAGAGCCAGTGAGATTTCTCCTGGCATGTTTCAAAATGGAAATGCCCATGCATGTATATATCTACGGAAAGATGGAGCTGGCTAAAGCAAGGATCACAATGTCAAAACACAGCAGACAGCCTTGTTCTAAGAAAGAAATTCCTGAGAACTCCATAACACTGAAGGCTACAGCAGACTTTCTTCAACCTGACATCATGAGCCTTTAATCACCCACCATGAAAGCATCTCGATCCACTGACTGGAGGTCACATCATGGTAGATTCACACATCCTCTGCTGATATCAATGCTTTCTTGTGACCACCCCATCACATGGTGCAAGGAATCTAATGCACAAGCAACTGATCTTCTGAACATGCATCTGCACCTTGCTGAATCTGGACTGTCCCAGAGCTCTTCATCATTGTTCCATGCTGTACCAGAGTTTGTAGATAGCAACACACTCCTTACACTTCTCTCCTTCCATTAGAAGAATTTGGCCTCCTGGGAACTCCAAACTGCAGATTATCCCTGGGGCGATCACCAGGTCGGCCAAAATCATCCAAATTCCTGTAACTACCATCTCTTGTAACAGAATTCAGATGCTCATCTTCATCAGGCCTCATGTTCATACCAGCCCTCGGTTCTGAGAACATGTCTAAGTGTCTTGGTCTAGGTCCACCACCAGTTCTCATGTTTCGGATGTTGTTGGAAGAATTCCTACCTGGAGTATTAGATGGAACCTTCATGGGTAAGAAGTCCTTGGGAATGCTATCCAGGTCCATAAAACATTTCCTGGCCTTCGCATCCGCTATTAGTGATGCCCAGTCCTCAGACTGCATGAGAGCATTAGCATTACCAACAACCTGAAAAGCAATAAAGACTATAAGTAACATGGGATACATCAAAAAGATCAGTGAAGAACAACAGTAGAACGCACTTAATGCATATTGTAGAGAGGCAGAGACATACCCATAGAGCTCTCCTCGCTCGAGTTAGAGCTACATTCATACGGCGTATATCAGCAACAAAACCCACACCATGGTTTGAAGCACGGACACATGACATAATAATGACGTCACGCTCCTGGCCTTGAAAAGCATCAACTGTATTTATGTAGATATCCTTCCCTTCCTCAGTATTCATAGCATCCTTGAATTCCCGCTGAAGGCATTTCAACTGCAACTTATATGGTGTGATTATACCAACAGAAACCTTCTTGGCACCATTAGCTTTCAGGAACTTCTGAAGGTGCTCATACAAACGCAATGCAAACTGCGCTTCATGAATATTCTGATATGAAGATGACCCACCCCTATGAGACTCACGACCATGTGACATGTCGTAAAAGATATAAGGTGCCATAAGTGCATCTCTGTAATAGGCTTCATCAGGTAATTTAACAACACTCTCACTATCTGTAAGGCGACCTTGATAGAAGTATTTTGATGGAAATTCACGGATCTGGGGATGCATCCTGTATTGCACTGACAACAAAATGGTAGGACAACCAGCTTGCTGAAACCTCTCGAAAAGACTCCTACTATAAAGCAAAGTTCCAGCTGCTTTGCTAATAACAGTAGCAGGGAGCTGCTGTGGATCACCAACCAGGACACATCTAGCTGCACCAAGAGCCAGTGGAGGGAGGACTCCTACTTCACTAGCCTGAGCAGCCTCATCAATAACAACCATATCAAAGCCATGAGTCAGGCGAGAAAATAACTTACGCCCGCTACTTGACACAGTTGTAAAAACAATCTCAGCTTCATTGGCAAAACTGGCTTCCAGACTTGCCCTAGCATCTTCCATATTGAAGTTGCTGCCAGGACGGAACCTGCTTTCTAATATCAGCAGCCGTGACATCTCCACCAATACTTTATCCCTGCTTTCAACTGACGCAGCAAGTTTCTGTAGCAGAATATCACGGTTACGATCCCTTTGTGCAAGAACATCAGGATCTACCCCTACTGAACCCTGGGATCTACCAGCCGCTGCAACCATATTGAGTTCCCTTTGAAAATAGGCAATCTCCTGTGATAGCTGCTGCTCACGGCCTTTTAGCTGATGTAGCCACCCAATTACTTCATCACGGCCCTTCATTAAAAGCTGATCTGTCCTCCTTTCAACTGAAACAGCTTGTGCAGCACGAGACTGTGAATCAACTCCAACACGGGCAACATCAGGGCGGTATACCTTCATTTCACCATCTATAAAACCACGGTCAAGAACACGAGCAAGAAGCTCATCTGTTGCAGCATTTGATGGGGCACATACAAGCATCCGAGGCTTAGGGCAAAGCTTGGGAAGAGTGCGAAATAGATTCCGATCCATGCTCTGCAATAGTTCATCAATTGACCCTGCCGCAACAGTCTCCGAGCTGGTACTGGTACTACCACTAACTTGCTTGTAACTTTCAGGAGCAAGCTTCTTGAGCAAAGCGGCATAGTAATGTTGATACTGAACAAGATGGATAACATTTAGCATCCCCCACACAGTATGAGTTTTCCCTGTCCCAGGAGGACCTTGTACCAACGTGAAAGGCCATGGTTCTTGTTTCTTTATGACACCATTGCTTGTGCCAGCAGCTGTATGTGTTGCAGCCCAATGAATTGCCGACAATTGAGGACCATTGAAACTACGATGGAGATGATCAGCAAAATTTGGGGTGAAACAGTCTGGCATGGCAGGTGGTTGCTCTTGATACTTCGGGAAATGCTCTGGACTTGGTTTAAGTATTGCATTTTGCATCTGACGGAAATTTTTTTGTCAAAATCGACTGATATATAAGTTTGTAATAAAGGAAGATAATGGTTAGGTGTAATATAGCATTACCTGCCCACTAAGACGGCGGAACGCGTGCAAAGCAACATATTCTCTTTGTGTTGTTGCAAGAGAACCGAGTCCAGTTAGATACCATGTACTCCGAGGTTGGAGTTTCCTCAGAACATTAGCCTCACTGCTATGGATACAACACAAGAATAGCGAGACAACTTAGCAAACAAATATGCAAGTGATGGAGAACAAGTTATGAATATTGTTCCAAAATGAAACAACTATAGAAAAGCAATTTGAAGTTGTTTCATAGTTAGCAATCAAGCACATAGAAGATAGAACTTCATAAGGGCTTGTTTGGATGCACATATATCCACCTCACTCCAACACACATGGATTGAGGTGGATACATGTGCATCAAAACAAGGCCTAAAGGGGTTTATTAATCACCTAACATGCTGCTAGGATTAAGTGGGGAAGCACTACCCAAAGAGCTATAACAGACTTGTCAGTTCATAAATCAGTTTTAGCTCAATTCATCCAAATAGGCTGCAATGGTCAAGTGATGCGCAGCCTACAGGGTGGTACGGCCTCATTGGAGGCCCTGTTCTCAAGTAGAATTTGGGCCCTATAATATCCTGTTTGTAGTCAACAAAGGACCATCGACTAAGAAGATTAACATTTGAACTTTGATACACTACAAACATTTTACATCTACAGCACATTGCAAACTTTTAAATCACACATTACACTCCTACTGTAGTTTCCTTATCAAATTCTCTTATGAAACTTTGATTATAGCAATCGTTCACAAATTATCTTGAACACCAGTGGACAAATGAGCGTCAAAGTATGCCATGCGCCTTTCGTTTTTCTGACTTTTAATGACAGAATTATTCTGTCTTCAAAACTGTGGCCATGGGATCAATAAGCAGAGAAGCAAAACATTGGACATGACATTAAGAGCACAAGCATTCAAACTCAATACCTGAGAAGCACCATTACTTCTGTGGCAATGAGAAAACAATAGATGGTACGAAAGCCCCAAAAGGCATATTAAGAGCAGCAGCAACCCAGCAATGCAGATAAGCCAATGGCTTGCTTAATTATGATACTAAGAGCATCTCCAACAGATTATGTATCCCACATCTCCTAAAAGTCTATATAGGTGATCTCCTATTATCAGTAGTGTACCTTTTTCTTCTTCTCTCCCAACAGATTACCAATACCTTTAAAGTGGATAATGGAGAGGGGTGGATCTCCTACGTTTGAGGGAGAGGGGGTGAATTTTAAGTAACTACTTAAAACTTTTAGGTATTAGGGATAGGATGAGTAATCTGTTGGAGCAACACAATACCTTATATTGCATTTTTTTAGTATTGGGGATAGATATAAGTAATCTGTTGGAGATGCTCTAACCATATCTTACAATAAAACTACACAAGAAAACATCAGTACTCTATGTGGCTACCCGCTTCGCTGTGCTGCTGCTTCATGGCCCTGACTACACATATATAAACAAGCCTTGACCTATTGTGCTCAAGAAACTAGAGTTAGGAAAACTGCAGTAAAATGCAGAACAGCGGTTTCAATCTCAACCATTCAACAGAATTGTGTGTACCAAGAATATGAACAAAAACACACAGTACAAAGCTTGTATGTTAGAGAAGAGTTACTTATTTTATTTACTCAGAGACACAAAACTACAGTTTCTAACAAGTATAACCCTACATGTTTTCTTCTAGTGCATTCTACAGGAAAGTCTAAATAACAGATATCCCTACTTCCCTTAGGCATAGTTAAACAAAATAAGCTTACCTATTATAAGCTGAGCTAGAGAGAAATCCAACTTAAAGAGTATTGATTTGTGGACAATTCAATGTACAAGTACCCAAAACACATTTTATGATTTATAAATCTCGCATAAAACAACTTCAGTGACACAACAAACCAGTCATAAGATCTTTCCGAAGATAAACAATATGCTAAACAAACATAGGTTCAGATGCTTTGGGAATGTAGAGGCCATGATAAACGTGGTTGCAAAAATGGAACTTGGAAGAGATGACAACTACAAGAACAATCATATATTACAAAATTTGGCATACCTGTTAGAATCAAATGAATCACCAAGATAAAAATGGATAATAGCTCCAATAGGATCACGTGTATCAATAGGCATATGGCGCCTAACAGTACCGACAAGCCGTCCACATTCCGATTCAGCATCCTCATTTGAACCCATAGCCCTCCTACTAGATCGGCCTGATTGAGCAGCTGAAAATACCAACAGCTAAATAAGAAAAACGTTCTAGAGAGCTACATACTAACACAATAATTTTTGCAAACAAAAAACAAAGAAAATTCAGTAAAATATACCTGAACCAGGCCGTGGAAATGACAGAATGGCGACATCACCTTCTTTGAAATTCCATTTATATTCATGCATCGGTAGAACGACAACATCATACCATCCTGGATGCATTAACAGTCAGGTGACTGCAGTGATTGGATATTCAAATACGTGTTCTAAAAGCGCAACAAACCAATCCCACATACCTCTTTCACGTCTTTCCACAGTTTTTACTCGCACTGCTACATGTGCATCCCTTCCCACAGCCTCAAGACTCTCCTCATACGAACTATAAAGCTGAGCTCTGCATTCCTCAAAAAGCAAAGGCTCAAAAACTCTAATGTACTCCTCAGCAGATTCAAAGCTTCCAGGAACACACTCAAGTTCGGCCTCCTCTGTTTACATAAGAAATATATGTTAAATGCCAAATTACAACAACAAAGGTACACATGCAAACACAAGAGTGATTTTACAATTTCTGGAATGGAACAAGATAACATCAAAAGTGCGATCATTAGTGAGGAACACATTGACCAAAATATCACTGGACATTCCGATAGGCAATGGCCACATCATAACATGAACAATGAAACACATGCAACTCTACTTTGACCAAATGTAAACAATCTTCAGTACAGAGCTAGTGGCAAACAGTAACATGGAGCTGCCACATTTTCAATATATCATTTTAAAATGGATTTACAGGAGTATATTTCCCTGTGTCAAGTCATGGTCCTATTTGTGTTGAACTGTTAATGAGGGACACTAAAACATGGGGCAGTAATTGTAAAAAGGCAGGACCAAAGCAAATTCCACAAATCTTGCATGCATGAAATAAAATGTATATTTCACAAAGAAAAGTTCTAAATTTTCCAGAAGGTGACATCATATATATATAACCAAATCAAACATTGACAACAAAGAAGCAACCTGGATTGTGCCAGAACTTGTCATTTGTCACCTCCCTTATAAGTCGCTCAACAGAAGAGTCCTGATACTGTACATTGTTTACAAAAGTTTGCTTTTTGGAAATAATAGACCTTTTGCTGGCTGGCTTCTGATCAGCATTGTTTTGTCCTGTTAGAACTGTTCTTTGGGAAGAGAATGATCGGCTCTTTTGTTGCTTCAAGTCCATGGATTGCTTCAATGAAGCTTGTCTTTGGACAGGCTGCTGATACGCATCTGAGGCTGGCTCGTCTGTATTCATTTTCTTTGACCGGCCCTGGGTACCCAACTCAGCATCACCATTGGATTCAGTGTGTTGGTCACTAGGATCTGCAGAATTGCTTCGTTCTGATCCCATCATTTCAGGTTGTCTCTGATCCCTGATTGCTTGCTGATTTTGTTTTTCTGCAGCCTTTTCACCAGCACCACGAGAAGCTTCCTTCACAGTACGTGTAACAATCGGTGCTGGAAAGGATGACTGCCTCCTGGGTGTTGATGTCTTCATTGTACCAGCTTGTTTTGCATCCTCCACATTGATGAAGACAGTTTGCCTAGTTCGTTTTTTTCCTAGCATGGCCTCTTTGTGTTCATTTAACTTAGGTCTCTTTGCAGGGTTGCTCGCAAACCTCAAAGCATAATTGGCTTCCACTCCTTTAACATCCTTTGAACTGTTGCAAGGATCTAGATCATCACCAGGCTGATTTCCTTTACATTCAGAATTTTGCATGTTCTCTGATCCTGTGGAACCATGAACCAGATCTTTAGATACATCAACCATTTCAGCATCACTACATTCAGCAGCAGTATCATCTTTAGTCACATCACCAGATTTAATAAGATGGGACTCGCTCTCTTGGGATTCTTTCTTCAAATGAGTGCTTGCAGTACCAGTGAACTCATCTTTGTTGCTACTCCCTGCATTTTCAGAAATGCCATCTGCATCAGACCATTCTCCTTCTTCTCTTTCAACGGCTTGTGACACCTGATTGCAAGTCTCAGCCTTCGGATAAGCACTATCAGTGATTTGATTGTTCACCATGGACGGTGATGCTATACTAGAGTTCTGATTATCTTCCACCTTCATCGGCTCCTTTGTATAGTTTGAATCTTTGTTGTTCCTCACAAAAGGCTGAAAGCCAGAACCAATGGATGCATGCTTAAAGGCATTATTGTTCAATATCCCTTGCGACTGTGATCCTTCCCCTGGCTGAAACAATGTTGGGCCATACGTAGTCGGAGCAGGAAGGGATTTCTGAGGTTGTGACACGACAACAGCAGCTTCTTGTGATGCGATAACAGTGGCTTCTTGTGGTACGACAGCAGCAGATTCTTTTGGTACGACAGAAGCAACTTCTTCAACTTCTGCTGGGAGCTCGTTAAGGTCAAATAACATCCTTCCTCGAGAACCCATGTCATGTGTAGATGCATATAGCTTGAAACTTTCAACTAGTGGAACCAGTAGCGATTTCCTGGAATATAAGAGCACCCAATGGAGGGAAGTTACTATTGCCTTTCTGTTGGAACAAGCATCTGCAACACAAACATGCATAATATGTCAGTAATACAGCAAGAGTAGGAAATTTCAAAGGTTGCTTGGATGCTTCGGTCCGCTAGTGAGGTGGCCAGCCAACAAGGGATGAACTAGGAAGTGAACAGATACAGCAGAGTGATCATTTCTTGGTACTGCAGGGAAGAACAATTTCAATCAGGTGGTGCAACCTGAATATCATTCTCCGCTGGATTCTTTTCATGTTCTGACCCAGGCCATTTCCTCCTCTTGTTGTCCACTTCCTACCCATCTCAAGAATTTGGATTCTAGTGATACAGGATCTCAGCATCCAGGCCGACCCTTTTACATACAAAGTAAATAAGTACATATACATGCCAGGAATAGAAGAAAAGATTGTGCACAACAACAACAACAACAACAAAGCCTTTAAGTCCCAAACAAGTTGGGGTAGGCTAAGAAGAAAAGATTGTGCATATTGCATATATGTAAAAGTTATGATGGCTACGCAAGAGCATAAGCTAGTCTAGACGCGGTATCATTTCTCCAAGGGAAACCACAAAGCAACACCATACAGACTAACAGACAAAAGCAAATGCGATAAGCATGTGTTGAGTTTTAGGAAGTTAATAAGCTATACAAAGGCAACAGCACAAAAATAGATTACATGTCAGGATCAGAGCTGGCTACATCCATTCTAAATAAAATGATTTTTCCAAACAAACAGAAGCTATGGAAAGAAAGATAAAAAGGAAAGGAAGACAACTACTTATAGTGGTGTAATGGTGTTGTTCTTTGTGTTTTGTTTTTTCTAATAATAAAATCCTTACAGTGGGGGTCTCACCTGCTGTATTTAACGTTCAAAAAAAAAGGAACACAACTCCACCAAATCCTACAGTATTAAGTATTAACACATTAAAAAGACATCAACTACTTGCTTAGCTTGTCACCCAAAGCACACGGTCCAAAAGATGATGTATTACATGGTATTCAAGTCTATATGCTACCAATAAACGACATAAAACATCTCTTAGTGAATAAGCTGAACTCCAGCATCTCTAAATGCAAAACCTGACCAAACTGTACAACCACTCAAAGCTAAATGAGAGTTAACTAATACAAATAACTGATAATCTCCTTGTGTTGACTCAACCAGAACATAGATGATCCAGAGCCATCCAGACAGAGCCAGACTAAAACAGAAGATGTTGTACCCTACATGTATGGCCAACAAATAACATCTCAACCTACAATATTGCACATGCGCTCCGAATGAGAAACCAACAATACAGGATGTACGCTATACAAGTTTGACAAATGTACCTAGAATCAGTCAGGATGTATGCTATACACGTTTGACAAATGTACCTAGAATCAGTCCAATTCTAGCACAGTTTCAACTACATCGCAACTGTGAATGTAACTAAAAAAAACAGGACGCCTAAGAACAAGCAGAACAATGAATCTATGGGCCTTCTACTTGCCAGCTGTAGCAACCTAACATGATGACTAAGAGGGTTAATTTTTTAAGGAAATATTCAAATTCCATGGACAACCCCTGTTCCTAATCTAAAACACATGCATCAAGAGTTTAATGCTGATCTAACTTAGGACCTAAAACTAAAACAGGACACAATGTATCCCTTCCTGCATGTGTGTATAAATAAATGACAAGATGGATCTTCAATCTGCGACAATCCGCTCGTGCTTTGAATTAATTGCTAGCTAATAGTGATAGGAACATTGTAGAGCAGTTAACCCTAGGTCAAAGCATTAGAAGAAACTAGGTTTAAGTTAATCTCGGCAGGAAAGTTATAACTGAACTGCAGAGCAACAACGCATGGACCATCCCCCACAGCACATTTCATCACTCCAGAAGAAAGGGGGCTTTAACTTCTACTCCCTTGTAGATAACACCAAGGCCCACTAACGTCCTCCTCTGCTTTCGATCTACCGGGATGCCGTATTTTTATAACCCCGCCTTATATAAATCAATAAATCTCGCCAAATTCTTCCCAGAGTAAGGATCGCGCCTAACAGTAGCCAGATTTGGCAAACCGACCAGAGCCTTGATCCCCATTCCGGCTTCCAGACTCGGCAGAATCACCCCGGAAAAAATAAAAAGGTTTCCTCGGTTGCACTAAAGCGCGAATTCAGCATCCCCAACCAGTCCCGAGAAATGAAATGAAATTGGAAATCAGTCCCGTCCTCTTAACTAACCGCGCCGCGTCTCACCCACCCCCCGCGGGCACGCGACGCGCTAGGATCCCGTTCCGTTCCAATCCGTCCGTTCCGTGACACAGCAGTCCTAGGGTATGATGGCATGGTCCTGATTGGGGGGAGTAGGATCTCCGTACCAGGCGATCGTCGGGCGGCGCGTCAGCGGCGGCGGCCAGATCTAGCCGGGCGAGGGCGGCGGCGTCTGTTGACTAGGGTTCGTTCCCCTGTTTGCCCTCCTCCCCCAGCAGCAGTTCCTTGGCTTCCCCTGTGATGCGCCCGCCGGTGTGGGCTGCTTGTGTTCCTTTTTTTTTCTTCTCTTCCAATACTTTTTTTTTTCCTTTTCGGTTTGGTTTTGGAAGAGAGGTTAGGCTTCTTCCTTGCGGCTGCTCGCCTCGCCTCTCACGAGCGCCCGGTCCCCTGCGTGACGAACGACTTGGGGAGAGAGGGGGGGAGGAGAGGAGGAAGGGTGGGTGTGAGCGGAGGATACCAGGGGTGGGGTTCTATTTATAGCGCTCCAGCGCGTGGCTACAGCCCTGGCGCTACGCGCACCAAACGAATCCCACCCACGACGGGTTAGGTCGCTGTCGCACGGGGCCAGAGTCCGGTGGGAACTAGCTGTCTGTCAGGGCCGGGGCGATTCCCCCGTGCGCGCGTAGGCGTGGGGCGGTGCGAACCGGGGGGGCGCGTGGGCGACTGGGTGTCCGCATCTCGGTGCGGTCGCACCACGTTGGAATTCATTTCCAGTTCCCTTCCTTGTTTTCTGTTTTCGGTGATGGTTTAATTCTCAAAAAATGTTATAGTATTCGTCACATTAAATTTTACGATACGTGTATGGAGTATTAAATGTAAACGAAAAAACTAATTGTACAGTTTGGTTGAAAATTACGAGACGAACGTTTTGAGCCTAATTAGTCCATGATTGAATACTAATTGCCAAATAAAAACAAAAATACTACGGTAGCCAAATTCATAAAATTCACGAAAACGCGCACTCTTTCACACTCACGCGTCAACTGAACAGCAATCCACCCAAGAAATAAAAAAAAAAATCTGATTTTTTTTTTTAGAGAGAAAACATGGAAGGATAATCAGTGCGGCTGCGAAAAGGGCTGTAGGTAAGAGTATGTGCCCTTTTTCCCGGCATAATAGGATATAACATAATTAATCATCTCTCCCCCAAAAAATTAATTAATTAATTATCCCTGCCCCTGCCTTCTTTTTCTTTCTCGCTTTGCTTTCAGGCTGGGTCGTAGTTTGAGGAAGCGTCTCCAATCTCCAATTAATGAATGGCTCGTGGAATGGATGGGGATGTATCCGCGGCCGGTCTAGCGCGACGGCTATGGCTATTTAAGGTACACTATTCAATTCGTTGCGCTGATTATTGGTGACGGCATTGTATTCTTCTACCAAACATAAATGGGCTGTATATACCCTGAATTGTGATATGTTGTACTAAGGGGGTTTTTGTTTTCCCCCTCCTAAAGTTTAATTCCTAATACATGGGATGTTTGACACTAATTTAGAGTATTAAACATAGATTAATTATAAAACTAATTACATAGTTTGAGACTAATTTACGAGACAAATCTATTAAGCATAATTAGTCCATTATTTGACAATGTGGTGCTACAGTAAACATGCGCTAATGATGGATTAATTAGTCTTAATAGATTCGTCTGGCGAATTATTCACAGCTTCTGTAATTAGTTTTATGATTAGTATCCGAACACAGATGTGACACCTCCTAAACTTTAATCCTGGATCCAAACACCCTCTAAACTCAGGTGTATAATAGTAAAAACTTTCCCAATAAAGGGGCCTTTCTGTTGGCAAATAGCCTAAAATGCTGACAAAAGATAAAGACAAATTTCTGTATCATTGTAAAAATGGTCGGCTTCAAACTGGACAATTCTCATTAAAATCACACTATCAAACTTTAATTCATATAGACACACCTAACATAAATAAATGAATTTGGAAACTAAGAGAACCTTTGAAGATTAAAAAAAATTTATGATACTTGCACCGAGGTGTCATTCTTATAAAAGATAATTTACCCAAGCGAAACTGGTAAGGTAGCAAAACTTGTTTTTATCATAAAGAGGAGATAATTTGACACTTTTTCGATTGTCGGTTTGTCAGGGCTATTTGGTTATGATTCCTACTCCTATAAGATTGTCTTGTAAGAATATTGACTTCTTATAGGTTGATATCTTTTTACCCCCACTAACTAAAACGCTAGATTATTAAATATAAATAGTTTTAAAATAGGATTTAACTACATTCATGTGGCTTAAAGGGGCCTCAGGACCACATGTCAGTTGGACAAAGGACGCGACCAAATCTTAATTCTAAGAGAAAAAATGGTGTGTGCTTGTAGCATGGCACCACTCATCACAACAAAGCAAAGCCAAATGCAAAAAAACAAGAACCTCACTTACCAATCTAAACGTTGCACCGCCATCTTTGTATGGTTGTGTACTTCACCCATCATTTTCTACCCGCCCTTTTCTCTTATGCTGTTTAATAATCACCCAAGGCAATTATGGTGGCAAAGGTTGTCCAATGCTTTTCTCCTTGTCCTTGTTCACTCTTCTTTTTTTTGTTGCCATAGAATTTGTACCATCAAACTTGTAGGAAGGTATTTGTGTAACAACTAACACGTAGAAAAATGTTAGGAAGAATCAGATCGAGGTAGTGACTGGTTTTCGTCCATGATTCTGATCGGTATTTGTGTAATTCTGCGCACTTCTAGTACGACGGTCTATCTTCCCTCTTCTCTGCCTGCCCACTCTCCCACCTTGCTTGAGCACCCGAGTAAGTACAAGCTAGAAAATGAGCAAATTACTAGGAAGAAATAAAAACACGCACATGGGAAACAGAGGCGGACGCCTCACAATCATAACGTTCAAGTACCACAGTACCATGGTTCTGCATCAACAAACGTTACCGACTTGCTAGACGCATGGGTGAAGGTGGAAGTGGAAACAACCCTCTTGCAGGCCCTAAAATGTCACACGAGCACTAAATCGACTTTGGCGTGAACCCTCTCGGTCTCCCATAAAAAACCAAAGTGAAACAAAAGACAGGCTTCGCACGCCCCACGGCGGTGCGCGAATGTTCAAACTATTCTTCCATGCTAAGTGTCAAATTGTGTTATATGTTTTGGTAATGCTGCAGTCACGGCGTCCGTCCTTCCGGACACTTGCTTCCTGGGCCTGTGGACAGGCCCAACTAGTCTGCTGGAGGACTTCTACGGCTTCTAAAAAAATTGGACACTTCAACGACTTCCCAACTCCACTTCGTTGCGTTCTCCACCGTCACACCCGCGCTGCCCGCTCGCCGCGGTCACCTCCACCATGCTACCTGCTTGCCGCGGCCACCTCCAACGAGCCAGCAAGCCAACACGCCACCGCTGGGGTCTAGCCGCTCGCAGGTGCCGCTGGCTGGCCGGGTCAACCCAGCAGCAACCCCTGCATGTGGCCAGGAGACTAGGAGAGGGGGTTGTCGTTGGCCAGGCCTAGGCCAGGTGCAGGTCGTTCCCCGCTCTGCTCTGCGTCGTATGGAAAAAGAAGGTTGAAAAACGCATGTTGCAAGCGTACGTTTCAAGTATTTCGAGATGTTCCAGAGGTATGTTGCAAGTATTTTCAGGTGGATGTTTCATATGTTGTAATGGTTGTACGCGTACGTTGCAAGCGTGTGTATCTAGATGTTGAATATGTTTTCACACATATGATGCAAGTGTTTTATTTGAATGTTGCGTATGTTTGCAATGGTTTTCATGTGTTTTTCAGGTGTTTTTGCAAGTGTTTCAGAAGCATGTTTTAAGTGTTTCATCTGTCTTCAAACATATATTGCAAGTGCTGCATCTAGATGTTTCAAAAGTAGATCAAGTGTTGCAAATGAGATGCGCGTGGAAAGTGAGAGGGGTGCGAGGGGTCCTCGCGTGTAGTCTAGCGGCACGGTCAACGTCTGGGCAGCGTGGGCCTTGCGTGGACGCGCGCGGCGGAGGCGTGCTGGCGTGAGCACGGGTGTGGAGTGCGGCATGCGTGGAAATGGAGTGCAACGCAGGCGTCTGAACGAGGATGTCCGTCCGGACGTTCAGGCGTTGTGAGTTATGCTTCAGTGGACCTTCCAAAAAATTTGCGCAAATCTTCAAACTTCTTATAAGGATAATTATATATTATTTATTAATTCTTTTTCCCATGGTTTTTGTGTGGGTCTGGCCCTTTCTGAGCCCAGACTAAACCCAGCCCGTGCCGATCGATCTTTTATCTTTCCGTGATCGGATTTTATCGGCAACGAGCGCACGGCATTCGTGTGGCGTGACGATGAACCGAAAGAAGAGGTGGCGTCCCTCTCTACCAGATGCATTGAGGTGCGCTGCCAAGATGCAGTGGCGGCTCGCCGGGGAGAGCACGAGCAGCAGCAATCCCTCGCCGAGGCCCGGCCAAACAACGCCGCTGATGACACTGGCACCCGAACCACGCTCCTCTCTAACAAAATCCTCTGGTGTCTGTGCATTGGCAGCAGATGCATTACCCAATCAGATAGTGTCTCCTGGGACTGGGAGGCTAATCATAACTTACAGTGCTATTGTTCAAATTTTGTATCGATAACATACCGATGAAAAATCAAGAAGGCAATTTTACCGTGCTTGTTTTACTCATTGTATATTTATAAACTGCATAGCAAATACATTAATGCATTATATTAGAGGAAGTAGTAGAACTTGACTGAACGGGGCTGAGATTTTGCTAAAAGTCTCAAACAAATGGTCAGTAAAAAAAAATTCACTACGAACCTACTTGTCTGCTCATATGTTTATTTTCGTGTAGTGAAATCGAATTGGATGACTACACAAAGTTCTCGGACCTGCTAACCTCAAGTAGGATATGGGTGTGGTTCCAAGTCCAAGGCCAACTAAACAAGTTGTGAAGCGATGTTTTTATCTTGGAATTTGACTGAATGGAATTTAGCTTTTCTTCACATGCATCGGGAATAATTTAGCTTTGTTACTTGCCTCTTCAGATTGACTGATTGATCTTTTTAGATTTTACCAAGCTGGTTTTCATTTCAAATGTTTCCCAGTATGGCATCGACTTGTATTCTGGGAGTGCTCTCATAAATGAAATATCAACTTGTAGTGTCGGTATTTGCTGTAATTGGAGGACTGTTAGTTTTTTTAACTGCACAAGAAAGCCGATTTTGTTCATGTGTCTTGCCAAACCCTTTTATAACAAATAAAAAGAGAGAATATAGTCAGCTTGTTCCTCCATCTATACATGATTTTAAGAAACAGAGGCTATAGCATAAACCATGTAATCAAAGATGAGTGCAGAAATCATTAATCATGTAGGCTACAGTGTCTGCTCGCCGCCCGTTGAAATCTGATCGGAAAACAGAGACTGGTTGGGCACGGGTCAGGCCCAAGATGGTCTCGAGCAGGCCCAGCCCCAAATAGAACCCACAGGAAATTAATTAGGGAAGGATTTAATTACTTCTTAAGCTGCTTTGAGATTTGTGCAAACATTTTATGAGGTCTATTGGAGCAAAACTGTTTGTTCATTGCTATACTTTCCTCCTTCGTTTGGTTTTTAGGAAGAATTTTTTTCACTATTCTAAACGACTCACTTTGTATAAATAACCGTCTAAAGAGAATTCTAATTCAACGGCAGTGAACTGAACATGGGTCTCTCATGGTGAAACTTAACCACTTGGTTCAAGTTCTCAACTTAGTATAGGTATTTGTATTAGACTAAATTTATATATTTCAAATTTTAGTGCCAAGTGACATGTTCATTGATAATGAACCACTATGAAAGGTCCTAATATGGCTAGATGGGATGAATAGCCTATAAAAACTCCACAAAATCACTAGAGAAATTTGTTAGTACACTAAACGGTGAAATATAATTTTGCTCTAGCTCTATAAGGGTTGCAAACCACCTACCCAACAAATTCTAGTTGCTATGATCACTAATTCACACACAAGCCTAAGTTGCTACTTGCTAATAAGCTAGTGAGCTCTCAAAGACTAAGGGTGTGTTAATTCGCGAAATGAAAATTTTTGGATGTCACATCGGATGTTTTGGGATGTCAGAAGGGGTTTTCGGATATTAATAAAAAAACTAATTACATAGCTCGCCTGGAAACTACGAGGCGAATTTATTAAGCCTAATTAATCCATCATTAGCGCATGTTAGTTACTGTAGCACTTACGGCTAATCATGGACTAATTAGTTTTAAAACATTCGTCTCGCGATTTCCAACCAAACTGTACAATTAATTTTTTCGTCTATATTTAATACTCTATGCATGTGCTGCAAGATTCGATGTGATTATTAGGGTGAAAATTTTTGGAAACTAAACCAGGCCTAACTAAATAGCCTCACTAACCAAACTAACAAGCTCTCACAACTAGCTACACTAAAGAACTTGACACTAGTCAAGAATGTAAAGAAAGTAATACAAGAGAGAATATGGTGATTATACCGTCGTGGCAAGTGTGATGAACCAATCAATATGAATCACAATCAATCACCCGAAGAAATCCAATCACAAAATGACACACGATTTTTCTTTCGAGGTTCACGTGCCTGTCAACACACTAGTCCCCGTTGTGTCGACCAACACTCAGTGGTTCAGCGGCTAACAGATGTTTCACAAACCTAGTCCAACAAATGGACGCAAAAAGAACCTACCCACAAGTGAGGTAACTCAATGACACGAGCAATCATCGGGAGATGGCCACAAACAATCACCAATTCGTGTCAATGCTCCTTCGCTGCTCCAAGCCGTCTATGATGAGGACATGACACCCATACATATGACCATGTTTAGCGCATAGTATGGAGGGGTAGGGGCCAGCAAGGGTGTCCAAGTCAAAAAGGAGGTCCGAGGCTAATTCGGTTCGAGTCCCCAAGGTGGAGGCCCAAAGCAACTCAAGTTCGAGTCTGTCTTGGCCTTCAAGACCAGTCTGCCATAAACTGGTCACCCAGGACGCATCTGGACTCCGTTTTCGACGATCCACATATGGATGGAAAGCTAATTTGATAAGGAAGCCAATTCAAGTGGTCTCACATCAAAAGCTCTTCAGAATCAACGGGAATCATCAAAACAAGTCAGCATCTAGAATCTATCAGGGTGCTATGACAATGTCTTTTGGTCCGTTGGACCGTGTATCGTGTTTGGGCCCATTAGAGGATGCATCCAGGGGGTGACGCCTAAGATTCTATAAATAGCAGCTGTCGCTCTCCTTAGGGTTTGGATTTTATTTAGTTCTTGATTTCCTCATAAAATTGGCATCGTTTTACTGCAACTGTGCCGCCAAGGCTGCTTGCTGTGAACCAGGGCCCCAGTTCTTGATCTTGTTTGCCTGTGGCGATTGGTCCTTTCGAATAAAGACTTGAACTCCTTCTCATTATCATAAGCCACATATTTATTTGTAATTTTAGATTACGCTCATCCTGTTCTTACTTGTTTTCTCAATTCGCTTGCAGGAAAACCTTCTCGGCGAGGTCAATCGCGTTCGCGTGGTTGATAACCAATGGAGCAGTGGTGTAATGGTTGCGAGGGTCCGAATCAGTCTTGGTTCGAAGCCTAGATCGTGAACGTCAAGTCTCCACCAATCGACGCTATCATGCCTTTCGGAAGATCGGGCTTTGTCTACATTAAGTGACCAATTTTACGCGTATTGTTTCTGTTTTGTTCTCTAATTTGGAGTCAGTTCGTAAAACTGGTCTAGTTTTCGCATACGAACTCGGATTTCGACGTTCCATATATCAAAATCGATCAGAAATTTGTTTTGGATCCGTCCGTCCCCTGCTTTGCCAGGTTTAGAATTTTTTATTTTGGCCATAAACTGATCACAAGATCATCTTTTCGTGGTCACAAGCTTTTTATCGATTTTGAGCACATCTTCTGAAATTTCCACAAGCCACGTCTTTCACTTGTTTAAGCTCATATTTTCTATGGTTACTTATTTTGTGCTCCTAAGTGAAGAAAAAATATCAAAAGAAAGAAAAGAAAAGGTCAAAAAAATCCCAAAAAATAACGACATTCCAAAAATAAAGAAAAAAGAGAGGGGCAAAAGTGTAACAATATCTAGAGCAACACATAGAGAGCGCTATTTGAGCTGTGTTTGCGTGTGTTGATTTCTGTCTTGTTCTTAATCATATTCCTACTGTTCACATCACTTGATACATCGGTACTTGGAATGTGAGTAGGCCAGCAACTAAGACAAGTATTTAGAATACTTATTCAGCTTTGCTATTCAGTTGCGAATTTTGCTATTTCTTGCTACTATATTGTGTCTGTCCAAGCTCCACTTTCTTCTAACCAAGTACAGGTTCGCTTTGCAACTGTTACACTCAAGCTACAACTGTATCATAGTCACCGACCGATTGCACCGCCTATTGCTTTGGTAAGAACACTTGTAAGACCGTGGTAAGACGTTTGAGAGTTGAGTGCCTTATTTTTCCTTGTCCACAACCTAAGTAGTTGATAGGGATAATATTTTTGTGTTGCCTTTTGTTGTCTTCTAACAATGACAGGTTGTTCGTATCCACCAACTTACGATGGTATACGTGCTGATGAGTACATGGAGTGGGAAATTGCCATAAATAACATATTTGCTACTCGCTTTATGTATCCAAGGAGGAAGGTAACAAATACAGCTAGTGTTTTGCGACATTCTGCTTTATCTTGGTGGGAGTCTTTAGATCCTTCTGATAAACCTCAAACTTAGAATGATATGAAACTCCTTATGCGAGAAACCTTTGTTAATCCATCTCCTATTTTGACTTCATATGCTGAGGTGCACCATTTAAAGGAAGAGTCTATTGTTATTCCTCTTGCTATAACTAACCTTCTATAGGATAATATACATAAGCGAGAGGATGACATGGAAGAAAATAAGGAGCTCACAACCTCATATACAAATTCAGAACCATCACTTCACAATACACCTATTACTCCTACTGAGAACATAGGTAATGCCCATGGTGCTACACTCACGGAAGGTGAGAACTGTTTTAATGTACTAAATTCTTCCACAAACCATGCTATCATAGAGCAATTGTTAGTGGAACCCTCTCTTAATTTATCTTTGTCCCATGATAATTTGCTTGATGTTCCTTGTGATAAAGATGAATTGGTTGATGATGCTTCAGTCTTACATATTTTGGAACCAGTCACTTGTGCTAAAAATAAACAAGTTATTCATATTGCTACTAAAACTGATGAGTTCAAACTGTTGTCTTCTTTACATACTTTGGGTTACATTGAATTTGATGTTTTGTGTAACCTAGATTGTTTGGAGGAGAGCCTTTTTAAATATGCTGATTTGCCTTGGTTTTTTAAATACGCATATCATGTTATTAACAAATATAACAACAAGGGACAATATATGATACATCGAGTATACATTCGTAGTAATATGAATTTTCCTTTTATTGTACAAGATTATGATCGTTTAGAGGGTAGCCATAATAATACAAACATTTTCTCATGTTCCTCATAGAAACAAGTTCACTTTCAAGAAGGGGAGCATTGTTGGTTACTACCTATGTCTGCTAGACCATATATTCCTGCGTTGTCTTTGGTTAATTCTAATCTTTTACAGGATAGTGTTGACATGCATCGCGTGCATTCAGATCATGGAGTCTACATGCTTGCTGAAATTTGTATGCGAGATGACAAGCTAGAAACTTAGAAACATGGTCATGTTCTTTCTAACAATTATTTCAGTTCTCTTTGTCTTCGCAACCCCGTTCTCCATTGTGTTGTGCAGGATCAGTTTCAAGCACAATCGACGCTGATGATGGTTTTTCGTCAAGAAGGGGAGGATGATGAGGACAAGACACCTATATATATGACTATGTTTGGCACATGGTATGGAGGGGTAGGAGGCCAGCAAGGGTGTCCAAGTCAAGAAGGAGGTCCAAGGCTAATTCGGTTTGAGTCCCCGAGGTGGAGGCCTACAGCAACTCAAGTTCGAGTCTGCCTCGGCCTCCAGGACCAGTCTGCCTTAAACTGGTCACCCAGGACGCATCCGGACTCCGTTTTCGATGATCCACATATGGATGGAAAGCTAATTTGATAAGGAAGCCAATCCAAGTGGTCTCACATCAAAATCTCTTCGGAATCAACAGGAATCATCAAAATAAGTCAGCATCCAGAATCTACCAGGGTGCTATGACACCGTCTTTTGGTCTGTTGGACCGTGTATCATGTTTAGGCCCATTAGAGGGTGCGTCCGGGGGGTGACACCCAAGACTCTATAAATAGCAGCCGTTGCTCTCCTTAGGGTTTATGTTTTATTTAATTCTTGATTTCCTCGTGAAATAGATATCGTTTTACTGCAACTATACCGCCAAGGCTGCTTGCTGTGCACCAGGGCCCTAGTTCTTGATCTTGTTCGCCCATGGCGATTAGTCCTTTTGAATAAAGACTTGAACTCCTTCTCGTTATCATAAGACTCATATTTATTTGCAATTTCAGATTATGTTCATCCTATTCTTGCTTGTGTTCTTGATTCGCTTGTAGGAAAGTCTTCTCGGCGAGGTCAATCATGTTCACGTGGTTGATGACCAACGGAGCAGTGGTGTAACGGTTGCAGGGATCCGAATCAGTCTTGGTTCGAAGCCTAGATCATGAATGTCGAGTCTCCACCAATCGATGCTATCATACCTTTCAAAAGATCAAGCCTTGTCTATATCAGTCTAGGTGTCGGCAAACACCTAGAGTAACAAGAAATCTGCAGCCACAACGATTCCCAAGTGCCACTAGATACAATCACTCAAGCAAATGCACTAGGAATCACTCTCAATCTCACTATGATGATAAATCAATGATGGAGATGAGTGGGAGGTGTTTGCTTAGGCTCATAAGGATGTCAAGAATATCAAAGTGCCAAGAGAGTGAGCCCTAAGCCCGCCAAACCCTTTAAATAGGCTCCCTAAGTAAATAGAGCCGTTGCGCTGCCGGGGCCCGATTGAACTCACCTAACTGGACACACCTCAGTGTCCGGTCGACTGCGTCCAGTCCATGGATGCCGTCCACATGGCCCTACTTCAAACCTCGCGTGTCGGATCTCAACGGTCAAAACTTTTTGCTCGCGTAGTTAAAGAGAGACCAGATGCGACTCTTCAAGACGACCAAACTCACAAACACTGGCGTCCGATTAAGTCTAGTAAGCATCCAGAGCCGTTTTTCTTTGACCGGACGCGTCAGGTCACAAGTGATCGGATGCGCCCTTGAGTCTGATCCTCACTGCACTCTTGTAGACGGCCAACGTCAGCATACGTCAACCGCGACTTGAGCAGCCCCTGCGCGTCCGGTCGCGTGCCCTTCGCCTGTGTCCGCTCGCGATCCCACGTGCCACCTTCTCTAGAACACGTGACCGAACGCTAGCCTGTGTTTGACCCCCAGCGTTCGGTCATGCCACCGAGGTAGACCGAGAGCAGCGTCAACTGACCAAACACTCCAAGGGTGAGTCCGGTCACCTCGGAGCCAGAGTCTTGTCAGGTACCTTCACCTTCTTTTCTTTTTCTATCTCCTCAAACACTTCACCCTTGCTTCTAAGTTGCTAACCACAAAGTGTAGAACTTGTGTGCTCGTGTGTTAGCATTTTTTGAAGTTTTTTTCAAGGGTCAATTGTTAGCACACTAGGTCCCTAATGCGTTTGCAAGAATTATGTTACCTAGCGGCACTCGATAACCTCTTAGCCAAAGATTTTTTCTCTTTATAGTACGACTATCGATCCTAAATACACTTACACCCTTTATGGTGTTTTGAGTACCAAAACAAAAACCTATTTGATACATTTGTCTTGATCTCCTTGGTTTTTGTTTTTCTCTTTCTTATTTTTCAAGTTGGAGCTTGATCACCATCATTTCATGTCCATCTTCATCTCCATGGACTTCATCTTGCTCCACCACTTGGATTGGACCACCCTAACTAGTCTAGACACTTAGCTCAAGGATTAGTTCATAGGTTTCATAAATTATCCAGAACCAAACTTGGGCTTTCACACTAGTAGCTCAGTATTTTGGAGACGCTCAGAAGATGAATGTGTGTGCGTGTCCGTGAGCATCCGCATTTTAGAAAAAACTCGCGAGATTGACTATATTAAAACTCATACTGCTAGAGTTTCTTCAGAATTCTTTCCTATAATATGTACAAACTTACCCTAGTAAACAATAATACACAACAAGGATATAAAGTAGCAGGAAAGTCTACACGACAAATAATGGGAGGAGTATCAACCTTGCGAAATGAAGTGCTCTCTCTCTCTTTGCTAGCCACTAATATTTTTCTCATCTCTCCTCAAAACAAAGAGGGAGTTATATCTCTCCCAATAGCATAGAGCCCACCCAACCTTTCATAAGAGTATTGCAAGAGATATATATGGGGTACTGTTGTAGAAACTCTTTTAATATCTATAAAAATAATTTTGGGACGGATTATTGGTAGAGTGATGGAGATGCTCTAACATAGGGGATGGGGCCATAGTCGCGATGATTGGTGTGGAAAAAAAGGAGTTAGATTTGACTTTTAGCGGGGTCTTTTTTCATCATCATTGGGAGAGAAATTAAGGAGAAGTCTACCTTTGATTATTCAACTATTGCCTGAGTTTAGTGTTAACCATGTAACTATCAATACCGGACAAGAACACAACTCGAGGAGATAAAATTGTTTTTTATTTTAAACCTTTTTAGCTCAAGGACAGGAATACAAATCAAAATTTTCCTTTTTTAAAATATAACCCAAGAAGAGAAATCGATTAGAAAAGCTTACATGGTGATTTTATATTTTCTGAAAATACTAAAAATCAATATATTTTTAAAAAAAAATAATGGTAATTCATTTTAAACCAGAACACTATGAAATCAGCACCGAAAGTTATTTGATCTTACTTGTAGTTGATCCTACCAAATTGGCCCGAACTTAATCACCAAAATAAAGTCTTAACAGTATGTGCTATAATGTTTATATTTTCCTAGCCCGATTTAAAGAAAAACATGGCTTGCAACTCAGAACAATTAAACACTATGATCAATTGCTGTACGCGCACACGAGACATGCATCCAGTGATCAAATTTACTCGAGCTCCGGTAATCAATTTAGGCCTCGTTTGTTTTGGCTGGAATGGCCGGGAACACGACCTGTTCCGCCCGGATCGATTTGGCCCGATTCAAAATCAGGTCGTATCAGAAATAGTCGTTCGGTTATATATGGCTTGGAATGAAAAGTAGCCTATTCATGCCTTTCTTTTCCCTTCTAGACCCGGAATGGAAACGGACCGGAACGAAGACGGAGCAGGTTTGAGTGAAACACCAGGATCCACTTTGATTCGACCTAGGAAGAGAAACCGGCCTGTCTTCAACCTAAGATAACCGAATGAGGCCTTAGGAAGTCTAAAAAAATGGATCAATTAGAGGAGAAATTGCTTGTCTGGTACTCTGGTTGGCGCTCTGTACGTTAGGCATAGCTGATTAACTGCATAAAGCCTAACTCAGGTGACTGAACCCTGTACTACACCAAGCATCATCGATTGTACTCCTCGCGTTGACCTGCTGCAACACACGCTGACACTCGATGCAACGCCGAGTGAAGGAAGAGACCCCTTGTGTGTTGTCAATAGATTGAAAACCACCCAATCGAAGGAGACCAGACCGGACATGTGCGAATGGAAACATCGAAGAGAGACCAAACCTTTTGGGCCACTTGGTTGCCTAGTGAGAGGAGCCTGGCTCACATCTCGAAACCGGACTTTGGACAGGGTGCAGGGATACCAGGTGTCTTTGTTTGGTTAACTGAGTCTAGGAAGCCGATTGAGCAGTCGTTTGGATACCTATATTGAGATATGTTACTTTGAATCGAGATGAAAAAAATAAGTATCGGTAGAGTCTTACCGCATGTGACCGGAAGATCCCGGGTTCGAGTCGTGGTCTTCTCGTATTGCATAGTCAAGGATAAAACTTGCCACTAACACCCCCCCTAGACCCCGCACAACGCGGGAGCTCTTCGCACCGGGTACGCCATTTTTTATATAATATTTATTTTGCTTGAATCAGTTGTACTCCCTCTCTCTCTCCCCGAATAAATAGATTTTTAAGTTGTTTTAAGTCAATTTTTTTAAACTTTAACCCGATTTCTAGAAAAAAAAAACGTCAAGATTTATGGTATCAAATTAGTATTATTAGATATACCATAAAATATATTTTCATAATGTGCTCATTTTATATCATAGATGCTATTACTCTTTTTCTAAAAAGTTAGTCAAACTTAATGACTGATACGGATTCTGGGAATTGATTTATTTAGAAACAGAGGAAGTATATCACTTATTTTATCATATTAAACCATAATTTACTTTTAACATGCTAATATCTCGCATCCCACGAGCCTGGCAACGAAGAAACATATTTCATTCTCGTTTCTCAGGAGAGCCAAGCTCGCCAACTGCTTTTGCATCTCCGGAGGCTGATCTAGATTAGCATCCGCAGCCAAACGTGGTGATGCTGCATCCAAAGAGCCTAGCCAGTCCATATACAGACAACCAAACAGGTAGGTTGCATAAATCCATTGAACGATGCGCACAGACTCGTGGACGTGGCACCCTATGGCGTCTTGTGTGTTCGTTCGAAGCTGTCCAAGATTTTCGTTAATTAACAGAAAAACAATAGTACCCGGAAAAAGGAGGTGTTGTTTGGATAGGACGATGAAAATTCTACAGGTGCTTCTTCGATTAATAAACGGTACAAAAGTATCCTAAGATGATATACACATAAGTTCGATCATCTTTGTACGTACTTTGTCAGTTTGTTTTCAAACATATAACGTTTACAACAAACTAATTAGTCTAAACTAAGCAATAGCTAACTTGTTTCAAATGTTGTGTTTTTATATTCGTAAAAGGAGGATAATTAGTATAAGTATGATCCAAGAAATTTTAATACAGTGACCGCCTCCCATTGGTAAAGATAATTAACCTACCAAAGTGATGAATACAAAAAGGGCTGTTTGTGCAAATTTACACCTCCTGCCCACCCCACCGACGTAGCCACGCAGCAGAAAGCGCTCAAAGACGGACGTTTCCATACGTCACCGAGGTGCTGGGCCCGCAAAGAAACAAACCTCATGGGCCAAGTTGTCAGTGAACCTTACGCGAGGACGAGACTCCCTCATTTCCTTTCCTCGTCCGTATAAAAAGGCCAAGACAAAGCTCGCCCACAGACAAGTGGGGCTGTTCTGTCGGCGCTCTTCCTAACCAAGAGCCAAGAGGAGCTAACGACCACCGATGAGCGGCCAGTCTCTGATGCTCGCGTTGTCTCACATGTCAGTGACAGCTGTTTGGTTGGTGCGAGAGTTTGGCAAGGCAGAGAAGCACGGTTGCCTGTGGTTTACGGTTTAAACTTGGCGTGGCAGTGTTGCAATGTGAGGATAATAATAAGACTATAATAGCCTGTTTGGTTTATGGAGTGATGATATCCGGAATGTATCGATTGCGGAACGAGGTGGTCCGGTAGTTTTTCACGGAATGAGTAGGTGACGGACTTGCGCACTAAAACAGCCTTACTCGATGACGGACGGGTTGAACCCATGACAGAAACCAAACGCTGTGGTTAGCTTCGTATCTGAGATCGGATCATTCCGCATCGGTGCATTCTGTAAACCAAACGTGCTATAAGAGAACGAATGTTTGTATGCTTCATCATTCAAGTATATAACTGGGCAATACTGTTCTGATGCTAAGTGCCTCACAACATGTGTTTTCAAGTGCTCAACCTTCGACATATCACATGTTGCACTTCCCTATAGGTTCCACACACGCACGTGGAAGGAAATCCAAGGAATGCTCGCAACTAACACTAAAATAGGACAACCCTCTGTACATGGCTCCGTTTGGCATAGCTTAGCTTCAATAGTGAAGCTGCTTTTGTGTGTGTGGAAAATAGCTTTATGAGTAGCTTTCTCAGTGAAACTGAACCGTTTTGGAAAAAAAATTATTTGGCAAAACGGCTTCACCAATAGTTCATGCATGGTTGAGGAGAGAAATGAGGGAGAGCGTTATGAAAAGCTAATTTTCAGCTTTACCTTAAAATGGCGTACCCAGTGCAGAGAGCTCCCGCTCTGTATGGGATCTGGGGAAGGGTGTGAGTGGCAAGTCTTATCCTCACCTGTGCAATGCGAGTAGACCACGACTCGAACCCGGGTTCAGCTTTACTTTGAGAGCATAAAAAAGGAGTTCACCCCGTAAGTTGTTTTGAAAAAGGGTGTTTGCAAAAAAAAAAAGCTCACAACAACTCATGAAGCTGTTGGTGAAGCTGTGCCAAATAGGCCCTAACCCTACAATTGGTTGCTTACATATTGTGTGAAAGAAGTGGTTCTCTTGAAGCATCATGCCTTTCTTATCTTATTATGACAAGAGTAAATCACAAGACCAATAACCTAACATAACCCTTGATGATGAATCATAAATTTTTGCCTCTTTTACTTTGAAGGCCTAAAATCCTCTTTTAGGCCTTTGTTGTAGTTACGTCTAACATAACCCATCAAGGTCTCCTCGGACACCTCCCATCAAGGTCTCCTCAGACACCTCCCTCCAGGGTGATGGAGGACCAGCATAGGGAGAGCCAGCTCTTGCCGGAGGTGACGATGACTGCAAGGTTGGAGCAGTCGGCCGCGACGAGCTCCTCACAGGCTTCGCGTCAAGGCGGCAGCGACAGTATGGCTGCCTGGAGTGCGAGTGGAGGTGAGGTGACGTAGCAAGCGTGGCCACCGGTCCACTATCCGCATCATCTAGGAGACCTTCCACCTAGGTAGCAATAGCCTAGAGATCGAGGTCGCCGTCTGTGACACGCTCCCGCACAAGGTCGACCCCGTCGAGCGTCCACCGCCGCCAGACTTGCCGTGCCCGCCGCTGAGCATCTACCATCGCATGGGACGGACAGGGGATCCTAGAAGCTAGGAGCACATGATCTGGAAGGAGATGATAGAAACGAAGCTTGCTTCCCCAACACGCTAGGTGCGGTTTCTTTGGGCTCAGATGGGCGTGAAGACCTCGTTTCTAAAGAAGAAACGGTTTCTCCAATTTCTCCTCTCTCTCTTCTTTAAATCATGTGCCACATCAACAAATTGCTTACCTATTATCATAATTAAATTGCATGCAACACAAAAAGAAGAGAAGTGCAAACTGATCCACATTACACCAATCCATAATACACGCTAACCCAAAACCCAACAGACCACTATATTTCTTAAGCCCATTTCTCACCAAACTAGGTCAACCCAAAATAGAAACCACACCTCACAAACTGGTTTTGACCCAACGTTAACAGCTTTAGTGGTGGCATCACCTTCCATGAGCACACATATATTACCCTCACACCACTCCAAAATACTACCAGTTCAAGTGGTGGGAGGCACCACTAGTATGAACTCACTTGGCCCGTTGGATATTCAACTATTATACACGGTAAAAACACTCCAAAATGATGGATTAGAAAAATATAAATTATTGTTGAGTGAGGCGAAATAAAGCATGGTACAAAAGGTATGTAGTTGTTGGGAAGAAACAGAGTGTGAGGACTGGGTATCGAAGGAATCTATTTCTGCCACTCACTCTCTGAATTTAACACAGACCAGTATCTAAACTTGTAAAAGTTCTTATGTCAAATTCAAAGCTAAATATCATGGTCTATAAATTAGATTCCAATTCGGCCAAAATGAAAGATCCAAATGGATTTTTATTGTGTATGTAAGTGATAAAAAACTAAGAACATGCGCGGTTGGAAAGTAAACTCATATTACTTGGTTTTATGTTACCTGTGCTCCTTCACACCGCTATATATTCAAGGATGAGCAATGATGTAGAAAGCACAGTTTGCATGTCAAAAAGCATATACTTGAGGTTGAGCGAGGCTGCCCCTGAGAGCAGACTCTGATAAACTCCACAGCGACGAGGTAGATACAAATAATCCCAACACTAGCCATAATAGAATAAAACACGGTAGCAATTCACATAAAAAAATTGATTGCAATGCAGAGCTTGATAATTTGGTACGGCCGGGCTCGTGCACCAAGCACGGCACCCCCTCACCGAACTTGAAGGCGGTACATAAGGTCAGTCTCAGTGAAGGTTTCATGTAAGTTTTATTTGCATTAAATAGATTGTCGTATAGATATTTTTATAATATAACAGTGTATTTAAGAAGAGAGAGAAAAAATAAGTTTGATGAAACCCTCGTGGTACGATTACCAACTCTCTATCATCCAAGTATCATTTCATTATATGACATGACAGTCTTGAAAACACCGTCAAGAAACTCTCCACTAAGGCTGACCTAATAAGACATACAATTAATTAATAATAAGGAAGCAAATGAATGAAATACTACACCTAACATGATGTCAGGTGGATCAAATAAAAAATTTATTTCCCTGTTCTAGTGAGGCAGCAAGTGTTGCGTGAGCATTCGGATTTCCACGGACTGGGGATGATGACGAAATGGATGGACGGTGACCAGCTGGACGAGTGATTGGAAGTCCTTGATCACAACATTTATTTATATATTATTATATTTTTTTTGAGGGGATATTATTATATATATTTTCTTGACCATGGTGGACAGAAGAAAGCGGTCAAGGCCCATTAGCCTGTTTTCAGGCTTCAGTTTTTTTTTTCTCAGTCCCTATCTATTCCAAATGGGCTTAGTTTCTCGGGCTTCGGAGCACCTCCCACTGGGATTGTTTTTCTCGTGGAAGGTAACAAATCTGCTTTTCTCTTTGGATTTGGACAAAAGAAGTTATAATTGGACCATTTCTGCACAAACAACACACTCGGCAGAGTCTAACGAGGGCGCTGTCGGAGAGGTGGAGCGCTCCAATCACCTGAGTGTGCAGATTTACGAATAACCACCGCTCTCGGCAGCTTTTCCCTACCGTTTGGGCCGAGAAGCACGTGGGCCCCAAGATGCCAAGTACATGTAACATGTAGACGAGCGCAACTAGAAAGAAGTCCATTTGACATCTGTGCATAAGTTTGATTTACCTCCCTCAGTTAGAAAACATGTTTTTTAGACTCCTCTAACTATTGAAATAGTCTTACCTTCCTGAGTAGTTTTGAGAGTGGTTTTGGCTGATGTGACACCACGTCAGCCATCCTATGTGGCACCAAGTCAGTCACGAGGAAGATAAATTGGACTTCGCTAGGGAGATCAATTAAGCTTTATAAAAAGCTTATAAATATATTTTTCTAAAAAGTATTCAAACATTTTTTTGGAATAAATATGTATTTAAACACTACTTAAATTTTATTTATTATTATAAATTTATTTTAACTTAGAAAATATGAAACTTTTCATAAAATCATGCTCTACCTTTTGTTCCTTTCTTAGAATTATTTGAATCTTATATGGTCTCCTAAAATTCTAGGCCAAATACGAAACGGAGGATACAGACCAAGATAAGTTATTGTAGACCACATCATGTAACGTTGTGCAACCCTCCACGTAAACTACAGAAAATTCCTTGACAATGTCTTTCTTAACCATCAAGACATGCATGAAAAAATCCAAATAAAACATATAATTCAAGCTCTGATTGGATATTAGCAAAATGTATCATGTGGTCTAACTTTGTAGGCTCATTGGGCCATCAGCAGTAATCAACATGCGACTTCTATAGTAAAAAAATATAGAGAGCATGATTTTAGAAAAAAATGAAACTAGTTCATATTTTTCTAAGTTGAAATACATTTTCTATGATTTTCTAATATTAAACCAATTTTAATATTTTACACACAAGAAAACTATTTGGATAATTTTTTGGAAACTTATTTATACAATGAGTTAAAATAACTTTTCTAATATTAAGTTAGATTTTAGTATTTTAAATGCATATTTATTCTATAAAAATATTTTGATATTTTTAAAAAATTATTTTGATATTTTTTATAAAGTCTAATTGACTTCCCTAAACTATCCTAAATGCCAGGTTTATCTTCCTTGTGTCTGACCTGGCACCACGTAGGACGTGGCACTACGTTAACCAAAACCACTCCCAAACCATTTAGGAGGTAAATTGGACGGTTTCAATTAAAGATGGCAACAGGGACCCGATCCCCGATTTCCCGTGGGAAATTCACCTATTAGGGGACGGGGATGGGGATATTTTATTCTCCATGGGGAAGAAAACGGGAGAAAATCTATCCCCGTCGGGTCTGGCGGGTACGGGGATGGTTCTCCATCCCCCGTACCCGATCCCCGCATCCCCGCCCCGTTAAGGAGTATACTCCGTATGCGAGCTGTAAAGTTTAGCCCAAATCGGCCCAAGCCCATCAAACACATGGAGTATATAACCAAATTCCTAACCCTAGTTCCTAGTATCCCCACTCGGCCACCCCTCCCATAGCAGCCGTATTCACGCATCCACGCTAGGCGTGGACACGAATCCTCACCGCCAGTCGCCGCCAGCTGCTGGGCGCGACTCATGCGACCGTTGTGCCTAGTGCCGTGGTGCTGCAGCGCCTCCTATGGTACTACCGAGACGCGATGCCCAGCTTGCGTAGGCTCACCTTGTCCATCCCGCATCTAGCCTCACCCCCTAAGTCGCAGTCGCCATCACCATGCATGCCATGAAGAGCAGACGAGGACATGCGCCACCGGTCGGCATGACTACATGCACTCGGTCTCTACCTAGGAACGCTGCCCAATCATTCTCTGCTTTCTCTCCTGGGTCTGAATACTCAAGTTCTCTCTGCTCGCTCTACAGGAAAGCAGCGTCAATGTGTTGAAGTTGAACCATTATTGATTTGTCATTTGTGAGATCTAGGGAGTTGTGAGGTGGGATATGTTAAAGGGACTTGTAATTTGTAAAGTATTTTACGATCTTGTTTGATTGCAAGATGAGTTTTTCCTAGTATTTTTTAGTTTTGGATTGTTGATTTAGTAGATTGTTTTCTGATCTCATTGCGGGGACAGGGATCCCCATTGGGTATGAATTCCCCACGGGGACAGAAACGGGGAGAAAATGTCCCCCGCGAGTCTTCACGGGGACAGAGATGGGAAAATCCAGACCCCGTGGGGACGGGGATGGGGATGGGTAGGCGAAACCCGACGAGAAAATTTTCGTTGCCATCTTGAGTTTCAATAGCTAGAGTTGTCTACAAAAACTAGTTTTTGTATTGAGGGAGGTAAATCAAACTTGTACAATAGTTGAGGGAGGTCAAATAGACTTTTTTCATGCAACTACATAAGCAAGTGGGCTGACGCCTACAACTTCATGGTATGTACGGGCCCATTGTATGGTACGAAATGCGACATTATTAAACTTTGTTTAAAACAAGGTTACCCCATTGTATATATAACACCCTAGGTGTTTGGGTTCCACAAAAGTGCATTTCATTTCATAAACATATGCATCATCTATCTCATCATGCCATTGTCACTGAAACATACATATGCAACATTCGTAATTCTATTTGTTTCATACTTGATTTGCTTGTGAATGGTAGTAGTGCAACATGTGAATGCAACATGAGTTTCTCATACCTTGAAACATGGCAACATGGTAGGAATGTGGCAAGTTAAAATTGCAACAAAGGCATGAAACATGTGAAACATGGAATTGCAACATTAGAGTGAAATTGATTGTTTTGTTGCTTCATCACATGTGATCATTAGAAGTTGGTATAGCATTTGTGTAAAGTGGTTGATTATGGTCTAATACACCTTAACTACACTTAGGGTAATTGATGGGACATTGTTCATGTGGACCAAAATGACTAAATTGCCCTCTAGTGGAGGTTTGACTTAGAATGACCTTTAAAGTGCCACTATTTGACTGATTCAAAAGACCAACCTAGAGACCTTGCATGGTTGTGCACCCTTTACCAAAGTTGTAGCCAATTTATCAAGGAACAAAAGTCTCAATATGACCATCTCATGAAAATGGCTAGAACATGTTCAAACAAGGCCCAGAAGTCATATTTCCATGCTGAATTCACACTTAGAAAATTTGCTAAGTCATAAATCCAGTTTCAGTTGGATCAGGCCAACTTTGGCTTGATGTAACTTCTGATCCATGGAGAATTAGACGATGATCCTTGAATAGAAGTTGGAGATGGAAGGTAGGCCTACAATTTGTTGGTTAAGTTCATCGCATTAATGTGTCAATCGATGCGCTTGATGAGTTGTGTGATTGTGATGGATGATTGTGCCTCTGTTGATAATATAAATTCATTTTCTCCATTAGAGTCAGTTTGGCATAATTATATAATTCATCTACAAAGTTTCCACATCATCAGTGCTCATTGGCTATACATTTTGCAGATGGCTTATAATCTTCATCGCAGTCGTAGCCTTGGAGATGAGGAACAACCACCTCCTCCACCACCCACACTAGCTGAGCTAATGTAGATAGTCATTGAAAGTCAGCGCATGCTAGCTAAGGCTATGCGCTAACTGGCTAACCGTGATGATCGACATGTCTGCTAGGGACCCGAGCCGAACCAGTATAGCAGCTTTAAGGACTTCATGGACACAAAGCCTCCTATCTTTAGAGAGGTAGAAGAACCATTACAAGTTGATGAATGGTTGAGTATGATAGAACAAAGGTTTAGATTGCTCCAATTGACAGAAGGTATGAAGGCCTCGTATGCTGGACACCAGCTCCAAGGCCCTACAGGCATCTGGTGGACCCATCACTGGACCACCTTCCCTACAAACGTCGAGGTAGTTTGGGACCAGTTATAGGAAGCTTTCAGGGGACATTTTATCCCTCCTGGTCTCATGGCCATTAAGCATACTGAGTTCATGAATCTAACTCAAGGCAATAAGAGTCTTACTGAATATCTCTAGGCATTTAACAACCTAGCGAGGTATGCTCCTGAGTTCGTTGATACTGACGCTAAAAGGATAGCTAGTTTCAAGAGGGGACTTTCCCCTAAACTGATGAAGTCTATGGGCAACTGTAAGTGTGTCACCTTCAATGAGTTTATCAGTGACACCCTGACTCAGGAGAATAATGATAAGGTATATGCTGCTTCCAAGACCCGTAAAAAAAACTTTGAGGCAGGTGCTTCTTAGTCTAAAGCACTAATGGTATCCAAAACCCAATATCGTCCACCCAATGCTAATGTCCGATACCGCCCACCTCAGAAGAAGAATCAAGCTAAAACTAGTTTCCGCAAGGGATACATAGTTTCCTTGCCAAAGAATACCTTTGGGCAGAGTAGCTCCAATATGCCACCAGCTAACAGGCCGTGCTAGAACTGTAACAAGCCTGGTCACTAGGGTAGTACTTGTCCCTATCCTCCCAAGCAGAATGCTCAGGGAAACGTCCGTCAGGGGTGTGTTCACTACACTACTATGGAGGAAATTCCTGCTGGTGAAGTGGTCACCACTGGTAAGTTCCTTGTTAATGATCACCCTGCAGTTATGCTCTTTGATTCAGGTGCTTCGCATTCCTTTGTGAGTTCTACTTTTGCATCTATGCATAAGATGAATGTGATTATAATTATCAAGGGTGGTTATTGTATTAGTGCTGCTAGAAATAATATCATGACTAACCAAGTAGTTAAAGATGTAAAGATTGAGATTAGGGATCGAGAGTTCCTTACGGATCTTATAGTTCTGCCGGGGATAGGAATCGATGTAATCCTAGGAATGAAGTGGATGAGCGGGAATGGAGTGTTGATCGATACATCAACTCATGTGGTAATGTTGAGGGATCCCATGGATAAGAAGGGTTTTCTAGTGTAGTTACCTCGTGATATCGCTATCCACAATACAACCAATGCTACCCTAGCCAAAGCCATTGAGGGTATACCGGTTGTCTGTGAGTTTCTAGATGTCTTCCCTGATATAGAACTCATTCCGAGTATGGCTCCTATTTCTCGAAGGCCCTATAGAATGCCACCTAATGAGTTGACTGAGCTGAAGATTTAGTTGAATGAGCTATTAAAGAAAGGTTTGATTCGGCCTAGTTCTTCTCCTTAGGGTTGTCCGGCTATCTTTGTGAAGAAGAAGGACGAGTCTCTGTGCATGTGCGTGGATTATCGCCCCCTTAATGCTGTTACCATCAAGAACAAATACCCTCTTCCTCGCATCGATATTCTGTTTGATCAACTCTCCAAAGCTAAGGTATTCTCCAAGATCGATTTGAGGTCTAGCTACCATCAGATCAAAATTCGTCTTGAAGATATACCTAAGACAGCTTTCTCTACTTGTTATGGCTTGTTTGAATATCTTGTCGTGTCCTTTTGATTGACAAATGCTCCGACACACTTTATGTACCTGGTGAATTCAGTATTCATGCCAGAATTGGACAAGTTTGTTGTCGTGTTCATTGATGATATCCTTGTATATTCTCAGAATGTGGAAGAGCATGCTGAACATCTGAGAATTGTGTTAACTCGATTATGTGACAACCAGCTTTATGCTAAGTTTAGCAAGTGTGAATTCTGGTTGAACAAGATACCTTTTCTAGGTCATGTGTTATCTAGAGATGGAATTTCGGTTGACCCTACTAAGGTGCAACAAGTCCTAGAGTGGAAGGTGTCAACGAAATGTGGTCTGCAATCTACCTAGGGGTATGCCCAAGGTAGTAGATTATCGGCAGGCAGATGCGTAAGCCACAAACAAGACGATGACGCAAGACGAACACAAGGTTTTATCCAGGTTTGGCCACCAAGAAGGCGTAATACCTACGTCCTACGTCTGATTTGTATTGCTGTATGTCAATGAGAGATGTTTTTTAGAGGGATCCCCTACCCGCCTTATATAGTCCAGGGGCAGGGTTATAGGTCTAGAAACTAATCCTAGTCAGTTACAATTGCCATATGTGGCCGGATAAGGATTCCTATTTTAACCGACCAGGATCCTGCTTGATTGCCAAATCCGCCTTGACTCCTTGCGCAGGACTCCAACCAGGTTGGCTAGGCCACACGTCGTCTTTCAGATGGACCGAACCCATCAATCTGGGCTGGCCCAAGCTTAGCCGTAAGGGTATAGGGGTTAATACCCCCACAGCTAGTCCCCGAGCACCATGTATTATGCTACGACACGCCATTTCGACCTTCTCCGACAAGTAAGGCCCGAGTCCTTGACATCTCTTGACCACCGTCATCGCCGGAGAAATAGGTTGTCCGAAGAATGTATGATGCTCTTAAGAAAAAAGAAAAAGATTCCTGTCCCGGGAAGTGTGCCCACTTGTATTTCTGAAAAGAAATGTAAGTGCGTCTTGAAGCGTAGCATCTTTGATCATCAGAGGCGTAGTGGTCGAAAAACAAACACATTCACCGCAAGGTGAAGTATGTCCACTTAGTCCCTGAGCCTGGTAGTAGGTGACGTAGGCACGTGGTGCCAGGGTCTAAAAAGAATTCCCAGTTAAGTTGAGAACCCAATCGTCGTACAGGCGATATGAGATGCACCGGCAGGTGCATCGTACCGATGTAGTCCCCAAGCTTGCTGGAAGGCGAAGTATGTGCCTTGTAGCAAGGTCTAAATAAATGTCTCTCAACTGTATGTGAGTACAAATCACATGTAGCCGAGGAGAACCCTTCTCCGAGCAGTGGCCGAGATAGTCCCCGAGCACATCAGTTGTCGGAGCAGTCCCTGAGCACAACAGTGGTCAGAGTAGCCCCCGAGCATGTTAGTGGTCGGAGTAGTCCCCGAGCACGTCAGTGGTCTGGGTAGTCCACGAGCACGGCAGTGGTCTGGGCAGTCCCTGAGCACGATAGTGGTCTGGGCGGTCCACAAGCACGGCAGTGGTCTGGGCAGTCCCCGAGCACGGCAGTGGTCTAGGCAATCCCCGAGCACGGCAGTGGTCTGGGCAGTCCCAGAGCATTGTAAGAGTCTGATCTATCCTTGAGCGCAAAACAGGCATCAAAAACACTAACGCCATTGATGTATTTATTCGGTGTATTTATTTATCTCCATTCTCTGCCAAGTCCAGTCTGACACGCCTGGTCAAAAAAGCAGATGGGTATAGTACGTCATTCTGTCTTCTTACTCTTTTCTAGCAAACAGTCGCTTGGCACCTATATGGAGGTGCGTCAGTGTGGGCCCTCTTACACTATCAACGAAGAGGCGCGTACACTGGTAATGAAGGAGCGCGTTTATTGGCGTAGATCTTGAGGTTGTGTGAACAACCATCTATGGCGCATGCGCACGTCTCCCAATAATCTCAGACAGATGAAACAACGGAGCTCTTTGTTTTATATAATGTAGATCTGGTAAGTTACACCGTTCCCCATTGTCATTTGCCGCTGCAACCTTCTTCTTCCTCTTACCAAACCCTATTCCTCCAAAAATCATTGCCAACCCCCTCACCACCGCATCCACCCCCTTAGTAAGGACAGGCTAATGGCGAAGAGAGATGACCAGAAGAAAGGCGGAGTCATGGCAAAGGAGTGGTGGAAATCACGGAGCAATGAGTAGACCATTGAGGACCTCGTCGCTATGGGAGTGCTCCACAACAAGGCACTCGCGGGATGGCATGCGCCGGAAGGAGAAAGCTTCCCCGATCCCCAACCAGGTGAGATTGTGGTTTTCGAAGACTTCTTCAAACAGGGTTTTGGGATTCCAGTGCACCCTTGCCTTCAGGGTCTCTGCTTGTATTACAAGATTGGGATTTGCAATCTGCATCCCAACTTGATTCTTCTTGTCTCCACCTTCATCCATCTCTGCGAGTCTTACGGTGGCTTCCAGCCCCATTTCGACCTCTTTCGCCACCTGTTCTATCTTTGGAAGAAAGGGAGCGGTGGCTCGAAGATAGCCGGAGGCGTCTACCTAAATCTACGCGTGAAAGGTCCTTGTTTGGTTTTGGTAATTGAGTGACAACTTAGGTGGACTAATTGTGTTTATGTGAGATACACAGGTGATTAGTCCACAGGTACATGTGTGTGAGCAACATATGCCATGAAGGTGAAAATGGTTTGGAGATGTTGCAAAGCTCACACATGTGATGATGAAGGAGCTTAAATGCACATGAGACATGACATTGAGTCATGTGATCAAGGTGGAGAAGATCAAGACAAGACTTGGCTTGATGGACCGGTTGCAAGCGTGAAGGGCAAGTTGAAGGCTTTGGAGTGATGGACCGCGTGGCGGTGAAGCTTGAGCAAGACTTGGCGCCGATGGACGATGGCAATGGTGAAGAGCAAGTAGAGTCAAGATCGATGAACCAATATGATCATATGATGATATGAAGTGGATCATATCATTGTTGATCGTGTTGGTGCATGTGTTGCATCAACATTGGAGGAGATGGAATGGAATGCGCAAGGCAAAGGTATAACCTAGGGCATTTCATTTCACCGGTCATAGGTGTGTAGAGAAGTTTATGACCGGGTTTAGGATAGATGGCCGTACTATCAAGAGGGGCAAACTTGTTTGCATATTGGTCATCTAGTGCCACTCGAGTGATCTAACTTTGCATTGTTGCTAGGATCGAGTGGCGTGGCAAGTTGAGTGGCTAACATCCTTTGGGAAATGATTGTGAAAATGCTAACACACATACACATGGTGGTGTACACTTGGTGGTGTTGGCACATTTACAAAGGAGGTGGTGTTTGTAGGGGTGAGATGGGTTTGGGTCCCTCTCTCCCTCCCGCCGAGCTTGCAAGGCGGGATTCGGCGCTTTCGGGAAAATGGAATGTCTATTTTCTATTGCGCCGGATGCAAATTCTTGTGGTTAGCACACTTGAGCAAGGGCAAAGAGAATGAAGAAGATGCTGGCGTCGGTCAACTGATCGGACGCTAGATCTGAATGCACCGGACATTGGAAGGCTGCGTCCGGTCAGGCTGACGTACGGTGACGTAGTAGCTGGAGTGTGACCGGATGCTGGCTGCGTCCGATCGCGTTCGACCGGACGCGTCCGATCATGCTCGGGAGCTTACTGGAAACGACCGGACGCTGAGGGTCCAGCGTCCGGTCAGTTGAAGCTAGAGCGTCTGGTCAGGTCAAGTGACCGTTGGAACCGGGACACGTGGTCGTTTGTGGGCGACCGGACGCTGAGGTCCAGCGTCCGATCAACACGACCGGAGCGTCCGATTGGCCCGACCGTTGCCCAGTGAAGGGGTAACGGCTAGTTTAGCCCTTGGGGCTATAAATAGAAGTGGCCCTCGGCCATGGCTGGTGTGGAGCACCTCAAGGGACTTAGTGTCCATGCTTGTGAGTGCTTTGGAGCCCTCCATCACACACATACTTGATAGTGATCATTCGATTGTGTGAGTGAGCGATTCTAGTGCGATTGCATCGTGCGGTTGCATCAAGTGGCACTAGGTGATCGAGTTGCAAGCCGGTGGTGCTTGTTACTCTTGGAGGTTGCCACCTCCTAGATGGCTTGGTGGTGGTCTCCGTCAAAGCGCGCAAGAAGCTTGTGCGGCGCTCCGGAGAAGTGCTTGTGAGGGGCATTGTGCTTGCCTCGCGGGAGCCGCGAAGAGCAACTCTAGTAAAGCGTGTCATTGAGCTACGCTCACTCAAGGGGTAGGTTCTTGTGGCGCCCGACGTGCGGGCTTAGCGGGTGATGCTAATTAGCCGCCGAACCACCAAGTGAGCGGTCGACACAACGGGGACTAGCGTGTTGGCAAACACGTGAACCTCGGGAGAAAAATCATCGTGTCAACCTTGTTCTTCCCGTTGGTTTGCATCCCCATTACACAAGCTTGCCATTACTTTTATACATATTAAGCTTGTGTAGTTGCTCTTGTAATTAGATAGCTTGTGTAGCTTGCTAATTACCTTCTTGCTTGTGTAGCATAGAAGTAGCTCCCTTGCGTGGCTAATTTGGTTTTAGTAACCTTGTTAGTCACATTGCTTAGTTTGTGTAGCTAAGTATTTGTGCTCTCTAATTAGGCATTGGTTGCCTTGTTGTTGAGCATTGCTAGTGAGCTTAGTTAGCTTTGTGCTTTTGCTTACTAGCATGTGTAGGAGCTCCCTTGTCGCTTAAAGTACTAGTGGCATAGGTTTGTGTAACCTTGCTCCTAGAATTATTTAGGAGAGCTCTAACTAGCCCGGCACCTTTGTTGCATAATTGTTATCTTTGCAAGGTGCTAGTGAACATTTATAGTGGGGTATAGTCTTGGCTAGACCGATAGTTTTAATTCCATATTTGTATCGGTTAGCCGACGCGATTAAGTTTTAGAAAAGACTATTCACCCCCCTCTAGTCGCCATCTCGACCCTTCAAGTGGTATCAGAGCCTAGTCTCTCATTTGTGGTCTTCACCAACCCGAGAGGATGGCGTCTAATGAGCTAGATGATTGTCCATACATTTTTGATGGCACACACTTTGCACGATGGAAAAATTGGATGATATGTAATTTTAAGTATGTATGCCCTCAAATGTGGTGGATGGTAGATGTAGGCTTTTCTTATGTGTTAGATGAAGATAATCTAACTCAAGCACAAGAGAAATGCCTAGATCTCGACATCCATGCTACTAACATCATGTATAGATCTTTGCATGATTGCATATTTGGAGAGATCATGGACATGAAGACCGCCCATGAGATTTGGAGTTATCTCAATGAGAAGTATGGGACGGTCTCCGATGATGATGATGATGATGATGATGATGAGCTCAAGGAGGAGGCACGTGAGTGTGTTGAGCATAACCACAATTTGGTGATTGTGGAAGATTGCTCCACCTCATTGTCAAGTGAGGATGATGATGATCAATCCACTACAAGTTCACTTGACAAGGTTGATGATGATGCCACAAGTGTTGCAAGTGATGATGCTACCCCATGCACACTTGATGGTAATGATGGTTCATGCTCAAACCATGATGAAGATGCTACTACAAGCTCTCCAACTACATCACCACATTGCTTCATGTCACAAGGTGACACTAAGGTATCAAATGATGATGTGGTTGATCATGTTGATTCATATGATGAGCTTGTTAGTAGACTTGCTAGCATGACCATGTCTTTAGAAAATGAGAAAGCTAAAACATTGAAATTAGAAAATAAAAACTCATTTCTAAAGAACTCTTGTGAAGAACATAAGAAATTAAATAATGCTTATAAATCTTCACTTGATGAGCTTAAATTGAATCATGAGACACTACTTGCATCTCATGATGAATTATTAGAAAAACAAGCTTCTCTCATTAAAATATTTACAAAGAAACTTAAAAATAATGAGAGCTCATCACATGGGTCAAATGATCAATCACATATTGTTGCTAACCCTTGTGATGTAGGCAAGAAGCATGTATCCACCTCTTGTGATGATTTATTAGATATGCCATGCTCTTCACATATAGATGCTTGTTCTACTTCTATGTCTTGTGAGACTAACCTTTTGAAGGAGAACAATGAGCTCAAAAATGAAGTGAAGAAATTGAGCAACAAGTTAGAGAGGTGCTACAACTCAAAAGTCACCTTTGAGCATATGTTGAAAACTCAAAGAAACTATGGTGACAAGTGTGGCCTTGGCTTCAAGAAGAAGATGACAAAGGGCGAAATGAAGAGAGAAAGAAAGATGAAGAAGCTACAACAAAGAAAGCTCTCTCATACCATGTGCTTCTGGTGTCATGAAGCGGGACACTTTGCAAATGGTTGCCCTAACATCGAGAAGCTCAAGTTGAAGAAAGAAGAAGAGAGGCTAAAGCATGTCAAGTGCTTCAAGTGCGGCACTTGGGGTCATCTCACCTCAATGTGCCCAACCAAGGAATTGGTGAAGCAACAAGTAAAGCCTCAACCAAAGCCACAAGTTGAGCAAAAGAAGACACCCCAAGAGCAAATCAAGATCAACCAACATGATGGTGATGATTTGATGATCAAGAAGAAGAAAACAAGAAGGGGTGGAAAGGCAAGGCATCCAATGCAAACTCAAGATGCCAAGATGATGAGCAAGAATGAAGTTGAGAAGAAAGTCTATGCTCACATCAAGTGCTTCAAGTGTGGAAGTACGGGACACTTTGCCTCTAAGTGTCCTAACAAGCTTGAGAAGAAGGCTCAAGCAATCCATGAGAGGCAAGGAAATGAGAAGCACCACATGAGCAAAGAAGAGAAGGCTCAAGCAAAGAGAAAGTGCTACTCATGCCGGGAAAGGGGACACATGGCACATTCATGTCCCCTAGGTAAAATTTCTAAGCCTATTTCAATTGATAATCATGATATGCTTAGAAAGGATGGCAATGGTACCTCATTGGTTGCAATTGGAAAGCATCCCGCTATTCATACTAAGGCATTGCCTAAGTATGTTGCTCCTAACTTGAGAGGACCCAAAGTTGTTTGGGTACCATCAAAAAGTGGATGATTGATTGTAGGTACCATCAGCATTGGAGGCTTGGTTCAAATGATATTCATCTTGTTGATCATGTAGTTGAGCCAAGTATTTCTAAGTGATGATCATTATCCCAATGCCATGACAAATTGAATGAAGTCCAAATGTGCTATAACATACAAGTGTAAATTTCAAGTTGTTGGTAATTCATTGGATATATTTGATGGCTTGCAAATATTTGAGTTGAAAGCTTGCTAATTGGATGATCATGAGCTAACTAAGGTATATCTCTTGTTGATCATTTCATTTGGGTGCATATGAGTTGATTGAATTGGATAAATATGCAATGTTGCTTGCTATGAGATATTTGAATGGATAATTGCTTAGTAATCAAGTTTGGATTGATTTGTGTTGGATAAATTCATGAGATGACATTTAGTAAGTGATTTGAATGGATAGATGTCTTACGGAAGTATTCAAACAAGTTAGTATCAAGTTTGATTCATATTTGATGGTGTATAGCTCAATTGTTGAAATCTTTCCTATAATTGAGAATCCGAGCTAGCTGTGATCTTAGCCATGTTTGAGTGATCAAATCTTATTGGATTGGCATGAAAATTGGTATACATGCTCTAGACTTATGGTATAAGATGCTGTAGAAATTTCATGGAAATTGGATAAGAAATACTTCAGTTTTGGAGTGGTTCTTGTCAGCTATAGTGCAGTAGTTTTCAGCATGTAGCAGTGGTGGAAGAATTAAAATTTGGCAGTTCATATGAGATCAAATGAAGCTAAAATTTTTATGGCTGCTAGATAACTTAGTGAAGCTCATCTCCACCAAATTTCATGGTATTTGGATTTGTACTTTGAGAAATATGCTTAGTTCTTTGGAGAGTACAGAATCTGCCAAAAAGTGACAAGTATTGGATTGATCTAGAGTCACTTTGATTGAAAGGTCCTCAAGTTGGAAACATGTTTACAAGTGTTTGAGGCACCTAAGTTTGGTTTTGAGATGATCTAGAAACATGTTAAACAAAGAGTACAAGGTCATTTGATTAAGGAGTATACTTTGCACACTTTTGGTACTCAAATTAAAAGATCAAGATCAAACTCAAGATGAAAATAAAGTTTAAGTTCTAGTTGTGATTGGAGATCATTTGGTAGAAAGAAAAGGACTTAAACAAGTAGAAAGAAAAGGACTTAAAGAAGGAATCAAGTTTACTCATCAAGATAAGTCCATCACTTGGATCAATCAATCAAATCATTTCAAATGAGTATCAAGAATGGTTCTTGGAGAGAGGTCACTTCTCCCTAGTGTAGGGGCTTGCCGCCTATGTGTAGGTAAACCAAGTGTGGTACTTGGAAGGCTAACATGGAAGTGGTGATCCGAGGAACATTTGAGATGCTTAGTTGAAGCAAATCAATAGGGTTGATCAAGAAAAACAAGCAACACCCAAAAGAGAGCTAATCATGATATTTCAAGTGGTATTCTCAAATTGATGCTCTTATGCAAGCAAAGATCAAAAGATAAAGCAAGTCAACCACAACAAGAAAAGTGCACTTGATCATAAGTGGAATTCATTTCATATGGGTGAAGAATGGAATTCAAATTGGTATCTATTGGTCTTCACCAAGCTTTTAATTGGACTTCACATTGCTATTGGAGTAATGAATTGGAATCTATGTGACTATCCTCTACTCCAACATAGCAAAGGTATCATTGTAATGTGCATGATCATTTCATCCCTTACTAGTATGCGGTTAGTGCATATAGTACATGCTTCATAGGATCATGCATTACAAATGAAATGTTTTAAATTCATGGCATACCACTATTGCTTGAATGATTACTTGATCTAGTGGTTAGTATATGAATTTGTTCATGAGCTAGTAAACCCAAGAACTTGACTTAATTTGGATTGCTAACAAGTGACAAGTACAACATTGGCAAGATAACCCTTGCAAGAGGTGTGAAGAAGCTTGTCATTGGTTCAAACCGGACTTGAAAGCTTAAGCAAATCAATTTAGTTCAAGTCACATAAGAAGCTCATGATAGTGATAAGAGTACAAGCACAAGACAACAATGCAAATGGATATCTAGTTTGTATGTTTCAACTCACAAGTGATATCTTATAAGTGGTACTCATGAAGATAACAAATGTTCAAGAAATGGTCTTTATTGATAAATCAAACAAGTGGTTTCATACTAGAAGATTCTTTCAAATGGTATTCACTTTCTACAAGTGGTATCCATACATAGTAGACGATGGTTCCACAAGTGATCCTCAACTTTAAGTGATCAAATAAAGAATGCATCCCTCACCTACAAGAGCTTAAGTGCATAAAATGGATGACCCATGTATAGAATGATAAGATACATGTAATACAAGTTACAAGTTCTAAATGGTATCTACTTGTGGTGTCATTCCAATATTCAAGTAATGTCCATCAAAAATGCAAGTCTCAACCATCTACCCCAAAGAGCATACCTTTGCATCAATAATAAACACACCTTTTTATGGAAATTGATGACAAAGGGGGAGAGATTGTACAAAGATATGAAGCTTGATTGAATGGGAGAGAGATTGTACAATGGGAGAGATGAGATACAAAAGAAATAGAGGTTGGACATGGACAAAGAGGGAGCAACATTGAAGAAAAGAGATGGATCAAAATTCTTGGACAAGAGAAGCACACAAGTAGGGGGAGCAAGCTCATGAACTTTGATTGATTGCATTTGATATATGCATATTCATGTGCTTGCTTGCATTGCATAAGCTTTAAGATTCAATATGCATGCTTGTGTGGTGTATGCTAGTTGTAAAACTTAAATGATGATTTGATAACTAGCATGCATAGGATGATAGCTAGACACTTGGTATGCTTTTCAAGTAATGCTAGTACCTTGCTTTTAATGTTGATCTCACAAGGTATTTAGTGTTTTATTATCAAGTGATATCTAGCTAACCATGGTGCTAAGGATGAACTTAAAGGTGCAACTCTAATTGGTACACGCTTCAAAGGTTTATTCTATACACCTTAGCATCATTTTGTAGTATTTACTCTCCCACAATTTTAATCTATACATATGTGCAAGCTTCAAATTAAATACTCTAGCACATATGTAGGGGGAGCTAATACTACCATTTTGGGTTTATGGTACTTGTCCAAAATCATTTTGACATGGTAAAATTGCTTGGGCAAGCAACATGAATCCAAAAAAGCTTAATTTATATATCTTTGTAGAGTTGTCATCAATTACCAAAAAGGGGGAGATTGAAAGGTCCTTGTTTGGTTTTGGTAATTGAGTGACAACTTAGGTGGACTAATTGTGTTTATGTGAGATACACAGGTGATTAGTCCACAGGTACATGTGTGTGAGCAACATATGCCATGAAGGTGAAAATGGTTTGGAGATGTTGCAAAGCTCACACATGTGATGATGAAGGAGCTTAAATGCACATGAGACATGACATTGAGTCATGTGATCAAGGTGGAGAAGATCAAGACAAGACTTGGCTTGATGGACCGGTTGCAAGCGTGAAGGGCAAGTTGAAGGCTTTGGAGTGATGTACCGCGTGGCGGTGAAGCTTGAGCAAGACTTGGCGCCGATGGACGATGGCAACGGTGAAGAGCAAGTAGAGTCAAGATCAATGAACCAATATGATCATATGATGATATGAAGTGGATCATATCATTGTTGATCGTGTTGGTGCATGTGTTGCATCAACATTGGAGGAGATGGAATAGAATGCGCAAGGCAAAGGTATAACCTAGGGCATTTCATTTCACCGGTCATAGGTGTGTAGAGAAGTTTATGACCGGGTTTAGGATAGATGGCCGTACTATCAAGAGGGGCAAACTTGTTTGCATATTGGTCATCTAGTGCCACTCGAGTGATCTAACTTTGCATTGTCGCTAGGATCGAGTGGCGTGGCAAGTTGAGTGGCTAACATCCTTTGAGAAATGATTGTGAAAATGCTAACACACATACACATGGTGGTGTACACTTGGTGGTGTTGGCACATTTACAAAGGAGGTGGTGTTTGTAGGGGTGAGATGGGTTTGGGTCCCTCTCTCCCTCCCGCCGAGCTTGCAAGGCGGGATTCGGCGCTTTCGGGAAAATGGAATGTCTATTTTCTATTGCGCCGGATGCAAATTCTTGTGGTTAGCACACTTGAGCAAGGGTGAAGAGAATGAAGAAGATGCTGGCATCGGTCAACTGACCGGACGCTGGATCTGAATGCACCAGACACTAGAAGGCTGCGTCCGGTCAGGCTGACGTACGGTGACGCAGTAGCTGGAGTGTGACCGAACGCTGGCTGCGTCCGATTGCGTTCGACCGGACGCGTCCGATCATGCTCGGGAGCTTACTGGAAACGACCAGACACTAAGGGTCCAGCGTCCGGTTAGTTGAAGCTAGAGCGTCCGGTCAGGTCAAGTGACCGTTGGAACCGGGACACGTGGTCGTTTGTGGGGGACCGGACGCTGAGGTCCAGCGTCCGGTCAACACGACCGGAGCGTCCGGTCGGCCCGACCGTTGCCCAGTGAAGGGGTAACGGCTAGTTTAGCCCTTGGGGCTATAAATAGAAGTGGCCCTCGGCCATGGCTGGTGTGGAGCACCTCAAGGGACTTAGTGTCCATGCTTGTGAGTGCTTTGGAGCCCTCCATCACACACATACTTGATAGTGATCATTCGATTGTGTGAGTGAGCGATTCTAGTGCGATTGCATCGTGAGGTTGCATCGAGTGGCACTAGGTGATTGAGTTGCAAGCCGGTGGTGCTTGTTACTCTTGGAGGTTGCCACCTCCTAGATGGCTTGGTGGTGGTCTCCATCGAAGCGCGCAAGAAGCTTGTGCGGCGCTCCGGAGAAGTGCTTGTGAGGGGCATTGTGCTCGCCTCGCGGGAGCCACGAAGAGCAACTCTAGTAAAGCGTGTCATTGAGCTACCCTCACTCAAGGGGTAGGTTCTTGCGGCGCTCGATGTGCAGGCTTAGCGGGTGATGCTAATTAGCCGCCGAACCACCAAGTGAGCGGTCGACACAACGGGGACTAGCGTGTTGGCAAACACGTGAACCTCGGGAGAAAAATCATCGTGTCAACCTTGTTCTTCCCGTTGGTTTGCATCCCCATTACACAAGCTTGCCATTACTTTTATACATATTAAGCTTGTGTAGTTGCTCTTGTAATTAGATAGCTTGTGTAGCTTGCTAATTACCTTCTTGCTTGTGTAGCATAGAAGTAGCTCCCTTGCGTGGCTAATTTGGTTTTAGTAACCTTGTTAGTCACATTGCTTAGTTTGTGTAGCTAAGTATTTGCGCTCTCTAATTAGGCATTGGTTGCCTTGTTGTTGAGCATTGCTAGTGAGCTTAGTTAGCTTTGTGCTTTTGCTTACTAGCATGTGTAGGAGCTCCCTTGTCGCTTAAAGTACTAGTGGCATAGGTTTGCGTAACCTTGCTCCTAGAATTGTTTAGGAGAGCTCTAACTAGCCCGGCACCTTTGTTGCATAATTGTTATCTTTACAAGGTGCTAGTGAACATTTATAGTGGGGTATAGTCTTGGCTAGACCAATAGTTTTAATTCCGCATTTGTATCGGTTAGCCGACGCGATTAAGTTTTAGAAAAGACTATTCACCCCCCCTCTAGTCGCCATCTCGACCCTTCAGCGTGACGGCATGAAAGCCCAATACTTGCACTGCCCCTGGAACACCTTGCTGGGCGAGTGGTACAAGAAGTGGTTCTACATCCGTGAAGAGCGGAACACCATCACCTTGTGCGACGTGGGGCTGATTTTGGAGAAGAAGAATAGCTGGACAGAGAAGCCCGAGAACCTAGAGCAGATCGCCGAACTACTCGGGATAATCCCGTGGGGAAAGCTAGATGGCCCAAGTGTGGTCGGGAACTTCATCAGCCGAAGGATCTAGCCCTGCCAGAAGAGGGTTCATCTAGGCTTTGAGTACCGGGGGAGCGCAGATCCAACAAGGACCAGGAAAGAGCCACTCGACAAGATGGAAATCAAGGCCAGGATTGGGGAGCTATTCAACCTGGCCGATCCCAATTATGTCAGGCTAAACGACATCGAGCATGCCTTCAAGCTGGCTCGACCTCCCCCAAAGGTAAATGATGCCTCCTTTTAACTATAGAGTCATGTTGTAACAAGAAATTGACTGTTGTCCCCGTTTTGTGTCTCAATGTAATGGTCGTGACCGGGCAGCAGTGTTCGTGTCACCTCCCCCTGATGTGGATTGGCCGCAAGCTGCCGGCCCAGCCGCCCAGACCAGTGCTAGGACCGACGATGTCCACTGGGCGACACTCGAGACTGTGGAGGACGCATCAACCAGAGCCGCTAGCAAGCGTCCGGCTGCCAGCAAACGACGCCAAGCCATCTTCCCCCTGTCGGACAACAAAGCAGAGGATGCGGACATCTTCCGGTTCGTCCCTCGAAAGAGGAGAAGACAAATGGGGTCGATGGAGTAGGGTGGCTCCTCTGTGCCAGTAGTGGTCGCATCACTGACCACTGCAACACAGAGGACAAGCGAGGGAAACGTTGAGCATCAAAGCTCGACGCCTGTACCGGAGGTGGAAAGAGTCCTGGTGGAACCTACCGAGCACGTGGAGCAGGGGCGATCGAGGAGACGTTCCTTCGCCACATCATTCCGCAAATTGAAGTTGTAAGTATCTATATCTTTGATGTAAGCTTGTAATTTGCATTGGATACTATTATCTTCTGAACTTGTCTCTGATATATTAGGTCGACATCCACCGAGAACCCCGACCAGCTAGCCAGGTGCGGCACAACTTTGCTAGCAATGGCGGGACAAACTGCCCAGCAGCTAGCCATGGAGGAGCCTGTAGGAACTCTGCTGGGACCTCAGCAGGCGGACAACCAGACGTCAGTCCCTGAGCGGCTGGTCGAGAAGACAGCCGAGCAGAGTACAAGTGCTCCAAGCATAGACCCTACTAAAGCGGATACCTTGGTGCCAAGGGAACCAGATCTAGCCGAGGAGCAGCAGCCAGAAGTGGCACAGAGGACTCTTGTCGATGCGATGGCTCATGGAAAAGCCATGGTGGTTGTGGAGTCTATAGACTCCAGACCAGCGCCGCCTCTCGAACAGGAGGCTAAAGAGGAAGAAGTAGAAGAGGTCCTAGGCCATCCCCAAGATAGGCGATAACATGTATATGTGTCGCGCTGGCGGAACAACGAATGGGTTACGCACGAAGAAATCCCAGAGGTTGAAGAGACCCTAAGAGTCGAATGGGCGGCCAAGCGTCTAGTGACAGAAGTCTAGGTATGTTTGGCTTGAATCCTTGACCCTGTTATGTAGTCGAACTGTCTGACTTAGCTTGTCTATATACAGGACTTGATGAAAACCGCAAAATACCGAAAGAGGTGCTTCGACTAGATTGAAGGGATCACGACGACCAATAAAGAACTGGCGGCCGAAGTGGAATGCTTGCAGCGCCAACTTGAAGCCGCCGACCAGGAGAGGACAGAGCGAGAAACACAGAACCAAAACCTGGTCAGCCAGCTCAATAACAAATAGCGGGAGAAAACAAGTAAATTTTCATCTTATCATAGCAAGTGCAGGACTTGTGTTGTTGTATTCTTGGTAGTAACAGCTGTAATGCAGGTTTAGAAGCTGAAGTGACCCGCCTCCAAGGGGAAAATAGCCATGTGACCATAGAGTGTGGTCGCCTGAAGGAGGACAATGAGAAACTGGCACGCAGCCAGTCTCAACTCCAAGACCACACCACCAAAATAAAGGAGGAACTGAAAAGTAAGTATTCCAGATCACCTTTCTCATTCTACTGCCCACCTTGCCTTGTCATGTCATCACATTTGATGTCTTGTACTGTGTTCAGTTTTGAAAGTCAATGCCAAGAAGCACCTAGAGGTCGTGATCAAAGAGCGTGACGACTGGAAAGCACGATGCCTCAAGGCCACCGAGGAGCGGGACATGTGGAAGAACCGGTGCCAAGAAGTGGCAACTGGCATTGTGCCCGTCCTCGACCTTATCGACCCGACGCTCATAGAGGAAGAGCCGAGGACGCCCTAGCTTGGACTGGTCGAGAGATGCAGACAAGCGTGGGGATGGTTGCAAGAGTTCATGAAGGAGGCGGGTGAGTACATGGGTGCCCATGTACTAAGCATGGTGTGTGCCCACTACCCCCTAATCGATCTCAAGCGCCTGGAGGCTGGGTACCCAAAGAAGGTAGACCTAGACAAGGTAGAGGAGCTTCAAATGGCCCAGCTAGACTTGTTATCAAAGATAATTGGCGATATTAACCTGTGTGGAGGTGGGACAACACTTGTACAGGGTACGCCATCGACAAGTCAGCTGGAAATGCCATCAGCTACAAGCCAACCAACGAAGCCTGGGGTCTCGACCAGCCAGGCACCGGTGGGGCCATCCCCTTTAGCTCAACTAGCACAAGAGTCCCCAAGACTCGAGTAGGGTATCGGAAGCGGCGAGCAGTAAGTGCCATGCGCCCCAACCAGCCAATGTAATAGGCTTAGAGCTGTAGAAGGATGACATAGTTGTGTTATTGTGAACTTGAGCCTCTTCAGGCAAGCTTGTAATAATGTAACTGTATATTATTATAAGCTTGTTTGCTTTGTATAAAGCGTATTTAAGCTTGATACTTTATGTTGGTGTAACTAAGTAAGAACATGTTAATGTTCTGTTTAGTTGTACCATCGTGCTCGACACATCATCCCAAAAAGTTTGTGCGGCCCTAGTTTTCCATGTGGTCGGAGTGTGAGGTCCGGTGACCTGTGCACACGTAGACGCGGACAAGTTAAACTAAGGGGACCTGCTGATCACCCATAATGTAGAGAGCGGATCCCATGCATGTATTGGGAGGAACCGGAGACAGGGCCTGCTCCGAAAACCATAGAAGGAGTGGTGGTCGGCTTTTACTGGCTAAGTTAGAATGACCATAAAACTCAAAGTGACACATTAGAGTGGTCGGAGAAATCATAATTGCTTTGTTGAATTAAATCAAAAGTACAAGAGGAGTACATATCTTAGTAGTTAAGCATAGAAATGTCTAAGCTTGTCGATGTGCCACGAGTTTGGTACGTCCGTACCGTCCAGGTGAGCTAACCTGTAAGACGTTGGTCGTGTGACTTCCTTGATCATGAAGGGTCCCTCCCATGGGGTTGCGAGTTTGTGCACACCAGCCTAGTTTGTCTTCCACTTTAGGACCAAGTCCCCGACCATGAAGAAATGCTCTTTAATGTTCTTGTTGTAGTACCTACGCAAAACAGCAAGGTATTTGGCGTGCGTACACAAGAATCGAGCCTTTTCTCTTCGGCGCTGTTCACTTCTAGCTCCCGTACTTCATTGACCTTGCCTTCGTCGAAGTTCTCTACTCGTGCTGATCGGAAAGCTATATCTGGTGGGAGGACTGCCTCAGCGCCGTAAACCATAAAGTATGGTGAGACACCGGTGTTACGACTAGGCTGTGTCCTGAGGCCCCAGACCACAGCTGGTAACTCTTTGAGCCATCTTTCGGGAGCTTTGTCATTTTCTCTATACATCCTCTTCTATAATGCATCCAAGATCATGCCATTTGCCCGCTCAACTTGTCCATTAGCTCTAGGGTGCGCCACCAAGACGTATTTTACTACTATGCTCCTTTCATCGTAGAAGTCCCAAAAAGCGTTCCTGATGAACTGAGTACCCAGATCGGTGATGATGCTGTTGGGTACGCTGAAATGGTGGATGACCTTGTCGAGGGACGTGACAGCCTTCTCTGAGGATGCCTGTACCAGAGGCATGTATTCTATCCACTTAGAAAATTTGTCAATCAGTATGAAGACGCATGTAAATTTCCTAGGAGCCGTTTTAAAAGGTCCGATCATATCCAGTCCCCAACATGCGAAGGGCCAAGAGGCTGGAATCGTCTGGATCTCATGTGTTGGTACGTGGATTCTCTTAGCAAAGAACTAACAACCCTCACAGCGGTGGACTAGCTTCTCTGTGTTGGCTACTGCTGACGGCCAATAAAAGCCTGCTCAGAAAGCCTTACCGACCATAGTTCTTGAGGCCGCGTGGTTGCCGCAGGAGCCAGAGTAGATTTGGTCCAAGAGATGTTTGCCTTCCTCTTGGGTTATACACTTCATCAAGATTTCCTCCTTTGTGTTTTTGCGCCATAACTTGCCACCGACAAGCAGATACTGCTTACTGCAATGCATCAGGCGCTCGTTTTCTGTCCAATCAGTATGACCGCTGCCATCTGTTAAGTACTTGATGAAAGGTGTTCTCCAGTCTAGCTCATGAGTGGTCGGAGGCAGCTCGGTTGTGCTCGGCGCCAGAACCATAGCCACCAATTGCGGGTCTAGAGCTTTGTCGACCGTGGAATCTTCCTCTTCGATGGAAGGCGTGAGCAGGTCTTGGACGAATATGCCATGTGGGGTTTTGGCTTGGGATGATCCTAACTTTGACAGTGCATCCGCTACTTGGTTCTTGTCCTAGACCACGTGTATGTACTCGATGCCATATAACCTGCCTTCCAGCTTTCTTATCGATTTGCAGTATGCGTCCATTTTTTCGCTGGTCATGTCCCAGTCCTTGTTGAGTTGGTTGATGACCAGAGCTGAGTCTCCATAGACATAGAGACGTTTAACACCAAGCTCAACCGCAATGCGTAAACCATGCAGGCATGCTTCATATTCGGCGACGTTATTAGATGTCGGGAAGTAAATCCTGAGGACGTACCGAAGCTGCTCCTTAGATGGTGATACGAAAAGAACCCCTGCTCTCACACCGTCAATGTTGAGAGAGCCATCGAAGTACATCATCCAATATTCGTCAGATCCCAGAGAGACAGGCGTGCTTAAGTCTGTCCACTCGACGATGAAATCGACGAGTGCCTGAGACTTGATTGTAGTACGGCTTGCAAATTCTAAGGAGAAGGGGCATAGCTCCATTGCCCATTTGATGATGCGCCTGTTTGCATCCTTATTACAAATGATGTCCCCCAAAGGGTACTCGGTCATGACCACCACACGATATCTGTTGAAGTAATGTCTCAACTTTCGGGATGTTATCAGTATGGCATAAAGCAATTTCTGAATCTATGGGTACCTGGTCTTGGATTCGTTGAGTACCTCACTGATGAAATAAATTGGCCGCTGTACCTTATAGGCGTGGCCCGGCTCTTCGTGCTTGACCACCATGGTAGTGGAGACCACCCGATTGGTTGCCGCAATGTAAAGTAGGAGAGTTTCGTCTTCTCTAGGAGCAGTAAGGACCGGAGGTGACGTGAGGTATTGTTTTAGCTGTGTGAAGGCAGCGTTTGCTTCCTCTGACCACTCAAACTTCTCGGATGCTTTGAGCAGCTTGAAGAATGGTAGTCCTTTTTCTCCTAATCTTGATATGAAATGGCTTAGAGCAGCCATGCATCCGGTAAGCTTCTAGACATCCTTCACCTTTTTGGGGGGCTTCATGTCTAAGACAGCTTTGACTTTCTCCGGATTAGGGCGTATGCCGTCGTAACTGACGATGTTGCCTAGCAATATACCAGAAGGAACACCAAAGATGCACTTCTTAGGATTTAACTTCCATTGGAATGTATTGAGGGCCGCGAAGGTACGTTCTAGGTTGTCAACAAGGGTATGTGCTTCCTTGGTTTTGACAACTACATCATCCACATAGGCCTCTACAAGGTCATCTTTTATCTCGCCTGCGAGGCAGGCCTGAATGGCGTGTTGGTATGTAGCCCCGGTGTTCTTGAGCCCGAATGACATAGTCGTGTAGCAGTAGGTGCCGAAAGGCGTGATGAAAGACATCTTGATCTGATCGTCCTTTTTGAGAGCGATCTGGTGATAATCAGAGTAGCAATCGAGAAAGGAAAGGAGCTCGCAACCGGTGGTTGAATCTATGACCTTGTCTATGTGAGGTAAGCCAAAGGGGTCCTTAGGGCAGTGTTTGTTGAGATCGGTGTAATCAACGCACATTCTCCATTCATTATTCTTTTTGCGTACAAGAACCGGGTTGGCTAACCATTCCGGATGATACACTTCTTTGATAAATCCGGCTGCCAAAAGCCGTGTCACTTCTACCCTAATCGCCTCCTTTTTGTCGTGAGCGAACCCTCGTAGCTTCTGCTTGATAGGTTTGGCCTTGCTGTTGACATTCAAGGAGTGCTCGATCAAGTTTTGAGTTACACCGGGCATGTCGGCAGGTTTCCATTCGAACACATCCACGTTGCTCCTTAAGAACCCGATGAGCACATTTTCCTATTTGGGATCTAGGTTGGCCCCGATAAGGGCCATTTTGCTGAAGTCGCCATCGACCAGCTGGATCACTTTGTGCTCCTTTGACTTGATGTTCTTGCATGGAGTCTCGAGGTCTGGGATCTCCAAGTGGTCGGCTGAGGTCTTCTTAGCGTCAAGCATGGTCTCGGCCAGATGAATAGAGAGGTCATGGGCCTCTGCTATTTTGAAGCTATCATCTTTGTAGGTATAAGCTACGTATACGTTGCCCCTGAGGGTTAGAACTCCTTTCTCGGTAGGCATCTTGTGCACTAGATACCTATAATGAGGTATGGCCATGAACTTGGTGAGCGATGATCGACCAAGAATAGCATGGTAGGTGCCATCGAAGTCAGCAACCACGAAGTTGATGTAGTCAGTGCGAAAGTGGTCCGGAGTCCCAAATTGCACAGGTAATGTGATCTGCCCAAGAGGTGTAGAGCTCTATCCAGGGAGAACGCCCCAAAACTATGCCTCGTACGGCTTGAGGTCCGCCTAGGCTATTTTCAGGGCAGGCAAGCTATTCTTGAACAGTATATCGATGGAGCTACCGCCGTCGATCAGTACTCTGTCGAATTGAACCTCGTTGATACAAGGATCGAGGACCAAGGGAAAACGCCCTGGCTCAAGTATGGCGGCCCATTGGTCCTTCCTGCTGAAGTAGATTTCATGATGAGACCATGGAGGGAGTCGCGGATCGGTGAGAAGGTTGTCGGTGTTTGCCACGTTCAAGCAAGCGCGGGCGAGCAGCTTGCATTCTCGTTTGGTCTCAATGGAGACCTTGCCGCTGATGATGGTGTGTATGCGATCAGTTGGCTTGACATATTTATGATGAGGGTCTGCATCATCATCGTCGTTATCTTCATTGCGCTGTTCCCCTGCATTGTTAGGCTTATTGGACGTATCTAGAGCCTGTTGACACGTGTAGATAGTCTTGAGGACACGGCAATTCTCCATGGTATGGTTCAACTTATGATGGAGCTGGCAGGGCCCCTTCAATGCTTTGGCGTAGTCGTCTTCGTAGTTACGACGTCCGCCTCCCTTTTTAACGGTATTGACCTCGCCGTCATCTTCCCGAGCGCGCTTGCTCCTGTAATCGTCATGGTTGTTACGCCGCTGATTACGTTGGTCATGGTGGTCGTGGGAGTCATTACGCTGGTTGCGGCGGTCAAAATTGTCGTTCCGACCACGACTGCCGCGATAATCGTCGCGGTGTGGGGGGTGGTCGGAACATGGAACCCTTGCTGCTTCTTCAACAATTATCTTTTTAGCATCGTCAGCATCCACGTATTTCTTGGCGGTGGCTAGGAGCACTGTGACTGATTCAGGTCTCTTATGGAGGAGCTTGTCCCTTAGGGCGTCATGGAAGCGGAGGCCAGTGACGAAAGCCTCGATTGCCTCGTTGTCGGAGATTGATGGGACCTTAATGCGCATCTCCGAGAAGCACCGGACGTACTTGCGTAGTGGCTCATCTTTTCGATCTTGAATCCATTGCAGATCATATTTGTTGCCTGGCTGTTCACAAGTAGTGATGAAGTTGTCGATGAAGGCTTGCTTGAGCTCCTGCTAAGAGTCAAAGTAGTTTGCAGGCAAGCTGACCAGCCATTGGTGACCTACATGGCCAACAGCGACTAGGAAATAGTTAGACCTAACGTGTTCGTCTGCCATGGCTGATCTGCATGCGGTCTCATAGAGCATGACCCATAATTCGGGGTTTTCCTTGCCGTCGTACTTTTGAAGTTTTTCGAGTTTGAAATTTTTGGGCCATATGACTTGGCGAAGGTGTGGAGTAAACTGCTTCAAACCCAGCGGGCCATGGGCAGTGTCATATTCCATACGACAATAGCTTTCATGGGATGCACGATCGTTAGCTCTCTGGTTGATGTGAGCGCGTAGGTCACATCCACTGAGGTAATGGCGGAGATCGTTATTGCCATCGCGGTGATCTCAATTGCCATCTGGATTAGCCCTGTGACCGTGGTTATCACGGCGATTGTCACGGTTATCTCGGCGGTTGTCATCTTGAACATCGTGGCGGTTATCCTCCTGGCGGCGGTTGTCGTCCCGACCACCATCATGACCACCGTTTTCACCTTGACGGTTGTCCGATGGGTCGTTGTTGCGCGAGCCACGTTGGTTGAGTGGCTGTGAGCGACTTGAGTATTGGTGGCTATGGCTTGATTCAACTGAAACGGATGGAGCCCAGGCTTGATTCATCATCTCTGCGGTCTGAGCCATAGCAGCCGTCAGATAAGCTTGTATGTCATCGCGAACTACCTGGGTCTCGAGAGTGTTGGGTAGCCGCTGCATTGTCGCCATGGCGATGGCTACGTTGGCACTTGGAGTCTTGAAGACTTGTTTGTCCCCCACCCTGTCGAAAGCTTTGTTGAGGTCATGTGGCTGGACCCTTATGCGTCGTGCCTCCTAGTCTGCTTCAGCTTCGATCTGTTGGCGATTAAACCGGTCAATATTGCGTGCTTCGTGAGCAGTTCTTTCTTGTTCTATTTCGCCAACTATTGGTGGCTTGTCATTGCTGACAACATGGATCAAATCCCCTCGTCTTGGTGGGAAAGACAGAAATTGGGGGAAACCTGGGGCGTGGTCTGGGAGATCCAGATCATATTTGACGCCTTCATCTACATGATGCTGAAGCTTGGTGTGGACAGATGCATTAGATGCGATGCCAGACGAGGAGCTAGAGTCGCCCTCTCAGACTATGTGGACAAATCCTTCTTGATAATCTTCAATCCGGACCATGTTGACAAAGTTGCGTGGCTTCGGCTGAGGTCGGTGTATAGGACACAGATCCAAGCGGCATTGTAAGTTATACGCATAGCTGGAGGCAGCATTTCGTAGGCCGTAGGGCTAGGCCTAGTGTCTCCCCATCGAGGCTTCATACTCAGAGAGTTGAAGACCCATCGCGAAGACTGGCCGGCGATGAGCGGAGCGCCCCTCAGGAGTAGATATGACCATGAGATCTGTACCAAGTCATGTAGGACAACTGGTCCGAGCTAGTCAGGTAGATCTATTGTGGGAAGCGGTTACCTGCTCATTAGGTTGACTTTGAATTGTACTTACCAGAGCTAGGGTTTCAGCGAGTTTGATGCCGACCCAATCGATGGAATCGAGCAGGTCGGTGTTGTTGATCTGTTTCCCTTTGTAGCGGGGAAGCGAATGATGGGTTGTCGGCGTGGCTGAAGATGATGTAGGCGTGGTCGGAGCCAGATGTACCATGGTCAGAGCCAGACCTGTCGTGGTCGGAGCCGTATCCGTCGTGGTCGGAGCCGTAGCCGATGCAGAGGAAGTAGTGGTCGGCGCAGACTGAATCCATGCCTTCTCCATGGTCATGGCGATGAAGTCATCGGAGCCGGTGGTCCATGTGATCTGGCTGACGGTGAACATGAGGCTGCTCGGTGTAGCCATGGAGCCAGAGGAGATGACCATCTTGTTTGCTTGGAGAGCAGTACGCACACCCCCTACCTGGCACGCCACTGTCGATGAAATATGGTTGGCAGTCTACCTAGGGGTATGCCCAAGGTAGTAGATTATCAGTAGACAGATGCGCAAGCCACAAACAAGACGGTGATGCAAGACGAACATAAGGTTTTATCCAGGTTCGGCCGCCAAGAAGGCATAATACCTATGTCCTACGTCTGATTTGTATTGCTATATGTTAATGAGAGATGTTTTTTAGAGGGATCCCCTGCCCGCCTTATATAGTCTGGGGGTAGGGTTATAGATCTGGAAACTAATTCTAGTCAGTTACAATTGCCATATGTGGCTGGATAAGGATTCCTATTCTAACCGACTAGGATCCTGCTTAATCGCCAAATCCGCCTTGACTCCTTGCACAGGACTCCAACCAGGTTAGCTGGGCCGCATGTCGTCTTTCGGATGGACTAGACCCATCAATCTAGGCTGGCCCAAGCTTAGCTATAAGGGTATAGGGGTTAATACCCCCACAGAAGGCACCTACTACGGTCACAGAAGTTCGAAGTTTCCTAGGTTTGGCTGGCTACTACCGTCGCTTCATCCCGGATTTCTCAAAAATCGCCAAGCCCATGACTCGACTACTTCAAAAGGATGAGAAGTTTGTGTGGACTCCAAAGTGTGAAGAGGCTTTCCACACTTTGTGGACCTTACTAACCTCTGCTCCTATATTGGCACAACCTGACATCGAGAAGCCTTTCGATGTCTATTGTGATGCATGTGGCACCAGTTTGGGGTGTGTTCTTATGTAGGAGGGCCGAGTCATTGCTTATGCTTCACGCCAGCTTCGAAAACATGAAGTCAATTATCCTACCCATGACTTAGAGCTAGCCGCGGTTGTACATGCCCTGAAGATTTGGAGACATTACTTGCTAGGTAATGTGTGCAACATCTATACAGACCATAAAAGTCTCAAGTACATCTTTACTCAACCCAAGTTGAACATGCGTCAACAACGATGGTTAGAATTAATCAAAGACTACAACCTTCAAGTGCACTACCATCCTAGCAAGGCCAATGTGGTTGCTGATGCCTTAAGCAGAAAGGCCCATTGCAATTCCTTAGTTAATGAAGACTTTCATCTGGCACACCTCCTTCATCCTATAGTACTCCACAATATCACGGTGGATTGCTCTCTTAGAAGTCGAATTATTGAACTCTAGAAGACTGATGTGGGTGTGTTTCACATCAAGCGGAAGATGAAAGAGCAAGAGACCAAGCACTTTAGGGTCGATGACAAAGGAATTCTCTAGTTTAATGATAGGCTTGTAGTACCCAAAGACAAAGAACTTAGAAATTAAATTATGGCTGAAGCCCATTCTTCTAGATTGTCCATCCATCCTAGTAGTAGTAAAATGTATCAAGATCTCAAGCTATATTATTGGTGGACCAAGATGAAGAAAGAAATCACAGCCTACATGGCAAGGTGCGATAACTGTTGTAGAGTCTAGGCTATTCACATGAGGCCCGGATTATTGCAGCCACTATCCATTCCTGGCTGGAAGTGGGAAGAAATTGTTATGTATTTCATTATTGGGTTACCCACTACCAAAAAGGGTTATGATTCCATCTGAGTTATCGTAGATCGTCTAACTAAATCCGCTCACTTTATTCCGGTCAAGTCTACCTATCACCTTCACAATTATATTGAGATTTATTTTCAACAAGTGGTACATCTCCATGGTGTACCCAAATCCATTGTTTCAGATAGAGGACCGCAATTCATAGCTCGCTTTTGGGAGTGCTTACATCAGAATCTTGGCACTCATCTAATCCATAGTTCTGCCTATCATCCGCAAACATCAGGACAGACTGAGCGTGTTAATCAAATTCTTGAAGACATGCTTAGAGCTTGTCTTATCTCTTGCAAAGGCTCTTGGGAGGAATGGTTGCCTCTCGCTGAATTCTCTTATAACAACAGTTATCAAGAGAGTATCAAAATGGCTCCTTTTGAAGCTCTTTATGGCCGCAAGTGTAGGACTCCTTTAAACTGGGTGGAACCCAGAGAAAGAAGATTCTATGGTATTGATTTTGTAAAAGAAGCCAAAGAGCAAGTCTAAACTATACAGAAGAATATGACTGCCACTCAGGCTAGACAAAAGAGCTATGCTGATAAGAGAACAAAACCTATTGAGTTTGAAGTAGGTGATCATGTTTATCTGAAGGTATCCCCTATGAAAGGAGTAAAATGATTTGGAATCAAAAGGAAGCTTGGGCCTCGATATGTTGGACCTTACCGCATTATCGAGAAAAGTGGAAGAGTGGCCTATAAACTTGATCTACCATGTGAAATGGGAGCTATATTCCCAGTATTCCATGTGTCTCAGCTGAAGAAGTGTCTCCGTATTCTCGAGGAAAGAGTAGCAACGAGGAGAATCAACTTGAAATCTGATCTTTCTTATGAGGAGAAGCCCATGCAGGTTCTGGATACTCAAGAAAGGGTGACTCATAGGCGAGTAGTTAAGTTATACAAGGTAGTTTGGAGTAATCATAGTGATCGAGATGCAATATGGGAGCGGGAAGATTATTTAAAGGAAAATCATCCAACTTTCTATACTAAATGGTACGCTTTCCAAATCTTAGGATGAGATTTTTCGAAGGGGGGAGGGCTGTAACACCCTAGGTGTTTCGGTTCCACAAAAGTGCATTTCATTTCATAAACATATGCATCATCTATCTCATCATGCCATTGTCACTGAAACATACATATGCAACATTCGTAATTCTATTTGTTTCATACTTGATTTGCTTGTGAATGGTAGTAGTGCAACATGTGAATGCAACATGAGTTTCTCATACCTTGAAACATGGCAACATGGTAGGAATGTGGCAAGTTAAAATTGCAACAAAGGCATGAAACATGTGAAACATGGAATTGCAACATTAGAGTGAAATTGATTGTTTTGTTGCTTCATCACATGTGATCATTAGAAGTTGGTATATCATTTGTGTAAAGTGGTTGATTATGGTCTAATACACCTTAACTACACTTAGGGTAATTGATGGGACATTGTTCATGTGGACCAAAATGACTAAATTGCCCTCTAGTGGAGGTTTGACTTAGAATGACCTTTAAAGTGCCACTATTTGACTGATTCAAAAGACCAACCTAGAGACCTTGCATGGCTATGCACCCTTTACCAAAGTTGTAGCTAATTTATCAAGGAAGAAAAGTCTCAAGATGACCATCTCATGAAAATGGATAGAACATGTTCAAACAAGGCCCACAACTCATATTTCCATGCTGAATTCACACTTAGAAAATTTGCTAAGTCATAAATCCAGTTTCAGTTGGATCAAGCCAACTTTGGCTTGATGTAACTTCTGATCCATGGAGAATTAGACGATGATCCTTGAATAGAAGTTGGAGATGGAAGGTAGGCCTACAATTTTCATGTACACGGTTTTTGCAATGGATCAACGGTTTAGCCGTATTAACACGTTGAAGTTGCGTTGTCAGGCGGTTCAAGTCATCTGAATGTGAGCTACAGTACCTGACAGCCATCAGACAACGAGCGCTGCATGGGTGACACTCGTCACTAGTCTCCTGCTCATGTTGCCATGCGCCGTAGACGCCCTGGCACGGCCGGCCACGACTTGAGCAACACCCCCACGCGCCTGCCAACCAAGTCGTCAGTTCTGATTTCATTTCCTCGGCTTCCTCCGCTCGCTCGTAGCTCCACAGCAACAGCTGCTGTGACTCCAATGAGCTCATGATCGTGTGCCACCGCAAAAACATGTCGGCCAGCTCGTTTGTAGCTTCGCCATGCTCTTCTCCACCTCCTCCACCTCTCATCCGTGTCGTTTGGGGCTTGGTAAGGGCGTATTCGCCATTTCCTCCACCGCCACCATGGCGGGACCTCGCCGGAGTTAGCGCTCCACGTGGCCAACTACCACCGTGGCCTTCCCATCCCCTCCTCTATGCTTGGTTAGCTTGGTAGTGAACTCTGGAAGCTCGTACCAAGCTTAGCCACACCCTACAGGGTCGGGCCTCACCGGAACCGGCCAACCCATGGCCGTGCACCGCCATGGCCATCGCCATTTCCTCTAGCTGCGGTAATAGCTGAAATTGATGGCACCTCTAGGTGCACACGGGTGAGGCGAACCTGTTGGCACCGATGGCCTCGCCAGAGCTGTCACCGGCAACGAGCTACGCCGCCATCCTTTCTTCCTCCCCTACCTGTCTCTCTGTCTTGCGGGACCCACATGTCAGTCGTCGTACTCAGGCGGGAACTGGCATGGGCCGCGCCGCTTCTGGGCCACGCTGGCGTTTGCTGGCGCATGCGTTGTGGGACGCCGTGTGCTTTCGGGCCGGCCCAGCAGTAGGGTTATGTTTTCATTTTTTTGTTTTGTTTATTCTTTTTCACAAATTTGTGTACATTTTCAAAAATATGTATCTCCTAGTTGGTAGATTTAAATGATGTGGTTCCAATTTTGTTGAGTTTATGATAATGTCTTGTTTATATTAAAAATATAATTTATGCCATGTTCTGTTATGAAAAATGGAGTTGCTAATTATCTCTTTTAATCATGAAGGAAATAGGGGTAATTATATCTTTTTCTATGTAGCTCCAAATGGCATGAAATATTTATGGTGTACTGCTCATATCATGAATAGCTTGTAGTTAAATTTTCATATATTTTGGACACTGTATGTAGGAGATAGGAAATTCTCTTGTTTGCATGGATGGATCTTGTGTGAATTTTCATAATTTTTCTATAGATCCAGTAAAGGTAAAATTTGGTGAGTGCTATTCTTATGATAGAATGATGCTAGGAAAAATGTGAAATTTGTTGCTTGACACTTTTCATTAGGATTTCCTAATTATGCTAGAAATAGACATGCCACCTGTTATTTGGATACAGCAAGTTCTACTAGCCCAATGGCTTTGAAATTTTTATGGTAGTCTATGTGAAGCATGAGATAGCTACTGTAATTTTTGTAGATTTTTCTGAATAGTTTTACTATATATTGCTTTAATCACCTAATTAACTAAATAAATTAGAAAAGGGCATTAAATAATTTATTTAGAAGTTGGCACTATACTTTCTGATGTTCCTCTGGTATGTGCAACAAGTTGGTAAACTTGGTTTGGTCCAATTATGCTTTTGCATCATCACTAAATAATTAATTTAGTAAACCTGTCATTTCTGGACAGATTCTATGTTTACCTTAATTCGATTTGGTTAACGTAAGAATCATGCTTTGATGTTTACAAATGATTTATAGAGAATTTCATAAGCTTTCCAGAATGTCCTCTTGCAAGTCATTTGAATATATAGAACTCTTGTTGGGATTGAATTAAGAAACTGCTCGTTTGCATGTGAAACCTTAACTTTGAATTAAGTATGCCTTTACTATTCCTAAGCTTGTGGTAATGTTCCTAGGTGTTAGGCCTTTAATTGAAGATGAGCATCTTTATCTTAGGTTATGCAAGTTAGGTAAGTTGATCTTGTTCTTCAAGTTAAGTTAGATACATGCTTTAAAGTGATTTGAATAGAGCTATTCTTAATCGGTAAACGAGTGTCCACTGATGTTTTCGTTAAACACTTACTGCGATCCATTCATCATGAGCATCATGTCATTCCTTATGCATCCATGATATTTATCTTGTGCATCGGCATGCAATAGGTGTACCGGAAGGTGTGACACTGCTGGAATTCGAGGAACCGAGTGAGCAGCAGCAGCCAACACCGGAGGTTCAGGAGGTGCAGCCCTTGGGAGAAGTGCCAGACGAGGTCGCCGTTGAGTGCCCGGATCACCATCTGTGCAACTTTGTGAAAGGCAAGCCCTGGAGCATATTAAGCCTCCTAATTTCTAAAATGCAGTTAAAGTTTATTGTTACATATATATATTGTTGCATTAAGTTTAGGAGTTGGATGCAAACACTTGCTGCATTGGTTATCCAATCCTTGTCCAAATATTAATACCCTGAATCCTATGTAGCTTAGGCTCATGTAGTGCTTAGCCCTGCTTAAACACGGTAGAAGTCAGGTGATTTCCTATCACCTGCGAGATATAGGGACATACATATGGCACGGTTGGCTATATTTTCTATCGTAGAAAAGAACCTGTCTTAATTTGAATTGAAGACCGAGCAGAGGCTTGCCGGTTTGCAGTGACTCCGTCTGTGTCGCTTAAGGACTAAATCTTGGAGCCTTTCCTGTTCATGTTGAACGCATGCCTCTCTCTTAGTTGGCTGGGTCTAGAGACCGACCATGAAGCCGAGTAGCTCACCTCAGGCCAGGAGTCAATAAGTATAAAGTATGCCTTAGAAGGGAGCCATAGGCGTGAGTCCAAGGGCAGGTGATTTAAAAGTCCTGATCGTCCTGGCAGAAGGGTAATCCCTGAGAGTGCTGGCGCTGATCGAACCTGTGAATTTGGTTCCTGAGTTGTCCCAAAGGTGACCCACGGCTAACCTTGCAAAGTATGCCAGGGTGAGAGTTAGGAATACCCCCTCAGCTGAGTTGTAATTCGATTCGAGTCGTCGTCTCTCCCGGTTAGTGAGAACTTGACGGGCTTATCTCCAAAGTAGATACACTAAATAACATAATGGTTTGGAAAAGATGATATGATGATGATAGCCTTATTATACCTGCTATGGTTAATATTGTTTGCTCCTAATAAGTGAGTGCTCTAGTACAGGTGCAAATCTAGTGGACAGGTAAATGATGATAAACTTGATGCGAAGTTTAAATTGGTTACTATATTCATAAGCTCTTTTATGCAACTGTGTCCACCTAGCCCACCTCATAAGCCTTGCATGACCCTTGGTGTCTTTTATTTCTAGTTTTGATGGGTAAGTCTAGCTAAGTACCTTCTCGTACTCAGGGTTTATCTCCCACCTGTTGCAGATGACCAGTTCTACTTTGGTTGCTGCAAGTATTGCCTTCTCTCGGCTGGGGATGAAGACTAGACCATTGGGCGCGGTCTCTCCTAGTTCTTGTACCTAAAGATGCTTTTGTGGGACATGACTAAGATCTGGCAATGTATTTGAAACTATGAAGTTATGTACTAAACTATGTTGCTTCCGTAAATTTGAACTTGGTTTGTAATATTTTATTTGAACTCTGATGGATGTAATCCGAATGCTACTTGTGAAATGTTGTAATGAATGATGTGTTGTGTTGAATCACTATGGTCTTGGTTTGTATGTCGAGAGTTGGTTGAAATCCTTCGTGATTTCTGGACTACCAGGATTATGGGAGCTTAAGTACAGGAATTTGATCACTTCGGTGATTGTTTTTGTACTTATGTTCTTATGATTTTGTCGGTTCTGTTACAGTATATTTGAATAAAATTTTATAGACAAATATATATTTTTCTCATAATTTTGGAACATAAATAAAATTGAAATGAAAAAACAAAAATAACATAATATATATGCTATTCTTGTCTCGGGCGAATAACATTCCTAGTCTAGAATAATAACATTCTAAGTTTAGGACAACAATAATCTAGTACAAGTGAAAAATATTTTAGTTTAGGGGAATAATATTTCATGTTGAAAAATAATAACCCAGTCTAAGAAAAAATATTTCAGTTCAATGGAATAATATTTTGGTTTGAAAGAATAATATTCTAAATTCAAAAGAATAGTATTTTAGGTAGGAATCAGGAGACAAAGACTTGTCGAATCCCTAGGCTCCTTTGCACCACCACTAGTACCCTCCTCCTCCCCATGTGGTGGCCTCCCTAATGGTAAGGAGGAGCACAAACCCTCCTTCATCCAGTCTAGTCATAGTTGTTAGAGTTTAGATTGAATGAATTATGCTCTATGGGCTACCAGATGGCATCGTCTTGGTCAATTATTCTCTAGATCTTGGTTCTTGTAAAGAATTCTAGCGCGAATGCATATCTAGGCATCCAATCTAATGTTCTTCATCTCCTTTTTGTTTTTGTAGGGTTGTTGCTATTGGTGGGGATGATCCTATTCCTTGTTTACATCTTTGTGTCACTAGCTCATTGGATTCTGATCCCATGATGGCCGCAAAGTTATCCAAATATACAATTTCAACATGGTTGGTAGTAGTGGTGCACGGATTGATGATGGTCCATTGATCATCTTCGATGACAAGGCGACCAATGCTCTTTCAATGTGTTAGATGCATCAATGGGAAGTTCCCATGGCCTTGGATCACACTACTACACTCGCACCTTTCATAGCCACATCGTAACCCATATCGCAGTCTAATTTCGGCCTCGACAGTAAGCTAGCAGCAGTGATACTCATAACCATCACCATCGGTATTTGAGACCAACTGGGGTGTACACTACACCACCGTATTGGCTTATCATCCATTCGTGATAAGGTCCTTACTTCAATCGTATTGGAACACGACCCGCATGTGTGGGTATGCACTAACACCGCCGCATGGCTTATGATCCATCCATGACCAGATCCTTATTCCGTTGCATTAGAGCATGACCCGCCTATGTTGAGGCAAACATCACCGTCGCTTCAGCGTATGAACCATCTGGTCATAGGGTTACTAAATGATCCTTTAGTCGGTGTCGGGTTACTAAACGATTCGGTGGTGATGCACTATTAACCCCTGCCGCTTCAGATGAATAGCGATGGTGATGTCTGTCTGCTTGACCAAAGGCGAGTGATATGGCAGTAATGACAAAACAACCAACATCCAACGGTGATAGAATTGCATCTGGTTTTCACAATGTATTTACTAATTCAGCTGGGTCTTAATAACTTACTAAACACACACCATACAGATATAATCATTATACATCATTCATCATGTCCACAACAAAGAGTACTTGTTATAATAATAATGCTCGATACTAATATAACAACTATGTCAACTGATTAATTAACACAAGCGGTACATAGATAGCATAGTAAAGGTTCTGCTCCCTACAGACTTACGTAACTAAAACGAGGTAGATGTGCTCCGCTCCTTTAGATTGACACTCCTTGATCAGCTTGTTAGCCAATGCAGCATGGAACCCCTCTTGTTCCTCCCATAGCCATTGCACAAAAATCGTTCAAAAGCATTGAGACTCTAAAACCTACACAATGCAAAGCAGCAGAATTAATAATATTTAACATATCATTGATTTAGTTACCAAGCCAAAATTAGACTATATATAGACTCAAAATAACTTCCTACCTAAACAAAGATATGTCCTAACAACAAAATATAGCATATGCACCTTTACTGCTCTGCTAATGACTCCATGAACAAGGGAACATAAGGCAGATAGTGAGGTCCATTCTAATAAATACTCTAGGTACTTTTAGGATAGCTGACGACCCGGGCAAGGACGACATGAACTTTTCTATGGCTCATGTCATATGCCATCATTGTTCTATCCTCCCCAACAAGGAAAATCAAATTCCATTCTAGGTGAACTGCAATCACTTTGTAGTCTACATTGGCAGCCTCAGAACTGAGTCCAATATTGTCCAGTCCAAATATATAGCTACAGCGTGTTCACCGTATGCTTCAATGTCCATTTACTAGTGCCATAGTCTTCAAGGATCCAGATTGAAAGGTTAGATGTATGGAAAATATCAGCAATACATAGGCACAACTGACCCTAATCTCCATGGATGGACATTGCAGTATCTGGTGGCTTAAGAATTTTCCTCCATGTCTTTTCCTCCATATCAACAGCAACTATGTGGGAACCTCCAACATGCGTATAAAACCATTAAGAAACATAGTTCCTGAAAATTTGCATAATAGAATATCCTCTCCCCATTCAGATTCTTTACACATCCATGCTCTAGTTTTGGATGAGTAGATGCTAACAACTAACACCCCAGGCGACCTTACCCATAGTTCTACAACATGGAAGTGCGATGAGATTGTGGGATCGAACCCCAAGCGAGTTGAACCATAACAAATGTTGCTATACGGCAGTATCACTGATTTGCTAGTCATCGGATTGTAGACAACATAGCGAAGCCCAATGCACCAACAGAGGAAGAGGCCTATGCAGCAATAGGAGATGACTAAATCTTGAATGGGGAAGGGCAAGAAGGAAAAGGAGGGCTAGTCACTGGTGAAGCGATGAATCAGCGTTTGCCATTCCAGTTGCCATACATGAATCTAGTGAGAAACTAGGGTAGCTCCTTATAGTGCTTAGGTTCAGAGATGAGGCGGTACCAGGAGTGACACATACACTTGCAGCTACACATGGTGCGGGCGGTGAGGCGGCAGAGGATAAGGACCAAGACATTGTCTATGAGGATGTCTACTTCATTCCTCTTATTGGTGGCCTCCTCCTCCATCTTGACTAGGATGTGGTGGAGCAGGGCCGACGATGGAAGCGGCAGTGCTGTCGCCTAAATCAGAGTAGGAGCACCTACAGGGATGTGCTCATGAGCTCCTTAATGCTTAGATGGAAGCTTGATTCATGCTCAGATGAGACAAGAGGGGAATAAAAAGCCAAGAAACATGGATAAGGGAAGTGCGAGAAAGCATTACCCTTGCCTTTGGATCTTGTGATAGTGAGCTCGAGCAACCATGACGGTGATGAGTACCAGCCTAGTCACCGATGGATCTATGTGGGCGTGCCAATGAGGTGTACCATTGTGGAGCACTAGCTTGTCGATTGTGAGTGGCAACTTGCATGTCGATGTGTAGGTGAGGAATAGTAGCACTTGAGGAGGAGATGAATAGGGTAGTGGCTGGGTGGGTAGCGGTCTTTGTAGGCTAACTACAAACACGCCAAAAATTCTAAAAACGTGTGGGAGTCTCGTGCTGGCTTGCAAATTTTGACGATATCGGCGGTGAAGGCTACCGACATTGGTGATAGGGTCTTAACGAAGATGGTACATAGCACCTAACGACAGGCGTGTCTGACAGAAATTTAACGTTGGAAAGGAACAAAATATTATGAACATTATTTTTGCAGGTTACACCAAGAAGATGTTAGCACCTAATGGCGAATAGCGGTGGTGATACAATTTTTTCAACGACACTTATATCCGACGGTGACATAATTGTACAATGTCGATACTAATTTAGCTGGGCCTTAGTAGCTTACTGAACACACAACGTACTTTTTACAATAACAATGGATGCTATTGGTATTTATTAACTTGTCACTTGTTTTAGTAGCCACCTATTAATTACCTACATCTCCTAACATTACTTTTCTAGGTTGTCATCCCTAGTGATGGTGCTAGAGATGCTTGTTGGTACTGCCTAGCATCACTACTAGAATGATAATAAGTAGTTCTTTATCATTTTATGTGACTAGAAAGAATATAAAGATATATGAATGAAAAGGAATCTACAAGCGCACAGATAATTATACCATTGTAGTTCTTCACCCGAGAGTATTCTAGGTATCGTTATTTATATTCTACCATAGGGAAGGTCTAGCATGGACAAGTATTGATAATTTATACCATTAATAGAGAAGTAAACCATAGCCAATATTCTACTCATAATAGGGGTAAGTCATAGGATAAGAGATATGAAAAGTATTGATCAGTGATGATGATAAATCACTCAGAGTACTCCTTTCTATGGCATTAGCATGGTTAGGTAGAATATTAGAGGAATAATTCCTAGGTCATTCTTAATTACAAGTCAAAGCATACATTGATTAGTGCAATTACACCTAGTAATCATGGCTAAGATCATCTTTATATCTACACATAAGGGATATTACTAAGGAAGATTAATGTGGGGGTATGGCCCCTGGTATCCACAAGACAAGACATGGGCCGCATCATCAGAGGTGGCCTAGCCCACAAGATCAAGGCGTGCATGGCACTGGTCGACGTGCACCGTAAGATATTGTATAGTACCAAATAGGATACTTTTCTTGTAACCTTACCCCTCTAGAGTATATAAGGAGAGGCAGGGGTCCCCTAGTCACCAGATACATACATCTTCATAGATCTCATATTCAATACAATACACCAAAGACATAGGACATAGGGTATTACGTCGATCAGATGGCCAGAACCTGTCTAAATCGCTATCTCTATGCCTTGTGTCACTATCCGGTTCCTGATTACGCGCACCCCCACCGACAAATCTACCATCGTGGGATAACCCTCGGTGGACTGCCGAGCATCTTTTATCGATAGTTGGCATGCTAGGTAGGGGTGTGCGCTTGATCCATGGCGGGCCAGATGGGATCTCAAGATCGACGCCACCCATGGCTCCTTCAGCAGCCCTATGGGCTCAAAATACTTAGCGTCCGGTCAACACTGACCGGACGCGTCCGGTCGTGGTTTTCCCTCTCTAGAACCTTACTATAGTCCACTGGATGCTGGGACTCAGCGTCCAGTCACTTCACCTCTCAGTGTCCGGTCACTTCTAGACAACTTCACCTTGATCAAATGAACTGTCCGGACTCTGCGCCAGCATTCGGTCAGCATTTGACTCTCCATTCACTTCCAACTTTTGATCATACATGAATGAAGTTGCTCCAATGGATCTAAGGGCTTTTTAGGAGCTACCTAGTGCTAGGTTTAGCAAGTGTGCACCACACCTAACCCACTAGACTCACCTAGGTCAAGCTACCCAACCATACCCCCCTTAATAGTATGGCCAGAGAAAAAACAAAGTCCTAAACTACTCTAAGTGTCTCTTCAACTTCAATCGACACTTAGAACTAGTCCATCCTTAACCTTGTCATCCATCCTTTGAAAACCGAAATGATTTCCATCGTAGGGGCATGACCACCATGATAGCCCAATCGATCTCCATTACCATGACCTAACTTAATTGCCTCTGCAAAACATACGTTAGTCATAGTAATCACGTATTGTCCTTAATCACCGAAACTCACTTAGGAGCCTAGATGCTTTCAATCTCCCGCTTTTTGGTGATTGATGACAATACCACCTCGAGTATGTGAAAGAGTTGAGGTTTTTAACATGCTTGGTTCATATAAGCTTTTGACAATAAGAACAAAAGAGTTAGGCAAGCTTATATGACCCAAGCCAACATGATGTACTCAAAAGATATAAAATAAGCATGAGTACAAGTATAAAGCTCATTTGCATCAGAGTAAAAGTGGAAGCAAAGCAAATGAGCATAGCACAAGTGATATGACATATAAATAATTCAAAGTAGAGAGCACACATGTCATATATCATGATCACATAGATATCACTATCACATAAATATAGTTTGATGCATAAAAGTAAACACACGAATGCATAATAGTGTATCACACATAAAAACCAAATATAATAGATAAACTAAGCTCCCCTAGATATATCACTCCCCCTAAGACTAACATACTCAATCCCTCTCCCCCTTTGGCGTCAAACACCAAAACCTAAGGGTCGGTCGGTAGGGCTGCAGCGGACGAGTCAGGCGCTGAGGTATGAGGAGCGAGCTGGAACTGTGTGCCATCATCATTAGACCCTAAGCTCTAAGCTGTCTGACCTTGTGTAGCTAGAAGCGATGCTAAAGTGGTCTAGGTTGGATCAAAGACTAGAGCGGCCGTAGACTGTGCAGGTATCACTGAAGCAGGCGACTCTGATGATGCAACAGAAGAAGGGAGCGCCTCTGTAGTACCGGTAATAGGTGCAACTATAGAAGGACCTAGGACATGCAAATATGGTAGAGTAGGCTGCCCTGTCAACTCACTAAAAGTCACTCCTAGACTTCTGGAGACTGAGGTATCTAGCACTAGCAGCGAGGAAGAGTGAGCTGGTGTGAAGCCCGTCTAAAGAGGTGTGAACTGTGGGGCTAACACCGGCGAGGTAAACCACTGGGACACCTACTCTGTAAGTGAAGCAAACTATGCTGGTGGCTATCCCTGACTCTGAAGCCCACTAGGCTATAAAGCTAGAGTCATAGAAGTGGTGGTAGTCTGACCAAGCTAGGGTGAAGGCTATGGCGGTGGAACCCCAATAGCTGTCACAACATGCTGCATAAACCCAAGTAGCTGCTGTTGCATGAGAAGCTACTGCTGATGCATGGCCTACTGCTGCTGCTGTATGGCCTGCTGCTGCCACTGAAACTCATCCTACTGAGTCTGAAACTGTGCAAAAGTGGCGGCGGTCTCCTAAGCCTAGCGAGCCTGATCCTGCCTCATTCGCTCAATTATGGCAAGTAGAGCGAGGTCTATCTATGGTGTAGGTGGAGCTAAACTAGAGCTACAAGCCTCATGGTCATGTCAATGTGGAGGCATATGAGGAATGTCCCAATAGTCCTCATTTGAGCTATCACTGGGATTGCTCTCGACCATCCCCTCCTGCTGAGCATCAAGCTGCTCCTCCTCTATAGCTGCTATGCCCCTGATAGTATCATCCTGCTAGGCTGTAGTCTTTGGCACCTCTAGACGATGGTGTGGCTGGCTAGGTGCACTCAGTGTACTATGGTAGATCATCTAAGTCAGGTTGTATGCAAGAAACTCTATAGTAGCACCACTGTACTCTGCTAGCATCTTAGGCGGTCTCACTGTAACAGCCCTATGAATGAGAAATGTGATCTAGTGAGCATAGGACAACTAACGGTGACCTCTAAACCCCTCCAACTAGGTAAGGGCGAATATGCTCTCTAGCTGCTGCTACAATGGTCTCAATGTTGCACACCCTCTGAGATCTGAATACTGCCCCACTATTAAGATATGCATTATAAAAATCTTCCTACAGAGGTGTGTAGAAACCCTCTAAAGCACGCTCATCTTGTCTCGATGGAAATTACTACTAAAGTCCACAAATCTAAGCTGCTGAACCTGCTTGGCTGTGGTGGCCCTCAAATCCAAGTGGGTCACTAGAGGCAGACCTTGTGGTCTAGGTGGTGGATGTGAACCCCTCTACTGTGTCTCTGACCTCGGTGTGACTAGAGCATGGGTATGACCAGAGCGGTGAAGCTGTGGCTGAGGTGCCTGCTTTGTCTCCTCGGCCTACTCTCCCTCCTGAGTCTGCTCTGCTGGCTGTGGCTCCTACTATGACTCCCCCTGAGGCTGACTCTCATCCAAGACAACTCATCGTCCTACAACCATGATAGTCCTAGCTGGACCACCATGATGGCGCTCAACCTACTCTAGTGCAGCCCTTGTAGATGGCGAGAGCTGATCTATGATCTAGACTCCACCTCTAGCACCTCCTGCCTCTGCATGCTTTGCTGCTACTACAACTATGGCTGCTCTAGCTGTATCTGCATTTGGACACTTCTGCTTCTTTGTTGCAAGCTTCTTCATCGCCTTGCCTTTTGTATCTGCATGCTGGCGAGGCGGGGGCCTCGGATCCTCATCATCGGGACCACCTTCAACATTCTTGACATGAGCCATCTGATGGATCTAAAAAGAATAATTATCGCTGACAAAGATCAACTACCAACTATCACTTCTGAGGCTTGGCCTCGATCCGTACTCATGAGCTTGGCCCCGAGTTGACTGACAACTACAAATAGGACCTCAACGGCATCAACTCGCCGCACGATAGAATAGAGGGTATACAAATAATTTTAATTATTCATCTAGAGATACAAAACCCTAAGAAAGCAAGCAATTAGGTGCGAAATTAGAACTGAGGGCTTGTTACCTGATGAACCGATGATCCGAAAAGAAGAGGAATGACAATCGGGGAGCCATCGGAAAGCATTGTGAAGCTAGGGTTCTGGCAAAGCAATGTGGCATGGCCTGGCGATGCAATGTGATTAATCGGCCATGGAGAGGCGATGTGGGCACTGGCACGCGCTGGTGAGGTGATGCTTGGTGGTGCTAGGGCATGATGGCGCTAGAGTAGGGCATGGGCATGGTGGCGCACAGGAGCGGCGCAGGCGTGGTGGCACATAGGAGCAGCGCGGGCAAGCTATGAAGGCGCTGGCATGGGCGTGGTGTTTTGGCATGCATCGAGGCACGGCTGTGCAGCGGCAGAGGCATGCTCGACGACGCTAGGGTTAGGGCCCGGGCGAGCTTTGGCGCGGCGTGGAGGCTCGGGAACGGCGATGTCGGCACAATGAGATGATTAGGTCAAGGTACGGCGCAATTTATGGTGGCCCCCAACATGACCATAAAGGAAATAGAGAAGAGTTGGAATCCCGCACGTTTTCTATTGATCAGACGCTTCGATGGTAGCGACCGGACGCTGCCACCTAGTGTCTGGTCGATTCTAGAGAGGTCCAAATCTCCTAGAATCACAACTGGATGTGTTCGGTGAACCCCGACCGGACGTGTCTAGAGTCCGGTGCAGGCTGTCTCCTTCATCATCAATCGACTGGACACTAAGCCACCATCTGACCAGACGCTGGGAAGGCACTATTTTAGCATCTAGTCACTCCTTCTCAGCAGTAGTTCACCTCTTGTGAACTGATCGAATGCTGGACATCAAAGTCCAGTGCAGCGTCCGGTCACTCTTTTTGTAGCAAATCTTTAAAGTCCTTCGTGCTGCATGTTCCCAATCAAGTCCCAACTTCAATAAGATCCAAATAAGCACCAATTGGGACTGATGTGAGTGACCTCTCTCAAACCCTCAAAATTTTTTAAAATATTTTGCCTTAGGCTATAATTCCTTTTAAGAAAATAGGCAATAAGAGGGCAATTGGAGATAAACAACAAAGCAACATTCATGCATATGCAATGCAATACTTGAAAGTAAATCTAGTTGCTTGTCAAGTTTGATCCAAGGTTAAGCTTCTTCACATGCTTTACGGTGGTTATCTTAACCATGTTAGACAAGCCCTATATGCATTACCATAAAGAGTAAACATGTTGTATATTACAATGCAATGTAAGGGACAACACAAGCTCATTTTTAGTGAACTTACTAAAATCAAGAACATTGAGCTCATTCCACAATCGACAAAAAGTCGCCTCATCTAGCGGTTTAGTGAAGATATCTGCCAATTGATCCTCGGTCCTTACACCTTCTAATGAAATATCATTCTTTGCAACATGATCTCTAAGAAAGTGATGGCGGATATCTATGTGCTTGGTGCGAGAGTGTTGAACCGGATTATTTGCAAGTTTTACCGCACTTTCATTATTGCACAAAAGTGGTACTTTTTCTAGAACTACACCATAGTCTAGCAAAGTTTGTTTCATGTAAAGAATTTGTGCACAACAAGCACCCATGGCAATGTATTCCGCTTCAGCGGTGGACAAAGCCACACTATTTTGTTTCTTGGAGGACCAAGACACAAGTGATCTACCAAGCAAATGGCACCCTCTGGATATGCTTTTTCTATCAACTTTACAAAGGCCAATGCTTGGTGTGTGTTTAAGATATCTAAGAATTCTTTTAATGACAATCAAATGAGTTTCCTTAGGATTAGCTTGAAATCTAGCACACATACACACACTAAACATGATGTCGGGCCTAGATGTGGTTAAATATAACAATCTACCAATCGTAGAGTGGTAGAGAGTTTGATCAACCGTGTTACCTCCCTCATCTAGGTCGAGATGTCTATTAGTTGGCATTGGAGTCTTGATTGGCTTACATTCATCCATCTTGAATCTCTTGAGAAGATCATTTGTATATTTTTCTTGAGAGATGAAAATCCCTTCTCTCATTTGCTTGACTTGAAAACCAAGAAAGAATGTAAGCTCTCCAATCATTGACATCTTAAACTCCTTCGACATCAATTCACCAAATTCTTTGTAAGAATCTTCATTTGATGATCCAAAGATGATATCATCAACATACACTTGACAAATGAAGATGTACCCATCAAGCTTCTTGGTGAATAGTGTGGTGTTGACCTTCCCAATGGTGAAGCCCTTCTCAATGAGGAAGTCCCGAAGGCGCTCATACCAAGCTCTTGGGGCTTGCTTAAGCCCATATAATGCCTTGGACAACCTATAAACATGATTAGGATATCTAGGGTCTTCAAACCTAGGAGGTTGATCAACATAGACTAGTTCATTAATAAAGTCATTTAAAAATGCACTTTTCACATCCATTTGATATAATTTCATTTCATGATGTGATGCATATGCAAGGAGGATACGAATGGCTTCTAGTCTTGCAACCGGTGCAAAGGTCTCTCCAAAATCCAAACCTTCAACTTGAGAGAACCCCTTTGTAACTAGTCTTGCCTTGTTCCTCACAACAACACCTTGATCATCTTGCTTGTTGCGGAACACCCACTTTGTTCCAATGACTCTAGCACCTTTTGGCCACTCTTCAAGTGTTCAAACTTTATTGCGGATAAAGTTGTTCAACTCTTCATGCATGGCATTTATCCAATCTGGATCTTGAAGAGCTTCTTCTATCTTAGTAGGCTCATAGCAAGAGACAAAAGAGTGATGAGCAATAAATGAAGCAAGTTTTTGTGAGCGAGTCATTACACCCTTTGATAGACTCCCTATGATGTGATCTTGTGGATGATCTTGTAGTAGAGGTGTATTTCTTCTATTGATCACTTGAGGAGGAGGTTGTGGAGCATCAACATCTTGTGCTTGTACCACCATTTGATCATGGGAGACATGAGTAGCTTCATTTTCTACTCTGCCATCTTTATCACCATCTTGTGGCACACTTGATGAAGAAGGTGGATCAATCACTTGTACATCATCTTCATCATCTTTAGGCTTGATGTCTCCAACCAGAATGTTCTTCATATCCTCTCTCAATGGTTCATCACCTACATCATCAAGATTCTCATGTGCTCCTTGGGAGCCGTTAGATTCATCAAATTCCACATCATATGTTTCTTCAACCAAGCCGGTCACATGATTAAATACTCTATATGCTTTGGACTTTGATGAGTAACCAACAAGAAAACCAATATCATAATGTCTTTGAAACTTCTCTAGGTGTTGCCGCTGCTTGTTGATGTAGCATTTGCAACCAAACACCCTAAAGAAGGAGACATTTGGCTTCTTCTCATTGAGCAACTCATAAGGTGTCTTGCCAAGGAACTTTTGAAGGAATAAGCGGTTGGATGCATAGCATGCGGTGTTGATAGCTTCCACCCATAGAGCTTCGGGGGTGTTGTACTCAATTAGCATTATTCTTGCAAGAGTGATCAATGTCTGGTTCTTTCTCTCAACTACACCATTTTGTTGAGGAGTATATGTTGCGGAGACCTCATGCTTGATCTTAACTTCATCACAATAGGCTTCTATGTTTGTGTTGTCAAATTCTTTCCCATTGTCACTTCTAATCTTCTTGAGCTTCACTTCAAATTCATTTTGTGCTCTCTTGGCAAACTTCTTGAAGCAAGATGCAACTTTGGATTTGTCATGAAGGAAGAATACCCATGTGTATCTTGAATAGTCATCTACAATCACAAGATAATAAAGATTTCCTCCCAAACTCTTGTATGTTGTTGGTCTAAATAAGTCCATGTGAAGGAGTTCTAGCACTCCTGTGATTGACATGAAAGCTTTTGTTGGATGAGTATTTGCAACTTGCTTGCAAGCTTGACATGCACTACAAAGTTTGTCCTTCTCAAACTTCACATCCTTCAACCCTCTCACCAAATCATTCTTCATTAGCTTCTTGAGTGAGCTCATCCCAACATGAGCAAGTCTTCTATGCCATAGCCACCCAAGTGTTGTTTTGGTGAATAGGCATGTTTTCATGTTAGCATCTTCCGAGGTGAAATCCACTAAGTATAGGTTGTTGTATCTAAATTGTTTGAATATCACTTGATCATCATCTTTCTTAGATACAACAACTTCCTTCTTGGTGAACAAGTATTGGAAGCCAAGATCACACAATTGTCCAACGGATAGCAAGTTGAAGCTCAATGAAGCAACATATAGCACATTTGAGATAGAATGATCATTTGATATTGCCACTTTGCCTAATCCTTTAACCTTGCCCTTTGAATTATCTCTAAATGTGATTCTTTCTTGTCCATCTACTTCTTGATCTAGTGAGGTGAACATACGAGGATCACCGGTCATGTGTTGTGTGCAACCACTATCAATAACCCAATGGTTTCCACCGGTCTTGTAGTTCACCTACACACAAGAGATTAAGCTTTAGGAACCCAAACTTATTGAGGGCCCTTCACCTTCTCAACAAGTGACTTTGCTACCTAAATTTTCTTAGGCCTATTCTTGTTGGGAGCTCCTAAGAACATGACTTTCGTCTTCCCACTAGAATCCTTTCTAAGCATATAGTGAGCATTGAAGGCAAAAGGTCTAACATGCTTGGGCAAGGGTTGTGGTGGTGGAGTTTGGCACTCATGGGCAAAGTGACCTTCTTGTCCACACTTAAAGCATCTCTTTGGCTTTGGCTTTAATTTGTGTTGTTGTTGAGCTTGAGCCTTCTTCTCTTGGTTTGCCAAGTACCCAATGCCACTTCTATCCATCTTCATGACGATGTTCATTAGTAGCTCACTTTGAAGATGCTTGCCTCTTGTGAACTTGCTCAAACCAATCTTGAGATGCTCTTTCTCTAACTTGAGCTTCTTGTTCTCTTCCTTGAGAGCATCATTGTTTTTCTCTTCCTTGAGCTTCTTGTTCTCTTCTTTTAGCTTCTTATTCTCAAGCATCAAATCACCATCATGATCAAGAATTTCTAGCACAATAGTGTTGTGGCTTTTGATTTCTTCAAGATCTTTCTTGAGCTTTTTATTGTCATTCTTGAGCTTGACAAACTCATCATAATCATCAGCCTCAACCACTTGCTTGCCCTTGCTACTAGAACGTTGCTCAATACTCTCAATGATCAAATCATCACATGATGTAGCTATATCAATCTTAACAACATCATTAGTAGCATCATGTGGCTCATTGGATAGAAATTCTAGAGCAATAACAAGATTATCATGATTAATCTTAAGAGTAGTGTATTCTTCTTTTAGATTGTTGTGGCTAGTGATGAGCTCTTTGTGCATCCCCTCAAGTTTATCATGTTTATCTTTAAGCTCTTTCTTAGAAGATTTGAGCTCCTTGAGTTTGGATGATATAGCATCCTTTGCTTCTCTAAGCTCAATACTAGCCTTTTTCGCCATATCACATTTTGCTAAAAGTGAATCATTCTTAGCCTCTAGCTTTTCATTCTTAGCTCTAGTCTTTATAATGATCTTAGTGTATTATTTTAGCAATCTAGCAAGATCATCATAAGAAGGTGATTCATATTCATCATCATCACTATTGCTATCATCATTACTAGCATGTTCATCACCACTACTATCATCATCATTTGATACCTTGCGTTCACCCTTGGCCATAAGGCATAGGTGTGTAGAGGATGATGGCGGTGGTGGTGGTGAAGATGATGAAGAGTCAATAACAATGGCGGCCACCTTCTCGTTGTCACTATCATCATCGGATGAGCCACTAGATGAATCAATATCCATGAGCCAATCACCGACAATGTATGCCTTTCCACTCTTCTTCTTCTTGTGGAAGTCCTTCGTGCCATCTCTCTTCTTGTATTGCATGTTTTCTTCTTCTCATCTTCTTCTTCATTACTTGAGTCATCTTTCTTGCCCTTGTACTTGTTCTTGAACTTGTCTTTCTTGGGCTTGGTGCATTGGTGTGCTAGATGACCAAGTTCTCCACAATTGTAGCAATCCATCTCGGAGATTGGCTTCCTTCTAGAGCTAGTGAAGAACTTCTTCTTGCCATCAAATTTGATGCCACTCTTGTTGAGCTTCTTTAGCATCTTGGTGATTTTTCTCACCATGAGTGCAAGACTTGCATCATCAACTTCATCATCACTTGAGCTCTCATACTCAAGTCTTGCTTTGCCCTTCTCTTGGCTAGCTTTGAATGCTAAGTCCTTGTCTTTCTTCTTGGTAGAGGATGAGCCATCTTCTGGCATGATGTGCATATACATCTCATGAGCATTGATCTTTCCCAAGATTTGTGTCGATGTGGCGTTGGAAAGATCATCTTGATGAAGCACGGTCACAATATGCCCATATTTGTCAATGGGGAGGACACTCAAATTCTTTCTTACAACATCAGATGGTTGCATTTGAGTGAGTCCAAGCCCATTGACTTCCTCTACAAGAACATTCAAACATGAGTACATCTCATTAGCACATTCTTTAGGAAGCATCTCAAAAGAGTTAAGCTTTTTCATGACAAGATGATAGTGTTCCTCATGCTCACTCTTTGTTTCCTCATGGAGCGCACAAACGTCCGACCATAGTGCATGGACGTCTTTGTGGTTCCTCACCTTGTTAAACACATCTTTGTAAAGGCCTCTAAAGATGGTGTTTCGAGCCTTTGCATTCCATTTCTCATAATTCACCTCATCGCCTTGTAGGTGTGTAGCATCCTGAGGTTTTGGGAAGCCTTGTGAGGCGACTCTAAGTATTCCAACATCTAAAGCTTCTAAGTACACCTCCATGCGAATTTTCTGTAACACCCCAGGTGTTTGCCACTAGTTAAGCAATGGGTTTGAGCTAAAACATGGTATATTAAGTGATGATGAAGATGTCAAGGTCAAACCTATAGAAACGAGCCCCAATCTAAACTTGGATATTGCACCTGTGCTCGCCTATAGACCCCTTTTCAAGATATATGCTTGGGTGGTGTGATTGGGATATCTTCATGTGTCTCACATCAATACCCATCTATATTGGGCACTCGAAAAGTTTCGTGAAGTTTGGAATCAAGAAGTCACATGAAATGATAAGTTATATCCTTATTGGAATGACTTTACTAAGTGCTTGAATTGCACTATTAAGTGAATGAGAACATGAGATGTCAACCAAACCTTGCAACCTTGCCAAAATGACTCTAGATGAACTCTACAACAAAAGTCATGAAAGGTTCATGTTGGGCAAATGCCAAGAAAATGCTCCAATGGATCAAAAAGGATAATTTAAGCTTCATCGTGATCCTACTTTGGTCAAAGTAGAACAGCAGGTTCTATACTAGTTTTGAGGTTGGACCTTAAATGAAAGTTGTAGTCCATATCATGTAGAACAAACTTTGTTTTTGGACTAAGAGCTAGATCATCTTGGAAGCAAGTCAAATCGAGGTCACAAGATCAAATTTGCTGCTGATTTCAGCACTTAGAAATATTCTAAGTCTGGAATTTCGCTAAGCAATGACGTTGGCATTCCGCGTTCTCCGAAATTCGTTAAGCAACTTGAGTTGGTCCAAGAATAAAAGTTGAATGTTATATTATGGAGAAGAGCATGCAAAAAGTTGCACTGAGTTTGACCGAGTTTCGACCTCCGAAAGTGAATTTCCGTGACCGTTATCAAGGCGCTGACACTGTCATTTTATGGCTTAATTATCTGCTGATGAAGAGCTCTAACGACCATACCGCCTTAATCAAGTTTGTAGAGCATCCAGAGTAGAACAACTTTGCTACTGGCGCCAAGGTCCGAATATGCACGGAATATGCCGAAAAATGAACTCCAAGTCGGGCACAGTGACGCTCACCACGTGTTCGACGAAAGGGCGCCGTGGCAGCCATGCAGCAGAGCGCGCGTTTCATTGCTGCCGCGCGTCCGACCTCCGTGCCACGCGCCGCCTCGCGCCCTGCTGCTCCAAGACCGAGCGCCCGGGTGTCTCCATGCCTCCCTCCCTCGCTCTCGCCCTCCCTGGCGCATTTCCTCTACGCGCTCGCTCGCTCTGTTGCCGCGCGGCTGCTCGCCATGGCCATGGCCGCCATTGCCAACTCCCAACCACCGCCTTGCCCCTCTGCTGCGCCATGCCTTGCTGCTCACTCCACCCGCCACTCCCTTCACCTTTCCCACCTCACGCGGAGCCTCCTGGCCGTCGGTGTTGCATGCTCAGATCGCCGCCGCCGCTGCAGCCGCCGCCCGCGCGTGGCCAAGCCACCGTGGGCCACCTCGGGCCGAGCCGAGGCCTCCGGCGGGTGCGTAAGGACCCCCTGTTGCTCCCCCACTACTCGTCGCCATCAATCGCCGCCTCTCCGGCCGGATTCCGCGAGCTCCGACGGCCTCCTCTGCTTTGAACCCCGTCAAGGACTTCGCGCAAGAATTTGAAGAAAGGGAGGGGTGTAACTGCAATGTCATAGACTCAGGTGAATAGTGCCATAAGGACTGGTTTGTAATTATTTTGCAGGAACTTTGGAAATTCATAGTAAATCGTAGAGAATTCGTAAAATAGTAAATGATGACTTTTTGGAATCCTTGTGAAATTGTCTATGCAGTGGATCTATAATATGGCATGTTTTAGTTTAAATATTTTGTGGTAAAAATAGATTTGTGCAGTAAGGTTGTAATGCTAGTTGAATTTGTTATTTTTCATAACTGTAGATCTAGGGCTCCAAATGAAGTGAAATTTTTGTGGCATGCTACTCATGTGATAGTTGATGTGTGGTAAAAATTTCATGAGTATTGGATGAAGTATGAGTGAGTTATTGGGTTATCTTGCTCTCACATGAATTCTTGCTTTAGCAACTTGTCTTTTTCATAGAGGTTGCTATACATGTCCAAATAGAGTGAAATTTGTACAGTAGACTATTGAGAGGATATGTGAGCCACTATAATTTTTGTAGAAGTTATTGTGCACTTTTGGTATATGTTCATTAAGTCACCTTATTATCTAAAATAAATTAAGAAATGCATTAAAAGAATTTATTTGGTCATGGACACTAGGTTTTCTGGTGTTCTTTAGTCATGTGTGACATGTTGGTAAAGTTGGTTTTGCCCAATTATGTATTTGCAACATAAGTTAATAATTATTTTCTTGCCGATGTGGTTTATGGACAGATCTGGGAACTTAGCAAAGTTCTTCATGATAATGTGCTTTGTTGTGAAACTTGTTTATACAAAAGTTGTAGATACTTCATGTATCTAGCTTTTATTAAAATTTGGTGTCATTTGGCCAAGTAGTTTAAGAGTTACAGCTGTTTAAAGTTGGGTTTCAGAAATGGCTGCTTTCTGTCAATTGTAGACCAGTTTCTGTAAATGGGTATATTTGACTTAGTTAACTTGAGAATCATGCTGAGATGATTAAAGATGAAATGTAGATAATTTCCTAAGCTTTCCAGAATGTCTTGTCTCATATCATTTGGATTTATAAAACTCCAGATATGATTGATTTATGAAGCTGCTGTTTGCAAGTCCAGAAATTGGCATATTCCGGTTATAGTTGTTGCTTCACCTTGACTTGCTTTGCATGTTGCTAAGTGTGGTTCACGTCCTTGGTAATTAAGTTAAATACACCTGAGATCTTGTGAGACTTATGTGCCATGTATAATATTCTTTGTTATCTTAGCATGATAGATTGTGTGATGTTAAGTTAAGCATCGCAAAGTACTTAAGTGTGTTTAGTGTAAACGATGCTTGTCTTGCTTGCTATTTGTGATGCGTCTCATGGTACCATTCTTCATATTCATGCACTTGCATCTTGCATCTCATCTAGGTACGCTAGATGCACCATGTGAAGGACGAGATGTTGGAGCCAAACCCGAAGATGGTGTTGGTGGATCTATCCCAAAGATGGAAGGACTAAGCAAGTGCTAGGACTTGAGATGTCACCAGGATGGTGCAAGCTAACTGAACTGACTTGTGTCGGATCCCAGGCAAGCCCTGGAGCATTATAAGTCTCCTAATTTATAAAAGCAATTCTTTCTATATATGAGTTATATATTGTTGCATTAAGTTGTAGGAGTTGATTGAAACCGTTGATGCATTTATTACTATCCTTGCCTACCTTATTACCTTTTACCCTGTTAGGTCAGGATCGAATAACTGCTTAGCCTTGCTTAGACCGGTAGCGATCGGTGATATCCGGTCACCTACATTTATAGGTGGTTACTGGAAGAATTTAGCTATGGAAAGAATGATATCCTGGAATTAACCATGTGTGATGGATAATTGGAGACCGGACGGAAAAAGTTAGAGGCAACCAGACAGGGTTCTGGGGTGCTGTTAGTTTCCGTCTGTGTCGATTAAGGACCGACCGTTGTTGGGCCTCGAGTCATGTTGAACGCATGCCTTACATTTAGCTGGCCGGATAAAGTACCTTCCGACCGCGAAGCTGGGAGATTTTTCGGGCCGAGTAGATTGCCCGCAACGCACTGTGCCGGAGCAGGTGTGGTAGGACACGGGGGCGAGATGATAAGACCAAAGTGCAGTCGGTCGGCCCCCGGGTACATGTGGTTCCTGGCAAACTCAAGATTCCTGGAAAGTTGACTCGGTGATCAATATCTCACTTTAGCGGGTGAGTGAGGTTTGTGTAAGGAATAAATCACCAGCTGGTTAGGAATCGATTCGAATCGCCATCGCTCCTGGATAGTGAGCACTTGACTCGAGTTACTGCATCGTAGTAATTATTATGGAACAATGATGGTTATCTGGATGGTATGGGATATGCTAAATCTAAATTGGTAACTGGATGTTATTGGTTAATCAAGTGATTGCTATAGTACAGGTGCTTACCTAGATGGATAGGCCATAATAAAGATGATGCAAAGTACTTAAAATGGTTTCTTCCTGATAGCTTATGCTTTTCGCAAACAAGTCAGCTAGCCCACTAAAGAAAGCCTTGCATGATCCTTGGTGTTATTTGTTTTGGTTTTCGACGGGTAAGTCTGGCTGAGTACATTCGAGTACTCAGGGTTTATCCCACCTTGTTGCAGGTGATGTTCTCGACCTGTTGATGATGGTGGCTAACCACCGGTGGGCTCGGTGATTCTATACTTACTTCTCATCTATATGCTTTTGTCGGATGATGTCACTATGCTAGCAATATATTTGGAACTTATATTAATGTAATCATTTGAAAGCTATGTTGTTTTCACTAAGCAGTTTTGAAACCCCAAACTTGTACTATTATTTGTTAACCCCTTTGTAATATTATTTCCGCTGCAACCCGATGTATGTGATGTGTATTTGCTTAATCACGCGATCTTGGTTGTGATGTTGATTTACCGAGGTCTTTCGGGACACTCGGCGGACTACCAGGTTTATATGAGTGAAAGTATGGGTGTGTCAACGTGTTAGCGGGGACAACCATACTTGATCTTGTATAAATTGGGCGGTTCTGTCACAGCTGGTATCAGAGCGAGATTAAGCATAATACTGTCAGGTACATAGTTTTAAAAGCTAAGTTTTGGTTTTAAAAGGTCTATTTTAACTAAAACTTTTGCTACAGGCAAATTTGTCAAAACTTATTTGCAAAACTATGCTAGGGACATCTTCCTTTATGCCCAGTTAAGGACTTTTAGGTGGCTATCTAAGTACTAACTTTGGGGGATGTACTTTATTGAAAATTTTACTTTCGTCGTCCATACGGCGTGCTATTGTATGGATGCCATTCGTTTGAATGGTAATGTATGGATCAATTGCCTCTACGCCCAGGTAAGTGTGAGTTGTGAGAGTATGACCGTCCAACTGTCGGTCTAGGGGAGAGTTAGCTGTGGTTACTGGAATATTTACATGTTACACACATGTATATATGAAGGTACTTAATTGCGGGTATATGTATCGGGTAGCTATGGATATCAAAGTATATACATCTGGGGATGTATATATGGAGAATATCTTAGTTCACTGCTTTCATTGTGTGCTTATTTATCTCTTTGTGGAGATGGGCTGCAATGAAATTGCCTGCAGGTACGCTAACCACGAATGCGTAGATTGAATGTAGCTGACGACTGGCTATATATTGAGAGAGTATGTGTTATGCCACCGACATAGAACGTGATTGCCACCTTAGGCTGGCAATTTTGTGAGGACGAATAGGACGAGCATGCATCATGATTGTGCTTGTGCATAAATATGCTTCCCTTCCTTTGTTCTGAGTACTAAGTAACTTGTGATCGATGTATTGCACTATCTTCCTCGTGTGGAGTTAAACCAGAATGCCTTGTTCCATGTTGCTTGAATAGGAAGTGCTTGAGAAAAGTGTGTGCTTAGCCTTGCTAGAAATAATTGTGGTTACATGCTTAACCTATAATGTCCTCTAGTTTAGCCAAGTGGTGGGTATGTATGCTTGTTATCTAATTAGTGCCATAGTTATCACCCCTTTTGTCCTCGGTAAGCATACGAGTGTTGAAGAGCGCTATCCTAGAACCACGTCCAAGTTTTGGTAATCACTTGGTGGACACAAGACGTATATGGAAATTTGGCAAGAAGTCCCTTGCTCAGTTGTCTTTGGCAATTAAGCTATGCTCTCTTGCATTGTGTTTTGATTTTTGGATCCCCTGCTTGTTGACTCCTAACCTTGTGACTACCTTTGTTTGCTATCCCTCCTTCGCATAGTGCTTGCTCCTATGCAACCCAATTTGTGCCATGTGAGATTTCTTGTAGGTTATATGTTCAGTAATGGTGCCACGATTAGCGATCTATGGTGCCGCGATGAAACCGAGAGCCTCCTGTGGGCGCGCACACAAGGTTGTGCTGCTCGGCACGCGCTGGTATCGAGGTTTCTAGTCATGATCCATTGCAGAACTGCACCGATATGTTATTTTCATGTGAGCTCTTCCTTGGTTATCTCTCCTTATCATGTCAAGAGATATATATGTCGAACTAGATGCAATAGGACTCCCTTGTGAAGTCGTCCAACGGTTAACCTTTGAAGAACAGGTCACTAACAGGAACATAAATAGACTGCAAGAGGGTAGACAAGTGACTCTACTCAACATGACTGTCCCTGTAATGACGTCGGTCATCTAGTGAGCAACTTATGTCATTTTCATTGGATCAGAAGGGTGCACCACACTTAAGGTTGAACAAGTTATCAGTCGGATGATAAATGGACCAGGAGATTATGTGCTGTAATAGGTCACCTGGTATATATGAGATTCCTGTCCAAGTTCTCAATCTTTAGGTGCATAAGGATGACGTAGACGAACTGACCTTCTTGGGTGTGACCCCTTTCTGCTGACTTCAATGGCGACCATCTGTAGGCTTCGACCAAAATTTTTATTATCAAGAGTGAAGATTTGGAACCTTTTTAAGTGTTGAGGGACAACTGATTTGTTACCAGTAGGAAAGTTAGTCCTCAGTTAGGTAACGACTATTTGGTAACTATGAAGGCCAGATCTCACAGAACAATGTTGATCAAGGAAACAGCAAACCTGGCCCTGTAATGCAAGTGCTACTTCTTCTCCAAATGTGCTATCAAGTCAATTCCATCTTGGACGATCACGTATATAGTACAAGACGTGGTATCGGCTAGGTAGGAGCTAGCGAAAGCACGTCCCTAGTTTTTAGTCAGCATCTTTATGCCCCAAGGTGCCACTAACACATGTGTCCAGACTCTATTGGATGAAGTGCCGAAGGATATATAGGAATGGTTCCTTGTCAATGTAGAAATGCCCTACATGTGGAATAATGTTTTGTGCCCTGCGAAAACATCCCATCAGTTAAATGCTTGCGCATAGTCAAGTTGGTGTCTAGAACGATGGTTGAAGTGTTACCAGAGAAGCATGTGAGGAGAACTCTTGCCTCCATCCTTAGCTAGAGAAAGACTGCTGCTGCTACGAGAAAAGTTAGAGAGTGCCAAACACACACCTCAACGTGTGGAGAGAAGAAAAGGGAGGACACAAAATCTGTCCAGATTTTGTGGCACTAAACCGGTTATCTTCAAGCCGACGGTTAGTGACTCAAACGAAGTTGGATTGACCCCAAACTTGGTGATCTCATTCCTTGTTTAGGACCCTTCAATGTCTTAAGTTGGTTTGAGTATTGGTTGAGTAAAACATCAGATTTAAGAGATATCTTGTCGGCTCGGTTTGCTGCCATTTTAGAACAGAGCAGTTTTGGTAGATGAATTGTTTGGATGGTCAAACGGTGTCCATTTGAGTTGAATTTTGGTGAGTAGTTAGAAGACCCATGGATCTACATGTCCACAAAAATTTGTGCATATTGGAGTAGTAGTTTGTGAGATATGAATAGAAAACAAAAGGGTACAGAATCTGCAATTTCGCTGTGACTGCTATCATCCTTTACATTAGACGGTTGTGCTGGTAATTCATGCCAAGAAATTACAACTTATAGGTGTATTGCTGTTAGACTACCCTCCATACCCTTGAGAAGACTAATTGCACCCCTGTGTGCCTTGTCTTTGCCCTCTTAGATCAGCGATGCGTGAGCAGTCAAGGTGTTCTAGAAGTCAAAATTGTGCCCTTGCAATTCGAAAGCAATTGGAAAGGTGTCAAACCGCAGATTTTTGGATTATGGTTTTTGGGATATTGATTGGCCTTAGAATGGAAGCCTCGACGACAAATATAGTAAGAAAGCTAGTTTTTCTATGATGCAAGTCAACCCAACTTGCTGTGCAACTGCACCACGAAGGCAAATTGTACTTAACCTGCTTGGTAGTGAACTAGTCCTTAGTTTTGTGATTACTTGCAACTTGTGTTGTCCTCCAAGCCATGCTAACATCTTTCTGCGTCAATGGTTCTCCAATGCTGACATGCCTTTGGTACCTTATATGTGTTTTTACCCAAGAGGTTGCATCAGATTCAACCCAGATCACTGTTGCAACCTGGATCCAAAGGCTCCCTAAGGAATGATCATCGAGAACGACAGAGTCAGCTATTACGTTTACCACTCACTCGGTAGACTCAGACCATACAATATTGTTATCAAAGAAAGAGCACTGCGCACATGGAACAATATGTAGCTTTCCATCAGTTGACATCTAAGTGATTGCACCGCTACAACTAGTTTGGATATTGGTTAACTAGCTTCTCATACCCTCAAAGGATGTTTACCCATTTATGATCACATCCTTTACGAGAAGTTGTGCTCAAGCCACTTTAATAGAGAACTGCTTTTCAAACCTTGGGAGCAAATATAGCACCGTTGCAAGGAATATCCGTCAACCGACTGCGGTCTAGTGCAAAGTCCATATGGTCTGTGCTATATCCACTAGGGAAGTAGATGCTATAAGTATTTAGTCTACGTTTGTATCGCTCTTCGTACATCAAGGACGAAGTACGTAGGACATTGCTATCTTGGATTCCTCCCAAAGTAACAATATTTCAAGAAGGCCGAAGAAGGAAATCCTTCAGACAACAGCTTATGACGAAGAGCAAGTATTAGAAAGTGTCATGACCAAATTAGCCTCTCTGATGCTCCGAAGTTAATTAGCCTAATGCTATCACTGATATTGGAAACTGGATGACATGTTTCTCTTCCCTTAAAAGTCTTTCGCATCGAATCTCGGGACGCGATTCCTTTAAGGGGGGGAGGGCTGTAACACCCCAGGTGTTTGCCACTAGTTAAGCAATGGGTTTGAGCTAAAACATGGTATATTAAGTGATGATGAAGATGTCAAGGTCAAACCTATAGAAACGAGCCCCAACCTAAACTTGGATATTGCACCTGTGCTCGCCTATAGACCCCTTTTCAAGATATATGCTTGGGTGGTGTGATTGGGATATCTTCATGTGTCTCACATCAATACCCATCTATATTGGGCACTCGAAAAGTTTCGTGAAGTTTGGAATCAAGAAGTCACATGAAATGATAAGTTATATCCTTATTGGAATGACTTTACTAAGTGCTTGAATTGCACTATTAAGTGAATGAGAACATGAGATGTCAACCAAACCTTGCAACCTTGCCAAAATGACTCTAGATGAACTCTACAACAAAAGTCATGAAAGGTTCATGTTGGGCAAATGCCAAGAAAATGCTCCAATGGATCAAAAAGGATAATTTAAGCTTCATCGTGATCCTACTTTGGTCAAAGTAGAACAGCAGGTTCTATACCAGTTTTGAGGTTGGACCTTAAATGAAAGTTGTAGTCCATATCATGTAGAACAAACTTTGTTTTTGGACTAAGAGCTAGATCATCTTGGAAGCAAGTCAAATCGAGGTCACAAGATCAAATTTGCTGCTGATTTCAGCACTTAGAAATATTCTAAGTCTGGAATTTCGCTAAGCAACGACGTTGGCATTCCGCGTTCTCCGAAATTCGTTAAGCAACTTGAGTTGGTCCAAGAATAAAAGTTGAATGTTATATTATGGAGAAGAGCATGCAAAAAGTTGCACTGAGTTTGACCGAGTTTCGACCTCCGAAAGTGAATTTCCGTGACCGTTATCAAGGCGCTGACACTGTCATTTTATGGCTTAATTATCTGCTGATGAAGAGCTCTAACGACCATACCGCCTTAATCAAGTTTGTAGAGCATCCAGAGTAGAACAACTTTGCTACTGGCGCCAAGGTCCGAATATGCACGGAATATGCCGAAAAACGAACTCCAAGTCGGGCACAGTGACGCTCACCACGTGTTCGACGAAAGGGCGCCGTGGCAGCCATGCAGCAGAGCGCGCATTTCATTGCTGCCGCGCGTCCGACCTCCGTGCCACGCGCCGCCTCGCGCCCTGCTGCTCCAAGACCGAGCGCCCGGGTGTCTCCATGCCTCCCTCCCTCGCTCTCGCCCTCCCTGGCGCATTTCCTCTACGCGCTCGCTCGCTCTGTTGCCGCGCGGCTGCTCGCCATGGCCATGGCCGCCATTGCCAACTCCCAACCACCGCCTTGCCCCTCTGCTGCGCCATGCCTTGCTGCTCACTCCACCCGCCACTCCCTTCACCTTTCCCACCTCACGCGGAGCCTCCTGGCCGTCGGTGTTGCATGCTCAGATCGCCGCCGCCGCTGCAGCCGCTGCCCGCGCGTGGCCAAGCCACCGTGGGCCACCTCGGGCCGAGCCGAGGCCTCCGGCGGGTGCGTAAGGACCCCCTGTTGCTCCCCCACTACTCGTCGCCATCAATCGCCGCCTCTCCGGCTGGATTCCGCGAGCTCCGACGGCCTCCTCTGCTTTGAACCCCGTCAAGGACTTCGCGCAAGAATTTGAAGAAAGGGAGGGGTGTAACTGCAATGTCATAGACTCAGGTGAATAGTGCCATAAGGACTGGTTTGTAATTATTTTGCAGGAACTTTGGAAATTCATAGTAAATCGTAGAGAATTCGTAAAATAGTAAATGAGGACTTTTTGGAATCCTTGTGAAATTGTCTATGCAGTGGATCTATAATATGGTATGTTTTAGTTTAAATATTTTGCGGTAAAAATAGATTTGTGCAGTAAGGTTGTAATGCTAGTTGAATTTGTTATTTTTCATAACTGTAGATCTAGGGCTCCAAATGAAGTGAAATTTTTGTGGCATGCTACTCATGTGATAGTTGATGTGTGGTAAAAATTTCATGAGTATTGGATGAAGTATGAGTGAGTTATTGGGTTATCTTGCTCTCACATGAATTCTTGCTTTAGCAACTTGTCTTTTTCATAGAGGTTGCTATACATATCCAAATAGAGTGAAATTTGTACAGTAGACTATTGAGAGGATATGTGAGCCACTGTAATTTTTGTAGAAGTTATTGTGCACTTTTGGTATATGTTCATTAAGTCACCTTATTATCTAAAATAAATTAAGAAATGCATTAAAAGAATTTATTTGGTCATGGACACTAGGTTTTCTGGTGTTCTTTAGTCATGTGTGACATGTTGGTAAAGTTGGTTTTGCCCAATTATGTATTTGCAACATAAGTTAATAATTATTTTCTTGCCGATGTGGTTTATGGACAGATCTGGGAACTTAGCAAAGTTCTTCATGATAATGTGCTTTGTTGTGAAACTTGTTTATACAAAAGTTGTAGATACTTCATGTATCTAGCTTCTATTAAAATTTGGTGTCATTTGGCCAAGTAGTTTAAGAGTTACAGCTGTTTAAAGTTGGGTTTCAGAAATGGCTGCTTTCTGTCAATTGTAGACCAGTTTCTATAAATGGGTATATTTGACTTAGTTAACTTGAGAATCATGCTGAGATGATTAAAGATGAAATGTAGATAATTTCCTAAGCTTTCCAGAATGTCTTGTCTCATATCATTTGGATTTATAAAACTCCAGATATGATTGATTTATGAAGCTGCTGTTTGCAAGTCCAGAAATTGGCATATTCCGGTTATAGTTGTTGCTTCACCTTGACTTGCTTTGCATGTTGCTAAGTGTGGTTCACGTCCTTGGTAATTAAGTTAAATACACCTGAGATCTTGTGAGACTTATGTGCCATGTATAATATTCTTTGTTATCTTAGCATGATAGATTGTGTGATGTTAAGTTAAGCATCGCAAAGTACTTAAGTGTGTTTAGTGTAAACGATGCTTGTCTTGCTTGCTATTTGTGATGCGTCTCATGGTACCATTCTTCATATTCATGCACTTGCATCTTGCATCTCATCTAGGTACGCTAGATGCACCATGTGAAGGACGAGATGTTGGAGCCAAACCCGAAGATGGTGTTGGTGGATCTATCCCAAAGATGGAAGGACTAAGCAAGTGCTAGGACTTGAGATGTCACCAGGATGGTGCAAGCTAACTGAACTGACTTGTGTCGGATCCCAGGCAAGCCCCGGAGCATTATAAGTCTCCTAATTTATAAAAGCAATTCTTTCTATATATGAGTTATATATTGTTGCATTAAGTTGTAGGAGTTGATTGAAACCGTTGATGCATTTATTACTATCCTTGCCTACCTTATTACCTTTTACCCTGTTAGGTCAGGATCGAATAACTGCTTAGCCTTGCTTAGACCGGTAGCGATCGGTGATATCCGGTCACCTACATTTATAGGTGATTACTGGAAGAATTTAGCTATAGAAAGAATGATATCCTGGAATTAACCATGTGTGATGGATAATTGGAGACCGGACGGAAAAGTTAGAGGCAACCAGACAGGGTTCTGGGGTGCTGTTAGTTTCCATCTGTGTCGATTAAGGACCGACCGTTGTTGGGCCTCGAGTCATGTTGAACGCATACCTTACATTTAGCTGGCCGGATAAAGTACCTTCCGACCGCGAAGCTGGGAGATTTTTCGGGCCGAGTAGATTGCCCGCAACGCACTGTGCCGGAGCAGGTGTGGTAGGACACGGGGGCGAGATGATAAGACCAAAGTGCAGTCGGTCGGCCCCCGGGTACATGTGGTTCCTGGCAAACTCGAGATTCCTGGAAAGTTGACTCGGTGATCAATATCTCACTTTAGCGGGTGAGTGAGGTTTGTGTAAGGAATAAATCACCAGCTGGTTAGGAATCGATTCGAATCGCCATCGCTCCTGGATAGTGAGCACTTGACTCGAGTTACTGCATCGTAGTAATTATTATGGAACAATGATGGTTATCTGGATGGTATGGGATATGCTAAATCTAAATTGGTAACTGGATGTTATTGGTTAATCAAGTGATTGCTATAGTACAGGTGCTTACCTAGATGGATAGGCCATAATAAAGATGATGCAAAGTACTTAAAATGGTTTCTTCCTGATAGCTTATGCTTTTCGCAAACAAGTCAGCTAGCCCACTAAAGAAAGCCTTGCATGATCCTTGGTGTTATTTGTTTTGTTTTTCGATGGGTAAGTCTGGCTGAGTACATTCGAGTACTCAGGGTTTATCCCACCTTGTTGCAGGTGATGTTCTCGACCTGTTGATGATGGTGGCTAACCACCGGTGGGCTCGGTGATTCTATACTTACTTCTCATCTATATGCTTTTGTCGGATGATGTCACTATGCTAGCAATATATTTGGAACTTATATTAATGTAATCATTTGAAAGCTATGTTGTTTTCACTAAGCAGTTTTGAAACCCCAAACTTGTACTATTATTTGTTAACCCCTTTGTAATATTATTTCCGCTGCAACCCGATGTATGTGATGTGTATTTGCTTAATCACGCGATCTTGGTTGTGATGTTGATTTACCGAGGTCTTTCGGGACACTCGGCGGACTACCGGGTTTATATGAGTGAAAGTATGGGTGTGTCAACGTGTTAGCGGGGACAACCATACTTGATCTTGTATAAATTGGGTGGTTTCTCACATTTTCCAATATGGAAAATCATCCCCCTCAAAGATAGGAGGAGGTCCATCCCCATGAGACATCTTTCTCTAGGCTATTAAGCCTAAATACATGAGCACGAGGCTTCGATACCAACTGAAAGGATCAAGATGCCCAAGAGGAGGGGGGGGGGTGAATTGGGTTAATTCTAAATTTCTTTGCAATAATTAAGTCCTATGGTTAGCCCAATTAACCCCTTGTGCCTAGAAAGTGTTTCTATTGATCTACCGCACAAAAGTTAAGCAACCTAAGTTCCAATCCTACTCTAGCATGGCAATTCTATGAATGTAAATGACAAGAATTGAATTGCTCAAAGTAAATGCTCAAAGTAAAGTGAGGAGGAACACGGTGATATTTTGCTGAGGTATCAGAGAGTCGCCACTCCCCACTAGTCCTCGTTGGAGCAGCCGCACAAGGGTGTAGCTCCCCCTTGATCTGCGCAAGGATCAAGTGCTCTCTATGGGTTGATTCTTCAACACTCCGTCTCGGTGAATGACCCACAACCACTCACAACTTGAGTTGGGTCATCCATAAGCTCCGTCAGATGATCACCAAGCTCCCAATCACCACCAAGCCGTCTAGGTGATGGTGATCACCAAGAGTAACAAGCACGAACTCTCACTTGACCATGACAAGCCTAATGAGAAGGGTGGATGCACACTTTGCTACTCTTGATCTCACTAATGAGGGCTCTCTTTGGGATTCTCAAATCTCAATCACCTCATTGGGACCTTACTCTTCTTGGCACTCACAAAGGTGTTTCTCAGTTGTTGGAATGAGCAAAAGTACCCCCACACACGAATGGAGGAAGTATTTATAACACTGGCTGAAAAACAAACCGTTATGTGCCTCTGTGGGGTGACTAGACGCTCCGGTCATGTTGACCGGACGCTTCATTCAGTTCACCCTGAATTCCAGTGATCAAGTGGTGACCAGATGCTAGACAGCGTGCGGTCAGCACTGACCAGACGTGTCCGATCATGATTTTCGGAGTCAACCAGACACTGGGACTCAGTGTCTAGTCAACACTGACCGGATGCGTCCGGTCATGGTTTTCCCTCTCTGGAACCTTACTATAGTCGATCGAACACTGGGACTCAGTGTCCGGTCACTTCACCTCTCAGCGTCCAATCACTTCTAGATGATTTCACCTTGATCAAATGAACTGACCGAACTCTGCGCCAGCGTCTAGTCACACTGAAGCTAGTGTCTGGTCAGCATTTGACCCTCCATTCACTTCCAACTTTCAATCATATGTGAATGAAGTTTGCTCCAATGGATCTAAGGGCTTTTTAGGAGCTACCTAGTGCTAGGTTTAGCAAGTGTGCACCACACCTAACCCACTAGACTCACCTAGGTCAAGCTACCTATTCAAACCCCCCTTAATAGTATAGCCAAAGGAAAAACAAAGTCCTAAAGTACTCTAAGTGTCTCTTCAACTCTAATAGACACTTAGAACTAGTCTATCCTTAACCTTGTTGTACATCCTTTGAAAATCAAAATGATTTCCATCATAGGGGTATGACCACCATGATAGCCCAATCGATCTCCATTACCATGACCTAACTTAATTGCCTCTACAAAACACATGTTAGTCATATTAATCACATATTGTCATTAATCACCGAAACCCACTTAGGGGCCTAGATGCTTTCAGGCATTTTTTAACCCAAATGGATTACAGAGGGGAAGTGATTGTGTTACATATGATTGGTTCAACTTGGTTCGTAATCCATTATTACCTATAATCAAATACCAGTCCATTAAAAGATGATATTGCTGCTCCTGAGCTATAATCCGTTACCAATAGCATTGCTTTCCATTTCCCTTTGCACTTGTGTTTACTGTGGTTTAACCAAACAACACATAATTTTAGTTGCTAACTACTATGCCTCCTATGGTCATGGCTCATACAACAAATCAGGGCACATGTCACCCACCAGACCACCATGCCTTGCACTCCCTTCCCTCATGACTATGACCTCCTCCTATGGCTTCTGCACTAGTGTTTGCATTTTCCCAAGTCCCAATTGATCCCCATCTCGCTCTGTTGTCTCCCCATATTGGTTTGAGGGTCATCGCAATAGGGCACTATAGCGGCAAGAGCCATAGATTCACACCGCCCTCCATAGATCACCGTCATCTCATCATACATCACTTGCTTGGCTACTCCTAGAGTCCCCAATCTGAAGGGGCCATGACGTCTACAAGGGATAGTAATTAGGTTACTATTGATGATTATTAATGTCAATCATAAACTATCAACATATCCTACATATATATTTAATTCCATCACCAAACAAAGGTATAGGGGTTTAAACTAATGGATTCCACAAGTTTTGGTAAATATTTGTATGCAGGAGAATTTATCAGAAAATAGCCCTGGGACCACTGTCATACACTCCAAACAAGCAAACCAACATCGACAAGTGATTCAACTCGCAAAAACTACAAAAGGCAACAAAAATGGTGTCTAGGAACCACCACAAGAAGGGGAGGCCCACTTGCTAAAATGGTGGGCTAGCTAGCCTAGTGGGGAGGCCGCTCAGCCCACTCCGGAGCCCGTTCACTCTCTGCCACCTCGTAAGCGTTTTCAAGATCTGCACCGTTAATTTTAAGGCAATTTTAAGTTGGTTCATCCAATGGTGATCGAGGGAGTTGATGTGGATGATGACATGGTAATGCCTTGCCCCCTACTCCATCTCCCCTATATAAGGTGCCCCTACCCTCTCTAGGAGGCCATATCTCATTCAGATCAAGATACACCACAAGAGAGAAATCCCCATAAAGCTCTCAAGATGTAGAAGTAGAACAACTCTAGTAGAGAGTTAGGGAGAGTTAAGCTATGCTAAGGTTCTAGAGAAATCTTCAGAGGTCGGGTATATCTTTGTATCTTACCTTTGCAAGACTTATGCTTTAATATAGTTATCTTCTCTATCTATTTTTATGCCTTTCATGTGTATGGTTAGTATAGTTATCATATCTTAGCATGGGATCTCCGCTCGCATCGAGTGCTTTAGTTATCATATGTGACTAGAGTAGTAATCCATAGTATATACATGGTGTCTAGACTATAGGTTACCTAAGATTGTGCTCAATCCTATGGTTAGTTGTGGTAGCCCCAGAGGTGACAGCTCTGTCAGGCCATTGTAATCCACCATGTTCAGATTGGTGTTCGTAGAGCTTTAGGCAGCCTTCCCCCAACTATGCTTTCTCATCCCCTTGAGAGATGGAAAGGTACTATTGCTCCAAAGTGTTATTGTGTGTGTTCGCTATTTTTACCCTTGAATTAGTTATACCCTATAGAACCAAAGTAATAGAGAAGTATTTAGGAACCTTGAACTCACCCATTGTCCTCTCAACTTAGCAGGACTGCTCATTTATTATGTAATTCTCCTATGTGTGTGTTATTATTCATAACTCTTATCATTATCAACACTTACCCCCACTTTAGTTTGGTAGGTATACTAGTTAGTAGATACATGATGGTGAACTATTAACTTCTTTAACCATTGTTTACCTGTAGATAAATATGATACCTTGGAATACTTCTAGGTGAAAGCTACAGTGATATCTGTACGCTTGTGGATTTATCTGTTTGCGTTTGAAAATACCAACAAGCCTTGTGGTGCCATTGCTGGGGACACAATTGGCGTAAAGATTTTAATACTAGCTTGATGTCTACTAATTTAGTTATTACTAGCTTTTGTGGGATTACCCTTGTTCTGTTGAATTGTGGTATAGACAGGACAATAGATGTCGTTTTCGACCTTTTGGCGAGTATCCACAAGAAACGAAGAAAAGAAGAAGACATATTGAAGAACTTAGGGTGCCTAAACATTCAAGATCAATCAATATTGGAACCCTACCATCTCGTAGGTTTGCATACACATATATATTATTCTAACCATGTGTAGATTGGAGAAAAAGGTCGACATCACAAGAATTTAAATCACATCTCAAGTGACGAATACAGACGTTGCACAACTCACAAATTCCATGTGAGTCATGGTAAGTATGATAAAAAATGTGAGATAGTCTTGCTCATAGACTTTAAACTTAATGAGTAGTTATCTTTTAACTTTTCGCATTCCATTGCATGTTTACTTTGAATAATCCATGAATCCACGCCATTTAGTTTGTATTTTCTTATGTCAAATCCACAACACTATTTAGTTCCATGCATATATTTATCCCATTTGCATCTTTATTAAACAAAGAAAAAAATATGAGCACATGAAGTCTCATGCTTAGTAAAAAAATCTCACCAGCTCTTTCACCTCTATTTGAATAAATCTCTATATTGCTTTCATGCTATCTCTATATTGCTTTCATGCTACCTTTTGTCTGCTATTGGTTTGGAAGTACTCGACATACTTCCACAGGCTTTTAAATTAAGCGTGGTGCTTAGGTTGAAACGCCTTCCTTAATCGAAATTAGACATGGAGTCTAGTTTGGTTATTGCACTAAAAATTGCTTGTGTAGACACTAGATATTTTGTTGGACTAAGACATGCAGAAAACTCTCAAATTTAATCTGGGTAAGTCAAGAGATGAATTCACATCAAAGATGAATCAAGGCATGTGATGAACTCCAATAACTTTGCGCAAACAAGACCCAGCTCATTCTTCATGGAAGGAAGAACTATGAGTATCAAGGTTTATTCACTTATCTTTTGTTGCTATCTTTGCCATGAACCATGCTAGAATGCAACAAACACATAAAAATTGCTATAAGAACATGATAAACAAAATCTATGCTAAAATAATTCTAAAAAAACATCCTTTAATTAGCATAGAGGAAAATCACAAAAATTATGGACAACAACCCATGTTTCAAATTCGTTATGTTCCCCCGGGTATGTGTCTATTAACATTTTGCAGGAAAAAATGAATATAAGCTATGCCTATTCAAGGTTTGGTATGAACATGCAAATCTAGAAATCACCACTACAGCTGTGGCAGTGGATGAAAAAATTGACAGGCTATGAGCAACATTAAAGAGAACATAACATTGAGCCTTCCCAAGACTCAAGCTAAGATCCTGATAAGAAACATGATGTAACCCACCTCGTATTAGCCAGAATATGCTTGCTTTTATCATCTTCGAAAAGACCGGCTCGCATGTCGACAACAAGGACCAAGATGATGGGATGCCACCACATCATGGCATATGTTCTCGTGCCATCAGACATCATTGATCAATGGTCTATCGATAGTGTCTCATAAGACGGCTAGCGTATTGCTAACAAACAAAGAATAACAACTCTTCGCCACGCTGTTAGAGGACAAAGACGATCAAGGAGGAACTTGAGTTTGCATCCCCAAAGAAGACCAACTCGTCAACCTAGAATCAACAAAAATCAAGAAGGGTTGACGGGAGAAGAACAAGCAACTATCCAAATGGTACACATGAAAGGTGAGGTATGCTCAATGGACCTAAAGCCATGAAGCTCTCACTGATAGGTAAATCGAACAAGATCCCTTCAGGAAAATATTCAATTTTTGTTGGGAAGTTTGGAGATCATTCGTAGAAACAAATCAGGGTTTGAGGTATTCTTCAAAACAATTTTACACATCTTTGCCTTAATCTGGTTGAAAAATTTGAAGTAGTGGTGTACAATAAAGACACATTATTTAAAACATGAACATGGGATAAAGATTCTATGCTAACTAAAATGTTAAAAACCTACTTTTTTCTATAGCATAGAAGATGACCTTTAGCTCTATGACAATACTATCCTTGCTTTGAATTATTTGTATATATATTCCTTCGGGTATGTGTTGTCCACTAATCTTTTGCAGGAATACAACAATGAGAGGAGCAGAAGGTCTAAACAAAGTGCTGAGATTCACAAAAGAAAGAAGAAGATGGCACCACCATTAGAAGAGCCACTACTGGAGGCACCACCACAAGAATTCTCGTCCTCAAGAGCGAACCAAGGTACTCGATCAATGAACTTCGCAAGAGGGAGTCTTGTTCGAAGGACTTAAAACACCGAGCCCTCACCGAAAGGTAACTCGTAGTTATCCATGTTTATTAATTTAGCATTTTCATTCATATCTTGATCCAAAAAAATAATTATTGCATACTCATATAAATTAGATACATAACTTTTAATTTTTAGCATGTTTAATTCTGCATTGCATTTAGAAAACCTATATGCATGGCATATATAAAAAGAAAATAAAAAGTTGTAAGTCTGTATAATAGACTTAGTTTACTTTCATTCTAAGTTTTGCATCAAGAAAACCTTAAAGCCCCATATGAGCAACCTTGTGGCATGTAACAACCCATATGAATGTTCATTGTGGTATGTTGACATTTCTTAGCATCATTTCTTTACTAAGTTGTCATCCCTAGCAATGATGCCAGAAATGCTTTGTTGGTAATTATTAAGAACACATGTATATATATATGTTAAGTATCTGCAAGCGCACATATAATATACCATTGTAGCATTTCACCCAGTAGTATACCAGGTATTGTTATTTATATTTTATCCACAGGGAGGAGCGATGGGGTGGCATAGAGATATTGACAAATATGCATACTTATGACAAGATCATTAACTCTCATGCTATAGCAAGGGTAAGTCAAATGATAAATAAATGATAAGTGTAAGGCATTGATAGTAATCCAGAGCTAGAAATAGATACTCATAAATATAGTATGGCTAGGCAGGAGATTAGTTAAGAGCAAAAGATTCCTAAGTCATTCCTTATTTACTAAGTCTTTTGTACACCCAAGTATATACACTCTCATCTATAACATAATTAACTCTGTATCTATGCATAAGGAACATTACTAAGGAAGATCAAGAACAAAGCTTGACTCCCTTCACAACCGGGTTCTACTTGCTCTACAAACGGGGAGTGGACTACAAAGAACTCAATGGGAGTGTTACATCCACGATCTACCACATGACCTAGAGTGTAGAATGCATCCGTAGGTAAATAATATTTTAGCACCACGCTTACATAATGTCGACCACTTAATTCACTTGAGTATTGAGCTAAGCGCTTTGTGAACATATGCATATATTCATAATCAATCATGACTATATCAAGCATATAACTAGAGCAAACTAGGAACATAATAAATAGCAACATATTATTGAAGTAGCACAAAGTCATAAATAAAGAGGGATACTATGGATATACCAAACTCCAGATGGCAAATCCGGAATCCTGAGCAATAGCCCAAACTCTACTTGAACCTTGCTAGCTAGTCTATACTAGAACTTTGAAGAATTGGGGCTCTGTTCTCTTCTCTCTAGAAACCCTAGTTTCTGATATACTCTTGACTTATGGCAGTTGCCAAGGGAGGGGGCAGGGGCTGGTATATATAGGCCAGAGCATCAATCCTGAGCCCTTAGATCAAACCAACTTGAATAAACAGTGTAGATGCAATGCTTAAGGCGATGGAGAACCGACGTAGCGAGCCGACCCCACCTGGCAGCGCCTCGGTCTCCACTTTGGTGTGGTGTCTTCCTGAGTCTTATAGAACCTTTTGGGGTAGTTTTCGCTGTGGATAAGCGTGATTTAATTTGATGTTTTGATTCTCATTGATAGTTTTCTGGATAAACCCTACTGAAAACATAGATTCACCAAAACTCATGGAAATTATCAGTTTAAACCCCTAAGTCTATGTTGGTGATCATTTTCATGCATGATTTCAAGTTATGTTGGTGGTTTATGATGGATGATAACTACCATCAACATGGTGGCAATAAAATAAAAAAAATCATAAAACTTATAAAAACAAAATAAATCAAAAGCTAGCTTGGGGGAGATACATCCCCATGAATAAGCTAGCTTGGGGAGGAGCATCTCCAATTATCTAGGTAAGTATCTTTCCACTTCATTTTATTTTTAAGCATTTATGGCAATAAGATAAAAAAGTGTATGCTTAGTACCAATAGAATAAATATAGTTGGGAGTTTAAGACTTTCTCCTCAATAAACTTTTGATGGACATAATGAATAATTGCTCCATTGTAATTCCTCTCAAATGCCTAGTTTTTAGTCCAAAATCATCCCGAGTATTTGATAGACTTTATTTGATATAAGAACTTACTTTGAACTTGATACTCGTAGGCAGCGAATGCTTGATCTAAGTCTAGGTGGTTGATGGATATGATATGAGATGGTCTGAGCTGCTATTTATCTAGTTCCAAAGTGAAACTAAGTTTCGAAGTATTTTCTTTTGAAAAATGAAAAAAATAATCTTGATGAGTTTCTGTATGACAAAGCTAAAATTCCTACCAATGCCATATATATCTAGATTAGAAAAACCTTCCACTTATATGTTGCTTGTATGTGTGTTGAGTTTTGTCAAGCTTTATTGACCCTTATGAGAAGTCTGTCATGCTCTTAAAATTAGGATCACGTACACTCCACCCAAATATACACTACTCCTATACTGGGAGTAGGAACAAAAACATACCTTCCATTTAGATCCACCCAAAAATGTTCTACTCCTACACAGGGGTAAACACAAAAATATGTTTGTTAGGTTTCCACTCAAAATAAATGCTCCAAGTTCTTATTCATATCTTTCAAAGTTTTGCTGCAACAAAGAGACATGGGGCCAGGCAAAAGGTTGAAAAAATAAAAAAAGAAAGAAAAAAATTGACACAAAGATGTCTAGAGTATTTAAAACAATGGGTACTTAGATGCCCGCCTGAAAAAAAGAGAGAAGAAAAAAAAGAAAGATGAATAAAGATAGTCCCTATTCTTTTGCAAAATATTTCCAAGTTTCAAGAGGGACATATGTGTCAAGGAGCATAGTAGAATTTGGTTAGCCACCATATATATCCACCAAACATTCCACATGCATGCACATCTTAATTTGATTGTATAACATTTTTCTCTTTGGATCCATTATTTGACCTTACAATATATGCATTGCAATATGCTCTCTAGTTTATCGCTACCTATGAACTCCACAAAGGCTTTAGGAAGAAAAGGCAACAATTAGATATGCCTTGAAGAGGATCTACGAATACCACATATAAAAGAGAGTTTAGAGAGTGAGGATCCAAAAATACCACATATAGAGGGATCTGAGAGTGTCATACAATGGAATCTCTGAGTTTTATTTTGAAAACTTATAAAAAACTCTGGAACAATGGTGGAACGAAGAACTTGAGACATAGTACTTGACTTAATCATTCTGTCTTTCAATTGCTCAAGACCCAAGTGAAGGCTAAGAAGCCCCATGGTTGAAGGTAATATGGGTAAGTTTGAAAGTTAACTCAGTTTATTTTAATCCGGAGGAGAATTTTTTATTGAACGCATGTATACTTTTGAGGCGTGAAAACATTGTAGCAACTCTAGATCCGTTGTTCAAGTTTAACTTTGCTCAGGGACTAGCAAAGGGTAAGCTTAGGGGAACTTGTTGACGGTTGTTAATGTCAATCATAAACCATCAACATATCCTACATATATACTTAATTCCATCACCAAATATAAGTATAGGGGTTTAAACTAATGGATTCTATAAGTTTTGGTAAATATTTGTATGCCAGAGAATTTATTTAGAAAACAGCCCTGGGACCACTGTCATACACTTCAAACAAGCAAACCAATGACAACAAGTGATTCAACTCGCGAAAACTGCAAAAGGCAACAAAAACAGAGTCTAGGAACCACCACACGAAGGGGAGGCCCACTTGCCAAAATGGTGGGCCGGCTGGCCCAGTGGGGAGGCCGCCTGGCCCACTTCAGAGCTCGTTCGCTCTCCGTCGCCTCATAAGCGTTTCCAAGATGTACACTGTTAATTTTAAGGCAATTTTAAGTCAGTTCATCCAACGGTGATCAAGGGAGTTGACGCGGATCAATGACATGGCAATGCCTTGCCCCTTACTCCATCTCCCCTATATAAGGTGCCCCCTACCCTCTCGAGGAGGCCATACCTCATTCAGATCAAGATACACCACAAGAGAGAAATTTCCACAAAGCTCTCAAGATATAGAAGTAGAATAGCTCTAGTTGAGAGTTAGGGAGAGTTAAGCCATGCTCATGTTCTGGAGAAATCTTAGGAGGTCGGGTATATCTTTGCATCTCACCTTTGCAATACATGCTTTAATATAGTTATCTTCTCTATCTACTTTTATGCCTTTTATGTGTATGGTTAGTATAGTTATCTTATCTTAGCATGGGATCTTCGCTCGCATCGAGTGCTTTAGTTATCATATGTGACTAGAGTAGTAATCCATAGTATAGACATGATGTCTAGACTATAGGTAACCTGAGATTGCGCTCAATCCTACAGTTTGTTGTGGTAGCCCCAGAGGTGACATCTCTATCAGGCCGTTGTAATCCACCGTGTTTGGATTGGTGTTCATAGAGCTTTAGGCAGCCTTCTCCCAACTACGCTTTCTCATCCCCCTCGAGAGTTGGAAATGTACTGTTGCTCCAAAGTGTTATTGTGTGTGATCGCTATATTTACCCTTGAATTAGTTATACCCTATAGAACCAAAGTAATAGAGAAGTATTTAGGAACCTTGAACTCACCCATTGTCCTCTCAACTTAGCAGGACTGCTCATTTATTATGTAATTCTCCTATGTGTGTGTTATTATTCATAACTCTTATCATTATCAACACTTACCCCCACTTTAGTTTAGTCAGTATACTAGTTAGTAGATACATGATGGTGAACTATTAACTTCTTTAACCATTGTTTCCCTGTGGATAAATACAATACCTTGGAATACTCCCGGGTGAAAGCTACAACGGTATCCGTGCGCTTGCGGATTTATCTGTTTGAGTTTGAAAATACCAACAATTACTTAAAACTATAGGCTCTAAAAATCACTTATAAAAATGTCCACAGGTTCTATCTCTAGATGTGCACTAATTTTTTTCTAATTGTTCCTATGTCTAACACAAAAAGAGTTTTGCACTCTAGGTTCCAACCCTATCAACTAACATAGCAAGCTAGATTAGGTTATGATAAATTGTACTTTTGAACATCCTGTTGAGAGTGTAGTAGTAAGTTTGCAAACCTAAAACTTTGCCAATGCTGCCTTGATTTGTATGAGGATACATAAACTTGGTTCTGTCTGCAGGCAGGACTCCCTCATCATGGATTCTATCATACTCCAAATCATCTTCTCCAAATCGAAGAAAGAAGCAAACATCGCATAAGTGATGGAAAAAGAATCACCCTCAATCGACCAATGAAGCACACCCACTGTTTCCTATATGCTGCACTCTCATCAAAGTAGGCAGCGGCATGAAATTGAGTGATTACCTCTGTGTTCCACTCATGCTGATAGCCTAATAGAGTCGTTAAGCCCTTGACCTCACATGCCTCTATAATCAGAGTGAAAATGGGATCATTGTGTCTTGCCATGGCATCCCAATCAATATGCTGCATATAATCACTGGAGTCGCCTTTGATAGAATTGTTGTCTCATAGTAATCTTGCTGAAACGAAGTCTTGAACCTATAACTGAAGAGTTTTCTGTTGCAGTCAAAGGATTTATCTTTCTTTCTTCCCTTGCAACCTCTGTCATCCCACCAACTTTGTAATCTCTGGGAACTTTACCATAGCGAGGACGGGCCTCTACACCCCTAGTGGCACTGGCTGTCCAGCAGGCCCCCCTACTGACTGGACCTCTATTGCCTGACTAGAGGCTGCTGCTGACGGGCACCAAGCTCCTACTGCCTAGTTAGATGCTGCTGCTGACTAACACTCAACCTCTGCTATTTGACTGGAGGCCGCAATACTGCCGCATCATCCTCATCACCTGCATCAAGGGGATCGATCCTGTAGTTCTCATCATCATCAGCCTCATCATCATCATCAGTATCTGTGGCCTGAGCTGCACCTTCTACATCAATTGTCATGGTGCCCCTGGGAAGCTGCTGAACACGCTGAGCTGATGATCTCCTTGGCCTCTAAGCTGCTGCCCCACTGCTCTCTGGAATATCCTGAAGCACCTACAACCACATCTTTGTCTGTCCCTTCTCCCACACTACCGGAATGCACAGGTTTGCCATGTGCCCACGGCACACGGCGAAGGCAAAAAAACACTCGGCAAAGACTTTGCCGAGTGTTGCCCTCAGCAAACAACACTCGGCAAACACAGACTCGGCAAAGCTTTCTTTGCAGAGTGTTTTTTGTCGAGCACTCGACAAAGACGTTGCCGAGTGCAAAACCCGGCACTCGGCAAACATTTTCCGCAAAAAATAAAAAAAACAATTGCCACCACCAGCCGCCGCCCACCACGGCCGCCGCCAACACCAGCGCCCAGATCCGCCAACACGCCGCCACACCCGCTGCCGCCCCACGCTGCCGCTGCCACCAGCACACCCACGCCGCCACCACGCCGCCGCCAGCACACCCACGCACCACCACCACCGCCGCCTGCCACCACCAGAGCCCAGATCCGGCCGCCACCGGCCGGATTGGGGAGAGGGAGGGGCGGCGCCGAAGAAGAAGGCCAGGGAGGGGCGGCGCCGGGGAAGATGAAGGCCGGGGAGGGGCAACACCAGGGAAGAAGGGGAGAAGAAGGGGAGGGGCGGTGGCCCGGGAGAGGGAGGGAGGGGAGGGGCACCGGCGGGGGCCGGCCGCCGCCGGCGGCGGCAGGGAGGGGAGGGGCGCTAGGGGCCGGGTGCCGGGGAAGAAGAATGGAGGCGGCGCTGGGGGCCGGGTGCGGAGGAAGAAGGGGAGGGGGCCGGGTGCGGAAGGAGGGTTGGGACGCTGGGGAGGTTATATAGATATTTTTGTTTGCCGAGTGTCCCAGATCGGGGGCACTCGGCAAAGTTTTTTTTCCCTATTTTTTTCTTCTCCTTTTTCAAAAAAAATATTGCCGAGTGCAAAAAAGAAAACACTTGGCAAACCCTTTGTTTGCCGAGTGCAAAAAAGAAAATACTCGGCAAACCCTTTGTTTGTTGAGTGTAATTATTTTGTCGAGTGTTGTTTGCGAAACACTCGGCAAAGATCTCTTTGCCGAGTGCCTGAGGGAATGCACTCGGCAAATATAAAAACACTCAGCAAATTAGAGGTTTCCGGTAGTGCCAGTGAGGGATAATATAATTTTTGGGTCTCACATTCCATCTCCATCATTGATAGAGCGCTCTGTCTCCCCTTTCCATCCTAGCTGCCCTTGAGATCAAATAGATAAATATCTGCAGTGCATAAGATCTCAAAACATAAGATTTAGAATTTACAATTTAATTCATACAACACATGTGACACAAGCATATACCACACATGTGTATCAATTAGCTCAACGATAGATATGTCATTGATAAGTCTCAACACCACAAAAGATGTGCAAGGAATATTTATTTACACATACACATGTTGCAATATTTCACATATATGTATAAATAAGCGTAAGTGATAGATTTTGCACAAACTGATTTCTTAGAAGCTGCACAGGTGGTTTAGAGAGCTGCTAGCATCACATAGAAGCCATAGAAATTTAATCCAGGCTCTAAACCAACTTGTCATGGTGAATATTGCTTACATATGTGTTTCATTTTTTGATCCAAAATTGTCACCGTGAACCAAATTAATCCAAATATATTTCATTTGAGCTCTACAACAGATAGGAACTGCAAAAAAATATTTTTGGTGATCAACAGAGCGCTGTACTTGTGCCACACCGGGCAGGACTAGCAGAACCGGCCTGGCTAGTTCCTACGGCCTACACAGGGCTGCAACCCTATTTTCTTCGATTTCTCCAAAACCAGTCCACCAAAGTTCGATTCCTTTTACACACAACTTCTAGGGCATAAGATTAACATTCCTACCCAATGGATTTGAAAGTTACAGCTTGAATCCATAGATCGGGCAAGGGGAGCTTTAAATACCTCGGGGAGAATGGAGAGACGAGAACCGGCGCGAGGAATCGGCCTTGCTGAGAAGGGGGCTGGACACCAAGGCTTGGGTAAGCTTTCTCCTTGATTCAAACTTTGGGATTTTGAGATTGGAAGGAAAGAACAAGAGGGATGCCGTCAGCCATGGAGTAGAAGGAGATAGAGCGTGTGTTCAATTGAGAGGAGAGAGAGGGAGCAAAAGGGTACATGGTCCATTTACTAGGTATTGATTGGCACAACCGGCCTGGCCGGTCCCCCTGACATCAGTGCAGACAAGCCGGCCTTGCTGTTTGTACTGCAGTGATGTATAGCAGTAGCACCCCGGCTAATGTGAAAATGCAAATAATGGCTGAATTGGGCATTTGTCAGATTACACGAAATGATAAGTATTTGGGACTCCCCGTGCATATTGGGAAATCAAGGAAATCAACTTTTGAATACACCAATCAGAGAATTTGGGCACGAATCCAAGGATGTCAGGAAAAATTATTATCCAAAGCGGGGAAAGAAATTCTCATTAAGGCGGTGGCTCAAGCAATACCAATTTTTGCCTTGTCATGTTTCGATCTCACGAAGGACCTATGTGATGAGCTCAGTTCCATGATTGGTAGATGTTGGTGGAGCCAACAGGACAAAGAGAACAAAATACATTGGGCTGGGTGGCAAAAAATAACGCGACCAAAGTCAGCAGGTGGATTAGGATTCAGGGATCTGCATGCTTTCAACTTTGCTTTGCTTGCAAGACAGGGATGGCACCTTCTCACCCGACGAGACACATTGTGTTCTCGTGTCATGTAGGCCAAGCACTACCCTGATGGCAGGCTCTTAAAAACGAAGCTTAAAGGAAGGAATTCATACACTTGGCGCAACATATTAAAAGGAGTGGAGCTCCTTAAAGAAGGGTTAATATGGAGAATTGGAGACGGGGGTGAGGTGGATATCTGGGAAGACCCATGGATCCCGAGAGGGGAAACCAGAAGAGTAATCACATCTAGAAATGGCTCAATTCTTAGAATGGTAGCTGACCTGCTAGACTCAGGTACAGGAAGTTAGGATACTCAGCTGATCTGGGATATATTTGTGAAAGAAGATGTAGATATTATCTTGTCAATACCTATTTTTGAAGGTATGGTAGACACAATAGCCTGGCATGCCGATGCAAAAGGATGCTTCTCTGTGAAATCGGCATATATGCTAGCGATCAGGAAGCGCGTCCACTAAAGAAATGCTGATACTTCCTCCTCAACTACCCAGCAGGGGGAGAATGTGTGGAAAAGCATTTGCGGCCTGAGAGTTAGAAACAAGATTAAAATGTTCTTATGGAGATTAACCCATAACAGCCATCCTGTCAAAGCGAATATTGCTAGGCATGTGATTAAATTGGATACTATCTATCCAATGTGCTGGCGCCTTGATGAGGACGGTGGACACCTTTTTTTTTTCAAATGCAAAAGTGTTAAGCAGGTCTGGAGAAGTATGAATTTGGAGGATGTGATCTCTTATGGTGTTGGTGGGAAGCCCGAAATAAATCAAATCGAGGAGGAGGACGAAGATCCACTGAAGAAATATGCAACTCCATTGTATATCATTATACCAATATGGAGAAGCTGAAGCTATCCCCACCACTTAGGCCTTCACAACAAAAACAAAAGTGGCAACCACCACCAGAAAATATGTACAAGATAAACTGTGATGGTGCATTTTTAGGACACAAAAAAGGGAGGTTGGGGATGCATCATTAGAGATCATAAAGGCGAATTCATAGCTGCCGGGGCTGGACGTTTCATCAGTTATCTAATGCCCTTCATGCTGAAAGTTTGGCCTGTTTAAATGGGCTGCAACTTGCTTCTTCTTTGGGGATGCAGAGTGTTATTCTAGAAACAAATGCTGAAATCTTGGCGTTGGCTCTGATGTCTTCTACCTATGATCAAACGGAGCTGGGAACACTTTTCTTAGAGATAAAATCTAGAATGAAGTTTGATTTCTTTTGCTGTAAAATCTCTAAATGTCCCAGAACATGTAATTCAATTGCTGATGTATTAGCCTCCTATGGTGCTACCTTAGATGCTAGTGAGTCCAGCTTGTGGCTGGATCAAGCACCAGACTTTGTATTAACAACGACAATGATACTGTGTGGGCGTCCGTCCCGTCTGGGCGCCGCACACCTGGTCCTCCGGCCCAATTAGAGCGACGGTCATAGAAGGGGTGCATCGATTCCTTGGAGCCCCGCTCGTCATTTCCATCCGCCACCGCGTGCCCTCGGCCACTCGCTGCCGTGCCCGCCCGCCCGTGCTCCCTCCCTACCCCCTCAATTGCATCCCTCGCTCCCCCCCCTCAGTGACCTCCATTATGACCCGGCTCCCGCTCCCCATACTGGAGACGAGGATGACAGCAGTGGCTCTGATGAGGTAGGTCGCTCCTTCTCTGGATCTGAGCCCTCATCCTCCTCCTCCCTGTAACGACCTGAGTTCATTACATCCTAGACAGTCATTTTGACCATCCGAGCGAGCAACCATCTGAGCTCTCTTACAGATCCCTGATGCCTTGAGCTAAGTCAACCGTGGAGAAAGCTGTCGCAGAACCGACCAATTTATAAGAGTACAAGTACAATGGCAGCCCCCAAGCGGACGCACTGTCATACTTGAACCCATATAAACCCGGTAGTCCGTCGAGTACCACGACGGGTCTCGATAAACGATTTACAACAACCAAGATCGTACATGATTCAACATACATGTCACATATTACATAAAGTTCGCAGATACATTTTCATCATCAGAGTATGAAACCAAGTTATTACAAACCGAGTTTGATAGATAAAAGCAGAAGCAAATTAAGTTTGAAAGTAAAGTTTCTAACATAGTTTAATACAGTGCCGAAATAGGATCACAGTCCACAAAAGCAAATAGAGGGATTAATAAAGAAGCCTGCCCAAGGCTTACTCCTCATCCATAGCGGGATAGAAGCAACTCTTGCAATAACCATGATACACAGTGCCATCTGCAACAATGAAAAAATAAAACCCTGAGTACGAGAAGATACTCAGCTAGACTTACCCGTCATAAACCAGAAATAATTCGACTCCAAGGATTATGCAAGGCTGTATAAGTGGAGATAGCTTGACAACATTTTGCATAAAAGCGATTGACTCAGTTATACAATTATGATCCCTTTTATCAAGTTAATTATAACTATCCATCTCTAGATTAGCAACTATCCTGCGCCAAACATGTGGTATAACAATTTAAAAGCATACAATAGTAACCATAGCAGGTATTGTAATTCCATATTCATTCGAACCATCATGTTCCATAATACAGTTACTACGATGTTGGGACTAGCCAAGTTTCTCACTATCCGGGAGAGATGGCGATTCGATTCGATTTCAACCAGCTAGGAATTTATTCCTAACACAAACCTAGGCATGCCGCGCGAAGACAGCCTTAGGTCACCTTTGGTACAACTCAGGTACACATTTCGTGGGTTCATACCATGCCGCACAATTGGGGACAAGCAGTTGCCAGGACGCTCAGGACTACCCTACCCTTGGGCTCATGTCTGGCTCCCCGCAAGGAGCGCACAACAGAATGAGGCCCGACCTGAATTGAGCTACCCGGTTTCGCAGTCGGAACGAGTTATCCGGCCAGCTAAATGATAGGCATGCGTTCAATCTTGTCAGAAGCGCCAACAATGGTACGGTCCTTAATCGGCACAGACGGAATCACATGAGTCAACCTACACATAGACTCCGCCCGGCCTTGATTTTCTTTTACCCCATGGTTCTGTTCCACGATAGCAAATATAGCCAACCGTGCTCCGGTATCCACCTATATCTCGCAGGTGATAGGAAATCACCCGACTTCTACTGGTCTAAGCATAGCTAAGCATATACTCGATCCTGGACCTATACCGGGTTAAAGGTAGTATTTCTATACAATGAATTCATATGCATCAAGTGGTTCCAATAAACTCTTATAACCTAATGCATCAATCATAAGAACTTAAGTAATCATTTGTAAAATATTAGGAGACTTAGAAAGCTCCGGGGCTTACCTTTCAGAAAGGACGTGGGGCGGTGATCAGGGCACTCCGGAAGCTCTTTAGGGTTCTGCTCCTCGCCTTCGGGAGCTGTGACTTGAGGATTCTCCTGCTGATCCTCTTCCTCTACTTCGTCGAACTCCAGCAACATTATCTCTTCCTCTGATCCTAGATGCATGAAGATGGAATAAGGTATTGCGAATGCATATATGTTGATAAGTATAGTTGCATGATCAGTGATGAATGCATTCTTGTAAGTATTCTTAATAGCATGTTGTTTAAGGAATAACAAGTGTATCATGTTTTACTGAGTAGGTGCATATCTCTTCTTAATTACTCGATCAAACACTTCAGCAGTTCATGTACCACACTATAAAATAGCAGCTAACTGTTTTACTCATAACTGAAGTTCTACTTATCCGAATATGGTGACCTTTGACTTTATGGAAAGCTTATAAAATTGTCTACAACTCTTATTTAATCACCAAAAGCTAATTCAAATTTTATCTTAACCAAAATAGACAATCAATCTAGTGCTATCTAGAAATTCCAGAGAACAAGCAATTCAGAAATACGAACTTTAAACTGCTGTAACTCCTAAACCCTTTGGCCTACGGTCCTAAAATTTTAACACAAGATATATATAAGAAGTTATCTACAACTTTGTTATTAATCATTTTTACAGCAAACATCATTTTCACTATGCAACACACTAAACTACAAAATATGTCCGTAAACTCTTCCAATTCGCATTATAATGCAACAATACTTCTACTTCATATAAGTATTCAATTTTTTACAACATAAAGTCTACCAACAGTGCAAGCATACCAAATACACTCAAGAAAACATAATGGTAAAGCCAAAACTATTTATTTAAATGCCTTTATTATTTTACTTAGATACTTAGGTTAAATAATAAACCTATACCAAATGTGCATCATAAATTCTAAAACATTTACAGTGCCTTACTAATGCTACCAAAAGACTACTGTAAAAGTTTCATACCATTTTATCTAGTAAAACATTCTATACAAAAAAGACAAGGCATGAAGGCTTAAAATAGCATAAATGGAAAACCTTAGTGAAAAGTGTGAAGCAACAGATTTTATATTTTTTAGGATACTTATGGTACTAGGATAACCTCCAACAAATTTCATGAATATTGGATTCATAAATAATTTATAAAAATTCATACAAGTATTACCTATTTATAAAAGAAAAATCTATAACTACAAATCTATACATGCACTGACCCTCAAATTTTTACCAGAGCTCACACATGTCAAGAATAGCTTACCACAAAAATTTCATAATTTTTGGTGCATAGGAACTCAAGATATAAAATAAACAAGTTTGCATGCATTCAAAAATACATTTCAAATTTCAATTTAAATCTTCCAAAAATTCTACTGTAAGTGTCAATCTTATATTTTTCCTGAATACTACACTTCCTTAAGGACACTACAAAATTTATTCCACAATTTTTGAATCTACACAACTGGAGATATAAATATTACAAAACACAAGGTTGCTCGCTGACCGCACAAGGTTGCACGGCCGATGGTGGAGGGAGGTGCTCCAGCCACGGTGACGGGCGCGGCGATGATGCTCCGGTGAGCTCATGCACGGTGCTGGGGCTTACCGAGTGCGGTCAGCGATCACGGGTGGCTACGGTGAGTCACGGGGGTGCTGGTGGAGCAGCTGCGGTGGTGGAGAAGCGGCGAGGGCGAGCTAGCGTCGGCAATGGCGACAGCGGCGCTCGGTGCTAAGGCGGGTGCTACTACGGGCGAGGAAGGAAGGCCGAGGAATTGGAATGGCGAGCGTGGGGTAGTGCGGGCGGGTGCTAGGAGTGAAGTAGTGCGTGTTGGCCTGCCTTGGCCGTGCTGGGCAAGGTGCCAGTGGCGCGCGGCCATCGCTGGCCACCACACGGCGTGCGAGCCCTGACGCCGGTCGGCCATCGAGACAGTGATTCAGTTCATTCAGTTAAGCAATGCAATGCCTGACAGTGGTTTTTCATGGAGCTAGATCTTCGAAACCGTGAAGAAATAGCATCAATGATCTAAACAAAAGTTGTAGCTCTATGTACCCGTTATAATTTGTCTTAAATGATCAAGACCTAATTCTCAACAGTTAAGAAGTAATGTCATCTCAAAGGTGAGCTTGTCAGCACTGTCAGCTCCTAGGACTTAGAAAAATTGTTAAGTGTTGAAATTATTGTTTTGCTGATTTTTGTGAGCCAAAATCAGTCATGTTAGAAGCTAAATCAGTCAATGACCCAAAAATAAAAGTTGTTCCTCTTACCAAACACTACAACTTTGCTTTAGTGACCACCTCCATGCAAGGTCTCTAGCACATAGTTCAAATTTGGTCAAACATGTTACATTCAAATGATGGTATACCTTCAAACTAAGGCTTAATGACCTATTTACCCCTAACCATGAATATCAAAGTTGTTCATAATGACACTCTAAACATGTTTAAGCTAATTGCAAGGTCACCCAATCATTTCATGCATTGGTCACTCATAGGGCTATCTAGGTTAACACATGAAATCTTACTTAAATGCTAGATCATGAAAGGTGACATTCATGAACAATGTTCCATTTGCCAACCTAAGTGTTGCTAACATGTTTTTGTGACTCATATCAACCATCTACATGTATACACTCATGGTCATATGCCTATATACAAGGGAAACATGAAATAACAAGCAATGTTGCATACGTTTCAATCAAATGTTTCAATTGTAAATGCTTATTTATGAATGCTTGATGCTCATGCTCATGTTATGCAAGTCAAGTTATGCAAGGCTAACACCTAGGGTGTTATAGCCCCTCCCCCTTATAAAAATCTCATCCCGAAATTTGCAAGACCTACCTTTCTTGGAAAAAGGTGGGATAAACCTCTCGTAAATAATCCTCTTGTTCCCACATAGCATCTTGTTCACTGTGATTGTTCCACACCACCTTATAGAACTTAATAATCTTACTCCATGTTACTCTGTCCATCACTTCTAATACTCGGATTGGCTTTTCTTCATAGGTCAAATCCGATTGAAGCTGTACGTTGGTGGGTGCAATAGCTTCTTCAGGTACACGAAGACATTTCTTCAACTGAGAAACATGGAAGACATCAAATATTGCACTCATCTCAGGTGGAAGTTGTAACTTATAAGCAACATTCCCCTTTCGTTCTAGAATCTTGTATGGCCCTACATATCTAGGTGAAAGCTTCTTCTTCATTCCAAATCTCTTCACCCCTTTCATGGGTGATACTTTCAAGTATACATAGTCACCCACTTCAAAAGTCAGTGGTCTTCTTCTTCTATCAGCATAAATCTTTTGTCTTGATTGAGCGGCCTTCATATGCTATTGGATAACACGTACTTGCTCTTTAGCTTCATTGACAAAGTCAATACCAAAGTATCTCCTTTCACCGGGCTCAATCCAATTCAATGGAGTTCTATATTTTCTGCCATACAAGGCTTCAAATGGAGCCATCTTGATACTTGCTTGATAACTATTGTTATAGGAGAACTCAGCTAAAGGTAACCATTTCTCCCATGAACCTTTGGAAGATATAACACAAGCTCTTAATAAATCTTCTAAGATTTGGTTCACTCGCTTGGTCTATCTAGAAGTTTGCGGATGGTATGCTGAACTTCTGATTAGCTTGGTTTCCAAAGCCTGGTGTAAATGCTCCTAGAAACGAGCTATGAACTGTGGTCCTCAATATGAGATTATGGTCCTGGACACTCCATGTAGTCTCACGATCTGAGAAACATATATCTCAGCATACTTCCCAACTATATACCTTGTGTTTATGGGTATAAAATGTGCTGACTTGGTGAGACGATCAACAATAACCCATATTGAATCGTGACCTTGTGGTGTCATTGGAAGGCCTGTGATAAAGTCCATACTGATCTCCTCCCATTTCCAACCTAGAATAGGCAATGACTGAAGTAATCCGGCAGATTTCATACAAACAGCTTTTACTCTGCTGCAGTTGTCGCACCTAGTGACATAGGCTACGATCTCTTTCTTCATCTTAGTCCACCAAAAATGGGTTTTCAAATCTTGGTACATCTTACTACTACCCAGATGGATAGACAATTTGGACGAATGAGCTTCATCTAAAATTTGGTTCCTAAGCTCACGGTCTTTTGATACCACGAGTTGGTCCTCAAACCATAACACACCTCTTTTGTCCAATCTGAAATGCTTGGTTTCTTGCTCTTGCATTTTTCTCTTGATGTGACTTATGCCTACATCTGTCTGCTATAGTTCTATGATTTTGCTCTCAAGTGAACAACTGATCGTGATGTTATGTAGTACAACCGGGTGTAACAAGTTAAATCCATCTTCCAATAATGCTTCCATAGTGTTGCAATGAGACTTTCGACTGAGTGCATCTGCTACTACATTAGCTTTTCCTAAATGGTAGTGCACCTCTAAATTGTAGTCCTTAATCAATTCCAACCATCTTCGTTGTCTCATGTTCAGCTCTGGTTGGGTAAAGATATACTTGAGACTTTTGTGGTCAGTATATATATGACATACATTGCCCAACAAGTAATGTCTCCATATTTTTAACGCATGAACAACTGCTGCAAGTTCTAGATCATGTGTAGGGTAGTTGACTTCATGTTTCCTCAATTGTCGAGAAGCATATGCAATAACTCGTCCCTCTTGCATAAGCACACACCCCAAACCTATTCCCGATGCATCACAAAATACATCAAAAGGCTTTTCAATGTCTGGTTGTGCTAGAACAGGTGCTATAGTTAACAGAGTTCTGAGGGTGTGAAAAGTTGCTTCACATTTTGGTGTCCATTTGTACTTCTCATCTTTCTGAAGTAGTATGGTCATGGTCTTAGCTATCTTTGAGAAATCTAGAATGAAACAACAATAATATCCTGCCAACCCTAGAAAACTCCAAACTTCATGAATCGAAGTTGGGGCTTTCCAATCCATGACCTCTTGTACTTTTGATGGGTCTATAGAGATTCCATCCCTTGATAAGATGTGACCTAGGAAAGGTACTTTGCTCAACCAAAATTCACACTAGCTAAATTTTGCATATAGCTTATGCTCCCTCAGTCTGGATAAAATAATCCTCAGATGCTCTTCATGATTTGACTCATTCTCTGAATAAATCAATATATCATCGATAAACATGACTACAAACTTATCAAGCTCGGGCATGAATACCGAATTCATTAGGTACATAAAGTAGGCAGGAGCATTTGTTAGTCTAAAAGACATAACCAAATACTCATATAGACTGTACCTAGTAGAGAAAGCAGTTTTAGGTATGTCCTCTGGCCTGATCTTTATCTGATGATAGCCTGATCTCAAGTCAATTTTGGAGAATACCTTTGCCTTTGCCAACTGATCAAACAAAATGTCGATGTGAGGCAATGGGTATTTGTTCTTGATGGTCACAGCATTGAGTGGTCTGTAATCTACACACATTCTCAGTGACTTGTCCTTCTTTTTCACAAACAATGCTAGACATCCCCATGGAGATGAGCTAGGTTGGATAAGACCCTTGTCCAATAGATCCTGTAACTGAATCTTAAGTTTTGCTAACTCATTGGGTGGCATTCTATAGGGCCTTCTTGAGATGGGTGCCATACCTGGCACTAACTCAATCTTAAATTCCACATCCCTATTAGGTGGTAAGCCTGGTAATTCCTCTAGAAATACATCTAGAAACTCACAAACCATAGGGACATCACAAAAAGTAGTGGTTTGGATAGCACAAGCTAAGTGTTGGAGTTCAAAGTTGCGGGAGAGTGGTACTAGAAAAGCATTCCCTCCTGTGGGTTCTCTCAACATAATAGTGCGAGTGCTCGTATCAATGAGAACACCATGATCCTTCATCCAATTCATGCCTAAGATTACACTTATCAATACCCCGGGCAATATTATCAAATCCATTGTATACTCCCTCCCTTGTATAGAGATGAGCATATTTTTGACTATCTTATTGGTAGAAATAGTTGCCCCTGCTGAACTTATATTATAACCCCCTTTGCTTACTTCAATTATTTCTTGATCATGTCTAGATGCAAATGCTTGACTCATAAATAAATGAGAAGCTCCCGAATCAAATAAAACAACAGCGGGATGCTTGTTGACAAGAAACATACTAGCCGTGACAACTTCTCCAGCAGGCACTTCCTCCACAGCGGTATAATGCACGCACCCTGGATGTGCCCTTGTGTTTGCCTGCCTCTGATTGTTCTGATTCTGGTTGCCATTCTTCTTTGGGTGGGGGCATTCCTTGGACCAATGCACCACCTGGTTGCAGTTGAAATAGGGCTGATTACTCCTAAGTCTCGTGGAGCTCCCCTGACTGCTAGTTTCTTTAGGTAAGGCAATAGTGAATGCCTTACGAAATTTTTTCTATGGCCTGCTATTCTGAGCTTTAGGTGGTGGAGGACTAAACTTGGGTGCAGGTGGACGGAATTATGGCCTAGCTGTGATGGGCACTTTGGACTGTGAAGATCTGGAGCCACCTGCCTCGAATGCCCTCTTGCGACCCTTAGCAGCCGCATGCATGGTATTGTGGTTTTCCTAGGTCAGAGCATCGCTGATAAACTCATTGTAAGTAGTGCACTTGGAATTGGCCATGGTCTTCATTAGTTTAGTGCTTAGACCCTGCTTGAAGCTCTCTATCTTCTTCTCCTCAGTATCCACGAAACCTGGAGCATACCTAGATAGATTATTGAATGCGTGCATATATTTTGTGAGGGTCTTCATTCCCTGAGTGAGCCTCATAAATTCAGCCGCTTTCATGCACATTAGGCCTGGGGGAATATGATGTCCCCGAAAAGCCAACTTGAACTGCTCCCATGTCACTCACGCATTGGCAGGTAGTGATGACAAGAAATGTGCCCACTAGATCCTTGCTGGTCCTTGTAGATGGTGAGAAGCATACTCAGCTTTTAGATGTTCAGTGACCCTTAGCAGACGAAACTTTTGCTTAATTGTGTTGAGCCACTCGTCAGCCTGTAGTCGTTCCTCTACTACCTTAAAGATAGGAGGCTTTGTATCAAAAAATTCCTTGAATGTACTATGCAGAGCTTCCTCCATTGTCCTTTGGCTCCCCATGAATTGGGCAAAGAACTCCTAAGCGGACAGCGGTGGTGGTGGTGGTAAGTCATCACCATTGCCATCCTAGCTGTTACTAGCTCCTGCACGGGTGCGCATCATCTGCGAAGTTGCAACAATAAGCGATTATTGGTTGTTGCCACAAGATTGCAGATGAATTATAATCATGCCAAACTAAAATTACTGGAGACAATTCTCAAATTCACAATAAAAACCGAGGCATAACAATTCATTCTCGCAACATGACACCACAAATTTGATCGCTTATCGGACTCATAGCACGTTAATATTCAAATCATGAGCTTAGATAGATCAACTGAAATTTGCATAGGTGTCAAACCAAACATGCGGTAGTCATGCAAATAATAGTATTACAAAATAGTTCAAATCACCAACACCAAACTCAAACTACAAGTCCATTACATAACCAACGATGATACATTAAGTACTTCTACTAAGTACTATGCGATCTAATCCTCGTCATGATCACTATCGAGGTCAGAGATAGGATCATCTCCTTCCTTAGGCTCCACCTCTTCCTCTTCATCATATTCATCTTCCTCCATATTTGGACCATCTTCTTCCCCATCAAGGATAGGGTTCAACTGGTTGTTCAAATAGTGCACCTTATGCTGAAGGTTCATCACTTGTAGTTGAGCCTGTGCAAGCTGCTGATGTAAGCCCCTTTTGGCACGGTCCTGCTCGTTACTTAGAGCACAGTGCCTATCTCGCTCTATCCTTATTATAGTGACACAGTTTTCTACTGCATCACACTGACGTCTAGCTGTGGACACCTCTGCACGGGCAGTCTCCAATTGCTCCTGTAGTCCTGCAAGTACTGCTTGATCATTGGCTCTAGCTTCTTGAGCTGCTGCCCTCTGCTGATCCACTTGCTCCATTTGGGCATGAAGAGTGCCCAAAGCTGCATAGGCTTGCCCCTTTCAGCATGGTCTTTTGCTTGTGCACACACTTCTTGAGCTTATGCTACGTGGCTTCAGCTCTCATGAGTTTGTCCATGTAGGTGGTGTATGATTCCTGCCAGAAATCCCTGGTGTCCTGGCGTGCACAAAACATCTTCATCACCGCAAACATTGCACTCATGGGACTAGAGCTATCTGCTCGCTCATCCCGATCTCTGATCAAAGCATTTTGGCTACATTGTTCCCAATTTGTGGTGGATGGATCCACCCAAGGAAACATACTCATGGCACTACCAGTAAGTGCATCCCCATGCTATTGGTAGATTTGCCTCAAAACCTCAAAGGCCACAACTTGGGCAGCCTCCCAGGGAGTCTTCCCTTCCGATTCTGCCTTCCACTCTTGCCAGAAGGGCAGTTGTGTGCGGGCTAGTATAGTGAGCCGCACCTCGTACCATGGCTGTCCTTCCAAGTACTCTTGAATCCAATGATAAAGGGGCAGTTCGTGGTACCCCGCAAAGTGTAGAACTCTCCACAACAGGGTAGGTGTTCTGAAAACCATCAGGAAATTCTCACATCCAACTGGTGCTGCCATATGTACCATCAACATGTACACTTTGTGAGACATGGCCATAATGGATAAGAGTTACATAACCGAGTAAGAAATTTATAAGGGGAGGACAATGTAATTATGTGAATGATAATTATCATGATGCATGCTCGTTCCGTATGTCCTCACAAACTTAGGAAAAAATTGTTTCTAACGGTAGACATGGTGGCATACATACGTTCTCTCATATATAGCGTAACTAGTCGAGCTACATGTTTCGTTGTTAGTGTACCTGCATAAAAGTTTCATTTCAGCCCAAACCCATAATGAAATATGCAGAATGTAAATTTAAATACTTCCATATATGTATACCCATACATATACTTCCGTATCAAGCTACCTGATAACAATTTAAACCCACAATTTAATATGCACCACATACACATGCAAGCATGCATACATAGCCATACCAAAGCTAACTCTCCCCGACCACACGCTCACATCTTGCGGTCATGCCACTCATCATCTTACCTTGGCGTAGAGGCATCTGATCCATACATTACCATTCAAGGGAATGGCATCCATACAATAGCACGCCATATGGACGACGAAGTAAAAACCCCCATGTTAGTACTTAAATAACCACCTAATAGTCCTTACTTTGGGCATAAGGAAAGTGGCACACTTTAGATTTCAAATATCTATTTATATAGCTATTAGTTGCTAGAGAAGGGTTTTTGGAAAACAAAAACTTTTGTTTTAAATACACATGTGACAATTAACGTTGAATCTTGCTCTGATGTCAGCTATCGCAGAACCGACCAATTTATAAGAGTACAAGTACAATGGCAGCCCACAAGCAGATGCACTATCATACTTGAACCCATATAAACCTGGTAGTCCATCGAGTACCACGACGGGTCTCGATAAACGATTTACAACAACCAAGATCGTACATGATTCAACATACATGTCACATATTACATAAAGTTCACAGATACATTTTCATCATCAGAGTTTGAAACCAAGTTATTACAAACTGAGTTTGATAGATAAAAGCGGAAGCAAATTAAGTTTGAAAGTAAAGTTTCCAACATAGTTTAATATAGTGCCAAAATAGGATCACAATCCACAAAAGCAAATAGAGGGATTAATAAAGAAGCTTGCCCAAGGCTTACTCCTCATCCACAGCGGGATAGAAGCAACTCTTGCAATAACCATGATACACAATGCCATCTACAACAATGAGAAAATAAAACCCTAAGTACGAGAAGATACTCAGCTAGACTTACCCATCATAAACCAGAAATAATTCGACTCCAAGGATTATGCAAGGCTGTATAAGTGGAGATAGCTTGACAACATTTTGCATAAAAGCGATTGACTCAGTTATACAATTATGATCCCTTTTATCAAGTTAATTATAACTATCCATCTCTAGATTAGCAACTATCCTATGCCAAATATGTGGTATAACAATTTAAATGCATACAATAGTAACCATAGCAGATATTGTAATTTCATATTCATTCAAACCATCATGTTCCATAACATAGTTACTACGATGTTGGGACTAGCCAAGTTTCTCACTATCCGGGAGAGACGGCGATTCAAATCAATTTGAACTAGCTGGGAATTTATTCCTAACACAAACCCAGGAATTCCATGTGAAGGCAGCCTTAGGTCACCTTTGGTACAACTCAGGTACATATTTCTCGGGTTCATACCGCGCTGCACAATTGGGGACAACTAGTTGCCAGGACGTTCAGGACTACCCTGCCCTTGGGCTCACGTCTAGCTCCCCACAAGGAGCGCACAACAGAATGAGGCTCGGCCTAAATTGAGCTACTCGGCTTTGTGGTCGGAAGGAGTCATCCAGCCAGCTAAATAATAGGCATACATTCAATCTTGTCAAAAGCGCCAACAACGGTACGGTCCTTAATCGGCATAGACAGAATCACATGAGTCAACTTACGCATAGACTCCACCTGGCCTTGATTTTCTTTTACCCCATTGTTCTATTCCACGATAGCAAATATAGCCAACCGTGCTCTGGTATCCACCTATATCTCACAGGTGATAGGAAATCACCTGGCTTCTACCGGTCTAAGCATGGCTAAGCATATACTCGATCCTAGACCTATACTGGGTTAAAGATAGTATTTCTGTATAAGGAATTCATATGCATCAAGTGGTTCCAATCAACTCTTATAACCTAATGCATCAATCATAAGAACTTAAGTAATCATTTGTAAAATATTGGGAGACTTAGAAAGCTCCGGGGCTTGCCTTTCAGAAAGGACATGGGGCAGTGATCAGGGCACTCCGAAAGCTCTTCAGGGTTCTGCTCCTCGCCTTCGGGAGCTATGGCTTGAGGATTCTCTGGCTGGTCCCCTTCCTCTACTTCATCGAACTCCAGCAACGTTATCTCTTCCTCCGATCCTAGATGCATGAAGATGGAATAAGGTATTGCGAATGCATATATGTTGATAAGTATAGTTGCATGATCAGTGATGAATGCATTCTTGTAAGTATTCTTAACAACATGTTGTTTCAGGAATAACAAGTGTATCATGTTTTACTGAGTAGGTGCACATCTCTTCTTAATTACTCTTTCAAACACTTTAGCAGTTCATGTACCACACTACAAAACAGCAGCTAATTGTTTTACTCATAACTGAAGTTCTACTCATCCAAATATGGTTATTTTGGACTTTCTGGAAATCTTATAAAATTGTATACAACTCTTATTTAATCACCAAAAGCTAATTCAAATTTATCTTAACCAAAACAGACGATCGATCCACTGCTATCCAGAAATTCCAAAGAACAAGCAATTCGGAAATACGAACTTTAAACCGCTGTAACTCCTAAACCCTTTGGCCTACTGTCCTAAAATTTTAACACAAGATATATGAAGAAGTTATCTACAACTTTGTTATAAACCATTTTTACTACAAACATCATTTTCACTCTGCAACACACTAAACTACAAAATCTGTCCGTAAACTCTTCCAATTCGCATTATAAAGCAACAATACTTCTACTTCATATAAATATTCAATTTTTTACAACATAAAGTCTACCAACAGTGCAAGCATACCAAATACACTCAAGAAAACATAATGGTAAAGCAAAAACTATTTATTTAAATGCCTTTATTATTTTACTTAGATACTTAGGTTAAATAATAAAGCTATACCAAATGTGCATCATAAATTCTAAAAAATTTATAGTGCCTTAGTTTCATGCTATTTTATCTAGTAAAGCATTCTATACAAAAAAGACAAGGCATAAATGCTTAAAATAGCATAAATGGAAAACCTTAATGAAAAGTGTCAAGCAACAGATTTTATATTTTTCTTAGCATCCTTATGGTACTAGGATAACCTCCTACAAATTTCATGAATATTGGATTCATAAATAATTTATACAAATTCATACAAGGATTACCTATTTATAAAAGAAAAATCTATAACTACAAATCTATACATGCACCGACCCTCAAATTTTTACCAGAGCTCACACATGTCAAGAATAGCTTACCACAAACATTTCATAATTTGTGGTGCACAGGAACTCTAGATATAAAATAAACAAATTTGCATGCATTCAAAAACACATTTCAAATTTCAATTTAAATCTTCCAAAAATTCTACTGTAAGTGTCAATCTTCTATTTTTCCTAAATACTACACTTCCTCAAGGACACAACAAAATTTATTCCACAATTTTTGAATCTACACAACTAGAGATATAAATATTACAAAACAGCATAAAATCTGGAATTTAAATGAACTATCCTACTCCCTACTGTCGCTGACCAGTGGGACCCACCTGACAGGGGACCCCACATGTCAGGGACACAGAACAGAGCAGCGGCGCTGCGCGATGCTCGCACGGCCAGAGCTCGTCGCCGGTTGTGACCTAGCGCATCGATTGGTCTACTTGGTTGGGCCTCTCATCGGCGCTAGCGACGAAGGCGGCGACCATGGCAGTATGGAGGAGTAGGACGGTAGCGCTACTCCGGTGGAGACCACAGCAAAGCAATCTAAAGTGCGGATGAGCTTCTACGGACTTAGGTGAACCTAGCGCACAAGGTTGCACGACCGATGGTGGAGGGAGGTGCTCCAACCACGGTGACGGGCGCGGCGGTGATGCTCCGGTGAGCTCACGCGCGGTGCTGGGGCTTACTGAGTGTGGTCAATGAGCATGGGTGGCTGTGGCGAGTCATAGGGGTGCTGGTGGAGCAGCTGCGGTGGTGAAGAAGCAGCGAGGGCGAGCTAGCGTCGACAATGGTGATGGCAGCGCTCGGTGCTGAGGCGGCTGCTACTGCGGGCGAGGAAGGAAGGCCGAGGAAATGGAATGGCGAGCGCGGGGCAGTGTAGGCGGGTGCTGGGAGTGAAGTAGTGCGCGTTGGCCCACCTTGGCCACACTGGGTAGGGCGCCAGTGACGCGCGGCCGTCGCTGGCCACCACGTGGTGCACGAGCCCTAACACCGGTCGGCCATCGAGATAGCGATTCAGTTCATTCAGTTAAGCAATGCAGTGCATGACAGTGGTTTTTCGTGGAGCTAGATCTTTGAAACCGTGAAGAAATAGCGCCAACGATCTAAACAAAAGTTGTAGCTCTATGTACCAGTTATAATTCATCTTAAATGATCAAGACCTAATTCTCAATGGTTAAGAAGTAATGTCATCTCAAAGGTGAGCTTGTCAGCACTGTCAGCTCCTAGGACTTAGAAAAATTGTTGTGTTGAAATTGTTGTTTTGCTGATTTTTGTGAGCCAAAATCAAGCATGTTAGGAGCTAAATCAGTCAATGACCCAAAAATAAAAGTTGTTCCTCTTACCAAACACTACAACTTTGCTTTAGTGACCACCTCCATGCAAGGTCTCTAGCACATAGTTCAAACTTGGTCAAACATGTTACATTCAAATGATGGTATACCTTCAAACTAAGGCTTAATGACCTATTTACCCCTAACCATGAATATCAAAGTTGTTCATAATGATACTCTAAACATGTTTAAGCTAATTGCAAGGTCACCCAATCATTTCATGCATTGGTCACTCATAGGGCTATCTAGGTTAACACATGAAATCTTACTTAAATGCTAGATCATGAAAGGTGACATTCATGAACAATGTTCCATTTGCCATCCTAAGTGTTGCTAATTTGTTTTTGTGACTCATATCAACCATCTACATGTATACACTCATGGTCATATGCCTATATACAAGGGAAACATGAAATAACAAGCAATGTTGCATATGTTTCAATCAAATGTTTCAATTGTAAATGCTTATTTATGAATGCTTGATGCTCATGCTCATGTTATGCGAGTCAAGTTATGCAAGGCTAACACCTAGGGTGTTACAAAAGCTATCAAATCACCCCATGGAATGCACCCGGATAGCCATTATCAGACTCACACCCGAAGTGATGGAGGAAACCCTGATTTGGATTGAGAAGACATCCTATTAACATCATCAACACCAACTTAACCTCAGAAAACACATTAGGATATGACAACTTAGTCCCCAATCCAAGCCACTTGATAATTGAATCAACTCAGCAAAGACAGCAAGTTACCGGACAGTCCACCCGCATTACCGGACCATCTGATAGAACTTAGATCAGCAGCAGAAAGTGAGAAATGAGTTGTTTGCCACTTAAGTGAGTGGGACCCTCATGTCAGCATGAGTTGGGATATTTCATCTACTAAAGCAACACCCTCTCACCCAATCTCTCACTCACCCATTCATTTACCACTCTCCCTCTCTCTCTACACCCTAAGAACAAGGATGAACCCTAGAACTAGAGAGAGAAAGGATTGGAAGGAAGATTGAAGAAAAAGAATAGGAAGGAAGCATCAGTACCACTCCATGAACACCATCAACATCTTTAATCTTGTTCATTGTGAGCTCAAGAAAGGTAGCTCTCATTTCTTGGATTCTCCAACAAATGCTTAAGTTTTGGTTGTGATGATGGATTGAAGGATTTCTTGCTAGTGGTGGTTAAATCATATGTAGAATAAGTCCAAGGAACCTTCACTTAGTTCAATCACTCAAGCATCTCATGGATTAATCTTTGATTCATCTTTTGGTGCATTGCAAGAGGATGCTCATAAGTGACCAATCCTTTTGGATGAAGAAGTAAGAGTGAGGAAAGCTTGGATCCTCAAGTTTTGGCTATGGAAGCTCACAAATCTCCAAGCTAAGGATTATATCTCTATCTCAAGGTTGTATCTTCATATCCTCATATCTCTAAGTTTGATCCTATACCTATAACCACACTAAGCAAAATAAGCTTCAAACCCAGCTAACTTAAGCCCAATGAGCCACCCAAGCTACCCAGAGACATCTTGCACATGCATAGGTTCTATCGACTATTTGACGGAGTGGCCGTTAGCTCCAAAAGACCACCCATTAGAGCCCTACCTTCTGTCAACCTGAGTTAATGGAGTATCCACGGTTTCACTAGAGTGTCCATTGATTTATAGGCTGAGTAACCCAGAAACCCCAAGATCTCCTAGTTCCTATTGGAGTGTCCATCACCTCCGATGGAGCATTCGCTAACCCTAGCCGAGTCAAACTAGACCCAATTCTCCTCGAAGCCCAACCCAATGGAGCGTCCGCCACCTTGGTCAGAGTGTCCGTCAAGTTAGCAGAGAGATGTGAGTTTGTTAATAAGCTTACCCAAGAGGTCAATGATACTAGGTTAGGCTTAGTTGCAAATAGTGCAATAGTAGAGCCACAGTTAGATGTCTCTTCGTAAGTTCCAAAGCAAACCCTTGCCTTCAAGTCCCCGTCGGTTATCCTCAATCCTGATATTTGTCTTCTTTCAGGAACCGAGTAGCGTGTGGATGTGTGTGAGTTGTCGTCTACAACTTTGAATTCATTCGAGTGGCAAACTAGGTAGGCACCCCACTATTATAAACCTTATTTTGGATACTTATTGTGTTTCATTATGAGTTATGAATTTCATGTAGTTTTGGTTAATAGCTTAATGATGTTTCACTAAGTTAGAACTACTCACTAATTGATTAGAGCCTTCACTAGATCAATGGGTTTGGTAATGCTTAATTGCTTACTTGCTTAGACAACGGTAGAAGTCGAGTATGAGAAGGGAACTCATGCTTGCGCATGTAGGATGCTACACCAGGATATTTAACTACTAAAATGAAGGAGGGCTATAACTTATTTATCTTCCCTAATCTTGATTAAGGACTTAACCTAATCTTGATAAATAAACTTGATGATTAATTTGGTAAATCTTGCTCAAGCGAGGGGTAGGTCACTGTGAGTATGTGTGGGATCTCAAGTGACATAGCTCGTGGAGCAGTTAAGTACCGTGCATTGGGATACTTGAGTCTGAGTAACCACCCATATAGACCACATGTCGCATATGGGGCAGCAAGCCTAGTACTAATTGCGATCGGTCTATCCATGAGACTGACAAGAAGGTGGAGTTGGTTAGTTGGTGGAAACACTAACCGGGCACTAGTCGAACCTTTCACGAGATATTCGAGCCAATTTAGGGAAAGGTTGGAAACTGTGAGGCAACCCTTATTCTTGGATCCGGAGTATGATGGTTAGTCCTGTATTTCCATGTGGATACAAGTTGTACATCTCTGTAGAGTTTAAAAAGCCTAAAGTCCCTCAGAACGGAACCTTTTGGTTGTTCCTACTTTCTATACCCATGGTAGTGATAATGATGAAACTGAATGATGATATGTTTTACAAATGTTGATTACTCTTTTGGATTTTGTACTTCATTAATGTTAATACCTTTAACAACGAGATCATGATCACATCATTTAAAAAACACCATTGCTTTTCAACAAATATACAAATGCCCGATAATACCCTTGCATGCACCAAATATATATATGTTGGAATTAAGTCCTGTGAGTATGAAATGTACTCATGGTGCTGTCGTTAAGTTGTTTTGTAGGTGTTTGTTGCCTTGGTGGATGTGAGGTAATGCTCTATTCAGCGTTGCATAGTAGACCTTTGAATGAGCAAATCCAAGATGAGCTATGAGTTAACTCTCAATAAGTTCTGAGAGATTAAGGGCAGAGTTGAACCTAGAGGGAGAAACTAAAATTGTGTATACTCTCTGTGTCATGTATCTTTATGTAATTATAATAATCTTGATAGTTGGGCATGATGTTGGGCGTTATATATGTTGGTTTGTCATATGGGGTGTTTTGTGTCACTTGACCATTATAAAGATCCTGAAGAGAAGGTGTAGATGGCACACTCCTAAGGGGCCTCATGAATCAGTGATGACCCCCCACGACACTCCCCTTCCTCCTCTGGATCTGAGAGACATGGCATTGGCTAGGGTTTTAGTGACCTCTGTGGTCCTATTTCCTTCTCCCTCTGGCAACCTTGAAAGGGATGGGCCTAGGGCTAGAGCAGCCTACACCTCGAACCCATCCCCTTGCTATTTTGTACACCTTTTTTGCTGTTTCTCCATGTTGTACGAGGGATTTTTGGTGTTGTAATGGATGATTTTCTATGTTGTAATAGGTGATTTCATGTGTTGCAGAAAGAGAGTTCTAATATTGGGATTGTTGCAATAGGGGATCTTAATTGTTGAAATTACCTTTTCCAAATGTTGCAGCTCTAAAAGGTAATTTTTGAGATGTTCCCATTTCCATGTTTCATGGTTGATTTTTGCGACATTGTAGTACTACTGTTTCAGATGTTGTAGTACAAATTTTTCAATGTTGCATTACATAATTTCCTATGTTGTAGTATATTTTTTCATTGTTGCACTACATAGTTTTGTGATGTTGCAGTACCCGATGTTGAACTATATTTTTTGTGATGTTGGAGAATGGGGCACGGTGGAGGATAGGGGGCGCTGCGCGGATGGTGGCACGGTAGGGGAATGGGCCACCGCGATGGGCGTGGGTGGACGCTCTCGCTCGTATCGCTCTGAATCAAATCATTACATTGTAGGTGGTTGGTCGGGATTGAATCGTTATGTTAGAGGGTCTGAATCAGATGGTTCCTGAATTGAATCGTTACGTTACAGGTGGTTGGTCGAGATTGAATCTTTACGTTATAGGCTCTGAATTGAACGGTTCCTGGTAAGTGCATCGGGATTGAATCGAACGGTGTCGAGGTGCATTCGGATGCGCGCTTGCGCCAGGCGTCTGGGGCGCTAGGTGCGTCATATTAACAATGGTCTCTAGCGAGTTGCCGGGAGCTGTTTAATTTAATGAAACATATGCTTTCCTTTTTTAAAAAATCATCCCTTTCCAAAATTATTTTCCACAATCTCTGAAGTATCTCGACTCCAATCAAACATCTTTTGTTTTGGAAGGTTCCAAGGTTGCACAATCCAAACCAACATCTCTCATTTTCTATGATATTGCATGAGATACAACTTTGGACTAAAACCTAAATTCCAAAGCTATCAAATGGTCCATCCGAACTTTAATTTAGAAAACTTCTATGATAAATTTGTGAGAAGCGAGATGTTGAGAATTTTATCTTAAATGGACTTGAGAGTCATTTCACTTGTCGAACAAACAACCAAGCAACTATAGTCACAAATGAGATGAGAGGACAACAAAGATCCAAGAATCCAAATATTTTGAAAATCTGCTACACATGAGCATCTATTAGCACTACGCTTACACAATGTCGACCACTCACCCCTTGTACTTTGGAGTGAGCACTATATGAACTTATGCTTGAACATAAAGGCAATCTAGCTATACTAAGCATATAATCAAAGTAGACGATGAACATGATAACTAGGAACATGAATAATATTAAGAACAATGTCGAATCAATTTGTAGCAAACACATGAATAATGAAAGATACAAAAGAAGATACAAGGGGCTATACCAAGCCACACTCTTAACAAGATTAGGAATCCAAGTGAAGTTTGCCTCCCTCTTATGCCCTAGAATATGGTAGAGCTTTGAGGATGATTAGTGTTTCTAACTTCTTGACTAAATGACTTGATTAGGGCTATTAATGCCAGGGGGTGATAGGGGCTGGTATATATAGGAAAGAGCATCAATCCTAAGCCCTCAGATCAAACCAACTTGAAAGAATAGTGTAGATGCAAACCCTAAGGATGTAGAGAATCGACGTAGGAAGGAGGAGCTACAATGTGGGCCTAGGGGGCTGGCCGACCTGCAGATGGGGCTGGTCGGCCCCACCTATCTACCTCTCACAGTCTTCTTGGGTGGTTTGCCTTCTAGTGTCCTCTGGAACCTTCTAGAGTTGTTTTCATCGTGGATAAGCGCGATTAATTCTGACATTTGGGTCCACCTTGATAGTTTTCTAGATAAACCCAGCAGAAAACACAAATTCACCAAAACTTGTGGAATTTGTTAGTTTAAACCCCTAAACCTATGTTGGTAATTATTTTCATGCATTATATAAATTATATTGATGGTTTATATTGGTTGTTTACTACCATCAATAGTGCTCCATCTCCAGCTGGAAGGACGCCACCACATTCTAGATCCCGAAGGCAGGTCTGGAAGGTAGTACAAGAAGCGCTCGGGTAGTGGAGCACCTTGCTAGTGGCAATATGGTGATGGATGTTGGCCAGCATGTAGAACATCTAGCGCCGGTTTGACATGGTGGGGTTTAGGCCTAGATCGCCTCAGATCTACCAGGCCAAGACCTTGAGATCTGCTCCAAAGAGGCCGGCAAAGAGGGCAACATCGGGGGCTTGCTTCCCACTAGCATAGCCTTGTTGATCAGGTGGAGCTCGTCATAGCAGTTGGCGACATAGGCCAGGCTCCCAAAGTTGAGGACCTAGCTTGGAGCAAAGGCACCAACCATGACGAAGAACTCATCAAGGAAGTAAACGTCATCATCTAGGGTGGCGCTGCCTGCTCTAGCGATGAGGCGGGTGGCTTTAGCCACCATTGAGCTAGAATCACACTTGATGTGCACCCCTACCTACCACGCCAGCTATCATGGGGTTGAAATCATGGCAAGCATTGTTGTTTGTGGTACTATCGGAGTGTGTGTCTCCGGTGGCTTAGGTGGACTCAAGAACACAAGAATCATAGAGGGAACACAACGGTTTATCCTAGTTTGGTCAATCGGTGCCCTACATCCACCAGGTAATGATCCTTATACTCAAGAGGACCCAAAATCTAGGGGGTTACAATAGAGTGTAAAGGAGAAAGAGAGAGATTTGGTAGGGATCACTCGATGCTTATCCTAGGGATGCCTCATCGCTAGTGGAACCTCCCCCCTCACCAGAGAGGACGAAGACAATGGGTGCGGTGGAGGAGCTCTTGGTGCCCCTCTCTGGGTTGCTCTACTCTCAGTGCAGAGCTCGAGTGGAATGATGAGGACTCGAATGATTTGTCTCGAATCATCCTCCCCCTCTTAGGATCCAACCTCCCCCTTATATCTCGAGGTAGGTTGGGTACATGATGATTTAGGGGAGTTGAGCCTATGGTCTACATGTGCTAGAGTCCAGGAGAATCTTGTAGTAGCGCTGTGTGGACCATGGCGATGTTGTGGAGCCAAAGAAGCACTACTATAGATTGATTTATCACTGTCGCCACTTTCACTACCATAGCGATAGAAGCAACGATGTTATACTTCCACCGCCGGTTGGACCGATAGGGAGGCTTCCTAAGGAAGGAAATCGGTAGTTAGGAGTTGAGCCTATGGTGTACATGCGCTAGAGTCCAGGAGGGTCTTGTAGCAACGCCGTGTGGACTATGGCGATGTTGTGGAGCCAAAGAAGCACTACTACAGATTGATTTATCACTGTCACCACTTTCACTACCGTAGCGATAGAAGCAACGATGTTATACTTCCACCGCCGGTTGGACCGATAGGGAGGCCTCCTAAGGAAGGAAATTGGTAGTTAAAATTTCTACCACCCATAGGTTAACAATAGACGCGGCAGTGGTATTTTCTCGAGCTTATGAAATGCCAAGCCAACTAGGATAGGTGTTATGGTAGCCGGCCCTACATGACCGTTTGGTGTACTAATAGTAGTAAATTCAGCGTGAGTTATTTTCCCATTTCCCAACTACCCACAACACAGTTGCATCACCATTACTTCCACTTCTCCATCTTCAAGGTTGGCGCATTATTCGTCTCTCACAATTTGTGAGAGCCATTACACGCCTCGTGCCGCGACGCTACCAGATCCAAAGGCAAGGGTAATTCTTTCATACTTGACTGATGGATCTTTGTTGAATCCTTTTCCTTTTTAGTGATATCATTACTAAGGAAGCGCTCATCCTACTTCACACTAATGATCAAAGGCTCTTCGAAATGGAGGCAGCCCCCAACAAAGGAACACACTGGCCAGCCTCATCATAGAGGATGTTGTTCTAGAGATCCTCCACTTCCTCCTCGCCTGCTCCTTGTTCTACTGCAAATGTGTCTATCGCTCCTAGAACCGTCTCATCTCCAACAATCATAAGGTGCTGGCCCTGACTATGTCTGGCTTGTTCTACGATAGTGAGAAAGGTGTGTGAAACTTCACCAGCATCACCGGTGAATGCCCTAACTTGTCCTTCTTGCCCTCCCCATTGACAAAGTAGCTATCTTAGATTGCTGCAATGGCCTCATCCTTTGCTTGTGCATTGAGGCTGCTAGATCCCGCTATGCCATCTACAATCTGGCAACCAAGAATTTGTGGGTACTGTCACCTAGCATCCATGCTGTTGGTCACACTTGATTGGGGTTTGATCCGATAGCCTCCTCGCACTTCCATGTGATTGAATTTGTTGAGGAGGATGCTAAGTGCCTAGGTGTGGAGATCTACTCATCTCAAACTATAGCATGGTTCTATAAGGAATGTGAATGGGGCCAGGACATTGATGATGTGATACGTTCAAGATTAGCAAGTGTGTTTCTTAACGGTTGTCTACACATTATGGGGTACTCTCTAATACTTGTGGATATGGAGGGAAAGACATGGAGGAAAATTCCTAGGCGTCATGGTACTCTACCGTCCATCCATCAAGCTCAGGGTCACTTGTGTGTATGTACTATTGGTGGTGTTGGTGGCCATAATATGTCCCAGCTTTCTGTCTAGATTCTTGAAGACTATGCTACTAATAAATGGACATTAAAGCATACTATCACCACACTGAAGGTGTTTGGAAAAACTAATATTCAATTTGGTTATGTGGATTATGATTTGAACTATACAACGATTACAGTTCACCCAGAATGGAATTTGATTTTCTTTGTTGGGGCGGAAAGAACAATCATCATGTATGACATGGACTAAAGAAAAGTTCATGTCATCCCTACCAGTTTTGACCGTAGCTATGGTATATGTAACGTCCTATCACAGTTCATGAGTAGACCTTACTTTCTTCCTTACGTTCCCTTGTTCTTGTTCTTGGAGTCATTAGCGGAGCAGTGAATAAAGCTTCATTTGATGTATTTCTGTGTCATGACATGTTCAAATGGACCAATGTTGTTTGATTGTCTATGGCCATGTTAATTTCATCTAGGATGGATGTTGTCATTATTGTAGCTAAACTAGCTTGCCATCTTTGTTGTGTTTGCAAATTGGTTTATTTCTCTGGTGTGAACAATATGTTATGGTGGTGTTACAGCTCCTGTCACCATTTCATACAGTGATTAAGCATTTGTGTGACATCGCCCTACTCTAAGAGGAGGAAGGCCTGCATGATAATGAAGAAGGAATACACACTGTAGTAGTAGAATACTTATATTGATTTCTAATGTTATGGGTACATAGGGAATGCTGATGAGGGCACTCCAAAATACTACACAAAAATGACACCTCAAAAGTACTACAATGCACCCACGTTATAGATGTGCCTCATTGGGTACTGTTATAGATGAGGAACAAAATGTGACAGGGAATCAAATGGTCTATGCCGTCTTCTCTGCTCCATCGACCATGTGACTCACGTAGGTGGCCGTGGATGTCATGGACCTTGACCGTTGCCTTCCCTGCTCATGTCTTATCATACGCTTGAGTACACATCGTAATTAAGTCTAGTTTTAGATGAGGATGAAATGTGGCAAGGAATCAAATGTGCTAGTGAATCTAAACCGCATCGTGTTCACCGCTCCATCGCCTAGACTCGTGTGAGTGGTCATAGATGTCATAGACCTTGACTATTGCCTTACCTACATGCATCTTGAGGTGGGGCTATTTAAGCCAAGGTAAGGGGAGCCTATATGCCAAACTCCAATCCTTATTCCTCCGGTAGCATTAGAAAAACCAAAGAAAACCTTGAGTTGCACGTAGTCTCCCATCGCCATGGCCCCCTCGTCCTGCATTGACTCTAGCGCCACTGGGATAAGGCCTTCAAGACCAGCTTCCGCCAACACCTATGCGCGGCTATATGTCTGCTTGTTTCCTCAGTGTTAGTGGAGGCTTTGCAAAGATAGGGAAGAAAGCATGCTTCCATGGATCTTCATCTTGATGTTGATGCAAACTTCATCCACATCACAAATGTAGATACGATGGTGTAACAAGGGAGTGCTTGAAGATGTGATGGTGCAAGGGAACGCTTGTTTTCATTCCTTCTCCTCATGCTTTCCGCTACAACCCTTGCCTATGGGTTGATGCAAGTGGAAGCTTTGCGAGGTGGGTGTCGCGTCGACTCTCTTCATTGGCCGTCGTTATTTGGTGCTAACATCTTTGTAGGACCCATTCACCACTACCTATAGCCTTCACTGCCGCCTATAGATGGTGTGGATGGTAACACTTTCATGTTAATTTCCATGCCCATATGTGAGTCTTGCATGTATCATTTCATTTTTTAACATTTGCATTTGTAGACATATTATTTCTTTGATTGACTGTTGCCTTCCCCGCTTGTGTTGTATCATATACTGTACCATTGTATAAGTTGCTATTGTCATGCAACTCACATTCCTATTTTTATTCTATGCATTAATTAAGGAAAAGCAATAGGAAATTAAAAGCTGTAGAATACACTATATTTGAGGACAAATTTCAAATGCCAGAATACACTACATTTCAAGATGGAGGGAGTAATTCACTCTCGCACGTAAAGAGTGAATTACTAGTCTCTTATTCCAAATTCCCATTCGAAAAATGGATTTCTTGGCGAAGCCTATAGTCCTCACTGCAATATAGAGCCCTAAGTTCCCATTCATCTACAATATTGCCGTAGATGCCGCCTGCGCACGGAAGATCGCCATACAACTATGCCAGCGGCGGTAACGACAACATGCCCCACGTTGATTGGTAGATCAGTTTGACGGCCGGGCGATGGCACAACACACACCCATTATGGCTTAGCCACCTACTCATTGGTCCATCGCCACCGATTGTGATCCTTCCTCGCCCTTAACCTATCTCATGTACAACCTCATAGTGTCATCATCGCCGATAGCACCATTGTGCCTATAGAGCAATAGGGTGACCAGATACACCGCCAGATTGTGCCTGCCATCGGTGGCATGGGTGAGATCGTTGAGGCATGGCCAGGGGCTGTGGTTTTCCTTGAATAACATTCATATCCTAGTGAAGAAGCAAGCCTCTAGGTTGTGGAGTTGGGTTAGGCTAGCTAGGAGGGCTTCGTAGTTGATGGGGTCATCCCATGTCGTCCTGCATCTGAACCAAACTAGTGATAGACACCGATCAATGGCGAGGTTGCCGTAGATGTGGCACATGGACGAGCAGGTCACCCGTAGGCTGCGGAGGTCATCCATGGGTCGCTCCAAGGTTGTAGTGAGGTGGCCAGTGATCTCAATGGCTAGGTCGATAGGGAGCGCTGTCAGCGATGTGGGGTGCCGCCTCACCACCATGATTGCCGAAATCGATGTCGTGTAATGTGGAGCGTGACGAGGCCAACCGAGGGCTCATGTGGTGGCATGGATGGAGCTATGGTGTGCGTACATTGATTGAGGAGGAGGTGGGGGTGGCAGTCGAGTGGGGGCTAAATACCCTCTACGAAGTGGCGTGGGAACTCACAACTAGCCACATGGTGCAGTCAAGTTTCTCCATCCAACTTCCAATGCCGTTCTAGGAGAAGCGTGCTCCACTAAGATCATGTGGGAGACGTGGCCTATTTAATGAAAATGAAAGTCCCACTGAGACTGGCCTTTAGATGAGTATGAAATGTGCAAGTGAATGTAAACCACCTCGTTTTCCACTTCCCATCATCTTCACCACGCCGTCGCTCATGACCCGCGTGGGTGACCACACATGTCATGGATCTTGATGGTTCCTTCCCCACTCGTGTCTTGAGGTGGGGCTATTTAAGCAAAGGTAAGGTGAGCCTCTTAAGCACACTCTGGTCCCAACCTTCTTCCTCCCTTACCATCAGACAAACCAGGGAAACCCTTTAGTTGCTCCAAGTCTCCCATCACCATGGCTGCCCTAGACGTCCATCGACTCCGGCACTGCTAGGAGAAAGCCTTCAAGATCAGCTTCCACCATCACCTGGACATGGCTATGTCCACTCATCCTGGGTGTTAGAGGATGTTTCACAAAGGTATTGAGGAACACCTCCATGGTACGGTCCTACTACTGAGCGATGTCCACGGTTAGAGCATGTGGAATCAAAACCATGGAGAGCTTTCGTTGGAGCAAGGGCCCTAGCGCTAGTGGATCTTTCAAAGCTTTCACTGGAACAAGGGCCCAAGCATCATCTAGATTGCATTCGTGAGCTAGAGCAGTTCTGGCTCACAAATGCAATCCAGATGTGGGAATAGATATCCTCGTTGCTCTACTTCTCTTCTTCCCACCTAGGGGTATGTTAGAGAAAGTTTCATGAAGATGTTCCCCATCTCCATTCTCTCATTTAGTCAGGTATGGGTTAAGGAGATAGATGCAAATGGAAGAATGTTGTTACATCTAGATCAATCATTGATTGAACATATTAAGGAGATATAGATGCAAATGACCCTTATCCAAAGCAAAGCAAGGTATGAGGATCGTTGTAATGCCATATTTCCTAGACCCAGAGATTGTATGTTGGGTATAAGATATTAATGAAATCTCTTGATTTATTATTGAATGTTGGACTTAGTTCTAGTTTATTTCATACTTAATCTAACATTTTTCTAGTTATAATCAGGTAGAACGAGTGATAGTTTACAATCAGGTAGAACGATTGACGCCCTCAACCAGGCAGTAGTCACTGTCGTCTGTGGCTATGGTGGGGTGGTGGATCCTGGAACATCTTCATAGGACCCATTCACCACCGTTGGTAGCCTTCACCGTTGCCTAAATACATACGGTTTGGATGGTAACACTTTCATCAATTTCCAAGCCTACGCATGGAGTCCCGCACATTTTTACAAAGTTGTGCACAATTTCCATTCCCGTGTCTAAAATAGTTGCTTACAAAGCATGCTCCCCACCCTATGTAGTTGCTTACAAAGCATGCTCCCCACCCTATGTCTTTCTCCTTGCCCATAGCTTTTATTCCTCATCGTCGCTCCTTGCTCCCTAGTGCTGAACTACATGATTGCCCCTACTCAGTGGGGTGCAAGCCACCACTCACCGCTAACAATCTAGAACCCCACTCCAGTATGCCTCACTAGCAAGGGCCCACATAGATCTATCGATTGACTAGGCTGGTACTCATCACCGCCTTGGCCGCTCCAGCTCAATCCCACAAGATCCAAAGGCAATGGTAATGCTTTCGCACTTTCCTCCATCTTTCTTAGGGTTTTCCCCTCTTCACACATCTGAGGACGAAAGCAAGCTTCCATCTGTTTACTAAGGAGCTCACAATCCAATCTCCACAGGTGCTCCTTCCCTGATTTAGGCCACAACGCCACCGCTTTGATCACCAGACCTACTCCACCAGATCCTAGTTAAGAACTTAAGATGGAGAAGGAGGCCCCCAACAAGAGGAATGAAGTGGCTGTCCTCATAGACCATGTCTTTGTCCTCAACCTCCAATGCCTCACCACCCACTCCTTGTGTAGCTACAAGTATGTCTGTCGCTCTTGGAACCACCTCATCTCTGAATCCAAGTACCATAAGGAGCAGCCCCAGATTATCACTAGATTCTTCTATCGTAGCTAGAAAGGCAAACTCAACTTCACCAGCATCAATGGTGAATACCCCTCCTTGACCTTCTTGGCCTTCCCCATTCAGGATGTTGTGATATTAGATTGCTGCCGTGGGCTCATCCTCTACTGGTGCGTTGGGTTTCGCTATGTTGTCTATAATCCAGTGACTAACAAATGGTGGTTACTGCCGAATAACAACTATTGTCTTGGTTCAGTTCGCTTGGGGTTCGATCCGACAGTCTCCTCGCACTTCCATGTGATTGAATATTGGAAGAAGTGGGTGGGTGAGTCCATAGGTGTGAGCATCTACTCATCTAAGAGTGCAGCATGGATGTTTATGGAATCTAAATGCGGCAAGGGTGTTGTATGCATATATTTGACAAGTGTGTTCCTTAATGGTTCTATGCACTCACTGGAGTTGTCCCAAATAGTTATTGTTGATATGCAGGAAAGACATGGAGGAAAATTAGTAGGCCGCATGGTGAAGCAATCTCCATCCATGAAGCTCAGGGTCAGTTGTGTTTATGTACTGCTAGTATGTTCAGGAAGTATAAGCTTTCATTCTAGATCCTAGAAGACTATGGTATTGATAACTGGACATTAAAGCATACGGTAACCATGCAAGAGATATTTGGATGGGACAATATTCAATTTGGTTACGATGTTTGCAATGCGGACTACAAAGTGATTGCAGTTCACTTGGAATGGAATTTGATTTTCCTTGTTGGCGAGGACAGAACATTGATCGCATATCATAGGAACCTCAAAAAAGTTCTTATCCTCCCTGCCTAGGTCTTGCGGTGTCCTAGACCTACTTAGAGGCTATGTTTAGAGGGACCTCACTATCTTCCTTATGTTCCATTGTTCATGAAGTCAGTAGGAGAGCAGTAAAGTTGCATATGCTATTCTTTCTTTAGGTAGGGAGTTGTTTTGATTCTATATACAGTCCAATTTTTCCTTGGTAACTAAAGCACTTGTATGTTGAATATTATTAATGTTGTTGCTTTATGTAGGTTGTGGAGTCTGAGTGCTTTTGAACGATTTTCTTGCAATGGCTAAGGGAGGAAGAAGAGGGTTCCATGGTGCACAGGCTACCAAGGTGAAGGAAACTTTGCCTTGCAAGCAGGAGTGCCAATCTGAAGGAGCAGAGCACATCTACCTCATTTCTATTATGTAAGTCTATAGGGAGAAGAACCTTTATTCTCCTATTTATGTACCGCTTGTGTTAATTCTTGAGTTTGACACAGTTGTTATGTTAGTGTTGCTTGTTTTTATAAAAAGTACTCTTGGTTGTGGACATGATGAATGCTGTGTAATGATTATATATGTATGGTGTGTTTAGTAAGATATTAAGGCCTAGCCGAATTAGTAAATAAATTGTGAAAACCGGATTCAATTCTGTCACCATCGGATGTAAAGGCCGTTGTTGTTTTATCATCACCACCGCTATTCATCTCATGCGTTAGAGGTCAATAGTGTATCACTACCAAATGGCTTAGTAACCCAACACCGACTAAAGAATCTTCAGAAGCAGATCATACTGCAACGCGACGGTGACCATTACTTATGACTAGGTGTTTCATACGGTGAAGTGATGGTGATGTCTACCTAGACACAGATGCATCAGCCACCAAAGCAATGGTGAACACACACTGCACACAATTGGCTCGTTGTGCAAGGCGACTGTGATCCTGATCATTGGCCAAAACGACGGTATTAGTGTACACCCACATGGGTGGTTCATGGTACAATGTGATGGAAACAATGACCTGATCACGGATGGATCATAATCCAACACAGCGGTGTAAGTGTACACCCACATAGGCGGGTCGTGCTCTAATGCAATGGAAACAATGACCTGATCATGGATGGATCATATGCTAATACGGCGGTGTTAGTGTATACCCACACAACCAGGTCGTGCTCCAATGTGACGGAAGTAAGGACCTTAGCATGGATGGATCATAAGCCAATATGGTGGTGTTAGTGTACACCACAGTCGGTCTCAGATGTAGCAGAACCGACCAATTTATAAGAGCACAAGTACAATGGCACCCCGCAAGCGGTCACACTATCATACTTGAGCCCATATAAACCCGGTAGTCTGTCGAGTAACACGAAGGGTCTCGATTCAACCAACATACGACCAAGATCGTACATGATTCAGCATACATGTCACCCATTACATAAAGTTCACAAATATAGTTCCATACATCAGAGTATGATTAAAAGTTATTACAAACCAAGTTTAGGTAAAATAGTAGCGGAAGCCAATTAAAAGTTTGAAACCAACATCTGCAACATTGTTTAAATATAGTGCCAGCTCATGATCACACTTCCACAAAAGCATAAGAGAGGGATTAATAAAAGATGCTTGCCCAGGGCTTACTCCTCGTCCACGGCAGAACAGAAGCAGTTCTTGAAATAGCCATGATAAACTATACCATCTACAACAATGGGAATAAACACCTGAGTACGAGAAGGTACTCAGCTAGACTTACCCGTCATAAACCAAAAATAATGTGACTCCAAGGATTTTGCAAGGCTTAATAAGTGGAGCTAGCTTGACAACATTTTGCAGAAAAAGCCACTAATTCAGCTATACATTCTATAATTCAGTCATCAAGTTAATTATAGCTATTCATCTCTAGATTAGCAACTAACCTATGCCAAACTTGTGGTATATCATTTGGTATCATATAGTAGTAACCATAGCCAGTATAATAATTCCATGTTCATCCGAACCTTCATATTCCATAACACAGTTACTAAGATGAAGGGGCTCCGCCAAGTTTGTCACTATCCGAGAGAGACGGCGATTCGAATCGATTGCAACTAGCTGGACAGTATTCCTAACACAAACCTAGTTCTACCAGCCACGGTAGCCTTAGGTCACCTTTGGTACAACTCAGGTCCATATTTTGTGGATTCGATCAGCGCCGCACAATCAGGGGTGACTAGCTACCAAGACAATCAAGATTACCCTGCCCTTGGGCTCATGTCTGGCTCTCTGCACATCCTTACTACCATCCACAGTGTGCACTCTTATAGAGCAGGGCTCGGCCTAAGTTGAGCTACTCGGCTTCATGGTCAAAACGAGTTATCCGGCCAGCTAAGTGAGAGGCATGCGTTCAAAATGACAAGAGGGCCTCCAATGGTACGGTCCTTATCAACATAGATGGAATCAGATGAGTCAACCCACACATAGACTCCACTCGGCCTCCAGTTACATTATCCCATAGTTCTTTTCCACGATATCCATCTATATCTCGCAGGTGACAAGAAATCACCCGACTTCTACCGGTCTAAGCATGGCTAAGCATATATTTGATCCTAGACCTACATAGGGTTTAAAGTATATATCTGGACAAGGTAGTTCTATGCATCAAGTGTTTCCAATCAACTCTTATAACCTAATACATCAAACCTAAAGGACTCAAGTGATATTTTGTAAAACATAGGAGACTTAGAATGCTCTAGGGCTTGCCTTTGAGGAAAGAGGTTGGCCTACGATCCGGGCACTCAGGGAAGTCCTCAAGAGTTTGCTCCTCTCCTTCTAGAGCTACAGCCTAAGGTGTCTCCTGCTGTTCCTCCTCTTCTTCTTTGTTGAACTCCAAAAGAGTTATCCCCTCGGATGATCCTATATGCATGATCATGGAATAAGATATTGTGGATGCATATATAATGACATGCATGATATGGTGGGGTATGATGAAATACATTCTTATAGGTGTTTTCAATAGTATTGTATTAAGGCGATAACAAGTTATATCTTATTTTACTGAGTATGTACATATCTCTTCTCTAGTAACTAAACAAATTCTCATCTAAGCAATTTTCTAAACAGCAAGACAACAACCACTTGTTTTGATCATAACTAGAGTTATACACATCAAAATAATATGGTTGTAGACTTTATAGAAAGCTTATAAAATTGCCTACAAGTTGCTTTTAATCATATTAATGTGATTCTGCAGTTATCTTGGTCAAAAAAATCAATCTTTCAGATCTATCTAGAGTGCAAGCATTTCTGACAATAGACTTCTAATAGCCATAATTCTCGAATTATAAGGCCTATTACTATGAAAATTTAACACCAGGTAGATAAGTAAGTTATCTACAACTTTGTTATTAACAAGTTCCATAGAAAATGTCATTATCATTGTGAACTTATCACCACAACAGACTATATATGCAGCCATCTAGTTGAATTATAAAGCAATAATTAATTGGTTGCCTATAAACAAATACTTCTAAGCCTACTAACAGTATCAATAAATTATATGCATCACACACACCACATAAAACATCATGGTTATGCCTAACTAACTTATTTATATTCATTTATTAATTTCCTTAGATAATAAGGAGATTTACAGAGTAAATATTTCCATTGCTCAATAAATTATAATAAAATTACAGTATCCTACAAATGACCCTAATAGTCTATTGTACAAATTTTATGCCATTTGGATAGGTATAACTACCACTACAAAAATGACATGTTACATATGCTTATTTTAGCAAAAATAGTTTAGCATAGTAAAAAGTGTCAAGCAATAGATTTAATATTTTTTCCTTTTATCCTAGCATGAGAATACTATGTAAAATTTTTTATAATCATATGTTATCTATTTTTACCCCATTTAATTTCACTACAAACTTGTAATTAATTAGGATTAAGTATGAAGACCATACTTCAAGTGTGTCAACTATAGGTTTAGTATTTTTCCTAGCTAGAGCATGTCAACATAAGACCAACAAAATTGTAATCACAATTTTATCAGCTTCCTAGCTCAAGTTATGCATTTTACAAGATATAAACTACTTTAAAAGCACTTATCTTGCTCAATTTAATTCTCCTAGAAAAAAATACCCTAAACAGTAGATTTCATATTTTTATCAAATAGAACAGTTCATGATAAATCCAAAAAAAATTAGTTCACCCCATTTGGACATTCCTAGCTCCAATTATAAATTTTTGAAGTTTGCATTCAAATCTGTGAAAATAAATCCAGAAAAACATTTCAAATATTGACTGACAGCTGGGACCCGCGGGTCAACGGGACCCACCTATTAGCGACACACAGAGTAGGGGCACGGCTTGACCGGCAAAAAGCTCACCGACGGTGAGGTCTCCGGTGGTAGCGTCATCACCACCACACTCGTCTCATTGTTATGCTTCGACTGGTACCCTAGGTTAGCTCAGAGACTCATCGAAGCTAGACTAGCGGCAGCCATGGCAGCTCGATGGCAGTGCGTGGTGGTGCTCCGGCCATCTTCGGCCATGACAAGCTTGGGTGAGCACAACTATGACTCAAGGGTGACCTAGCGGAGCTCCATGGTTCAGAGTGGGGGTTCATGGTAGCGCCAGTGAGGCATGGTCGCGTGCATGGCGACACGGCAGTGCGAGCATGGCGGTGGCACTATGATGTTCCGTTGGGAAAGGTGACGCAAGCATGCATTAGACTTCCCTGTGAGCTTCACCGTCATAAGGCTAAACCCTAATGCCTAAATGCAAGAGAGAACAGTGACGAGACAAGTGTGGCCACGGTGACATGCATGACGGCGGCGCTCTTGGCTCACGGTGGTGCGGCTCACGTTCCAGCATCGACAATGCGGTAACGACTCAAGGAGCTATGGCTTTAGCTTCTAGGGTCTATAGTGAAGATGAACTAAGAGAGAGAGGTCTGAGAGGCATTGGTTGGGGCTAACCACGAGCGAGCTCAAGCTCAGCGAGAATAATGGTGGTCACAGTGACGTAGCGGCCCGATGGCCCTCACCTTAGCATGGGAGTTGGCAATGGTGGGTCGGCAAGGTGGAGCTATGGGTGTGAGGGATTAAGCAGTAGGGCTACGTGAACGGCGAGCGCTGTCGGCAGAGGCGTGACGGTGACGTTGCTGTTGACCTGCTGTGTTGCTCCGTTCTAGAGCGGCGTGTGGGCGAGAGAGGAAGCGAGAGCGAGAGTCAGTGTGTGGGTGCATGGAGAGCTAGGTGCTCTCCCTTTTGGCATGGCAGGGCGGGCCGATGTCGGCAGACAGCCACCACACGGCGTGCACAGCCTGCGTCAGTCAGCCACAACGCGCGGTGATTTGAATAGGCAGAGGCCGATTTAGTCCATCTAATAGTTGATTTTCAAACCTCCAAATCTCCCAAACCGTGTTGAATTTTGGCAAACCATCCTCACCACTTTGTAGAGCTACATGAGTACTAAAAAAAATGCTTAGAGGAGTTTTGCCTAATTCCCAATGGTTTGCAAACTAAAAATCACCAAAGATGGCTACACGAAAACTGTGAACCGTTTAAGAGAATTTTCTAAGTTCCCAAAATAGTAACAAGTTGAATTTTGTGAGCTCTATTTAACTAAATTAGGCACTAAATTAATTCATGACCCTTAAACAAAGTTTGTTCTACATGACATGAACTACAACTTTTATTTAGGTCACACAACCATGCAAACAATCTAAGCTACTGTTCAACTTTAGCCAAATTGGCATCATGAAAATGGCATTTCAAATGAAACCAACTCTTAGAAGCAAATTTGGTCTATGTCATGAATATAAACATTGTTCCATTTATCATCCTAGATGTGTCTAAGGTGTTTTTATGACCTCACAACCATCTCATACATTGGTCATACATGATTGCAAGCATAAGCATATATATAAAATCAACATTTCATGGCTTAAGGTATAAGAATGAGATGAAATTTCATATGCTCATGTTCATGAATGCTTGGATGATGCCTGTGATCATGAAATGCAAGTGCCAAATGCAAAGCTTAACAGTAGGGTGTGACATCAGATTCTGATGGTGAGGGCTATGATCATTACTGCCGACAGCTTACTACCAAGGCTAAAATTGGACTGCGATGGGGATTACGACATGGCTGAGAAAGGTCCGAGTGTAGTAGTGAAGCTCTGGGCATCATCTAGTTGCTCTATTCTGACACGCTAAGTGTCAGGTTGTGTCGGCATGGACCGACCTCCACCAGGTGCACCTTCTAGATGCTTCTTGGTGGCAAAGTATGCTGGCTCGAGGGGCTGACGCGTGGGCCTAGATGGCCCCAAGCCCCTAGGGCTAGCAGAGTTTGTCTTCTTGCATCATGCCCCATGCATGACCCTATTGAAGGAACAGTTGATAGAGCCACGCTCATAGGGCAGCGCTGGGGAGCCCCCCAAGCATCAATGGCTCGAGGCGCACCTACTCATGCTTAGGCCTTGGCTGGCGCCGAAGGCCATGATGGAGCCAAGGATCGGGTCCATGCTTCCGTCGACCAGGTACGCATGGTGGGTGTGCTCAGGCTTGGCTTGGTTCCTTGGCCTGAGGGTACGCATGAGCATACCCGATGGGTATAGCCCCCGAGCCCCTGGGCGATCCTAGAGGGGTCGGTTGGGGGTCTCTTGGTCAGGAACCTTTGATCTCAAGGCTTAACATACCCCTATGTTGGGATTTCATCAACTGGTAAAACAAAAAATAACCTATGCATATACCTTGCTTTCAGGCTTTTTCATCCAACAACTCCAATCCATCCATTATCTTCTTCTCCATCAACTCCATTGAACACTTGTATGTTGTTGTCATTACCATCTTCTTCTTTGTTGAACTCCGAAAGAGTTATCCCCTCGGACGATCCTATATGCATGATCATGGAATAAGATATTGTGGATGCATATATAATGACATGTATGATATGGTGGGGTATGATGAAATGCATTCTTATAGGTGTTTTCAATAGTATTGTATTAAGGTGATAACAAGTTATATCTTATTTTACTGAGTATGTACATATCTCTTCTCTAGTAACTAAACAAATTCTCATCTAAGCAATTTTCTAAACAGCAAGACAACAACCACTTGTTTTGATCATAACTAGAGTTATACACATCAAAATAATATGGTTGTAGACTTTATAGAAAGCTTATAAAATTGCCTACAAGTTGCTTTTAATCATATTAATGTGATTCTGTAGTTATCTTGGTCAAAAAAATCAATCTTTCAGATCTATCTAGAGTGCAAGCATTTCTGACAATAGACTTCTAATAGCCATAATTCTCGAATTATAAGGCCTATTACTATGAAAATTTAACACCAGGTAGATAAGTAAGTTATCTACAACTTTGTTATTAACAAGTTCCACAGAAAATGTTATTATCATTGTGAACTTATCACCACAACAGACTATATATGCAGCCATCTAGTTGAATTATAAAGCAATAATTAATTGGTTGCCTATAAACAAATACTTCTAAGCCTACTAACAGTATCAATAAATTATATGCATCACACACACCACATAAAACATCATGGTTATGCCTAACTAACTTATTTATATTCATTTATTAATTTCCTTAGATAATAAGGAGATTTACAGAGTAAATATTTCCATTGCTCAATAAATTATAATAAAATTACAGTATCCTACAAATGACCCTAATAGTCTATTGTACAAATTTTATGCCATTTGGATAGGTATAACTACCACTACAAAAATGACATGTTACATATGCTTATTTTAGCAAAAATAGTTTAGCATAGTAAAAAGTGTCAAGCAATAGATTTAATATTTTTTCCTTTTATCCTAGCATGAGAATACTGTGTAAAATTTTTTATAATCATATGTTATCTATTTTTACCCCATTTAATTTCACTACAAACTTGTAATTAATTAGGATTAAGTATGAAGACCATACTTCAAGTGTGTCAACTATAGGTTTAGTATTTTTCCTAGCTAGAGCATGTCAACATAAGACCAACAAAATTGTAATCACAATTTTATCAGCTTCCTAGCTCAAGTTATGCATTTTACAAGATATAAACTACTTTAAAAGCACTTATCTTGCTCAATTTAATTCTCCTAGAAAAAAATACCCTAAACAGTAGATTTCATATTTTTATCAAATAGAACAGTTCATGATAAATCCAAAAAAAATTAGTTCACCCTATTTGGACATTCCTAGCTCCAATTATAAATTTTTGAAGTTTGCATTCAAATCTGTGAAAATAAATTCAGAAAAACATTTCAAATATTGACTGACAGCTGGGACCCGCGGGTCAACGGGACCCACCTATTAGCGACACACAGAGTAGGGGCATGGCTTGACTGGCAAAAAGCTCACCGACGGTGAGGTCTCCGGTGGTAGCGTCATCACCACCACACTCGTCTCATTGTTATGCTTCGACTGGTACCCTAGGTTAGCTCAGAGACTCATCGAAGCTAGACTAGCGGCGGCCATGGCAGCTCGGTGGCAGTGCGTGGTGGTGCTCCGGCCATCTTCGGCCATGACAAGCTTGGGTGAGCACAACTATGACTCAAGGGTGACCTAGCGGAGCTCCATGGTTCAGAGTGGGGGTTCATGGTAGCGCCAGTGAGGCATGGTCGCGTGCATGGCGACACGGCAGTGCGAGCATGGCGGTGGCACTATGATGTTCCGTTGGGAAAGGTGACGCAAGCATGCATTAGACTTCCCTGTGAGCTTCACCGTCATAAGGCTAAACCCTAATGCCTAAATGCAAGAGAGAATGGTGACGAGACAAGTGTGGCCACGGTGACATGCATGACGACGGCGCTCTTGGCTCACGGTGGTGTGGCTCACGTTCCAGCATCGACAATGCGGTAATGACTCAAGGAGCTATGGCTTTAGCTTCTAGGGTCTACAGTGAAGATGAACTAAGAGAGAGAGGTCTGAGAGGCATTGGTTGGGGCTAACCACGAGCGAGCTCAAGCTCAGCGAGAATAATGGTGGTCACAGTGACGTAGCGGCCCGATGGCCCTCACCTTGGCATGGGAGTTGGCAATGGTGGGTCGGCAAGGTGGAGCAAGGCACGGTGGAGCTATGGGTGTGAGGGATTAAGCAGTAGGGCTACGTGAACGGCGAGCGCTGTCGGCAGAGGCGTGACGGTGACGTTGCTGTTGACCTGCTGTGTTGCTCCATTCTAGAGCGGCGTGTGGGCAAGAGAGGGAGCGAGAGTGAGAGTCAGTGTGTGGGTGCGTGGAGAGCTAGGTGCTCTCCCTTTTGGCACGGCAGGGCGGGCCGATGTCGGCAGACAGCCACCACACGGCGTGCACGGCCTGCGTCAGTCAGCCACAACGCGCGGTGATTTGAATAGGCAGAGGCCGATTTAGTCCATCTAATAGTTGATTTTCAAACCTCCAAATCTCCCAAACCGTGTTGAATTTTGGCAAACCATCCTCACCACTTTGTAGAGCTACATGAGTACTAAAAAAATGCTTAGAGGAGTTTTGCCTAATTCCCAATGGTTTGCAAACTAAAAATCACCAAAGATGGCTACACGAAAACTGTGAACCGTTTAAGAGAATTTTCTAAGTTCCCAAAATAGTAACAAGTTGAATTTTGTGAGCTCTATTTAACTAAATTAGGCACTAAATTAATTCATGACCCTTAAACAAAGTTTGTTCTACATGACATGAACTACAACTTTTATTTAGGTCACACAACCATGCAAACAATCTAAGCTACTGTTCAACTTTAGCCAAATTGGCATCATGAAAATGGCATTTCAAATGAAACCAACTCTTAGAAGCAAATTTGGTCTATGTCATGAATATAAACATTGTTCCATTTATCATCCTAGATGTGTCTAAGGTGTTTTTATGACCTCACAACCATCTCATACATTGGTCATACATGATTGCAAGCATAAGCATATATATAAAATCAACATTTCATGTGATAAGGTATAAGAATGAGATGAAATTTCATATGCTCATGTTCATGAATGCTTGGATGATGCCTGTGATCATGAAATGCAAGTGCCAAATGCAAAGCTTAACAGTAGGGTGTGACATCAGATTCTGATGGTGAGGGCTATGATCATTACTGCCGACAGCTTACTACCAAGGCTAAAATTGGACTGCGATGGGGATTACGACATGGCTGAGAAAGGTCCGAGTGTAGTAGTGAAGCTCTGGGCATCATCCAGTTGCTCTATTCTGACACGCTAAGTGTCAGGTTGTGTCGGCATGGACCGACCTCCACCAGGTGCACCTTCTAGATGCTTCTTGGTGGCAAAGTATGCTGGCTCGAGGGGCTGATGCGTGGGCCTAGATGGCCCCAAGCCCCTAGGGCTAGCAGAGTTTGTCTTCTTGCATCATGCCCCATGCATGACCCTATTGAAGGAACAGTTGATAGAGCCACGCTCATAGGGCAGCGCTGGGGAGCCCCCCAAGCATCAATGGCTCGAGGTGCACCTACTCATGCCTAGGCCTCGGCTGGCGCCGAAGGCCATGATGGAGCCAAGGATCGGGTCCATGCTTCCATCGACCAGGTACGCATGGTGGGTGTGCTCGGGCTTGGCCTGGTTCCTTGGCCTGAGGGTACGCATGAGCATACCCGATGGGTATAGCCCCCGAGCCCCTGGGCGATCCTAGAGGGGTCGGTTGGGGGGTCTCTTGGTCAGGAACCTTTGATCTCAAGGCTTAACATACCCCTATGTTAGGATTTCATCAACTGGTAAAACAAAAAATAACCTATGCATATACCTTGCTTTCAGGCTTTTTCATACAACAACTCCAATCCATCCATTATCTTCTTCTCCATCAACTCCATTGAACACTTGTATGTTGTTGTCATTACCATCTCCATCATGCTTCAAGCCTTTGCTCAACACCATCTTGTCAACCCTAGATTAATCATCTCCAATAAAAACATTAAGGGCCCATTTGGATCCATGGAATTGAATTCATTCTAATAAATTATAATTTAGGCACATATTAATTAAGCTAATATGATTGTATATGGAATATATTTGTATGCTATTGTTAGCCATATAAGGGAGATGCTTACATGTTGGATTTCTGTAATAGAGAAGCTAAAGAGTAGAAACATAGCATGGTGATCTATAGAATCAATTTCCATCTCCCACCCTATGAATTTGATATTGGCTTATATGTGAACTTTAGAAAGTTGTGGAATCTTAAATTCCAAGCCAAATAGCCTAATCCATTAAGTAGATTCCAATTCCTCCTAAATGAAAGGATCCAAACTGTGGTCCTAAGTCTCTTAGAGTTGTTCTTACCTCAATAATCTCTCTCTTTTTTGAAACAAATTAGGCAGGAGACCTACCAATTATATTAAAAAGAAGCCCAGATTGGGTAATAGAACAATGCAATAATGCAATATCAACAAACCTAAGATGACAAGTGAACAACGATGAAACCAACAACAAAGAAAGCACCTACCCAGGTAAACAACAAGGCAACAACAACTAAAATGACAACAATAACAATAAAGCCTAGCAAAGAGGCAAGGAGATCCCCGCCACAAGATCCTAGAAAGCATGACCTTTTGTACGCATGAGTGACTCAAGGAGGTCTAGTGGCAATAGTTCTTTCACACACTCTGCATATTCTTGAATTGCATCATCATTGAGCTTCCCCATCATTCCTAACAATCCCCAAGTCTTTTAGAACTTTGTGCTTGGCAAGGCGAGTGCTTTGGCGAACCATCGAATTGTCATAAGACTTGCGTTAACGACGTCTCGTCGGTGGTGTCACCAGTGGTGGGTGATGTAACGGGGGACTAGCACAATATTCTCGATCTGCATGTCCATGTCCAACTGAGGTGGCTCCTCCATCAGTGGATTATTTGGTAGCCTGGGTTCTTCTGCCTTGGTCCCATCAATAGACTGAGAGGATCCACTCAAAGGGATGATGATATCAATAGGGTCCTCAATTGTCACACCCATACCGATCTCAGCTTCTTCCTCATCAGACTCATCTTTGACCAAAACAATATCTTCAAAAGATGTGTCACGCTTCCTGGGGAAGTCCAAAGGAGCCATCGTGTGCAACAAAATAGGGCATGTTGGAGGCATTGAATCTTGCTCAATGATGGTGAAAGGTCACCGTTCTCACCGGTTGGTTGTCTGACAACACTTGTAGTGGTGAGTTCTTCAGTGGATATGACACCTTGGCACAAATTTTCCTCCCGTGCTTGCTCTTGGTACTCCTATGATTGCTCCTTTTGATTCTCCATCACATTGTTTAGGTCCACTACAGCCACTATCTTCTCACCATGAAATGTGGATTCTTGGATAGGCGTGTAAGAAGACAAGAGTGTTGGAGTCAAAGAATGCCTAACTAGGGAACAAGAGCCAAATAGACTGACCAAATCTAGAACAAAGGGGTCCTTGCATGGTGGCTTGATGATTTTCCAGATGGTTGGCGATCCGTGCAAGCCACAACTTGATGGTTGAGGCCTCATCCATGAGTGGGTGCACCACCTCCTCAAGCTGAGATATGAAGAATTTCTGGAGATCTGAGTGAAGTGTCTCCAACATAGGCCCAATCAAATGAAGATGGGGGGGATGACCCATGTGCGGTGCGACCATTACAACCACAAGTAGCACAATGAGGACCATGGTTAGTCGAAGCCGACAACGGTTCACAATGCACATTTGGAGGAGATGTAGCCACAACATCTGCCTAGCTCCAAGAATTGCGAAGATGGTGATGCTAAGAAGGAGAGTCAGAATGAGGCAAAGCCGAGGAAGGCTGGAAGTGGCACTGCCGCTCCCTATGCCTAGGACGATGACAACAAATGCAGTGGAAGGAGTCTTGGCAAGAGCTAACCTGATGATCGCGGGTGAGACAGCGGTAGCATCTGTCACGAGCCCATGACTTGAATGTAAGACTCTAGTCCACCCGTGACTTGGACAGTGGGGACGATGGCCGCACAACATGGCCCGACCATGAGATATATGGAGGGTGATTCTCCGCACACGGCGCCAAAGGCTCTGAGCCCGGTGAGGCTTGACTAATCTTCCCAGACAAATGTTGTACAACATATGACCGAGTGGGTCTCTGTCGAAGTCTGGCATTGCGTAGCTCGTGCTGGCGGTCCGCCTCTTGAGCACCCACCGCCGATGCCCTGCGCCTGCCTTCACCACGAACAAGAAGAGCGCCACAACCATAGTACTCCCCGTAATCCATGCCAACGCCACTGCCACCAGATCTCGTTGGACCTGGCCTGTTCTTCTGTGGCAGCCACCAGATCTGGCCTTTCTGTGCATTGTCGCCATGAAAAACAAGGCCCTGGCCTAGGCTCGAGAGGGAACACAGAGGACCTCACGCCTCCATCATCACTCATCACACTAGGGCAGTACCGGTTGTCGGTGCTTTGCAATCCCGGTGAGATGACTCCGGTGCGGCGGTGTAGCCTGCTGTCTGCGTGCTATTCGAGACTCGGATGGAGTCGCTGAGAACCATACATATACCGTGCCTCTACCTCAGAAGTCAGAACTCAGATTGCCACGATGTTAGTATGTCACAAGTCAAGAGGTTGCCGAGTTTTGGTCATATATGCATGTAGATGCCGACTTTATGCATTGTATTGAATGCTTTGCGAGCTGTTGAATGAAACTGATACAACGTCACAACTTGTTAGACATAGAGTGCAATAATTTACTCTATAAATAAAGTACTTCGTAGGTTGCAAGGGCTGGAGATCACTTGTTAAGTAGGAAATTATTGTAGAAGCTTGTGTATTCAGAAAAGAAAGTGACTCATATGTTTTCTTCCAGCTTTGAATCAACATAACTCACTTGTTCCTAGGCACTGATCGACCTTTTTGCTCGGGATGGGCGGCAAGAAAATAATTGATCAGCTGAATGATTGATTCTAATTTCCAAGTCAGAGTCGTCTATGATGTGATCTATTGAAAGAAGGTTTGCAATTCGTTGAAAGACTGGGATGTATAGTCGTATCAGCTCGGAAGGATGGGTAGATTTACTTAGATTTAGTGGTGTGGTGCCTCCCAAGTTCAGGATCCCTAGGACTCCAGAGCATGTCGGCCTTCTTGCACAGCTCCAATTAATTTTGCATTTTTCTTCAGAACTGGCCCACAGAATTGTCGATTTTGTCTAGCAACTCCTTGGGTGCCTGCAGAAGAGTGAGAAGGTGTAAACCTATCGTAATGTGAGCAAGATTTGATCAGAGTTACCTGACAATGGTGGCAGTTGCTTTCTTGTTTGGAAGCATTGATTTTGGAGGGCCTTTCTTGTGGCCATGTGTAGCTGGTGGTGCACAAAACTATATATTATGTACGTAGTATGTTATAGCTCGGTGCAACCAGATATATATGATGTGAAGTTGTTCTTTAATGATTCTATAGGTTGTGCACATCATAACTATGTCAAGGGTGAAAGCGATCTTAAAATGATTGTATTATTATCCTGATATAAATTAATGTCTAAGATCAGTGAAGCTGCATCATCAAGGCCATGTATATAACAAGAATGGAATATTTTGAGACCTGGTATCACGTAGAAAAGCGAAGTTGAATTTGATCTGCCAACTTTGAATTGATATTAAGATATTTTATGGCTTTACCGTTTCCATAACACCGAACTTTCAACTAATGGTTAGAACCGAGAGGATGTATATATTGGCTCCATTTCTATGATAGGTCACCTAAGATAGTGACATCAATCTGACTAGAGATCCTTCTTATTTAAGACCCAAGAACTCTGTGTGTCCACAATCTTGAGAAAGTTCTGAAAGTAGAGTAATAACAGCATCGTACCGTTCAAATGAATCGAGCAACTGATTATCACCATGGATCTAATAACGTTTTCAAAGTTTCAAATGTGAATTAAATAAATCTAGTCAGCTGTAATAAGATGATGCCCTATTTGGTATAGCTTTTCTGAGAAGCTGCACACAAATAGAGAAAAAACGTTGTCTAAATAAGCTGGTCAGACCCAATTTCTACGTTTTAGTACAAATGAAGTTGTAAGGAGAAGCGTGACAAAAAAAGGCTGAAAAAACATACGGTTTGGCTTTGGTTTAAGTTTATTTTGCCAATAAAAAGCATTTGTTTCAGATCAACTAGGACAATATAATTTATCTAAGCTTTGTTTCAGTTCAACTAGGACAATATAATTTATCAACCTTAGGAACCGTTTTTTTATGGAACAGGAGGGGTTCCCCCCTACTGGAATTTTATTGGAAAAAAAGACTAACACTAGCAAAGCACAGGCTACAATAACGAAACGAAGAAGAAAATAAAGAAAATTAAAGCAATTACACGAGCGTCTAGCCATCTATTAAACAAGGGCTGGTATCTGACCTTAGCTCTTAGCTTAACTAGAGCTACTTCTTGCTAGAAGATGTTTCTGCAAGTGGCCACATGTTGACGTCGGAAGTGATCCGAATCACACACTAGCAGGGCCTTGGACGCCCGGGCCGCTACGGACCGAAGAACACAGCAAGTAAGTCACTCTTTCATGGTGAGGAATGGAGAGGTTTACAAGCAAACCTCCAAAGGATAACCAACGTGCTTGCATGATGTAGAACCGGCTAGTTTTCAAGCAAACTAGTAAAGAAACCATCGAAACTCTCACCCGGGAGGGAGCCCATCAGGGCAAGGATGTCGTCGGGTTACCCTATGTCGGCTGGCAAGCCTAGGGTGCAATCCTTGGTTGTTGGATCAAGGGATGAACAACATGGGGTTGGAGAAGAGGGTAAAAGGGTTGGAGTAGAGGTAGTAGATTGTTTTGTTTGACGATTGGATAGATAGGAACTCAATCGACGATTGGATAGGCAGGCAGGGACCCCCTTAAAAGACACGCAATATCATACGATCGCCAATACAAACCAATAGACCACAGGAGTAGGGTATTATGTCGTGTTGACGACCCGAACCTGTCTAACTCTTGTGTCTCTATTGCCTTCTTGTTCTTGATTATACGCACCTTTGCCGAACAATCTACCTTCGTGGGATATCCCTTGGAGGACTGCCGAGCTTCTTTTATCGATAGTTGGTGCTCTAGGTAGGGGTGTGCGTGCTGTTTCTATGATGAACAAGATGGTATGTTTTGCAGGCTCTTTGTCCTCCCCAAAGCTCATCCAGATCTTTATGGTTAGATCGATCTCATGGGTCATCAATGTTGATGGAGACTGAGAGATCATCGAGCTGATGCAGATCGATTTTGCGCCGACCACACCCGCACCTGCAATAGCAGATCCGATCTCGAAAATTGCTTCCAGGGTCGTCTTCACCAATAATTCGTCACCTGCTCCCCCGCTATGTAATTAAGCGGATCGACAACGATGATCTGATCACATCCATCGATCAGGTTGGCTAGAAACTCACTGACTGCCTCTCCATCATAGAATCGGCTCTGACCACTCTGGTTCAACATCGATCACCCTCCGCTTTTGATCCATTGGAGGCCAATCAGGAAACTCTAGGGGTTACGACCCTACCCTTTGGGCTCACCAGCATTGTCGCCTCTTACAAAGATGCCCTAAGGGGCAAATTTGCAGACCAGGTGGGAGACATCTATCCTCTCACCGATCAGATTGCCGACCAGCTCTCGCTAACTGTCAACATGCTGCAAATCGGCCGACGTCCCAAAGCATCCCTCCAAACCATCTTGGAGGAAAACCCAGACTCTAAGTTTGAGAGGCGGGATCTTCAATGTCAATGTTGATAGCCCTCCATGAGATGGAGAAACCGACAAGGACTGCGTTGCTCGTGTCAACAAGAATGCTAACCATGGTAGCACCGAGCAAATGAGGCCACCATCATGCTAGCCGAGTCTGCCTACAATGAAGAATAGCTCGATTCGCAAGGAAGGCCATGCCCCCTCCGCCACAACCTCGACGATGAATTCATCTGTGTCAATGACCACGATGTCTACAAGACTCCAAGTGCCAACTTGGCCATGGCCGCTAACGAGCTCGCTCAGCTCGAGCAAACGCCAGAGGTCGCCAAGGTCGTCGCAATGCTTAAAGCTACACACTACTAGGTCAATGAGCTCCACCAGGATCAGGGACCCTCCTACTCGATAAGCTCGATTCACCGATCCACCATGCCAAGATCCAATTGCTGCCCCAGCAGAAGCCATTTCGCTGGCCAGCATCGTGATGACGAACAACCCCTCCAAGGGGAGCTAGGGGGAACCGCATCGACTACCCTCGCTAACATGACTAAGAAGTTAAACAAGATGTCCTAGCGCACATCAACAATCTTTGGGACACGCAACATCATATCGACGGGCGCTGTTTCTCTCGCTATGAAGAGGAAGTACGCTGGCGCCAAGAATACGAGCAAGAGTTCGGTAATCTGGACATAGCCCTCTAGCCGCTTAATGCTGACAATGCCACTGATCACGATGGTAACGACCCCAAAGGGTCCTGAGCATTCACCAGAGCACTCCAAACACTCCAGTGGCCCTATGGTTTCAAAATCATTGGGGTCGAGCCCTACGATGGGCGGATGAACCCCACACAGTGGCTGCAAGCTTATGCCACCACTATGCGCACTATCGAGGGAGATACTAGTGTCATGGCAAACTATCTTCCCATCATGCACATGCCAATTGCGATGAACTGGTTCATGTGCCTCGCCCTAGATTCCATCGGATCTTGGGAATAGTTGAAGAAAGTCTTCACCGACAACTACATGGCTACGTGTACTCGGCTGGGCACCAAGCATAATCTGAATCGCATCTACTAGAAACTGTCCAAGCTCCTCCATAGCTACATCAGGCAATTTTCTGAGATGAGGAATTCTATTCCCAACATCACAGAAGTAGAAGTCATCACTGCCTTCGTCCGAGAACTCCATTGCCATGACCTTCGCTCCAAATTCAATCGCAAGCCTCCAAAGGGGATTGGCGAGATGATCATGACCGCTGATCAGTACACCGACACTAAAGAGGCTAAAGTTCACTTCAATTAGGATGTGGGCACTAACCGCCCAACTCGCCGCAGCAACGAGCGCCCTGACAACCGATGCCATAGTGACTGCCGCTAGGATGACCGCGACCACTATTAGGACAGTGGCCATGATCAGCCGAAAGGGTCCAGAGCCGATCAGTATCACTGTCGCCGACCAGACAATATCATCGCTGCCGTTAATGAACCTCATGCCAAGCATAACATGATGGGCAGTACAAGAAGATCCTCGAAGGCCTGTGCCCCCTCCATAAGAACAACAAGCACAAGATGAAGGACTGCCTTGGCCTGGCTAAGGAGTTCCAGACCAAGAAGATGGATGATGATGATGGAGCCAGAGGTTGCTGACCACCTAGGGACAACAACGCCTTCTAGGATCACGATAAGGTGGTTGCCACTATCTTTGAGGGCCTCGCCGCCGCTGAGAGCAGAAGAGATCAAAAGCTCACCGCCCATCGGGTGCTCGCCATCAACATAGAAGATGCCATCACCAACCCCTATTATTGCCTCTGGTCTGAGGTCCCCATCACCTTTAGCAAGGCTGACCAGTGGCCGGACATCCTTTACATAGGGTGTTTCCTCCTCATCCTCGATGCCACCATCAAGAAAGTGCTCTTCAGGAAAGTACTCATCGATGGCAGAAGTGCTCTAAACCTCCTCTTTGTTGGAGCCCTGAAGGAGCTAGGCCTCAGAGTAGAAGACCTCACTCCCTCCGACTCCTCCTTCTAGGGTGTGGTACCTGGCAGGGCATCCAAACCATGGGAAGAGATCACCCTCCTAGTATAGTTTGGCATGTCTAGCAACTTCCACATCGAGCACATCAACTTCTACGTCATCGACTTCAACACCACCTAACATGCCATACTTGGTCGGCCAGCTCTAGCCAAGTTCATGGCCATACCGCACTATGCCTATCTAGTACTGATGATGCCTTCACCTGCTGGAGTTCTAGCTCTGTGGGCCAACCTCTCCATCACCTACGCCTACGAAATAGAGAGCCTCGCCCTCATCAAAGCCACTGACCTCTGCATCTAGATGGCTAGCGTGGTCACTGTAACACCCCAGGTGTTTGTCTCCAGTTAAGCAATGGGTTTGAACTCAAACATGACATGTAAGTGGTGATGAAGGTGTCAAGATCAAATCTACAAGAGTGAGCTCCAACTTAAACTCGGACAACACACCTTTACTTACATGTGGACCCTTGTTAAGATTATGCAAGAGTAAGGTTAAACATGACTTGTTATTTTATGTTTTCCCTATGTGTACACTTATGATAATGTGTGATTGAGTGCATGTGGTTGATGTTGGTCACTAAAAAACCTTAGCTACACTTAGGATGCCTATTGGAACAATATTCATGTGGATCACTTCACCTAATTAAGCTCCTAAGTGATGATATGTTTAGTTTGACCTAGGATTTACATGTGATCTATGTATGAAATGATTGTGAAACCTTAAGAATGCTTCTAACATGTTTATAATGTCACTAGGAACTACTTTGGTATTCATGACTAAAGCTAGTTTGGTCTCTAAGTCATACCTATAGTGTAAAGTACCAATTTCATGTGGTATGTTTGACCGGAGTTGAATTGCATTTTAGAACCTTTGCATGGATGTGTACCCTAAAACAAAGTTGTAGTACTTGAGTAGTGTAACAAATTTTATTTTTGGGTCATAGGCAAGTTCAGCTCCTAACATGCTTGAATTTGGATCACAAAAGTCCATGTAGTGCTGTTTGAAAACTCGGAAAATATTTCTAAGTCTTTCAACGCTTTTCAGTTTTCGTGTAGTGTACTTTGGTGCCTCATAGTTTGAAAACCATTGAGTTTTAGACGATATTGATATTGGCAATGTTGGAGATTACCTGTAGCTCTACCACTTTGATTAAGGGATCTCTCGCTAATTCATGTCATTTTGAGAGTTTGAGGGAGCCGAAGATTGAGTTTTAGCTTGTATTTTTGAGGTGGTATTTGATCAGTTCATTCAGTTTTGAACTAGAGCTCGACCGACACGGTGCACAGGAGCTGCAGTCCATGTGTTGCGCTCACTCACCCTTGCTGCTTGCATGGCCGCCAGCTTGCCTCCTTGCTGTGCATAAGTACAAAGACCCGAGATCCCCTGCCCTTTCCACTCTCTCCCTCTCCTTTCCCCTTCCTTCTCCTGCTCTCTCCATGCCGGCACTTGCCACTACCATGAACACCGCTGCTGCTGGAGCTCCATCACCGCCGCTGTTCCCTTGCCTCCAATGTTCCTCTGCTTAGGTCAGCAACACCTTCGACCTCTCCGGTGTGCACCGCCGCCTCCACCCAGCAGCTAACTTTGCCGCCGTTGCCGCTGCCTTATAGGCCGTGGTAGGCCGCTGCCTCGGCATGCCACCTGCACATGTGGATAGGAGGGCCACAGGCTGTAGCTGGTCATGCCGTTGGCCAGGCACAGCCGCAGACAAGCCAGGCCAGCCCCTCTCTGCCGCTGCAGGCTCTCGCTGGCCAAGCCTGGCCGGCCACAACCCTGCTCTACTCCATGTCTGTGTAGAAGAGGATGTGAAGGACCACGGACATGAATTAGAAGAAGATGGAGGATCTAAGTATGAACCAGTGACTTAGACAAATAGTGCCAAAAAGGACCCGTTTGTTCGTGTTTGATTTATATTTTCTGCAGGGTCCCCGATGCAAGATTTACATGCCTTTTCTTTGATTTTTTTGTAGATTTGAATGATAAACTTTGAAAATTCGTAGTAATTAGTAGAAAAATCATAAAATAGTAAATGAGGACTTTTTGGAATCCTTGTGAAATTATCTATGTACTGGATCTATAATATAGCATGATTTAGTTTAAAGTTGGTGCTGTGAAAATCAATTTGTGAAGTTAGGTTCTTAATAATAGTTGTGTCTTGTCTTTTTCATAACTGCAGTTGTTGTGCTCCAATAAATGTGAAATTTTTATGTAGTGCTAATAATGTGATGGTTGATGTCGGGTAAAAATTTTAGGTGTTTAGGTTTGATGGTTTAAGAGTTATAAAAATAACAAATGCCCTATGTTGCCTTGCCCCTATTCTGAATAGGTCTGCATGATTGAATTAATTGGCTTAGTTAAGTTATGAATCATGACTTGATGAAAATACATGAGTTATAGTACTTTTCTTAAGCTTTCCAAAAAGTTAAATATCATGATTTTTAGTTAAGTGGATCTTTAGTTATAGTTGCTTAAATCTCTGTGGCTGTTTCTACCCAAACCCAGATAGGATTACCTTGTTGGTATTGTGGGGCCTTCTTAATAGTAGAATTAGCTTCATGTGTTAATAACAAAGATGTTTATAATTTTCTAAGATTTCTAAGAAGTCCAGAACCACTTTTATTAGACATGTAGAACTCCAGTTATAGCTGTTTGAAGTGGCATATCAGTTTTTGTCCATGTTTTAGACAGAGATTCATTCATTGGATTAATTGACCTTGTTATCTATAGAATCATCTTAATATGATACTAATAAAGTTGTATATAACTCACTTAACTAGCTTGTGTTAAATTTTCATGGCATTTGGCCTAATAGTTTGTGAGTTATGACTGTACTAAGTTGGTCTTCAGAAATTGTAATTCTCTAGAATTTCTGGACCAGATTTGATAAATGTGACTGTTTGACCCTTTTAACTTGGGAATCATGCTGGGATGCTTAAATATGAATTGTAGAAACTTTCATAGTCTTTCCATATTGTCTTGTTTCATGTCTTTTGGATTAGTACAACTCCAGTTATAAGTTTGTGAAGTTGCATGGCAGAATCTGTCCAAGTCTGGACAGAGGTGATCAATTGTGCTGGATTGACCTTGTTAATTGTGGAATCACCTTGTGATGATAATAAACATGTTTTAGATAATTTAATTAGCTTTCCAGAAAGTCTAGGATCGCCTTCTTTGGATGTTTGGATCTCCAGTTATGGGTAAAACAAGTGTTATCTGTGCTGTTGTCCAAATTCTGTGTTGTGCTTACAAGTTGATTGCTTTCACTTTTCATTGCCTTATGTGTTGCTAAGTGTAACTCATGTCTTTCATGGTGTTAAATAAAGTTACCTGAGATCTTAACTTGTGATAGATGTTTTCAATGGAATAGCTTAACTCAAGTTATCTTATGTACCATGCTCGCTATGGTTACTATCTTTCTATAATAAATTATGAGATGCATCTCGTATTGCTATTCTTTTATTCATGCACTTGCATTTTGCATCTCATCTAGGTACGCTAGATGCACCACGTGAAGGACATGATGATGGAATTGAACCAGAAGATGGTGTTGGTGAACTTTTCCCGAAGATGGAAGGACCCCTGGAGTACATGCCTGAATGGGAGATGCTCACCAAGCAAGTGTCATCTAACAAACACTGACCTAGTGTTGGATTCCAGGCAAGCCCTAGAGCATTCTAAGTCTTCCAGTGTTTTACAAAATATTACTCGAGTCCTTTATGATTGATGCATTAGGTTATAAGAGTTGATTGGAACCACTTGATGCATATAATTTCCTTGTCCAGAAATATACCTTTAACCCTGTGTAGGTCTAGAATCGAACTTGTGCTTAGCCATGCTTAGACCGGTAGAAGTTGGGTGATTCCCTATCACTTGTGAGATATAGGTGGATATCGAAGCACGGTTGGCTATATTTGCTATCATGGAAAAGAACCATGGGGGTAATGTAAATCGAGGCCGAGCGGAGTCTATGTGTAGGTTGACTCATGTGATTTCATTTGTGCCGATTAAGGACCGTCCTGTTGTTGGCACTTTTGACATGATTGAACGCATGCCTATCACTTAGCTGGCCAGATAACTCGTTCCGAACGCAAAGCTGAGTAGCTCAACTCAGGCTGGGCCCCGCTCTGTAAGAGTGCGCACTCTAGATGGTAGTAAGGATGTGCGGGGAGCCAGACATGAGCCCAAGGGTAGGCTAGGCCTGAACGTCCTGGCAATTGGTTGTCCCTGATTGTGCGGCACTGGGCGAACCCACGAAATGTGTACCTGAGTTGTACCAAAGGTGACCTAAGACTACCTTAGCGTAGGTATGTCTAGGTTTGTGTTAGGAATAAATTCCCAGCTGGTTGAAATCGATTCGAATCATCGTCTCTCCTGGATAGTGAGAAACTTGGCTAGCCCCAACATCGTAGTAATTGTATTATGGAAGTTGATGGCTCAGTTAAAATATGGAATTATTGCACCTGCTATGGTTACTATTGTATGCTTTAAAATAATATATCACATGTTTGGCACAGGATAGTTGCTAATCTAGAGATGGATAGTTATAATTAACTTGATGATAGAATTATAATTGTATAATTGAGTTAATCGCTTTTTATGTAAAATGTTGTCAAGCTACCTCAACTTATAAAGCCTTACATACTCCTTGGAGTCAATTTATTTCTATTTTATGACGGGTAAGTCTAGCTGAGTACATTCGAGTACTCAAGCTTTATCCCACCATGTTGTAGGTGAGGTTTTGGCCTACTGAAGATGGTGGCTAACCGTCGGTGGGCTCGGTGACTCTATGTTATCTCTCATCTATATGCTTTTATTTGAGGATGTCACTTATGCTAGCAATGTATTTGGAACTTATATTAATGTAATCCTTTGAAAGCTATGTTGTTTTCACTAATTGGTTTTGAAACCCAAACATGTACTATTATTTGTGAAACTATTTATAATATTGTTTCTGCTGCAACTCTGCGTATGTGATGTGTATTTGCTTAATCACATGATCTTGGTTGTGATATTGATTTACCGAGGTCCTTCGGGACACTCGGTGGACTACCGGGTTTATATAAGTGAAAGTAGGTGCGTGTCAACGTGTTAGCAGGGATAGCTGTACTTGATCTTGTATAAATTGGATGGTTCTATCATAGCTGGCATCAGAGCAAGATTAAGCATAATACTGTCATGTACATAGTTTTAAAAACAAAGTTTTGGTTTTAAAAAGCCTATTTTGACTAAAACTTTAGCTACAGGCAATTTTGTCAAAACTAATTTGCAACACTATGCTAGCGACATCCTCCTTTATGCCAATTAAGGACTGCTAGGTGGCAATAAGTAAACTAACACTAACTATGGGGGGTTTACTTCTTGCAATTTTTACTTTCGTCATCCATACAGTGTGCTATTGTATGGATGCCGTTCACTTTGAATGGTAATGTATGGATCAATTACCTCTACGCCCAGGTAAGAGTGAGTTGTGAGAGCATGACCATCCAACTATCGGTCTAGGAGAGAGTTAGCTATGGTTACTAGAATATTTACAGGTTACACACATCTATATATGAAGGTACTTAATTGTGGGTATATCTATCGGGTAGCTATGGATACCGAAGTATATATATCTAGGGATGTATATATGGAGAGTATCTTAGTTTACCGCTTTCATTGTGTGCTTATTTATCTCTTGTGGGGATGGGCTGCAATAAATTTGCCTACAGGTACGCTAACCATGAATGCGTAGATTGAATGTAGCTGACGACTAGCTATATGTCGAGAGAGTGCGTGTTATGCCACCGACATAGAACGTGATTGCCACCTTAGGTTGGCAATTTTGTGAGGACGAATAGGATGAGCATGCATCATGATTGTGCTTGTGCACAAATATGCTTCCCTCACTTTGTTCTAATACTAAGTAACTTGTGATCAATGTGATGTTAGTATCTTCCTTGTGTGAAGCTAAACAAAATACCTTGTTCCATGTTGCTTGAATAGCTGTGCTCGAAGATAGGGTGTGATTAGCTTTGCCTTGTATGTTTGCTTCCAAAGGAAATAGATGACAAGTTAATAGTTAGCAAAAAGTTCACCTCTTTAAAAACTAAATTGCTAAATATAGGTAAAACTTGTTTTGTAGAGATATCCACCTACTCTGTAAAAAGGAAATAAAAGATAACATTACTTACCACCATGTTTTGCATGATATGTGTAGTGGTGTTGCTATAGGTGACTACTTGTTGTGTGCGAACTTTGTGCTTAGTATGAGTCGCTTAAGCTAATTGGATTGAGTGTTTCAAAAGGCTTGCTTAAGACCATGATGTAGGTGTGGATGCTCATTATATAGGTAGTGCCATAGCTGTCACCCCTTTTGTCCTCGGTAAGCATATGAGTGTTGAAGAGTGCTATCCTAGAACAACATCCAATTTTTGATAATCTCATGGTTGTCGTCTCCAATTAAGTTCTCTTAGGAGACTAAGCCTGTACACATGGTTGCTAGCCCTTGAATGTTGCGCTATGAAGACCTTTATCCATGCCCTTGCTTGACCCTAGGCCCAAGCTTAGTTCCCGTCAATGTCTACATGTGTCGTGGTTGTCTCACTCCTGTGTGGGAGGACCCCGCTCAAAAATCCTTATTAGATCTCATTGCTCCTTCTTCTACTGATGATCTGGTGCAACACTAATCGCTATCTACCCTGGCTTTGGAACCTTTTCCTCATAGATCATGTCATTGCTTTATCAACTGAATCCCTAGTCAGTGCCTTGGCTCTATCCCTTGAATCTCGTGTATTTTGTCTCCAACTCTTTCAAGTCTCTAGATGTTTATCAGTCTTATCTCATGTTGTTCCTCGGCAAGACCAAATCTCATGTTAATCTTTATCTAGTAATCACTTTGGTGAACACAAGGCGTATATGGAAATTAGGCAAGAGTTCCCTACTTAGTTGTCTTCAGTAATTAGGCTATATTCTCTTGCGCTATGTTTTGATCTTTAGATCACCTCCTTGTTGACTCCTAACCTTGTGACTACCTTTGCTTGCTATTCCTCCTTCACATGGTACTTGCTCCTATGCAACCAAATTTATGCCACATGAAAATTCTTGTGGGTTGTATGTTCAGTAATGGTGTTATGAGTAGCAACTATGGTGCCATGACAAAACTAAGAGCCTCCTGTGGCGCGCGACACAAGGTTGTGCTGCTCGACACGTGCTGGTATCGAGGTTTCTAGTTATGATCCATTGCAAAACTACACCGATGTGTTATTTTCACATGAGCTCCTCCTGGGTTATCTCTCCTTATCGTGTCAGAAGATCTGTATGTCGAACTAGATGCAATAGGACTTTCTGCTAAAGCCATCCAAAGGATAAACTTTGAGGAATAGGTCACTGATAGGAATGTTAACAGACTGCAAGAGGTAGTAGAAAAGTGACTCTACTTGACTATCCCTGTAATGATGTCGGTCATCTAGTGAGCAACTTATGTCATCCCCATTGGATCAAAAGGGCACACAACACTTAAAGTTGGACAAGTTATTAGTCGAAAGATAAATGGACCGAGATATTATGTGCTGTAATAGGTCACCTGGTGCTTATGAGCTTTCTATCTTAGCCTTGATCTTTAGGTGCAGGATGATTAACCGACCTTCTTCGGTGTGACCCCTTTTTGCTGACTTCAATGGCGACCATCTATTTATGCTTTGACCACAATTCTTATTGTCAAGAGTGAAGATTTGGAACCTTTTTGGTGTTTAGAGACAACTGATTAGTTACCAGTAGGAAGGTTAATCTCTAGCTAGGTAGTGACTCTTTGGTAACTCCAAAGGCTATGTCGCACAGAACAATGGTAGATGAAGAAACAACAAAGCCGATCAGTGATGCTAGTATTGCTTTCTTCTCCAAGCCTTATGTTGTCAAGTCAAGTCCACCTTGGACAACCGCATGGGTAGTGCAAGATGTTGTATTAGCTAAGTAAAGAGCTAGAGAAAGCATGTCCCTAGTTTTGGTCAGCATCGTTATGTATATGGTGCTATCAAAGGATTTGTTTAGGACTCTATTGGAGGAAGTACAAAAGGATAATCAGAGACGTTCCCTTATCTTTGTAGGACTATCACTCCACGCAAAGTATGCATTGTGCCTGCAAGAAAACCACCAGTTCAATGCTTATACATCGTGGAGTTGGTGTCTAAATCAATGGTTGAGGTTGTTTCCTAAGAGGCATGTAAGGAAAACCCTAACCTCCATCTTCAGCAAGAAAGCTACTATGGTTATCAAGAGAATTAGAGAGTGTAGAACACACTTCCCAATGTGTAAATCCCAGGAAAGGAAAAGCGGGAAAATTGTCGAGATCTCATGGCACTCACCCGATTCTCTTTAAGCCGGTGATTAGAGGGTCAACATGGTTGAATTCACACCATACTTGGTAATCTCATTCCTCGCTTAAGGTACTTTGGTGTCTTAAATTGGTTTGAGGATTGGTTGAGTGAAGCATTGGATTTGAGAGATGTTTTGATAATTCGGTCCCAAAATTTTAGAACAAAGCAGTTTTGGTAGATGATTTGTTGGATAGTCAAACGGTGTCCGTTTGAGCTGAATTTTGGTCAGTAGTTAAAGGACTCTTGGATCTAAAGGCCTACCAAATTTGGGCACAATGGAGCAATAACTTATGGAATATGAATAGAAAACTAAAGAGTATAGAATCTATAATCTTCTTGTTTCACTACTATCATTCTTTGTATTGGATGCTTGTGTTTGTAGCTCAGATCATGTTGGCAATGTGATGATTGTAATACTTTAGATGTCTTAGAGAAGACTCCTGGCACCCCTTTTTGGCTCGCTTTTGCCCTCTCATATCAATAATGCTTGAGCAGTCAAGGTGTTCTACAAGTCAACTTGTGCTTTTGTGGGTCAAGAACAATTGGAAAAGTATCAAACAATGGATTTTAGACTTTGATTTTGAGTTGTTGATTGGCAATAGAAAGGAAGCCTCAATGTCAAAAGTAGTCCAACCAGGCTAATTTTTGCTATAGTATAAGTCAACCCAACTTACTATGCCACTTCACCATGAAGGCAAATTGTGCTCAACCTACTTAGTAGTGTACTGTTTTTCCAGTCAGTATATACTTGCAACTTTCATTGACCTCTAGGCCTCGCTAACATCCTTCTTCAGCAAGGATTTTCAAGGTGGACTTGTTTGTTGGTACCTTCCATGTGTTTTTACCCAAGAGGGTGCCTCTGATTCAACCCAGATAACTCTTGCCGCTTGGATACAAGGATTCCCTCAAATGATGATCGTCAAAAATGAAGGGTCAACAGAATCAGCTACCACCTTCACCACTCACTCAACAGACTCAGATAATATAGCACATAGGGAACATTATGTAATTTTCCATCGGTTGGCATCTGATTGATTGAATGGTTACGACCAACATAGATACTGTCTATTGGTTACGCGGTTTTTCATAGCCATAAAGGATATTTACCATGTCTGTGATCTCGCCCCTTTTGAAAGGTTGTACTCAAGCTACTTTGATAGAGAACTACTTTTCAAACTTTGTGAATGAACATGGAACCATTGTAATGAGTAGATTTTAGAGGCTTACAGTCTAGTGCAAAGTTCACATGGTCCATACTATATTCACTAGGGAAATAGAGATTATGGGTAATTGGTTTATGCTCCGTAGTACTCTCCGTATCCTGAGAATGAAGTGTTGTGCTATCTTGGATTCCTCCCAAAGTAACAATGCTTCATTGAAGCCAACGAAGGAAATTCTTCAGACAAAACTTACTATGAAAGAGCAAGTATCAGAAAGTGTCTTGACCAGATTAGCCTCTCTAATACTCCAAAGTTAAGTAGACTAATGCTATCACTGATGTTGGAAAATGGTTGACATGCTTCTCTTCCCTTAAAAGTCCTTCGCACCGAATCCTAGGGTGAGATTCCCGTAAGGGGGGAGGGCTATAACACCCTAGGTGTTTATCACCAGTTAAGCAATGGGTTTGAACTTAAACATGACATGTAAGTGGTGATGAAGGTGTCAAGATCAAATCTACAAGAGTGAGCTCCAACTTAAACTCAGACAACACACCTTTACTTACATGTGGACCCTTGTTAAGATTATGCAAGAGTAAGGTTAAACATGACTTGTTATTTTATGTTTTCCCTATGTGTACACTTATGATAATGTGTGATTGAGTGCATGTGGTTGATGTTGGTCACTAAAATACCTTAGCTACACTTAGGATGCCTATTGGAACAATGTTCATGTGGATCACTTCACCTAATTAAGCTCCTAAGTGATGATATGTTTAGTTTGACCCAGGATTTACATGTGATCTATGTATTAAATGATTGTGAAACCTTAAGAATGCTTCTAACATGTTTAGAATGTCACTAGGAACTACTTTGGTATTCATGACTAAAGCTAGTTTGGTCTCTAAGTCATACCTATAGTGTAAAGTACCAATTTCATGTGGTATGTTTGACTGGAGTTGAATTGCATTTTAGAACCTTTGCATGGATGTGTACCCTAAAACAAAGTTGTAGTACTTGAGGAGTGTAAGAAATTTTTTTGGGTCATAGGCTAGTTTAGCTCCTAACATGCTTGAATTTGGATCACAAAAGTCCATGTAGTGCTGTTTGAAAACTCGAAAAATATTTCTAAGTCTTTCAACGTTTTTCAGTTTTCGTGTAGTGTACTTTGGTGCCTCATAGTTTGAAAACAGTTGAGTTTTAGACGCTGTTGATATTGGTAATGTTGGAGATTACTTGTAGCTCTACCACTTTGATTAATGGATCTCTCGCTAATTCGTGTCATTTTGAGAGTTTGAGGGAGCCAAAGATTGAGTTTTAACTTGTATTTTTGAGGTGGTATTTGATCAATTCATTCAGTTTTGAACTAGAGCTCGGTCGCCACCGTGCACAGGAGCTACAGTCTGCGTGTTGCGCTCTCTCGCCCTCGCTGCTTGCATGGCCGCCAGCTTGCCTCCTTGCTGTGCATAAGTACAGAGACCCAAGCTCCCCTGCCCTCTCCACTCTCTCCCTCTCCTTCCCCATCCTTGTCCTGCTCTCTCCAAGCCGGCACTTGCCGCTGCCATGAACGCTGCTGCTGCTGGAGCACCATCACCGCCACTGTTCCCTTGCCTCCAGTGTTCCTCTGCTCAGGCTGGCAACACCTTCGACCTCTCCGATGTGCGTCGCCGCCTCCACCCAGTAGCTCACTTCGCCACCGTTGCCGCTGCCTTACAGGCCGCCGCGGCATGTCGCCTACACACATGGACAGGAGGGCCACGGGCTGTAGCTAGCCATGCCATTGACCAGGTGCGGCTGCGAACAAGCCAGGCTGGCCCCTCCCCCCACTGTAGGCTCTCGCTGGCCGAGCCCGGCCGGCCACAGCCCTGCTCTGCTCCATGTGTGTGTAGAAGAGGATGCGAAGGACCATGGACATGAATTAGAAGAAGATGGAGGATCTAAATACGAAGCAGTGACTCAGATGAATTGTGCCAAAAAGGACCCGTTTGTTCGTGTTTGATTTATATTTTCTGCAGGGTCCCCGATGCAAGATTTAAATGTCTTTTCTTTGATTTTTTTGCAGATTTGAATGATAAACTTTGAAAATTCGTAGTAATTATTAGAAAAATCATAAAATTAGTAAATGAGGACTTTTTGGAATCCTTGTGAAATTATCTATGCACTAGATCTATAATATAGCATGATTTAGTTTAAAGTTGTTGCTGTGAAAATCAATTTGTGCAGTTAGGTTCTTAATAATAGTTGTGTCTTGTCTTTTTCATAACTGCAGTTGTTGTCCTCCACTAAATGTGAAATTTTTATGTAGTTCTAATAATGTGATGCTTGATGTCCGTTAAAAATTTCAGGAGTTTAGGTTTGATGGTTTAAGAGTTATAAAAATAACAAATGCCCTGTGTTGCCTTGCCCCTATTCTGAATAGGTCTGCATGATTGAATTAATTGGCTCAATTAAGTTATGAATCATGACTTGATGAAAATACATGAGTTATAGTACTTTTCTTAAGCTTTCCAAAAAGTTAAATATCATGATTTTTGGTTAAGTGGATCTTTAGTTATAGTTGCTTAAATCTCTGTGGCTATTTCTGCCCAAACCCAGACAGGATTGCCTTGTTGGTACTGTGGGGCCTTCTTAATAGTAGAATTAGCTTCAGGTGTTAATAACAAAGATGTTTATAATTTTCTAAGATTTATAATAAGTCTAGAACCACATTTATTGGACATATAGAACTCCAGTTATAGCTGTTTGAAGTGGCATATCAGTTTTTGTCCATGTTTTAGACAGAGATTCATTCATTGGATTAATTGACCTTGTTAGTTGTAGAATCATCTTAATATGATAATAATAAAGTTGTATATAACTCACTTAAATAGCTTGTGTTAAATTTGCATGGCATTTGGCAAAATAGTTTGTGAGTTATGACTGTTCTAAGTTGGTCTTCAGAAATTGTAGTTCTCTGGAATTTCTGGACCAGATTTGATAAATGTGACTGTTTGACCCTTTTAACTTGGGAATCATGCTGGGATGCTTAAATATGAATTGTAGAAAATTTCATAGTATTTCCATATTGTCTTTTTTCATATCTTTTGGATTAGTACAACTCCAGTTATAAGTTTGTGAAGTTGCATGGCAGAATCTGTCCAAGTCTGGACAGAGGTGATCAATTGTGCTCGATTGACCTTGTTAATTGTGGAATCACCTTGTGATGATAATAAACATGTTTTAGATAATTTAATTAGCTTTCCAGAAAGTCTAGGATCACCTTCTTTGGATGTTTGGATCTCCAGTTATGGGAAAAACAAGTGTTATCTGTGCTGCTGTCCAAATTCTGTGTTGTGCTTACAAGTTGATTGCTTTCACTTTGCATTGCCTTATGTGTTGCTAAGTGTAACTCATGCCTTTCATGGTGTTAAATAAAGTTACCTGAGATCTTAACTTGTGATAGATGTTTTCAATGGAATAGCTTAACCCAAGTTATCTTATGTACCATGCTCGATATGGTTACTATCTTTCTATAATAAATTATGAGATGCATCTCGTATTGCTATTCTTTTATTCATGCACTTGCATCTTGCATCTCATCTAGGTATGCTAGATGCATCACATGAAGGACATGATGATGGAATCGAACCAGAAGACAGTGTTGGTGAACTTTTCCCGAAGATGGAAGGACCCCTGGAGTACATGCCTGAACGGGAGATGCTCGCCAAGCGAGTGTCATCTAACAAACACTGACCTAGTGTTGGATTCCTGGCAAGCCCTAGAGCATTCTAAGTCTCCCAGTGTTTTACAAAATATTACTCGAGTCCTTTATGATTGATGCATTAGGTTATAAGAGTTGATTGGAACCACTTGATGCATATAATTTCCTTGTCCAGAAATATACCTTTAACCCTATGTAGGTCCAGAATTGAACTTGTGCTTAGCCATGCTTAGACATGTAGAAGTCGGGTGATTCCCTAGCACCTACGAGATATAGGTGGATACCGAAGCACGGTTGGCTATATTTGCTATCGTGGAAAAGAACCATGGGGGGTAATGTAAATCGAGGCCGGGCAGAGTCTATGTGTAGGTTGACTCATGTGATTCCGTCTGTACCGATTAAGGACCGTACCATTGTTGGCACTTTTGACAAGATTGAACGCATGCCTATCACTTAGCTGGCCAGGTAACTCATTCCGACCATGAAGCCGAGTAGCTCAACTCAGGCTGGGCCCTGCTCTGTAAGAGTGCACACTCTGGATGGTAGTAAGGATGTGCGGGTAGCCAGACGTGAGCCCAAGGGTAGGCTAGGCCTGAATGTCCTGGCAGTTGGTTGTCCCTGATTGTGCGCCACTAGGTGAACCCATGAAATGTGTACCTGAGTTGTACCAAAGGTGACCTAAGACTACCTTGGCATTGGTATGTCTGGGTTTGTGTTAGGAATAAATTCCCAGCTGGTTGAAATCGATTCGAATCGCCGTCTCTCCCGGATAGTGAGAAACTTGTCTAGCCCCAACATCGTAGTAATTATATTATGGAAGTTGATGGTTCGGATAAAATATGAAATTATTACACCTTCTATGGTTACTATTGTATGCTTTAAAATAATATATCACATGTTTAGCACATGATAGTTGCTAATCTAGAGATGGATAGTTATAATTAACTTGATGACAGAATTATAATTGTATAATTGAGTTAATCGATTTTTATGCAAAATGTTGTCAAGCTACCTCCACTTATAAAGCCTTGCATACTCCTTGGAGTTAATTTATTTTTGGTTTATGATGGGTAAGTCTAGCTGAGTATATTCGAGTACTCAGGGTTTATCCCACCATGTTGCAGGTGAGGTTTTGGCCTGCTGAAGATGGTGGCTAACCGCCGCTGGGCTCGGTGACTCTATGTTATCTCTCATCTATATTCTTTTATTTGAGAATGTCACTTATGCTAGCAATGTATTTGGAACTTATATTAATGTAATCCTTTGAAAGCTATGTTGTTTTCACTAATCGGTTTTGAAACCCAAACTTGTACTATTATTTGTGAAACCATTTGTAATATTGTTTCCGCTGCAACTCTGCGTATGTGATGTGTATTTGCTTAATCACGTGATCTTGGTTGTGATATTGATTTACCGAGGTCCTTCAGGACACTCGGCGGACTACCGGGTTTATATAAGTGAAAGTAGGTGCGTGTCAATGTGTTAGCAGGGACAGCTGTACTTGATCTTGTATAAATTGGGCGGTTCTGTCATAGTCACCGACGCCAAGACGGTGCTCGTCAACAACCTAGAGATCATAGCGCTAGAGCCTCCATGTGCCTCTGTCAAGTCCAAGGAAACTAAGGAGGTCGGCCTCAGCCTGGATGACCCCACCAAGACCATCAAGATTGGGGCTCAACTCAACCCCAAATAGGAAAGCGCGCTCATCTCCTTCCTACGTGCCAACACCGATGTGTTTGCTTGGAAACCTATAGACATGCTGGGGGTACCACAGGGAGAAGATTGAGCACTCCTTGAATGTCTCGTCGACTGCCAAACCGATCAAATAGAAACTCTGATGATTCACACCAGACAAGAAGGAGGCTATTAGGGTAGAAATAAAACGGTTCCTAGCTACCGGATTTATTAAAGAAGTGTATCATCCTGAGTGGTTAGCAAATCTAGTTCTTGTTCAAAAAAAGAATAAAGAATGGAGAATGTGTGTTGATTACACTTATCTCAACATACACTACCCTAAAGACCCATTTGGTCTACCTCGGATAGATGAGGTTGTAGACTCCACCGCCGACTGCGAACTCCTCTCCTTCCTTGACTATTACACCGGCTATCACCAGATATCTCTCAAAGAGGACGACTAGATAAAAACATCGTTCATCATGCCTTTTGGTGCGTATTGTTACACCACATGTCCTTCGAACTCAAAAATGTTGGGGCGACTTATCAAAGGTCCATCTAGATGTGCCTTGACCAATAGATAGGCTACAACATCGAAGTTTACATCAACGATGTGGTCGTCAAGTCCAAAACCACCGACAATCTCATCGCCAACCTCAAAGAAATGTTCACCAATTTGAAAAGATATAGATGGAAGTTGAACCCTTCAAAGTGCATCTTTGGAATTCCATCTAGCATACTCCTGGGCTACATCGTCAGCGCCCGCGCTATCAAACCCAATCTCAACAAGGTCTCCGCCATTACCAATATGAAACAGCCAACCTACGTAAAAGATATATAGAAGCTCACAAGGTGCATGGCTGCTCTCAACCGCTTAAGATCACGCCTCGGTGAAAAGGGACTATCATTCTTCAAACTACTCAAGGCCTCTGAGCGCTTCTCCTAGTCGGAGGAGGCTAATATGGCTTTCGAGCAGCTCAAGTTGTTCCTAACAAATCCTCTAATCATGATGGCGCCTCGACCAGATGAAACCCTATTGATCTATAGTGCTGCCACCTCTCGTGTCATTAGCACAGCTATCATCATTGAGCGCGAGGAATCCGGGCATGCCTATAAGGTGCAACGTCCGGTCTACTTCATCAGTGAGGTTCTTAATGAGTCCAAAACGCATTACCCTTAGGTCCAGAAGCTGTTGTACGCCGTCCTGGTCACATCGTGCAAGCTCCGCCATTACTTCAAGTACTATAAGATCACCGTGGTCACCGAGTTCCCTTTGGGGGACATTCTCCGTAACAAAGAGGCCAATGGGCACATCATCAAGTGGGTAGTTGAACTTGGCACTTACTCCATAGAATTCAAAAGCAGACCTACCATTAAGTCGTAGATGCTGGCTGGCTTCGTCGCTGAGTGGACCAAGATCTTGGAGCCCATCCCCGCTACTTCCCTCGAGCACTAGATAATGTATTTCGATGGTGCCCTCAACATCAACGGTGCTGGTGCCAGCATTTTGTTCATCACTCCAACTAAGGACAAGCTCTGTTACATTCTTCAAATTCATTTTCTAGCCTCCAACAACACCAGTAGAGTATGAAGCATGTCTCCACAGGACTTCGTATAGCCATTGAGCTTGGCGTCAAATGCCTCATGGTATATAGAGACTCCGCGCCGGTCATCAACCAAGTCAACCAAGATTGGTCCTATTCTAGTGAGAAGATGGACGCATACTACACCGAGATCAAGAAACTCGAAGGAAAGTTCTATGGTATCGAGTACCACCACATGTGGTACGAGACCAAAATCAGCTCACCTGACCACCTATTAAGGAAGAGAAGGAAGTTCAAGAAATCCCCCCTGCCTGAGCAGCTAGTACTTGTAGTACCTTCACCGGCCGTAGATTGGAGGGAACAGTTCATCAAGTACCTCACCAGCGCCGACGTACCTGCTGATAAGATCGAACCTAAGTGCCTCATTCACCGCAGCAAGCATTATGTGCTGGTGGATGGGAACTTGATGAGGAAAAGTACCAAGGAAGGGATACTGTAGAAATGCATCACCCAAGAAGAGGGAGTGAAACTACTTCTTGAAATTCACTCTGGTTCCTGTGGCAATCATACAGCCTCGAAGAAACCTGGTCAGGCAAAGCTTTCCTGAGCTAGTTTTTACTAGCCCACTGCCATCTCTAATGTAGAAGACCTCATCTGATGTTGCAAAGGATGTTAGTTTTTCACCAAGCAAATACACATGCCAACGCAGGAATTGTAGACCATCCCAGCTTGTTGGCCTTTTGCATGCTGGGGACTGGACATGATCGGGCCTTTCAAGCCTATGTCAGGCGGTTTTTGGTACGTATACATCGCCATTGACAAGTTGTCCAAATGGATCGAATACAAGCTACTTGTTTCAGCCACTGCAAAGAAGGCAGTCGAGCTCTTCAAAGATATCATCCACAGATTTAATCTCCCAAACAACATTATCACCGACCTCAGAACTACATTCACTAGTCATCATTTTTGGACTTCTGCGAAGATCAATGCACCTCCGTTAAATATGTCTTTGTTGCCCATCCTAGAGCCAATGGCCAGGTCAAACGGGTGAATGGCATGATCCTCGATGCCCTCAAAAAGAGACTATACTAGAAAGAGGAAAAGCACGTGGGTAGATGGCTCAAAGAGCTCCCTAGCTGTGGTCTAGGGACTACGCACTCAAGCTAGTCACAACACCGGTGTGTCTCCATACTTTTTAGTCTATGGCTCAGAGGCTGTACTTCCCATGGACATTGCCTTCCTAAGCACCTAGGGTGGAACATTATAATGAAGAGCAAGCCGCAGCTATTCAGACAAAGGACATCAACAGGGCCAAAGAAGAACGCCTGATCACTTGCATCCACATAGCCAAATACCTAGAAGGCCTATGAAGATACTACAATCGCAATATCAAAGGTCATTCATTTGCTGTCGGTGACCTCGTTCTCTATTGAAAGGAGAAAATCCAAGAGATGCACAAGCTCTCCTCCCCTTTGGAAGGGCCTTACTTGGTAAAAGAGGTTACCCGACCAGGGTCTTACTGACTAAGTGACATGGATGGACCGATATCCTCAATTCATGGCACATCGAGCAACTTATACGTTTCTATCCTTGAAACACTCTAGATATGTACTCTCCACTCTATAATGAATGAAGTTTTTGTCTCCATAATTTGTCTCCACTATTTCTCTAGTTCGGTTTAATCTCCATTTGCGGTCACCAGCTCTAAGCTACTCCTTAACAAATTCTAACAATTATATGTGATCTCCATAAATGCTCCTGCCATGTTTCTCCATACTAAAATATCTTTAAGATATTTTGCCAACCATCGAGCAGCACATGTTCCGCTCTGTGTTCTTTGGAGAAAACCCAGTCTTCCGATCTCTCCCTACACGTGCTACAGGCTCCAAGCTCTGCGTTATGGGTGGTCGGCTGTGGTTCCTCGGTCATGTCTGTTCCTCCTACACTGTGCACAGGCTCCAGTGCTCGATGTTATGGAATACGGGATAGCCAAGGCCAAGAGCCCAGTAAAGAACTAACTGCTCGGATGCTACTTATACCATGTATAAACGCATTAGGGTAAACAATAAGTTTCTTTTTCACTGAAAGTGCTAGCAAACTACATAAACTTGCACACTGATGTCTACATACAACATTTATACAAATACATAAATGTTTGCTTATGCCCTCGTGCATCTAACTCTCCTCTCCAGATGTTACGTATAGGTTTCCCTCCACTCAGGTCATTGTGCTTGGCCCTCACCAGTCTACCTCACTGAATAGATCGACAGTCACCGGCCAGCTTCTTCACCGCGTCCTCCACCTCATCCTTCAGTTGCTCCTGCTTCATTGCACCCATCCCTCTGGTGAATCCGGCTCCTATCACTTGAAGGTTGATGGTAGGGAAGTGAGACTAGACCACCACCAGGGCATGTGTCACGACGGAGACAGCAATGTCGTGGTTGAAGCTCTTGAAGTTCTCCCACGCTGCCTTGCACCTATCGATGATGACATCCGGACATGGCGGCCTATTGTTGGGCTGAGGAGCTACCTCCATGTCGATGCAATCGAGCACTAGCCTGACTCCAGCCACCATGACATCAAGTTTTCCCCTCTAGGTCTTGGCCTCTAGCTCTAGCATGTCGAACTGCACCTTGGTCCTTCAACATTATTCTACAGACACTAAAGGGATTCATCAAACGAAGCAATCATATCAGCAACAACTCCGACCATGAACTACTCACCTTCTAGTTCCTCGACTAGTTTCTCCACTCGCCCAGATGCCTTCTCCTTCTCCTCTTGGAGTTGACCGATGACTTGATGCAACTGGCCAAGCTCTGCATCTTGCTCTACAAATGTGACGATTGTCAGCAACACCAAAACTATTTCGGCAATGCAGAAAAAATTCACCGATCCACCAGTACCTTTCTTCTGGTCAGAGACGCTCTTTAGTTGCTCGGAGATGCACTCTAGCTACTTGGAGATGGTCTTTAGCTGCTCGGATAAGGCACCCTTTTCGTACTCTAGGTCCCTCGCGTTTGATTTAGCAAGATCTCTTTCACGCTGGGCTCTCTAGATGTTTTTCTCCATCATTTTCATCGCCTCCTTCAGCTTTGCGTTCTCCTCGGCAAGGGGCTCCATCCTCTTGATCAGCTACTACCATTGTATAGTAGTTCATGCTATGCCCTGCAAAGCACCTAAGATTGTAAATGACCTTATTCTCCAACACCTAAAGATGGACATCGCCGATGCAATACTAACCTCGATTTGCTTCATGGCTATGGAAAGGGTGGACCACAGCCTCTTCACCTCACTGGATGTGTCCTCCTCCTCCATGACCACAACTTCGTCCCCTCGCTTATGGAGGATGCAGATGACCTGAGGTCATGATTCTTCATGCTCAATCTCCTCGATCTCGTTCTTTTCTTCCACAGCTGGTGGAGCTCCCTGGGGGCTCGATGGCCCTCTCTGGGGACTCGGTGGCCACATGAAGCGATCGACCATGCCTCGTGGCATCTTTGGGTGTGCCACTTGTTCCTCCGACACTGTTAGCCTCTATGCCCTAGACTCTAGCATGATGTCGGCAGCTCCTGCCTCCACCTCTAAAGACTCAGTGGCTCTTGTCGTCGCTCCTAGCGTCTCCGTCGCATCGATCGCTAACCGCTCTCCGCCACCACCCCCATCAGCAGCGGTGGCTGACTCCTCCATAGACCAATGAGCACCTAGGGACTCTAGGATGGTGTCCGTCTGCAATGTCTCTACGCTGGGAATAGCCCCCGGCTGCTTGATAGTCTAGCCCAAAGGATTTAGGTCCTCCACGCGCCCTGTTGTACATCAGATCAGCTCATCGGTCACCACAACTATGAAAATAGGAAAGCTACTAATCCCAAGGCAAAGATACTTACACATTAGCTTCCTGAGCACCCAGGTGATGCCCTAGGGTCAATCTGCATGGCCCAGGCTGGTGGTCTTGCGCCCCTACCATTGGTGTCTCTTTCGCCTGCTGCTCAGGGACTCCTTCCCCTCCCTCCGATTGCACCTCCACGCGTGTGTTGTGTGATGGTGCCTTAGTGCTTGGAGGGGGAGCTACAGGAGCCTCGTTGTCATTCAACCACTCAGATATCACCACACTTTGTATCCAAGCGGTCCGATCGCCACCAAGCGAGATGTTGCCTGGCCTACGGGGAGCTACATCCGCTTTTCTCCTCTTCTTTTGGGTTGACTCATCTTGCGCCACCCTTTTCCCCCAAACCTTCTCCAACATTGGGGGGCAACTCTCTGTCCAACCAGCACCTGCGCCTTTGGATTTGGATGAGGTGCTGATGGCACCTTCCTCCTGCTGAGTGGTTGGCCTAGCGTCTACTACCTTCAACCAATCGCTCCTCGGCATGCCTAAGAAGTACGCCACCTATTCCTACAAATGGATCTTTCCACAAGAGAATTAGTTCACTGCTCGCACACTAGCATGAGATAAAATCACCAGGAACAATAGTCGATATTTTTACCTGAGGAGGTGGGTTCATGCAGTTGAAGGCTCTCGGTTGCCCTAGCTTACTGAATGGCGCATTTGGAGCAAATAGCTATATGGCCTGGCATAGCACAGCCTCCTTTGTCAGTCTCTCTAACCTCTCCTGGGTGTCATCAGTGTCTCCTTTGAAGTCAAAGCCCGGATGGGCCCTCTCCTTGTAGGGCTAGATGCGGCGCACTATGAAGCTCACCACCACAACCACTCTATTCACCTTCATGCCCTTCATTAGCCCGAGGAGCTCCTTCACTTGATCCATATCAGCACTGGTCGCCTTCTCCGACCAGCTCTTCTGGTTCTCCAGAATTTGGTCGATGTCGCATCGGATGGCAGGATGACTCTGCTTCATGTAGAACCACCTGGCATTCCACCCCTTCAGCGACGTATTCAATGGCACAATAATGTACTCACCCACCATCCTATCGTAGAGCTATAGATACACACTACCGACCACCTTGGAACCACCCCTGCCCTTCTTCTTCAGCCAGAATAGGTGTTGGAAAAGATTGAAGTGGGAAAGAATGCCAAGATACACCTCGTAGAAATGGATAAACATAGCAATGTGCAAGATCGTGTTCAGATGTAGATTGCACAAGCTCACTCCCTAGAACTCCAATAGATCCTGCAAGAATAGATGTACCAGAAGTCCTAATCCACACCAGAAGTAATATTCAAATACTACGACTTCATCGATGTGTGGCATTGGATAGGGCTCACCATTGGCCGGGCGCCATCTGGCAGTGACTCGGTTAGGAAGAACGCTCGCCTCCACCATCTCATTGAGTTCTATCTCCCCCATGAGTGATGGCACCCATTCCTTGTCATGGCTTACTTCGATGGCCGCCTTCTTTGGGTTACCACCACCCCTCTTCGGCGCCATCCCTTAGATCTAGATCAGAATTATCTCCTTTGCAGCAATCTTTCTTGCCCTAGTGGCGGAGCGCGTGTGAGTGCAAATCAGGAAGTGCGAGGGCTAGGAGGAAGACAAAGTGGCAAAGGTGGGGGTTCAGAGTGTGGCGGCATAGTTATAAAGACACTCTCTCCACTTTTTGCATTCAAGGGTTTTTGGGAAACCACACCATGATTTGTGCCTTTCTGAATTCCTTAAAGCGGCGTGCTAGGGCCGTTGTCTAGGCTTCTACCCAACTACTGGCCGATGTCACCCATTTTCTTGACACAACTTGGAACTGCATACCGAATATTTCGGCCAACTTCTATGCAATGTCATCAAGGCTCAGTAATTTCTACTGTATAGCCATTACTCCGGCTTTTTCTCCATAATTTGATTCATCCAAGATTTCCACTTATGGCTCAAGGACTATGTCATCATTATGACTTAGTTTCTCACCACACTGGGGACTTTCTTCTGGTTACTATTATTTCTGACGCTGGCACCACATGACCATATCGCCCACTTTTAGGCTTGGGGACTAAGAGGGCACACTTCACCTTGCGGTGACTGTGCGCTTTTCATTTAGGGCTCCGCCCGTGGACTGGTTGCCTGCTCGACTGGTCTTTTGTCTTTCTTCTACTTTCTAGACCCTGGCACCATGTGACTACGTCACCTACTGTCAGGCTCAGGGACTAAGTGGGCACACTTCACCTTGCGGTGAGTGTGTTTTCTCTAATCTAGAAGACTCCATGCCTCCTAAAGTTGAAGACGATTACCTCCCTTTCTCGTGGTTGAACTCTAAGTGGGCACACTTGGTTCACAACAAGAAAATTTTTGATTTTGAACTTGAGCTCCTTACATCCTTCTGGCAAGCCTTACTTGGGATACTCTGCTCGGTGATGGTTCACAACTGCTCGGTGACTCATTATGGTGGTCGGACTATGAGTCTGACTACTTCGGCTTTGTTCACACCTACTCGGACAAGCTCAAGACAGGTGTTGCACAGTGGATACAAGGCACTTAGGGACTAGCTGTGGGGGGTACGACCCTAATACCCATGGTAGACTACATGGGTTGCGCCCCTAGGGGTGGTCCTAGCCCACAAGACAAAGCCTTGAGGAGCATGGCGCTGCTCGGAGCATCCTACAAGACAACAGGAAGATATCCTAAAGATACTACGAGATCTATTAGGATATGTTCGATCCCATGATTCATATAATCTGTTATTACTTTTCGGTTATCTCCTATATCTAAACATTTGTAACCCTACCCCCAAACTATATAAGGCGGGCAGGGACCCCCTCAAAAGACACACAATATCATACGATCACCAATACAAACCAACAAACCATAGGAGCAGGGTATTACATCGTGCTGACAGGCCTGAACCTATCTAACTCTTGTGTCTCTGTTGCCTTCTTGTTCTTCATTATGCGCATCTCTGCCTGATCAATCTACCTTTGTGGGATACCCCTCAGAGGACTGTCGAGCATCTTTTGTTGACAGTAGGGGTGGTCTTATACCATAGGAAAACCAATGTGGTACTATTATCATGTCGCTTTATGGAGTTTTCCTTAGATTGGGCCAAAACTATCATGGGCCTATTTAAATTAGCTTGGGCCCTAATTCGAGTGTCCAACTATGCCCCTATTTTCATGTGAATATTGCATGAACCTAAAAACACTTTCGAAACAAAATAAAACCAAACAACGACTGATACCCATCTCATCGGCCGCTCAGTGACTAAGGGTGATGTATACATCGGCCATTTTTGTTCTAAGGGCGATACATGTATCAGCCATTATTTGGAGAGCACTAAGGCTTCTTGCCAAACACTTGGAAAATACTTTTTCAAGTACCTCCCATTGATTGCTCTTGTGAGACGCTCACCCTGCAATGTCTCTAGCAGATAGGAATATCCGAATATGACATTGATCACTTTGTAAGGACCCTCCCAATTTGGTGACCACTTGCCAAACTGATTGCTCTTCGATCCAATTGGAAGTATGGTTTTCCACACTAATTTTCCCATTGGAAGGATTTGCTCTTGACTTTCTTGTTATATGCCTTAGGCAACTTAAGCCTTGTCTTTCTCTATTTCCTTGAGAGCTTTTAACCTTACATCAGTCACCTCATCGATATTATCCATCATCAAGTCATGATACACAACAGCAGATAAATCATTTTGTTTAGCAAGCCTATATGCATTCAAATTCAATTTGACTGGGCAACCAGCCTCTTTACCATATACCAACTCAAAAGGAGTAACTTTTGTGGCACCATGCCTTGAAATGTGATGTGCCCATAGATCTTTAGACAAAACTTCATGCCACCTCCTTGGAATTTTTCTCAATCTTCTTCTTGATAAGCTTGATCAAAGTCTTATTACTAGACTCAGCATGGCCATTAGCTTGAGCATAGTATGGAAGATGAACTTGAGCAACTTGATTTTGTATAATTCGGCAAATTCCCTCACTTCCTTGGACATAAATGATGTCCCTTGATCTACTAGTCAATGTTTGAGGGATGCCGAATCTATGAATAATATGCTCGGTGATGAACTCAATTACCTCCTTATGTGTCATATTCTTCAATGGAACTGCCTCGGTCCACTTTGTAAAGTAATCCATAGCAACCAACACAAATCGGTGCCCCTTTGAAGATGGGGAATGAATTTGGCCAATGAAGTCTAGACCCCAACCATGAAAAGGCCATGGTTTGATAATAGGATGAAGCATAGCAGTATACACAAGCTAGATATTTCCAAACTTCTGGCACTCTTCTCATCGTTTGTAGTAACAAAAGCAATCGACCATCATAGGAGGCCAATAAAAATTGGCTCTACATAATAACCACTTCATCCTCGGGGCCAATTGATGCGTACCACAAATGCCTTCATGGAATTCTCCCATATCTACTCTTGCTTGATCAGATCCCAAGCACTTAAGCAACAAATCTTTGGCTGTTCTTCGATAGAGCTCATCATTATGCAACACATACTTGAAAGCACTCCGCCTGAACACTTTTATCAATTCTAACACTTGGATCACATAAATATTTCAGCAACGGAGTCCTCCAATCTTCTAAATTCGGCCCCAACATCACTAGAAGTTAGGTCGGGCCGATTTGGGAACTTTTCAGGCAAAGTGACTGAGCTAGACACAAGGGAGTCGGCTAAGCTAACTTGGAGGAGCCGGCCTAGCCAACTAGGGCAATTGGCTTGGACAACTGGGCTACTGCTAACGAGGAGTCAACTAAGCCGATTGGTCTGTACCTACATGGGGACAACTTAAATTTTCATGCATCGGCTATTCTTGAATATGAAAATTACGCCCACCTAGGTCATAGCCAGATGGCTTGTTGAGCTAACTTGTTGGCCTTTTGATTTTTATGCCTTGGAATATGCTGAATTTAGAATTTGGCAAAATAGTCAATAATATCAAGGCAAGCATCATGACAAGCTCTTAGTGATCGATCCTTCTGAACATTGAAATTCACCATCAACTTGTCATACCATCAGCAAGGAATCACCATAGGCTTCAACATGTTTTACCCCATGGATAGGGGATGAATTCCACATAGGAATTGTCGACGAAATATGGTCGGCAGTCTACCTAGGGGTATGCCCAAGGTAGTAGATTATCGGCAGACAGATGCGCAAGCCCCAAACAAGACGGTGACGCAAGACAGACACGAGGTTTTATCCAGGTTCGGCCGCCAAGAAGGCGTAATACCTACGTCCTGCGTCTGATTTGTATTGCTGTATGTCAATGAGAGATGTTTTTTAGAGGGGTCCCCTGCCCGCCTTATATAGTCCGGGGGGTAGGATTACAGATCTGGAAACTAATCCTAGTCAGTTACAATTGCCATATGTGGCCGGATAAGGATTCCTATTCTAACCGACCAGGATCCTGCTTGGTCGCCAAATCCGTCTTGATTCCTTGTGCGGGACTCTGATCAGGTTAACTGGGCCGCACGTCGCCTTTTGGGTGGACTGAACCCATCGATCCGGGCCAGCCCAAGCTTAGCCGTAAGGGTATAGGGGTTAATACCCCCACAGCTAGTCCCCGAGCATCATGTATTATGCTGCGACACGCCATTTTAACCTTCTCCGACAAACGAGGCTTGAATCCTTGACGCCTCCGACCACCGTCATCACCGGAGAAGTAGGTTGTCCGAAGAATGTATGGTGCTCTTTAAGAAAAAAGAAAAAGATTTCTGTCCTGAGAAGTGTGCCCACTTGTATTTCTGATAAGAAATGTAAGTGGTCTTGAAGCATAACGTCCTTGAACATCAGAAGCGTAGGGGTCGGAAAACAAACACATTCACCGCAAGGTGAAGTGTGCCCACTTAGTCCCCGAGCCTGGTAGTAGGTGACTTAGGCACGTGGTGCCAGGGTCTAAAAAGAATTCCCAGTTAAACTGAGAACCCAATCGTCGTACAGGCGATACGAAATGCACCAACAGGTGCATCGTACCGATGTAGTCCCCGAGCTTGCTGGAAGGCGAGGTATGAGCCTTGTAGCAAGGTCTAAAGAAATGTCTCTTAACTGTATGTGAGTATAAATCACATGTAGCCAAGGAGAACCATTATTCAAGCAGTGGTCGGGGCAGTCCCCGAGCATATTAATAATCCTTATAATAACTCAGAGCACAGGGGTCGATTTAAACAAACACATTCACCGCAAGGTGAAGTGTGCCCACTTAGTCCCCGAGCTTGCTGGAAGGCGAAGTATAAGCCTTGTAGCAAGGTCCAAATAAATGTCTCTCAACTGTATGTGAGTACAAATCACATGTAGCTGAGGAGAGCAAAACTATAAGAAGTGGTCGGGAGAGTCCCCGAGCACGGCGGTGGTCATAGTAGTTCCCGGGCACGGCCGTGGTCGGAGCAGTCCCCGAGCACAAAAGTGGTCTGGGAAGTATCCAAGCACAGTAGTGATCTGGGCAAATCCACGATCACTTGCGCTGCTTGTACTATTATTTGGTGTACTTATTTTTCTATTCTTTGCCAAGTCCAGTCTGACACGTCTGGTCAAAAAAGTAAATAGGTGTAGTACGTCATTCTGTCTCTTTTTTTTTTGCAAACAGTCGGTTGACACTTGTATTGAGGTGTGTCAGTGTGGGCCCTCTTACACCATCAACGAAGAGGCACGTACACTGTTAACGAAGGAGCGCGTTTATTGGCGCAGATTTCGAGGTTGTGTGAACAACCGTCTGCGGCGCGTGCGCACGACTCCCAATATTCTCGGGCGGACGAAATGACGGTGCTCTTTGTTTTATATAATGTAGATCTGGTAAGTTACTCACACCGTTCCCCATTGCCATCTGCCGCCACAACCTTCTTCTTCCTCCTGCCGAAACCCTATTCCCCCAAAAATCATCGCCAATCCCCTCGGTCTCCCGCATCCACCCACTTAGTAAGGACGAACTAATGGCGAAGAGAGACGCCCAAAAGAAAGGCGGAATCATGGCGAAGGAGTGGTGGAAGTCTCGGAGCAACGAGCAAACCATCGAAGACCTCGTCGCCATGGGGGTGCTCCACAACAAAGCCCTCGCTAGATGGCGCGCATCAGAAGGAGAAAGCTTCCCCGATCCACAACCAGGTGAGATCATGGTTTTCGAAGATTTCTTCAAACGGGGTTTTGGGATTCCAGTGCACCCTTTCCTTCAGGGTCTCTGCTTGTACTACGAGATTGGGATTTGCAATCTGCATCCCAACTCGATTCTTCTCGTCTCTACCTTCATCCATCTCTGCGAGGCGTATGGTGGCTTCCAGCCCCATTTTGACCTCTTTTGCCACATGTTTTGCCTTCGGAAAAAGGGAAGCGGTGGCTCGAAGATTGCCGGAGGCGTCTATCTGAACTTGCGTGACAGCATGAAGGCCCAATACCTGCACTGTCCCTGGAACACCTCATTGGACGAGTGGTACAAGAAATGGTTCTACATCCGTGAAGAGCCGAATACCATCACTCTGTGCGACGTGGGGCTAATTCTAGAGAAGAAGAACAGCTGGTCGGAGAAGCCCGAAAACTTGGAACAGATAGCCGAACTGCTCGGGATGATCCCGTGGGGAAAGCTTGATGGCCCGAGCGTGGTCGGCAACTTCATTAGCCGACGAATTCAGCCATGCCAGAAAAGGATTCATCCTGGCTTCGAATACCAAGGTGGCGCGGATCCAACAAGGACTAGGAAAGAGCCGCTCGACAAGACAGAGATCAAGGCCAGGATTGGAGAGCTGTTCAATCTGGCTGATCCGAATTATGTTGCACTGAACGCCATCGAGCACGCCTTCAAGCTGGCTCGACCTCCCCCAAAGGTAAATGACACTTCCTTTTAACTGTAGAGTCATTTTGTATCAAGAAAATAACTGTCTTTTCCTTCATTTTGTGTCTCAGTATAATGGCTGTGACCGGGCAGGAGTGTTCGTGTCGCCTCCCCCTGGTGTAGAATGGCCACAAGCTACCGGCCCAGCCGCCCAGACCAGCGCCAGGCCCGACGACGTTCACTAGGCAATACTCGAGACCGTAGAAGACGCCTCGACCAGAGCCGCTGGCAAGCGTCCGGCTGCCAGCAAACAACGTCAAGCCATCTTCCCCCTGTCGGACGACGAAGCAGAGGATGCTGACATCTTCCGGCTCGTTCCCCGAAAGAGGAGAAGGCAGGTGGGACCGACGGAGCAGGGTGGGTCCTCTAGGCCAGCAGTGGTCATAGTACCGACCACTGCTGCACAGAGGACCGATGAAGGAAACATGCCGCATCCTACTCCGACGCCCGTACCGGAGGTTGAACAAGTCCCAGTGGGAACTGCCGAGCAAGCGGAGCAGGGGCGGTCGAGAAGACGTTCCTTCGCCACATCCTTCTGCAAGTCAAGACTGTAAGTATCTATATTTTTGATGTAAGCTTTGCATTTTGTACTAAATGCTATTATCGTCTGAATTTGTCTCTGAATTCATTAGATCTCAATCCACCGAAAGCCCCAACTAGCTAGCTGGGTGCGGAACGTCCTCACCAACAACGGCGGGACAAACTGCTCAGCAACCAGCAGTGGAGGAGCCTATGGCAGGGACTCTGCCTATGCCTCAGCAGGCGAACGACCAGACGCCAGTCCCCGAGCAGCTGGTCAAGAAGACAACCGAGCAGAATACAAGTGCTCCAAGCACGAACCCTGCTGAGGCAGATACCACGGCGCCAAGGGAGCTGGATCTAGCCGAGGGGCAGCAGCCAGAAGTTGCCCGGAACATGGTTGCCGACGTGACGGCTCGTGGGAAAGCCATGGCGGTCGTGGAGTCTGCGAACTCTGGACCAGTGCCGCCTCCCGAACAGGAGGCCGAAGAGGATGAAGTGGAAGAAGTCCTGGGCCGTCCCCAAGATAGGCGACAACATGTATATGTGTCGCGCTATCGGAACGACGAATGGGTCATGCACGAGGAAATCCCAGAGGTCGAAGAGACCTTAAGAGTCGAACGGGCGGCCAAGCGTCTGGTGACTGAAGTCCAGGTATATTTGGCTCTAGTCCTTGACCCTGTTGTGTAGTCGAACTGTCTGACGTAGCTTGTCTGTGTGCAGGACTTGATGAAAACTACAAGATACCGCAAAAGGTGCTTCGACCAGATAGAAGGAATCGTGAGGACCAATAAGGAGCTGACGGCTGAAGTGGAACGCCTACGGCGCCAACTTGAAGCCGCCGACCAGGAGAGGACAGACCAAGAGGCACAGAACCAAAACCTGGTCGGACAGCTCGAAAGAAAAGAGCAGGAGAAAACAGGTAAGTGTTCACCGTATCATAACAAGTGCGGGACTTGTGTTATTTTGTTCTTGACAGTAATAGCTGTAATGCAGGTTTAGAAGCTGAAGTGACCCGCCTCTAGGGGGAAAATAGCCGTGCGCTTGCAGAATGTGGTCGCCTGAAGGAGGACAACAAGAAACTGGCACGCCGCCAGTCGGAACTCCAAGACCACACTAACAGAATGAAGGACGACCTGAAAAGTAAGCACTCCAGACCACCTTTCTCATACAATTGCCCACATTGCCTTGTCGTGTCATCACGTTTGATGTCTTGTACTATTTTCAGTTTTGAAAGTCAATGCCAAGAGGCACCTTGAGGCCGTGATCAAGGAGCGTGACGACTGGAAAGCACAATGCCTTAAGGCCACCGAGGAGCGGGACACATGGAGCAAGCGGTGCCAAGAAATAGCAACTGGCATTGTGCCCGTCCTCGACCTTATCGACCCGGCGCTCACAGAGGAAGAGCTAAGGACGCCTCAGCTCGAATTGGTCGAGAGATGCAAGCAAGCATGGGGATGGTTCCAAGACTTCGTGAAGGAGGCGGGTGAGTACACGGGTGCCCATGTGCTAAGCATGGTGCGTGCTCACTACCCCCTGATCGATCTCAAACGCTTGGAGGCTGGGTACCCGAAGGAGATAGACCTAGACAAGGCCGAAGAGCTTTGGACGGCCCAGCTGGACTTGTCGTCAAAGATAATTGGCGATATTAACCTGTGCGGAGGTGGGACAACACCTATGCAGGGTATGCCATCGACAAGTTAGCTAGAAATGCCATCAGCTGCAAGCCATCCAACGAAGCCTGCGGTCTCGACCAGCCAGGCACCGGCGGGGCCATCCCCTTCAGCTTGATTAGCTCAAGAGTCCCCGAGACTCGTGTAGGGTATCAGAGGCGATGAGCAGTAAATGCCCTGCTCCCCGACCAGCCAATGTAATAGGCTTAGAGCTGTAGAAGGAGGACATAGTTGTGTTATTGTAAACTTGAGCCTCTTCAGGCAAGCTTGTAATAACATAACTGTATATCATTATAAGCTTGTTTGCTTTATACAAAACGCACTTTAAGCTTGAAATTTTTTTGTTGGTGTGACTAAGTAGGAACGTGTTAACGTTCTGTTTAGTTGTACCGTTTTGCTCGACACATCATCCCGAAGGGTTTGTGCGGCCCTGGTTGGCATGTGGTCGGAGTGTGAGGTAACGTGACCTGTGCACACGTGGACATGGACAAGTCAAACCAGGGGGGACCTACCGATCACCCGCAACATAGAGAGCGGATCCCGTGCACGTGTTGGGAGGAACCAGAGACAGGACCTGCTCCGAAAACCGTAGAAGGAGTGGTGGTCGGCTTGTACTGGCTAAGTCAGAATATCCATAAAATTCGTAGTGACACATTAGAGTGGTCAGAGAAATCATAATTGCTTTATTAAAGTAAATCGAAAATGTAAGTAGAGTACATATCTCAGTAGTTAAGCATAGAATCGTCTAAGCTTGTCGATGTGCCACGAGTTTGGTACGTCCGTGCCGTCCAGGTGAGCTAACCTGTAAGACGTTGGACGTGTAACTTCCTTGATCATGAAGGGTCCCTCCCATGGGGTTGCGAGTTTGTGGACACCGGCCTGGTTCGTCTTCCACTTCAGTACTAAGTCCCCGACCATGAAGAAACGCTCTTTAACGTTCTTGTTGTAGTACCTGCGCAAAACAGCAAGGTATTTGGCCGTGCGCACGCAAGAATCGAGCCTTTTCTCCTCTGCGCTGTTGATTTCTAGCTCCCGTACTTCCTTGACCTTGCCCTCGTCGAAGTTCTCTACCCGTGCTGATCTGAAAGCTATATCTGGTGGGAGGACTGCCTCAGCGCCGTAAACTATAAAGTATGGTGAGACGCCGGTGTTACGACTGGGCTGAGTTCGGAGGCCCCAGACCACGGCTGGTAGCTCCTTGAGCCATCTGCCAGGAGCTTTATCGTTTTCTCTGTACATCCTCTTCTTCAATGCGTCCAAAATCATGCCATTTGCCCGCTCGACTTGTCCATTAGCTCTAGGGTGCGCCACTGAGACGTATTTTACAACTATGCTCCTTTCATCGCAGAAGTCCCAAAAAGCGTTCCCGGTGAACTGAGTACCCAAATCAGTAATGATGCTATTGGGCACGCCGAAACGGTGGATGACCTGGTCGAGGAATGTGACAGCTTTCTCTGAAGATGCCTGTACCAGAGGCATGTATTCTATCCACTTAGAAAATTTATCAATTAGCATGAAGACGCATGTAAATTTCCCAGGAGCTGGTTTGAAAGGCCCGATCATGTCCAGTCCCCAGCAGGCGAAGGGCCAAGAGGCTGGGATTGTCTGGATCTCATGTGCTGGTACATGGATTCTCTTGGAGAAGAACTGACAACCCTCACAGCGGCAGACTAGCTTCTCTGCGTCGGCCACTGCTGACGGCCAATAGAACCCTGCTCGGAAAGCCTTACCGACCAGTGTTCTTGAGGCCGCGTGGTTGCCGCAGGAACCAGAGTGGATTTGGTCTAGGAGATGCTCGCCTTCCTCCTGGGTTATACACTTCATCAAGATTTCCTCCTTAGCGTTTTTGCGCCATAACTTGCCATCGGCGAGCAGATACTGCTTACTACGACGCATCAGGCGCTCATTTTCTATTCGATCGATATAACCGCTACCATCTGTCAAGTACTTGATGAAAGGCGTTCTCTAGTCCGGCTCATGAGTGGTCGGAAGCGGCTCGGTTGTGGTCGGCGCCAGAACCGTAGCCACTAATTGCTGGTCTGAAACTTTGTCGGTTGTTGAATCTTCGTCTTCAATGGAAGGCGTGAGCAGGTCTTGGACGAATACGCCATGTGGGATTTTGGCTCGGGATGATCCTAACTTTGACAACGCATCCGCTGCCTGGTTCTTGTCCCGGACCACATGTATGTACTCGATGCCATAGAACCTGCCTTCCAGCTTTCTTATCGATTTGCAATATGCGTCCATCTTTTCGCTGGTCGTGTCCCAGTCTTTGTTGAGTTGGTTGATGACCAGAGCCAAATCTCCATAGACATAGAGATGTTTAACTCCAAGCTCAACCGCAATGCGTAGACCATGCAGGCATGCTTCATACTCGGCGGCATTATTAGATGCTGGGAAATAAATCCTGAGGACGTACCGGAGCTGCTCCTTGGATGGTGATACGAAAAGAACTCCTGCTCCCGCACCGTCAATGTTGAGAGAACCGTCAAAGTACATCGTCCAATATTCGTCGGATCCCGGAGAGGCAGGCGTGCTAAAGTCTGTCCACTCGACGATGAAATCGACGAGTGCCTGAGACTTGATTGTAGTACGGCTTGCAAATTCCAAGGAAAAGGGGCATAGCTCCATTGCCCATTTGACGATGCGCCCGTTCGCATCCTTATTGCGAATGATGTCCCCCAAAGGATACTCGGTCATGACCACCACACGATATCCGTCGAAGTAATGTCTCAACTTTTGGGATGTTATCAGTATGGCGTAGAGCAGTTTCTGAATCTGTGGGTACCTGGTCTTGGATTCATTGAGTACCTCACTAATGAAATAAATTGGCCGCTGTACCATGTAGGCGTGGCCTGGCTCATCGCGCTCGACCACCATTGTAGTGGAAACCACCCGATCGGTTGCCGCAATGTAAAGTAGGAGAGTTTCGTCTTCTCTGGGAGCAGTAAGTACCGGTGGTGACGTGAGGTATTGTTTCAGCTGCGTGAAGGCAGCGTCTGCCTCCTCCGACCACTCAAACTTCTCGGACGATTTGAGCAGTTTGAAGAACGGTAGTCCTTTTTCTCCTAATCTTGATATGAAACGGCTTAGAGCAGCCATGCAGCCGGTGAGCTTCTGGACATCCTTCACCTTTTTTGGGGGCTTCATGTCTAAGACAGCTTTGACTTTCTCCGGGTTAGGGCGTATGCCGTCGTAACTGACGACGTTGCCGAGCAATATGCCAGAAGGGACACCAAAGATGCACTTCTTTGGGTTTAATTTCCATTGGAACGTATTAAGGGCTGCGAAGGTGCGTTCCAGATTGTCAACAAGGGTATGTGCTTCCTTGGTTTTGACAACTACATCGTCGACGTAAGCCTCGACGAGGCCGTCTTTTATCTTGTCGTTGAGGCAGGCCTGTATAGCGCGTTGGTAGGTAGCACCGGTGTTTTTGAGCCCGAATGACATAGTCGTGTAGCAGTAGGCACCAAAAGGCATGATGAAAGATGTCTTGATCTGGTCGTCCTTTTTGAGAGCGATCTGGTGATAACCAGAGTAGCAATCGAGAAAGGAAAGCAGCTCGCAACCGGCGGTTGAATCTACGACCTCGTCTATGCGAGGTAAGCCAAAGGGGTCCTTAGGGCAGTGTTTGTTGAGATCAGTGTAATCAACGCACATTCTCCATTCATTATTCTTTTTGCGTACAAGAACCGGGTTGGCTAACCATTCCGGATGATACACTTCTTTGATAAATCCGGCTGCCAAAAGCCGTGTAACTTCTACCCTAATCGCCTCCTTTTTGTCGCGAGCGAACCATCGTAGCTTCTGCTTGATTGGTTTGGCTTTGCTATTGACATTTAAGCAGTGCTCAATCAAGTCCCGAGGTACACCGAGCATGTCGGAAGGTTTCCATGCAAACACATCCACGTTGCCCCTCAAGAACCGGACGAGCGCGTCTTCCTATTTGGGATCCAGGTCGGCCCCGATGAGGGCCGTTTTGCTGGGATCGCCCTCGACCAGCTGGATCGTCTTGTGCTCCTTGGATCTGATGTTCTCGCGCGGAGCCTTGAGCTCTGGGATCTCCAAGTGGTCAGCCGGGGTCTTCTTAGCGTCGAGCATGGTCTCGGCCATGCGAATAGAGAGGTCGTGGGCCTCTGCTATTTTGAAGCTGTCGTCCTCGCAGGTATAAGCTGCGTATACATTGCCCCTGAGGGTTAAAACTCCTTTCTTAGTAGGCATCTTGAGCACCAGATACCTGTAATGAGGTATGGCCATGAACTTGGTGAGCGACGGTCGACCAAGAATAGCATGGTAGGTGCCATCGAAATCAGTGACCACAAAGTTGACGTAGTCGGTGCGGAAGTGGTCTAGAGTCCCAAACTGCACAGGTAGCGTGATCTGCCCGAGAGGTGTGGAGCTCTGTCCAGGGAGAACGCCCCAGAACTATGCCTCATACGGCTTCAGGTCCGCCTGGGCTATTTTCAGAGCGGGCAGGCTGTTCTTGAACAGTATATCAATGGAGCTGCCGCCGTCGATCAGTACCCTATCGAATTGAACCTTGTTGATACAAGGATCGAGGACCAGGGGAAAACACCCTGGCTCGGGTATGGCGGCCCATTGGTCCTTCCTGCTAAAGCAGATTTCACGGTGAGACCACGGAGGAAGCCGCGGATCGGTGAGAAGGTTGTCGGTCTTTGCCACGTTCAAGCAAGCGTGGGCGAGCAGCTTGCGTTCTCATTTGGTCTCAATGGACACCTTGCCGCCGATGATGGTGTGCACGCGATCAGTCGGCTTGACGTATTTATGACGAGGATCTGCATCGTCGTCGTCGTTGTCCTCGTTGCGCTGTTCCCCCGCATCGTTAGGCTTGTCGGACGTATCCGGAGCCTGTTGACGCGTGTAGATAGTCTTGAGGATGCGGCAATTCTCCATGGTGTGGTTCGACTTGGGATGGAGCTGGCAGGGTCCCTTCAATGCTTTGGTGTAGTCGTCCTCGTAGTTTCGACGTCCGCTGCCCTTTTTCATGGTATTGACCTCGCCGTCGTCTTCCCGAGCGTGCTTGCTTCTGTAATCGTCACGGCGGTTGCGCCGCTGATTACGTTGATCACGGTGGTCGCGGGAGTCGTTGCGCTGGTTGCGGTGGTCAAAATTGTCATTCTGACCACGATTGCTGCGGTAATCGTCGCGGTGTGGAGGGTGGTCGGAGCGTGGAACCCTTGCTGCTTCTTCAATGATTATCTTTTTAGCGTCGTCAGCGTCCGCGTATTTCTTAGTGGTGGCCAAAAGCGCTGTGACTGATTCGGGTCTCTTCCGGAGGAGCTTGTCTCTTAGGGCATCGTGGAAGCGGAGGCCGGTGACGAAAGCCTCGATTGCTTCGTTGTCGGAGATTGATGGGACCTTGATGCGCATCTCCGAGAAACACCGAACGTACTCGCGTAGTGGTTCATCCTTTCGATCTCGGATCCGCTGCAGATCGTACTTGTTGCCGGGTTGTTCACAAGTAGCGATGAAATTGTCGATGAAGGCCTGCCTGAGCTCCTGCCAAGAGTCAAAATAGTTCGCTGGCAAGCTAACCAGCCATTGGTGACCTGCATGACCAACAGCGACCAGGAAGTAGTTAGACATGACGTGCTCGTCGGCCATGGCTGAGCGGCACGCAGTTTCATAGAGCATGACCCATAATTCGGGGTTTTCCTTGCCGTCGTACTTCTGAAGCTTCTCGAGCTTGAAATTCTTGGGCCATATGACTTGGCGCAGGTGTGGAGTGAACTGCTTCAGACCCGGTGGACCGTGGGCGGTGTCATACTCCATACGGCGATAGCTTTCATGGGATGCACGATCGTTGGCTCTCTGGTTGATGCCAGCACGCAGATCACGTCCGCCGAGGTAATGGCGGAGATCGTTATTACCATCGCGGCGATCTTGATTGCCATCCGGATTAGCCCTGCGACCGTGGTTATCACGGCGATTATCATGGTTATCTCGGCGGTTGTCGCCTCGAACGTCGTGGCGGTTATCCTCCCGATGGCGGTTGTCGTCCCGACCACCATCATGACCACTGTTTCCGCCTTGGCGGTTGTCTGATGGGTCGTTATTGCGCGAGCCACGTTGGTTGAGTGGCTGTGAGCGACTCGAATATTGGCGGCTGTGGCTTGATTCGACAGAAACGGATGGAGCCCGGGCTTGATTCATCTCTGCGGTTTGAGCCATAGCAGCTGTTAGATAAGCTTGTATGTCATCACGGACTGCTTGGGTCTTGGGAGTATTGGGCAACCGCTGCATTGTTGCCATGGCAACGGCTACGTTGGTGCTTGGGGTCTTGAAGACCTGTTTGTCCCCCACCCTGTCGAAAGCATTGTTGAGGTCACGAGGTTGGAGCCTTATGCGTCGTGCCTCCTGGTCTGCTTCAGCTTCGATTTGCCGGTGATTAAACCGGTCGATATTGCGTGCTTCGCGTGCAGTCTTTTCTTGTTCTATTTCGCCAACTGCTGGCGGCTCGTCGTTGCTGACAACATGGATCAAATCCCCTCGTCTTGGCGGGAAAGACGGAAATTGGGGGATACCCGGGGCGTGGTCTGGTAGATCCAGATCGTATTTGACGCCTTCATCTTCGTGACGCTGAAGCTCGGTGTGGACAGATGCGTTGGATGCGACGCCGGATGAGGAGCTGGAGTCCCCTTCTCAGACTGTGTGGATGGACCCTTCCTGATAATCTTCAATCCGGACCATGTTGATGATGTTGCATGGCTTCGGCCGAGATTGGTGAATAGGACGTAGATCCGAGTGGCGTCGTAGGTTGTACGCGTAGCTGGAGGCAGCATTTCGTAGGCCGTAGAGCTGGACCTGGTGGTTCTCCGTCAGGACTTCGTACTCGCAGAGTCGGAGACCCGTCGTGGAGGCTGGATGGCGACGAGCGGAGCGCCCCTCAGGAGTAGATACGACCACAAGATCTGTTCCAAGTCGTGCAGGACGACCGGCCCGAGCTGGTCGGATAGATCTGTTGTGGGGAGCTGTTACCTGCTCATTAGGTTGGCTTTGAATCGTACTTACCAGAGCTAGGGTTTCAGCGAGTTTGATGCCGACCCGATCAATGGGGTCGAGCAGGTCGGTGTCGTCGATCTGCTTTCCTCTGTAGCGGGGAAGCGGATGACGGGTTGCCGGCGTGGCTGTAGGCATGGTCGGAGCCAGATGTATCGTGGTCAGAGCCAGATTCATCGTGGTTGGAGCCGTATTCACCGTGGTCGGAGCCATGTTCACCGTGGTCGGAGCCGTGTTTACCGTGGTCGGAGCCGTAACCGATGCAGGTGAAGTAGTCGTCGGCGTAGGCTGAATCCATGCCTCCTCCGCGGTCGTGGCGATGGAGTCGTCGGAGCTGGTGGTCCAGGTGATCTGGCCAACGGTGAACGTGAGGCCGTTGGGCGTAGCCATGGAGCCGGAGATGATGACCATCTTGTTCGCTTGGAGAGCAGTACGCACACCCCCTACCTGGCGCACCACTGTCGACGAAATATGGTCGGCAGTCTACCTAGGGGTATGCCCAAGGTAGTAGATTATCGGCAGACAGATGCGCAAGCCCCAAACAAGACGGTGACGCAAGACAGACACGAGGTTTTATCCAGGTTTGGCCGCCAAGAAGGCGTAATACCTACGTCCTGCGTCTGATTTGTATTGCTGTATGTCAATGAGAGATGTTTTTTAGAGGGGTCCCCTGCCCGCCTTATATAGTCCGGGGGGCAGGGTTACAGATCTGGAAACTAATCCTAGTCAGTTACAATTGCCATATGTGGCCGGATAAGGATTCCTATTCTAACCGACCAGGATCCTGCTTGGTCGCCAAATCCGTCTTGATTCCTTGTGCGGGACTCCGATCAGGTTAACTGGGCCACACGTCGCCTTTCGGGTGGACTGAACCCATCGATCCGGGCCAGCCCAAGCTTAGCCGTAAGGGTATAGGGGTTAATACCCCCACAGGAATAGGCAGAGAGTATGGATGATGCGATGACCAATAACTTTTATGATTTGGTGCAAACCTCCAATTTGGCAATTGTTTCTTGAATCTCTTTCTGTCCTTTGTCTCTGTTGCACCACTTTCTTGAGCATTATCCTTCTGAGCTTGAATGCTTCTTTTAGGAATCCACGCCAAGCATTTTCCTTTGAAATTTTCTACACTAAGCTTCTACAACTTCTTTTCTTGCCACTTTGGTAAACCGATTGAGCATATCAGTTTTATTTTTATTTTGGACAGCGGCAAATCTTTCTTGATTTTGGGCACTCTCACCTTTTTTTGTTCAGATTTGGCACCTAGAATATCAATAGATGATTTCCCTATTTCTTTGCCATCAATAGCCAGATTTTTAGCAATGTAATCAGCTTTTCAATAGTTGAATTCAGATATGAACTTTTCTTCTTTCGGCCATCATACTTCATGCGGTAAACTTGTTTTACCACCTTATTCTTCAGTTGAGCTCTAGATCGATTTGATCAAAAAGGTCTTTATAAGATGGTGATCTCTTTGAATATCTAGGAGCTACATACTCTACATATTGTGGACTAAAATATGATGGAACATGTGCCTCTTGATCAAACCAGCCCCAATATGAATAAGGATGAAAATATGTGGTATATGGTCCATCTGACATGGGAATTGGCTGCTCAAAAGGAGAATATGTTGTTGCTGCGTGAGATATATCTCCTTACCAATTCCACTCTTGAGACTTGCGCTTTGGTGGTAATTTTGATGATTGGACTTTCTTTGGCCGATTGGTGATATTTGCTTCTGCTATCTTCTCATATTTAGCAAGAAGTTCCTCAAAGCTAAGCTTTGGCCTTCTACTTCTATGTTTGTCATGGCCTTTACCTCCGTCAACTCTATGGGCATCCTCCTCCTTCCCATCTTGATAGACATGCTTCAAAGGAGGATTCTTAGCCAATTCCCCTTGTTCAATGGGATCAATTAGCCTTTGCTTTAGTTGGAGAGATTTTACCAGCCCCCAGTGTCTTCTAGAACTATGATAACTTTATTGTCCTCTGAAATATCTTCTATTGGCAATTCATGGACAAGATCCTTATCTTCACTTGAGAGCTCCACATCTCTCTCTTGGGCATTCAAGCGTTGAGCTTTGAGTGAATCAGCTAATGCAAGCTAATTCGATATCTATTTGCCATTAAGACCAATTGAATCCAATTGGTCCATGTGTTGAGCTTCAAAAAAATCTCAATTGTCCTTTATCAATGGCTGATTGGATCACTCGACGAAACATATTGCAATTAGAAGTATTATGATCAGAAGAATTGTGCCACTTGCAATATGTAAGCTCTTCTAAATTTTGAATAGATTGGAAAGCATTGTGATCAATGATTCTAATAAAATTATTCTTCAGCAAGATATCAAAGACATGATCACAAAAAGTAAAGTCAAAGGTGTACATTGATTTCTTTAGCCGGTTCTTTTGTAGCATCGGCTTTAAAGCTAGGTAAACAAAGGGATCAGATTTAACATCAATCCATTCATCCACACCTTTGTAGCTGCTTTTGAGAAGCTTTAGCTTTGACAAACTAGCACTATCAACCTTGCCATATGGCATAATGTGTTGGCCGATAGAATCTGAATTTGTTTTATAATCAACAAATAAAATGACATTCTCAATCTGTCTTTTACAACTACTAGCAAGGATATCTCTAATAGATGTAGAAAAAGAAATAGTATGACTGGATTGGAATTTGAGCAAAATATTTCTATTTTGTACCTTGTTGATCAAGTTGGAGAAGTGCACGTCCTTGATTTGAATGATGTTGCTCTTCATCTCTTGAGAACGGTCAACAATAGGTGCCAAATCATCTGAAGATGCATCGCTGGCTGGTAGAACCGAGAAAGTTGGCTTAGCTGACTAGAAGTTGGCTAGGATGACATGGGCACTAGTAGGGGTGTTGATGGTCACTAAACACCTAATTTGACCATCAACATTCCACCCAAATCAAGGTAAAACAACATCATATGTGTCATATTATGTTTATAATTCACCTAGTTCCACTTGTACTTGGGAAAATTATTTGTATGCATGAAAAATCACAAAAATGGACAAATATGAAGCATAGGAGGCAATGGGACGTGGTAGGGGGGCCATGGGCCCATAGGCCATGTCAGCTGATGCCATGTGGCATTGCTTGATGACCCACCTAGCCTACCATGTCACTGATCCACATGATATGCAAGCTGGCACCTCCAAGAGTCATCACCATGCTTGATCCATGTCGGTTTGATCCAAGGATGGACGTTGAGCTCCCATAGATTGTTGGGTCCACCATCATACACTTGTAGGACCAAAACCAACCTCTAAACTGCCTCACCATCCAGAGGCCATGCATCGCTGTTGGATGGTGAGGCGGTGCAATGGACAGTCGACCGATGCCCCACCGCCTCTCCACTGCCTCATCTTTGCCTACAAGTACCCCGATGCCCTCTACACACTATAAAAGGGGCTGTGGTGCTCGGTGGAGATCATCTCTCAGCAACTCTCAAGCATTCCAAGTGTTCCAAGCTCTCAGAAGCTCTCCAAGAGTAGTAACTTAGAAGTAGTAGCTAGCTAGTAGTGATAAGAGTTGAGCAGAGCTCGCCTTGGAGTCCAGAAGAGTCTTCTAGTCTAGTATAGCTCCTCTTGTAATCTTTCTTTTAGCATTTACTTTATTTAGTACTTTACTTTGTCAAGTACTTTATTCAGTAATATAGCTTTGCTTAGTTCAAATCCTATCTTGCTCTTGTATATCATTAGTGAGCCTAGGTGCTTGTCCTTTGGCATTTGCATCATTATTATCTTAGTGATGAGTCTATTCATCATTAGTACTTGTTCTACCATTTGGTTAGGGTATTTTGATCTTATTTCACTAGAGCTCGGATCGAAATAGCGAGTTTATAGATTAAGCATGGTGCTTAGGCTATATCTTGCCTGTAGGTACGGCTAGATCCCTAGATAGATTGTGGTAGTTGGCAGGTGGTGATAGCCCTGTCCTTCCTCTGTATTCCACCATGTCGGGTCTAGTTATTAAAATGCAGGGCTCGTTGTGCTTCATGTTTGGTTAAATCCAATGCAAGTACGCCCCTCATACTAAGAACGATCTCACTATCATTGAGTTACTTTTGCTGCTTTAAGATTACATACTCTACTTCTTACACTCAGCTACACTACACTTCTAGTTACCTCTATTTGTGTGATAAACCCTTTTTATCTTTTCCCGTCCATCATCCCTCATCACTCCTATGTTGCTAGACATACTTACTTAGTCTACCTAACCACAGTGCCCAAACATGTCCTCCCACCTTCCTTTGGGAAAATATAAATTCGACGCTTGGTACTCACCAAGCGAAGTGCTACATGATAGTTCTGTGCGCTTGCGGAATCCCCTTTCCTATATACACACATACGAACCATCGGCAAACATTTCTAGCGCCATTGCTAGGGACATAAACCTAGTAGTGACGTTAAGAAGTGTCAACAAGCATTTTTGGTGCCGTTGCCGGGGAAGGCAACTAGTGCATGTTACCAATCTGTAGTTAGGGTCTGCTAGCTAGGTCTTTGTCTTAGCAACTTTCTTTTCCTTTTTCATTTTCTTTTTAGTTACCTTCTTTTCTTCGTAGCACGGTCATGGCCAAATAGGACCATCCGTGAGTTTTCTGCCCCTTCGGCTGCTAATGTAGCCTCTGGTCCTGATGTCATTAATGTGGACACTCTCTTTGAGCTTAAGCCCACATTGATCATGATGGAGCTAGCTTGTCCTTTCTGTGGTAAAGCCCACGAAGATGCTAATGCACATCTCCAACATTTCTTGGAGATCTATAGTACTTTTACCATTAAGGGAGTGACCCAAGAGGCCATACACCTTCGTCTTTTCCCCTTGTTTTTGTTGGGAAAAGTGAAACAATGGTTCTACTCAAACCACAATGCTGTAGATACATGGGACAAGTGTTCTAATGCTTTCCTAGTTAAGTTCTTCCCGATGGGTAAGACCAATGCTCTTCGCAACAAAATCTCTAGCTTTCAACAACAAGTTGATGAGTCGATTCCTGAAGCCTAGGAATGAATGCAAGAGTATGTAACTACATGCCCACACCATGGTATGGAAGACTAGCTTTTGATCTAGAACTTCTACCATGGCTTAGTTCCATTGGATAGGAGCCATTTAGGTGCTACCGCTAGAGGAGCATTCTTTTCGCTTAATGTCACAGATGACAAGGCATTGATCGAGAAGATAGTTTCCATCTAAGGATGGTGCGATGAATGACTATAGCCCCACAAACAAGGTATGCATTATCTTAAAGAAGCTAACATGCTTGCAGCCAAGGTAGATCTGCTCGCAAAGAGACTAGAAAATTGCGAGAAAATGAGTGCCCAAGAAACTGTACAAGCCATGGACACCCACATGACTTGTGAAGTTTGTGGAGAGATCAGACATTCAGGCAATTTCTGCCCCAAGACTCATGAAGACCTCAACTTTGTTAATAATGACAATGGTTTTCGTCCTCAAAATCAAGGATGGAATCAACGCTCCAACAACCAAGGAGGTAATAATTACAATAATTATTTGTAACATCCGAGTAATCAAGGTAATGGTTATCCTTTCCTTAAGGTTCTTGTCTATAGTCAAGGTAGAATGACTGATAGTATAAATAAGAAACTCCATGCTAATGACAAGATGTTGGAAAACATAAATGCTAAATTGGATAATTTTTCTTCCTCAATAAATAATCAACTTAGCTTTAATAAGATGTTGGAAACCCAATTAGCACAATTAGCAGCTGCTATCCCATCTTTTGAGAAAGGAAGAATTCCTGGCAAGCCTGAAGAATTCATAGAGACCGCCAACCTCGCCACATCAAGGTATGATTTTGGTTTAGATGGTTGGGGTGTTCCTATTAAGAAAGGTGATCCTAGAAGTCCTGTTATTACTTGCTCTATTGGTCCTCATACTTTTGAAAATGCAATTTGTGATCTTGGATCTAGTGTAAACATAATGTCTAAGGAAACTTATGAAAACTTGTTCTACACTGAATTAGCTCCAACTTCTATCTATTTGCAACTAGTTGATCAGTCAGTGTGCTATGTAGAAGGAATAGCTCTAGACCTTTTGGTCAGGATTAGAGATGCTTATGTTCCCACTAATTTTGTAGTATTAAATATGGGAATTAGCAAGGATGCACCCCTCATCCTTGGCCGTCCTTTCCTCAATACCGCTAATGCCTATATATATGTGGCATCTGGACGAATTCAATTCCACTTAGATGGAAGGAAAGAAACCTTTGGTTTTGCCTCTGGAAAACCTATCTTTTATGAGAAACAGGAACAAAAGAAGCAACCAAAGAAGAGAAGAACCAGAAAGCCCAAGCCAGTTGAGGAGAAGGAAGAGCCTGGCAAGAATAAGCCAAAGCCAAGAGGGACATGGCACAAGAAGAAAGAAGCATCGTCTACATCATCATCGCCTAATCCTGTGAACATCTCTGAGGAGAGTAAGGAGGGAGAATTCCCGTACAAGGAAGAAGAACCTCGCGCAAGGAAGAACAACCATGAGCGGGTACTAGAAGGTACACTTTTACTAGCATTTCCATTGCATTTAGTATAGGTTGCATTTGCATATTTCCCTTTTCAACATTGCATTACATGTTAGGTTATTAGTTGCATGCATGTTTACATTTTCAATAAAGGTACTTATGAAGTACTAGCATTCATAATAATATAAAAAAAAATATTTCAATAAAATAAATCTCATAATAAATAGGCTTAGTAATAAATTATCGTAGTAGTAGTAATAAATAGGCTTGGGGAGAACCTCTCCCGCTCAGGTATGAAGTCATTCACACCTTCTCTTTTATCCGCATTAATCCTTTGTATTGAAAATATTGCATGATATATACAATAGTAATAGTAGCATAACAATGACAATATAATATGAATACAACTATGTATTATAACCATTGTAGAGGAGAATCATTAAAGCTGCCTTAAACACTCTTGCTATGGAGATTGATGTTCAAATACCTTTTGGAAATGATGAATAATTGATCTGTGATACTTTGCAAAAGCTTGCTACACAACCCTTTACTTCTCAAGTTTTGAGCATGTAAAATTAGAGTTCATCTTAAGTTGACTGCTTTTGTGGGTTGCAAATGCTAGAACCAAGTATAGGCTTTTGTGAGATATGTTGTAGCAAAGATTAGAGTAAATCTTTTTAACTTGTCTGAGGAATGGCTGAGATCACTTGGAATTTTGTTCTTACAAAAAGATAAAAACCCTTGCTAGAAGTTCCTCGATGGTGAAAAATTCCTACTAGAACCAAATATACGCTTTCTGGTATGATATGCCTACACAAAAAGCTGCTTGTTTGTTTTGAGCATTATCAAGCCTTGTTGATCTGAGTAGAGAAGAATGTCATACCTTTTATCAAGATCATGTACACTCCATGTAGATAGATATGCTACTTCTACACTAGAAGTATGCAGCCATCCATTCTATATTTATGCACCCCTTGCTCCATAAGAGACATATGTTGATACCCCCTCTAGCTACCTATCATTATAAAGAGAGGCATGGGCTACTAGAGAGAGAGAGAGAGAGAGAAAAGTGCAAAAGCTCTATAGTTCAAAAAAAAAAGAAAGAGAGAAAGAATAAGGTAGCCATGCCCTCTCAAAAAGGAAGCTAGAGAAAGGGAAGTTCTCAAAAGGAGTAACACTTCCACTAAATACCACACACTTACACATCTTGATCATTTTGTATGACTTGTTGTTCCTTGTGATCCAAGCATTTGACTTAGCAATAAATTCAATTCAAGTAAGCCTCGCTTTTTATTCCCTACCTATGAACTCCATATAAGCCTTAGAGTAGGAGAAAGACTAAGATCTTTTGGCCTTGGAGATGATTTAAACACCATTGAGTGATTGAGTGTACCATCTGAGGAATTTAGGCAAGTTTTCCTTTCAAAAATCTTGAAAACCTCCAAGAAGTCTTAGCTAAACCAAAGCAAGGAAGAAAGTTTCTATCTATGCTATGCTAATCTTGCAACTATCTATGTCAAGGTGAAAGCTATAAGCCCCATATGGCTAAGAGTGATGGTGAATTTCTAATACTAACATGCTCAACTCAAGAGATAGTATTGGTTTGTATATGAGTTTTTGTAGGGAGTTATATTGAAGCAATTCCTAATCCAACATGCTGAACCCCCATCTTTGCTCGGGACGAGCAAAGGGGTAGCTTGTTGATGGTCACTAAACACCTAATTTGACCATCAACATTCCACCCAAATCAAGGTAAAACAACATCACATGTGCCATATTATATTTATAATTCACCTTGTTCCACTTGTACTTGGAAAAATTATTTGTATGGAGGAAAAACACAAAAATGGACAAATATGAAGCATAGGAGGCAATGGGACATGGTAGGGAGTCGTGGGCCCACAAGCCATGTCGGCCGATGCCATGTGGCGTCACCCGATGGCCCACCTGGCCTTCCACATCACTAATCCATGTGATATGCAAGGTGGCACCTCTAGGAGTCATCACCACGCTTGATCCATGTTAGTTTGATCCAAGGATGGATGTTGAGCTCCCATGGATCACCGGGTCCACCATCATACACTTGGAGGACCAAAATCGACCTCCAAACCGCTATTGATGGTAGTTAACAACCATTATAAACCGTCAATATAAAATGCATAAGGGCATAAATATAATCTCCAACAAAGGTCTATGGGTTTAAACTAACAAATTAGTTTTGGTGAATATGTAGTTTCTGTAGGGTTTACCTAGAAAACTGTCAGGGTGGACCTAGAGGTCAGACTTAATCATGCTTATCCACAGCAAAAACAACCCTAGAAGGTTCCAGAAGACTCGAGAGGACACCACACCAAAGCAGAGGGCGAGGCATAGCTAGGTGGGGCCAGCCGGCCCCACCTATAGGCCAGCCGGCCCTAGGGCCCACCTATCAGCCCCCCTTTGCTATGTCGGTTCTCCACCGCCTCCTAGATTGCATCTACGCTATTTAGTCAAGTTGGTTTGATCCAAGGGCTTAGAATTGACGCTCTAGCCTATATATAGCAGCCTCTACCCCCCTCCCTTGTGGGGTGCCCATCATGATACTCTACCTAAATCAAGTGTCATCCACTTGACATGCTCAATTTAAGCAAAATGACATCGTATGGCCCCTAGGAGCGCACTAAGCAACTCCTCTTCAGGATTAGGTTGAGTGGCACACAGCAGTTCACATACCAAACTGACATAGTCTAATGGATAATGCTCAAACAACTTATATAGAAAAGCTTACAAGATAGAGTTTACATAAATTACGTGATCCAGTCCAACCAATGGACAAGATCCAAAATCCATTCTAAAGTAATCACTCAAGGTCGCTCGAACAAGACTACGGAGTTAATGTGTAGCATACTCAGGGTCACCCTTCCCTGATGCTACTAGGCAGCGATGATGGAGACTCAACCTCCATCGATCTACAGCATCCCTGCCAAACAACTTAACGGTTGCACTATGAGTACTTTCCGTACTTGTAGGACTTAATTCCAACATATAATATTTGGTGGATACACAGGGTAGTTATCGGGCATTTGTATAAGTGCAAAAGGCAATGATGTTCATTAAGAGTATGACATGCTATGCTCAACATAGAAGTAAAGGTAGTTATCATTATTACAAAGGTGCTCATAGTCCATTACTCATGCTACCATGGGTATAGAAAGAAAGAACAACCGTATAGTTCTGTCCCGAGGGACTCCAGGCTTTCAAGACTCTATAGAGGTGTACATCTGTACCCACATAGAGAAATGGGATGAACCTCCATATCTCATGCACTACAGATAAGGTTGCCTCATGTCTCCAACCTTTCCCTAATCTAGCTTGAGTGTCACATGAAAGGTTCGGCTAGGTTCCTGGTAATGTCCTAGAAATTCCCGACCAACGCCACCCCCTTGCCAGTTTCACGGATAAATAGCTTGCAACTAGTTACTTGGCTTGTTGACTCCATCCACTATATGTGGTCTATATGGGTGGTTACTTAGACTTATGTATCCCAATAGATGGTCCTTACTGCTCCACGAGCTACGTCACCTGAGATCCCACACTCACGATGACCTACACCTCGCATGAGCAATATATCCAAGTTATCATCAAGATTACCATATTAGGGATATTAGTCCTTAGCCAGATTAGTTAGGTAAGTCAAGTTGTACCCTTATTGATTTTAGTAGTTAATTATCTAGGTGTAGCATCCTACATGCGTGAGTATGATTTCCCTTCTCATGCTCTACTTCTATCGTTGCCCAAGCAACTAAGCAATAAGCATTAAGCGTTCCCATTCCCATTGTTTAGATGAGAGGCTTCTATAGATTATTAAGCTACTCTAGGTGTAGTATAAGAGTGATCATTACCCAAGACTACATGTAATGCATAACTCATAATGCAACTTGGTAAGTATCCAAAGTAGAGTTTATAATAGTGGGGTGCCTGCCTGATGGTGTTACCATTCAGACATCTAGAACCTGACGACGAAGTCTCACGCACGTTCCTAAAAGAATATGGAAGATTGTCTAAGGAATACATCGACGATCGAAACGATGAGGGGGAACATGGGTGCATAGGATTAGGTTACTACCTATTGGTATTTATTAACGCAAATAGAATATGAAGAATTCTACAAGAGCACAGAATACCATTGTAGCATTTTACTAGGAGTATTCCAGGTATCATTATTTATATTTTACCATAGGGAAACAATGGAGTAAAGACTTATTGAATATAAAAGGAGTATCTATCAGTCAACATACAAGCATTGCTAGAGCAGGGGTGAAGGTAATGATAGGAATTAAGGTTAATGATACTTAGGGGGTAGATCTATAAGATAACATAAACTAGTCAACTTGGGAGAGCAACGAGTGAGGTAGATTTCTGTAACATTCTTATTACATGGTCAAAGTATATATACATCCAACTATAGTTAAGACTAACTCTACTCTTGTGCACTTCAGGATGCCGCTTAGGTGGTAGTGTACCCACAATAGATGACTCTACCGACGCGACTACGGTCCTACAATTTAAGAACCTGCTCAATTCGAAGTAGACTACAAAGGATAGACGGGGTTGTCACCTCCCGCTGCTACCACCAAACTAGAGAACAGGGTGTACTCATAGGCAGAGCATCATATAAGCACCATGCTTACATGAGGCTCGGCTACTTAGCCCAATCGATAAACTAGCAGGCTAAGCGCTCTATGAACCCGCACACAAAAGTAATAATAACCTCAACTAAGCAAGATACATATTAAAAGTAAGCATAGCCATGTAGATAGGAATATGATGAGTTTATAATAAGTCTTACAAGATGTGGAAGTGAAGATACAAGGCTTTGTTGAGCCTCCAAGACTAGATCCGGAACTTGAGCATGAGCCCAACTCGACCCTCACTCCCGAGCTAATAATCTACTACATTGGAGAGTCTAGACCTAATCCTCTTGGTGTATCTTGATCTCTGAATGAGAGGTATGAATTAGGGTTTTAGGGATGCTCTAGGGAGGGGGGTAGGGGCTGCTATATATAGGCCGGAGCATTAATTCTAGACCCTTGGATCAAACCGACTTGAAAGAACTACGTAGATGCAATCTAGGAGGTGGTGGAGAACTGACATTCAAAGGATGGGCTGACAGGTGGGCCCAAGGGGTTGGGCAGCCCCACATGGCAGCCACCTGCCCTCCACTTTGGTGGTTTGCCTTCTCAAGTCTTCTAAAGTCTTCCCGTGTCGGTTTCGCTGTGGATAAACATGATTTGCTTTGATGAATGGGTCCTCCTTGCCGGTTTTCTGGATAAACCCTACTAAAAACACAGATTTACCAAAACTTGTGGAATTTATTAGTTTAAACCACTAGACCTATGTTGGTGATCCTTTTTATGCATTTATATAAGTTATATTGATGGTTTATGATGAACGTTAACTACTGTCAACACTACCTTAGTACTTAAGGAGAGACATCTAATTGTGTCTCTACTACTGCATTAGGTATGACTAAGCTCTCTTGGTTCTAGGTTGGTTACTCGAGTAAGTTGCTTAAGCTAGCTCACTCTTTCGGTGATTAGCAGTCACTTCATTCTACCAATAGACACTCCATTGTACTGGATACTGAGATGGGTTGTCTCTGATCTAGCTTTGTACTAATCTATAGATGCTCCATGGAGTTCATGGAGACTCCAATAGGTTTGAGGACTTAGGCATTACTAGGGTTCTCTATCCACATCGGATAGTCTGGTCAATCAATGGATGCTCTAGTATGAATTGGGTGTTCTCGGGTTGCTGGGTTACTGCTCTCTATAATTAAATGGATACTCCACCATGGGTGATGGACGCTCTGCTATGCTAAGCTGACGGGGGATAAGGTTCCTTAGTGGTTTCCTATGGATTGATGGACACTCCATTGGTTTGACGAACACTCCATCACATGGGCGACATAATGTATGCTCCAAGTAAATCCTAGGTTTCAAGATTAGATTTGTGGAGTTGTGCATCTTGAATGTGCCAAACACTCCTATTGTAGTTTAGGTGGCTTACTAGGCTGACTATGGCAGGGTTATAAGCTAGTTTCACAAAGTGTGGCTCAAGGCTTAGGGATTAAACCAAAACTCATTAGATGAGAGATCAACCTTTAGATTGAGATAGAGATCCTTGGCTCCGAGATCAAGAGCTTCCATAACCTAAGGATTGAACATCCAACTCTTCTTCCATCCAAGTTTCTATCATCTCCAACCTCCATCAAAACCACACATTAACTACTTTGGGGAAATCCACAAAATGGGAGCTACTCTCTTGAGCTCACCATGACTATGTTGAAGAGGTTGATGGAATCCATGGGAGGTGCTGATGCTTCTCTTCTTCTTCCTCTTTTCATCCTTCAATCTTCTCTTCATTCCTTTCTCTCTCTAGTTCTAGGGTTCTTCCTTATTCTTAAGAGGTAGAGAGAGAGAGAGTGTGTGTTTGCATGAGTGGATAGGTGAGAGGGTGAGTGAGAGGGTGTTCCTTTAGTTGGTGAAGTATCTCAACTCATGCTAACATGTGGGTCCAAGTCCATAATTAAGAAATAGCTTAATTTCCACTTAGCTCTATTCTGCCCTGACTCTTATCGGATGGTCTGGTGTACTAGCGGATGGTCTAGTTTTCCCTATCTTTGCTGAATTGACTAAGTCATTGAATGGATGTTCTCGATGTTGAGTGTTGCGTTTCACGGTGCAAGTCTTCATTGGTGGTTGGTGATTGGCTTCTTTTGATAAATCAAAATGGTTGCCTAGGTTGCAACGAACTTGGGTCATTACATCCCTGAAGCCATCCCTAAAACCCTAATTCATATCTTCAGGATTGAGCCAGCAATCAAGAGAAGATTAGTCCTCCATAGGATATAGTCTTATCAATAATAGTGAGATAGAGAGTGAGGGAAGAGTTTGGAGGAGGTGTCGGCCTATCGGTGCTCTCTCTCTATGGCATGTACCTTGGTGGATCCAAGTTCCATTTGAGCTTGCTTCTAAGACTTCTCTGGTAATCAACTTCTAATTTAAGTAAGCATCTTATTTATATTGTTCATCAGGATCATGACTCTTTGAGTGCTTTATTCCTGTCCTAGGGGGAGTAAAGTATTAATCATAAGTATAAGCATTGTGCTTAGACTTAGGTTAATCATGGATGCACCCTACATTTTGAATCAGTGATAGCTCATGAGGGTGACTCTTATAGCCTCGTTGAATCCTTTGTGGTCCACCTCCCGTTTGTAGGCCAAGTAGGACCCAGTTACGAAGGAAAGCATCCTCTGCTGGTGTATTTCCTTTAGTAATGTCCCTAGTTGAATAGTAGAAGACATAGCTTACCGAAGTTAGAATAAGAAAACCTTAGTTATCCTCTCTATGATCCTATTTATCCTAACCTTGTTGCTACCCTTAGTTAAGTTAGACCATAGTTAGTCTCACACATTTCCCCATGGATATGATACTTGGAATACTTCTGGGTGAAAGCTACAACGGTATCCGTGCACTTATGGATTTATTTGTGTGCGTTAATAAATACCAACAAGCTTTCTGGTGCTATTGCCGGGGAACGGTTGCTGAATTAACTACAAAACTAGTTTAACCTTGTATCTTTTATCTTTTTTTCTTTTATTCTTTTCCTTTTCACTATGGATTCCACTCCTATCTATCAATATGCTAAACCTATGAGCGCAAGCCTAAAGCCACCAAAATCTTCAAAGCCTATCTTAACACCTGGCTGTGAGTTGTGCCTGGGTTTAATAAAACTAATTCAGGAACAGTCCTTCTTGAAAGAAGGCAATGAAAACCCATACTCACACCTACAAGAGTTTGCACAGACCTATGGATTCTTGTGTATTACTGGCATGTCTGATGAAACCTTAAGATGGAAGTTGTTCCATTCTCTTTGACAAGAAGAGCTGAAAAACAGATATAGTCAAACCATAGAATTATGCAAGGAGATTGGGAAATGTTATTCTCATAATCAACTCGTCGAGGAAGAGAAGGAATCACCTCTCAAACAAGAAGAAGTTTTGATAGTCAAATCACAACCACTCCAATCCCAAGATTTACCTATCAATCCCGAACCATCAATACCCCAAAATCCTCTAAAGGAAGAAGAAATTCAACCTTGTGAAATTTCTTATGAGGATGATCTTTTTATGTTGATTTTGGGAAAAGCTTAAACTTCTAGTTCCACAAGAGACCTTTGAGTGAATATAATTCAATTTATTTCAAGAAAGGATCTCTTAGAAAGCATCCTTATTTCCATGTAGGACATTGGGAAGAATTCAAGGATGGCATGTCTTATAAACCCATAGAAGGAGAGCCAAGTCATTTAGAAGCAATTCCTATCTTCCCCCCTTCTATGCCCATATTAGATGTCTCATTCAAACCTATCCTTGATCCTGATGATTCCTCTTATGCTCTTTTTCCTGAGACTCATGATGATCCTAGAAATCCACCAAGACACCCAAAGCATAGGAGTCATGAAGGCCACAAGGAAGACCAAGAAGAGCAACAACAATGGATGGAGGATATTAGGAACTTATGTGCCGTTGCCACTGAATGGATGGACGAGGTCTTAGACAAGATCAACTCGAGAGTTACCAATCCATGAGAAATCTTGGACAATAAAGAGTCCAATAAATATCATAGGCATGGAATGATGAAGACAATGTTTCCGCCTATAGACATTCATGAAGAAACAACCTTGGAGTCTGAAAAGGAAGATTACATAGACGAGCATGGAAGTTATTTCATGAACACCTCATCAAATCCATGCTCGCATGAGAAATCTCTTGAACCAATTGGTCTCTCCATTGCCACACATGAGATCTTCAACCCCCTCACACTCCATATTCATAAAGACTTTGAAAGGGTGGTTATAGATGCATTTGTTTATCATAAATATTGTAAATCTCATTGGCATGAATCCTGAGATAGGCACCCAAAGGTTGGTGTTGGAGGGAAAACCACCTCACCAACTTAAAGCATGATTTGAAAGTTTCCCAAGGACGAGCTTCTATCCTAAAACAAGCACTTTCAGGAGATAACATGAACCTTCACATTTTGCTGTAATGCCCTTGTGAAATGAGCATAGAAATATAACTGTGAAAATATTCCTTTGGGTATTTTTGTCACTAACCATTGCAAGTTTGAAGCAAAAGGATGAAGGATGACAACACAAGGTATGTCCAACCAATTATCATGCAACATTTAATCACATCCATCCAAACTTGATTTTGCGTTTGCAAAATTCAAGTATGGGGATGGACTTCTCTAAAAAATCTTATGCCATGTTGCTAATTTTGGTTGTCACTACCTTCAAGCCATGCTCAATTTGCTAAACAACAATCATGCGCTTTCATCTCTACCTGAATAAATCTCTATAGTATTTTCATGCTACCTTTGTTTACTATATTATGCGTAGGTTTTGAAGTGTTTTCATACACCTTTTAGATTAGGCATGGTGCTTAGTTTAAATTATTTTCCTGAATTAAATTAGATGAGGTGTCTAGTTTGATTCTTGAACCAAAAGGTGTGCTGATCTTACTTCCAAAGGCTTTTAAATTAAGCGTGGTGCTTAGGTTAAAATGCCTTCCTAAATCAAATTAGACATGGTGTCTAGGTTGATTTTTGAGCCGATAGTATGCTTCAGTAGATATTGGATATTTTGTTGGACTAACCCCTGTAGGAAACCCTCTATTCAATTTGGTAAGTCATGAGATGAATTCAAATCAAAGATGGAGCAAGGCACATGATGAACTCCAATAACTTTGTGAAAAGAAGACAGCTCATTCATCATGGATGGAGGAACTCAAGTCTATAGCTCCAATGAACAGCATCTCGTCAACCAAGAATCAACAAAAATCAAAGAGAGGTTGATGAGAGAAGAACATGCAACTTGTCACATCCTCATCTCATCAGATGATGCAAAGAAAAGCTAAATGAAAGGAGAGGTCTTGATCAACGGACCTAATAAGCCCTCACTAATAGGAGATCATTTGTGAAAACAAATCATTGAGGCATAAAACAAAGGGTGAGGCGGAAGGTCCAACAAAATGGTGAGATCGAAGAGCAAAAAGATAGCATGACAAAAGGATGAGAAAGGAAGGATGCAATCTAGGCAACAAGAAACTCATAACTATGAGGCTGGCCGAACAAGGAAAACTTCAAGCAAAAAGGGAAGGTCCATCACAAGTCATCTACCCTTCGTCACATGGTGTCATCATGCTCTAATGACAAAGGTAACATCTTAAGGTAAATGGTAATTATTTAAAATGTTTTCCTTGATTCTGGTAGGCACATAAACAAGAAATAAACATGTTCTAGTTACAACTTACTTGATCCAATCTGATTAACTCAACATGTTTAGTTCTTTAAGCTTGTTACTAGCACCACTTTCTTGATCTTATAGTTTTAACCAAATGAGCTAAAAAATGCACATCTTATCTCTGGAAGGTGATAGTCATAATAATCATGTAAAGATTGGTACATTATTCACAAATAGACAATCCTTCCATGGGTTAAGCAATTCAACCCTTTTGGCCAAATATCTTCAAGTGTTATATTCATGCTCAATCTTCTGATCTTATCACCCATGTTATAATTGAACAAAGCACATAACATCAACTTCATCTTGTTCAATGTGCCTAAGGATAGAGATGAAAAGTAAAGTTTTGGTTCTATTGGTGTTTTCCCACCAATAGAGCCCATGCACTTGATCTCTACCTTGTCTTTATGAGTAGGACACACTTGAAGGAAAGTGTAGGGAAAATTGATCCCCTAATTTCTACAAGTGTTCTGAACCTATCAAACCAAAATCAAAACTCAAAACCAAGACGGATTTGGCATAAGAAGGTGACATCACCATTTGAGGTGCCACTTCAAGAATCCTCATCTTTAGAGCAAACCGAGGTACTTGATCAATGAACTTCACGAGGAGAAGTCTAGTTTGAAGAACTTACAACACCAAACCCTCAACGAAAGAGAAAGCTTGGGAGAGAAGTACTGTGTGGGGTATGACTCCAAATACCCATGGCAGACTACATGGGCTATGCCCAAAGGGGTGACCCAACCCACAAGATGAAGCCTTGCGGAGCACGGCGCTGCTCGGCGCGCCCCTCAAGACACTAGGAAGATATCCTAAAGATACTATGAGATCTGCTAGGATACGTATGATCCCATGATTCTTGTAATATGTTATTACTTTTTGGTTATCTCCTAGATCTAACCAACTTGTAACCCTACCCCTAGACTATATAAGGCGGGCAGGGACCCCATCAAAACACATGCAATATCATACAATAGCCAATACAATCCAACAGACCACAGGAGTAGGGTATTATGTTGCACTGATGGCCCAAACCTATCTAACTCTTGTGTCTCTGTTGCCTTCTTGTTCTCGATTACACGCATCTCTGCCGATCAATCTACCTTCATGGGATACCCCTCGGAGGCCTGCCGATGATATTCTATCAATAGTTGGCACGCTAGGTAGGGGTGTGCATGTTGTTTCCATGTTGAACAAGATGGTACATTTTGTAGTATCTTCGTCCCTCCTATAGCCTAGCTAGATCTTCACGGTTGGATCGATCTCGTGGATCATCAACACTGATGGAGTCAGAGAGCTCATCGAGCTAGTGCAGATCGATTCTGCGCCAATCACCCCAACACCTACGACTGTAGATCCAATCTCGAAACCACCTCTGAGGTCATCTTCATCGACAATTCACCGCCTGCTCCCCAGCTACTAGAGGAGGCAAATCAATAATGATGATCTGATCGCATCCATCGATCAGGTTGGCCAGAAGCTCACCGATTGTCTCTCCATCGTAGAATCAGCTCTGACCACTCTAGTTCCACATTGACCACCCTCTGATTCAGATCTATCAGAGGCAAATCGGGAAACTCTAGGGGTTACCTCCCTACCCTTCAGGCTTACCAGTGTCGCCACCACCTAAGGGGCAAATTCACCATCGACAGCCCCCACGGGAAGATATCCTGAAGATACTACGAGATCTGTTAGGATATGTATGATCCCATGATTCTTGTAATCTGTTATTACTTTCCGGTTATCTCCTAGATCTAACCAACATGTAACCTTGCCCCATAGACTATATAAGGCGGGTAGGGACCCTATCAAAACACACACAATATCATACGATAGCCAATACAATCCAACAGATCACAGGAGTAGGGTATTACGTTGTGCTGATGGCCCAAACCTATCCAACTATTGTGTCTTTGTTGCCTTCTTGTTCTTGATTACACGCATCTCTGACAATCAATCTACCTTCATGGGATACCCCTCAGAGGACTGCCGATGATATTCTATCGACAGTTGGCACGCCAAGTAGGGGTGTGCATGTTGTTTCCATGTCGAACAAGATGGTACATTTTGTAGGCTCTTCGTCCCTCCTATAGCCCAGCCAAATCTTCACGATTGGATCGATCTCATGGATCATCAACGCTAATGGAGTCGGAGAGCTCATCAAGCCAGTGTAGATCAATTCTGCGCCAATCACCCCAACACCTGCAACTATAGATCCAAATGTTGAAACCGCCTCTAAGGTCATCTTCATCGACAATTGACCGCCCGCTCCCCCGCTACTAGAGGAGGCAAATCAACAATGACGATTTGATCACATCCATCAATCAGGTTGGCTAGAAGCTCACCGATTGTCTCTCCATCATAGAATCGGCTCTGACCACTCTAGTTCCACGTCGACCACCCTCTGGTTTAGATCTATCGGAGGCTAATTGGGAAACTATAGGGGTTACCTCCCTATCCTTTGGGCTCACCAGCGTCGCCACCACCTAAGGGTCAAATCCACCGTCGATAGCCCCCCACGGGAAGATATCCTGAAGATACTATAAGATCTGTTAGGATACGTATGATCCCATGATTCTTGTAATCTGTTATTACTTTCCGGTTATCTCCTATATCTAACCGACTTGTAACCCTGCCCCCCAGACTATATAAGGCGGGCAGGGACCCTGTCAAAACATACGCAATATCATACGATAGCCAATACAATCCAACAGACCACAAGAGTAGGGTATTATGTTGCGCTGATGGCCCAAACCTATCTAACTCTTATGTCTCTGTTGTCTTCTTGTTCTCGATTACACGCATCTCTACTAATCAATCTACCTTCACAGGATACCCCTCGGAGGACTATCGATGATATTCTATCGATAGTTGGCACGCTAGGTAGGGGTGTGCATGTTGTTTCCATGTCGAACAAGATGGTACATTTTGTAGGCTCTTTGTCCCTCCTACAACCTAGCTAGATCTTCATGGTTGGATCGATCTCATGGATCATCAACGCTGATGGAGTCGAAGAGCTCATCGAGCCAGTGCACATTGATTCTGCGCTAATCACCCCAACACCTGCGACTGCAGATCCAATCTCAGAACCACCTCTAAGGTCATCTTCATTGACAATTCACCACCCGCTCCCCCACTACCAGAGGAGGCAAATCAACAATGATGATATGATCGCATCCATCGATTAGGTTGGCCAAAAGCTCACTAATTGTCTCTCCATCATAGAATCGGCTCTGACCACTCTAGTTCCGTGTTGACCACCCTCTGATTCAGATCTATTGGAGGCTAATCGGGAAACTCCAGGGGTTACCTCCCTACCCTTTGGGCTTACCAGCGCCGCCACCACCTAAGCAGAATCTTCAATGTCAGCATCGATAGCCCCCACGGGACAAGGAAATAGAGGAGGACCGCGTCGCTCACGTCAATAGGAACATCAACCGTGCCCAGCACTGAGCAAATGAGTCTACCCTTGTGCTAGCCGAGGCTGATCGCAATGATAAGCTTGACTCGCAAGGAAGGCCACGCCCGCTCCAACGTAACCTCAATGATGAATTTGTCCGTGTTGATGACCACGATGTCTACAAGACCCTAAGCGCCAATTTGGTCATGGCCGCTAATGAGCTTGCTCGGCTCCCACAAACACCAGAGGTCACCAAGGTCACCACCATGCTTACAGTGGTGCACTGCCAAGTCAACGAGATACACTAGGATCAGAGACCTTCATGCTCGATGAGCTTGATTCGTCGATGTGTCACCCCAAGATCTAATCACCGCCCTAGCCAAAGTCGTTTCACCGACCAACACCACGACGATGGACAACCCCTCTAGGGGGGAGCTAGGGGGACTGCATCGGCTACCCTTGCCAACACAACCAAGAGGTCGAACAAGATGTCTGAGCACACATCAACAATCTCTGAGACGCGCGACGTAATATCGATGAGCGTCATTTCTCTTGCCACGAAGAAGTACGCTAGCGTCAAGAATATGAGCAAGAGTTCGGTAATCCAGACTTGGCTCTCTAGCTGCTCAACGCTGACAATGCTACAGATCACAACAGCGACAATCCCAAAGGGCCTCGAGCATTCATGAGGGCACTCCAAACACTCCAGTGGCCCTGTGGTTTCAAAATTATCAGGGTCGAGCCCTATGAGGGATGGATGAACCCCACACAGTGGCTATAGGCTTACGCCACTACTATGCGTGCTGCCGGAGGAGATACCAGTGTGTGGGGTGTACGACCCTAGATACCCATGGCAGACCACATGGGTTGCGCCCCCAGGGGTGGCCCAGCCCACAAGACGAAGCCTTGCGGGGCACGACTCTGCTCGGCGCCTCCCGCAAGACACCGGGAAGATATCCTGAAGATATTACGAGATCTGTTAGGATATGTATGATCCCAAGATTCCTGTAATCAGTTATTACTTTCTGGTTATCTCTCATATCTAACTGACTTGTAACCCTGCTCCCCAGACTATATAAGGTGGGCAGGGACCCCCTCCAAACTCATGCAATATCATACAATAGCTAATACAAACCAACAGACCATAGGAGTAGGGTATTACGTCATACTGATGGCCTGAACCTGCCTAACTCATGTCTCTGTTGCCATCTTGTTCTTGATCTCACGCTCCTCTGCCGATCAATCAACCTTCATGGGATACCCCTCGGAGGACTACCGACAATATTCTATCGACAGTTGGCACGCTAGGTAGGGGTGTGCGCTTGATCCATGGTGAGCCAGATGGACCTCAAATCAATAGTGTGTTCTAGTCATCAATCTCGTGGAGATCCATGCTGGCCCACGATGATGATTCATCGCTGGCTACATCAGCCCCCGCATCTACAGATCTGATCTCGGAACCACCTCCGAGGTTGTCTTCACCAACAACTCACCGCCCGCCAGGTGCTCACCGTCAACGCCAACCAGACTTTCTGTCTAAAGCTAAGTCACGTTTAATATTCTTCTAAATATTCTCCAATCTTCGTATATCGCCATAATGTTTCTTCGAACTGTTTTCTCCATATTTGCTGTCCAAATGATTTTTCGTACCCTCAAACAGTCATGTTGATGCTCGGACACCTCTAGAGATGGCCTTGTCTCCAGCTCCTCCCTACATGTGCTACGGGCTCCGCGCTCTGCATTATGGGTGGTCGGCAGTGGCTCCTTGGTCACGCCTATTCCTCCTACACGTGCACGGGCTCTGCGCTCGATGTTATGGACTATGGTCTAGCTAGGGCTGGAGACTCAGCTACACACTAATTGGTCAGACAGTTTATATTAAATATAAATACATCTTCGCTCCAACTAATCGCCAAGCTACATACGCTATTTTTTCTCCATAGTTCATATATTTTTACATCATGTACTACCCATTCTACATGTTTGTATTGTAGGATCATCGTCCAGGTGATCGGATCACCTGGTGCTCGAGCTTCTCCACTGATCAACTGGTCGGACCGCTTGGTTCATGGACTCCGTCGCTGACTAGTTGATCGGACTATTCATCGGTCGCTTCTACTCAATGCTCACTTTACCACCGACCAGTTGACCAGACTGTTTGCCACTCGTGCTTCATCGCCAGCGACATTGGTTACTCATCAGTGCTCGGATTCTTTGTGCTCGAGGACTAAGTGGGCACACTTCACCACACGAACGTCGCCAGCTATGCCAGGGACTCCTCGATGCTCGAACCTCACCAGCTTCGCCTAGGACTCCTTGGTGCTCGAACATCGCCGCCTATGCTGGGGACTCCTCGCTCCTTGGTGCTCGGTCATCACAAGCGATGACGGGGACTCCTTGCTCCTCGATGCTCGGTCATCGCCAGCGACACCGGGGACTCCTCGCTCCTCAGTGCTCGGTCATCACCAGCGACACAAGGGACTCCTCGATGCTCGGTCATCACCAGCGACGCTAGGGACTCCTCGGTGCTTGGTCATCGCCAGCGACACTGGGGACTCCTCGCTCCTCGGTGCTCGGTCATCAACAGCGACGCCAGAGACTCCTTGCTCCTCGGTGTTCGGTCATCGCCAGCGACGCCAAGGACTCCTCGGTGCTTGATCATTGCCAGCGATGCTAGAGACTCCTCGCTCCTCGATGTTCGGTCATCGCTAGTGACGCTGAGGACTCCCTGCTCCTCATGCTCAGTCATCGCCAGCGACACTAGGGACTCCTCGGTGCTCAGTCATCGAAAATGATACCAGGGACTCCTTGCTCCTTGGTGCTCTTACCTCACCAGCGATGCTGGGGACTCCTCAATCCTCGATGCTCGGTCATCGCCTGCGATGCCGGGGACTCCTCACTCCTCGGTGCTCGGCCATCACCAGCGACGCCAGGGACTCCTCACTCCTCGGTGCTCGGTCATCACCAGCGATGCCGGGGACTTCTCGCTCCTCGGTGCTCGGTCATCGCTAGCTACACTGAGGACTCCTCGCTCCTCGGTGCTCAGTCATCACCAACGATGCCGGGGACTCCTCAGTGCTCGGTCATCGCCAGTGATGCTGGGGACTCCTCGCTCCTCGGTGCTTAGACATCGCCAACTACGCCAGGGACTCCCTTGGTGGTCGAATCTTGCTACGTCTCATCGGTGTGCTATCAAGCTGCTCCATGCTATTTGGATCTAGGTGCTGATCTTGGGCAGCACATCTGGGGTCTTGATACACACATGTCGGACGATGTCGGCAAGCTTTCAAACTTCTTTTTCTTTGACCCTGCTACAAGATTCATTCTTCATCTTCTAGCAGGCTCGAGGATTAAGTGGGCACACTTCACCTTGTGGTGAATGTGCTTGTTCTCATCTCGAGGCTATGCCTGAGGACTGGCTGCCTGCTCGGCTGGTCTTCTACTTTTTGACCCTAGCACCATGCGACTACGTCACCTACTATTAGGCTCAGGGACTAGCTGTGGGGGTATGCCCCTAGATAGCCACGGCAGACCACATGGGCTATGCCCCTAGGGTGGCCCAGCCCACGAGATCAAGGCATGCACAGCGTTGCTCGGCGTGCACCACAAGACATTGTATAGTACCAAATAGGATACTTACCTTGTAACCCTGCTCCTCCAGACTATATAAGGAGAGGTAGGGGTCCCCTAGCGGACATGATCCACCAAGATCTATCTACTACATCTCAATACAATACACCAAAGACACAGGACGTAGGGTATTATGTTGATCAGATGGCCCGAACCTATCTAAATCGTTGTCTCTACGCCTTGTGTCACCATTCGGTTCCTGATTACACGCACCCCCACCGACAAATCTACCATCGTGGGATACCCCTCGGTGGACTGCTGATGATATTCTATCAATAGTTGGCACGCCAGGTAGGGGAAGACCTAGTCTCCGATCTCTCCCTACACGTGCTACGGGCTCCGCGCTCTGCGTTATGGGTGGTCGGCTATGGTTCCTTGATCATGCCTGTTTGTCCTACATGTCTACGGGCTCCGCGCTCGATGTTATGGACTATGGGTCAGCCAAAGCCAAGAGTTTAGCATAGAATACATTGCTCGAACACCGCTTATACTACTTTTATCTCCAAATTCTTACAACAACTGCCAGCAGCACTCGTTCCACGTTGTTTTCTATGGAGAAGACCCAGTCACCGATCTCTCCCTCCACGTGCCACGGGCTCCGTGCTCTGCATCATGGGTGGTCGACTATGGTTCCTAGGTCACGCCTGTTACTCCTACATGTGCACAGGCTTCGTGCTTGACATTATGGACTATGGGCTGGCCAAGGCCATAGGGATCAGTAGCAAACCAACTGTTTGGACGCTACCTAAACTATGCATAATTGCGTCAGGATTCAAACTATGAAGATTTTTTTGCCGAAATACAAGCAAACTACATATATTGCATACACATGCACCTTATAAGATTAATCATTTACATAAGTGTTTTTTACGCCTTCGCATGTTTTGACTACACTGTCTAGAAATTACAGGTGATATCCACCAGGAGGATCATTATGCCCCACCATTGCCATCCATTTCACCGAATAGGTCTATATCGCTTGCCAGCTTCTTCGCTGCTTCCTCCACCTCATCCTCGAGCTGCTGGGTCTTCGCTTCGCTTAGTCCTTTGATGAACCCCCCTATTGCCTAAAGGTTAGTGGCTAGATAGTGGGACCGAACCACAGCAAGGGCGTGGGTAGTGGCAGTAATAACGGCATCACGATTGAAGCTCTCCCATGCTGTCTTGCACCTTTTGATGATGATGTCTAGGCGTGGCGGCCTACCGTCAGGCTGAGGAGCCACTTCTGGTTCAATGCAGATGAGCACTGGTCTGATTCCAGCAACCACAGTGTTGAACTTGTCCCTTTGGGTCTAGGCGTCCTGCTCTAGCACATTGAATTGTGCCTTGACCCTCTAACAGTAGTCTGCAAGCATTACAAAGTTCCATCAAGTGTGGAAGTTACTTCAGTGGTAACCCTGACCAGGGAATACTCACTGTTTAGCTCATTGGCTAGCTTGCTAGCTCACCCTGTCTCCTTCGCCTTCTCCTCTCGAAGTTGTTTGAGGGGCTGGCATAGCTGGCCGAGCTCTACATCTTGTTCTACAAGTACAACAGTCAGCACTAAAGTAAGCATATCCAACTGTGCATAGCACTTTCATCGAAGGCACATACCTTTCTTCTTCTCGAAGATTTTCTATAGCTGTTCCAAATGCTCGGAAGCATCATTCAGTTGTGTGGAGGTAGTGGCTAGCTCCTCGAACTTGCTCTGCAGTTGTTCTTTTGCAATCGCTAGCTATTCAGATAGGGTTCCCTTCTGATGCTCTAGGTCCCACGCATTGGATTCAACAAGGTCTCGCTCGTGCCGGGCCCTCTAAGTGTGTTTCTTCGAGAGTTTTATCACCTCTTTGAGTTTTTGGTTCTCCTTGGTGAGGGGCTCCATCCTCTTTATTAACTGATGCCGCTGCTCGGTGGTCCAATTTATTTCCTAAAATTCACAAGGATAATAACGGTATTTGATCTCCAACGTCAACAACGAATGAACCGGATTTAGTACTAACCTCAATTTGTTTTACTACTCTAGTGAGGGTGGATTTTAGCCTCCTTATCTCCTTGGGGGTGTCTTCTTCTTCAACTACTACCACCTCATCGCCGTGCCTGTGGAGGATTCAGACAGATTGGGTTTGGGGATCAGCACGAATGATCTCCTCCACCTCATCCTCTTCTTCCACAATAGCAAAAACTATGGGAGGGCTCTGTGGCTGGACAAAGGGCCCGACCATGCCCCGTGATGCCTCCGTGGGTGCCTTTAGCTCTGAGGGGGCCATCGGTTCAGTCGACCCGGACTCTAGTGTTTCGCTGGCAATTCTAGCTTCAGCTCTCGAGGGTTTGGTAGCAACCACAGTCGCTTCAAGTATTATCGCCGCCTCGTTCGCTGCCGGCACCAACCTCCCACCATGTCCAAGTCCTCCTACAGCAGTGGTTGAGTCTTTCACTGGCTGCTGAGCACCTGGGGACTCCGACATGGGAGCTAATGGCGTTACCTCCACTCCGGGATTAGCCCGAGGTTGCTCGGTCGGGTCTGGGTCCTTCGTCTGCCTTGCACTGCATCAGATCATCTGGTCAAGTGGTGAAAAAGCTAAGACAAGACAGCATAGTAACTCCAACACGAGAATACTAACCGTTTGGTCTGCCGGTGCAATTTTTTGAATCAGCGATGCCTGCCCGAGCCCCTAGGAGCAGCTATGGGGTTGATCCCCTTATCCTGGGGTAAAGGTCTTGACTCCTCCATAGTTGGCCTTTGCTCCGTTGGCTACTCGGGGACTCCCATCGCCTGCCTAGCAGGAACCTTTGTCGTCTGATGCTCGGGGACTCCTTTGCTTCCCCATGGTTGCTCCTCCGTGTATGTACTGCTTGGAGGTGCTTGGGTGCTTGGAGGAGGAGCGACTAGATCTTCGTCATCATCAGACCACTCGCGCACCGTGGTCCTTCGTGGTCGAGTGGTCTGGTCACCACCAAGTGAGATGCCGCCCCATTTGTGGGGAGTGGTAGCTGCTGTTTTTCTCTTCTTCTAGGCCGTCTCTTCTGTTGCTGCCCTCTTTCCCCACACTTTCTCCATCAATAGGGGCAAATTCTCTGTCTGACCAGCGTCGGCGCCTTCGGATTCTGATGAGGTGCTAGCTGCATCCTCTTCAGACCGAGCTGATCGCCGGACATCTACTCCCCTCGGCCAATCAACCCTCAGGATGCCGGAGAAGTACACCACTCTCTCCTATGAATGGATCTTTGCATAAGTAAATCAGTTCACAGCTCGTTGATTTTTCAGGATTAAAAGTCTTGGGAATACAAATTGAGATGATTACCTCTGGGGGCGGATATGAGCAATTGAAGGCTCTCGTTTGCTTTGGCTAGACGAATGAAATGTTGCAAGTGAATAGCTCTGTGGCCCACCCCATGACATCCTTCTTCATCAGTCTTTCCGGCCTCTCCCGGGTCTTGTTGTCATCACCTCTGTAGTCAAAACCCAGGTGGGCCCTCTCCTTACAGGGCTAGACGTGGCACACTATGAAGCTTGCTGCCACCAGTTCGCCTCTAATTTCCACACCTTTAATCAGGTCAAGGAGCTCCATCACTTGTTCCATCTCAGCACTGTTCAGTTTCTCTGACCAGCTCCTCTAGTTCTCTGGGATATGGTGAACATCGCAGCGGATTGCAGGGTGACTCTATTTCACGTAGAACCATTTGGAATTCCACCCTTTCAGAGAAGTGCTCAGCGGTACATTGATATACTCGCTGGCCATTCCATCCCAGAGCTATAAGTAGACGCCGCCGACCACCTTGGAGCCACCACCGCCTTTCTTCTTCAACCAGAATAGGTGTTTGAAGAGGTTGAAATGTGGCAGAACCCCTAGAAATGACTCGTAGAAATGAATAAAGATTGAGATGTGCAATATGGTATTTGGGTGGAGATTACACAAACTGACCACCCAAAGCTCCATCAAATCCCTAAGGAATGGGTGAACAGGAAATCCTAACCCACGCCAGAAATAATCTTCAAAGACTACAACTTCATCGGTGTTAGGCATTGGGAAGGGCTCACCAAGGGCTGGCCACCATCCAGTGGTTACGTGGTCAGGGAGAACGCTGGCTTCCACCAATCTGTTCAACTCTGCTTCTCCCGTACGTGGCAGCACCCACTCTTCATCATGCCATGCTTCGGTTCCCGCTTTCTTTGGGCTTGACTTCTTCGATTTGGCGCTTCCCTTCTTCGGCGCCATTCCTCGGAATCGATTAGGTTTTGGTGGCGAAGGTTTCTGTGGATGCGAATCTGGAAATGCAAAAGCTTTGGAGGAAGACAACGTGGCAAAGGTGGGAGTCTGAATGGTGGTGGCGCAGTTATAAAGCATTTTCTCCACCAATTCACAGTCGAGGAATTTTGGGAAATCGTTCCCATGATTTGTGCCTCTCCAAATTCTCTACAACAACAAGGTGGGCCGTACTGTGGGCTCTTGCGCAACCGCAGCCCATGTCACCCATTTATCGCTGCCATCAGTTGCTACTCGCTGAATACTCACTGACTTCTCTACCATTTATTGAGGCTCAGTAACTGTTGTTGTACAGCTGTTACTCCAATTTTTCTCCAAGGCTGGATTGCTCCAAAATCGTCGCTTGCAGCTCGAGGACTGGCTGCCTAGCTCGGCTAGTCATTCATTATTTCTATGTTTCTGACCCTGGCACCATATGACTATGTCATCTACTGTCAGGCTTGGGGACTAAGTGGGCACACTTCACCTTGCGGTGAACATGTTTTATCTTGTTTTGGGGCTACACCCGGGGATTGGCTGCCTGCTTGGCTGGTTTTTTATTATTTTTTATTCTTCGGACCCTGGCACCACATGACTATGTCATCTACTATCAGGCTCGGGGACTAAGTCGGCACACTTCACCTTGCGGTGAATGTGCTTGTTTTTTCTTGAAGATTCTGTGCATCTTGAAGCTAATGAAGATTATCTCCTTTTCCCGTGGTCGGACTCTAAGTGGGCACACTTGGTTCACTGCGAAGAAATTTTCAATTCTGGACTTGAGCTCCTTACACCCTTATGGCAAGCCATACTTGGAATATGTTGCTCAGCTGCGGTTCACACTGCTCGGCGATGGCACACGCAGCTCGGCAACTGCTCACAACTGCTTGGCGACTCATCACGGTGGTCGGACCATGAGTTTGACTACTCAACTTTATTTGCACCTGCTCAGATGAGCTCAAGATGGCATTGCACAATGGGTACAAGGCACTTAGGGACTAGCTGTGGGGTGTATGACCATGGATACCCATGGCAGACCACATGGGCTGTGCCCCCAAGGGTGGCCCAACCCACAAGACAAAGCCTTGCGGGGCACAACTCTGCTCGATGCCTCCCGCAAGACACCGAGAAGATATCTTGAAGATACTATGAGATCTGTTAGGATATGTATGATCACAAGATTCCTATAATCAGTTATTACTTTCCAGTTATCTCTCAGATCTAACCGACTTGTAACCCTGCTCCCTGGACTATATAAGGCGGGCAGGGACCCCCTCCAAACTCATGCAATATCATACGATAGCTAATACAAACAAACAGACCATAGGAGTAGGGTATTATGTCATACTGATGGCCTGAACCTGTCTAACTCGTGTGTCTTTGTTGCCTTCTTGTTCTTGATCTCATGCTCCTCTGTTGATCAATCTACCTTCATGGGATACCCCTCGGAGGACTGCCGATGATATTCTGTTGATACAGTGTCATGGCAAACTATCTTCCCATCATGCTCATGCTAACCGTGATGAACTGTTTCACAAGCCTCACCCTAGACTCCATTGGATCCTAGGAAGAGCTGAAGATGGTCTTCACCGACAACTATATGGCTACATGTACTCGGTTGGGCACCAAACATGATTTGAATCACATCTACCAGAAGCCATCTAAGCTCCTCCATAGCTATATCAGATGCTTTTTCAAGATGAGGAACTCTATTCCCAACATCATAGAAGTTGAGGTTATCACCGCCTTCATCCGAGGACTCCATCACTGCAACCTCTACTCCAAGTTCAACTACAAGCCACCCAAGGGGATTGGCGAGATGATTACGACTGCCGATCAGTACGCCGATGCTAAAGAGGCCGAAGTACGCTTCAATGAGGATGCAGGCACTCATCGCCCAACTTGCCGCAGCGATGAGCGACCCGATGACCGATGCCATAATGACCACCGCTACGACGACTGCAGTCACCATTAGGATAGTGGCCGTGATCGGCTAGAAGGGTCCAAATCTGGTCAATATCGCTACCACTGACTAGACCACATCATCGCCGCCGTTGATGAACCATGCACCAAGCGCAACTACGATGAGCAGTACAAGAAGATCCTCAAAAGCTCGTGCCCTCTCCATAAGAATAACAAACACAAGATGAAGGACTGCCTCGGCTTGGCTAAGGAGTTCTAGGCTAAAAAGCCAGATGACAACAACAACGACAGAGCCAGAGGCCACTGACCACCTAGGGACAACAACAATGCCTTCTAAGATCATGACAAAGTGGTCGCCACCATCTTCTAGGGCCTCACCGCCGCCAAAAGCAGAAGAGATCAGAAGCTCACCGCCCACTGGGTGCTCGCCATCAATGCGGAAGACACCATCGCCAACCCTAGCTATTGCCCCTAGTCCAAGGTCCCCATCACTTTTAGTAGGGCTAACCAATGGGCGGACATCCCTTACATAGGGTGTTTCCCCCTCATTCTTGATGCAACCATCAGGAAAGTGCTTTTTATGAAAGTACTCATCGATGGCAGAAACGCTTTGAACCTCCTCTTTGCCGGAGCCCTAAAGGAGCTAGGCCTTGGAATAGGAGACCTCGCACCCTCTAGGGTGTGGTACCTAGTAGGGCATCCAAAGCACTTGGAGAGATCACCCTCCTAGTATAGTTCGACACAGCTAGCAACTACCGCGTCGAGCACATCAACTTCTACATCGCAGACTTCAACACCGCCTACCACACCATACTTGGTTGGCTAGCTCTAGCCAAGTTCATGGCCATACCACACTATGCCTATCTAGTGCTGAAGATGCCTTCACCTATGGGAGTCGTGGCCCTACTGACCAATCTCTCCATTGCCTACGCCTATGAGATAGAGAGTCTCGCCCTTGCTGAAGCTACCGACCTCTCCACCCAGATGGCTAGCATGGTCATTGATGCCAAGATGGTGCCCACCAACGACCAAGAGATCCTAGTGCTGGAGCCTCCACATGCCTCCACCAAGTCCAAGGAAACCAAGGAGGTTGGCCTTGGCCTCAACAACCCCACCAAGACCATGAAGATTGGGGCTCACCTCGACCCCAAATAGGAAAGCGCGCTCGTCTCCTTCCTACGTGCCAATGCCGACATGTTTGCTTAGAAACCTATAAACATGCCAGGGGTACCACAAGAGAAGATCGAGCACTCCTTGAATGTCTCACCGACCATCAAACCGATCAAACAAAAACTCTAATGATTTGCGCTAGACAAGAAGGAGGCTATTAGGGTAGAAATAAAATGGCTCCTAGCTGCTGGATTTATTAAAGAAGTGTATCATCCTGAGTGGTTAGCAAACCCTGTTCTTGTTCAAAAAAAGAATAAAGAATGAAGAATGTGCATTGATTACACTAATCTCAACAAACACTGCCCTAAAGACCCCTTTAGTCTACCCCAAATAGATGAGGTTGTAGACTCCACCACCAGCTATGAACTACTCTCCTTCCTTGACTATTAGTCTAGCTATCACCAGATATCCCTCAAAGGAGACAACTAGATCAAGATGTCATTCATCACGCCTTTCGGTGCATATTGCTATACCCCCATGTCCTTCGAACTTAAGAACACCAGGGCAACCAATCAAAGGGCCATCCAGATGTGACTTGATCAATAGATAGGCTGCAACATCAAAGCTTACATCGATGATGTAGTCATCAAGTCCAAGACCGCTGGCAATCTCATCACTAACCTCAAAGAAACGTTCGCCAACCTAAAATGATATAGATGGAAGTTGAACCCTTCAAAGTGCATCTTTGGAGTTCCATCCAGCATACTCCTAGGCTAGATCGTCAGTGCCCATGGCAACGAGCACAATCCCAACAAGGTCTCTGCCATCACCAACATGAAATGCCCAACCTACGTATAGGACATACAGAAGCTTACAGGCTGCATGGCTGCTCTTAGCTACTTTATATCGCTTCAGCAAAAAGGGACTACTGTTTTTCATAATCCTCAAGGCCTTTGAGTGCTTCTCCTAGTCAGAGGAGGTAGATATAGCTTTTGAGCAGCTCAAGTTGTTGCTAACAAAGCCTCTGATCATAACAGCGCCTCGACCAGATGAAACTCTACTAATGTACATCGCCGCCACTCTCACGTCGGTAGCACAGCTATCGTCATCGAGCGTGAGGAAGCTGGACATGCTAATAAGGTGCAACATCTGGTCTACTTCATCAGTGAGGTTCTTAATGAGTCCAAAAGTCATTACCCTTAGGTTTAGAAACTGCTATATGTCATTTTGATCATGTCACGCAAGCTCCCCATTACTTTGAGTATTACAAAATCACCGTGGTCACCGAGTTCCCTCTGGTGGACATTCTCCGCAACAAAGAGGCCAATGGCCGCATCATCAAGTGGACTATCGAGCTTGACACTTACTCCATTAAATTTAGAAGCAGGCCTACCATCAAGTCATAGGTGCTCGCTTACTTCGTCGCTGAGTGGACCGAGATTCAAGAGCCCATCCCTGCTACTTGCCCTGAGCACTAGGTGATGTACTTCGATAGCGCCCTCAACATCAACAGTGCTAGTGCTTGCATTCTATTCATTACGTCAACCAAGGACAAGCTCCGATACATTCTCTGAATTCATTTTCCAGCCTCCAACAATGTCACCGAATACGAAGCATGTCTCCATAGACTTCGTATAGCCATCAAGCTTGGCATCAAATGCCTCATGGTATACAGAGACTCCACGCTAGTCATCAACCAGCTCAACAAAGACTGGTCCTATTCTAGTGAGAAGATGGACGTGTATTGCGCCGAAATCAGGAAACTCGAAGGGTAGTTCTATGGTATCGAGTACCACCACGTGGTACGAGATCAAAATCAGCTCGTCGATGACCTATCTAAGATAGGCTCTTCTCATGCCATGATTCCACCTGAGGTTTTTGTTCAAGACCTCTTACACCGTCTATTAAGGAAGAGAAGGAAGTTCAAGAAATCCCCCCTGTCGAGCAGTTGGTACTTATAGTATCTTTGTCGATCATCAACTGGACGAAACAGTTCATCAAGTACCTCATCAGTGCCGATGTACCCACCGACAAGACCAAAATTGAATGCCTAATCTGTCACAGCAAGCATTACATACTGGTAGGCAGGAACTTGATGAGGAAAAGTGCCAAGGAAGGGATACTATAGAAATGCATCACCCAAGAAGAGGGAGTGAAACTACTTCTTGAAATTCACTCTAGTTCCTATGACAACCATGTGGCCTTGAGAAACCTGGTCGGCAAAGCTTTCCGAGCTAGTTTTTACTAGCCCACAGCCATCGCTGGCGCAGAAGACCTCATCTAACGTTGTGAAAGATGTCAATTTTTTGCCAAGCAAATACACATGCTGGCACAAGAACTGTAAACCATCCTAGCTTCTTGGCCTTTTGCATGCTGGGGACTGGATATGATTGGGCCTTTCAAGCCTACGCTAGGTGGTTTATAGTATGTGTACATCGCCATTGACAAGTTCTCCAAGCGGATCAAATACAAACTGCTTGTTTCGGCTACTACAAAGAAGGTAGTTGAGCATTTCAAAGACATCATCCATAGATTCGGTCTCCCAAATAGCATTATCACCGACCTTGGAACTACATTCACTAGTCATCATTTTTGGGACTTCTGTGAGGACTGATGCATCTCCATCAAATACATCTTCATTGCCCATCCTAGAGCCAATGGCTAGGTCGAAAGGGTGAACGGCATGATCCTTGATGCCCTAAAAATAGGCTATATCAAAAAGAAGAAAAACATCTGGGCAGATGGCTCAAAGAGCTCCCAGCTGTGTTTTGAGGACTGCACACTCAAGCTAGTCATAGCACCAGTGTGTCTCCATACTTTTTGGTCTATGGCTCAGAAGTCATACTTCTAGTGGATATTGCCTTCCGAGCACCAAGGGTAGAACATTATAATGAAGAGCAAGCCACAGTTGTTCGGATAGAGGACGTCGACAGGGCTGAAGAAGAACTCCTGGTCATTTGTATCCGCATAGCCAAATACCTAGAAGGCATATGAAGATACTACAACCGCAACATCAAAGGTCATTCATTTGCTATTGGCGACCTCGTTCTCCACAAAAAACAAAAAACCGAAGGGATGCACAAACTCTCCTCCCCTAGAAAGGGCCTTATGTGGTCAAAGAGGTTACCTGACTAGGGTCTTACCGGCTATGTGACTTGGACTAAATTGATATCCCCAATTCATGGCACATCGAGCACCTTATATGTTTCTATCCTTGAAATGCTCTAGATATGTACTCTCCACTCCATAATGAATGAAGTTTTTGTTGCCATAATTTGTCTCCATTATTTCTTCATTATGATTTAATCTCCATTTACGGTCGCCAACTCTAAGCTACTCCTTAACAAACTCCAATACATGATCTCCATAAACTCTACGCCATGTTTCTCCATATCTCCAAGATATTTCACCAACTGCTGAGCAGCACATGTTCTGCTCTGTGTTCTTTGGAGAAGGCCTAGTCTCCGATCTCTCCCAACATGTGCTACGGGCTCTGCGCTCTGCGTTATGGGTGGTCGGCTGTGGTTCCTTAGTCATGTCTGTTTGTCCTACACATGCATGGGCTCCATGGTCAACATTATGGAATACGGGCTAATCAAGGCCAAGGGCCTAGTAATGAACTAACTGCTCGGACGCTACATATACCACATATAATCGCGTTAGGGTTAAAACTACATCTATTTTTCACCAAAATACTAGCAAACTGCATAAACATGCACATGTCACTTAACAACATTTATACACATACATAGATGTTCATCTGTGCCCTCGCGTGTTTTAACTATCCTCTCCAACTATTATAGATTACTCTCCGAGTAGGTCATTATGTTTGGCCCTCCCTGTCCACCTCGCCGAATAGGTCGACGTCTCCGTCTAGCCTCTTTGCCATGTCCTCCACCTCATCTTCTAGTTCCTACTGCTTCATCGCACCAGTCCCTCTGGTGAATCTAGCCCCTATCGCTCACAGATTGATGGTAGGGTAATGAGATTGGACTACCGCTAGGGCATGGGTCATGGCAGAGATAGTGGCATCGCGGTTGAAGCTTTTGAAGTTCTCCCACGCCGCCTTGCACCTATCTATGATGGTGTCTGGACAAGGATGGACTATCATCGGGCTAAGGAGCTACCTCCATGTCGATGCAGTCAAGCACCAGCCTAACTCCAGCCACCATGACATCGAGCTTTTGCCTCTAGGTTTGCGCCTCCTGCCCTAGCACGTTGAACTAGGCCTTGGTCCTTCGACATATTCTACAAGCACCGAGAAGATCCATCAAGTGAATAAGTCACTTAAGCAACAACTTTGACCATGAACTACTCACCTTTCAGCTCCTTGGCCAGTTTCTCTGCTCGCCCAGATGCCTTCTTCTCCTCCTCTTGGAGTTGACCAATGACTTGACGCAACTGGCCGAGCTCCGCATCTTGCTCTACAAAAGTGACTATCGTCAGCAACACCAAAGCTGTTCGGTAATACAGAACAAGTTCACCGATCCATAGTACCTTTTTTCTATTTAGAGAGGCTTCTCAGCTGCTCGAAGCTGCCCCACAATTGCTTAGACATGGTAGCCAGCTACTCGGATAAAGCCCCATTTTGGCATTCTAGATCCCGTGCATTAGATTCGGCAAGATCCCGCTCGCGCTAGGCCCTCTAGATGTTTTTTTCCATAAGCTTCACCGCCTCCTTTAGCTTTGTGTTCTCCTTGGCGAGGGGCTCCATCCTCTTAATCAGCTGCCACTATTGTTCGATAGTTCATGTTATGCCCTACAAAAGCAACAAGATTATGAAGAACTCCAATCTCCAACATCAAAGATGAACATTGATGACGCAATACTAACCTTGATCTACTTCATCGTCGTGGAAAGGGTGGACTCCAGCCTCCTGACCTCCCTGGTGGTGTCCTCCTCTTCTATGACCACCACTTCATTACCCTGCTTGTGGAGGATCTAGATGACTTAAGGTCTGCTTCCTCATGCTCAATCTCTTCCACCTCATCCTCTTCCTCTGTAGCTGGTGGTGCCACCTAGGGGTTCAGTGGCTACACAGCGTGTCTGACCACGCCCTCTAAAGTCTCTAGGAATGTCGCCTGCTCCTCTGGCACCACCGGTTTCTCCACCCTAGACTCCGGTGTGGCATCAACAACTCCAGCGTCCGCCTCTAAAGACCTGGTGGCTCCCGCCATTGCCCTGGGTATCGCCGCCGACTCGTTCGCTGTCGGTGCCAACCGTTCTCCACCACCAAGACCATTAGTAGCGGTGGTCGACTCCTCCGTAGGCCTCCGAGCGCTAGGGGACTCTAGGATAGGGTCTGCCAGCATCGCCTCCACATCGGGACCAGCCACTGGCTGTTCGCCAGTCTAGATGGGTGGATTCAAATCATCCAGATGTTTTGCTCTACATCAGATTAGCTTGTCAATCGCCGCAACTATAAGGATACGACAACAAAATGAATTCAAGGCAAGGATACTTACACATCGGCCTCTCAGTACATGGTTCTAAACCAGTGCTGCCTTCCCAAGCCCCCAGGCATGGCTCTAGGATTAACCCACATGCCCTAGGCTAGAGGTCTCACAGCAGTCACCGTCGGCTTCTCCTCTGCTTGTCGCTCGGGGACTCCCTTTGCCTGTAGCTCGGGGACTTCCTTCTCCTATTGCTCGGGGACTCCATCCCCTCCTTTTGACTGCACCTCTGTGTGCGTGTTGTGTGGTGGTGCCTCAGTGCTCAGAGGAAGGGCTACCAAAGCCCCATCATCATCTGACCACTTGGACATCGCCGCACTCTGCGTCCAAGTGGTCTGAACGCCGCCAAGCGAGATGCCACCCAGCTTGCGGGGAGCTGCACCTACTGTCTTCCTCTTCTTGCAGGCCGACTCATCTATCCCTACCCTTTTCCCTTGGATTTTCTCCGACACCAGGGGACTCTCCGTCGACCAGCATTTGCGCCTCTAGACTCCAACGAGGCACTGATGGCACCTTCCTCAGGCTGAGTTATTGGCTGGGTGTCCACTACCTTTGGCCAATCGCTCCTCGACACGCCCGAGAAATATGCCACTCATTCCTACGAATGGATCTTTTCATAAGTGAATCAGTTCACTACTCAGCAATGGTGCAGGATAAAAACAACAAGAACAAACAATTGAGACTTTTACCTAAGGAGGTGGGTTCATGTAGTTGAAGGCTCTCATCTGCCCTGACACGCTGAACGAGGCATTGGAAGCGTATAGTTTGGCTGCTCATTCTATTACATTGTCCCTCAATAGCCTCTCCGTCCTCTCTCGGGTGCCGTTAGTGTCCCCCTTGACATCAAAGCCCGCATGGGCCTTCTCCTTGTAGGGCTGGATGCAGCGCACTATGAAGCTTGTCGCCACTAGTCTATCATTCATCTTCACACCTTTTATCAGGCCGAGGAGCTCCCTCAACTGATCCATATCAGCACTGCTCAGCTTCTTTGACTAGCTCTTTTGGTTCTCTAGAATATGGTCGACATCATAGTGGATGGTAGGATGGCTCTGCTTCATGTAGAACCACCTGGTGTTCCACCCCTTTAGCGAGGTGTTCAGCGGTATAGTGATGTACTCACCTGCCATCCCATTGCAGAGTTGTAGATACACATCACCGACCACCCTAGAACCATGGTTGCCCTTCTTCTTTAGCCAGAACAGGTGACCGAAGAAGTTGAAGTGGGGAAGAATCCTGAGATATGCCTCACAAAAATGGATAAAAATAGAGATGTGCAAGATGGTGTTTGGATGAGATTGCACAGACTAACTCCCTAGAACTCCAATAGATCCCTCAAGAAAGGATGAATAGGAAATCCTAACACACGCCATAAATAATCTTCAAACACTATGGCTTTGTCGGTATGCGGCATCGGGTAGGGCTCACCATTGGCCGGCCTCCATCCGGCGTTTACACGGTCCGAAAGAATGCTCGCATCCACCATCCCATTGATCTCCGCCTCTCCCATGAGTGATGGCACCCACTCATTGTCATGGCTGGCTCCAGCGGTTGCCTTCTTTGGGTTACTAGCTCCCCTCTTCGGTGCCATCTCTCAGATTTGGATTGGGATTGGCGATGGAAGCGCGTATGGATGTTAATCGGCAAGCGCTAGGGCTGAGGAGGAAGATGAAGTGGCGAAGTGGCAAAGGTGAGAGCGCAGAGCATGGTGGCGCAGTTATAAAGCACTCACCCCACTTTTCGCATTCAAGGGTTTTTGGGAAACCGCTCCATGATTTGTGCCTCTCCGAATTCTCTGCAATGGCATGGTGGGCCATTACCTGGGCTTTCACGCAACTACAGCCCATATCGCCCATTATTCGCTATAATCTGTTACTGCTCACCGAATATTCACTGACTTCTCCGCAATCCATTAAGGCTCAGTAACTCCTACTATACAACCATTACTCTAGTTTTTTCTCCATGATTTGATTTCTCTAAGATTTCCACTTGTGGCTCAAGGACTACGTCATCAATATGATTTGGTTCATCACCACACTAGGGACTTTTTTTTGTTCACTCTTGTTTCTGACCTTGGCACCACATGACCATGTCACCTACTGTTAGGCTCAGGGAGTAAGTGGGCACACTTCACCTTGCGGTGAATGTGCTTTTCTTCATTTCGGGGCCACGCCCGGGGATTGGATGCCTGCTCGGCTAGTCTTCTACTTTTCTTCTACTTTGGACCCTAGCACCACGTGACTGCGTCACCTACTATCAGGCTCGGGGACTAAGTGGGCACACTTCACCTTGTGGTGAGTGTGTTTGCTTTAATCTGGAAGACTCCACGCTTCTTGAGGTTGAAGAAGACTATCTCCCTTTTCTCGTGGTTGGAATCTAAGTGGGCACACTTGGTCCACTGTGAGGAAATTTTCAATTTTGAACTTGAGCTCCTTACATCTTTATGGCTAGCCTTACTTGGGATACACTGCTTGGCGACGGTTCACAACTACTCAGCGATGGTTCACAACTGCTCGGCGACTGTTCACAACTGCTCGGCAACTCATCATGGTGGTTGGACCATGAGTCTAACTGCTCGGCTTTGTGCACGCCTGCTCGAACAAGCTCAAGATGGTGTTCCACAATAGATACAAGGCGCTTGGGGACTAGCTATGGGGGTACTACCCTAGATACCCATGGCAAACTACATGGGCTATGCCCCTAGGGGTGACCTAGCCCACAAGACAAAGCCTTACGGAGCACGGCGCTACTCGGCACACGCCGTAAGACACCGAGAAGATATCCTAAGGATACTACAAGATCTGTTAGGATACTATGATCCCATGATTTTTGTAATCTGTTATTACTTTCTGGTTATCTTCTAGATCTAACCGACTTGTAACCCTGCCCCCAGACTATATAAGGTGGGCAGGGACCCCCTCAAAACACACACAATATGATAGATAGCTAATACAATCCAACAGACCACAGGAGTAGGATATTACGTTGCACTGATAGCTCAAACCTGTCTAAGTCTTATGTCTCTGTTGCCTTCTTGTTCTCAATTACATGCATCCCTATCGATCAATCTACCTTCATGGGATACCCCTTAGAGGACTACTGATGATATTCTATCGACAAGTACTCCCATGTATCTAGGTAAGTATTCTTTCCCTTCATTTTAGTTTTTAGTTTCTTTTTAATAGTCAACAAAAATGATGAATGAAAACAAAATAAAAAGGTGTGTGTCTAGTTTGCTTTAATTTATTTTTAAGAGCTGAATAAAATAAAGATGAATCAAAATAATCTCTTAAATGGAAATGATGAATAGTTGCTTTGTTGTAATTCCTTTCAAGTACCTAGTTTTCAGCCTTGAATTCTTCTGAGTTTTGGATAAGATTGTTTTGATATAAGGATTTACTCTGAACTGGAAACTCATGGGTAGCATCTGCTTGATCTAAGTCTAGGTAATTGGTAGATATGATATGAGAAGGTCTGAGCTGCTATTTATCTTGTTCCAAGTGACACTTAAGTTTTGGAGATTTTATCTTTTAAAAAACACAAAAATGCTACATGATGAGTTCTTGTATGACAAAGCTTAAATTCCCACCAGAGCCATACATGTTATCTAGGCTAGGAAAACTTCCACATAGGTTTTCCATCCACCAAATAAATGCTCCAAGTTCTTGTTGATATCTCTCTCAAAGTTCTATTGCAAAAAAGAGACATGGGTTATGCAAAAGTTATTCATAAAAAAAAGTTGAAAAAACTAACCACAAAAGTGTTCGAGATATCTAAAACAATGGGTACTTAGATGCCCGCCTGAAAAAAGAGAGAGATGAATAAGCTTGCTCCTGTTCTCTAGCAGTTATTTCCAAGTTTTGAAAGAGAGATATGTTTTCAAGGAGCATAATAGAATTAGGTTAGCCACCATATATGTCCACCATATATCCACACACATGCACATCTTGATTTGATTGTATGACTCAACTCTCTTTGGATCCGTTGTTTGACTTTACAATATATGCATTGCAAGTATACTCTAGCTTTCTCCCTATCTATGAACTCCACATAAGCCTTAGTGGTAGGAAGAGAAAAAGGCATAGCATCATTATTGCCTTGGTGAGGATCCACAAATACCACATATATTGAGAGACTTGACAATGTCATACAATGGAATCTCTGAGTTTTATTTTGAAAACTTATAAAAACTCCAGAACAATGGTGGAACAAAGAACTTGAGACATAGTGCTTGACTTGATCATTCTGTCTTTCAATTGCTCAAGACCCAAGTGAAGGCTAAGAAGCCCTATGGTTGAAGGTAATATGGGTAAGTTTGAAAGTCAGATCGGTTTATTCTAATTCGGAGGAGAATTCTTGTTTGAACGCATGTGTACTTTTGAGGAGTGAAATCATCCATGCAACTCCTGATCCATTTACTAAGTTTGTTGATGGTAGTTAACAACCATTATAAACCATCAAAATAACATGTATAAGGGAACAAATATAATCTCTAACGAATGTCTAGGGGTTTAAACTAACAAATTCTATAAGTTTTGGTGAATTTGAATTTTTTGCAGGGTTTATCTAGAAAATTATCAAGGTGGACCTAGATGTTAGACCTAATCATGCTTATCCATAGTGAAAACAAACTCAGAAGGTTCCAGAAGACTCAAGAGGACACCACACCGAAGTGGAGGGTGAGGCGTAGCTAGGTGGGGCTGGCCGGCCCCACCTATAGGCTGGCTAGCCCCTAGGGTCCAACTGTCAACCCCTGTTGCTATATTGGTTCTCCACCGGCTCCTAGATTGCATCTATGCTGTTTATTCAAGTCGATTTGATCCAAGGGCTCACGATTGATGTTCTGGCCTATATAGCAGCCCCTACCCCCCCTCCCTAAAGCCATCCCTGAAACCCTAATTCATATCTTCAGGATCGAGCCAGCAATCAAGAGAAGATTAATCCTCCATAGGATCTAGTCTTATAAATAATAGTGAGATAGAGAGTGAGGGAAGAGTTTGGAGGAGGCGTTAGCCTGTCGATGCTCTCTCACTATGGCTTGTACCTTGGCGGATCCAAGTTCTATTTAAGCTTGCTTCTGAGACTTCTCTGGTAATCAACTTCTGATTCAAGTAAGCATCATGTTTATATTGTTCATCAGGATCATGACTCTTTGAGTGCTTTATTCCTATCCTAGGGGGAGTAAAGTATTAATCATAAGTGTAAGCGTGGTGCTTAGACTTAGGTTAATCGTGGATGCACCCTACATTCTGGATCAGTGGTAGCTCGCAAGGGTGACTCTTATAGCCTCGTTGAATCCTTTGTAGTCCACCTCCCATTTGTAGGCTAAGTAGGACCCAATTACAAAGGAAAGCATCCTCTGCTGGTGTCTTTCCTTAAGTAATGTCCCTAGTTGAATAGTAGAAGATATAGCTTACCAAAGTTTGAACAAGAGAACCTTAGTTATCCTCTCTATGCTCATGTTTATCCTAACCTTGTTGCTACCCTTAGTTAAGTTAGACCATATTTAGTCTCACATGTTTCCTTGTGGATATGATACTTGGAATACTTCATGGTGAAAGCTACAGCGGTATCCATGCGCTTGTAGATTTATCTTTGTGAGTTAATAAATACCAACAACCGCCTCACCAGCTGGGAAACTGACTTACCTACCATGCAACCGCCATCTAGAGGCCATCCATCGTCGTTGGATGGTGAGGCGGTGCAATGGACGATTGGCCGACCGTGGCCAACATCGGTCAATGCCCCACCGCCTCTCCACCACCTCATCTTCGCCTACAAGTAACCCCATGCCCTCTATACACTATGAAAGGGGCTGTGGTGCTTAGTGGAGATCATCACTCAGCACCTCTCAAGCATTCCAAGTGTTCCAAGCTCTTAGAAGCTCTCCAAGTGTAGTAGCTTAGAAGTAGTAGCTAGCTAGTAGTGATAAGAGTAGAGCAGAGCGCTCCTCGGAGTCCAGAAGTGTCTTCTGGTCTAGTATAGCTCCTCTTGTAATATTTCTTTTAGCATTTACTTTACTTCGTCAAGTACTTCATTTAGTAATATAGCTTTGCTTAGTTCAAGTACTTTATTTAGGTGCTCGTACTTTGGCATTTGCATCATTCTTATCTTAGTGATTAGTCTATTCATTGTTAGTACTTGTTCTACCGTCTGGTTAGGGTGTTTCGATCTTATTTCACTAGAGCTCGGATCAAAATAGCGAGTTTATAGATTAAGTGTGGTGCTTAGGCTATATCTTGCTTGTAGGTATGGCTAGATCCTAGGATAGATTATAGTAGTTGGCAGGTGGTGACAGCCATGTCCTTCCTCTGTATTCCACCACGTTGGGTCTAGTTATTAAAACGTAGGGCTCATTGTGCTTCATGTTTGGTTAAATCCAATGCAAGTACACCCCTCGTAATAAGGACGATCTCACTATCATTGAGTTACTTTTGTTGCCTTAAGATTACATACTCTAGTTCTTACACTCAGCTACACTACACTTCTAGTTACTTCTGTTTGTGTGATCATCCCTTTTTATCTGTTCCCATCCATCATCCATACTACCCTCATCACTCCCATGTTGCTAGACATACTTACTTAGTCTACCTAACCACAGTGCCCATCCTCTCACATTCCTTTGGGAAAATATAAATTCGACACTTGGTACTCACCAAGCGAAGTGTTACATGATAGTTCTATGCGCTTGCGGAATCCCCTTTCCTATATACACACATATGAACCATCGACAAACATTTCTAGCGCCGTTGCTAGGGACATAAACCTAGTAGCAATGTTAAGAAGTGTCAACAAAGGGTAGTTGGCCTGGCCGACTGAGAAGTCGGCCTAGCCAACTCAAGGCAGGTGGTAGAACTAGTCGGCCTGGCCAACTGGGAAGTCAGCCTAGCCGACTCAGGGTAGGCAGCAATCGGCTTAGCCAACTTTGAAGTTGTCTCAACCAATTCTGAGCAGGCAGGCAACCCTCCTTTGTTGCTTGTAGGGGTTTAATCTCCATCAATGATGTAGTAATCACTAGATAAATGTACAACCCCTTTAGCTCCTGAAAATCAAGTCTAGCTATTTTCTTGCGCTTCTCATGCTTTTCTGTAGCAGGACTTGTTTCTTGATATGTGATTGAGTCGAAAAGGATATTGTGTTGTTCTGCTTTTGTAGCCGAACCTGTACTTACAACCAAATCAATTCTTTTTTCATGCCCACTAGTAATCCTCTTTTAGCCGATGACTCAATTGTAATTGTCCTTTTCTCGTTAATCTTTCCAAAATATTCATAAAATTGCTCCTCTAGTTCAGCCCATGAACCAACAGTACATCGAGGCAAAGATGTAAACCATGCAAAGGCAATACTAGTAAGAGATAAACAAAAATTTCACACTCATATAGTCTTCTTTACCGACAAAACCCAGCTGTGAGAGATATATACTAATGTGTTCTACAGTGGCCTTATCATCTTCACCACTGAATTCATAAAAATTAGGTACCCAACAACCATCAGGAGTTTTTAAGTAATCATAGCATAATGGGTACGGTCTATGATAAGCGGGCACCTTCCATTTAGAGGAGCCATTTGGATTTCTAGCATGGGCTAAATCTACATCGATTCGGCTTGATTTAAGAGCAACATATGAAGTCGAATCATCCATGTTAGCATGTACACGCATTGCTGAATTTTTATTGATTCGGCTATAATTATTAGCACCATGTGGAGCCAAATCATGAGTTTTAGCACCCGAATGCCTTACTGAAATTTCACTAATTCGGCTATGATCATGGGCAAAATATGAAGCCGAATTATGGGCATTGATCCTTGCATAAGGTGCTGAATTTTCATCGATTCGGCTATGGTTACTAGTAACACGTGAAGCCGAATCATGAGTATTAGCACTTAAATACCTTGCTGAATTTTTATTAATTTGGCTCAAGTTGGGAGTAACATAAAAAACTGAATTATGAATATGAGCATTGGCATATAGTGCTGAATTTTGAGAGCAATTGGCTAAATAATTAGCATTGTCATAACCAATTCTCTCATTCATAGGCATGTCTTGTGGTAAAACCACATATTGTGAACTTATAGCCGATGAATCAAGATTTACATGTTGTATGTTGCTAGTAGCATCAAAATTCAAAGAATTCATAGTAGACATCGGCTCTTGACCGTAATATTCATAATCATGATGTGTATTATGAGGAGCACTAACAAAAGTATTAGCCGATATAACATATCTAGTATCATTATAACTAGCAGCACCAACATGAGAGTTCATATCACTTGTAAAATAACTATAAGAATCATAAGATGTACTTGCAAGTTGTACCTCTGGGTGATTGTAGTAATATTGTGATGCAACACCTTGGTACTCCATGAAATAGCAAGCGCAACACGTTGCAAAATTGCAAGCGAGATCACAAGGGGTCAAAACCAGATGCGATCAACCTTTTGGGCCAGATGCAACTGTAATGGCGAGCACACGAAGATAGATCAGCGAGGAGTAGGGCTAGGGCAAGAAGATTTGGCTACAAAGTAGAGCCGAAGCAAAAATTCTCTCCTGGTGGAGTCGCCAAAAAGTGTGTTGACATCGAAAGTGATCCGAATCACACACCAGTAGGGCCTTGGACGCCTGGTCCACTACGGATCGAAGAACGCAGCAAGTAAGTCACCCTTTTGTGGTGAGGAATGGAGAGGTTTACAAGCAAACCTCCAAAGGATAACTAATGTGCTTGCGTGACGAAGAACCGGCTAGTTTTCAGGCAAACTTACAAAGAAACCGTCGAAGCTCTCGCCCGGGAGGGACCCGTCAGGGCAAGGACGTCGTCGGGTTGCCCTAGGTCGGCTGGCAAGCCTAGGGCGCCATCCTTAGTCGTCGGATCAAGGGATGACCAGCACGAGGTTGGAGAAGGGGGTAAAAGGGTTGGAGTAAAGGTATTAGATTGATTTGTTTGACGATTGGATAGATAGGAACTCAATCGGCCATATACCCCTTATTTTATAAGGGGTAGGGGTGGTATTATCCCATAGAAAAACTAATGTGGTACTATTATCATGTCGCTTTATGAAATTTTTCTTAGATTGGGCCAAAACTGTCGTGGGCCTATTTAAATTGGCTTGGGCCCAATTTGAGTGTCAACACTACTGAATGCTATAAATTTCTGAAGATGCTACCATTCCTGGCCGACCAATGGACCAACACATGGCAACTATGATCTCCATAAAGAACGGTAATCGAAGCTGCTCTTTGAAGCATGAAAGGGTCTCCAGTAGATCATACCTGATTAGTGGGGCTAGACCCAAAATATTCCAACATGCCATAGCAAAAGGGCAGTGCAGAAAAAGATGGAGCAGCATTTCTTCAGGAGCAAGTGGCAGAGCACACAATTGTAATCCTCAATTGCCATATTCTCTCTTTAGAAGTTCTCGGGTGCTAAGCAATTGTTTAGCAGTAACCAGAAAAGGACTTTACGTTTGGGCTGACAAGAGGACTTCCATAGTCACGACTGGACAGGATGCACTTGCCTGGAGCCAGAGAGATGTGAATATGACTTGTTGGAAGGAAATAGTTGAGAACCGATGCCTTGTTGGAAGGAAATAGTTGAGAACCCCAAATATAGCACCAAAGACCATTTCCTTCTTGCAGAACTATGTTATTTAAAAGAATTGAAAGCTGTTGAGACTGAGCAAAAGCATATTCCAGAAGAGGTAAAATGGAAGAGGTCAAAGAACTCTGCGTAGAACCAGAGCTCTGGAAAATTTTGGCTTGGTAGTTTACCATTCCAAAGGTCATGCCAAAAAAAAGGCAGAAAGAACCATCATTTACTATAACAGTGGTCATACCCTTAGAGGAAGTCAGCAGCTTGGACACATCCTTCCACCAAAAGGACCCTTTTCTATTATTGACCGGAAGCCTACCATTAATTGGATAGTGAAAATTCCTGAGCAGATGCACCCAAGGAAGATCAAGCTTGTTGAAAAATTTGTGAAGGTTCTTAAGCAGTAGGCTCTCATTTTGGATAGACAAGTTCAACACTCCTAGGCCCCCACTGTCCTTGGGGACACATATAATTTCCAGGCAGCTTTGGGAGGTTTTTTGCTATTGATATCAACCTTAGGAATCATTTTCACGTTTGAGGGCAATCAATAGTCTCCAGATACAAGAATATAATGATTGTCTCCAATCATTCGATCAAATCATCAAATAGAAGTCCTGCAATAGTTTCTTACTTATATTTTTGCGTACTGCAGTAAAAGAGGGTTTCCCAGGTGCTGATTGCGACATTGCAATTTGCGCTCATTACCCTCTCTCAATTCTCACTCTCTCAGTACTTAGCACGGCAAGCTGCATATAAGTGCCCATCAAACATCGGCTCCCAACCAAGCATGTCTTCACACCTGCCCAACTTCTACACATATTCTGAACACCAGATGAGAATGCTATCCAACAAAGTGCAACCTTCCTCAAGGCCTCTGCTGTGCCTCCACCTATTGATCCTGCCATACCTATGCCTTCTCTTCTCACAAGCACATGGGGACACACCGCTCAGATTTCAGAAGATGGCTCTGCTCCACTGGAAATCTACCCTTGATAGCTTGCCGCCGATGATGAGTTCTTGGCAGGACAACACCAGCCCATGCAACTGGACTGGCATCACATGTATGTCTACGCGCCACAGTTGCCGCCCAACCAGCCGGGTTGTGACCAACATCTCCCTGCCAGATGCCGGTATCCGTGGCCAGCTTGGTGAGCTCAACTTCTCAGCTCTCCCTTTCCTCACACACATCGACTTGCATAACAATAGTCTCTATGGTCCAATACCAGCTAATGTCAGTGCATCATTCTCACTTCAGTATCTAAACTTGCACCACAACCATTTCAGTGGAAATATACCCTATGAGATTGGTGGCCTACAGAGCCTCAGATTCCTTGAGGTCTCCTTTAACAACCTCACAGGCCCTATCCCTGCATCCTTGTGCAATCTAACATCGTTAACACGGCTTGTTATTCACCAAACGATGGTCTCAGGTTCCATTCCAAACGATATAGGTAGGCTTGTCAACCTGCAGCAACTACAGCTAAGCAACAGCAGTTTAACCGGTGGGAAATTTAACCCAGCTGAATTTCTTGTATCTGTTTGGTAATGAATGTCTGGACCCATACCCACAGAACTAGGCAAGCTCGTCAACCTGCAAGAACTCTATCTTAGCACAAATGAGCTGTCTGGGCCCATACCCACAGAACTAGGCCGGCTCATCAATCTGAAGGAACTTGATCTTAGCACAAATACATTGTCTCTTTATCTAATCTCACTGAGATCACCTTGTTTCTTCTATATAAGAATCAAATTACAGGTTTTATTCCTCCAGGTTTAGGCAAACTCATCAACTTGCAACAGTTTGATCTCTGCATGAACCACCTTACAGGTACCATCCCAACCTTTTTATCCAACCTCACTAAATTGAGCGAGCTTGGTCTCTGTAAAAATGGATTCACAGGTCCCATACCAATTGAACTAGGTCGCCTATCAAATCTCCAAATTCTCTTCATGTTTACCAACCAGCTCTCTGGTTTCATTCCTTCCAGCTTAGGAAACCTTAGCAACATGCAGCATTTGTCCTTGGAAGAGAACCAACTTGTTGGCACAATACCAAAAACTTTTGGCAACTTGCAAAACATCGAGAATCTTCTCCTCTACACTAAACAGTTATCAGGTTCCCTTCCTCATGAGTTCGAAAACATCACAGGCATAGTTCAGCTTGACCTAAGCAACAACTCCCATTGCAGACTAGAACTTTTTATGGCCCCTTTGAACATGTTTGATGGCCCTATTCCAAGGAGCTTGAAGGCATGTACGACCTTGGTCCGAATGAGACTTGACGGGAACAAGCTCACAGGAGATATATCTGAACAGTTTGGTGTGTACCAACAGCATGTGAAGATAAGCTTATCATCCAATAGGCTCTCTGGTAAGATCCCGCAGAATTTTAGCTCCTGTTCCCAACTAGAGGTGTTGTATTTATCAGAAAACTTGTTTACCGGCCCAATACCTCCATCCCTATGGAAATTGCCAAACTTGGTGGAACTAACACTGGATTCTAACCGCTTAAGCGGTGAGATTCCATCAGAAATCGGCAACTTAACAAACCTCTACAGCTTGAATCTATCGTCGAATCAGTTATCCGGATCCATACCACCACAGCTTGGAAACCTGAGTAATTTAGGCTACCTTGATATATCTGATAATAATCTGGGAGGATCAATCCCCAACGAACTAGGTGACTGCATCCAGCTGCAGACATTGAGGATCAACAATCCGACGGCTGTGCGGTGAGATCGAGCCGATCAAAAGGGCGACGGGCGCCCTCCCCCGAAAAACCCTAATTCATTGGCGCCTCCCTCTTCTCTCTCTATGCTTTCTCTTTCGCCGTTCTCCTCTCCTCTCAGCGCATCCACAGCCAGGCACCGAGAGCGAGAAATCAAAGCGGAGGAGCGAGGCAGCCACGGCGCCATCGCCGGCCCCCTCGCCGGCGCGCGTGCTCCCCAACGGGTGAGCACGCCACCGTCGAGCGGCCTGGCCGCGGCGCCCCTTTGGCCGAAGCCCGGCGAGCAGCGCCCCGGCTCGGTCTTCTTCTTCCGCGCCGGCGAAGGGTCATCCCGATGCACGACGAGGTTGATCCGTCCCCCTTCCCTTTCTCTTTCTCCGATTTGGATCTTGTTCCACTTTTCCGAACTGGTTAGGGTTTGGATCTTTCCCTTCGGATTTGAGTTGGATTTTCTTTCTTTTCTTTTCGCTTGTTCATCCGAAATGGGGATCTAGGGTTAGAGTTCAGGTTCCGACCCCTGTTCTTTTTCTTTCTTTGGATTTCCTTTCTTTCTTCTCGGATTCAACCGGTTAGGGATGGGGATTCGTTCTAGGGTTAGGGTTTCGGCTCTGTTCATCTTAAGGCCGAAACCTTTTCTTTTCCTCCTTTCTTTAACCCAGTTAGGGTTAGGGTTCAAGTGCCGAGAGCCCTTCCTTTTCTTCTTCCCCGAGCTTTCTGCACGGGTTAGGGTTAGGGTTCTTGAGATCCTTTCCCCTTCTTCTCTGATCCGAACATGGATCTGTTCTTTTCTTGTCGTGCGCCGGTGAGAACGGCGGTGCGGCATCCTTTCCCCCCACGCGGTGGCGGTGGTGACCGGTAGACAGTGACGTCCGCCACCCCGGTCTCTCTTTCTTTCTTCTTTTACCTGTTTAGGGTTAGGGTTACACAGAGGCAACCTGGCTCTGGTACCATTGTTAGGATCGAATATGTACCTCTCTGTAACCGTAGATCCAGGAAAGCTCGTCGCCCTGGGTTCCTCTGCACGCCTGGCTGTAGCCTCGCGGACGCCGGTACTTGGCACGGTGGTGAGGAGGCGAGGTGGCGATGCCGTGGAGGTCCAGAGGGGACGGTGTAGACTTGCAGGGGGCGACGATGTCATCGGTGGGCACATCCCGTCGCTGGTAGCACTTCTTTAGGATCGGATTAGGGTTTTCTCTGTAGGTGGGTGGCGGCTCCGTTCAACCTCGTGACCCGAGCCCAGTTCCCCCACTCCTCTATATATATGTGCTGTGCGACAGGGGCCCACCAACCAGTTAGGGTTGGGCTCCCCCGATCAGGGAGCAGAGGCAAGGGCCCAATAGGCCGTGGTGGAGATCAACTAACAGCTCTGTGTTTGGAATTTTGATGGAACATTTGAGGATATCATAAGGGCAACTGAAAATTTCAACGATAAGTACATCATTGGAACCAGAGGATATAGCAAAGTGTACAAAGCACAACTTCAGGATGGGCAGCTGGTTGCTGTGAAGAAGCTTCATTCCACTGACGAAGAGACGAATGATGAAAGAAGATTTCGTAGTGAAATGGAAATCTTATCACAAATCCGACAGCGCAATATTGTCAAACTTTATGGGTTCTGCAACCATCCAGAGTATAGGTTTCTTATCTACGATTATATTGAGCAGGGAAGCCTCCATAGGATATTACAGAATGAGGAGCTAGTCAAGGAATTTGATTGGCAGAAGAGAACTGCTCTTGTGCAAGACGTAGCTCAAGCGATAGCTTATTTGCACAATGAATGTAAGCCACCAATAATCCATCGAGATATCACAAGCAACAATATCTTGCTCAACACTAGTTTCAAGGCTTATGTCTCAGATTTTGGTACAGCGAGGCTTTTGAAACCTGATTCATCAAACTGGAGCGCGGTAGCTGGGACATATGGTTATATGGCTCCAGGTACATATTTTCTCTTTATCAATCTAGAATTATATATGACTATCTGTAGAGTGATTCCTAATTATTTGAGTGTTCTGTTGTTGTGCAGAGCTATCCTACACCTCTGTTGTGACCGAGAAAATGTGACGTCTATAGCTTTGGCGTGATTGTCTTGGAGGTGGTGATGGGGAGGCATCCAGAAAATCTTTTGCATGACCTTGCGTCATCATCACTGGAGAAAAATATGCTCCTTAAAGAAATCCTGGACCAACGATCTTCACTACCAACAATAACTGAAGAGGAAGACATAGTTCTTCTCATGAAGACAGCATTTTCTTGCCTCCAAGTTTCTCCTCAAGCAAGGCCAACAATGCAGGAGGTGTATCAGCCCCTTACTTATCGTCAGTCTTCTAGTTCCTCCCCTGGAGATTTCAGTAGAATCACACTGGAGGAGCTACAGGGTGCATGAGTGCATGACTATAGTGTCCGGCTCCCCAAAGATCCTATTGGCATATGCTTGCTCTCACAACATCAAGTTGTATCAAATATTTATGAAGAGCGCATTCTTAAATGGAGTCATCAATGAATTAGTTTATGTGGAGCAACCGTCTGGTTTTGAAGATTGCAAGAAATCATGAGTCCATGACTTACGAGCAGTGTTCTGGTATTGGCATCACATGAAAGATTATGGATTTGGCAACCTGGTGGGCTGGCGCCTCCCTATCTGCAGCGTTCTATAACTTGTGTGAAGCAGAATGGTGTGTTTAGGGTTCAGTCCGAACTGCTCTTGTACCTTAATTTTTCTGGCTTTGGCCGAAGCTATATGGATTTCGTTCAACAATTGCTGATTACATATATAACTTGTGTATGCCCAATTCCATGCTATAGTAGCATAAATTTCGTTAGGGAAAATAAAATGAGAACCATCAAGTGAAACTTTGTAACACATCATGTGAAGCACGAACTAAAACACAATACAAGGTTGTATTAGGTTTATTAAAATTCACTAAGTTCTGCTTGCAAAAGAGAATTTGCAGCACTGGTGTCTCCTTCCTGCACGGGCGCGTGGCCTAGGTTATTTTGAAGAAAACTCCTTTTTTTGTTTGAACAATCAACCCGTAGTCCATCTGACGATGAATGCACATTGAACGTGTTCAAATATTTATGTATTTCAATGCGAAGAGAAATTCGAGATACTCGTCATTTTCCCAGATGACACCCCCTCCCCCTTCCCAGCCCTAGCCTCACCTCCCCGCGTTTCTTTCTCTCCTTTCTCATCACCACTTCTAAGGGGCTATCTCAATTCTCAGGTCTAGTGAGAGCAGTACTCCATGCCCACGGCAACAAGAGTGCAGCGGCGAAAAATACAAAAAGACACGGAGACCCCCACGTCGTCTCGTGAGGCGGCACGGGGAGGGGGGGGGGGGTAGGCAACCTCCTGCCGCCGGCAAGGACCTCACCAAGCAGCCCTTCAGGTCATCACCGCTGCTCCCTCCAGCGAGCGAGCTACGGTAGCGGCTCGTGGTGGGGTATGCTCAAAAAGGCGGGCCGCTGCAGCTGCTCCCCCCTCCTGCTTCCTTTCTTCCCCCTCTCTCCCGCCCTCCCCAAGATTCCCTTCGGTCGGCAGCGGGTTCTGCTTTGGCCGGCTCCAGTTTTGGATGCCACACTCGTTCTGCCTACAGTTGAGCCCCTGCCCAGATCCGCCACGGGAGCCAGCGGTTGTGGACTTTGTGGTGCCGTCGCCGTAGGTGAAGGTCCATGCGGGAAATGGGCTCGACGCTACATTCCGGTCGTCCCTCGTCTAGGCCAGATCTGGCACGGCTGCTCTCTCTCTCGTGGCGGCACGGCTGTGCTCCCATAGCCAGCATGGGCATAGGCACCAGCACCGGTATCCCTAGGCTCTGCTATAGCTCGTCAATCGGCAGCCTGACCCGTGACCACCCGTATCGGATCTGGCGTCGGCTGCCTTGCGTTATGGCGTTAGTGCTCCGATGTCGTGGACGGAGTCCGCCAGCGTAGGTCTGGCTCTAGCCTTCTGAAGGGTCGAGATGGCGGACTAGAGGGGGATGAATAGTCCTTTCTAAAATTAATCGCGCCGGCTAACCGAAATAAGTGTGGAATTAGAACTATCGGTCTAGCCAAGACTACACCCCTCTATCTATGTTCTCTAGCACCTTCCAAAGATACTAATTAAGCAACAAAGGTGTCGGGCTAGCTAGAGCTCACCTAACCAATTCTAGGAGCAAGGTCACACAAACCTATGCCACTAGTACTTTAAGCAATAAGGGAGCTCCTACACATGCTAGTAAGCAAAAGCACAAAGCCAACTAAGCTCACTAGCAATGCTCAATAATAAGGCAACCAATGCCAAATTAGAGAGCGCAAATACTTAGCTACACAAACTAAGCAAAGTGACTAACAAGGTTACACAAACCTAATTAGCCACGCAAGGGAGCTACTTCTATGCTACACAAGCAAGAAGGTAACTTGTAAGCTACACAAGCTAACTAATTACAAGAGCAACTACACAAGCACAATGTATATGAAAGTAATTATAAGCTTGTGTAACGAGGATGCAAACCAACGGGAAGAACAAGGTTGACACGATGATTTTTCTCCCAAGGTTCATGTGCTTGCCAACACGCTATGTCCCCATTGTGTCGACCGCTCACTTGGTGGTTCGGCGGCTAATTGGCATCACCCGCCAAGCCCGCACGTCGGGCACCGTAAGAACCTACCCCGAAAGTGAGGGTAGCTCAATGACACGCTTTACTAGAGTTGCTCTTCGCGGCTCCCGCGGGGCGAGCACAATGCCCCTCACAAAGCTCTTCTCCGGAGCACCGCACAAGCTTCTTGTGGGCTTCAACGGAGACCACCACCAAGCCATCTAGGAGGTGGCAACCTCCAAGAGTAACAAGCACCACCGGCTTGCAACTCAATCACCTAGTGCCATTCGATGCAACCACACGATGCAATCACACTAGAATCACTCTCTCACACAATCGAATGATCACTATCAAGTATATGTGAGATGGAGGGCTCCCAAGCACTACTACACAAGCCACCAAGGCTCTAGTGTGCTCAGCGGCCGGCCCAAGGCCGACCAAGGCTTCTATTTATAACCCCACGAACAAATAGAGACGTTACCCCTTCATTGGGCAAAAGTCGGGATGACCGGACACTCCGGTCCTATTGACCAGACGCAGCACCGAACGCACCGGTCGTGAATACCGGACGTGTCCGGTCACCATACCAGACGCGTCCGGTAGCTACCTGACCGCCATGTGTCCCACTGTTGCCTCCAACGACTCTCTCATATGTTCGACCGGATGCACTGTTTGAAATGACCGGACATAGAGCCGCTGCGTCCGGTCGAGTCCAGTAAGCCTCTAGGGCCGATCGGACGCGTCAGTTAGAAACTGACCGGACGCTAAGCCTCAGCGTCCGGTCGAGTACAATAAGCACCCACGGACGACCGGACGTGTTTGGTCACTCCGGACCAGACGTGGCCAGCGTCCGATCAACTGTCTCACCAAACACCGATTTTGCTTATTCACACCGGACATGTCCGGTGTATCGACCAGACGCGTCCGGTCGCTGAGTTCATCGTTAATACCAGACGCGTCCGGTCACCATACCGAACGCGTCCGATCACTCTGTGACCAGCGCGACTAACTCCTTTTCACCTCTAACTTCTTCATCCTTGCTCAAATGTGTCAACCACCAAGTGTATCACCTTGTGCACATGTGTTAGCATATTTTCACAAACATTTTCAAGGGATTAGCCACTCAACTTGCCACGCCACTCAATCCTAGCGACGATGCAAAGTTAGATCACTCGAGTGGCACTAGATGACCGATATGAAAACAAGTTTGCCCCTCTTGATAGTACAGCCATCTATCCTAAACCCGGTCATAAACTTCTCTACACACCTATGACCGGTGAAATGAAATGCCCTAGGTTATACCTTTGTCTTGCGCATTCCATTCCATCTTCTCCAATGTCGATGCAACACATGCACCAACATGATCAACAATGATATGATCCACTTCATATCATCACGTGATCATATTGGTTCATCGATCTTGACTTCACTTGCTTTTCACTGTTGCCTTCGTCCATCGGCGCCTAGTCTTGCTCAAGCTTCACCGCCACGTGGTCCATCGCTCCAAAGCCTCCAACTTGCCCTTCACGCTTGCAACCGGTCCATCAAGCCAAGTCTTGTCTTGATCTTCTCCACCTTGATCACATGACTCAATGTCATGTCTCATGTGCAATGAGCTCCTTCATCATCACATGTGTGAGCTTTGCAACATCTTCAAGCCATTTTCACCTTCATGGCATATGTTACTCACACATATGTACCTGTGGACTAATCACCTATGTATCTTACATAAACACAATTAGTCCACCTAGGTTGTCACTCAATTACCAAAACCACACAAGGACCTTTCAATCTCCCCCTTTTTGGTAATTGATGACAACTCTATAAAGATATGGAAATTAAGCTCTTTTGGATTCATGTTGCTTGCCCAAGCAATTTTACCATGTGAGAATGATTTTTGGACAAGTACCACAAACCTGAGATAGTAGTGTTAGCTCTCCCTACATATGTGCTAGAGTGGTTGATTTTAAGCTTGCACATATGCATAGATTAAAATTGTGAGAGAGTAATTACTACTAAATGATGCTAAGGTATATAGAATAAACCTTTGAAGCGTGTACCAATCGGAGTAGCACCTTTAAGTTCATCCTTAGCACCATGGTTAGCTAGATATCACTTGGAAATAAAAGCACTAGATACCTTTGTGAGATCAACATTAAAAGCAAGGTACTAGCATTACTTGAAAAGCATACCAAGTGTCTAGCTATCATCCTATGCATGCTAGTTATCAAATCATCATTCAAGTTCTACAACTAGCATACACCACACAAGCATGCATATTGAATTTGAAAACTTATGCAATGCAAGCAAGCATATGAATGTGCACATATCAAATGCAATCAATCAAAGTTCATGAGCTTGCTCCCCCTACTTGTGTGCTTCTCTTGTCCAAGAAACTTTGATCCATCTCTTTTCTTCAATGTTGCTCCCTCTTTGTCCATATCCATGTCCAACCTCTACTTCTTTGAGCTTTTATATCTTATCTCTCCCCCTTGTATAATCTCAATCTCAAAGCTTTCATATCTTTGTACAATCTCTCCGCCTTTGTCATCAATTTCCATAAAAGGTGAGCTTCTCATTGATGCAAAGGTATACGTTTGGGGTAGATGGTTGAGGCTTGAATCTTGCATTATTTATGGACATCACTTGTTTGTTGGAATGACACCACTTGTAGATACCACTTGTAACTTGTACCCCTTGTATCTTGTGTAGGGCTTCTTGAGATACCACACATAGGATCTTTGATCTTGATATCAATTTGTGGGACACCTCCCCCTATATGATAGCATGGGTCATCCATTTGATACACTTGAGCTCTTGTAGGTGAGGGATGCATTCTTCATTTGATGATCACTTAAAGTTGAGGATCACTTGTGGAACCATTTTCTTGTATGATTGATATTATGTGTAGATGTGATATCACTTGAAAGAATCTTCTAGTATGAAACCACTTGTTGGATTTTTCAATATAAACCATTTCTTGAACATTTGCTATCTTCATGAGTACCACTTATAGGATATCACTTGTGAGTTGATCTAGACATCATTTGTAGATTCTTGATAAAATACTTGAGTATAGATACCATTTGAAGCAAACAAACTAGATATCCATTTTTATTGTTGTCTTGTGCTTGTACTCTTATCACTATCATGAGCTTCTATGATTGACTTCAACTAAATTGATTTGCCTAAGCTTCCAAGTCTGGTTTGAACCAATGCCAAGCTTCTTCACACCTCTTGCAAGGGTTATCTTGCTAATGTTGTACTTGTCACTTGTTAGCAATCCAAATTGAGTCAAGTACTTGGGTTTACTAGCTCATGAACAAATTCATGTACTAACTACTAGATCAAGTAATCATTCAAACAATAGTGGTAGGCTATGAATTTAAGTATTTTATTTGTTATGCATGATCCTATGAAGCATGTACTATATGCACTAACCGCATACTAGTAAAGGATGAAATGATCATGCACATTACAATGATACCTTTGCTATGTTGGAGTAGATAATAGTCACATAGATTCCAATTCATTACTCCAATAGCAATGTGAAGTCGCATTATAAGCTTGGTGAAGACCAATAGATACCAAGTTGAATTCCATTCTTCACCCATATGAAATGAACACCACTTATGATCAAGTGCACTTTCTTGTTGTGGTTGGCTTGCTTCATCTTTTGATCAATGCTTGCATGAGAGCATCAATTTGAGAACACTACTTGAAATATCATGACTAGCTCTCTTTTGGGTGTTGCTTGCTTTTCTTGATCAACCCTTTTGATTGCTTCAACTAAGCATCTCAAATGTTCCTCGGATCATCACTTCCATGTTAGCCTTCCAAGTACCACACTTGGTTCACCTACATATAGGCGGCAAGCCCCTACATTAGGGAGAAGTGACTTCTCTCCAAGAACCATTCTTGATACTCACTTGAAATGACTTGATTGATTGATCCAAGTGATGGACTTAACTTGGTGAGTAACCTTGATTCCTTTGGTAAGTCCTTTTCTTTCTTCTTGTTTAAATCCTTTTCTTTCTACCAAATGATTTTTAATAGTCACTAGAACTTAAACTTCAACTTCATCTTGAGTTTGATCTTGATCTTCCAATTTGAGTACTAAAGGTGTGCAAAGTACACTCCACAATCAAATGGCCTTATACCCTTTGCTTGTCATGCTTCTAGATCATCTCAAAACCAAACTTTGGTACCTCAATTACTTATAAACATGTTTCCAACTTGAGGACCTTTCAATCAAAGTGACTCTAGAGCAATCCAACATTTATCACTTTTCTGGCAGATTCTGTACTCTTCAAAGAAAAATGCATATCTCCCAAAGTACTGATCCAAATACCATGAAATTTGGTGTAGGTGTGCATTACTAAGTTATCTAGTAGCTGTAAAAATTTGAGATTCATTGGACTTCTAGATTGCTACCAGATTTCAATTCTTCCACCACTACTATATGCTGAAAATAGCTGCACTATAGCTGACAAGATCTACTCCAAAACTGAAGCATTTCTTATTTAATTCTCATGAAAATTGTACAGCATCTTATACCATAAGTCTAGAGCATGTACACCAATTTTTATGCCAATCCAATAAGTGTTGATTACTCAAACATGGCTAAGATCACAGCTAGCTCAGATTCTCAATTATAGGACAGATTTCAACAATTGAGCTATACTTCATCAAATGTGAATCAAACTTGAAACTAACTTATTTGAATACTTCCATAAGACATATATCTATTCAATCCACTTACTAAATATTATCTTATGAATTTATCCAACACAAATCAATCCAAACTTGATTACTAATCAATTATCCATTCAATCATCTCATAGCAAGCAACATTGCATATTTATCCAATTCAATCAACTCATATGCACCCAAATGAAATGATCAACAAGAGATATACCTTAGTTAGCTCATGATCATCCAACTAGCAAGCTTCAACTCAATTATTTGCAAGTCATCAAATATATCCAATGAATCACGAACAACTTGAATTATAGCACTTGTGTATTGATAGCACATTTGGACTTCACTCAATTTGTCATGGAATTGGGATAATGGTCACCACTTTATCAACACTTGGCTCAAGTATATGATCAACAAGGTGAATGTTTTTTGAACCAAGCCTCCAATGCCGATGGTACCTACAAACAATCATCCACTTTTTGATGGTACCCAAACAAGTTTGGGTCCTCTCAAGTTAGGTGCAACATACTTAAGCATAGCCTTAGTATGAATAGCGGGATATTTTGCAATAGCAACCATAGAGGTACCATTACCATCCTTTCTAAGCATGTTATCATCAACAATTGAAATAGGCTTAGAAATGTCACCTAGGGACATGAATGTGCCATGTGTCCCCTTTCTCGGCATGAGTAGCATTTTCTCTTTGCTTGAGCCTTCTCTTCTTTGCTCATGTGGTGCTTCTCATTGCCTTGCCTCTCATGGATTGCTTGAGCCTTCTTCTCAAGCTTGGTAGGACACTTAGAGGCAAAGTGTCCCACACTTTCACACTTGAAGCACTTGATGTGAGCGTAATCTTTCTTCTCATCTTCATTCTTGCTCATCATCTTGGCATCTTGAGTTTGCATTGGATGCCTTGCCTTTCCACCCCTTCTTATTTTCTTCATCATCATCATCAAGTCACCACCATCTTCATGATTGATCTTGATTTGCTCTTGGGGTGTCTTCTCTTGCTCAACTTGTGGCTTTGGTTGAGGCTCTTTTAGTTGCTTCACCAATTGCTTGGTTGGGCACATTGAGGTAAGGTGACCCCAAGTGCGGCACTTGAAGCACTTCACATGCTTGAGCCTCTCTTCTTCTTTTATCTTCTTGAGCTTCTCAATGTTAGGGCAACCACTTGCAAAGTGTCCCGCTTCATGACACCAGTAGCACATGGTATGAGAGAGCTTTCTTTGGTGTAGCTTCTTCATCTTTCTTTCTCTCTTTCTTTCGCCCTTTGTCATCTTCTTCTTGAAGCCAAGGCCACACTTGTCACCATAGTTTCTTTGAGTCTTCAGCATGTGCTCAAAGGTGACTTTTGAGTTGTAGCACCTCTATAACTTGTTGCTCAATTTCTTCACTTCACTTTTAAACTCATTATTCTCCTTCAAAAGGTTAGTCTCATAAGACATAGAAGTAGAACAAGCATCTAATTGTGAAGAGCATGGCATATCTAATAAATCATCACAAGAGGTGGATACATGCTTCTTGCCTATATCACAAGGGTTAGCAACATTTTGTAATTTATTATTTGATCCATGTGATGAGCTCTCATTATTTTTAAGTTTCTTTGTAAACACTTTAATGAGAGAAGCATGTTGTTCTAATAATTCATCATAAGATGCAAGTAGTGTCTCATGATTCAATTTTAGCTCATCATGTGAAGATTTATAAGCATCAAGTAATTTCTTATGTTCTTCACAAGAGTTCTTTAGAAATGAGTTTTCATTTTCTAATGTCAATGTTTTAGCTTTCTCATTTTCTAAAGACATGGTCATGCTAGCAAGTATACTAACAAGCTCATCATATGAATCAACATGATCAACCACATTATCATTTGTTACCTTAGTGTCACCTTGTGACATGAAGCAATGTGGTGATGTAGTTGGAGAGCTTGTAATAGCATCTTCATCATGGCTTGAGCATGAACCATCATCACTATCAAGTGTGCATGGGGTAGCATCATCACTTGCAACACTTGTGGCATCATCATCAACCTTGCCAAGTGAACTTGTAGTGGATCGATCATCGTCATCATCACTTGACCATGAGGTGGAGCAATCTTTCACAATCACCAAATTATGATCATGCTTGACACACTCATGCGCCTCCTTCTTGGGCTCATCATCATCATCAAAGATCGTCCCATATTTCTCATTGAGATAACTCCAAATCTCATGGGCGGTTTTCATGTCAATGATTTCTCCAAATATGCAATCATGCAAAGATCTACACATGATATTAGTAGCATGGATGTCGATATCTAGGCATTTCTCTTGTGCTTGAGTTAGATTATCTTCATCCAACACATGAGAAAAACCTACATCTACCATCCACCACATTTGAGGGCAAATAAACTTAAAATTGCATATCATCCAATTTTTCCATCGTGTAAAGTGTGTGCCATCAAAAATGTATGGACAATCAACACCTAGCTCATAAGCCGCCATCCTCTCGAGTCGGTGAAGACCACAAATGAGAGACCTAGCTCTGATACCACTTGAAGGGTTGAGATGGCGGACTAGAGGGGGGGTGAATAGTCCTTTCTAAAATTAATCACGTCGGCTAACCGAAATAAGTGCAGAATTAGAACTATCGGTCTAGCCAAGACTACACCCCTCTATCTATGTTCTCTAGCACCTTCCAAAGATACTAATTAAGCAACAAAGGTGTCGGGCTAGCTAGTGCTCACCTAACCAATTCTAGGAGCAAGGTCACACAAACATATGCCACTAGTACTTTAAGCAACAAGGGAGCTCCTACACATGATAGTAAGCAAAAGCTCAAAGCCAACTAAGCTCACTAGCAATGTTCAATAACAAGGCAACCAATGCCAAATTAGAGAGTGCAAATACTTAGCTACACAAACTAAGCAAAGTGACTAACAAGGTTACACAAACCTAATTAGCCATGCAAGGGAGCTACTTCTATGCTACACAAGCAAGAAGGTAACTAGTAAGCTACACAAGCTAACTAATTACAAGAGCAACTACACAAGCACAATGTATATGAAAGTAATTATAAGCTTGTGTAACAAGGATGCAAACCAACGGGAAGAACAAGGTTGACACGATGATTTTTCTCCCGAGGTTCACGTGCTTGCCAACACGCTACGTCCCTGTTGTGTCGACCGCTCACTTGGTGGTTCGATGGCTAATTGGTATCACCTGCCAAGCCCGCACGTCGGGCACCGCAAGAACCTACCCTGAAAGTGAGGGTAGCTCAATGACACGCTTTACTAGAGTTGCTCTTCGTGGCTCCCGCAGGGCGAGCACAATGCCCCTCACAAAGCTCTTCTCTAGAGCACCGCACAAGTTTCTTGCGAGCTTCAATGGAGACCACCACCAAGCCGTCTAGGAGGTGGCAACCTCCAAGAGTAACAAGCACCATCGGCTTGCAACTCGATCACCTAGTGCCACTTGATGCAACCTCATGATGCAATCGCACTAGAATTGCTCTCTCACACAATCGAATGATCACTATCAAGTATATGTGAGATAGAGGGCTCCCAAGCACTACTACACAAGCCACCAAGGCTCTAGTGTGCTCAGCTGCTGGCCCAAGGCCGACCAAGGCTTCTATTTATAACCCCACGAACAAATAGAGCCATTACCCCTTCACTAGGCAAAAGTCAGGACGACCGGACGCTCTGGTCCTACTGACCGGACACAGCACCAGACGCACTGGTCGTGATATACCGGACGTGTCTGGTCACCATACTGGATGCATCCGGTAGCTACCTGACCGCCATGTGTCCCACTATTGCCTCCAACGGCTCTCTGATATGTCTGACCGGACGCACTATTCAAAATGACCGAACGCAGAGCCGCTGTGTCCGGTTGAGTCTAGTAAGCCTCCATGGCCGATCGGACGCGTCAGTTAGAAACTGACCGGACACTGAGCCTCAGCGTCTGGTCGAGTACAGTAAGCACCTATGGACGACCAAACGCATCTGGTCACTCCGGACCGGACATAGCCAACGTCCGATCAACTATCTCACCGAACACTAATTTTGCTTATTCACACCGGACACGTCCGGTGTGTCGACCGGACGCGTCCAGTCGTTGATTTCATCGTTAATACCGGATGCATCCGGTCACCATACCAGACGTGTTTGGTCACTCTATGACTAGCGCGACTAACTCCTTTTTACCTCTAACTTCTTCACCCTTGCTCAAATGTACCAACCTCTAAGTGTATCACCTTGTGCACATGTGTTAGCATATTTTCACAAACATTTTCAAGGGATTAGCCACTCAACTTGCCACGCCACTCAATCCTAGCGATGATGCAAAGTTAGATCACTCAAGTGGCACTAGATGACCGATATGCAAACAAGTTTGCCCCTCTTTATAGTACGGCCATCTATCCTAAACCCGGTCATAAACTTCTCTACACACCTATGACCGGTGAAATGAAATGCCCTAGGTTATACGTTTGCCTTGCGCATTCCATTCCATCTCCTCCAATGTCAATGCAACACATGCACCAACACGATCAACAATGATATGATCAACTTCATATCATCATGTGATCATATTGGTTCATCGATCTCTACTTCACTTGCTTTTCATCATTGCCTTCGTCCATCGGCGTCTAGTCTTGCTCAAGCTTCACTGCCACATGGTCCATCGCTCTAAAGCCTCCGACTTGCCCTTCACGCTTGCAACTGGTCCATCAAGCCAAGTCTTGTCTTGATCTTCTCCACCTTGATCACATGACTCAATGTCATGTCTCATGTGCAATGAGCTCCTTCATCATCACATGTGTGAGCTTTGCAACATCTTCAAGCCATTTTCACCTTCATGGCATATGTTACTCACACATATGTACCTGTAGACTAATCACCTATGTATCTCACATAAACACAATTAGTCCACCTAATTTTTTACACAATTACCAAAACCACATAAGGACCTTTCACCTTCTTGCTTAGCGGCGCTGGCTATCATGTGGACTTATGTCCGCCTTCACCGGCTATTGCTTCCTCATGGGGGTGGTAGCCCACCTAGGGTGTTGCTTTCAGAAGCATGGGTTTCTAGACGAATTGAAAGCTCAGCCGAGCTTTGGTCGGGCTGACGCCAGTGACACCTCGAGTGCTAGATACCTCTTTGGAGGCGTTGTTCAAGAACCCCATGCTTCAGTCTACTATGATGGTGTCAGATTCTGGGTGTAAGCCCCACCTTAGATGCCTCTATAGCCACTGACAGTGGTGTCCATGGTGATACCCTTGGGTGTCACTACTTTCCTAAAGGCATTGCTGAAGAATCTCCTGCAACTCATCACTTGCTGCCCTTGGCCCCCTTGCACGCTGTATGGTTGCCGCCATCGATGGATCCTATTGTGCTCCTTGTGGAGTTTCTTGTTGTGCCTGTGTGTGCCTATGCTCTTCCTCACAATGGTCGATCTATCCTGTAGTGCTTGACCTTGCCGTTGTCGTTTGGCTTTCATAGTGGATACTTTGCTACTATCGCTTCTCTCAAGGCGGATGCTTGGCCTTCTTTATTTTCACTAGCGGATGCTTTGCCACAGTTGTCGTTGGCTCCTCTCTAGCAGATGCTTTGCTGCCAAGAGTATGATGGCCTTTCCTCTTTGCAGATGCTTTGCCATAGTGGACGTCTTCGCTTCTTCCCCGACGGATGCTCGGCCGTTGGTGGAATCGTTGGCAAATGCTTTGCCTCCATTGGCTCTTTGGTCCCCTCTTTGGTAGATGCTTTACTGCCGAGAGCATGCTGGGCCACTATATCGAATATATGGGCTCGGGGTACCTTCACCGCCCATAATACCCAATCCATGTCTGTCTATTGGGCCAAAGACAATGAGGAATGAGGCCCATGAAGGACAAGTGAATCCATCAGCATGGAGATCAAGTCATTCCGAGGATATCTGATGCCATCGTATCTAGGCAGTAGGATAGAACATTCCATGTAACAAACTAGGAAATCCATATATTAGCCGATTGAATCTAGTGTAACCCTACACTTGGATTGTATAAGGAGGGGTAGGGGCCTCCTGATCGGGATCCCATCTTGATCTACATTCTAACGGATAGCTACACACAATAGCCCCTGTAATTGAGCATACAAAAATAGAGATAAGCTACTTCAAACTGGACGTAGTGCACCACGTGCCTGAACCAGTATAATCCCTTTGTCTTGTGTGCTACCCATCTAATTCATCTTACACAAATAGCAATTAGGTATTGTCAGAGCTAATTCTTTCAGCAGTTGGCATGCTAGGTAGGGGGCTTTTCGCATATAGATTCATTGTGTTTCAGATGGGCATCATCTTCAAGTTCGACGACAATATGGAGAGGATGTAGCTAGGCGAGAAGATCACCTTCGGCAACCTAGACACTTCATTGCTGATCAACTAGGAACCTGCACTTGTAGGAACCCAAATCGCCCAAGTAGGAGGAGGAACAGCCGCCCCCAGTTTGCACATTCGTTGCTAGACTAGAGGAAGTTGTAGATCAACGAAGGGCCACTCGCCCTCACCCATTAGCTAAGCTGCTACGCCCACGACGTCATCACTGATGCTGGTCAAAAGCATGAACTCGACATGGCTCTCTAGATCTAGAATGATTCAACCTAGGTCCCAGTGGTAGATCCATCATTGATACCTGACCTTGTCTTCCCTAGTTTCCCAACCAAGCTAAGGAATGCGGTGGCAACATATTTGAGCTAGCTTAGATAGGCCATGGTGGTACCCACCAAACCTCATACCAAGGAACTTCAAGGTCATGGATCAAATCAATCTGGTTGGTCGTGCACCAATGAAGACTTCAACCCCTGGTTCGTCAGGGCAGTCATCTGTAGCCTCAGCGAAGGAGGCACCAAGCTAGAATAGCTAGTTAATCTGTCGACAACATCAATGGTCTCGAGGCTAATCTCTCTGACATCGACCCTATCAAGTACCAGTGCTACCTTGATGAGTACGACCAGCTTCTCCTTGAGTTCGGTCAACTAGACGAAGGGGAGAAGAAGGAGAAGGATGATGGCCACTCACATTTGCGTGAGTGTTACATGAATACTCCTGATCGCAATCCTTGCTGGGAAGAGGATAGGAGACACACCCCTGATCAATCCCCACTTTGTGTCAACATCAATGCCGACCACAAGGTCCTATATGAGACTAGCCATGAGGTCCACACTCATCTGCTTAAGAACAACACGCTGGTGGAGGAGAATAGGCGCCTTCATTAACAACTCAAGGGACCATTCGAGGCACAAGGACAGTAGGCCCGCAACAATGCTCAACAAGCACCTCCACCGCACTCGACAACCGACCAAAACATGGTCGAGGCTCTTCGAGAGGCGGCAGACATGCCCCAACTATCCACCAAGGAAGGACGCCGAGCGCTCCTAAGGATTTAGGAGCTAGTCATTGCTATGACTGATTAGATACATGAGATAAGTCATGCCTTAGCTTCACGCAGCCGAAGACATCAGCTCTCGAGGGCTCAGGATCAGCCGAGGGAAGGCAGGGCAACCATCGGTTGCACTCTCGCCTGAATTCCATCCACAATCAAGTGGGCAGCAGCAGGGATGTGTGCCCAACCATCAACGCATGATGACATGAGAACGAAGCTCGCAACCTTGTACAAGCCGAATGCAATGCCCAAGTGGGTGGCAATGACCGTACCTCCCATCTAGGCAATGGACGTGACCATTCACCAAATAGGAGGAACCCAAGGAATGCCAGGGAGCCAGAGCCCCCTACGGAGGATTACTTACCAGATTGGATCAGATCCGCCACATTCAGGGATAGAATTTGGGTGGCACCAATGCCCCTAAAGTTTCGCGCTCTGAACATTGAGAAGTACAATGTCCAGACAGACCCAAAGATTTGGCTCATCAACTACCGACTCGCCATGAAAGTCGCGTCTACACTAGACTCAAACTTAATGATACAGTATCTCCCCCTATTCCTTGCAGACTCAGCTAGGACATGGTTGAACCATCTAGGATAGAACACCATCAAGAGTTGGGATGACCTTGAGCGAGAGTTCTACGACCACTTTGAGGGGGCTTATACTAAGCCTGGCTTGCAATGGGAGCTCTCGGCGTGCAAACGTGAATCGAAGGAAAGTATGTGCAACTACATCACGTGCTTCACCAAGTGCAAAAACCAGCTGCACCACGTCTGAAAGGATCAAGATGCCCAACATGGGGGGTGAATTAGGCTAATTCTAAATTTCTTTCAATAATTAAGTCCTATGGTTAGCCCAATTAACCCCTTGTGCCTAGAAAGTGATTCTATTAATCTAACAAACAAAAGTTTAGCAACCTATGTTCCAATTCTACTCTAGCATTGCAATTCTATGAATGTAAATGACAAGAATTGAATTGCTCAAAGTAAAGAGAGAAGGAGGAACGTGGTGATGTTTTGCTGATGTATCGGAGAGTCGCCACTCCCCACTAGTCCTCGTTGGACCACCCACGCAAGGGTGTAGCTCCCCCTTGATCCGCGCAAGGATCAAGTGCTCTCTATGGGTTGATTCTTTGACACTCTATCATGGTGAATCACCCACAACCGCTCATAACTTGAGTTGGGTCATCCACAAGCTCCACTGGATGATCACCAAACTCCCAATCACTACCAAGCTGTCTAGGTGATGGCAATCACCAAGAGTAACAAGCACGAACTCTCACTTGACCACGACAAGCCTAATGAGAAGGGTGGATGCACACTTTGCTACTCTTGATCTCACTAATGAGGGCTCTCTTTGGGATTCTCAAATCTCAATCACCTCACTAGGACCTTGCTCTTCTTGGCACTCTCAAATGTGTTTCTCAGCTGTTTGAATGAGCAAAAGTACCCCCACACACGAATGGAGGAAGTATTTATAACCATAGCTGAAAACAAACCGTTATGTGCTTCTGCGGGGTGACCGGACGCTCCAGTCAGTTCTCCCCAAACTCCAATGTTTAAAATGTGATAGGACGCTGGACAACGTCTAATCAACACTGACCGGATGCATCCGGTCGTGATTTTCCCTCTCTAGAACCTTACTAGAGTCGACCAGACGCTAGGACTCAGCGTTCGGTCACTTCACCTCTCAGTGTTCGATCGCACCAAATGATTTCACCTTGATCAAATGAACTAACCAGACTCTGTGCCTACGTTCGGTCACCCCGGAGCCAGCGTCTGGTCAGTATTTGACCCTCTATTCACTTCCAACTCTCGATCATATGTGAATGAAGTTTGCTCTAATGGATCTAAGGGCTTTTTGGGAGCTACCTAGTGCTAGATTTAGCAAGTGTGCACCACACCTAACTCACTAGACTCACCTAGGTCAAGCTACATGTCCATACCCCCCTTAATAGTATGGCCAAAGGAAAAACAAAGTCCTAAACTACTCTAAGTGTCTCTTCCACTCCAATCAACACTTAGAACTAGTCCATCCTTAACCTTGTCGTTCATCCTTTGAAAACCTAAATGATTTCCATCATAGGGGCATGATCACCATGATAGCCCAATTGATCTCCATTACCATGACCTAACTTAATTGCCTCTGCAAAACATACATTAGTCATAGTAATAACGTATTGTCATTAATCACCAAAACCCAACTAGGGGACTAGATGCTTTCAATCTCCCCCTTTTTGGTGATTGATGACAATACCACCTTGAGTATGTGAAAAAGTTGAGGTTTTTAACATGCTTGGTTCATATAAGCTTTTGACAATAAGAACAAAAGAGTTAGGCAAGCTTATATGACCCAAGCCAACATGATGTACTCAAAAGATATAAAATAAGCATGAGTACAAGTAATAAAGCTCATTTGCATCGGAGTAAAACACGGAAGCAAAGCAAATGAGCATAACACTAGTGATATGACATATAAAAGATTCAAAGTAGAGAGCACACATGTCAAATATCACGATCACGTAGGTATCACTATCACATAAATATAGTTTGATGCATGAAAGTAAACACACACAAATGCATAATAGTATATCACACATAAAAACCAAACATAATAGAATACTAAGCTCCCCCTAAGTTGCTCCCCTTAGTCTAACATACTCGATCCCTCTCCCCCTTTGGCATCAAACACCAAAACCTAAGGGTCGGTCAAAGGGGCTGCAGTGGACGAGTCAGGCGCTGAGGTACGAGGAGTGAGCTAGAACTATGTGCCATCATCATCTGACCCTAAGCTCTGAGTTGTCTGACCCTGTGTAGCTAGAAGCGATGCTGAAGTGGTCTAGGTCGGATCAAGGACTGGAGCGGCCATAGACTGTGCAGGTATCACTAAAGCAGGTGGCTCTGATGATGCAACAGAAGAAGGGAGCATCTCTGTAGTCCTGGTAATAGGTGCAACTGTAGAAGGACCTAGGACATGTAAATATGGTGGAGTAGGCTGCCCTGTCAACTCACTGAAAGCTGCTCCAAGGCTCATGGAGACTGAGGTATCTGGCACTAGCAGCGAGGAAGTCTGAGCTAGTGTAAAGCCCATCTAAATAGGTGTGAACTATGGGGTTAGCACTGGTGAGGTAAACCACTAGGACATCTGCTTTGTAAGTGAAGCAAACTATGCTGGTGGTTGTCTCTGACTCTAAAGCCCACTAGGTTATAAAGCTGGAGTCATAGAAGTGGTGGCAGGCTGACCAGGCTGTGGCAGTGGAGCCCCAATAGCTGTCACAATATGCTGCATAAACCCAAGTAGTTGTTGCTGCATGAGAAGCTGCTGCTGCTGCTATATAGCCTACTACTACTACTGGATTGCCTGCTGTAGTTTGGGACTATGCGGAAGTAGTGGTGGTCTCCTATGCCTAGCGAGCCTAATCCTACCTCATCCGCTCAAGGATGGCAAGTAGAGTGGGGTCTGTTTGTGGTGCAGGTGGAGCTGAACTGGAACTACTGGCCTCATGGTCATGTCGACGTGGAAGCATCTGAGGAATAGGCTGGTAGTCATCATCTGAGCTGTCACTAGGGTCCCTCACGATAATCCCCTCCTACTGAGCATCAAGCTGCTCCTCCTCTATAGCTGCTATGCTCCTAATGGTCCATCTTGCTGAGTTGTAGTCTCTGGCCCTCTAGACATTAGCTCGGCTAGCTAGGTGTCCTCACTGCACTATGACATATCATCTGAGTCATGTTGTATGCAGGAAACTCTATAGTAGCACTACTATACTCTACCAGCATCTCTGGTGGCCTCATAGTAACTGCCCTATGGATCAGGAATGTAACCCAGTGAGCATATGGCAGCTGCCTGTGACCCCTAAACCCCTCTACAATAATATCCTCCATCTCTGATAAAAGGAGATCCCAAATATCAAAAACTGTCTGATGTATCAGAGAGTTCAGTAACCATAACTATATGCGAGTCAAGCCCTTGTGATACCCCATCCTCGGAAGCAGTGTCCTCCTCATAATAGCATCTAGCACTCTAGCTGTAGGAGTGAGATCACTAGGTGTCCTACTCGACCCCTCATCGAATGGCTCTATTAAACAATGGCGGACTAGATCTATAGGGGGCACAAGACCACCATGAGGGCATCTAGGAGGCGTTGTCTATCCATAGCAAACCTCATGTAGCCGGATGGGCTGCTCCTGAAGCCTGAGTATCTCTCTAAGCCTAGTGCTCGTCAGCCTGTAATCTCTGCCTCTGAATGCAAAGTGTATAAATCTATGATGCGGGTCAATCCAGAGTGTAGCATAGAACTGACAGACCCAAGATGGAACATATAAGCCTGTCCGTCCAAGTAAATTTATTAGCCCTGGCAGGTAAGCTAGGTAAGGGTGAATATGCTCTCCAGCTGCTGCTACAATGGTCTCAATGTTGTACACCCTTTGAGATCTGAATATTGCCCCACTATTAAGATATGCATTATAAAAGTCTTACTACAGAGGTGTGTAGAAACCCTCTGAAGCATGCTCATCCCGCCTCGGTGGAAACCACTACTCAAAGTCCACAAATCTAAGCTGCTGCACCTGCTTGGCCATGGTGGCCCTCAAATCTAAGTGAGTCACTAGAGGCGGGCCCTGTGGTCTAGGCTGTGGACATGAACCCCTCTGCTGTATCTCTGACCTTGATGTGACTGGAGCACGGGTACAACAAGAGCAACGAAGTTGTGGCTGAGGTGCCTACTCTATCTCCTTAGCCTACTCTCCCTCCTGAGTTTGCTCTGCTAGCTATGGCTGCTGCTGTGACTCCCCCTAAGACTGACTCTCATCAATAGCAACATGCCGTCCTCTAACCATGACAGCCCTAGCTAGACCACCATGACGGTGCTCAACCTATCAAGTGCAGCCCTCATAGATGGAGAGAGCTGATCTACAATGACAACACCACTCTAAGCACCTCCTCTCTCTACGCGCTCTGTGGCCTCTATAACTATGGCTGCTCTCGCTGTATCTGCATTAGGGTACTTATGCTTCCTCATCGCTAGCTTCTTTGTCACCTTGCCTTTTGCATCTATAGGCTGGCGAGGCGGGGGCCTCGGATCCTCATCACCAGGACCTCTTCCGACATTCTTGACATGAGACATCTGATGAACCTAAAAGGAACAATCATGCTAACAAGAATCAACTACCAACTGTTACTTCCGAGGCTTGGCCTCGATCCATACTCACGAGCTTGGCCCTGAGTTAACTGACAACTGCTAATGGGACCACAATGGCACCAACTTGCTGCACGATAAAATAGATAGGATATACAAATAAATACAATATATCTAGAGATATGAAACCCTAAGAAAGCAAGCAATGGATACAAATTTGGAAACGAGGGCTTGCTACCTTATGAACCAGCGAATCGACGAGAAGAGGAACAAATCAGGGAACCACCAGATCGGCAATTTAAGGCTAGGGTTAGGGTTGCGGCGAGATTCGATGGCTGAGCAATACAATGAGGGCACAAGCGTGGGCAGCGGTGCTGGAGCTAGGGCATAGGTGTAGAAAACACGGCGTCGGCGCTGGTGCACAGAGGTGGTGCTGGTGAAGTAGCGCTGCTGCTGAGGGAGCTTAGCGGCGTGCAGAGCAGCGTGGGCTAGCGTTGCTTTCAGGTGGCACAGGCAGTGGGAGCAGGGTGGTGCAGCTACGGTGGCATGGAGCAAACGGCGGCGCACGGGCTTGAGATGGCGCGGTGCGGCATGGTGGCGTGTGGGTGGCGGCATAGGAGCACAGTGGTGTAGGTAGGTGGCATAGCACAACAGCACATGGTGGCTCAGGAGGTGGCGGGCGGCGGCGCTGGCGTGGATCTAGGGCGTAGGCACACGGTGGCTTAGGAGGCGGTGACTAGGGCTCGATGCGGGTGAATATGGTGGCTAGGGCAGTTATAAGGAGTCCCCTAATGGAAGAGATAAGGAAACAGAGAGGAATCCGGATGCCGCACGATTTCTACTGACCGAACGTTCTGGTGGCAGCGACCGGACGCTCAGGTGGCAACGACCGAATGCTCCGGTGCCACCCAACGTCCAATCGATTCTAGAGAGGTCCAAAACCCCTAGAATCATGACCGGACGCATCTAGTGAACCCCGACCGGATGCAGCCAGAGTTCGGCACAAGCAGTCTCCTTCATCTTCGATTGATCGAACACTGGATCGCCATCTAACCGGACACTAGGAAAGCATTGTTTTAGCGTCCGGCCACTCCTTCTCAGCAGCAGTTCACCTCCTGTGAACTGACCGGACGCTAAACTTTAGAGTCCGGTGCAGTGTCCGGTCACTCTTTTTCCAGCAAATCTTCAAAAGTCCTTCGTGCTGCCTGTTCCCAATCAAGTCCTAACTTCAATAAGATCCAAATAAACACTAATTGGGACTGATGTGAGTGACCTCTCTCAAACCCTCAATTTTTTTCAAAATATTTTGTCTTAGGCTATAATTCTTTTTAAGAAAATAGGCAATAAGAGGGCAATTGAAGATAAACGACAAAGCAACATTCATGCATATGCAATGCAATACTTGAAAGTAAATCCAGTTGCTTGTCAACTTTGATCCAAGGTTAAGCTTCTTCACATGCTTTTTGATGGTTATCTTAGCCATGTTAGACAAGCCCTATATGCATTACCATAAAAAGTAAACATGTTGTATATTACAATGCAATGCAAGGGACAACACAAGCTCATTTTTTAGTGAAGTTACAAAAATTAAGAACATTGAGCTCATTCCGCAATCGACAAAAAGTCGCCTCATCTAGCGGTTTAGTGAAGATATCTGCCAATTGATCCTCAGTCCTTATATCTTCTAATAAAATATCATTCTTTGCAACATGATCTCTAAGAAAGTGATGGTAGATATCAATGTGCTTGGTGCGTGAGTGTTGAACCAGATTATTTGCAAGTTTTACTGCACTTTCATTGTCGCACAAAAGAGGTACTTTTTCTAGAACTACACCATAGTCTAGCAAAGTTTGTTTCATGTAAAGAATTTGTGCACAACAAGCACCCACGGCAATGTATTCCGCTTTGGCGGTGGACAAAGCCATGCTATTTTGTTTCTTGGAGGACCAAGACACAAGTGACTACCAAGCAAATGGCACCCTCTGGATGTGCTTTTTCTATCCACTTTGCAACCAGCATAATCTGAATTGGAATAGCCAACTAATTCAAATATAGCTCCTTTGGGATACCAAAGGCCAATGCTTGGTGTGTGCTTAAGATACCTAAGGATTCTTTTAATGGCAATTAAATGAGTTTCCTTAGGATTAGCTTGAAATCTAGCACACATACACACACTAAACATGATGTCGGGCCTAGATGTGGTTAAATATAACAAGCTACCAATCATAGAGCGGTAGAGAGTTTGATCAACCATGTTACCTCCCTCATCTAGGTCGAGATATCCATTAGTTGGCATTGGTGTCTTGATTGGCTTACATTCACCCATCTTGAATCTCTTGAGAAGATCATTTGTATATTTCTCTTAAGAGATGAAAATCCCTTCCCTCATTTGCTTGACTTGAAAACCAAGAAAGAATGTAAGCTCTCCAATCATTGACATCTTGAACTCCTTCGACATCAATTCACCAAATTCTTTGCAAGAATCTTCATTTGATGATCCAAAGATGATATCATCAACATACACTTGACAAATAAAGATGTGCCTATCAAGCTTCTTGGTGAATAGTGTGGTGTCGACCTTCCCAATGGTGAAGCCCTTCTCAATGAGGAAATCTCAAAGACGCTCATACCAAGCTCTTGGGGCTTGCTTAAGCCCATATAGCGCCTTGGACAACCTATAAACATGATTAGGATATCTAGGGTCTTCAAACTCGGGGGGTTGATCAACATAGACTAGTTCATTAATAAAGCCATTTAAGAATGCACTTTTCACATCCATTTGATATAGTTTCATGTCATGATGTGATGCATATGCAAGAAGGATACGAATGGCTTCTAGTCTTGCAACCGGTGCAAAGGTCTCTCCAAAATCCAAACCTTCAACTTGAGAGAACCCCTTTGCAACTAGTATTGCCTTGTTCCTCACAACAACGCCTTGATCATCTTGCTTGTTGTGAAACACCCATTTTGTTCCAATGACTCTTGCACCTTTTGATCGCTCTTCAAGAGTCCAAACTTCATTGTGGGTGAAGTTGTTCAACTCTTCATGCATGGCATTTATCAAATCTAGATCTTGAAAAGCTTCTTCTACCTTAGTAGGCTCAAAACAAGAGACAAAAGTGTGATGTGCAATAAATGAAGCAAGTTTTTGTGAGCGAGTCATTACACCCTTTGATGGACTCCCTATGATGAGATCTTGTGGATGATCTTGTAGTAGAGATGTGTTTTTTTTCTATTGACCACTTGAGGAGGAGGTTGTGGAGCATCAACATCTTGTGCTTGTACCACCATTTGATCATGGGAGACATGAGTGTCTTCATTTTCTACTCTTCCATCTTTATCACCATCTTGTGGCACATTTGATGAAGAAGGTGGATCAATCACTTGCACATCATCTTCATCATCTTTAGGCTTGATATCTCCAACCTGAATGTTCTTCATAGCCTCCTTCAATGGTTCATCACCTACATCATCAAGATTCTCATGTGCTCTTTGAGAGCCGTTAGATTCATCAAATTCCACATCATATGTTTCTTCAACCAAGTCGATGGCATGATTAAATACTCTATATGCTTTGGACTTTGATGAGTAACCAACAAGAAAACCAATATCACAACGTCTTTGAAACTTCCCTAGGTGTTGACGCTTCTTGTAGATGTAGCATTTGCAACCAAACACCCTAAAGAAGGAGACGTCCGGCTTCTTCCCATTGAGCAACTCATAAGGTGTCTTGCCAAGGAACTTTTGAAGGAATAGGCGATTGGATGCATAGCATGCGGTGTTGATAGCTTCCACCCATAGAGCTTCAGGGGTGTTGTACTCATCTAGCATTGTTCTTGCAAGAGTGACCAATGTTTGGTTCTTTCTCTCAACTACACCATTTTGTTGAGGAGTATATGTTGCAGAGACCTCATGCTTGATCCCAACTTCATCACAATAGGCTTCAATGCTTGTGTTGTCAAATTCCTTCCCATTGTCACTTCTAATCTTCTTGAGCTTCACTTCAAATTCATTTGTGCTCTCTTGGAAACTTCTTGAAGCAAGATGCAACTTTGGATTTGTCATGAAGGAAGAATACCCATGTGTATCTTGAATAGTTATCAACAATCACAAGACAATAAAGATTTCCTCCCAAACTCTTGTATGTTGTTGGTCCAAATAAATCCATGTGAAGGAGTTCTAGCACTATTATGGTTGACATGAAAGCTTTTATTGGATGAGTATTTGCAACATGCTTGCCGGCTTAACATGCACTACAAAGCTTGTCCTTCTCAAACTTCACATCCTTCAACCCTCTCACCAAATCATTCTTCATTAGCTTCTTGAGTGAGCTTATCCCAACATGATCAAGTCTTCTATACCATAGCCACCCAAGTGTTGTTTTGGTGAATAGGCATGTTTTCAAGTTAGCATCTTCGGAGGTGAAATCCACTAAGTATAGGTTGTTGTATCTAAATCCTTTGAATATCACTTGATCATCATCCTTCTTAGATACAACAACTTCCTTCTTGATGAACAAGCATTGGAAGCTAAGATCACACAATTGTCCAATGGATAGCAAGTTGAAGCTTAATGAAGCAACATAGAGCACATTTGAGATAGAATGATCATTTGATATTGCCACTTTGCCCAATCCTTTAACTTTACCCTTAGAATTATCTCCAAATGTGATTCTTTCTTGTTCATCTACTTCTTAATCTAATGAGGTGAACATACGAGGATCACCGGTCATATGTTGTGTGCAACCACTATCAATAACCCAATGACTTCCACTAGTCTTGTAGTTCACCTACACACAAGAGATCAACCTTTAGGAACCCAAACTTGTTGAGGGCCCATCACCTTCTCAACAAGTGACTTTGCAACCCAAATTTTTTTAGACCTGTTCTTGTTTGGAGGTCCTAAGAACATGACTTTCATCTTTCCACTAGAATCCTTTCTAAGCATGTAATGAGCATTGAAGGTAAAAGGTCTAGCATGCTTGGGCAAGGGTTGTGGTGGTGGAGTTTGGCACTCATAGGCAAAGTGGTCTTCTTGTCCACACTCAAAATATCTCTTTGGCTTTGGCTTTGACTTGTGTTGTTGTTGAGCTTGAGCCTTCTTCTCTTGGTTTGCCAAATATCTAATGCCACTTCTATCCATCTTCATGATGGTGTTCATTAGTAGCTCACTTTGAAGATGCTTGCCTCTTGTGAACTTGCTCAATCCAATCTTGAGATGTTCTTTCTCCAACTTGAGCTTCTTGTTTTCTTCCTTGAGAATATCATTATTTTTCTCTTCCTTGAGCTTCTTGTTCTCTTCTTTGAGCTTCTCATTCTCAAGAATCAAGTCACCATCATGATAATGAGTTTCAAGCACTATGGTGTTGGTGGTCTTGAGCTCTTCAAGATCTTTCTTGAGCTTTTCATTGTCATTCTTGAGCTTGATAAACTCATCATAATCATCGGCCTCAACCACTTGCTTGCCCTTGCTACTAGAGCTTTGCTCAAAGCTCTCAATGATCAAATTATCACATGATGTAGTTATATCAATCTTAACAACATTGTTAGTAGCATCATGTGGCTCATTTGATAGAAATTCTTGAGCAATGACAAGATTATCATGATTGATCTTAAGAGTAGTATATTCTTCTTTTAGCTTGTTGTGGCTAGTGATGAGCTCTTTGTGCATACCCTCAAGTTTATCATGTTTATCTTTAAGCTCTTTCTTAGAAGATTTGAGCTCCTTGAGTTTGGATGATATAGCATCATTTGCTTCTCTAAGCTCAACACTAGCCTTTTCGGCTATATCACATTTTGCTAAAAGTGAATCGTTCTTAGCTTCTAGTTTTTCATTCTTAGCTCTACTCTTTCTAATGATCTTAGTGTATTGATTTAGCAATTTAATAGGATCATCATAAGAAGGTGATTCATATTCATCATCATCACTATCGCTATCATCATTGCTAGCATGTACATCACCACTACTCATGAGCATGTTGATGGGGTAGACGCCGTCAATGTCAGCAACGACAAGTACAAGCCCCACCACGACAACAATGTCGATCCTTCCTCATCTGGGAAGAAGGACCGCAAGTGCAAGGGGGACTTCGTTGCCAACGCCGAGAAGAGCGGATGCGGGAAGCAGAAGCAGAACAATCGGGACAAGTTCGACAAGATCATGAACAGTCCCTGCCATAACCATGGCTTCCCGGTGACCCACCTTGCCAAAGACTGCAACACATACAAGAAGTGGATTGCGAAAGAGGGTGAGAAGGAAGTAGCAAGGGGCGCCACCCTGACAACGGCAAGTGCAGAGACGGTGGGGTGATCGAGATGAGTACTCGAACATCGAGGACACCATGCTCATCTTCGACGGTCCTGAGGCCTACGAGGAAAAGGAGAAAAGAGCATGGAAAGCGGTGCATGTATTTGAATTAGCCCATCCTTAGATTCCATTCACCCTCCGCTGTTGCATGACCATACTCATACCAGATAGAATATAATATCACACGTTCTGTAGTACTAAGTTTGATCCCAAAACATATTAGAACAGATGGTGCTAGATGTAAATTCCTATGCAACGTATGGGCATATTTGCTATCTATATCTATATGTATATCTTTTTCTAATATTAAAAATGAAAGGTTTCTTCGTCCTTCATCACTTTCAACCTAGCCGTGTTGTTTAGTTTGCAGCGCAAGTTTGACCCATCTGTCATGATGACATTCCGCACAACATTTCCGCAAGCCAAGGGCTAGGCGTTTCTCTAGGAAAACGATGGACGAAACCATTCTACCTTGCATGTGGGAGCAACTCATGCCGGATGAGCTCAATCTATGAACCAAACACACTATTACTTACTCCTATTTTTTACATGTCGGATCGTAAGTCAAGCATTCCTAACTTCGATCATCAATTTAAAAGAAAAATATATGTAGTTGCATATCATGCAAACTATATATTATGAAAGTATTTCTCAAAATCTAAAAAAACATAACTCGCGTGTTATTAACATATACAATTTTTTGAAACTGATGATAAAAATAGAAATGTTTATTTTAAGATAAAATTAATACAACATGTAAAAGAACAAAGAGAATAATCTATTTAGTGTGAGCGTGCAAGCAGGGGTGGATCTACAGGGGGTTGGGGGGCTCCAGCCCCCCTACAGCTGGTGCATCAATAAAAATACGGGGAGGGTGAGGGAGAAGAAGAGGTGGAGGAAAGAAGAAAAATGAAGAGAGAGAAAGAATAAGAGACCAGCCTCCTTCAGTCCTGTTCTGCATCCGCCACTATGTGCAAGAACAAGTATCGTTGAAGACCCAAGTTAAAAAGTTCGCTGTTTGGTCTGAGGAGGCTGTCAGGAGGACCACTGGCTGGTCAATCCATTCATTTTGTGCGAATGATCCTCGTCTGTATTTTTTTTTAATTCTCCTGTTTCATTATTGACAATATGCCGATGTGCTAACCAGATGCTCTGCCAGTATGGAAGGATGTCGACGACTTGTTCTTAATCAGATACAAACAAGTTCCGTTCGGCTTACTGAAACTTGACTAAAAGTGGCTGAAAAACATTATTCTGGCTGAAATGTTGTGAGAGAAAAATACTTCTCCGGCTGAAAAAAAAAGTCGAACAAGCCGGATATAAGGTAAGCCGAACAGGACAACAATCATGTCACAATTCCAAGGTTAGCAAAGCAACATAGTCAAATTTTTTTACTGTAAAAGGGTTTTGCTGGAAAGGCACGTCGTTCAAAACCACTAAACCAGTATACTTTAAACGGTGGAGTACTTTGTGTCAATTTGTTACCATGTCATGTACTGGTATCCCCAGCCTTCAACGGGAGCTAACACACATCAGTTAATAACTTGTCCAAATGTTATGCATTGCATTGAACGGGGTTGTATGGGTGCTAAGCCACTACGAATAAATAATGCTCCTGTTAATAACTTGTCCAAATGTTATGCATTGCATTGAACAGGCAAACCATTCAGGCTCCAGCCAGAAAAAAACATACATCAGTCCCAGCTCAGTGCGGGCAACAGATTAACAATATCCAAAGTCAGTAGTAACATCTAGCAGTTCAGGGATCATAAAAGAAATCAACAACCCATACAACATCAACAGAGCTCAGTGGCTGACTTCTCCATCGCTTCCCTCGCGCTCATTGTCCCATAGAAATCCTTTCCCAGACCGTGGCCTCTTCACTCGCTTTGAGCATGAGGCACTGGATGATGTCTTCTTGCTGCCGGAGCAGCTTGGTGGTTCTTAATCACTATCCTCATCCACTTCTTCAGTTGAAGCATTGTTTTTGAGGCGCTACGGCGACATGCGGCGCCATACCCCTTCACAACGCTTAGGCGTTTATGGCGAACGCCTAGGCGACGCCATTCGATCATCTTAATATATAATTATATTAAAATTCAGAAGCAAATCATACCTTAATATTGCCAAGTCTTAGCATGTAATACCATAATAAATAATGCTACAAGAGTACTAGTGCACAATGTAAAGTAGCAAAATAGCAAATCTGAAATCTCTCATCACTCAATAGCCACAAATTAATCTCTAATAACATAATATAACTTAATGACTAGTGCTGCAGGGAAAGAAACAGAGGAAGAGGGAAAGAAACAGAGGAAGAGGAGGGAAGCAGAGGAAGAGAATGAAATAGAGGAAGAGGAGGGAAGCAGAGGAAGAGGAGGGAAGTAGGGCTATAGAGGAGACCAGAGAGGAGGTAGGGAGCATACGAGGCGAACAGGTAGACGGTTGACGGAGATGGGCGAGCAGGTGCAGATGGGCAGGAGCTGTAGGTACGGTGCGGACGGACCCCTGATGGACATGAGCAGCCAGGAGGAGATGCAGGGGCGGACTCACAGGAGGTGCGAACGGCCGGTGGACTCGAGCAAGGAGCGGCAAGCCTCCGCCTCTGCCTCCGCCGCCAAGAAGCAGGGCCGCCGCTGCTGCCTCTTTTCGTCTCCTCTCTCCGTGAAGCTGTAGCGGCCCACACCTGTGGTAAAAGCCCTCGAGCGGGAGGTTTGCCACGCAACAACATATACGCGGTCGATTCCCACCCTTTTCCTTCTAGCGCGGATGCGACACTGTCAATTCCCACCAATTTTCATTGCATCCACTCGATTCCCCGCCCAATTATGTCTTCCTCTCAACTTGCTGCTCCGGCATCCACCACAAGCCACTAGGCGCTCGCCCAATGCCTTTCCACGCCTACTCGACGCCTAATCTCATATGGCGGACACCATACGCACGCATGCCGTGGCGACCCCGACGCCCAGCACCCTAGGCACGCTTTGTCGCCTAGGCGACGCCTCAAAAACAATGAGTTGAAGTATACTCATCATAGTCCAATAGTTTCTTTTCTTGCATTGAAAGTCCTACTTTCTCATTAACGTTTGCTCGTGCCGTACGAAAAGCATGATTTTCATCTTGTTCAGCATAGTTGCAAAACCTGCCCACCAGCCATTCAAAAGGTTCATCTTCATCAGAAATGTATGCAAGTACAGGATCTCTATTTCTCATTTGAGTTTTCCCTTGTATCCTCCTGTTTACCGTCACAAACATTGAATCCTCAAATTGCTTACATTTAACCCAACAAGGTTTCTTAATATGAAGCTGAATAGGGGTCAAAGAAAATGAAGTTCATAATTACACATATGGGATGACGATAGCTTGAAGAATTGGCAGATAGATACTTCAAACTAACGTATCACTATGTTACCTTCTCGATCCAACTTTCCTCATATGCCAGTGAGCCACAAGTTAACCTCAACAACTTCATCGCCATTGTGCTCAACTCCTTTGCTGCACCGCTATGTAATTCCCACCAAGAAACTAAACATAGGAAAAATGTTACCTTGAATATTGGACTACAAATAATCATCACCGCAACAAATGACAAACAAACCGAGAAATAACTAGAGCTTCCTCCCAAATGAAACTTACCTAGATCGAGATTCATTTTAGTATGAATGACATGAGCTGTTTTGAAACTCTGTGACCCAGTTCTGTAAAGATTCAATTGATGCACAATTTTCTCTTGCGTAGGTTCATCTTGGTGCATTTTATGTATACAGTCAACAACTGCACCTCAGAAGATTCCCGCATCTTCAATTTCATCTTTGGATGGATAGTAGGAGAATGGATTCAGATAAAAACCAGCTAGGTGCAATGGTGTCTTAAGGGCAAAATTTAATCTGAAATCTATACAATCCCATATTGGCAAATAATGTTCTTCCTTGTTCTCAAAACGCAGGGCAATTTCTATTTTAGCCTTTGCAAGCTCACCATATATGTACCCCATAGAGGGTCCGCCGCCACCCATCCTCCTCAGAACATCCACTAGTGGCTCAAAACTGTTTATAGTATAAAGCACCCCATGCCAGAACTCATTACTAACTACTAGGTTATAGAATTTCTTGCCCGAAGCTCCATTTGACCATTTGCTGTCCTCCCATTCTTTGGAAATAAACATACCCTTCAACTCAATCCTCTTGTCATAAATGCTCTTCCAGTTTAAGAAACAAGTGGTGTAATAACTGATCCCAACATGAACTAGATCCCACTGGCTGGTGAACTGACGTGTCATGGCCAACAAATGTGTTTGGCCATAAATAAAAGCAGTGAGAAACCTTGCCTTAGCAATTGTTTTCCTGATCAAACGAATATTGCCAATGTCTTCAAGCATTGAGCCAATGGTATCTGCAGCACAGTAAGTCCAAAATATTTTGGGCCTCTTTTCAATAAGCATTCTTGCTGACAACATTTTTGAATTAATATCTGTGACAACTTGAACCACACTGTTCTCTCCAACTTCTTCAAGACAGGAGTCAACTAGTTCGACAACATGTGATTCATCGTCTCCATCTGATGGTAGACGGACGGAACGAAGGAAAAACACACCATGCGAACAATGGACTGCCAAGTTTAGCACAAAAGATTCATTATCACCAAACCCTCTATTAACAAGAAGAGAACATCCTTCCAATGCACAAGATTTCTTCAGTGCTTCAACTGAATCATTAATAGCCAGAACTTGTCTCTGTAATAATGGCCCATCAAGCTCATCCGGAGAGGGACCCTATAAACCAGGGCCAAACTGTCCAATGGCTTCTAACATTAAGTTGAAACTCTCCAGACAAACAGTATTAGGAGGAATCCCAAAATTGAACCATGTGGCTATACGTTACATAACCTTTTTCCTCTTCTTTTGCATCTGCTTTGCACTGCAGGTAGTTTGTGTAACTTGTCTTTTCTTCATTGCTTGTCCTGTAGTTGACAGAGAAGGCATAAAAAATGGTCGTTCAGTAAACAAAAGCAAGAAAAAGCTACATATGGCACCTTGCATGATAATTCAGCATCATTTTGATGTGCTTGTATAACTACACATTACAGATAATCCTCACGGTCCGCGGACTACAGACAGCAAACATTATTTTTTTCATTTATTCAAAGTCATCTCCTTAAGAAACACTCCTACCATGAACTATTAATACTTGACACAAGTGACAACTAACAACAGATTTATATAAAATCATCTCTGAAGACCAGCACAGGTGTAAGCTCCATGGCATGTTAATTAACTGATCAACTTAACATAAAGCGCCTGTAACAGCACACTTCATCAACAGGTGCTACTACATTTTCTCTTTCATTCTCTCCATTCCTCAACCTTACTGTGTACAGCTTACTTTTCTAGTGTGTTAACATATTCAGTCATAATGATCTCAAAGAAATTCAAGAATTGCAATGGAGCAATAGCTAGGTTAAAACTAAAACAAATCATTCATCAGGGGATAAAACCTAACGAGCATGCCAAGCCCTGTAATTGGTATCTGTCCTTCAGCTGCCCTTAATTGTTGTAAGCAGTGTATGAAACACAAGAAATTAACAAGCTAATCTTCATCAAAGAGATAAAGTGGCTAACATAGCACATTTAACTGACTAATACTAAGGAAGGATGCTATGAGGCCACAAAACAAGTTGGATCAAAATCTCCATAGATTGCCAATTGGTTGGGCCTCCTTATTCAGATGCGCAAGATGGTAAGCAAAGAATGCTTATAGACTAGCAATGGAACCATATCGTTTCCCCTTCTCGTTGATAGTCATCTCGGGACATACACAAAAGCACGATCTAGAACAACACAATCCGTCTGCTCCAGCTACTCCATTTTACCAACTGCAGCCCCTCGCAATTTCATCATCTTAGGGTCCACAACGCTTTCATCCCCCGAACGCGCATATACATAACCCAACCATCAAGGTTCTAAGTGCGCGCCCCCGAACAAATGCACCTTGAAATCCCAAAATGTAGGGCCTAATCTGCATCCATAACTAATCTCTGTCGCGCAATGGAAGAAATAACAAAGCAGGAAGAAATCTTTTGCGAGCAATCCGTCCAAGGAGAAACGCATGAGAAGGAACCGGCCCTGTCGGGAACAAGAACCGGCACCCCCGTCACAGCTTCTGTTCCAGGGCTCACCAACACATGGACCAGGTTTGGGAGCAGCGGGAGTCTGACTGACCTCGGAGGCGCCTGTAGCGACGGAGATGGCGGCGGCCAGGGTAGGGTGGCCGGAGTTGGAGGGGCTCAAGCGATATGACTCGCTTTGGCTCGCTGCAGTTTCTCGCACTCCCACCTATTGGGATTTGGGTTCCATCTGTCTTTGAGCCATCCCAGACCTTCCTCTTCAGAAGCCTAGACTTCATCGCCGACTAGCTCGGCGTGCTTCGCCTCCACAAGGAGGCACTCATCCTAGCGCCCGTTGGAGGATGAGCGCCCTCCGTTGGCTCCAGGCCACCCGACGACCTCAATGACGAGACGCCTGTGCTTCGCTCTGAGCCTACGCTAGGCTCAAACCCCACAGTGAGTAACATACATACTGTTCTTTACTCACTTTTTTATATTTTCCACCGACTCTCCAGAGGGACCCCGTTGTCCCTGCCGTGACCGCCATGCGACCGGTTCTCCTATGGCTTTGCGTCCCCCGCGAACGCGTATGCACGGGGGCTCTAAAACATGCTAGCGCTGCCCCCTCTCACATCTCTTTTCATGACCTCATGGATGACGATGTTGAGAGCGACGGCTCCAGCATCGACGATGTCATGGCACCTAGCCACCCTCTGTCCTAGGAGTGTGCTATGGCGGACGTCCTGGGACAACCACCGGTGGTAGCGGAGTCTCTACAAACCCACACCCCTCTGGACCCTTGCGCAGAAGCCCTCGCATGTGCGTAGGAGCACGCTGCGCCCTATGCGCGTAACCCAGCGAGCGGCACCTGGGGTCACGCCCGCCAAGTCCAGCGCAACATCATGGATGGGAGGAACGATCCCCCATAGTTCGCTCGGGCTGGCTAGAACATCGCTGCTGTGGTGATGCTTCTACGCGGCCTACCAGAGCCTATCGAGCCCCAGGAGCAGGCAGTCCACCGGAACCTCTAGGCGCTGGTGGAAACCACCGCCGTTCAATAGGCGAAGAGCTTCGCATCGTGACACCGACTCACAGCCTCTCTCCCCACCAAGGGAGTGGGGACACACTAGATGAATCACTCCATCCACTCACCTCTATAGTCACCAGGCATGGAACAGGAGGCCGTAGCTGCACCATGGCCTGACCCATCGCCCGCTCCACACTGGTCACCTATGTGGAAATGCCTCAGGCTAAACCAAGACACTCACGTCATCTTCAACAACCGGCGTCAGACTCGACATGATGATGACGTTCATCAGGTGGCAGTGAGAGCAGACAGCACGGGCTCCAGCCGAACCATCGAGGGGATCGGTGAAATGCACCCTAGGTGTGGTCACCGACCCAACGACCATAGTCCCAGCCTAGATGGGCTAGGACCATGGGCCTTTGGCCGACGCATCTAGAGAGCGCCATTCCCACAGCGCTTTCGACCGCCTACCAACATCACCAAATATACCGAGGAGACGAATCCTGGTATATGGCTCGAAGACTTCTGGCTCGCCTACCGAGCCAGAGGAGTGGATGATGACCACTTCATCATTTAGTACCTCCCCATCTGTGTGGGGAACATGTTCGAGCATGGCTCAAATTCCTCCTGCATGACAGCATCTGCAACTGGGCGGACCTCAAGAGGATCTTTGTCAGAAATTTTTAGGGGACATATGTTTGCCTGGGGAACTCCTGGGACCTCAAGAGCTATCAGTAGGAGTCCAATGAGTCCCTATAGGATTACATCCATAGGTTCTCCAAACAATGCAACTCCTTCCCAAATGTCATCGATGCAGATGTCATTAGCGCGTTTCTCTCCGAGACAACCTGTGAGTCCTTGATCCACAAGCTTGGCTGTCTGAAGCCCTGTACCACCCACGACCTGCTCGACGTTGCCATGAACCACACCTCCGGTGAGGAGGCGGTCAAAGCAGTCTTCAACGGAGGCCAAGACAAGGCCAAGGCCAAGTGCGAGGATCAAGATGAGGGCCCTCCACACAGAGGGGCCAAAAGAACAAGAAGGATTGGCATCGACTGGCCAACTCTATGTTGGTCACCGCGGTCGATCACATGGGCAAGCAGCCCCAGTAGGGCTAGCCTGATCACTTCGACAAGCTCATTGATAGCCCATGCACCAACCATGCCTACCTCATTAAGCAACTCTACAAGGAATGCGTGCTCCTCAAGTGCTTCCTACGATAGGTTGGTGGGTCAAAAGAAGGAAAGGGCAAGGAGGCAGCAGCCAAGAAAGGAGGCACGACGGGCAAGGATGGGGACAGGTCAAAAGAAGGAAAGGGCAAGGAGGCAGCAGCCAAGAAAGGAGGCACGGCGGGCAAGGATGGGGATGACTTTCCCGACCCCGAGGAATGCATCATGATCTTCGGGGGATCCAATGCCATCTACTCCAAGCACCAGCACAAAGTGCGCTACAGAGAGGCATGCATCGCCGAAATGGACATCCCCTCCTTCCTTCGCTAGTCAGAATCTCCGATCACTTTTGATCAAAGGGACCATCCTTCCTATGTCGCCAGACTAGGTCACTACCCGCTCATCGTAGACCCCATTGTTCGTAAGAAGCGCCTCACCAAGGTGTTGATGGATAGAAGCAGCGGCCTCAACATCCTCTATGTCGACACCCTCGATGCCATGTGCATCCCCTGGTCGGAGCTCCGCCTAGTGAGCTCTCCCTTCCATGGCATGACCTCGGGGATGTAGGTGTACCCGCTCGGGTAAATCGACCTGCCCGTCACATTTGGTGACCGAGCCAACTTTCGCTTGGATGTCCTCACCTTCGAAGTGATGGACTTCCTAGGGTCCTACCACGCCATCTTGGGGTGCCCATGCTACGCCAAGTTCATGGCGATCCCCAACTACACCAACCTCAAGCTGAAGATGCCAGGACCGAACGGCGTCATCACCATGGGTAGCACCATTTTGCACGCCTACATGTGCAACCATGAGCATTTCAAGCTCGCCACTGCCGTCATCAACTCATCCGAGCTCCCTTGGCTCGGGGAGTTGTCGACCCCAGTAGTCCCAGACTGCAACAAGCCAACTTCCTCGACTGCCTTCCACCCACTCGAGGAGACCAAGGCAGTGGGGATCGACCCCACCGACCCAACCAAGATGGTGCGGATCGGGACCCAACTCCTGGCCAAATAGGAATGCGAGCTTGTCGACTTTCTATGCGCCAATCGCAATGTCTTCGCATGAAAACCTTCCGACATGCTAGGCATACCGCGAGAGGTCGTTGAGCACACATTATGCCTCATCCTAGGCTCAAAGCCCACCAAGCAACACCTGCGTCACTTCGACAACAAGAGACGCGGGGCCATGGGTGAGGAAGTCACCAAACTCCTAGCAGCCAGCTTCATCAAGGAGGTATACCACTCTGACTGGCTTACCAATCCTGTTCTTGTTAAAAAGAAGACTGGGAAATGGAGAATGTGCATTGATTATACTGGCCTCAATAAGGCATGCCCAAAGGATCATTTTCCTTTGCCACGCATAGACCAGATAGTCAACTCCACCTCAGGATGTGAAATCCTCTCCTTTTATGGATGCCTACTCAAGCTATCACCAGATTGCGATGAAAGAGTCTGACTAGCTCGCAACTTTGTTCATCACCCTGTATGGTTCGTACTGCTACGTAACCATGCCTTTCGATCTAAAGAATGCTGGCACCACCTATCAATGGTGCATGCAGCAATGCTTCACCGATCAAATCAACCCGCTCGACTAGCTTGACTAAGTTGAGCAGCCAAAACCAACAATCGTCGTCTATGTTGATGACATAGTGGTCAAAGTGGCTCAAGCTTGCGACCTAATCACAAACTTGGCCACAACATTCACGAACCTCCGAAGGTTCAACATCAAATTGAATCCCAAAAAACGTGTCTTTGGGGTTTCGAAGGGAAAGCTGATTGGATACATCATGTCCGAATGTGGCATCAAGACCAACCTCGAAAAAACCATGTCCATCTCCAACATAGGCCCCATACGCAACATCAAGGGTGTACAAAGGCTCACCGGCTGTTTGGCCGCCCTAAGCTAGTTCATCTCTCGGCTAGGTGAGCGGGGGATGCCTCTCTACAAACTTCTCAAAAAGATAGACATGTTTGTCTAGAATGAGGAGGCACAATAGGCCCTAGAAAGCCTCAAAGCATCACTAACGTCGGCCCCAATCCTCACCACTCTTGAATAGGGAGAACCCCACCACTATGTCACGGCAAGCAACCATGTGGTGAGCGCCGCCCTAGTCATCGAAAGGGAGGAGCCGAGACACCACTTAAGGTCCAACAACCCATATACTTTGTTGGGGAGGTACTCACCAACCCCAAGGTTTGGTACCCCTAGGTGCAAAAACTTCTATACTCCATGTTGATGGCGACCCAGAAGCTCCTGCACTACTTCACCGACCATGAAGTCTCGGTCGTCACTTCATAGCTGCTCGGAGACATCATCCGCAACTGCGATGCCATAGGTCGAATCTCCAAGTGGGCACTCGAGCTAATGGGCCACAACATCAGGTATATCCCCCGTACCACTATCAAGTCTTAGGCTCTCATGGACTTTGTCGCTGAATGGATGGAGGTCTAGCTCTGGACCCCAGATGTCACCCATGAGTACTGGACGATGTACTTCGATGGGTCCATAATGGCACCCGGCTCTAAGGCTAGAGTGGTTCTTATCTTCCCGAATGGGAGTAGGCTCCGCTATGCAATCCACCTCCACTTTTTGGCCTTAAACAATGCCATGGAATACGAGGCCCTCATCAATGGACTACACATCGCCATCAAGCTTGGCGCTACGCGACTCTACGTTCACGGTGACTCAGAGTTGGTCATGGACCAAGTCATGAAGGAGTCCTCCTACAAAAGCCCCCTCATGGCAGCATACTACCAAGAGGTGCGTAAGATCGAGGATAGATTCCAAGGGATCGAGCTACACCATGTCCCCAAAAGGACAATGATGTCGCCGATTTTCTCGTAAAATTGGCTACCTAGTGGGTTCCGTCTCCGAACAGGGTCTTCATCAATGACCTTCACGAACTGTTTGCCCGTATCCTAGAAGGTCCAATCCAGACACACCCCAATACCAACCCGGTGCTCGGGGGCTCTAACCCTAGTGCCTCTATGACGATGTCGCCCGCCGATGTCGCTGTGGTGGCACTCGATCAAGCCGACTGGCGAGCACCGCTACTCGCCTACCTCCTCGAGGAGGTTCTCCCACCCAAAAAGACTAAAGCGTGATGGATCGCTTGATGCGCCAAGACATTCATCACATTCAGTAACAAACTTTACAAACAAAGTCCGTCAGGAGTACTCATGAAGTGCGTCCCTACCGACCAAGGCAAACAACTCCTCCTCGAGGTCCATGCCAAAATCTACGGACATCACCTGGCCTCAAGGTCACTGGTCAAAAAAGCATTTTGCTAAGGTTTTTACTGGCCCACCGCATTATGAGATGGAGAGGAGGTCATCTGCAGGTGTGAGGGATGCCAGTTCTACGCTCGGCAAATGCACTTGCTGGCACAGGAGCTTCAAACCATCCCCATCACCTGGCCATTTGTGGTCTAGGGCCTCGACATGGTAGGACCCATCAAAAAGGGCCTAGGTGGCTTCACTCACCTACTCATAGCGGTCGACAAATTCACCAAGTGGATAGAGGCCAAGTCCATCACCAACATTTGCTCAAAAGAGGCGGTCAAATTCTTCCTCGACATCATCTACCGGTTTAGCATTCCTAACTGTATCATCACTAACCATGGAACTAACTTCACCTAGAAGAAGTTCCTGGACTTTAGTGATGGATACGGCATTAGGATCGACTGGGCCTCGGTCGGACATCCACGTACTAACAGTCAGGTCGAGTGAGCCAATGGCATGGTCCTCCAAGGACTCAAGCCATGCATCTTCGATCAACTAAACAAGTACCCTAGCCCAAACAACGGCGACGTTCTCACCAACACTTTGAACATCGAATAGTTACGTCGTTTCTTCCCCTAAAAATTTGGTCTTACCGCTTTCTTTTAGTTAATGTTTGCTCCTACAAGCACCCTGGCTAAACACTTTTGGCCTAGGTCGCTCAGGGGCTCCACAGGGGTGTGATACCACCTCTTTTTTTTACTGTCATGTTGTAAATACCTTTTTACCCAAATGAAAGGGTAGTCCATTCCTTTAATTGCCCTATGTAACTTATGTTTTAAACATTCCGACCAATCACACCCCACCACGACCTATGGTTATGAGCAACTGAGCCTCGCAGGCCATGCCCAGGCTCTTAAGGTTGTAGCATACAGTTCAAATGGGCAGGTGCAAAAAAGAAAGAATAAGAAACAAAACGATGCTAGGGCAAAAATAAGGAATGGATAGGACAAGCTTCCCCGTATGAAGTGATTCATCACAAAATGAAATTGATGTATTCATCAATATAAACTGTTCATACAGGGACTTCCCCATGAACTTATCCTTTACATATGCTAATTACTTCTACTCTAAATACTACTATGGCCGCCCGGCGGCATCGGTTGACGGCACGACTGACGAAGATAAGGGTTGCTCGTTCTTCGGCGGGGCGATGTTTGGCTTGGTCGGAGGCAGGAGGATGTTCGCTTCTGACCCAAGCTCCACTCCATCCACTGGCTGGGTAACATCTTCTAGACGTGTACCTTCAGCTATGCTCGCACGGTGAGCCTCCATCACCCACTGCGTGGAGACTTGCTCGGCCACCAACTATGCATGTGGTAGCAAGCTCTCCCTGAGCGCATGGATTGCGTCCGGGCTCTAGCCATCGGTGTACCCACTATAGATGGCAATGAAGTCTAGGTCCAGGTGGTGCATCACCACCGAAGTCAGCACCCCCGACATCCCATAGAACATCCCGTCAAAGATAAGCGCCCAAACTTTTTCTAGGACCTCCGTTAGTCGGATAGCGGGCGTGCTAGTGCTCAGCGCCGACCCAAACACCTCTAAGACGATGACCTAGGTGACATTGTGGATCTGGTTGAGCTCCCCCTTGAGAGCATGTCACTCTTCAAGGGACTTGGCCAGTAACTCTGCATTCCAACCAATCATTGCCTTGGCTGTCTCTAGGTCCTGCTCCAGTGACCCAACCCTTCCTCCTTGTTCTAGAAGAAGGGTGACAAGCTCAGAAGCAAGGGAAAGGAAAAGCTAAGACATCAACCAAAAGCAGAATAGGTACATACCAAGGCAGGTGTTCTTGAGGATGGAGAGTCCTTCCTCATGCCGAGCCACCTGCTCACACAGCCGAGCGTTCGTCTCCTTTGTCCCAAGCACCTGGCCCCGAAGCGCGAGCACTTCTTGGTCGACCTCTGACCGGGCCTTCCACTCTAACTCTAGAGCCTCTAGGGAACTTCGGAGCACTGCCTCGGTCTCCGCCAGGGACTTCTAGAGTGTCGCCTTAGTCTCCACCTTGTGGACCTTCATCGCGTCAAGTCCCCGCTCAGTGGCAGTCGCCCGCTCCACCGTGAGCAGTTTCACCACCCATGCTTCCATCACCTCGGCCGCCTAGTCTTGAGATTCATGGTGGGTGGACTCCAGCTGGTCCTCAAGCTCGGCAACCCACCATGATGTCGTGGCCTCCCGCTCCATCCGAGCATGCTCCTCCTAGAGGAAATAGGACTTGTGGCTCGACATATCCTCCAAACCCTACAAAGCAAGAAGCAAGCATGTTGAGACAACCAGCAAAAGACCAAGGAGTCAAGGACAAATGCAAAAAACTTACCTCTACTACGCGGGGTAGGTCGACCATAACCGCCTAATGGACAGACTTGACCCGCTCCAAGGACTCCTCGAGCCTTGCCCTGGTTTGGGCGAGATCGAACTCCATCGTGAGTCCTCTCCTCCCAAGTATGTCCTAGAGCCTCACCTCCTCCTCATCCTAAAGGATGATCTGTGCCTTCCTCGGGTCACCGGGGTAGGGCCACACCAGCTCGTGGGTCAGTCTCGACCCGCTGGAAGGCCTAGCCGACGACCGGACCACTACCAGCTCCTGCGATAGTGGATTGGCTGGCGGCTCCACCCTGGTGCCTACTTCATTGGGGCAGGGATCTCCACCACCTTGACCTCATGGCCCATCGGCGGTTGTTCTCCCTCCGGTCTATCCATGTCTCCTCTTGACCCCGATAGCTCTGACCAGGAGGGCGAGCCGTGTGTCCCTCCATCGGGCGAGGCAGGGAGCCTGGTCTCCCTCCTCTCTTCCACCATGACTATTGTGGGAGGGGTTGCAAGGGTCACCTCTGATCCAACCCCCACCGTCGCCACCGGGATCACCGCCAACACCATCGCTACCGCTGTCGCCATACTTGCGACCGGCCGGGAGGGCGTAGCCCCTAGAGGGGAAGGTCGCACCGCCACCACCCTGCTCTCCCCACCACTCGTCATGACTCAATACAAGCTAGGTCTCCACTCCTCCCACATGGGAGGTGGGGCGATGCTAAGTCCCATCAGTATCTAGCCACTATCAGAAAGTACAGGTCAGTCGTGCTTAAAAAACACAAACTATGAGATCAAAAAGAAACAAAGAATGCATACTGGGATGTAAGTGGCAGGGCTCTAAAGCCCTGACTCACTGACAATGGGCCCGCTGGACAAGGGTAGCTCACAGGTCATGAGCCATGCCCCTCACTTTGACCGACAAGGCCCGATCTTCCGAAAGGTATGATAGCGTCAATTGGTGGAGACTCGATGTTCATGATCTAGGCTTCAACCCAAGACTGATTCAAACCCCTGCAACTGTTACACCACTGTTCCATTGGTTATCAACCACGCGAACATGATTGACCTCGCCGAGAAGGCTTTTCTGCAAGCGAATCGAGAACACAAGCAAGAACGAGATGACGCAATTGGAAATTGCAAATAAATATGAGGCTTATGATAAGAGAAGGAGTTCAAGACTTTATTCAAAAGGACTAATCGTCGTAGATGAATAAGATCAAGAACTGGGGCCCTGGTTCATAGCAAGCAGCCTTGGCGGCACAGTTGCAGCAAAACGATGTCTGTTTCATGAGAAAATCAAGAACTAAACAAAACACAAACCCTAAGGAGAGTGACGGCTACTATTTATATAGTCTTAGGTGTCACCCCCCTGGACGCGCCCCCTAATGGGCCCAAACATGATACACGGTCCAACAGACCAAAAGATAGTGTCGCAGTACCCTAGCAGATTCTGGACACTAACTTGTTTCAACGATTCCTACTGATTCCGAAGGTCTTTTGATGTGAGACCACTTGGATTGGCTTCCTTATCAAATTAGCTTTCCAACCATATGTGGATCATCAAAAACAAAGTCTAGATGCATCCTAGGTGACCAGTTTAAAATAGACTGGTCCTGGAGGCCGAGGCAGACTCGAACTTGAGTTGCTTTGGGCCTCTACCTCGGGGATTTCAACCGAATTAGCCTCAGACCTCCTTCTTAACTTGGACACCCTTGCTGCCCTCCTACCCCTCCATACCATGCACCAAACATGGTCATTTGCATGGGTGTCGTATCCTCATCATCCTCCCCTTCTTGATGAAAAGTCGTCCTCGGCGTCGATTGTGCTTGAAACTGATCCTGCACAACACAAAGGAGAACGGGGTTGCGAAGGCAAATGGAACTGAAATAATTGTGAGAAGGAACGTGACCATGTTTCCAAGTTTCTAGCATGTCATCTCGCATAAAAATTTCAGCAAGCATGTAGACTCTATGATCTGAATGCACACGGTGTATGTCAACACTATACTGCAAAAGATTAGAACTAACCAAAGACAATGCTAGAATAGGTGGTCTAGCAGACATAGGTAGCAACCAACAATGCTCCCCTTTTTGGAAGTGAACTTGTTTCTTTGAGGAACATGAGAAAATATTTGTATTATTATGGCTGCCCTCTAAATGACCATAATCTTGTACAACAAACGGAAAATTCATATTACTACGAATGTATATTGTCCCTTGTTGTTATATTTACCAATAACATGATATGTGTGTTTAAAAAACCAAGGCAAATCAGCATATTTAAAAAGGCTCTCCTCCAAACAATCTAGGTTACACAAAACATCAAATTCAATGTAACCCAAAGTATGTAAAGAATACAACAGTTTGAACTCATCAGTTTTAGTAGCAATATGAATAACATGTTTATTTTCAGCACAAGTGATTGGTTCCAAAACATGTAAAACTGAAGCATCATCAACCAATTTATCTTTATCACAAGGAACATCAAGCAAATTATCATTGTGACAAAGATAAATCAAGAGAGGGTTCCACTATCAATTGCTCTATGATAGCATGGTTTGTGGACAAATTTAGTACATTAAAATAATTCTCATCTTTCGTGAGTGTAGCACCATGGGCATTACCTGTGTTCTCAGCAAGAGTAATAGGTGCATTGTGAAGTGATGGTTCTAAATTTGCATATGAGGTTGTGAGCTCCTCATTTTCTTCCATGTCATCCTCTCGCTTATGTACATTATCCTGCAGAAGGTTAGTCATAGCAAGAGGAATAACAACAAACTCTTCCTCTAAATGGTGCACCTTAGCATATGAGGTCAAAACAGGAGGTGGATTAACAAAGGTTTCTCGCATAAGGAGTTTCATATCATTCCAAGTTTGAGGTTTATCAAAAGGATCTAAAGACTCCCACCAAGATAAAGCAGAATATCATAAAACACTAGCTGTATTTTTTACCTTCCTCCTTGGACACATAAAGCGAGTGGCAAATATGTTATCTATGGCAATTTCCCACTCCATGTACTCATCAGCACCTATACCATCATAAGTCGGTGGATACGAACAACCTGTCATTGTTAGAAGACAGCAAAAGACAACACAAAAGTATTATCCCTATCAACTACTTAGGTTGTGGATAAGGAAAAACAGGGCACTCAACTCTCAAGCGTCTTACCACGGTCTTACAAGTATTCTTACCAAAGCAATAGGCAGTGCAATCGGTCAGTGACTGTTATACCGTTGTAGCTTGAGTGTAACAGTTGCAAGGCGAACCTGTACTTGATTAGAAGAAGGTGGAGCTTGGACAGACACAATATAGTAGCATGGAATAGCAATAATTTAATTTAGAAATTGCAAGATTGAAAAGTAGTCCCAAGCTAGTCTATGTCGCTGGCCTAAACTCGTCCTGGACCTAGTTCAAGCAAGCAATACAATACAACTTAGCACAAGGACTCAAAAGGATGCAAGCACTTCTGAACTTTTTTCACTTTCTTTTTCTTTCCTTCTTTATTTTTTTTCTCTCTTTTTTGGTGTGGCTTTTTTTCCTTCTTTTGGTTTTTGCACCTCTTTGCCTTTAACTCTTTCTTTTTTTACTTAGAAAAGTGCTGCAAAAATAATTGTAAATAAAAATATCAAGAAGCTGCACTGTAGCGTGATCTAAACTCTCGGCCAGCAAAGCAATATCAGCAGTAGGACTGCCTAGGCGTGGACACCCTGACATGAACTTTCCTTTTGGATTATTGCAAGAAAAAACCAAAGAGATGCCCAACAAGGATTACAACTAACCAACAGTAGAAAATCTTGTGTGCATATTATTTCCAAAGGAGACTATAATTGTCAATTAATGCTTTCCTTTCTTTCTAACTGTGCACAAGAATAATCCACCAGCTGCAACCGTGGAGATCAGATGAGATATCCTTTTTAAATGTGGAAATAAGGATCAAGATAAAGATTTGTACTATATGTCTCTCTCAACTTGACTTATTCTTTTCCCTCAATTTGCTCACATAACAACCAACAGGGATGCAAGATTTGGCAAAAAGGAACAAACTATCACTACACTGGAAGAAAAGACTTGACACTAGACCAAGAACAAGATCAGAACACAACGAACACTAAGACACGGCGAGGGATGATAGTTCAATAAAGTAAACTGAAATTAAAAAATTGCAAAGGCACAACGAAGCTATAGGACAGGGAATATGTGGTGGTGTATATTTTTTTGCCTTTTTGTGGATGATAGGTAATGCAAAAACAGTAACAATCTAAAGGAAAAAACAAAATTATACCTAACGGGCAGCAAGGTCCCTGATACCACTTGATGTAGACAAGACCCGATCTTCTAAAAGGTATGATAGCGTCGATTGGTGGAGACTCGACGTTCACGATCTAGGCTTTGAACCAAGACTGATTCGGACCCTCGTAACTGTTACACCACTGCTCCGTTGGTTATCAACCACGCGAATGATATTGACCTCACCGAGAAGGCTTTCCAGCAAGCAAATCGAGAACACAAGCAAGAATGAGATGAATGCAATCTGAAATTACAAATAAATATGAGGCTTATGATAACAAGAAGTAGTTCAAGTCTTTATTCGAAAGGACTAATCGTTATAGGCGAACAAGATCAAGAACTGGGGCCCTGGTTCACAGCAAGCAGCCTTGGCGGCACAGTTGTAATAAAACAATGTCTGTTTCACCAGGAAATCAAGAACTAAACAAAACCCAAACCCTAAGGAGAGCGATAGCTGCTATTTATAGAGTCCTGGGCGTCACCCTGGATGCGCCCCCTACTGGGCCCAAACACGATACATGGTCCAACGGACCAAAAGATGGTGTCATAGCACCTTGGCAGATTCTGAACACTGACTTGTTTTGATGATTCCCACTGATTCCGAAGGTCTTTTGATGTCAGACCACTTGGATTGGCTTCCTTATCAAATTAGCTTTCCAACCATATATGCATCGTCAAAAATGGAGTCCGGATGTGTCCTGGGTGACCAGTTTATGGTAGACTGGTCCTAGAGGCCGAGGCAGACTCAAACTTGAGTTGCTTTGGGCCTCCACCTCAGGGATTCGAACTGAATTAGCCTCGGACCTCATTTTTGACTTGGACACTCTTGCTGGCCTCCTACCCCTCCTTACTATGCACCAAACATGGTCATATGCATGGGTGTCATGTCCTCATCATCGTCGACCCGGCCGGCTCTAGATCGGCCCACGAGTCGCCGCAACCGTCGGCTCGAGGCGCGCCCATCGGAGCAGCTAGCGAGGCGTCCCCAGTTGTGGGTTGCGCTCACGCACCAATACTAAAGACATGGGGGTGTGAGCCCGCTCGTCCAACCGCCTAGCCTACCCCACCATGCCCAAAGCTAGTGGGGGCAAGACCGATGATGCCTCCAAAGGGCGTGGCGACCGCGTTTGCTTCACCTCCTGCTCGCCGACGGCGTTTGAGCTTGCGGCACGCTTGAAAGGTCCTAATGGCTAGAGGAGGGGTAAATAGCCTATTAAAAAATTCTACAACAACACTTAACAAACCGGTTAGACAATTATAAGGCGAAGCAAGTGTTGCGCTAGCCTACTAAAAATGCAAGGCACCTACCATAATTCTAGTTTATGTAGTTTCTATCCACACAATAACTATGTCACTACACTAAGTTAGTGTGCTCTCAAAATCTAACTAAAGAGCCACACTAACTAAAATAACAAGCTCTCACAACTAGCTACACTAAAGAGCTTGATAACTAGTTTGCGGTAATGTAAAGAGAGTGAGAAAGATGGTTATACCGCTGAGTCGAGGAGTGGATCAATCAATCACAAGAATGAATACCAATGAAGACCAATCACCTCAGAATCAAATGATGACACAATGATTTTTACCGAGGTTCACTTGCTTGCCGGCAAGCTAGTCCTTGTTGTGGCGATTCACTCACTTGGAGGTCCATGAACTAATTGGCATCACACGCCAAACCCTCTATAGGGTGCCGCACAATCAACACAAGATGAGGATCACACAAGCCATGAGCAATCCACTAGAGTGCCTTTTGGCTCTCCGCCGGGGAAAGGTCAAGAACCCCTCACAATAACCACAATCAGAGCCGGAGACAATCACCACCCTCTGCTCGATGATCCTCGCTGCTCCAAGTTGTCTAGGTGGTGGCAACCACCAAGAGTAACAAGTGAATCCTATAGCGAAATACGAACACCAAGTGCCTCTAGATGCAAACACTCAAGCAATGCACTTGGATTCTCTCCCAATCTCACAAAGATGATGAATCAATGATGGAGATAAGTGGGAAGGCTTTGTCTAAGCTCACAAGGTTGATATTTCAATGCAAATGACTAAGGGAGTGAGCTTGAGCCGGCCATGGGGCTTAAATAGAAGCCCCCATGAAATAGAGCTGTTGTACCCCTTCACTAGGCACAACATGGGGTGACCGGACGCTTCGGTCATATTGACCGGACGCTGGACCTCAGCGTCTGGTCACACGATGCGTGTCACATGTCCCCTCTCTTCAAATGATGAGCGCCCAATCTCAACATTCAAGTGACGACTGGACGCTGCAGCTCAAAGTGACCGAACGCTGGACCTCAGCGTCCGGTCGTTTCCAGTAAGCATCCAGAAACGATTTTTCACGACCGAACATGTCCGGTCATGCTCGACTGGACACACCTAGCGTCCGGTCACTCGGTGACTCCTCTATGTGTGACCATGTCAGTGTGATTGGATGCAGCCAGCCAATGTTCGGTCATTTCAACGCCAGCATCCGGTTGACGACCGACGCTATGCTTCTTCTGCTACTACTGACCAGACACGTTGGTCCTTCAGAGACCAGCGTCTAGTCACTTACAGTGACCTCCATCTTTTCTATCTAGGGTGCTGGTGGCACCGTCAGACTATCCGCACTCTACGGGCAAACACTCCACTGGTGAAGTTCCTAACCCTTGCTCAAATGTGCCAACCACCAAGTGTATCACCTTTTGCACATGTGTTAGCATATTTTCACAAACATTTTTCAAGGGTGTTAGCACTCCACTAGATCCTAAATGCATATGCAATGAGTTAGAGCATCTAGTGGCACTTTGATAACCGCATTCTGATACGAGTTTCACCCCTCTTAATAGTATGGCCATCGAACCTAAATGTGATCACATTCTCTAAGTGTCTTGATCACCAAAACAAAATAGCTCCTACCATTTATACCTTTGCCTTGAGCCTTTTGTTTTCTCTTTCTTCTTTTCAAGTCCAAGCACTTGATCATCACCATGGCCACCATCATCATGTCATGATCTTCATTTGCTTCACCACTTGGAATATGCTACCTATCTCATGATCACTTGATAAACTAGGTTAGCACTTAGGGTTTCATCAATTCACCAAAACCAAACTAGAGCTTTCAGCGCTTCCTTGGCATGAGAACGTCGTCACGCCTCTCTTCCTCCTGCCACCGCCGGTGGACGTAGCCATAGGCTCGTGATGCTCCACCAAAGTCACGATGACACTTCGACTACCCTCATCCTTGAAATAGCTCATGTCGCCACCCACCTGCATGGGGTCCTCCGACTTGAGCTCCGCCTCCACATCACTTTGATTCTCACCGGCCCGCACCCGCTGGGCGATCTCCATCTCCTTCCTGTGCTTCCTCCAAGCCTTCTCAACTCTCTTCTTCTTCTTCATGGCCGCCGCCTCCTTCAGGGCAGCTTGCCGAGCCACACCCTCTAGCCCCTTTGGAAGATGTGGCTAGGATTTATAACCGGTGAGTCCCTACAAAACGGATGACTTGAAGTCAAATTATAGGAGAGCAAGATCAAAAGGGACACAGAATAAGGAGAGGAGAACATACCACATTGGTTAGATTCTCGGCGTGGAGAGGTCTGGGCTTTGCTTCGAGGGTCTCTCAAGCCTTCAGTTGCAGCACCCGGTCAAGTAGGCTCGAGACTACGTCCTTTGCCAGCTCCACCGGTGACGCGCGGTCGGGGTCTATCAGGCCAGAATACAGCCACATCGGCCCTAATAGTGGAAGAAGGTGTGGAACACCCACAGCCCATCAAGGCCATGCTGCACTTGCTTCTGTAGCTCCGCCTCGAGGATCCCTGGCTTATTCTGCCGACTGGAGGGGCCCCATGACCAGCTCTCCTGCCTCTTCGGCCTTCTATCAATGAATGGAGGAAATGGTGCCTCCGCTAAGTTCCTGATGTAGAACCACTCCCCATGCCACCCTTGATTGGAGTCGCAGGGGGTGTACACGGGGTAGGAGCCCAATGAACTCAGCTTCTTCTACAGGGTGAAGCCACCAACTGGTGTGGTCCTGGTCAGCTTCCCCTCTGACATGGCTTGCCCGATGAAGATCTGCCAGAAGAAGTCCACATGTGGCTCCATCCCGAGGAAGGCCTCATAGATAGTGATGAAGACAGTGATGTGCAGCACCCTAGTTGGATTGAGGTGTTGTAGCTCTAGGTCCCATTCATTAAGGAGCCCGTGTAGGATCCAGTGCATGGGGTATCCTAGCCCTCGCTCATGGAAGGCGAGGAAGGAGATGACCTCGTCAGTCCGAGGTCGTGGGAAAGCCTCCCTCGTAGGAGCCCTCTAGTGCACCACCTCCTTTGGTAGAAGTAGCCATTTCTCAGAGAAGGCAGCCAGCACCGTCTTATCCACATTGGATGGCCTCTAGCTCGACATCTTGCTTCAGACTCGCAAAATAGATCTGTGAGTTCTCCTCTCCCTCACTCTCCCCTTTTCTCCTAGGAACCGCCATGGCACACGAACGCTCTTGGCGAGAAGGAAGAAGGAGGAGAGACGATAGTTGGGGAATAGGCAAAGGAATGGGATGAAGACCCTCTCCCTTCCCCTATTTAAGGAGGAGACGTAGCAGTTGAAGAAAGGTGAAGGATTGGGGCAAAAAACCCTCTCCCTTCCCCTATTCAATGCATATGGGAATGCAATGGGACATGTCCTGACTGATAGGATGCGCCCTACCCGACAAGATAGTGCCTGGTTAGATGGGACATGGCCTAGGCATGGCCCACCACTACTGCACTCTGAGCGTGGGAAACAAGGCACGACTGCACGTAGGCGGCCCTCCACCTTCCTAGGCAAGACTTGGAAGGAACCAACAATGGGATCTCCACCAAGGAGAGATCAACGAGCTTCCTAAGTCGATCGAATGGCTCAAGCGAATGCCAAGAGATAGGTAAGGAGCAGAGGGACACCCCATGTGGGCCATGTTGACTCTGTCATGAATGATGAACATGGATCCCATTCGGACATATCTTGTAAGAACTCCTCAAGCCTGTCACTCGAGTCATCAAGGTAACTCTACCAATCCCTCTTACTTTATTTTTTGATGCATGATCATTCATTCATCCATTTTCATACACGCATTCACACATTCATTCATACAATCATTCATTCATCACATACATCTGAGGCATCGCATATGAAATTGATGCATCACAACGCTCCATGTTACGTCACGAAGCGGTAGTTACCTTATTCAACATGAGCAACGACCGACTAGGGTTTGAAGGCTGGCCCACGAAGGGCTTGAGGCCACCTTGCATCAAATGGAGCTAGGGTAGAAAACACAGATGAGCCCTAGTGGCCCTAGCCCAATCTGCTCAGAAGCAGACAGGGTCATCTCAACCTTCTAGTTTGATCCTAACCTTGAGCCATACCCATAGAATCTCCATCGAGGGGAGGCTAGCGGGCCACCTGAGTCGGCCTTTGGAACGACCCAAGCATCTACCAAGATGCGGGTTAAGGAGCAGTGGAATGCCACATGAGGGCTATGCTAACCCCGTCATGAATGATGGACCCGAATTCCACTCGAACGTGCCCGGTAGCGAGCTCACCGAGCGCATCACTCAAGCTATCGAGTCAAGTGATGTTAGCTCAGGCCCTTTGGTTGTGGAAACCATGAATGGGGTAACACATGGAACTAGACCAACCCCTACTGAGCCCAACAGGGCTCAGGGGCTCAGGTCGCCCGACATCGACTTGGAAAATCAATCGACCACGTAGGTCACAGGCGAGACACACACAGGCAAAAAACCCCAAATAGTGGAAACACAGGAGTCTGTGGCCCCAGGAAAGAGTACCAAGATATTTAGCCTCCAACTGACTCATCAGTTAGATGCAGGCTCAGGGGCTACACCCATGGGTGCGCTCGCGCGCACCCGCTGTCAAAACAAAAAATTCCTCCGCTAGCAAAACAAAAAAAACTAGCCGATTCTACCTGAATCGCCCAGGGGCTCAGGGGGCTACACCCACGGGTGCGCTAGCGTGCACCCGCTGTCAAAACAAAAATCCCCTAGATGATTCTACCTGAATCGCTCGGGGGCTCAGGGGCTCCTATCGGGTTCATAAACCCGGGGTCCCTCATGGACCTGCTTCCCAGCAAAAGCTCGGCCCAGCAGACAACATTGTGAATGACGCGCAACTCCTGGGCCGGCCCAAAAACCTAACGACAGGCCAAAAGGGTGATCTAATCTTTGACCGAAAGGCCTAGCAAAGGAGGAATGGTGCTCGCTTCTGACTCTGGCCCGCCTCTCCGACCGGAAGGCCTAGCTAAGGAGGAACAACACTCACTTTCCACTTTAGCCCACCTCTCTGATCAGAAGGACTGACCAAGGAGAGGATAACGCTCGCTTCTGACTTTGGCCCTCCTCTCTGTCTGGAAGGCCTAGCCAAGGAGGAACGGCGCTCGCTTCTGACTCCGACCTACCTCTCTAACTAGAAGGCCTAATGAAGGAGAGGACGACGCTCGCTTCCAACTCTGACCCACCTCTCTGACTGGAAGGCCTGGCAAAGGAGAGGATGACACTCACTTCCGACTCTAACCCACTTCTCCGACCGGGAGTACACCAAACCTCTACTTACAGGTCTTCTTCGACCAGCGTGGTCAGAGCCAATTGGGAAATGATTGAATGGGGATGTCCGCTCGGTAAGAACCCAAAGAATCAGGTGGAGCAAGTAAGGCAGGGCTCTCAAGTCAACCACAATACCGAGGACCGTACCCTGCACACCTGTAGGACAGTACTGACAGGTCATGTTAGAAGGGTGCTCTACAACCTTCCAGACATGTTAGAACTTGAACAATGTTATGGGCACCGACATTTGACCTACAGTATGGTAGGCGCCGACATTTGCCATACCAGAAGAGCATGGTAGAGCTAACCACATGCATCCAGCCATCAACAGTATTGTGGGCGCCGATGAACCACCTTGCTCCCAATGGTGTGGGCAACAAGACTAGGTAGCACACACACTCTCTTTCTCTCACTCTCTATCTCTTGTAAAGCCATCCCCTTCAGCTATAAAAGGGGATGCGCTCTCTCCAAAAGGAGGGCAAGTTGAACGACGATTGGTTTGAACAATTCGAACGATTCCAACAAACAACAGACGGATCACTCTGATTCTCTCTGCTTGGCTCTAGAGCTCTCAAGCTAAATAGAGCATACGTTCGAACACTTAGTGCACGTCAGAGCTCCCGTCACTCTTGGCCCTTCGGTTCGGAGTCCGACCGGACCTCTGATACCCCCATCTTACTCCTCATTTGTGACCCCACAGCAAACTTCGAGCACCTAGGCTCAGAAATAAAGTCACCAACTGACTCAAACTAGATGTAGGGCACGTTGTCTGAACCAGTATAAACCATGTGTCATTGAGTGTTAGGCCACATCCGATCACAACGTACGACAAAACTACAAATATTTATGTGTTGGTCACTTTTCACACCAACAATATGAGTTATTCTTTCTTTAAGATACTCCATCCATCCTAAAAATAAATCAATTTCTAGCTTTATATTTAGATAAGTAAGTGCTATCTTGATACATTAGTTGATTTATTTGAATTTGGGACAGAGGGGGCAGTGTATAAGAGCATTTCCAAGAGTTCCCTAAACATCCTTCTAATCCTTGTTTTTTAGAAAGATGAGGAAAACCCCCTCTTCAACAACTCTTAATATATACTCCTAATCTTTTAGGACTTGGGAAAAACTCCCTCAATTCGTGTAAAGTTATGCGCCATCCTCATCACGCGTATCCTGTCCTCCCGAGCGGTTTCCCTCGTGTCGCAGTCTTTTGGCGTGGTTTCTTCTTCCCTTTGCGCCATCTCATGCCACCATACAGAGGAGATCTTTGTCGCCGGCATCGTCTGGAGGAGGTAATCCATCACTAAACCCAATCTACATTGCTGTCTTCTTGGTTTTACCAGTGCTAGGGTTTGGCAGCCATCACCTGCTAGGCCATGGCTAGCGTAGCCGCACCTGCCCAAGCAGATGTTGCCGGTGGCCGCCCCTGGGATGCCGATGCCAGGCTTTGGCTGGCCGAGTCCCGCTAGCGGGTGGCCGTGCCTGTCCTTGCATAGCCGAGGGAGCCCGTGGTTGCGTGCCCATCTGCTACCGTTATGTGGAAAGGTTGCCTACTATTATGCTTGCCGGCTGATTGCCTGTAATGAGCTGCTGCTGGGCGCCTGCTGCTAAATGGTTCTACTACTACATCGGCTTTGCTTGCATGCCACTATGGTTCAATGCTACTAGTACTAGATGATACTGATGGCCTGTTGTGCTGAATGCTACAACTAGATGGTCGGCTAGGACTGCAGGATAGGGCGCAAGGAAGGAAGCAGGCGGCGGCGGCGTAGGGTTGCACGACCAGGAACACTTTTGCGCTAGAAAAGAAGCACCGCAAAAAAACCCAAAGTGGGACCAAAATTTAACTTTTTAGAAGTGAAATATTGGGTACTATTCAAGATGACCTTCTTTTTTTCTTCTAATACCTTTTTAGGAGTTGAGAAACATGGACTTTTTAGGAGAAATTTTTAGGGAACCCTTGGAGATGCTCTAATGTCCCTGGCAAAAGAAAGATGTGGCAATTTTTAGGCAATTTCCTCCTTAAGTTTCCTCCTTTTCTTAACTGGATCATTTTGTTGCCAACGCCTTAGCTGTTCGTTTCCTTATAATTACTTTACTAGTACGTTGTGCGCGCCCATGCGCACGTAGGCTACCACGATTATGTTTGATATCTTTAAATGAGACTTAAATGAATATATTCATCATGGAATGGTTGTCAAACAAACTAATACTATAATTCATTAGACAAGAAAAGCATCAATGTTGATCTTACATAAAGACAAGTCAACATAACAAAGTATCCTAAAGAAGATTGGTACCATGATCGTGATAAGGTAGTAATGGCTAGCTACTAAAATGAGCTTCTATGATTTTTGTCCCTTCATAGATGTCGCTGCCAGAATCATCAGTAGGTTGCAAGTGATGAATTAGCAATTTGCAAATTCAAGTGTTTCCCATGCCTGAGAAAGTAGAGGAGGAATTTGAAGCCTCATTCTTCATGGAAGTATTCAGCATTGCACATTGGACCATCTGTAAATGGCGAAATGACTACATGTATAGACAAATCAATCCGATATACCAAAACTAGAGAAATGAATTTCCAAAGGAAACTTATAGGATGAGAATTGAGTTAGAACTGTTTTTTTATTTTATGTTGGCCTCTTGTTTAGCTGTTCCTGATGTCTGCTTTTACCTCTTTTGTTCCTTACTCTTTTCCCCTGAAAACATGCAGGGAGGGGGGAGTAAAAGTGTAGTGGATCAGTTAGTCTTGATAGCAGCAGGTCTTGATTAAAAAGCAGGTCTTGATTAAAAATAGAGTGCTGGAAGAAGGAACCATGGTTTTAGCTGATGCAGTTGGTAGTAACTATTGCGGTATTGAGTGTAACATGAGTATTATATGTTGTCTTTGGGCATAAACCTCGAAAGAAAATTAGAGTAACTATGTGCTAAAATCTAGCAGTACTATGAAACAAGGACTAAGAAGCTAAATTTATTACATGTAAGATTCAATAAAATTCAGAAGTGTAGAAAGGTCTTATGAGAACCCTAAGATTAAAGTAGGTCTATACATCTGAACCAAAAGCAACATAATAGTTCAAGGAATGCAGAATTTGCATCAAAAGTTAGGTGCAAAAAGCATTTTTTACTATAAGCAGAAAAGATTTTGTATATTAGTGTATATATGAATCAACCAATGAATCACAAAAAATAGTGCTTAGACTTGTAAGGGTAAAGAGCAGGAGGAAAATTAATATGAGAGTCTTTGATAAGTCTACATAGCGAAAGGCTGTACCTGAGATATGTTGCTCTATTCCAGTTGCTCATATCAAAGAAAGTTTTGGTCTCAACCTGCAGTAGAGTAAAAATTAATGAGGGTCCTTTTCAAAACATTTTGCATAATAAATTTTTTTGCGACTATTGCATAAGTAAATGGTAATGGTACAAATTAGCTTGGAAGTACTGGTTGATACATTGACTGGTTTGATTATCAAATGAACAGAATGTTGAAAGAAACCCCACAAACCCACTACCGTTTTACCACCCTAATTGATGCACCATGCAACTATGCATTCCACGTCAATAAATAAGCTACATTAGACATCTAAACATCATGTCTTTCATACATATCTCAACCATGTAACTACAGTGCATATGAAGAACCTAATCAATTTGAACAATGAATCTGGGGAACACACACATGAACACACTTTGATTTCTAAAATAAACCCAACAATTCAAAAGAGGAATCAATGACACAACCTCATGCTACACGGTCTCCTCGTGTCTCAAAAATCCATTGATCCAGAATTTGTCATGTCCATAAAGAATGGAGGTAATTTTTGAGCTAGGGAAATAGCTGCATGTCACCACACTGTACTTTGAGAATTGATGGCATGCTAAAATCTATATTTCCCAGTCTTCCCCAAATAAAACAGCCTACAACTATACTAATCATGCTGAGACATGAACTTTCTCAAGGTGCCTTAAATGAAGTGGATCAAGACCTAGAACTAAAGACAATTTCTATAACAGAACCATCCAATTTATAAGAGCACAAGTACAATAGCAATCACCGAAGTGATCAAACTATCATACTTAAGAAGAAATTTAATGAATGTGGTAAGCAATTATAAGGGAAGGAGGAATGTAAAAATGTAAATGCATGAGTGAACATGGTGCACGCACGTTCCATACGTCCTCATGAATCTTAGAAAAAATTTAAAATTCTAACGACATACACGGTGGCATATATACGTTCTTTCAATATACGTAACTAATCGGGCTACACGTTTCGCTGTTAGTGTACCTGCACAAGAATTTCATTTCAGCCCAACCTAATAATTATATATGCCAAAATATAAATCTAGGCTTTAAGTTGCAACTAAATACTTCCCCATATATATACATACATGTACTTCCATATCAAAGCTACCCAAAAGTAAATACATATCATTCATACATATAAATATGCATCTACAGCCGTATCAAAGCTAACCCACAATTAAATACCTTAGTATATATATGGGATATATATATACCGCAGTACCAAAGCTACCTCTCCCCTTAGACTGCACGATCACCCTTGGGGTCTTGCCACTCTTACCTTAGGCGTAGAAGCAATTGATCCATACATTACCACTCAAGTAAATGTCATCCATATAATAGCACGCTGTATGGATGACGAAAGTAATAACCATCATGTTAGTACTTATTTAGCCACCTGATAGTCCTTAACTAGACATAAAGAATATGACCACTCGCACACTCTAAATTTAAAATTCAGATTTTAACACACCTATATATATAGCTATAAGTTGTCAATCTGATTTTATAAAACAAAACCTTTGTTCTAAATACCCATATGACAAGTTTAGTATTGAACCTTGATCCGATACCAGCTGTAACAGAAGCGTCCAATTTATAAGAGCACAAGTACAATAGCAATCACCAAAGCGATCAAACTATCATACTTGAGCCCATATAAACCCGGTAGTCCGATAAAATCATAAAGGATCTCAAACCAACCAACATACAAGCCAAGATCGTACATGATTCAATATAACAAGTCACATAATACATCACAGTTCACAAATGGTTCATAAGTATCTCACATACATTGGAGTTCACATAGTTATTACAAACCAAGTTCAAATAGCGAAAGCAAAGTAGTTTGACATCAATATCACACTTAGTTCAAATACATCCCAGTACCATGATCATTTCCAGCAAAAGCATAATAGAGAGGATAACTTAGGAGTACCATGCCCCATGGTTTAATCCTCATCCACGACAGGATGAAGGTAGTTCTTACAGTACCCTTGATACATCATATCATCTACAATAAGAGAGAATAAACCCTGAGTACGAGAATATACTAAGCTAGACTTACCCATCGTAAACCATAAATAATATGACACCAAGAAGTATGCAAGGCTTTATCGGTGGAGTTAGCTTGATAACATTTTGCATAAAAGCTTAATTAACATAACTTGGAGATTTAATATCTTTAGTATCAAATTGAATACCTATTCAATTTAGCATCTCTAGATTAGCACCTGTACTAGAGCAATCACTTGATTAAGCTAACAAGCATTAGTAACCATATCCGGTGTATTAATTTGAGCATCATCATAACCATCAAGTTCTATCAATTAATGCTACGTTGCCGCTGCTCAGTCAAGTTCTCACTATCCAAGAGAGACAGCGACTCGAATCGATTCCAATAGCTGTGGAGTTATTTCTAACACAAACCCATACTTCCCTATCGGGGCCACGTCGAGTCACCTTTGGTACAACTTAGGTACAGTTGTAGGTCCAATCAGCGCCGCACCCTCTAGGATACTACCAGTCTGCCAGAAAGTTTAGGCCTGGCCTGCCCTTGGACTCACGCTATAAGGAAAATGAACCCTAGGCCCATTTACTTGAAATTTTGCTATTTCATGACCAACACAACCAAATTGGACTAATGGATTTGCAAGTAATTATTTTGTAGTTCAATAGGATGCAAAACGTGACTTGGACGAAGGCGACGTGATGATCCAATGATCAACACCTCAAGAAAGACATGTGAAGATGCATAGAAGACATACAAGGTCAAGCAAAGTCCAAGCACAAAGATTGGAACCAAGCCGGGCACAAGATCGTGAAGAAACGAGACGGCACCTGTGACCAGACGCACCAGTGACACTGTTCATCATCACGGCAGTGTTTTTAGTATGACCAGACGCAGCAGGTTGGATGATCGAACGCACGAGGTGCAGCGTCTGATTGTTTCTAGAGAGGTTCTACAGCGGTGCAGTTGCAACCGGACGCGTTCGGTGGCATGTGAGCGGACGCATCAGTGTCCGATCAGTTGATCGCGAGAAGGCCAAGTGACCGTTGTGAGTGATCGGACGTGTCCAGTCAGGACATGATCAGCATTCGGTCAGTAGTAGAAAGCTGAGTTTCGCCCTCAACGGTTACTTTCTCAGTGGGGCTTATAAATAGACCCCCCAACCATCCATTTGAGGTAAGTGAAGCTGAGAAAACATACTAAGGGTGTTGATACACCATTTTAGTGATCTCTACTTGCATAGTGCTTAGTGATTCATTAGGTTATTAGAGTAGGTGCTTTGCAAAATGCTTAGATTGATTAGACCACTACTTATGTGCTTGCTCTAGGTTTAGGCCTAGTGTTTAGTAAGGTTTGCATACCTCTTACCACTCGGTGCTTGCATGCACCATTGTTATATATCGGAGGAGCTTATAGTCTTACAAGATCACACCAACCATGTTTGTAGTGTGGCCGCCACTGCATATCAGAGGGAACAAGGTCCACGGTATTTTGGCCGGAAGCTTGATAGTTAAGACGGCGGGGAGCGGTTTGGAGAGGCTTACCAGAAGGCACACTAGAGACCCAGTTACGCATGGGGAAGGCCTAGGGCTATCCACAGAGTTACCCAACTAGGAGCTTAGCCCTTGCCAGGGATTCATTGTGAGGGGCTCCATCGAGGACTAGGGGAAAGCTTACACGCTTCTTGATACCTCGGTAAAAATACCAGAGTCATCAACAAGAGTTGCATATCTCTACCTTACTCTTTAGCTTATGCATTTACATTGTTTGCATAACTCCTTTTGCGGTAGAGATAGCAACACACTAGCAAAACCATAGTTGCACATCTAGATAATTTCTCTTTTACATAGGTTTTGCTAAGGTTAGAAAAAGATGACATAGTTTAGAGTTAGATTTTTAAGTTGCCTAATTCACCCCATCTTAAGCGTCACGGTCCTCTTTCACACGTCACTGGCTCCCCGCACACCCTTACTTCCTCTAGTGTGCGCACTTTCACTTACCGGGTCCCGGCCTAAGTTGAGCTACTCGGCTTCGCGATCGAAACGGCATATCTAGCCAACTAAGTGCTAGGCATGCGTTCATCATGACATGAGGACAAACAGCAAATCGGTCCTTAACCGACATAGATGAGGATAAATAGGCACCAAGACCTCCATGCCTTGTTGCGTCTCTGTCATAATCCCGCCTGGTCTCCTTTTATGTATTAACACATGATTAATTCTACGATAGCAATTATAGCCAACCGTGACCAGATATCGACATATATTTTGTAGGTGATAGGAAATCACCCGACTTCTACCAGATTAAGCATGGCTAAGCATATATTCGATACTGGACCTACATAGGGTTCAAGATATATTTATCTGGACATGGAAAGTATATGCAGCAAGTGGTTCCAATCAACCCTTAGTACTTAATGCATCAAAATAAAAGAACTCAAGTTGATATTTAGAAAACATAGAAGGCTTAGAATGCTTCAGGGCTTGAGCTTTCAGACACAAGGAAGTTTGGTGATCAGGACACTTAGGAAGATCTTCTATATTGACTCCACCTTCCACTGGAACCTCCTACTCTTAGGCTGCCTGCTGCTCCTCCTGACGCTCAGGTTTGAACTCGAGTAGCGTCACTCCTTCCGGGGAACCTATTGCATACATAAGCACAAATGAGTATCATGAATGCATAAGAGATGAGATGACATGATGAAATATATACGCATGAGCATGGTTATCCGCAAGATGTATGATAAGTTTAACATTCGTTGACCAAGTAGATGTATAACTTTCTTCTAGTTGATCTTTACTGAGTAGGTGCATATCTCTTCTATAGTACAAGAAACATACACTCACCAAGTTCTAGTAACCTAACATAAAGTTGTTCATCATCAGTAAGAAGCTTAGAACCTACAGCTAACAACTAATCTCAATTTGTTTGGACTCCAGAGTGTGAAGCTATTTTCACACTTTATGGACTTTTTTGACTTCAGCCCCTGTTTTGCACAATCTGATATCAAGAAACCTTTTGATGTGTTTTGCGATACATCAGGTACCGGTTTGTGATGTGTTCTTATGCAGAAATGCTGAGTCATTGCTTATGCCTCACGTCAGCTGAGGAAGCATGAAGTCAATTACCCAACCCATGACTTAGAATTAGCAGCGGTTGTCCATGCATTGAAGATTTGGAGACACTATTTGCTTGGCAATATGTGTCATATTTACACAGATCATAAGAATCTTAAGTATATCTTCACTCAACCCGAACTGAATATGAGATAGAGAAGATGGCTAGAATTGATCAAAGATTACAATTTAGAAGTACATTATCATCCTGGCAAAGCGAATGTTGTTGCAGACACTTTGAGCAAAAAGTCTCATTGTAATTCTCTGTTAGAAGATGGCTTTAATTTGTTACATACTACTATGCTACACAATATTACGATTAGTTGTTCTCTTGAGAGCAAGATCATCGAGCATAAGAAGATCGATCTGGGTGTGTTCCACATCAAAAGAACGATGAAAGAGCAAGAGACTAAGCATTTCAGGATAGATGAGAATGGTGTTCTATGGTTTAAAGATAGACTAGTAGTGCTGATGGATAAGGAACTTAGAAACCAGATCTTAGGTGAGGCTTACTCTTCTAAACTGTCCATTTATCTGGGTAGTAGTAAAATGTATCAGGACTTGAAGACCCATTTTTGTTGGACCAAAATGAAGAAGGAAATTGCAGCTTATGTTGCTAGATGTGATAATTGTTGTCGAGTCAAGGCTGTTCATTTGAATCCTACTAGAATTCTTCAACTACTGTCTGTTCTAGGTTGAAAGTGGAAAAAAGTTAGCATGGATTTTATTGTTGGACTGCCACCTACTCATAAGAATTTTGATTCCATATGGGTGATTGTGGATTGCCTAACTAAGTCTGCACATTTCATTCTAGTTAGAACTGACTACCAACCGTATGAGTTATGCTGAGTTGTATTTCTCCCACATAGTACGTCTACATGGCGTGCCAAGAACCATTGTGTCTGACATAGAGCCTTAGTTCACTACTTATTTTATTGGAACATTTACATGAGATGTTAGGCACCAACTTAGTCAGAATTCTACCTATCACCCTCAAACCTCTAGGCAAACTAAATGTGTAAATCAAATATTGAAAGACATGTTGAGAGCTTGTGTCATCTCTTCAAAGGGTTCATGGGAAAAATTGCTACCTTTAGCTAAGTTTTCCTACAACAATAGTTATTAAAAGAATATCAAGATGGGTCCTTTTGAAGCTTTGTATGGCCGTAAATGTAGAACTCTTTTGAATTGGGTTGATCCCAGAGAAAGAAGATACTATGGTATTGATTTTGTCAAAGAGGTTGAAGAGCAGATGCATATCATTCAGCAACATATTGAAGTCGTTCAATCAAGGTAGAAGAGTTATGCTGACAAGAGAAGAAGACCCATTGAATTTGAAGTAGATGATTATGTATACCTGAAAGTGTCACCAATGAAAAAGGTACAATGGTTTGGTGTGAAAAGAAAGCTTGCACCTAGATATATAGGTCCATATCTAATCATCGAGAAAAACGGAAGAGTAGCCTACAAGATCTAGTTACCTTCAGAAATGAGAGCTATCTTCAACGTTTTTCATGTATCCCAATTAAAGAAATGCTTACGTGTTCCATAAGAAAGAGTGGAGGTTAGAGATATCAAGTTAAAATCGGATCTAGCCTATGAAGAGAAGCCGATGCAAATTATAGATAGCAGGGATAGAGTAACTCAAAACCATGTGATCAAGTTTCACAAAGTGATGTGGAATAATCATAGTGAGTAAGATGCTACGTGGGAACGAGAAGATTATCCGCGCGAGGTCTATCCTGCTTTTTATGGAAAAATGGTAGGTCTTTTAATTCTTGAGACAAGATTTCTATAAGGGGGAGGGGTTGTAACACCCTAGTGTTAAGCATGCATTGGGCACTTGCATTCATAAGCATGAGCATCATTGAGCATCCATGAACATAAGCATATGAAGTGTTATCTCAATCACCTTACTTTTGTTACATGTGACGATAGCTATATGCATGTATATGCTTGCATTCTATGTGACCAATGCATAAAATGCTTGTGGGGCCATAGAAACACCTTAACATGTTTAGGATGGTACATGGAACAAGTTTGGAATTCATGACATGGACCAAAACAGCCCCCAAGTCATAGTTATTCTAGAAACTCTGATTTTCATGTTACTAGTTTGACTAAAGTTAAACTATGCTTTAGAGTGATTGTATGGCAGTGCACCCTTAAGAAAAGTTATAGTACTTGACTAGAGTAACAACTTTTATTTTTAGGCCAACACCTAATTCAATGTGTAGCATGCTCAAAAATAGCTCACAAGTAACAAGAAAATATTGTTTTGAGCTTTAAAAAACTTCTAAGTGTTGGAGCTGATTATAGTTTCAACATACTTGACTTTGAGGTGATGTAACTTCCAAACCATTGTGAATTAGAAGATGATTTCTAAAGTAATCTTGTAGCCTTTACATAGTTCTACAAGATTTGTTCACACACATTACACTGACTCACCACGGATTAGGAGTTACATGATCACAAAGTTGCTCTGTCAAACGTGCACGCCGGGCTCTGATGACCGTGAACATGCATGGCGTCAGTGGCTGACCGTGCTAGGCCGCAGTCGCCACATGGTGGCCGTACGCTGACGACGGTCGGGCCAGTCAGGCCAGCGCGTGGACAAGAGGGTCGCACCCCTGCTGCTCCCTCCCACTCACTCTCACTCGCTCTCTCTTTCTCACCACACCCAGCTAGAGCAGAGCCGAGCTCGCTCGCTGTCGTTGCAGCTCCATCGATCGATTCCTCTCGGCCACAGCTGCTCCACCATCACCCCCACCTCCTCAAGCCACCAGCGCCACCCTTCGAACCGAGGTAAAGCGGCTTTTCACTTCATCGTCGTCGTTGCAACCGGAGTGCCGCCGCGCTCTCGGCTCACTGTGGCTAGGCAGCTCCACTACATCTCCCGCCTTCCCATCTTCCGGTCCATAGTTGCCTTAGGTCACTGCTGCTCAGGCCGAAGCTAGGGTAGATGCTACCATACCGTCATGCGGGAATACACTATCGCTCTCACCATGCCCGTGAGCTCATGCTCGTCGCAGACAGCAGCCCCTAGGTCTCGCCATCCACAGTCGAAGATGTTTGTGCATGGCCACAAACCCTAGCTCCTACCACGAAGATGAAGACCCACCTCTCGCCGTTGGTTAGCCATAATGGAGAGCCCCGCCGTGTGCACTGGGCATCGCCATGCCGCCATGCACGCGGTCAGGCCCCCACTACTCCACCATGGCTAGATCTTGCTCTAGAACTATGCTAGGTCATCGTAGAGGTAGGACCATCCTCGCCAGAGCCTGTCGTGGCTAGAGACGGCCGACGCACCACCACGCGACCACCGCCGTCCGCCATGCTCGCCGGTGAGCTTGCTCTGGTGAGCCACCGACCCAACCTAGGGTACCCCTGGGTGTGGGTTGACGAGAGGAACACGATGGTGCTCGAGGTTTCATCGGAGACCTCACCATCGACGAGTTTTCACCGGTCAAATGTCATGCTCTACGCTTGTCTCACTGATGAGCGGGCTCTATTGACCACGGGCCCCATCTGTTAGTATGTGTGTTCTTTGATTTTTCTTATTTATTTCACAGATTTGAATACATGTTTCAAAATTTCATATCTGGAGATAGGATTATCCAATTTGAGTGACCAATTTTGCGAGCTTCCTTAGGATGTGTAGTATTTTTTAAAAAATATAAAATACATAGTTTCTGACATGTTTCTTGGGAAATTAAATTGGGCAAATAAACTGCTTTTCACTTAGTTTAAATCTTGTAAAATGCATATCTTGATCTAGTTAAGTGATAAAAATATTATTCTAATTTTGTTGAGTTTGTATTAACATGCTCTAGCTAGAAAAAATGATAAACCCACAGTTAATCTATTTTGAATAAGGTTTTTCTATTTAACCCTAAATAAATGGTGATTTCTGGTGAAATTCATTAGAATAAAAATAGGTAACATATGGTCATGCAATTTTTTTGATACAGTGTAATTATGCTAAGGTGAGGTTAAGAAAAATATAAAACCTGTTGTTTGACACTTCTCACTAGGTCAAATCATTTTCACTAAAATAAGTCTATATACCTTGTCATTTTTATAGAGGATGATATACTTATTCAGTTGGCATGAAATTTATACAGTAGCCTATTGGGAGCATATATAAACTACTATAATTTTCTCAGAATTTACTGTGTATTTTTTATATATGTTCATTATTTCACCTCAGTGTACCAATAAATTAATAAAGACATTTAAATAATTTATTTGGGCTTGACCATTATGTTTTCTAAAGTGTATATGATGTCTATGAAATATTGGTACCATTGGTTGTGCCCAGATTTGATTGCTTGTATGCAGTGAAATATTAATTGCTCTATAATTCAATTATAGTGATTGTTTTGGATAATTTCTGTTGTTAAGTAAATTACATGGGTAAAATAATGTTTGCTATGAATCTTGTCAATAATAAAGTAAGTTGTAGACTGTTAAAACGTGAATGGAAATGAACAGCTTTGAGAGAATTATCGCTTTCATTGATCTTAGAAATATATTTATACAAATAGAGGGGTGTCACAAAGGGACACGACTGTTCTCAAAAGACATGCCCTTTGGAACTAAAATTAACTGTCTAATCCTATCCACTAATCATGTGCTTGATGGATAATAATGGGGACCCCGATCTTCTGTCAGGTGATGGTAACTATCATTGTGGCGGAGAATGACACACCGATCCGGCTTCAAATTGAAAGATCGAACCCTATAATCTTAGCACCACAGCTCCTCTGGTTATCAACCAAGTCACGGACCAGGTTGACCTCGCCAAGAAGGCTAATCCCTGCCTGCGCAACGAAGAACACAAGCAAGAACAAGATAAAACGCAACCAAATTGCAGATGAAAGATTAATCTCACGAGTTGGGGTCTCACAAACCGAAGAACGGCAAAACTATTTCTTGATAGAATAATCTAAGCAAAACCCAAACCCTATAGTAGGTGGTGGCTACTGATTCTATAGCCTAAGGGATGTCCAAAGATCCCTCTTCACGTCCTAAAGGTGTCCCAACACGTTACAAGGCCCAACAGCCCAAAAGAAGGTGTCGCACCACCCTGACAGATTCTGGACACTGACTTGTTTCGACGATTCCCATTGATTCCGAAGAGCTTTGGATGTGAAACCACTTGGATTGGCTTCCTTATCAAATTATCTTTCCATCCATATGTGGATCATCGAAAACGGAGTTCGGATGCGTCCGGAGCGTCCGTTTTATTGCAGACTGGTCCTGATGGCCAAGGCAGACTCGAACTCGGATTGGACTGGCCTCTGGCTTGGCTTGGACGTCCTTGCTGGCCTCCTAAGGTGATGGCCAAGGAGGAGGACGTCCAAGGCCATCTTTTAGGTGTTCTCCATCTTCTTGGGGCGTGCTCTAACTTGGGCCTAGGTTACAAGGATGTCTAACAAGCCCATGACAACAGTGTAGCTCCCGTCAGAAATAGCGACAGAATATATTGGTGATTTGGAGGCCTTGCCGACGTGATATTGATATGGGACCAGATCTATTTGAAAGCCTATCAAACAAGCTTTCCATCAAGTGCTCATTGACCTCGATCACACTCCAGATGGATGAGTTATGGCCTTTCCAATGAGGCACTGTCGGGCTGCCGACGAACCGAAAGTTCAACTTTGACAAACTTCCATTACGAAACATATTTGAACCTACAATCGAATAGTGATATGTACATGTGGAACCAAGTGAATTATAACCAAAGACACTATGCAAATGTAGGAACAAGCGCACCTTATAATCATTGTTCGTATCCGAAGGTGCCATGTCCTCATCATCCTCCCCTTCTTGACAACAAACCGTCCTCGGTTTGGGATTAGATGAAGAAAACATTGTTGGTAGTAGCCAACATTGCTCCCCTTCTTGAAATTTAACATGTTTCTTTATAACAAAACTAGGGGAACTCGACATGACAAGATTATAGCAATTGCAATCCTTTGGTTGATCATACTTTTGCACAATATAAGGAGATTTCAGATTTGAACAAATATAGACACGATGCACCATATACTCTCCTTTACAATTATATTTTCCAATAAAATGATATGTATGTCTAGAGAACCATGGCAAAGCAGCATATGCATAAAGTTTCTCCTCTAAAGAACTAAGATTACATGGAACATCAAATTTAATATAACCCAAAGTATTTAAAGAAGACAATAATTTCAGCTCATCAACTTCACTAGCATTATGAATAACAAGTCTATTTTCAGCACAAGTGCTCATTTTTAGCACACATATAGCGTGATCATTCTTCAATGATTGCTTGAGTATAACATAAATATCATCATGCAAGTCATCTTCGTCACAAGAAACATCAAGCAAATCATCTTGTGACAAAGATAAATCAAGCGAATGCTCCACTAAAATTTGCTCTATCATAGCATGATTATTGAAAAAATTCAGCACATCAAGAGAACTCTCACCTTCTATGAGTTTAGCATCATGGGCATTACCTTTGCTCTCATGTTCAGCAGGGGTAATAGTTGATGGTTCTGAATTTTCATATGAGGCTATGAGCTTCTCATTTTTTGTCACGTCATCCTTGCTCTTTTCTACATTGTCCTGCAAAAGGTTAGGTATAGCAGGAGGAATAACAACCAACTCTTTCTCTGAATGGTGCACCTCATCATATGAAGTCAAAACAGGAGGTGGATTAACAAAGGTTTCTCGCATAAGAAGTTTCATATCATTCCAAGTTTGAGGCTTATCAGAAGGATCTAAAGACTCCCACCAAAATAAAGCAGAATGTAGCAAAACACTAGCTGCATTTTTTACCTTCCTCCTTGGACACATAAAGCGAGTAGCAAATATGTTATCGATGGCAATTTTCCACTCCATGTACTCATCAGCACCTATACCATCATAAGTCGGTGGATACGAACAACCTGTCATTGTAAACACAAAAACAAGGAACAAATAGTGAAGGTTATCCCTAATAATCCTACTACGCAGGTGGAGTGGTGCTGCCTCTCAAGATCACAGCAAAAGGAAACACCTTATCAAGCTCTTACATGGTTCTTACCAACGCAAAGCAGTGGACGGTACAACCGGTGACTGGTACGTGATACCTGTGAGGGTGTGACACCAAGATTGCAAGGGTCTTTTTCTATACCGATCTGAAGTATATGTGGAGCTTGGGAGGCACGCAAAAAAATAAATATGTATATGTGGCACACAAGTTAGTGATAGACAGCAATATTAAATAAATGTCTAGAGCACTTGTCCTAGTTGCTGGCCTATACGTGTTCTTATCACCAGTTGTGATAAACAAGAGAGGAAACAAGGATGAAAGAAAACAAGTATTAAAGATAGCAATGGATATGAACAAAGCAAAAGGTACCACAAACAATAGAGCTATTGAGTGTTTCTTATGTGCTCCTTTTCGATATCTTCTATTCTCTTTTACTATTTTTTCTTTTATTTTTTTTGTCCAATCTTTTTTTTTCTTGCTTTTGCTCTTTTGATATTTTTTTCTCAGCAAGGAGCACACAAGAATAAACCACAAAAAATTTAAGCTCAATTGAATAAAAGATGTGACCTATAGAAAATTAGGACTGTACTCTAAAAAGCATACCAAAACTTATGGGCCCAGAAACTCAATTTTCCTAATCGAATTTCGCAAATCTAATTTTTACGAACTCAGCAATGCTGGGATGAAATAGATCTAAAATTTTCTGGCCTTCTCCGTAGATATAAAATTTTCCCCGTTTCGAGTTCGGATGCAAAAGTTATGACTGTTTTAAGAAAGCTGCTCGAATAAGGGTTTTAGTGGACACAAGATGCAAACCGATGGTGATACAGAATAGCGACAGGTGGAGGGATCAACACAAACTAGAAAAGAACACAATCTAAACCAGCAACAAGACTTTGACCTAGGACACAAACTCAACAACGGAATCTGAAACTGAAATATGCAAAGGCTATGGCGCGGAAGGTTCTAGGATAGGAAATAAAAGTATGGCACTGGACTATAGGACGAATGCGAAACTCTCAAACTAGGGAATAAAAGTAAACCTGGCGGTATACCTTAGCTCTGATTACCACTTAATGGGGATGGGGATCCCGATCTTCCGTCAGATGATGGTAACTATCATTGTGGCGGAGAATGACACACTGATCCGGCTTCAGATTGAAAGATCGAACCCTGCAATCTTAGTACCACAGCTCCTCTAGTTATCAACCAAGTCATGGACCAGGTTGACCTCACCAAGAAGGCTAATCCCTTCCTGCGCAACGAAGAACACAAGCAAGAACAAGATAAAACACAACCAAATTGCAGATGAAAGATTAATCTCACAAGTTGGGGTCTCACAAAGCGAAGAACGGCGAAACTGTTTCTTGACAGAATAATCTAAGCAAAACCCAAACCCTAAAGTAGGTGGTGGCTACTGATTATATAGCCTAAGGGATGTCCAAGGATCCATCTTCACGTCCTAAAGGTGTCCCAACATGTTACAAGGCCCAACAGCCCAAAAGAAGGTGTCGCAGCACCCTGACAGATTCTGAACGCTTACTTGTTTCAACGATTCCCGTTGATTTTGAAGAGCTTTTGATGTGAAACCACTTGGATTGGCTTCCTTATCAAATTATCATTCCATCCATATGTGGATCATCGAAAACAGAGTTCGGATGCGTCCTGGGCGTCCGTTTTATTATAGACTGGTCCTGATGGCCGAGACAGACTCGAACTCAGATTGGACTAGCCTCTGGCTTGGCTTGGATGTCCTTGCTGGCCTCCTAAGGTGGTGGCCAAGGAGGAGGATGTCCAAGGCCATCTTTTAGGTGTTCTCCATCTTCTTGGGGCGTGCTCCAACTTGGGCCTGGGTCCCAAGGATGTCTAACAAGCCCATGACGATAGTGTAGCTCCCGCCAGAAATAGCCACAGAATATATTGGTGATTTGGAGGCCTTGCCGACGTGATATTGATATAGAACCAGATCTATTTAAAAGTCTATCAAACAAGCTTTCCATCAAGTGCTCATTGACCTCGATCACACTCCAGATGGATGAGTTATGGCCTTTCCAATGAGGCACTATCGGGCTGCCGACGAACCAAAAGTTCAACTTTGATGAACTTCCATTACGAAATACATTTGAACCTACAATCAAAAAGTGACATGTACATGTAGAACCAAGTAAATTATAATCAAATCCACTATGCAAATGTAGGAACAAGCGCACCTTATAATCATTGTTCATATCCGAAGGTGCCATATCGTCATCAGATAAGATCACTCATGAAGAGATGCTTGTTTGTCTGTAGACGTCTGTTCGCGTATAGGTGTCATTTCACAACACTCCCCCTTGATCGAATCTTCCTTGAGATCAATGCAGCTGTATACTAAAATTCATCGAAAAACCCTATGGGAAAAATCTGAGGAATGTATGATATGCCATAAAAATTCCTTTAAACTTTATTAGAAAATAAGGAGAACATGGCATATTTATTTGTGATTTAAATAAACCACTATGTCATTGGTATCCCATTAAAAACCCTAATGGGGAAAAATATTGAAGATACAACATAAAGATAACTCCCCCAAAAACCTTTCAGAAAAAATATGAGGAGCAATATAAAGTGATATGCCGCTAAAACTCCTGTAAAAACCCAGTGGGAAAATTAAGAGAAAATAGGACGACAAATTATTGGTATTGCCTCTTGGATAACTCACATGAAAAACCTTTTTAGGGAAAAATTATGGATGAGTTGTGAGGGCAATGTGTCTTTGATATTTCCCACAAAAACCCCGATGGGGAAAATAGAAAATATGACACATGCTTATGTTAATATTACCTCATTAAAAACTTTAACAAGAAACCTTGTAAGTAAAACTTGTGAAAGAAAAGAGTATAATATGATGTTGGTATAGGTCAACATTTAGGAGATGTCTCCCCTGATTCTAGAACAATATGCTTAGTGATATTGCTCTTTATGTAACTTGTTTTTATCTGTGTAACACAAGCGAATTATCTTCATAGATAATTATAGGTGATTCAATTGAACTAATACCACATGACTGTTGTATGTGGTTAATCATTCCGCGAAACCATACACATTCTCGTGATGTCTCGTATAGAGCAATAATTTTAGAATGATTAGTAGAGGTCGTCGTTAGATTCTGTTTAGAAGACTTCATGAAATAGTTGTACCTCCATGTAAGAATACAAATCCAGTTTGGGATGGGGACCAGATAAGTAACCAGCATCCGTGTATCCAATCATATTGGGATCATGATTTCTCTTAAAGAATAAACCAAGATCCATTGTGCCACTAAGATATTTGAAGATATGCTTCGCTCCCGTCTAATGACGGTGAGTTGGATTTGCACTGTCTAACTAGTATATTCACTACAAATGTGATATCAGGCCTGGTGCAATTTGCAAGATACATAAGTGCTCCAATGATCTAAGATATGGAACCTTGGTCCCAATATCTTTTCTCCAATATCTCATGGTCTAAATGGATCTTTCTCTATTTCTAAAGAACGAACAATCATCAGAGTTTTGTTATGATATGATTTGTCTATATTGAATTTTTCCAATATTTTCTAGACATAGGCTGATTGATGCACTAAAATCCTTGAAGGACGGTGCTCAAGTTGTAAGCCTAGGTAATATTTGGTCTTACCCAAATCCTCCATCTCGAATCCACATGATGAAAATTATATCTCAAATGATTGCATGATTATTTTTGTATCATGATGATATCAAAATAACCAATATACGCAATCATGCTTAATTATACACAATGTATGTTGTAATTTGTATTTGGATTCAAAATGTGAAGTCCATTGGGACTTATACGTCCGAATCTATCAAATTCATTTCATATGCCAATTATTGAATTTGAAAAACTTTATTTTCACACATACCATGGGGTATACTATGCTGGGTCTCTGCGTGAAACCATATGCTACAAGCTCTCATTGTTCACCAGCTTGCTTCTGAAAAGAAACACTACGAGGGAAGATATTACTATGGTAATACTTCTCATCATTGAACAAGAGCAATCTCTTTAATTGCCACCTTTTAGTTTGACCAAATTTGAGTGTGAAGACACTCTGCCTAGGACTTTTGGTCTAGATCAAATAAGGTAAAAAAGCAATCTTTGAGGAGTATATGCCATGACAATTTGTAGTCTTTAAATGATTGATTCGATTCTTGAAATCAATATAGCATGTGAAAATGTTTACCCTTTTGAACTTCGAGTTATTTCCCATATGGATTTAGGGTGTTCCAATGTTCCAAGATTAGAATTTGGGTGCACCATTGATCCGGGTGGATTTTGATCCGGGTTTTGGATGCTCATCCATTTTGGGTGTCTACCAACTTGAGGTTGGCTTGGATTTACTGATTTGGAGGATATTGTCCTCGGTATCCTCGGACGCTTACTTAGAGCATTATCCTTAGGAGAGGCTATACTTCTCCCCCTCTCCCTCTTCTTTGGAAGTGGGAGTTCAATGGTTTTAATTGGTACCTCCATTCTTTCGGGCGCATTATAAGTAGGATAAGAGAATTTTGTGACACCCTTATTATCAGTAAATGTTTCTGGCAGATTCTTTGTAATATGATGCAAACATAAGACATTCTAAACGATTAGGTTTAGAATTTTTGATACGTGGATGTGAGGATTGCTCTTTTGATTCCTGGCATTCTTAATGTGGTATAAATCTCCCCCTAATGCTTGAAATTATCCTCAAATATGATCAACATACGGGCAATTTATATATCCCCTGTAGAGTTACCTCTTGGGATCCCTAATGCCTATTGGTATGTTGGGGTGGTGATTTGGGTATGTGAAAACATACTCGATGCGCAGATGGGAAATGTTTGGCTGCGCCAAAGTTTCACGTACATACTGCAACGGAGGGAGTTGTATAAGTGCAGCTTGATGAATTTGAATTAACGATGCGGTGTGTAAGGCCGCATGAAAACAACTTAGTTTTGGTAAATTACAATTCTATTTTAATATGTCATGCAATTTGATTCTCAATAAGAGACTCAATAAAACCATTATTGGTATGGACATAAGGTACTTGATATATCGTACCCAAAAACCAAACTGTTCCATATAAAATAGATTTGATCCCACAACTAGGATAATTTGCTCTAAATTGAAAATTTTGAGCAATGAGTTTGGTATAGTGATGGTTCTCATGACTAAGAGACACACCTGGGACTATATTTGTCGGTGTTTTGGACCGGTGGGCCCTCAACCAACTAGTGAAAATGTACTACATGCCCCTAATCCCAGATGGTGATGCAAAGAGACACAAGGTTTATACTAGTTCAGGCAATAGGTGCCCTACGTCCAGTCTGAGAGATCGATCTTGTATTCCTTGCACCGAGGTGCTTGTAGTAGGGGTTTACAAGTAGGGCGAGAGAGGGAGCTAGTCCTAGGTCTCTACGTGGAGCGGTGTGGGTTGCTTGAGATGTTGATCTCAGGCAGCGAGGAAGTGTGCGTATTACAGAGTGTTGCTCGTTGCTTGCGTGTGTGTGTGTGTGTTTGAATCTCCGTCTGTCTGTGCGTGAGTTTGAGAACTCGTGAGCTCGTCTCCGCCTCTCTATGTCTCATGTCTCTCTAGAAACGGCCCCGGTCTCTCCCTTTTATAGTTGAAGGGGGGACAGGGGTGATACATGTGTTCGCTACGCGGCGTCTTGTGAGCGGAGGTGGCGTGTCCGGGCCTGTAGCCTATCACTGTGGTGGCATGGTCGACGGAGCGGTCTTGTCCTTGATGCACTGGAGCGACGTGCTGGTCACGCCCGATCCTATGCGACGTGGGAGCTCTAGTGATAGCTTGACGTAGGGCATGGCAGACGACATGTCGGTCGCTGTATCTCGACAGCGTAAAGAGCCGAGGCTTAGTTGGTGCAGAGGCCGAACCATTGTGGGGGACTCGATGGGCGTGAATCCTGAGGCTGCCAAGACCCTGAAGCGGATTGCAGAGGCTCGGAGGGAGTAGTTGGTCATGTGCACTGATTTCGAGACTACATGGACCCGGACTTGACTCCCCACGCTGTGCTATCCTCGGAGTAGGGGTTAGATAGCACAGTGCAGTACGGGTGTCAGTCGTGGGCACAGTGCCAAGCACAGCGGCCGGTAACCCCTGCCCCGTCCTATCCCGGACGGCATGGTGTTGATACGACTCCCATCTCGTCGGTCGCTCCGCTGTGTTGAGCCATCGTTTGGCTAACGTCGTGGGAGTGGTTGGTCGCGTTAGTTGGACGTGACGTTCTGTCAGAGAAATCGATCAAGGCGTAGGCGACGGGGTTGTCGCTGAGCCAGCCTCGAGCGAGGCAGAGAATCGGCACCTCGTCCGAGGCCTTATGTGTGGGGCCTCGAGCGAGACAGAGATTCGGTTCCCCGTCCGAGGCCTTACATGCGGGGCCTCGAGCGAGACGGAGAATCGGTTCCCCGTCCGAGGCCTTACGTGCAGGGCCTCGAGCAAGACGGAGAATTAATTCCCCGTTCGAGGCCTTACGGTTTCATTTTGGGCCAAGCCCGCTTCGGGTAGGCCCAAATTTTGCTTGAGGTGGGCCGAGCGATCTAGCTGAGCCTCGGATAAGGTGGGGGTTACCGGTGGTTGTCCCTAGGGTTTGATTTTTGTAGGGTCTAAGCAATTTTTCGGTTTTTGCTTAGGGGACCCCTTTTTATGGTACCCGACAGTAGCCCCCGAGCCTTGGGGAGAGCGTGAGCGCTCTTCCCGAGGTTTTGACGAGACTTGGCTCATGGCAGCTCCTGGCGGGATGGTGTTTCGTACTTGAGGCCTCGGTGGGTGCGCGTGAGCGCACCCGCCGGGTGTAGCCCTCGATGCCCTGGAGGAGTGGCTTTATTCGTCCAGGGGCTTTTCATGTGTTTGAGCGAGGGGTTTTATCGCATTTGCTGAGCCCATGAGTGCGAGTTCGGGTCGCTGGCTCTCGGCTTGGTTGTACGAAGAGCCCCTGAGCCTCTGCGTGGAGCAAGAGGGCGATAAGGAGTTTCCCTGTCTTTTTTGTGCGGCCCTCACGCATCCTTTTCATTCGGAAGGAGGGGTGGAGTATGCCAGGCTACCCTCGGTGGGCGTGAGCAGTGACATCTCCGATGAGCTGTTATCGGGTAAGTCCGAGTGGAGGCCCGTGCCCCATTCGATAGGGGTCGGCTGGTGGTCCAGAGACGCACTCCAAAAGTACCAGAGGGCTTCTCTAGTGGGTCCCAGGGCCGTTCGATTGGCCCTGAGGGCTCGATGCCTCCCTTCGGTGGGATCCCATTCAGAGACCTCCCAGCTGGTCTCGGACACGACTTAGGGCATCCCAAGCGATCGCTTGCTCAGGCCTTGGCCATGTACGGGCTCACCCATAGTCATCCCTGACTCTGTTGTCCTAGGGCGGCTATCGAGACCCTCAGGGGCCCAGCCTTCGAACCCCTAGACCGTAATGGGCTCGATGCCCTTTATCGCATTTTGTCGAGCCCCCGAGTGCGAGTTTAGGTTGCTGGTCTTCGACCTAGTTGCAGGAAGAGCCCCCGAGCCTCTGCTCGGAGCAAGAGGGCGATCGGGTGTTTCCCTGTCTTTTTTGTGCGACCCTCGCGCATCCTTTTTGTTCGGAAGAAGGGGTTGTGTGCCGATCCCTCGAGTGCGAGTTTGGGTCACTAGGTCTCGGCTTGGTTGCAAGAAGAGCCCCCGAGCCTCCACACGGAGCGAGAGGGTGATCAGGAGTTTCCCTGTCTTTTTTTGCGACCCTCGCGCATCCTTTTTGTTCGGAAGGAGGGGTTGTTTGCCGTGCCCTCGAGTGCGAGTTTGGGTAGCTGGGTCTTGGCTTGGTTGCAAGAAGAGCCCTTGAGCCTCCGCATGGAGCAAGAGGCTGATCAGAAGTTTCTCTGTCTTTTTTGTGCGACCCTCGCGCATCCTTTTCATTCGGGAGGGGTTGTTTGCCAAGCCCTCGAGTGCGAGTTTGGGTCGCTAGGTCTCGGCTTGGTTGCAGGAAGAGCCCTCGAGCCTCTACACTGAGCAAGAGGACGATCAAGAGTTTCCCTGTCTTTTTTGTGCGAGCCTCGCGCATCCTTTTTGTTCGGAATGAGGGGTTGTTTGCCGAGCCCTCGAGTACGAGTTTGGGTCGCTAGTCTCGGCTTGGTTGCAGGAAGAGCCCCCGAGCCTCTGCACGGAGCGAGAGGGCGATCAGGAGTTTCCCTGTCTTTTTTGTGCGACCCTCGCGCATCCTTTTCGTTCGGAAGGAGGGGTGGAGTATGGCAGGCTACCCTCGGTGGGCGCAAGTAGTGACACCTCCGGTGAGCTGTTATCGGGTAAGTCCGATTGGAGGCCCGTGCCCCATTCGATGGGGGTCGGCTGGTGGTTCAGAGACGCACTCTAAAAGTACCAGAGGGCTTCTCTAGTGGGTCCTAGGGCCGTTCGATTGGCCCAGGGGCTCGGTGCCTCCCTGCGGTGGAATCCCATTCAGAGACCTCCCCGCTGGTCTCGGACATGACTTAAGGCATCCCGAGCGATCGCTTGCTCGGGCCTCGGCCATGTACGGGCTCGCCCATAGTCATCCATGACTCTGTTGTCCTGGGGTGGCTGTCGACACCCTCGGGGGCCCAGCCTTTGAACCCCTGGACCGTAACGGGCTCGGTGCCCAGTTCCTTCGTCTAAAAGGAATCGGGTGGGGGATATTCCCCTCCCATCGGTTGACAATGACAGGTGCGCATTTTGAGGCGGTTTCTCGGGGAAACGGAACGGCACCTGCTGTTGCTACGATCGGATGCGACACGATGTCAACGGATGGGATGTTACTGTGCATGCACGATTAATAAGGAAAAGGTGGGCGCGTGGGCGGTTTAATCGGATCTGGATTAACTGCGCCAGATCTGAGGGAAACTTCCCTGATTTCGTCGCCCGTCTGTTTTGCCCCCTTCCCGCATAAATACGTATCGAGCCTCGCCCCTCTCCTCCTTACCTTGTCTACATTCGCCTTTGCTACCCTCAAGCCGTTGCTAGGAACAAAGAGCGTCGGAGAGAAGGGAGAATGGAGAGAGAGAGAGCGAGCCTTACTGCCGTAGCCGCATTCTCCACCGCACCCATGGCCAGCGACGCTGTTGTCCTCTAGGAGGATCCTTGGGGTCCATCCGATGTGTCCGCGGAGATGCTGCATTCGCTCATCAATGACGGCCTCCCCCGCCCGGTTACCGACCCCACCAGGCCGGAGTGGATTGCTCTAGGGGGTGAGCCAAAGCCGAGGCCACGCAATGGCTATGTCGTGAGCTTCGTGGCCTTCCACGAGCATGGTCTCGGCCTACCAGCGGACCGGTTCATGCGGGCGCTCCCGCACTACTACGGCGTGGAGCTCCACAACTTCAATCCCAACTCCATAGCGCAGGCGACCATCTTTGTCGCCGTCTACGAGGGGTACCTAGGCATCGCTCCTCACTAGGAGCTGTGGCTCCACCTCTTTCAGGCGGGGCTCACCACCGAGCCGACAGGCACAACGGGCACACGAAAGGCGATGAGGGCCGACGGCTGCACTCTCCAAGTGCACCAAGACCGGCAGCCCCTCTACATCCCGGCCTAGCTCATGTCGTCCAACCATCGTTGGTACAACAGCTGGTTCTACCTTCGCAATGACGACGGCGGACTTCCCCCCTATATTGGGCGGGTCGTGGAGAGCCAGCCAGAGAAGTGGAGGTACGACGTTCTGGTGGCTGATCAACCCAAGCTGCGACCGCTCCTAGAGGGGCTGGAGAGGCTACGCAGCCGTGGCCTTACGGCTACTGTGGTCGTGGCGGCCTTCCACCACCGGAGGGTGCTGCCGCTGATGGCTCGGCGACAGCGCTAGTTCGAGATGACACTAGACGAGCCAATCGATGGCGTCCGAATGTCCACCGTCGCCCTCTCCAACGAGGAGATTCTACGTCGGGTGAGAGAGATGGTGGAGGGGCGGCTGAGGAGCAGTGGTCTGACCCCGTTCACGATGAGCCCATCGCGGGGGTACCTCTCTCTAGTATGTCACGCGCCGCTACGGCCCCCGAGGCCTCCTTGCTCCTCGCATTTTCCTATTCCCTTATTTGTGTTCGTCGTTCCTACAGGGGATGAGGGACGTGCGAGCCTCCCCGCTGCCGGTTCTCGAGGACGTAGAGCGGCAGGCGTTGAACCGGGCGCATGCTGAGGCGCAAAAGAAGCGAAAGGACGCTAAGGAGGCAAAGCGCAAGAGGAAGAACCTTGAGCGCAAAGAGCTAGAAAAACATTGCCGGCATCAGAGGCACGAGGGTCTCCCGGTGGAGCCGTCTTCGTCACCGTCATTGTCGAATTCCTCGAGTGATGATGACGAGAATGAGGCAGGGCAGGGTATCCTAGACCATCTCCCTGACATCAGGGGGACGACGTTCGGGGCATCGGTAAGAAGCCCAGTGTTTCCAGGAGGAGAGGACGCCTCAGGGCCAGCGATCGCCTGCCCCGGGGCCAAGGCCAACACGCCCGAGGCACGGGCGTTAGGGAAGCACGCCGTTAGCCCAGTGGGCTCAACGGTGGAGGTGGACCAGGCGGTGGCGGTGGTGACGCAACCACCTCCGTAGAGGGTCGAGGGGGCATCGGAGTCCGACGAGGGCCGGCCAGCACCGGCGGACGCAGAGGTGGTGCCTCCGCCGCCGCCGTTGCGGAGGACGAGGGACATAGTGCAAAAGCGGTCAGTGGAGTTGCAGCATCTCCCGGTCGTCCCTTGGTCGTATGCTGACCTTGTCGGTGCTTTGCCTTCAGCTAGAAGCATCAGGTGGAAGTGCCCGCCCTGACGCCACGTAAGGCACTTAAGGTGAGCACCTGCTCCACCGCCCAATGGGTGGTAGAGGCGCAAGCCGCCATAAAACAGGGCACGGCGTCGGCGAGGGCTGACCCGAAGGAGCCGGTCGCCCAGGGAGAGGCTACCGAGGCGGCCATGGAGCGATCGAAGGAGGAGGAGCTGACCCACGAGGCCGAGGCCCGCGAGTCAAATGGGGCCAAGGCGCCCTCAGTCACTAAGGCCACCGAGGGCGCGGCCGAGGCCCCCCGGACCTCCAAGGCCGAGGCGACGGAGGCCGGGGCGTCCAGGACCACCGAGGCTAAGGTGGCGGAGGCCGGAGCCCCTGGGACCACCGAGGCCGAGGTGGCGGAGGCCAGCGTGGGCGCGGCGAAGCCGGTGGCCCAGGAAGCAGAGACGGAGGCGGGGCAAGCTTCAATACCGCCCCCAGTCCAAGGCCCGCTGTCGTCACAGGAGAGTGCCCGAGAAGTGGAGGTCCATTCGATCTCCTCCGACGATACTTCCCGAGGGAAGGAGGTGGCGGATGCTGAGGTGGCTAGCACCGTGGAGCAGCCAGCTCTGACCTCTAGCGAGGAAAGCTCGGCCCTCATGTGGGTACAACCCGAGCCCCGCGGGTGGGATCACCCGCGTGTCTTGTGGCGGAGCTAGGACGACCCTGAGGGGGAGCCTCTGTTCGCCCTCGAGGACGCGACTGAGGGGGGTCGCTCGGGCTCCTTCGAGCAATTCTGCCAGCTGGCGGAGCGGTCGCTGCGGACAGCGCTGTCCGTCATGGCTGACGATCTGCCCAGCGTTGCCCAGGTACACGTCTTCTTTTCTCGTGCGGTATCATCTTTTTTCGAGTTTTCTCGCAGTGCATGACCCCTGTTCTGCCTATCTAGGAGCTTGAGGCCCGGTCCCTCAGGAAGTTGATGTTCCTCCGGTGGGAGAGGGACGTCTAGGACCGGCTCCAGCAGCAGGACTTGCTCACCCATGCCCACGAGCTTCTATCGACGCGGAGCGCGGAGGTGAAGGACCTCCGCCTTCGCTGTGCTGATATGAAGGCCAAGGCGGCCACAGCTCGGGAGCAGGCCACCCCTTTGGCGGCACGGATCAAGGAGTTGGAGGAGCTGACCCGGGTGGCCGTTGAGCAGGACACCTTTAGGTCCCAGGCTGAAGAAGCGACGGCCTCTGCCAAGGCTATCGCTGGGCAGCTGGGGGCAAAGCAGGGTGCGCACCTGCTGACAAAAGGCACCCTAGCGGAGGCCCTCAAGGTGGCCGAGGCCTCCCGGGCCGAGGCTTTAGTCTGGAACGGAAAGGCCGAGGGTGAGTCCTGTTCCCCTTATTTTATTCGTTTTTCTTACGTTCGACCCCAAACTCCCCGATGTGATGCAGAGATGGAGGAGGCTTCCAGGGCGGCCGAGGCCTCTCGGGTCGAGGTCCAGCGTTGGAAAGAGAAAGCCGAGGGTGAGTCTCGTAGGCCTTTGCCCCTGTTTGGCTTATTTTCTTTTGCACTTAACCCCATCCTACTTGTCTTGGCGCAGGGTTGGAGGAGGTCTCCCGACAGCTGAGGCCTCTTGGGTCGAGGTCCAGCGCTGGAAACAGAAAGCCAAGGGTGAGTCTCGTAGGTCTTCGCCTCTGTTTGGCTTATTTTCTTTTGCGCCTAACCCCATCTTGCTTGTCTTGGCGCAGGGTTAGAGAAGGAGGTCTCCTGGCCAGCTGAGGCTCTGTTGAAGTGCAGGCGGTGCTCGAGGTCGAGATTGGGGAGCACAACGCACTGCAGAGCACCGCCCGTACTGCCTACAAGGCCCTGAAGGTTGAGGGGGTCGAGTCGGGCAGCTCCCTTGGGAGCCGCTTGATCGCGTTGAGTGGCCAAGTGCGTGAGCGACTCCGGGGGCGCTGCACACGGGCATCAAGCGTGCCCTGGCCGTCGTCTCCTTGCACTACGTCGACGTCGACCTCGAGGCCGTCAGTGACGGCTACGTCTTGGCTGAGGATGAGGAGGAGGCCGACGAGGAGGTCACGAAGCTGATGGAGGCGGCTAAGGGCCCTGGCACGGCGCTAGCCAAGCTGTTCGAAGAGGAGGTGGTTCCTCCCACACCGTCCGCCGACGCTGGAGACCTTGAGCCTTGACCTGGGCCAAAGGGGCCATGTAAACAGATTAGGATTATTATCGTACCGTGACGCTTGTGGCCGTCGAGGCCTATTTTAAAGTACTTATGCGTCTACACTTTTTAATCATTTTTTATTGTATTTCCGAGCCTCTGCCCTCTGTCTCGTTTTTGAACATATCATTTGCAAAAAACTTCCTCGAAACCTAAGCTGCCCCTCAAGGAAAAGGTGGTGAGGGAGTGCCGTAGCCCGAAGGCGTAGGCCGTCTCGTGGCTCGGCTGGCCTTTTGGCCCTGAGATAGACTTTTGGCCCTGAGGTTTTTTACAATCGATTTGTTAGAACACATTAGAGAGTTTGGCGTAGAAATTTATTCGAAAAACGATTAAAAAATGGTGCCTGGGACGGGTTCCCCCCTTCTAGCCCCCGAGGGAGGCTCGGTTCTATAGAGGCAGAGCTGAGTCTTGTTCGAGCCCCGCGGTGGGCACCTTTGCAGAGGCAAAGTCGAGTCTCCCTTGTAGCGTTATCGTAATGCTGATCACCCATCGATAGGTTCAGGAGGGTTTCTCAAAAAATTAAAATAACTAAAGAACGCTTCTTTATTGTATATCGAGAAACAATGTATACAATGCTTGGAAATTTAAGGGTAGAAGCAACGTAGTTGTTCTATGTTCCAAGCGTTGGTGAGGATTTCGCCGTTCTCGTTGGCTAGGTTGTACGTCCCAGACTTTAGCACTTGGGCAACGATGTACGGCCCTTCCCATGGCGGGGTCACCTTGTGGCGGCCCTTGTTGCTCTGCCTCAGTCTCAGCACCAGGTCACCCACCTTCAGGTTTTGGCTTCGAATGCGCCGGGCTTGATAATGTCGTAGGGTTTGCTGGTACTTGGCCGAGTGTAGCAGCGCGACGTCTCGGGCTTCCTCTAGTTGGTCGAGGGCGTCCTCACGGGCAGTGCAGTTGCTTTGCTCGTTGTAGGCCTGTAGCCTCGGGGAACCGTACCCCAAGTCAGTGGAGAGGATGGCCTCAGCCCCATAGACCAGGAAGAACGGTGTGAACCCCATGGCTCGGCTCGGAGTGTTCCTCAGGCTCTAGATGACCGACAGGAGTTCGGCGAGCCATTTCTTGCCAAATTTCTTCAACCGGTTGTATATTCTCAGCTTGAGGCCCTGTAGGATCATGTCGTTGGCACGTTCTACTTGGTCATTTGTCTTAGGGTGTCCTACAGCCGACCAGGCCACACGGATGTGGTGGTCATCGCAGAACGTCAGGAACTTGTGGCCGGTGAATTGTGTCCCGTTGTCAGTGATGATGGTGTTTGGAACCCCAAACCTGTGGATGATATCCGTGAAGAACAGCACCGCTTGCTCGGATTTGATTCGATTGATCGGATGAGTCTCGATCCACTTGGAGAACTTATCGATCGCTACCAGTAGATGGGTGTAGCCCCCGAGGGCCTTCTGCAGAGGCCCAACCATGTCGAGCCCCCACACAGCGAATGGCCATGTCATGGGGATGGTTTGGATGGCTTGGGCTGGGAGATGCGTCTGCCGCGCGTAGTACTGGCATCCCTCGTAGGAGCGTACGAGCTTGGTGGCGTCAGCAACCGCCGTTGGCCAGTAGAACCCTTAGTGGAAGGCATTTCCGATGAGCGTCCGAGGCACTGCGTGGTGCCCATAGGCTCTCGCGTGCAAGTCCCAAAGTAGGGCTTGGCCTGCCTCGGTGGTGATGCATCATTGGAGGATGCCAGATGGGCTTCGCCTGTACAACTCGCCGTTGCCGAGGACGTAAGTTTTGGCTCATCGCGCAAGCCATCGGGCTTTGGTCCTATCTGCAGGGAGCTCTCCTCGAATGAGGCAATCAAGGAATGGGACTCGCCAGTCCGTGCCCTGGTTGGCCTCAGGAGGCTCTGCGTTGACTTCCATGACCTCGGACTCGGCCAAAGGGGTCTTAGTGACAGAGGGGGCCTCGGGCCCTATGGTGGGCTCGACCGGTGGGCCCTCTTCCGTTGCCGAGATGTAGTCGATGGAAGGCTTATGGAGGTCTCTGGCAAAGACGTTCAGGGGAACCGGGGCCCGTGCCGATGCCATCTTTGCCAGTTTGTCCGTGGCTTTGTTAAATTTCCGCGTGATGTGGTTGAGTTCGAGACCGTCGAACTTATCTTCAAGGTGACGTACCAGCTTGCAGTACACCTCCATTTTGGGGTCATGGCAGTTCGACTCCTTCATCACTTGATCGACGACGAGCTGCGAATCGCCTCGTACGTTGAGATGTCGTACTCCAAGCTCGATGGTGATCTGCAAGCCGTTGACAAGGGCTTCGTACTCAGCTGCGTTGTTGGAGGCAACGAAGCGGAGCCGAATCATGTAGCGCATGTGCACTCCGAGGGGTGAGATGAAGAGCAGACCTATGCCTACCTCGGTCTTCATCAGGGACCCGTCGAAGTACATGGTCCAGCATTCCGCCTAGACTTGAGCAGGCGGTAGTTGGGTGTCGGTCCACTCCGCCACAAAATCGGCCAAGACCTGGGATTTAATTGCTTTCCGAGGCACAAAAGACAGGGCTTCCCCCATGAGTTCGACGGCCCACTTGGCTATCCTACCCGAGGCCTCCCGGTTCTAGATTATCTCTCCCAGAGGGAAAGACGACACCACGGTCACCGGGTGGGACTCGAAATAGTGACACAGCTTGCGTTGAGCCAAGACTGTGGCGTAGATCAGCTTCTGGATGTGGGGGTAGCGTGTCTTAGTCTTGGAGAGCACCTCGCTAATAAAGTAAACAGGTTGTTGGACGGGTAGAGCATGCCCCTCTTCTAGCCTCTCGACCACCACGGCCGCGCTGACCATCTAGGTCATTGCGGCGATGTAGAGTAAGAGGGCCTCGCCTTTGGCCGGCGGTACCAGGATGGGAGGATTGGTGAGCAATGCCTTGAGCTTGGCGAGGGCTTCTTCGGCCTCGGGGGTCCTAGAAAAGCATTCGGATTTTCTCAAGAGGCGGTACAGAGGTAAGCCTTTTTCACCAAGGCATGAGATGAAGCGGCTCAAGGCCGCAAGGCATCCCATAACCCTCTGCACCCCTTGAGGTCTCAGATTGGCCCCATGTTGGTCACGGCCGAGACCTTCTCCAGGTTGGCCTCGATGCCGCGTTCCGAGACTATGAATCCTAAGAGCATGCCTCGGGGGACCCCGAAGACACACTTCTCAGGGTTAAGCTTGATGCCCTTCTCTTTGAGGCACTTGAAGGCTATTTCCAAGTCGCCGACGAGATCATTGGCCTTCCTGGACTTGACCACGATGTCGTCCACATAGGCCTCGACGGCTCGCCCGATGTGCTCGCCAAAGACATGGGTCATGCACCACTAGTATGTGGCCCCTGCATTTCTGAGGCCGAACGGCATAGTCAGATAACAGTACATGATGAATGGTGTGATGAAAGAAGTCGTGAGCTGGTCGGATTCTTTCATCTAGATTTGATACGCATCAAGGGTAGGGTTTCACATCCCGCAGTGGAGTCAATGATTTGGTCGATTCGAGGTAATGGGAAAGGAACTTTTGGACATGCTTTATTCAAACCGGTGTAGTCTACACACATTCTCCACTTCCCATTTTTCTTCTTAACTAATACAGGATTAGCTAACCACTCCGGATGGGACACTTCCTTGATGAATCCAACCGCCAAAAGCTTCTGCACCTCCTCGCCGATGGCCCTACGCTTTTCTTCGTCGAATCGGCGCAGGCACTGCTTCACCGGTCTGGAGCCGACCCGGATGTCCAAGGCGTGCTCGGCGACCTCCCTCAGTATGTCCGGCATGTCCGAGGGACTCCACGCGAATATATTGGCATTCACGCGAAGAAAGTCGACGAGCACAACTTCCTATTTGATGTCGAGGGTGGCGCTGATCCTCGGCGCCCGGTTGTCGGGGTAGGTGGGGTCGATCGGGACGAGCTTGACGACCTCCATGGGCTCGAAAGTCCCAGCACGACGCTTGGAATCAGGCGCCTCGCTACCAAGTTGGTCGAGGTTGACGATGAGGGTCTCGGCCTCCACGAGAGCCTCGGCGTACTCGATGCATTCGACGTCGCAGTCGTATGCATGCTCGTACGTGGACTCGACAGTGATGACGCCGTTGGGGCCCGGCATCTTGAGTTTTAGGTAGGTGTAATTGGGGACCACCATGAACTTGGCGTAGCACGGCCGCCCCAGGATGGCATGGTAGGTTCCATTGAACCCAACCACCTCGAATGTGAGGACCTCCTTGCGGTAGTTGGAGGGAGTGCCAAAGCAAACAGGCAAGTCGATGCGCCCGAGGGGTCGCGTGCGTTTCCCCGGCACGATGCCGTGGAAAGGCGCGGCATCACCCTGGAGCTGCGACTTGTCGAGCTCCAGGAGCTCTAGGGTGTTGGTGTAGAGGATGTTGAGGCCGCTGCCTCCGTCCATCAACACCTTGGTGAGCCGGGTGTTGCCGATGATCGGGTCAACAACGAGTGGGTACTGCCCTGGGTTCAGGACATAATCGGGGTGGTCATCCGATCAAAAGTGATCGCCTCCTGAGACCAGTTGGGGTACCGGGGAGCGGCCACCTTCACCGAGAAGACCTCCCGATGCTCCCTCTTTCATTGGCGTGCCGTGAGGCACGCTAAAGGCCCGTCAAAGATCATGAAGGCGTTGTGCACCTCGAGAAACCCATCGTCCTTCTCGTTGTCCCTATCGTCGGCGCCCCTCATCTTGGCATCGTCGCTGGGGAGTCCGAGCTTGGCGTAGTAACGCCGAAGCATGGTGCACTCTTCGAGGGTTTGCTTTACCGGGCCCTAATGGTAAGGGCAGGGCTTTTTAAGCATATCGTCGAAGAGCCTGGGGCCTCTAGGGCCTCGGGGATTCTTGCAATCTGCGGCCGCAACTAGACCGGCCTCGAGGACCTCCTGCTTCCCTTGGCGACCCTTTTTCTTTTTCTTGGGGAGGTGAGGAGCCGAGGCCCCGGGGGCCTCGTCCCTCCGCTTCCCCTTGGCGTCATTGTTGGGGAAGATGGCCCCGACGGCCTCTTCGCCCGAGGCAAAGTTGGTGGCGATGTTGAGGAGCGCGGCCGCCGAGGTTGGCATGTTCTGGCCTAACTATCGGACCAAGTCTCAGCAGGTGGTGCCAGAGAGGAAAGCCTGGACAATTTCCGAGTCATCGACGCTGGGCAACTCAATGCACTGCTTGAAAAAGCAGCGGATGAAGTCTCGGAGAGACTCGTCTGGCCCCTGGCGACAACTCTTAAGGTCCTAGGAGTTCTCGGGGCGCACGTATGTGCCCTAGAAATTCCCGACGAAGACCTTTACCAAGTCGTGCCAGTTGTGGATCTGCGAGGGAGGGAGGTGTTAGAGCTAGGCTCGTGCCGAGTCTGACAGGAACAACGGGTGGTTGCAGATGATGAGTAGGTCATCGTCCACACCGCCTAGCTAACAGGCCAGGCGGTAATCGGCCAGCCAAAGCTCAGGGTTGGTCTCACCGTTGTACATTGTGAGGTTGGCCGGTTGCCGAAACCAGGTCAGGAAGTGAGCGCTGCGGATGGCCCTGCTAAAGACTCGAGGGCCAGGTGGCCCAGGAGAAAGACTACGGTCCTCCCCACTGTCGTAGCGACCGCCTCGGTGTGGGTGGTAGCCTCGAGCGGGCCCCTCGTTGTCATGGCACCATCGCCTGCTGACCGCATTGTGGTCGCCTTGTGCCTCGCGTCGGTCGCCAAGGCGATCATGCACCGAGGGGGCCCTGTTGGCCGTCGGTGCCCAAGCGGGCTTGGGACGAACCGAGGCCTCCCTATCCTGTCGAGGTGATGCCGTGGGAAGTTTCGAGGCACCTCCGCGCCGTCGAGAGGCAAAACTTTCGGCCTGCTGCACCGCGATAGTCTCAAGGAGGTCTCGGAGCTCGCCATGGGCCCGTCGCCCCTCCATGGTAGAGGGCTCGGGCATCGTCCGGAGTAGCATCGTCGCTGCCGCGACGTTCTGGCTAGCGCGATTGAAGATAGGGGGTTGCTCGCCCCCTTCATCGTTGTTGATGCGACAGTTGACGTCGCGAGCCCTCCGCCGGGCTGCTCCGCCATCACCGCGACCCCGCTGTTCTCGCTCCAGAGTGTCTCAGAGCTGCTATAGAAGGAATTGATCTTGTTCGACCTTGGCCTAAAGCTCACAGAGCTGCTCCAAGTAAAGGCGTCGAAGCTCCTCGTGGGCGGGGTTCTCGTTCCGCGCCGCCAGGGGCTCAACGCGTGGTGTGGCGTCGCCTGCCCCTTCGCGGTGCGAGGTGCGGTTGCCTGCCCCTTCGTCCTCATCGCTTGCTCTCGGCATCCCAAGCCTGATGTGGAAGCACTCGCGAGTAGGGTCGTAAGTGCCTGAGTCATCGGAGTCAGAGTAGCCGAAGCAGTAGTCGCTCGCGGCCAGGAAGCGACGCATGGCTTTAGGGTCACGAAGCCCAGTGAAGTCCGCTCCGGCCCACGCCTCGTCATCCTCCGAGGAGTCGGCGCGGGTGTGGGTCGGGGTAGTGGCATTGAGGTCAAGGGCGAAGCGTTGGTGGCGTCTTGAGGGCTCCGCGTGAGCGGAAGCATAGGCAGAAGCATAGGCGGCGACATTAGTCAACCTGAAGGGGTACGAGGACGGCGCCATCGCCGGGCTTTGCTCCGCCGGAGTCGACTCCTCAGGAGGTGGTGGGGCAGAGCTTGATGATGAGACGTCGCTACGCGCCACCAGCTTCTTTCCCTTGCCCAGGCTTAAGCTGGACAGGTCCCCAACCAGGGACTCTGTACCAACAGCCGAGCAAGGGGTACCGGCGAAGCGCGGTGCGTCGCCCTGAGCTTGCGCGGTGTCGGGGTGGTCCCGCTCGCGTTGTGCCTGGCGAGCGTGATGAGAGCGGCGGCCCAGGTGCCGCCTGCGCCTAGGCTGCTGGTGCGTGGTGTCGTCTTCGGTCGGTAGGGTTCTAGGTGTGAGGAGTACCATATCGTACTCACATCCTAGAGACATGAACTCTAGGCTTCCGAACCAGATCACCGTGCCGAGACACAGTGGTCGTACGGGGTCTGCCATCCAGAACTTGTTGGGATGACAAAGCTGACATGTAGTAGAACCCCTACCTGGCGCGCCAACTGTCGATGTTTTGGACCGGCAGGCCCTCAACCAACTAGTGAAAATGTACTACGTGCCCCTAATCCTGGATGGTGATGCAAAGAGACAAGGTTTATATTGGTTCAGGCAATAGGTGTCCTACGTCCAGTCTGAGAGATCGATCTTGTATTCCTTGCACCGAGGTGCTTGTAGTAGGGGTTTACAAGCAGGGCGAGAGAGGGAGCTAGTCCTAGGTCTCTGCGTGGAGTGGTGTGGGTTGCTTGAGATGTTGATCTCAGACAGCGAGGAAGCGTGCGTATTACAGAGTGTTGCGCGTTGCTTGCGCGTGTGTGTGTTTGAATCTCCGTTTGTTTGTGCGTGCGTCTATGCATGAGTTCGAGAACTCATGAGCTCATCTCCGCCTCTCTGTGTCTCGTGTGTCTCTCTAGAAACGGCCCCGGTCTCTCCCTTTTATAGTTGAAGGGGGGACAGGGGTGATACATGTGTTCGCTACGCGACGTCTTGTGAGCGGAGGTGGCGTGTTCGGGCCTATAGCCTGTCACTGTGGCGGCATGGTCGACGGAGCGGTCTTGTCCTTGATGTACTAGAGTGACGCGCCGGTCACGCCCGATCCTGTGCGACGTGGGAGCTCCAGTGATAGCTTGACGCAGGGCATGACTGACGACGTGTCAATCGCTGTATGTCGACAGCGTAAAGAGCCGAGGCTCAGTTGGTGCAGAGGCCGAACCATCGTGGGAGGCTCGGCGGGCGCGACTCCCGAGGCTACCGAGACCCTGAAGCGAATTACAGAGGCTCGGAGGGAGCAGTTAGTCCTGTGCACTGATTCCAAGACTACAGGGACCCGGACTTGACTCCCCACGCCGCGCTGTCCTCGGAGCAGAGGTTAGGTAGCACAGTGCAGTACGGGTGTCAGTCGTGGGCACAGTGCCGAGCACAGCAGCCGGTAACCCCTGCCCCGTCCTGTCCCGGACGACATGGTGTTGATGCGACTCCCATCTCGTCGGTCACTCCGCTATGTCGAGTCATCGTTCGGCTAACGTCGCAGGAGTGGTTGGTCGCGTTAGTTGGACGTGACGTTCTGTCAGGGAAATCGATCGAGGCGGAGGCGACGGGGTTGTCGCTGAGCCAGCCTCGAGCGAGGTAGAGAATCGGCACCTTGTCCGAGGCCTTACGTGCGGGGCCTCGAGCGAGACGAAGAATCGGTTCCCCGTCTGAGGCCTTACGTGTGGGACCTCGAGCGAGACAGAGAATCGGTTCCCCGTCCAAGGCCTTACGTGCGGGGCCTCGAGCGAGACGGAGAATCGATTCCCCATCTGAGGCCTTACGGTTTCATTTTGGGCCGAGCGGTCCAGCTAAGCCTCGGATAAGGTGGGGGTTACCGGTGGTTGTCCCTTGGCTTTGATTTTTGTAGGGTCTAAGCGATTTTTTCGGTTTTTGCTTAGGGCACCCCTTTTTATGGTACCCGACAATATTATAGATGCATAAATGTGCATTACATAGTATCTTTATGATCCATAAAATGGTAAATAGAGTCACATATATGTTCTTGAATTTCTTCAAGAAATGTAGTGGCTCATATTGATGCTATGACCAATAGAATTGATAATAATTCTTAAGTTATCTCTATAGTTGAATAACTAAGGCAAATGTGCCAAGTCTTGTTGACATCAAGAGAGAATTATTTGTACGCAACATTGGATATAGGTTATGTATATGTAGTCAAATCCAACTGAGAATGTTTTGTTTAAGTATTGCCATATCCGTTGTTAAGAGAAAATTACTCCTCTTAGTTGTCATCTTGGAGTTTCCATATGAAAACCATATTGACGGATATCTCTATAATTTTAATTGGGTATATTTTAAAAACAAAATACAAGAATGGATTCATAATTATTATTTGAGTACCAATAGGGAGTATGATATTAGGATGACCAAAGCCCACTATCATAACATCGCGTCAAGCGATTAACAAAATATTTCCTTGTCTCTATGTAAGAGTTTAGGAATATTTTGCTTCCCTACGTATAGAGTTTATGATGCAACTATCCACTAAGCAAAATTCCTCTTTGCATTTGGATTGACTCCCGTATAAGTCTATATATAGCATGAAGAATATAATGACATTCTTTGTAGATATATAGATTACATACAAGTTAATTAATGGAATATCAAATGTGATGGCACATTACTATGATATTTATTGAAATTGATGACAATATTTTATATTACAACATCAAAATGCGACGTAGATACTAGGTATCTTTGTAAATGGAAGACAAATTTGGTCTCCAAAATGGATAAGCGAAGTAAATTCGATGGTAGTGCTCTCCATGCTCATAAGACCCACTTATTAATTAAGTGTTTGGTTGCTACTTGGTTTTTTCATAAAACTTGTTGTGAACAACTAGCCTTTCTGGTGGTGTCAGATTGAAGATAGAAGAGTGCTTCATATCTTTATTATTGAGCCGAATATTTATGTCCAATGGATTTGTAATACCGATCAATTAAATGTTTGACATTCCAAGTTGTGTGGCTGTAACATACACAATTAGGACAAAATATAATTCTGTCATATTTAGGAAATGCCTTGACTCTAAAGAATGCACGAGGCTACTATTTCTTTTTTGCGTTAAATCTTACCATTAAAGTTCTATGGATGGCATTATTACATGGCATCGAACTTGTTATGATTCTGAAAATTCAATGTACTTTAGATGATAGAGCATCACTATAATGCTAATGATGATTCCTAGATAAGAGATTATCATACACTTAGACCTGAAGTAATGTAGGAATTAATCTAGAATACATATGATAAGTCGTGGGAATCCCAAAACGCAATATAGAGGATATTGAGAACAACATATTTCTATTCTCAAGTGGACTTAAGATCCTAGAGATAAAGTTGTGGCCAAGCTTAGTCGGCATTGGGCAGAATAACTGCCTTGTGTTGTTCATATCGCCCATTAAGAACTAGCCATATAATGCTTCGATTTGCACCCATTGAGATACACATACGTGTGATCTGAATATATATGGTGCTTTATTTTAATAAAACTCCATATTTAAATTAATCATAATGGTGATGCTCTCTTATGAGGAGCATCAAATATTGATATGAATCCATAGAACATCAGGTTTAACATTACGTCCATTGACCATGCTTGATAATAGTGACCATCAAAAGCAAGAGATCAAACTCTTTGCTGGCTATTATTCTAACAAGGTTTAAACCATAGTTTTTCTGAATTTACGCTTAAGGCAAATTTAAAATTGCTATGATGATGTTGTATTAATTAATGCAAAATAAATAGGAGACAAGATCTATCTCACTAATAGTGTAAACCTCATTTATGTTAACACATTAGAGGTAGTCATCATAAAGATGTAGACCTCTAATAATATGGACATAGTCTGTTGAACAGTAAACGCCAAGTGGTGTAAGCAATTTGTATAAACACATTTTAAGGTAATCATTAAAAGACTGATGTAGACCTTAGTTAATCCGCAAATGAATTGGATACGCACGTTGAGGATAGTCACTAAGAACTTAGTGTAGATCCTACAGCAGCAACTATGTTGCTACCTTGTGTATGGCCCACATACAATATGAAATATTTGTGTTATATACAAGTAATGAGGTAACACACTTAATGTATTTTGCATTAAAAATGTAAGCACTATAAGCTTTAAATAATAAAGCTTAAAAGGGCTTATCATGAAATGAAAAATGCAAATAACAAAGCAATTACAATAATAAGGTCATGATAGTAATACTACATGTTTATTGGGTTTGTCATTTTGAACAAACACTTTGAACATGCAATGTTAATAGAACATATTTATTGGGTTTGCTAATTTAGACAAACGCTTTGAACATGCAATGTTAATAGCACATGCTTATTGGGTTTGCTAATTTGGACAAACGCTTTGAACAGTACTAAAAAAATCCAGAAAACATAGAATCTGGAAAGCAAATTTATAGTGATAAATTCATCTGCAACAATACATGTCATGATGCAATTCTTGATAACACATGGGTCTCAAAAATACTTATTTACAAGAGGTAAATATTATGCATCATAATGCATTTTAAATCTAAGGTATAAAATGAGCATTTACATGAGTTAAATATAGTACACCGCAGTATGTTAAAACCTGAGGGCTTAAACATAAATCAGGAATACATCAATAATCTGTTAGGATTATCATGTAATTCATAGAAAATAAGACGGGGTTTGTGCATTTCTGCACAACCTTATCCAATGCACGGAGGAACAGACGGTTTTCCCGTCGGTCGCGTCTCTTGGCCTCCAGGCAGGCGCCTCTCGGCTGCTTCCATGGTGACCGACCACCACCGGGCTAGCCTCTAGCTGCCGGCACAAGACCACAGCGAGGCACGAGCGTGGGAACCGCCGGCCGCTACGAGCGAGGCGCAGGCGCAGGGCCGCCTCCGCGGGCGCAAGAGGGGCCACAAGCCGTCCAGGTCGTCGGGGCGCCACCATGGGAAACGACAGTCACAGGGCTCGCGTCCAGCCACCGCCACGGGGTCGCAACAGGGCACGAGCCGAAGAAACCGGCCGTGGTGCAAGGTCGTAGGCACAGGCCACAGGCCACCATCGCCATGGCCGTGTAGGCACCATGGGCTGTGACCAGCCTGGTGCGCGGATCCACCGCGGCTGGTTGTGTGCACAGGCTGCACGGCTGGCCGGCGCGCGCAATCGCCATCGGCGTAGCCTACGGACAAGTGCGGCAACTCCCACCGACCAGATGTGTCCGATGCTAGTGAGGGTAAAATCGGAGGGCAATATCTACCGATTTCTTAGAGGTAAGAACATCTCAAATTGGGGGAAAACATCGATACATACTGTTCTTGTATTGAGGCTTGCAATCCACGTTTCTTTTCCCTTCGTTCTTTGACATAGGCCTCTTCTCAAACCCTTCCCAGAGAAAGGAGTTCTTGATGTTCGTCTCTTCCAGGAACGCCGATGAAGAAGCGTCTCCATTGCCATCAACATTGAGTTCTTGATTCCAATGTGTTGATGGCCCTTGTGCCTGTCTCGTTGTTGGAGATGACAACAGCAGTCATGCAGCGGAGACGACGTGGGAGAATCTGCATCACTGGCATCATCATCCTCCTGCCTTCTAGATCATAGAGCATCATGCTGATAACATGTTAAAGCGTGAATGGAAATGAACAAATTTGGGAGAACTATCGCTTTCATTGATCTTGGAAATATATTTATACAAGTGGAGGGATATCACAAAGGGACACGACTGTTCCCAAAAGACATGTCCTTTGGACCTAAAATTAACTGTCTAATCCTATCCACTAATCCTGACCTTAATGGATGAGATCACTCGTGAAGAGACGTATGTTCGACGTCCGTTCGCGTATGTGTCATTTCACAGCATAGACAACTTACTTATCTTGCTTGTGTCAAATTTTCATGATAATAGGCTAAATGGTTTGCTAGTTATAGCTGATGAAAGTTGATCTCCAGAAATGTTTATTCTATGAAATTTCTAGATAGATCTAAGAAATTGCTTTGTTTGACCTTGATAACCGTTGAATCATCTTAGACTATAAGAAAATTGTAGGCAGTTTTATAAACTTTCCATAAAGTCAAAGATCATAGTATTTGATTGAATAGAACTCTAGATATGGCCAAAATAACTAACTGTTGTTTACAGCCCAGAAAATGACTAAGTCAAATTGTAATTGTTTATCTTATGTGGTGCTTGTGTAGCTGCTTAGGCTAATTAAGATTAGTTGTTAGCTACAGATTCTAAAACTCTTACTGATAATTAACAACTTTACCTTAGGTTACTAGAACTTAATGAGTGTATGTTTCTTGTACTATAGAAGAGATATCCACCTACTCATTAAAGATCAACTAGAAGGAAGTTATGCATCTACTTAGTCAACGAATGTTAAACTTATCATATATCTTACGGAAAATCATGCTCATGCGTATATACTTCATCATGTCATCTCATCTCATGCATTTATGATACTCATTTGTGCATATGCATGTAATAGGTTCCCCGAAAGAAGTGACGCTACTCGAGTTCAAACCCGAGCATCAGGACGAGCAGCAGGCAGCCCAGGATCAGGAGGTTCAGACAAGAGTCAACGTGAAAGATCTTCCTGAGTGTCCTAATCACCAACCTTCCTCGTATCTAAAAGGCAAGCCCCGTAACATTTTAAGCCTCTTATGTTTTCTAAATATCAACTTGAGTCCTTTTATGTTGATGCATTAAGTGATTAAAACCACTTGCTACATATACTTTCTTTGTCCAAACAAATATATCTTGAATCTTATGTAGGTCCAGGATTGAATATATGCTTAGTCATGCTTAGTTCAATAGAAGTCGAATGATTTCCTGTCACCTACAAATAGAAGTCGAATGATTTCCTATCACCTACAAAATATAGGTAGATATTTGATCACTGTTGGCTATAATTGCTATCGTAGAAATAACTACGTGTTGATGAATAAAAAAAAATAGGACAAAATTGTGATATAGAAGCAACAAGGCATGTAGATCTTGGTGTCTATTTATCTCTGTCTGTGTTGGTTAAGGACCGATTCGCTGTACGTTCTCATGTCATGTTGTACACATGCCTAACACTTAGTTGATCGGATAAACCGTTCCGACCGCAAAGCCGAGTACCCCAACTCAGACTGAGACCCGATAAGTGAAAGTGCGCACACTGAACGAAGTAAGAGTGTACGGGGAGCCAGTGGCGTGAATCCAAGGATAGACCAGGCCTCAATTTCCTGACAGACTGATAGTATCTCTGAGGGTACGACGCTGATCGGACTCGCGACTATACCTGAGTTGTACCAAAGATGACCCAACGCGACTCCGACGGGAAAAGTATGATAGTTTGATCGCTTCAATGATTGTTATTGTACTTGTGCTCTTATAAATTGGACGTTTCTATTACAACTGCAATTCTCACCTCCTCTTGATCCTTGGCGGCGGCAAGGATCATATCCATGTCGAGTTCTTCCACTGATATAAAAAGTAGCAAAAATTGTTGATTAAATAAACTAACAGCAAGAATTGTAACTGATGCATAATGTGTTTATTTGTTCTGATTAAGAAAATCTTACAATGTTTTGATTACCTATGTTGCACGATGCATTCGTACATGGCCTAAAGGTTACGAGGATTGAAGAAACCCCAGAAATACTGAACATCTGAATATGAAAGCAAAGGTCCATTGTCTCCCCAACACAGGATATTAGTAATGATAAAAAATAAAGAGGTATACAGTCTGTTCGTTTCATCGTAAACGATCGTGGATTATTTACTGCTGGTTGGTTTAGTGTGAGAGAAAAATACTATTCCAGCTTATAATCCACGATCATATACGAGCAAGCGAACAGACTAATGATTATCTTGTCCTGCATTGTACTAAGCATGTAACTATCTAGTGCTCCTATATGGCTAGACACACCAGCTGTGCAGTAACGAAGAAACCACCCATAGAAGTAGGTGGACCAGGAGAAGGACCAAAACACATAAGGATAAAACAAAGACAGAAGATAGATGTACAACAAGCTGAAACAGAGGCGCCCATTATGGCCACCGAGATTATGAATCTCGGTTGAATAAGGTTGGTGCTAGTAGAAGCAAATGTATACTTTCAGTCCAAATGTAGAAAATGGAGAAGCAGCAAAACGAGCAGATAGAGGTGAAGCTATCATAATTTCAAAACATAACAAAATGGAGAGGTAGCAAAAAGAACAGAAAAGGAAGCTATGACCATTTCAAAACATGACAAAATGAGGGTTCTAGGAATTTGGCTATTGCTTATGACACAAATTAACCAAGCAAATAAGTGGGTCCACAAGAGATGCAGGTGAGGCCCTCCATGCTCCAATCCTTTTCTTTTCACATTAACAGCAGATATGATCATACATCAAATTCACAAAATTGCGAGCTATATACTGGGGTGCGGCGAGAACAGAATCCAACTGAGATAATCAAAGAAAAAGGGAAAATACATGCAGAAATGTCAAGGAACAAACTGGATTTGCAAGAAGGTGGAGAGAGATGGATAGGAATAAATACATCATTGGCAATGGGGTGTGCTCAGTAATAGGACAACCAACAAATTATGTGAAGCAAATACATCATCGACAATGGACTTATGGTCAGTAACAAACACACAAATTGTAGCAACTAACGAAAACAAAACAACACATGGAAAACACAATTGCTAAGATATAATGGCATAGTCATCACAAAACTAATGCAAATAGAAAGAATTATGGAAGGATGAATTAATTAATCATCATTGCACAATTACATTGTCTCAATCTAAAAAAAGGTCATCATTGCACATCCCCAAAACCTCAGTAGATAACATGAAGAATGAAACAATTAAGCATCATTGTATAGTGAAGGATATCAGCTGTGCGCACGATCCGCACATTTAGAAAAGAGCGGCAGGAGCCGACGGACTTCTAGGGTAGGGGGGCCAAGATCCTCGCAGTGAGAAGAGGAAGCTGAGGGAAGGGGTGGGGAGAAGGGGAGAGAGCACACCTCCGCCATGCGCAACAGACAAGATGAAAATGGGATAAAATGAACTGAACATGAGAAGATAAAAGAAATGTAGTCAAAAGAAAATACAACAGTTGTGGATCAATGAGAAGCTGGAACAGAGAGAGAACTAAGATTAGGACTACACATGCGGGTGTTTAAGTAGCAAGAAGCAGCAACATCCATAAATATAGGACCAGAACTCTTCAGTGAGCCATCAAGGCCAGCTTTCAACATACAAACGAAAAATATGAAGCATGTTTTCCTATCACTGCTGCAATCCGCTACAGATCATGAAATAAGCACCTTCAAATAGTGCTGCATGTGGATATAGTATTGTTGTATCAAGCCAATCACTGTATCAATAAAACAAAAAGTTATAACTCTACAAATCAGGCAATGATCACCATCAAATAAAAAATTACCCTTTTTCAATTCATATTCAGAGGAAGACATTAATGACCAGCAACAGGGAAACTGGAAATATGAGATGCTAGCGTGAACTGGGAGCTTTCTAACCTTTGTTTAGGAAACAACACATGGTGCGATAGTATAGAACAGAAAGCCAAACATGATACCGGGACATCTGGCCAAAGGAAATAAAAAGGCATCAAGACAGAAATGGAAATCAAGCGAACGAACCTAAGCAAATAAAGCTGTCAGCAATTTTCAGAAAAGGAACCTAGGAGGAGGAGGCAACAACGGCATAAGCATAGCTGCCACTAGATGTATGTTTCATATGATATGTGATCCACTGAACGAAATCGATGCTAAATTTGTAGATGGCTAGTTCATGGCAAGTCTATATATTAAACATAGGAGTAAGAAAAATGAATAACACATCAAGTTACATGTACAGGTAATAATTGCCTAAATCTCATTGAGTAACATCTAAGAAGTTTCCTTTTGTTCACATTAATAACCTGATTAGGCTCATTAAAATATGTTTCCTGCCTCAATTCGGAACACAGGAAAACATATTTTTACTAAGGGAAACTAAACATAGTTTAGCTATCAGTCCGTGTCACCCCACACGTGGGGAAAAAGGTCGTGTGGATCCTTATGGGCAATATATACCGATTATTAGCCATTGAAAGGCACCAAAAAATAATTCTAATGAATTCAAATTTATTTTACACAAGAACTTTACCCCCTCCTGATCAAGATCAACACCTACAAGTAGCAACAGTTATAAGATCAACACGTGTGGTAGAGACACACCACCAGGCACCACGCCACACATCTAAAAAGGCAGGAAGGAAGATAGACCAGGCATAAGCAAAGGAACTCACCAACACACCTTCCAATGTTATCAGTCTGCACAGAAGGATTTGCTAGAAAAACAACCACTCCGCTTAATTGACTCCCTTCACCACACAGCACAGAGGAAACAAGCATCAGGAACCATGAAACAGAGGCAAGATATTCGAAAACCCCGAAGAGCACAAGATTGCGCAAGAAATAAGCAGAACAAGGGATTTCTTGGTGGCAACATGGCCCAAAAGGACTTATGTCTTGCAGCAACAGATGCAGAAAGGAAATCAAAGTTTTTCTTGTTTGCAATGTAATCCTTTAAAGCAGGAAAAAACACAGAAGAAGCACAAGAGCAACCAAAAGGCAAAAAAATATAAGCTATAAAGGTGACCATTTTTTTTAGTCCAGGTACGAAACCAACATATGGAGAACTAAAATGGAATAGGAAATGGATACAGGCTTACCAGGCACCAATCACTGTGGTACAATAACTCTGATTTCCCTAACCTATACACTGCACAAGACAAGGCAGGAATGTAAAATTTAATTGGAGATCAAAGCACCAAGACAGAAAAACCAAAAATAAAATAATACAACCAAGAAAGTGATGTATGTTACTATATCTATATATGTGTAGACATATATGCAGGTACATAAGCTGCAACTAAGAAAGTGATGAAAAAACTATCAATCTTGCATTAGCTCCTATAAGGAAACCAAATAAATAGCTCAAAAACTGTAGTACGTGTACATGTCTCAGGCAATGGATAGTTGAAATTCTGAAAACGATATATATACAACATTACTGATGTAAGATTATAGAGGGTCCAAATGATCATGGAGGTAGCACACTACTCACTATGAACTGGAAAAGCTAATAGGAAAAGGCTGGCTAACCACTGTCACCTCAGGTTACTGCAGTGAACTGAAACGAACAGAGTAGTTAGCCCCAGATGACCTCAAGAAGGAACTTGTATAAGGGCATGGAACCTGCAATGCAAAGAAATATGGCACTGCACTGAACAAAGGCATGGAACCTAAATTGTGGAGTAGCAAAAGCAATAAAAGATATACCAAAATGCACTCGTCTGTGGCAATTGTCGTTCCCTGACGTCTCATTGTGCAACCCAAAAAAGTGGAGTAGAAATTTAGCACTAATGCATGGTCCTGCTCCAAAGAACAGAAAGTCAGCAAAGCCATGTACAGAGCAGGTTATAACAAATAGGCTGCACCAAAATTGTGAACCCATAATAAATTGTATACTTCACCATGAACTGAATCTAGGTACTCCATAACAATGGGTGCCAAAGCACATCCTGTGGCATAGCATGAAGGTAAAGAACTTCACAACATGATGTACTATGCAGCACTGGTTGTCGAGTAAGCACAAAGGGCACATGCATGTAAACAATAAAGGCACCATTAGCAGTTAGAGGGAAAAAACATCTTACATAGAACATGTATTCTAAAGAATAGAAAAGAAAAATAAAGCTGTCTTGGAGCATCCAAAAAAAACTTTTGAGCATGAAGCATCCAAAAATTTTCATTAGCCCAATAGCGAACTCATTAATTGTTCGAAGAGGATACATGATAAGAGCCAGCATCTTTGGAACGTATACCACCACAACAGGTGAAAAAGAAATCATGAACCTATGAATGCTTGCCACTACAATAATACTCAAATTGCCAGCTGAAGACATTAGGCATTGCTGCTGCAATATTTTTTTAGAGCAATACATTTTCTCCGAATCGAAAAAAAAAAGAAAGGAAATTACCTTGGTTGACCTGAACTTATTTCAGCAGGGTAATCGAAGGAGGCGAGGGAACCCTTGGTGAGGCCATTGGAGCCCATGAGCAGGACCAAGAGCCGCATGTAGGCCCGCCACGGGTTCACCATGTACTTCACCATAAAACCCTGCAGGCGTATCGGCGCCAGGTACGCGAACCCCTGCGCGAACGTGAAGTACCAGCAGCGTGGGGAGGGGGGAGAGGCGGAGGACGACGCGAGGGAGAAGCGGAGGAGGCAGAGCCTGGCACGAGGAAGAACCGCTGTCATCATCAGAGACGAGGTGGCCCCGGCACGGCCACAGCCGGAGCGCCACCCCTCGCTGCCGTCGGCTCCTCAGGAGGGCACTTGCTGTGCCGCCCCCTTCGGGGCCGGCAAGCCCTTGGGCGGGCTGCCGTGGGGGCCCCGCCGTTGGAGGGCGGAGGGCGGCGTGGGGGAGCTGGGAGAGGTGGAGGACGGCGCGACGGAGGAGCCGAGGAGGCAGAGGGCGGCGCGAGCGAGGAGCGCGGAGTCGTCGATGCGGGAGGAAGAAGCGGAGGAGACGACGGCAGGGAGAAGCGGCAAGATATTTTCTGTTGAGCCAGTCATGTACCGACGTGTGGGCCATGGGGGTGGCGGGGGGGGGGGGGGGGGGGGGGGGGGGGGGGGGTTTAAAGTCAAATCTGCATCGTTAAAACAAGATCAGACGCTGTAAATTGTCTTTTGCTACCGTGGATGCCCTGAGAGGTCGCCGAGCTTCGGAAGAAATTTATTTATTTATTTATCTTGCCATCTTTGCATTGAGTTCAGATCAAAGTAAAAACAAATGCGAGAGGCAGCGGAGACCCCGAAGTGAAATCTTGCACGAACATTGGAGGCAGACAATGCAAGCTGCACCCAGGTATACACAAAAGTACAAAGTGCATGCAACAATGTAATAATCAATGCAACAACCATGGTCGAGCTAGCTCACTAATACTATACTATCCGTATGATGCATGGATGTAGTAAGCCTGCGTGTGGAATGATATGTATATCAGAGAGCGCGCAGTAGTACAGCAAGAATCTTCTAAGCAGACGAAGCGTCGAGGAGTTAAGGTGGGCACGTAGTAGCAGCTGAGTCGACGACGACGACGACGACGGAGAAGAAAGGCGGCGTCATCATGCGGGTGCACGTCGCGGTGGTGTGCTCTGCAGTGGGCTTCCTCGGCTTCGTCATCCTCATCCTCGGAGTCGCCGGGGAGGCCGCCACTGCGCAGGCCTACGTCTGGGGGCCTTATGACGATGGCAGCGACGGAAAGTGTCAGTACCGCAGCACGCCGGCGCTGGCCTGTGGCATCGTCGCGGCGCTGCTGGCGATCACGGCTCAGGTCGTGGTCACCGCCACCAGCCTCTGCTGCGGGTGCTGCCGGACATGGGAGGTACCAACGGAGACAAGGCGCATCGTCGGCATCGTCCTCTCCGCCGTCTCATGGTACGTATACGCACGTGTATTAGTTACCTCCGTCCACGCTTTGGTATTTTAAGGTGCATATCTTTTATTATATACAGAGACATAATATATATCTAGATGCATAGAAAAAGTTATAAATCTAGAAAAGCTAAGACGTCTCGTAATTTGGAATGGACGATGTTTTGGGGAGCTATATATTTATATGCAAATCAGTTAACTTTCCATCCTCTATTAGTAAATTAAACTAAAGCATGTTTTGTCCACACCGATTTTTTTTGTTCTATCACGTGTTTATATATCAAGCCATAAATAAAACAATGAGTTTTCCACATTTATATTTTCCATTCCAGTTAAAACTGATACGGAGTTATGCACATCCATACTCTATATTGCAGGATAACTGTGCTTCTAGTGGTGGCACTGTTTATCGCGGGCGCTGCGCTTAACGTGGACCAAGAGAGACAACCCGACGCCGACGGCCATTGCTACCGCGCCCCAGGTAGCTCACTGTTCGTGGCAGCGACAGTCCTGACTGTCGCCGCCACAGGCATGCAGATCGCGTCCTACATCCTGCTCCAAGTGACGACGACGCCCACAAGCTCCACCAAGCCCCCGATGGCAACGCAGCAGCCGGAGTTGGCCATGGGGCAGCCGGTGGTGGAGCCTGAACCGCAGCAAACTGCAGAGGAGGTGGTTGCGGTCGCAGTCAGTGGCCAGAAGCCGTCGCCGCCTTCGGCTCCTGTACCGTCTCAAGCCACAGAACCTGCATCCCAAGTTTGAAGTTTGGAACCTATGGAAGGACGTTTAATTTGCTTCAGGTGTTCATTCATAATAAAAAAACACGATGCCAACTTCTATGTATGTTATCGTGTTGCCAGGTTCTATATATGTGCGATATATGCATGGTTTGTTTGTTCAGAATCAGTCAGGATTTTTGTATGGTGTTGTTCGATATAAGATGATAAAAAACATACGTGGGCAAAAAGCACTCTTTTTAAAACACTGTGACTGTGCCCGTGCGTTGCAACGAAAAAAATTAAACCATAATGATTAAAGTTTACAAGTGTCATAATTAACTAAAATTGATGTGTTTGAGTGTAATAATCTTCACGTCATTCTATTTGTTGCCATGAAATTGATGTGCTTGAATGTAATAATCTTCTCGTCATTCTAGTTGTTGTCGTTCATTATTTTTTATAGGAATTGATTAGGTCGTTTAAGCCTGACCAGGTTCCTCCAAGTTGGGACTGATTGGGCACCTAGCCATATCACCTATTTTTTCTCAAAATTTCAAGACAACTGAAAGGATCAAGATGTCCAAGAGAGGGTTGAATTGAGCTAATTCTAAAATTCTTTACAACAATTAAACCCTACACCTAGCCCACTTCAGTCATTTATGCCTAGAATGTGATTCTAATTATCTATCGCACAAAAGTTTAACATCCTAGATTCCAATCCTACTCTAGCATGGCAATTCTAAGAATGTAACGACAAGAATTGAATTGCTCAAAAGTAAATGCTCAAAGTAAAGAGAGAAGAAGGAACGCGATGATGTTTTGCCAAGGTATCAGAGAGTCGCCACTCCCCACTAGTCCTCATTGCAGCACCCGCGCAAGGGTGTAGCTCCCCCTTGATCCACGCAAGGATCAAGTGCTCTCTACGGGTTGATTCTTTGATACTCAATCACGGTGAATCACCCACAACTGCTCACAACTTGGGTCATCCACAAGCTCCTTCGGATGATCACCAAATTTCCAATCACCACCAAATCATCTAGGTGATGACGATCACCAAGAGTAACAAGCAAGAACTCTCACTTGACCACAACAAACCTAATGAGAAGGGTGGATACACACTTACTACTCTCTTTTCACTAATAAGGCCTTAATCTTGGATTCTCAAATCTCAATCACCTCACTAGGCTCTTGCTCTCTTTGGCACTCTCAAGGATGTTTCTCAGCTGTTGAAATGGGCAAGAGTACTCCCTTGAATGAATAGAGAAAGTATTTATACCCTCTCATTCAAAATGAATTGTTATGTGTCTGAGTTAGAACTCTGCAGGGTGGCCGGACGCTCCGGTCAATTCTCCCCACACTGAGCCATTAAGTTGTGATCGGACTCTGACCTATGTCCAGTCAGCACTGACCAGACATGTCCGGACACGAAAACTACTCTCTAGAACCTTACTGATGTTGACTGGACTCTGGCACCCAGCGTCCGGTCACATTGTTGTTCAGCATCCGATCAGTAACCGGAACCTGACCAGCGTCCGGTTAGCACTGACCAGACGCGTCTGATCAGAATTCTCCCTCTCTGGAACCTTACTAGAGTTGACCGGACTTTGACACCCAGCGTCCGATCACATTTCACTCAGTGTCCGGTCGCATCTAGACGACTTCACTTGATCAAATGAACTGACCGGACTCTACTACCAGCATCCGGTCACACCAGGACCAGCATCCGGTCAACATTTGACCCTCCATTCACTTCTGACTTGAAATTATATGTGAATGAAGTTTGCTCCAATTGATCTTAAGGCTACTAGGAGCTACCTAGTGCTAGATTTGACAAGTGTGCACCACACCTAACCCACTAGACTCACCTAGGTCAAGCTACTAGTCCATACCTCCTTAATAGTATGACCAAAAGAAAAACAAAGTCCTAAACTACTCTAAGTGTCTCTTCAACACCAAACGACACTTAGAACTAGTCCATCCTTAACCTTGTCGTCCATCCTTTAAAAACCGAAACAATTTTCATTGTAGGGGCATGACAACCACGATTGCCCAATCAATTGTCATTATCATGACCTAACTTAATTGCATATGTAAAACACACATTAGTCATAGTAATCTCGTATTATCATTAATCATCGAAACCCAACTAGGGGCCTAGATGCTTTTAATCTCCCCCTTTTTGGTGATTGATAACAATACAACCTCAAGTATGTAAAAGAGATAAGGTTTTCAACATGCTTGGTTCATATAAGCTTTTGATAATAAGAACAAAAGAGTTAGGTAAGCTTATATGACCCAAGCCAACATGATGTACTCAATAGATATGAAATAAACATGAGTATAAGAAATAAAACTCATTTGCATCGAAGTAAAACGTAGAAGCAAAGCAAATGAGCATAACCAAGTGACATGACATACATAAAGATCAAAGTAGAGAGCACACATGTCACTTATCAAATAAATATCACATTAATATCACGATCACATAAATATCACGATCACACGTATGTAGTTCAATGCATGAAAGTAATATGAATGCATAATAATGTATCACATATAAAAAGACAAATATAATAGATAAGCTCTCCCTAGATATATCACTCCCCCTAAGTTTGTCATACTTGATCCCTCTCCCCCTTTGGCGTCAAACACCAAAGCCTAAGGGTCGGTCGGTGGGACCGGAGCAGACGAGTCGAGCGTTGAGTCGCGGTGAGCGATCTAAAACTAGGTAGCATCATCATCTGATCCTAAGCTTTGAGCAATCTGACCCTCTATCGCTGGAAGTGACACTAAAGCGGTCTAGGTTGAATCTGGAACTAGAGCATCACTGTAGTCCCAGTGACTGGAGCAACTGTGGAAGGTCCAGAGAAACGTAGCTCTTCGGTGTAGGCTGCCCTGCCAACTCGCTGAAAGTAGCACCGAGGCTCCTAGAGACTGGGGTGTCAGTCACAAGCATTGAGGAAGTCTGAGCCAGTGTGAAGCCCGTATGTAGAGGTGTGAAGAAAAGACCCTGGGCTAGCACTAGCAAAGCAAACCACTAGGACACCTGCTCTGTAGGTGACGAACAAGGTAGCTGGTTGTCCTTAACTCTGAAGCCCACTGGGCTAAAAACCTGGAGTCACTATAGTGGTGGCAGACTGGTCAAGCTGAGGTGTAAGTGTGGCGGTGGAGCTCCAATAGCAGAGACGACATGCTGCATAAATCCAAGTAACTGTTGCTGCATGAGGAGCTACTGCTGCATGGCTTGCTACTGCTGCTAAATACCTGAACTTATGCTAGAGTAGTTATGATCTCCTAGGTCTAGCGAGCCTGATCCTGCCTCATCCGCTCAAGAATAGCAAGTAGAGTAGGATCTGTCTATGGTGGTTGTGGAGCTGAGCTGGAGCCACCAGCCTCACTATCATGTTGTCGAGGAGGCATTCGAGGGATATCCTGGTAGTCATCATCTGAACTATCACTAGGGTCGCTCTCGACCATACCCTCTTGCTGAGCATATAGCTGCTCCTCCTTTGACGGTGCTACGCCCCTGATAATCTCATCCTACTAGGCGGCAGTCTCTGGCACCTCTAGGCAACGACGTGGCTAGCTAGGTGTCCTCGTGGCATTGTGGCGGAGCATCTAAGTCATATTATATGCTAGAAACTCTATAGTAGCACCAGAATACTCTACCAACATCTTAGGAGGCCTCACTGTGACTGCCCTATGAATCAAAAATGCGATCCACTGAGCATACGGCCGCTACCTATGACCTTAGAATCTCTCTACAAGTGTATCCTCCATCTCAGAAAGAATGAGATCTCATATATCAAATATTGTCTGCTGGATCAGAGAGTTCAGTAGCCACAACTGAATGCGAGTCAATCCCTCATGACATCCCATCCTCGGTAGCAGGGTCCTCCTCATGATAGCATCAAGCAGTCTAGCTATGAGAGTAAGATCTCTAGGTATCCTGCTCGACCCCTCGCCAAATGACTCTGTGAAGCAAGGTTGGATGAGATCTGTGGGAGACATGAGACCACCGTGAGGGCATCTAGGAGGCTCTGTATGACCATAGCAAACCTCATGAAGGCAGATGAGTGACTCCTATAACATGAGGATCTCTCTAACCTTGAAGCTCATCAGCCTGTAGTCATGGCCTCTAAATGCAAAGTGTATGAACCTATGAGCTGGGTTAATCCAAAGTGTAGCTTAGAACTCATGGACCCAAGATGGAACATATCTGCCTATCTGTCTAAATAAGTCTGTCAGCCCTGGCAAGTAAGAGAGGTTATGGTAGATCTGCTCTCTAGCTGCTGCTACAATGGCCTCAATAGAGCATACTCTCTAAGATCTGAAAGCCACACCACTATTCAAATAAGCATTATAGAAATCTTCCTATAGTGGTGTATAGAAACCCTCTAAAGCATGCTCGTCCCTCCTTGGCGGGAACCAATCCTCGAACTGAACACACTTGAGTTGCTGCACCTGCTTGGCCGTGGTGGCCCTCAAGTCCAGGTGAGTCACTAGAGGCGGACCCTGTGGTCTAGGAGGTAGATGAGAACCCCTCCTCTGTATCTCTAGCCTCGATGTCACCTGAGTAGGAGTATGACTAGAGCGACGTAACTATGGCTGAGGTGTCTGCTCTGTCTCCTCGGTCTGCTCTATCTCCTAAGTCTGCTTAGCACCCTCTGACTACACTGGTGGCTATGTCTGCTGCTGTGGCTTCCCCTGAGGCTAAGTCTCCTCCAAAACAACATGTCGTCCCTCAAGCATGAGAGTCCTAGCTGGACTACCATGACGACGCTCAACCTGCTCAATGGCTGACCTCTATGCTGGTGAAAGCTAATCTACAATGACAACACCACTCCGAGCACCTCCTCTCTCTACACACTCTACGACGGCCGCTACTGCTGCTGCTCTCGCTGTATCAGCATCTATAAACTTCCACTTCTTTGATGTAGTCTTCTTTGTTCCCTTGCCTTTCACCTCAGCAGGCAAGCGAGGCAGAGGCCTCGGATTCTCATCACCTAAACCACCTCCGGCATTCTTGACATGTGCCATTGTTGGACCTAAAATGAGCAACCATCACTGACAAGAAACAACTGTCAATTGTCACTTTTGAGGCTTGGCCTCGATCCGTACTCGCGAGCTTGGCCCTGAGATGACTGACAACTGCTAAAGTGACCTCAAACACACCGACTTGCTACACGATAGAATAGATCAGATATATGAATAATTTTAATATACATCTAGAGATACAAAACCCTAAGAAGCAAGCATTAGATATGAAATTAGAATCAAGGGTTTGCTACTTGACAAACTGGTGAACCGAAGAGCAGAGGAACGAAATGTGGGGAACCACCGGGAATCGCCTAGGGTTAGGGTTCCAACGATGCAATGCGGCGAGCGAGCAAAAGTTGTGGGCTTGGTGGATGGCAACTGGGGCTCTGGTCGTGGAGATGCTGGCGCGACAATGGTGCCTCAGGCGGTGGCACTGGTGGCGTTGGCTAGTGGCGTGGGTAGGCGACGTGGGCGTGGGAGCGTGCGGTGGCACGGGGGTAGCACAGGAGTAGCGTGGGCGTGGCGGCGTAGCAGGCGATGCGGCGTGAATGCGACGAGGAAGACACGGCGCTTCAATGCATGGAGGCATGGCTATGGGCATGGGAACGCGGTGGTGATGTCAGCGTGGGTGGTTACAGGTGCGGCTTAGGTCAAACCACGATGACGTTATATGGTGGCCCGCCCATGTGTTGGATAATGAAAGGAAAAAAGAGTCTATGATCCAAACGTTTTCTACTGACTGGACGCTCCAGTGGCAACGACCGGACGCTGCCACCCGGAGTCCGATTGACAATAGAGAGGTCCAAAACCTCCCAAGTCATGACCGGACGCGTCCGATCACCACTGACCAGAAGCAGCCAGAGTCCAGTCAATCCTTAGATCTTCTTCTTCGCTTGACCGAATGTAGGAACGCCATCTGACCGGACATAGGAAAGGTAGTGTTTCAGCGTCCTGTCACTCCTTCGCAGCTATGGTTCACCTCCTATGAATTGACCGGACGCTGGACACTAGAGTCCGGTGCAGCGTCCGGTCACTCTTTTTCAGTAGATCTTCAAAGTTTCTTCATGCTGCCTGTTCCTAATCATGTCCCAACTTCAATAAGACTCAAATAAATACCAATTGGGACTGATATGAGTGACCTCTCTTAATCCCTCAATTTTTTCAAAGTATTTTGCCTTAGGCTATAATTCTTTTTAAGAAAATAGGCAATAAAAGGGTAATTGAAGAGAAATGACAAAACAACATACATGCATATGCAATGCAATACTTGAAAGTAATTCTAGTTGCTTGTCAAGTTTGATCCAAGGTTAAGCTTCTTCACACGCTTTTTGACAGTTATCTTAACCATCTTAGACAAGCCCTAAAATCATTACCAAAAAATTAAACATGTTGTATATTACAATGCAATGCAAGGGACAACACAAGCTCATTTTCTAGTGAAGTTACTAAAATAAAGCACATTGAGTTTATTCCTCAACCGACAAAATATAGCCTCGTCTAGCGGTTTAGTGAAGATATTCGCCAATTGATCCTCGGTCCTTACACCTTCTAATGATATATCATTCTTAGCAACATGATCTCTAAGAAAGTGATGGCGGATATCTATGTATTTGGTGCGAGAGTGTTAAACCAGATTATTAGCAAGCTTTACCGTACTCTCATTATCACACAAAAGTGGTACCTTTTCTAAAACTACATCATAGTCTAGCAAAGTTTGCTTCATGTAAAGTATTTATACACAACAAGCACCTGTGGCAATGTATTCCGCTTCGGCGGTGGACAAAGCCACACTATTTTGCTTCTTAGAGGACCAATACACAAGTGATCTACCAAGCAAATGGCACCCTCCGGATATGCTTTTCCTTTCAACTTTGCACCCGACATAATCCGAATTGGAATAGCCAACTAATTCAAATCTAGCTCCTTTGGAATACCAAAGGCCAATGCTTGGTGTGTGATTAACATCCATTTGATATAGTTTTATTTCATGATATGATGCATATGCAAGGAGGATATGAATGGCTTCAAGTCTTGCAACTGGTGCAAAGGTCTCTCTAAAATCTAACCCTTCAACTTGAGAGAACCCCTTTGCAACTAGTCTTGCCTTGTTCCTCACAACTACGCCTTGATCATCTTGCTGGTTGTGGAACACCCACTTTGTTCCAATGACTCTTACACCTTATGGTCGCTCTTCAAGAGTCCAACTTAATTGCGGGCGAAGTTATTCAACTCTTCATGCATGACATTTATCCCATTAGAATCTTGAAAGGCTTCTTCTACATTCTTAGGTTCAACACAAGAGACAAAAGAGAGATGTTCAATAAAAGAAGCAAGCTTTTGAGATCGAGTCATTATACCCTTTGATGGACTCCCTATAATGAGATCTTGTGGATGAGCTTGTAGTAGAGGTGAATTTCTTCTATCAAACACTTGAGGGGGAGGTTGTGGAGCATCAATATCTTGTGCTTGTGCCACCATGTGATCATGAGAGACATGAGTATCTTCATTTTCTACTCTCCCATCTTTATTGCCATCTTGCGGCATATTTGATGAAGAAGGTGGATCAATCACTTGTACATTATCTTCATCATCTTTAGGCTTGATGTCTCCAACTGGAATGTTCTTCATAGCCTCCCTCAATGGTTCATCATCTACATCATTAAGATTCTCATGTGCTCCTTGAGAGCCGTTAGATTCATCAAATTCCACATCATATGTTTCTTCAACCTAGCAGGTGACATGATTAAATACTCTATATGCTTTGAACTTTGATGAGTAACCAACAAAAAATCCATATCACAATGTCTTTGAAACTTCCCTAGGTGTTGCCGCTTCTTGTATATATAGCATTTGCAACCAAACACCCGGAAGAATAAGACGTCCGGCTTCTTCCCATTGAGCAACTCATAAGGTGTCTTGCCAAAAAAACTTTTGAAGAAATAGACGGTTAAATGCATAACATATAGGCACTGGCATGTGGAGCAATGTGGCAGGAGAGGCGCTGGCGCGAGGTGACGGTGCAAGGAGTTGGCACGGCAGTGCTGATGTGCTGCGGGTGGTGCTAGGGCACAGCGCGGGCAAGTTGCGGCGACGCGGACTTGGTGGCGAGCGGGGCGTGCGACGGCGCGCGGGCTCGGGAAGGCGCAGTGTGGCGACGCTAGCGCGTTGATGGTGTGCAGCCGAGGCACGAGCAAGGGAGCAGCGTGGGATGCGACGGCGTGGAGCACGACACGGCTAGGGTTCGACAATGTCAACATGGATGCGGGTCTAGGTCAAGGCGGCACTGTGGTTATATGAGGTGGCCCACCGTGACAGATAAGGAAATAGAGAAAAGAGTTGGAATCCCACATGTTATCTACTGACCGGATGCTTTGATGGCAACGACCGGACGTAGCCACCTAGAGTCCAGTCGACTCCAGAGTGGTCCAAAACCTCTGGAGCCATGATTGGACGTGTCCGGTGAACCCCGACCGAACGCAGCCAGAGTCCGGTCCTCACTACCTTGATCGCCTTCGCTTGATCGGACGTTGAACCACCATCTGACCGGACGCTGAATAGCAGAGTCCGATCACTCCATCGCAGCAGGTTCACCTCTTGTGAACTGGCCAGACACTAGACTTTAGAGTCTGGTGCGACGTTCGGTCACTCCTTTTCTAGTAAATCTTCAAAGTCCTTCGTTCTGCCTGTTCCCAATCAAGTCCCAACTTCAATAAGATCCAAATAAACACCAATTGAGACTGATGTGAGTGACCTCTCTCAAACCCTCAAAATTTTCAAAGTATTTTGCCTTGGGCTATAATTCTTTTTAACAAAATAGGTAATAAGAGGACAATTGAAGATAAATGACAAAGCAACATTCATGCATATGTAATGCAATACTTGAAAGTAAATCTAGTTGCTTGTCAAGTTTGATCCAAGGTTAAGCTTCTTCACACGCTTTACGACGATTATCTTAACCATGTTAGACAAGCCCTAAGTGCATTACCATAAAGTAAACATGTTGTATATTACAATGCAATGCAAAGGACAACACAAGCTAATTTTTTTAGTGAAGTTGCTAAAATCAAAAACATTGAGCTAATTCCGCAATCGACAAAAAGTCATCTCATCTAGCGGTTTAGTAAAGATATTCGCCAAATGGTCCTCGGTCCTTACACCTTCTAATGATATATTATTCTTTGCAACATGATCTCTAAAAAAGTGATGGCAGATATCTAAGTGCTTGGTGTGAGAGTGTTGAACTGGATTATTTGCAAATTTTACCGCACTTTTATTGTCGCACAAAAGAGGTACTTTTTCTAGAACTACACCATAGTCTAACAAAGTTTGTTTTATATAAAGTATTTGTGCACAACAAGCACCTACGGCAATGTATTCTACTTCGGCGGTGGACAAAGCCACACTATTTTATTTCTTGGAGGACCAAGACAAGTGATCTACCAAGCAAATGACACCCTTCGGGTCTGCTTTTTCTATCAAATTTGCAACCGGCATAATCCGAATCGAAATAGCCAACTAATTCAAATATAGCTCTTTTAGGATACCAAAGGCCAATGCTTGGTGTGTGCTTAAGATACCTAAGGATTCTTTTAACGGCAATCAAATGAGTTTCCTTAGGATTAGCTTGAAATCTAGCACATATACATACACTAAATATGATGTCAAGCCTAGATACGGTTAAATATAACAAGCTACCAATCATAGAGCGGTAGAGAGTTTGATCAACCGTGTTACCTCCCTCATCTAGATCGAGATGTCCATTTGTTGGCATTGGTGTCTTGATTGGTTTACATTCATCCATCTTAAATCTCTTGAGAAGATCATTTGTATATTTCTCTTGAGAGATAAAAATCTCTTCTCTCATTTGTTTGACATAAAAACCAAGAAAGAATGTAAGCTCTCCAATCATTGACATCTTGAACTCCTTTGACATCAATTCACCAAACTCTTTGCAAGAATCTTCATTTGATGATCCAAAGATGATATCATCAATATATACTTGATAAATGAAGATATGTTCATCAAGCTTCTTGATGAATAGTGTGGTGTCGATCTTCCCAATGGTGAAGCCCTTCTCAATGAGGAAGTCCCAAAGGCGCTCATACCAAGCTCTTGGGGTTTGCTTAAGCCCATATAACGCATTGGACAACCTATAAACATGATTAGGATATCTAGGGTCTTCAAACTCAGGAGGTTGATCAACATAGACTAGTTCATTAATAAATCCATTTAAAAATACACTTTTCACATCCATTTGATATAGTTTCATTTCATGATGTGATGCATATGCAAGGAGGATACGAATGGCTTCTAGTCTTGCCTTGTTCCTCACAACAACACCTTAATCATCTTGCTTGTTGCGGAACACCCACTTTTTTCAGCTGACTCTTGCACCTTGTGGTCGCTCTTTAAGAGTCCAAACTTTATTATGGGTGAAGTTGTTCAACTCTTCATGCATGGCGTTTATCCAATCCAGATCTTGAAGAGGTTCTTCTACCTTAGTAGGCTCAAAGCAAGAGACAAAAGAGTGATGTTCAATAAATAAAGCAAGCTTTTATGATTGAGTCATTACTCTCTTTGATGAACTCCCTATGATGAGATCTTGTGGATGAGCTTGTAGTAGAGGTGAATTTCTTCTATCAACCACTTGAGGGGGAGGTTGTGGAGCATCAACATCTTGTGCTTGTACCACCATTTGCTCATGGGAGACATGAGTGTCTTCATTTTCTACTCTTCCATCTTTTTCACCATCTTGTGGCACACTTGATGAAGGAGGATTGATCACTTTTACATCATCTTCATCATCATTAGGCTTGATGCCTCCAACCGGAATGTTCTTTATGGCCTCCCTCAATGGTTCGTCACCTACATCATCAAAATTCTCATGTGCTCCTTGAGAGCCATTAGATTCATCAATTACCACATCATATGTTTCTTCAACCTAGTTGGTGACATGATTAAATACTCTATATCTTTGGACTTTGATGAGTAACCAACAAAAAATCCAATATCACAACGTCTTCGAAACTTCCCTAGGTGTTGTCTGTCGTAGAACCGACCAATTTATAAGAGTACAAGTACAATGACAGCCCGCAAGCGGTTGCACTGTCATACTTGAACCCATATAAACCCGGTAGTCCGTCGAGTACCACGACGGGTCTCGATAAACGATTTACAACAACCAAGATCGTACATGATTCAACATACATGCCACATATTACATAAAGTTCACAGATACATTTCATCATCAGAGTAGGAATAAAAGTTATTACAAACCAAGTTTGATAAATAAAGCGGAAGCAATTAAGTCAAAGATAAAGTTTCCAACATAGTTTGATACAGTGCCAAGCCAGATCACGGTCCACAAAAGCAAAGATAAGAATTAATAAAGAAGCCTGCCCAAGGCTTACTCCTCATCCACAGTGGGATAGAAGCAACTCTTGCAATACCCATGATACACAGTGCCATCTGCAACAATGGAAAATAAAACCCTAAGTATGAGAAGGTACTCAGCTAGACTTACCCATCATGAACTAGAAATAAAATGACTCCAAGGATTATGCAAGGCTGTATAAGTGGACGTAACTTGACAGCATTTTTGCATAAAAGCAATTAAATCATGGTACAGTTACAAATTCTTTACCAAGTTATTTATAACTATCCATTTCTAGGTTAGCAACTATCCTGTGCCAAACATGTGGTATATCATTTAGAAGCATACAATAGTAACCATAGCAGGTATTGTAATTCCCTTTTTATCCGAACCATCATGTTTCATAACACAGTTGCTACAATGTTGGGACTAGCCAAGTTTCTCACTATCCGGGAGAGACGGCGATTCGAATCGATTTCAATCAGCTGGGAATTTATTCCTAACACAAACCTAGGTCTACCAGCCACGATAGCCTTAGGTCACCTTTGGTACAACTCCGGTACACATTTCGTGGGTCCATACTGCGCTGCACAATCTAGAACACCAGATGCCAGGATGCTCAGGCCAAGCCTGCCCTTGGGCTCAGTCTTATCGTTCCCCGAAAGAAGCGCACAACAGAACGATTCCCGGCCTGAGTTGAATTACTCGGCTTCGCGGTCGGAACGAGTTATCTGGCCAGCTAAGTGAGAGGCATGCGTTCAATCTTGTCAGAAGCGCCAACAACGGTATGGTCCTTAATCGACACAGACGGGGATAAATCCACACCCAAGACCTCCATGTCTTGTCGCTTCTCTATCGACTTCCCGTCCGGTCTCAATTTACTTTTACCCCATGGTTCTTGTTCCACGATAGCAAATATAGCCAACCGTGCTCTGATATCCACCTATATCTCGCAGGTGACAGGACATCACCCGACTTCTACCGGTCTAAGCATGGCTAAGCATATATATATTCGATCCTGGACCTATACCGGTTAAAGGTGTAATATCTGGACAAGGAATGTACATGCATCAAGTGGTTCCATTCAACTCGTATAACCTAATGCAGCAATCATAAGTACTTAAGTAAACATTTGTAAATTACTGGGAGACTTATAATGCTTCGAGGCTTGCCTCGCAGAAAGGAAGTAGGGCGGTGGTCAGGGCACTCCGGAAGCTCTTCAGGGTTCTGCTCCATGCCTTCGGGAGCTGCGGCTTGCGGATCCTCCTGCTGATTCCCTTCCTCTGCTTCTTCGAATTCCAGCAACGTGATCTCTTCCTCTGATCCTAGATGCATGAATATAGCATAAGTATTACGAATGCATATATGTTAACAAGTGCATCATTTTTATTGAGTAGGTGCATATCTCTTCTCGGTTATTTAATTATCTACTTCCATAAGGCATTGATTATACCATAAAATAGCAGCTACTTGTTTTACTCATAACTGGAGTTCTACAAATCCAAATCTAGTGATCCTAGACTTTCTGGAAAGCTTATCAAATTCTCTACAACTTTGTTATTAACCATTTTTACAGTACACATCATTTTCCACATGTAACTCATCAAACTACAGAATCTATCCGGAAACTATTCAACATGCAATATAAAGTAACGATACTTCTACTCCATGTAATCATTCAAAATTTGACAACATAGAATCTACCAACAGTTTAAGCATACCAAATACATTTAAGATCATATAATGGTGAAGCCCAAACTATTCATTTAATTGCCATTATTATTTTATTTATATATCTAGGTTAAATAATAATTATATATCAGATGTGCTTAATAAATTTTCAAAAATTTACAGTGCCTTACTAATGCTATCAAAGGACTACTATAAAAATTTCATGTCATTTTACTAAGTAGAACATTCTATACAAAAATGATAAGGAAGCAAGGCTTGAAATAGCATAAATGAAAAATCCTATTGAAAAATGTCAATCAACAGATTTCCTATTTTTCTCAACATCCATATGGTACTAGGATTACCTCCAACAAATTTCATGAATTTTAGACTCATAAATAATTTATAAAATTCATGCAAGGATTAACTATTCATAAAAGAAAAATCTATAACTATAAATCTACACATGCACTGATCCTCAAATTTTTACCAAAGTTCATATATGCTAAGAATAGCTTACCACAAAAATTTCATAATTTTTGGAGCACAGGAACTCTATATATAAAATAAACAAATTTGAATGCATTCAAAAGCACATTTCAAATCCCTATTTAAATCTCCAAAAATTTCTACTGTTGATGATAAAAATATATTTTTCCTAAATACTACACTTCCTAAGGAACACAACCATATTTATTTCACCATTTTTGAAGCTACCAAACTGGAGATCTAAAAATAACAAAACACATGAAATCAGGATTTAAATCTGTAAAAAAATTGAACTAGCTTTCTCTTCTTGTGTCGCTGACAAGCGGGACCCACTGGTCAGCGACACACAGCAGAGCATGGCGGCGCTGCTCGACTGACATGGCTAGAACTCGACGACGATGAGTTCGCCGGCGGTGACATCTTCACTATGTGATCTACTTGACCTAGCGAACCTACTGAGCCACTTGGCCGGCCCTATTGACGGAGCTAAGTACGGTGGCGATGTTCATGGCGGCACGGCGGGGCTGGACTACGGCGGTACGCCGATAGGGGCTACGGTGGCTCGAACGAACGCTACGCTGAGCATCACCGAGCTGCGGCGGAGCTATCTAGCGCCCTAACGTGGCCTAGGGTGGACGGTGGCGACGTGGCCACGGAGATGGGGCTCACGGCGGAACTCCGGCGAGCTTGTGCACAACGCTGGCACTTACCGAGTGCTGTCAGCGGGCACGGGATGAGGCAGGGGGTTGCTGGGGTGGTGGTGGAGCTATGGCGGTGGCGATGGAGTGGCTAGGTGCGAGCTTGTGCACGGTTATGGCGACGGCGGAGCTGCGGGAGCTCAGCTGCTGCCGCGGCGAGGAAGAGAGGCTGGAAAAAGCGAAGTGAGGGCGCGGGATGGCTCAGGCAGACGCTGGCGGGGTTAAGGCCGTGCCCTGGCGCGTCGTGGCCTGCGCAATCAGGGCATTGGCGACGCGCGGCCGTCGCCACGGACACGCGGCGCGCATGCTCTGCCGGTGGTCGGCCACTGATGGCTTGATTCAGTTCGTTCAGACGCGACATGCCAAGCCTGACGACGAGTTTCGCAAACAATTTTACTGGAAATCCATGGCTCCGTTGTGCAAACATCCTAAACCAAAATTGTAGACCTATGTACCAGCTACACTTCTTATTCAAGGCACTTGTTCTAATTCGTAATAGAAACAGAGAAAAATCGTGCTCAAGGTTGGCCTGTCAGGCTGTCAGAGTTCATGACTTAGCAAAATTTGCTAAGTGTTGAAATGGTTGATTTCTCTAATTTTTGAAATCCAAATTCACACATGTTAGGAGCTGAATCAGTCAAAGACCCAAAAATCAAAGTTGTTCCTTATGTCAAACACTACAACATTGCTTTAGTGATCTCCTCCATGCAAGGTCCCTAGCACCTAGTTCAACTTTAGTCAAACATGTCACTTTGAAATCATGATACATACTCAAACCATGACTAAATGACTAATTTGGCCCTAGCCCTAAATACCAAAGTTGTCCATAATGATATCCTAAGCATGTTTAAGCAATTTGCAAGGTCACTCAAACATTTCATATAGTAGTCACTCATAGAGCTAGTTAGGGCAAACACATGAAACATGCCTTAAAGGCTTGATTAAGGAAAGTGACTTTCATAAACAATGTTCTAATTGCTAACCCAAGTGTGGTTACATGTTTTTGTGACTCACATCTACCAAGTATATCTGTTCATCCATGATCATATGCATATACACATGGAAACATGAAATAACGAGAAAAGGTTGCATATGATAATGAAACATGCGATAACAAGTAAATGTTGCAAATGTTTCAATCAAATGTTTCAATTGAAAATGCTTGTTTATGAATGCGTGATGATCATGCTCATGTTATGCAAGTCAAGTTATGCAAGGCTAACACCCGAGGTGTTACATTGTCGCTTCTTGTATATATAACATTTGCAACCAAACACCCAGAAGAATGAGACGCCCGACTTCTTTCCATTGAGCAACCATAAGGTGTCTTGCCAAAAAACTTTTGAAGAAATAGGTGGTTGGATGCATAATATGTGGTGTTGATAGCTTCCGCCCATAGAGCTTCGGGTGTGTTGTACTCATCAAGCATTGTTCTTGCAAGAGTAATAAGTGTCTAGTTCTTTCTCTCAACTACACCATTTTGTTGAGGCGTGTATTGTGCGGAGACCTTATGCTTGATCCCAACTTCATCACAATAGGCTTCAATGTTTGTGTTGTCAAACTCTTTACCATTATCACTTCTAATCTTCTTGAGCTTTGCTTCAAACTCATTTTGTGCTTTCTTGGCAAACTTCTTAAAGCATGAAGCAACATCGGTCTTGTCATGAAGGAAGAACACTCATGTATATCTTGAGTAGTCATCAACAATCATAAAACAATAAAGATTTTCTCTCAAACTCTTGTAAGTTGTTGGTCCAAATAAGAACATGTGGAGGAACTCTATCACTCTTGTTGTTGACATAAAAGCTTTTGTAGGATGAGTGTTTGCAACTTGTTTGCTGGCTTGACATGCACTACAAAGCTTGTCCTTCTCAAATTTCACATCCTTCAACCCTCTCACCAATTCATTCTTCATAAGCTTCTTGAGTGAACTCATCCCAACATGAGCAAGTCTTCTATGCCATAGCCACCCAAGTAATGTTTTAGTGAATATGCATGTCTTCAAGTTAGCATCTTCGAAGGTGAAATCCACTAGATATAGGTTGTTTTATCTAAAACCCTTAAATATAACTTGATCATTATCTTTTTTAGATACAACCACTTTCTTCTCGGTAAACAAACATTGGAAGCCAAGATCACACAATTGTCCAATGGATAGCAAGTTAAAACTAAAAGAAGCAACATATAGCACATTTGAAATAGAGTAATCATTTGATATTGCCACTTTGCCCAATCCTTTGAGTTTGCCCTTTGAATTATCTCCAAATGTAATTCTTTCTTGGCCATCTACATCTTCATCTAGTAAGATAAACATACGAGGATCACCTATCATATGTTGTGTGCAATCACTATCAATTACCCAATGACTTCCACCGGTCTTGTAGTTCACCTATACACAAGAGATCAAGCTTGTTTAGGGACCCATACTTGTTGAGGGCCCTTGACTTTCTCTACTAGTGACTTTGCAGCCCATATTTTCTTAGGCCTATTCTTGTTGGGAGGTCCTAAGAACATGACTTTTATTTTACCACTAGAATACTTTCTAAGCATGTAATGAGCATTGAAAGCAAAAGGTCTAGTATGCTTGGTGAAAGGATCTAACAATGCATAGAGGGGGGGGGGGTGAATAGGTGTATCTAAAAATTAACTGCAAATGCTAAGTTCAAATTTGTCAGTCAATGTCGGAAGTCCCGACGTTTGGGTCGGAACTCCCGACGTTGTCAGAAGTTCCGGCGTAAACATCAACAGTTCCGACGCCTACGTGAACTACAAAAGCAGTGCTAAATTTAACTTTATGGATAAATAATCTTACAACCCCACTTCCTAGTGATTTGGTGGAGATGTTGGGTCACTCCCTTGACGCCGTAATGCTTCCAAACCGTTGATGGAGTCCAAACCCTAAAATAATAGTTTAGGAGAGAGAGACAAGCAAATACAAGTAATCTCTAGCAACCACAACAGCAACAAGCACGCGGGACACAAGGATTTATCCCAAGGTTCGGCAACCCCACAAAGGAGCTCCTACGTCCTCATTATTGAGGTGACCACCAAGGTCGGAGTCTCTTCCACCTTGCCTCTCTCAAAGCGACCACTAAGGTCACTTAAGCTTTCCACTAAGAAATCAAGGGTAATACAAACTTCCCAAGGCTCTTCCACAAGATGGAAGCTCTTGGGCAACACCTAGCCGGCTAGGGGCAAAGCCCCAAGAGTAATAGACGCAAAACCAACTGGCTTTACGAAGAAATCAAGGCTCAAGCTTTCTAAAGTGATGCTCTCACTTAATCCACCCTCCTTTCACTCAAAACCCTAAGGGAATCAAAGATTGGAGCAAAAGGGGGAAGGAAAGGGGTGCTTTAGTTCCTTGGGAGCTGTTGAGCATGAAGTGGGTCAGCTGTGAATGAGTCCATAATGGTTAGAAGTGAAGAGAGGGGTATTTATACTCCAAGTGAAAATCTAACCATTCAGATCTACGTTGGAAGTTCTGACGCAGATCTCAAGACTTTCGACGTTAACAGTAAACAATATTCATAAAGGGTCAGAAGTCCGCGCATGCAAGTTAATGTCGGAACTCCTAGTAAACGTCGGGACTTCCGATGGTCAGAACTTTCGACGTATGTCGGGACTTCTGACGTGCGCAGTTAAACAACTAGCCAGCACTGCTGATGCCGGGACTCCCGGCTTGGGTCGGGACTTTTGACAGTCGGAACTTTTGACGTACATCGGGAGTTCCAACGAGCATAGACAGCCGGCCAGCAAAACCACCGATGCCGGGACTCCGACTTGGGTTGGGACTTCTGACTGTCGAAAGTTCCGACTCACATCGGGACTTCCGACGTCCACAGTCATCGTGCAGGCTAAGTGACTGGAGTCAGAACTTCCAACAAGAGTCGTGACTTCCGACTGTCGGGAGTTCCAGCTTACATCGGGACTTTCGATAACGACAATCACAGAAAAATAATCTACGTGCTCGTGGAGTGCTAGAGTGTCTCTCTTTTGATTTTATTTTAATGCTTGAGCACTCTATCTTCCTTAGACCAACTAAATTTGCATCCCTCTTTATAGTACGGCGGATCCTAAACTCAAAAACAAAATTAAAACTTTTAGAGAGCATTTTGAGTTCGTCCACCTTTTCAACTTCAAGAATTGAGGGATATCATTTCATCTTTATCAACTCTTTAAATCTTTAATGGGACTAATAGCTGCGACATATCTCATTAAGTTCACATTAGTCCCTAATTTGGATGTCATCAATACACCAAAACCCACGTAGGGGGCAAATGCACTTTCAATCTCTCCGTTTTTGGTAATTGATGACAACCAACTTAGGCTTTTATAAGAATGAAAGAATTTAAAGCTTTTGAACCCTAAAATTTATGAAGAGCTCCCCCTTGATGCATGTATGAAATTGAATATCAATTAGAATCATCTATACATGATTTGCATACCGCAAGACAAAAGCTCCTCCTAAATTTTACAATCCATGTGGTGCAACAAGTGTGTGTGAACAAATATACATCCGTAAAAAGAAATGCAATATGACATGTTATTTCACACAACAGGTAAAAGAGAATATGATGGCCAAGATTTCAAAATAGAATTTGAAGCAACATATGGCCATCCAAAATACATTCATCATCATAAGTAGAGACAAGTATAAGCTAATAAGATGAATAGATAACCATAACTTGTCCAACAATCATTCATCACAAACACATATAGATAGTTGTCCATCACAAGCTTGCCACCACACGACATAGTTCATACACGCTAAAGGTTTTAAAGCTCCGAAATAAAAAGACCAACTAACTTATTACAAGAGAAATCAAAGCCTAACACTCCCCTTTGTCAACAAGTACCAAAATGGGTAGGCCACGTGAAAAACCAACTACTCATCCTCGTAGTCGTCATCCTCATCTTGATTACCGTCCTAACCACTATCGTCGTCTTCATCATCCTCCTCCTCTATGTATCCCTCATCTTCTTTCGTCGCCTTGCCCTTGTCATGAGGACGAGAAGTCGCATCATCTTCGTATGCCGCACAAGCCTCATCATATAAGGCCAACGGATCACAGGGAGGCACAAACGGCGGCGGTAGAGAAGACACAATCCCTGCGTGCTGTTCCTACCGATAGAGCCTCTCTTGCATATCATGCTCACGTTGAGCACTAACACAACACTGTCCAAATATGTATGTCATGAGGAACTTGAATTTGCTTGGCTTCTTACCTAAGGAGGATGAGCAGGGGCTCGACACTAGTAGAGCGAGCAACATAGTGAAGCACCACGACGAGAGCGAGAGCCCAAGACACCTTTCCCTCTTACTTGGGCTACAGCACCTTTCTCCCTCAATTCTCTTGCAGCAGCGATGGATGTCTTGTTGGAAATCTTTAGGAGATTGTGCTGAGTGTCTATGGAGAATCGAATGTCGGACACTTGCTCAATGACATGCATAATGTATGGTGCGTAGGGAAGATGTTTCACTGGATCCTTAGTGGCATCATGGATCTTGTTCCAAATATAGCGTCTGATGAAAAACTTCTGAAACTCATCGCCAAAGCACTGAAGCACCTTCTAAGAATCATCACGAAGGAAGGTGGAGTCACTTACCTTCAGATACAAGATCTGTCTCATAATGTTATTAAGGACATAGTAATAGGGCTTCAGATATGTTGTCTGTCCATTAGCTGTATGGCCATCAAGATACATGTGCTGGTACTCCCCCAAAGCTACCTCCTCATACTCAGTCAAATCCGATGCAGTGCGATCGGTGTGACTCAAACCAAGAAGGTGAGAGAAAGTGATGAAGTCCACCTTATAATGCTTGCCTTCAGTGGTCCAATAAATAAAGTCAACAACACCGGTAAGATCTCTCTCATGATAGAAAGCATAAAACTAACAGATGAGCTCATTGTTCCGATGCTTCCTAAAGTCCAGCAAGTACGACAACCCCATGGAGTGTATATCACAAACCATCTGCTCTAGCTCGGGCTCCTTGAACTTACCAAGAGAGTATGTATCAATGCACTTCATCTAAAGGTCCGATGGCTCCGGCTTCTTCAAAAACTTCTAATAGAGAATGGAATCATAAAAGTCATAATGGAATAGGTGCTAGAAGCGATACTCAAGCATGAGATCCTTCTCGTCCTTAGCATAAAGGTTCCTTCCCCTCATGGACCTGATGTCCTTAACCCAGTGACGATAGTCCACAGGTAAAGGAGGAGTCCAACCACCAACCGAATTGGGAGCCATGGCGGGCTCCCACATGATCGATGACACACCTGGGAAGGGAACAAGCTGAGAGACAAAGCCCGATCCGGTAGTCCAGGTGCGAACAGGTGGAGCAGCAATGGTGCGGCCGACAAGCTCAAGAGCTTCCTCTTCCTCATCAACAATCGGCACATCCCCAACAAAGGCCGAAGCAGGAGGAGCTGCAGCCGATGACCCTTGATCGACACGATGACGGGCAACACGGGAACCACCAGCACCACCATGCTGGTATGCCGCCTTGGTGCGGCCAGACAGCTTGGGAACAGCGGCACGATCTTAGTTCTTCTTGGATCGCTTCTCCTTATGACGCGAGGGACTTCCACCGTCCATGACTGTGAAGAACACGAAGTGGAACTAAGAAACAATATAAGGAGACGTGAACAAACATCGAGAATTGAAGAATCATGAATGGAGTGGTCACCCTATGGTCGGAAGTCCCGGACGGGGTCGGTACTTCCGATAGCCGGGAGTTTTGGCCTATCGTCGAGAGTTTCGCTGGGCGGAACCTCCGACGGTCGCTAGGACCTCCGACGGTCGCTAGGACCTCCGACGCACACAGTGACCATCCCATTCATGGGGCTTCAAATCGCGGCACACATTCATACAAGGAAGATAGAGGAGTAGATAGGGAGAAAGAATAGAGACAAAGTGCAAGGTACATTGACAATAGGGTTAGGGCTCTATGGTAGTACCTTAAATCGAGGAAGGAGGAGATGGAGAAAGATGAAATCGTATGTAACACCTCAGGTGTTTGGCTTCCACATTTGCACTTGCATTTCATAAACATGAGCATCATTCATCCATTCATGAGTTTAGAATTGTTACATGGTTAGCTTGTACAATGCCACAAACTCATGAAACACATGAAACATGGTTTTGAAACTGAAGTAACAAGGTCACTTATTTTTCCTTATTTCAATACATGTGATGCTTGATTTTGGTGTGACCAATGTGTGGTGTCGCTAATTATTCTCTTAAGCAACTTAGTTATACTTAGAATGTCATTAGGGACAATGTTCATGTTGATCATTTTGCCTAATTAGGTTTCCAAGTCATGATTTGACTATTGTGGACCCCTAGAGCTCCTGAGTTTGACTGTTTGAAAAGTATAGCTTAGAGTGTTTGCATGTCTAAGCAACCTAAAGCAAAGTTATAGCAAATTTTATAAGGAACAAACTTTATTTAGGAGCCAAGTCATGAAAATAAGCAGAACATGCTTTAAAGGGACCCACAAGTCAGTTTTGAGGTTCAATTGGAGACTTTGAAAATTTCTAAGTCAAAAACCAGTTTTTAGTTTCATTGGCTCGACATTGGGGATGATTTTACTCATGTTTCCTTGAGAATTTGGTCTTGGTCTTTTTATATGAATTGTAGACTATATGTAGGGCTACAACTTTCATTTAGATGGATTTCACTAATCATCAACAGTTTAACAGATCAAGCGTCATCAATTTGGGCTGACAGACTGTGATTTCTTAACTGATGGCGAGCTATAGTAGTCCGACCGGTTACAGAAGTTCACCGCCACGTGGCGCCACGCGTCGCCGGCCGCCTACCTGCTCAGGCCACGTTGGGCTAGAGCACAGCAATTGAAGCCCCTACACACGACCGAGAGCCCCCTAGCGCCACATTTCCTTTCTTGCTTCCTTCGCTCTCCCACAATGGCCGCAGCGGACCATCATCGTTGCCACCGGCTCTGCCGCGCTTACACATGCTCACCATGGTACCATAGCCAGCAAGCTTCCGCCCAAAGCTCCACTAGCACCCCACGTACCTCGTTGTCACCCTCGCTGAGCCAGACGAGCCATAGGTGAGGGCTTTGGCCATTTCCACTGCCGTTGCCATTACTGTCGCCTCACTAGAGTTGGGGCTCACCGTGGCCAGCACAGCACAGACCCTCTCCTCCTTCCCTAGCTCTCGCCTAGTCTTCTACATCACACATAGATGCTCTAGTGATGGTGCTACCGCTAATGCCGGTTCGGCCAAGTTGGAACACGACCGAGTGCCGCCGTGCGCCATGGCCAAGCTGCCATGCGCCATGGCTGCCATACCTAGAGTCCGCTAGAGCTTAGGGTTAGTAGGTCAATCGATGCGGGAGGTCTAGGCGGTCACTCTGGTGCCATCCTCATCGCTGGAGACGCCACTGTCGGCGAGCTCCGCCGGTTCCGCGCTGTCCCGAGCCACCTCCTCTGCTTTTGTCTCACTGCCATGTGGGCCTAGTTGACATGTGGACCCTGCCAGACAGTGACTTTGTATTCAAAAGCCAGCTCATTTATTCTAGTTTTGATGCTGTTTTGTAAAATCTATATCTAGAGGTTTGTAGATCCAAATTAGGTGGTTCCAATTTTGTTAGGATCACGGTGAAGTGTAGTATTTATTAAAAATATAACATGAACACTTGTAGTGAAATTTTTGAAAGAATTAAATTGAAACTTGAAATGTGTTTTTAAATAAGTACAAACTTGTTTAAATTATATCTTGAGTTCCTGTGCTCCAAAAATTATGAAATTTTGTTGGTGAGCTATTCTTGATGAGTAGAAGCTATAGTAAAAATTTGAGAGTCATTGCATGTATGGTTTTTGAGTTATAGATTTTTCTTTTATCATTGAATGATCTTTGTGGGAATTTTAGTAATTTATCTATGAATCCAATGACCATGAAATTTATTGGAGGATATCCTAGTACCTTAAGGATGCTAGGAAAAATATAAAATCTGTTGCTTGACACTTTTCACTAAGGTTTCCTATGTTATTTTAAGCCTTTTTGCCTTGTTATTTTTGTGTAGGATGTTATACATTGCTCAAATGATGCGAAATTTTTACAGTAGTCTACTTGAAGCATGTAGTACATACTGTAATATTTGTAGATTAAATGGAACAATTTTAATATATGTTTATTATTCCTCTTAAATAATTAAATAAATTAAGAAAGGCATTAAAAGAAATGAATTGGTGGTGAACACTTTATTTTCTGGTGTTATTTTGATATGTGTGATGAGTTAGTAAGATTGGTTTTATCCAATTATATGTTTACAACATAAGTTAATAATTATTCCCTTGCATTATGTCTTTCTAGACAGTCGTGGGAACTTTGCAAAGTTCACCAGGATAATTTGGTTTGCTGGGAAAGTGGTGAATACAAAAGTTGTAGATAAATCATGTATCTAGCTCCTGTCAAAATTTGGTGGCATTTGGCTTAGTAGTTTAGGAGCTACAGTCATTCAAAGTTAGATCACAGTTTTGTTTGCTCTTTGTCTTGTTTGGACCTGATTATGTGGTTCTATAAATTCGACCTGGTAAAGGTTGGAATCATGCCTTGAGGTCTAAAAATGAATTGTAGGCAATTTCATAAGCTTTCTAAATTGTCTTGTTGCATGTCATTTCGATTTATAGATCTCTAGTTATGATCAGTTTATAGTACCACTACATAGTTCCTATTTTGCTGAAATATGAATGTCGAGTGTATGCTTTGTTGTAATGTTGTTGATTATTTAGGTGTTAGCCTAACTTGAGAACATGCTTAGGTTCAGGTGCTAGATCCTTAACTGAAGATGAACAATTATACATTAGGTTGTATAAACTTGGTAAGTTAAAGTAATTTGAATAGAGCTTAAGTCGAAAAATGCGGACTACGGTAAGCATGTGCATTCCCCGAGCATTCCTAACTTCGTTCATGTGCATCCATGATATTTATCTTGCGCATACATGCAATAGGTGTGCCAGAGGGAGTGACGCTTCTAGAGTTCGAGGGAGCGAGCCAGGAGGAGGAGCCCGAGGTCCAGGCAATCGACGAAGCAGCCGCCGAGGAGGAGTTACCCGAGTGCCCTGACGATCGTCCTTCCTCTTTCCTGAAAGGCAAGCCCCAGAGCATATTAAGTCTCCCATGCTTTTACAAATATCTTAAGTATCTCTTATTGTTGATGATGCATTAAGTATAGGAATTGGTTGGAACCAATTGTTGCAGTATATATCTATCCTTGTCTAGGTATCGCACTTGAATCCTATTTAAGTTCAGGAATAGGTTAAATGCTTAGCCATGATTAGTGCGGTAGAAGTCAGGTGATTCCCTGTCACCTGCGAGCTTTAGGATGAGGTGGATCACGGTTGGCTATATTTGCTATCGTGGAAAAGAACCATGTTAATAATGAATTAAGACCGGGCGGAGTCTTATGTAGGGTTGAACATAGTGACTCCGTCTGTGTCATTTAAGGACCGATATGTTGTATGTCCTCATGTCATGTTGAACGCAACCTAACACTTAGCTGGCCGGATAACTCGTTCCGACCACGAAGCCTAGTAGCTCGACTCAGGCCAGGAACATGAGCAGTGGCGTGCATTCTGGAGGTAGTAAGGATGTGCGGAGAGCCATTGGCATAAGTCCAAGGCGGGTTAGAGTCCCAAGCAACCTTGGTAGAGTGATTCTCTGAGAATGCCGATCTGTTCGGACTCGCAACTCCTGAATTATGCCAAAGGTGACTTGTTTGCGACCATGACGGGAGAAGTAGGGTTTGTGTTTAGGAATACCCCTCTAGCTAGATAGAAATCGATTCGAATCGCCGTCTCTCCCGGATAGTGAGAACTTGACTGAGCAGCGGTAATGTAGATTCAATTAATTTAACGATATGGTAAAATGAATGTTGATGATAATGTTGCCATGATTTATACCTGCTATGGTTATTAATGTTTGCATCTTAATCAAATAATTGCTTAGTACAGGTGCTAATATAGATGATAGGTTAATGGCTAAAAGTCACTACTAGCTTAGGTTAAGAGTTGATCATTATTACATATGCTTTTTCGCAAAAAGAAAGTGTCAGCCAGATCCACTAAATTAAGCTATGCATGATCTTTGGTGTCATGTGTTTTGGTTTCTAACGGATAAGTCTAGCTAAGTACATTCTCATACTCAGAGTTTATTCCCTCTTGTTGCAGATGATCTTCTATATCAGAGCTTCTATAAGTATTGTCTCCAACCAGCGGGTGATGAAGACTAGATCACGGGCATGATCTCTGTTTCTCTTATCCGAATGCTTTTGCGGGTTGTGATCAGCAAACTAGTATTTGTATTTGAACTTGGGTGTGTAAGTTAAACTATTTGCTTCCACATACTTTACAAGACTTGTTTTGTAATAACGATGACTCTGAGGAGTTGTAACCTAATTGCAAACCATCTGTAAAATGTTGTAACATATGATATGTTATGTTGAATTACTGTGATCTTGGTTGTATGCAAGTTGGTTTGAAATCCTTCATGATTTTAGTTGACTACCTGGTTTATATGGGCTCAAGTGCGAGAATTTAATCGCTTCGGCAATTATTTTTGTACTTGTGCTCTTATAAATTGGTCGGTTCTGTGACAGCTGGCATCAGAGCTAGATTCAACACTAAACATGTCATACGGGTATTTAAAAACAAAAGCTTTTGTTGTGAAAATGGTTTTCCAACTTATAGTTATATATAAGTGTTCAAAAATAAAAAAAATTATAGTGTGCTGGTGATCACATCCCTTGTAGCCCACTTAAGGACTTCTAGGTGTCTTATATAATTACTAACTTGGGGGAATTGATTGTTTCTATTTCATCATCCATGCGGCGTGCTATTGTATGGGTGCCATTTGCTTGAATGGTAATGTATGGATCAATTACCTCTACACCAAGGTAAGTGTGAGTTGTGAGAGCACGACCATCCAACTGTCGGTCTAGGTGAGAGTTAATTATGGTTACTGGAGTATTTACATGTTGCATACATATATATATGAAGGTACTTAATTATGGGTACATCTGTCGGGTAGTTTGGATAATAAAGTATATATATCTGGGGATGTATATATGGAGAGTATCTTAGTTACTACTTTCATTGTTAGCATTATATCTTGTTGGGTTGGGCTACAATGAAACTTTATGTAGGTACGCTAACAACGCACCGGGTAGACCGACTAGTTACCGCTATTTGAGAGAACGTATGTATGCCACCGTATATTCCATTAAAACTTAACTTTTCTTAGGTTTGTGAGGACGTACGGAATGAGCATGCATCATATTCACTCATGTCATTCATATTGCATTACTCCCTCCCTTATAATTGCTTATTCCAATTATTAAGTTCCATCTCTCAACAAAGTAATCCTCTCATGAGAGTTGTATCCCTTTTTGACACACATGGCCGTGCTCGTGCTTCCTACTGGTAGCAGCACCTTTTTGGACCAGTTCGGTACGCCCACCTTGCTCTAAAGGGTGCTAAGCTCAGTTGGATACCCAGAGGCACCCTGCTACACGTGGAGGCAGGCGGTGCCATTGGGAGATGTACCATGGTACATTGTGACCTTGATAGTGCCGCAGAACCCCACGAGACTGTTGTGGCATGGGTGGAGCATTGAGACTGATGGGCAAAGCCTATGGGAAGCCACTCAAGTTGCTGCCCTTGATGTACTTATGGATATAGCACAGAGCTTTGGGGATGAGTTAGTGGGTGAACCAACTTCATCCATTCCCCGAGTGGCTCCTACTGAGGCTGAAGTGGACTCAAGAAGTTGGCCAGGCCTTGGTTCGAGGCCATGGTGAACGTGTTCAGAGCAACAATGAGTGCTATGATGGCCGTCTTGAAGCTTTGTCGAGTCAGGCAGGACACCCTTTCTAGTGTGTTAGAAGAAGCTGGCAAGGCAATGGCAGCCCAGCATAAGTTCAGGTTGTGTGCCCGCAAGTATCGCTGTAGGGCGGATGCATGTGGGCGAGCTCAGCAAGAAGTAGAGGAGATTCAGGGTATTGCAAATTATCGCCTGCAGCAGTGGGGGCAAACTGCACATGAGAGAGACGAGCTTCATAACCAGCTTATGAACCTCACCATAGAGAGAGATGAGGCAGCACAGGAGTTGGATCATGTGACCCATCATAGAGATGCAGCCTTAGAGTTGGTAGAAGAAAGACGTCAGGGCTAGATCATGGCTAACCACAATGCTTTTCAAAGGGAGCATGAGCTCCAAGAGCAACTTGAAGAGCTTCAGGTTGAGCACCATCAACTGAACAACCGTCTATTTCCTATTCCTCACCCCATACCAAGGTATCCTAATGTGGGTGGACCTCAAGTGATTGAGGCTGATGAAGAAGAAGAGGACGTACAGATGGATGTCAATATAGCTGAACCTACAAATGAAGAAGAAGAGGTAGATCCTAAAGAAGTCTAGGGCATCTCCGATGTGGACAGCGATCACTTCGATGAGTAGTTAGTTAGCAAGTCTCACTAGTTTAAGCTTTTACAGTTAGTGGTGTAATGGACTTAGTACTATGACTGATGTTGGATGTACCTTTTAATTCGAACTTGGCATGTAATGTACCTTAATCCGCTCCCTTCGGGATACGTATCTTATGGGTTAAGTTTAAAATTTGTCATGCACTACGTATGGCGCTAGTAATCTAATTGATGATGTGGTGATTGGAGAATGAATTATTACCCTTGTATATTGTATGGATTTTACATTCTCTCTAGTAAATTCAGTTTTGGCGTAATTACATTATTCCTCTCCAATGTGCTAACATCTCCAATAATTGCTGGTTGCGGATTGCTGCAGATGCCTTGCACTCATTCCACTAGTGCGGCCGATGAGGATGATGATCTTCCACCGCCACCACCACCCACACCAATAGAATTGATGGCAATTCTTGCGAAGGACAGCTATCGGTGTTTTGGGTCTGGCGGATCCTCAACCGACTATTGAAAGTGTACTGCATGTCCCTAATCCTGGATGGTGATGCAAAGAGACACAAGCTTTATACTGGTTCAGGCAATAGGTGCCCTACGTCCAGTCTGAGAGAGCGGATCTTGTATTCCTTGCACCGAGGTGCTTGTAGTAGGGGCTTACAAGCTGAGCGAGAGAGGGAGCTAGTCCTAGGTCTCTACGTGGAGTGGCGTGGGTTGCTTGAGATGTTGATCTCTTAGTGAGGAAGCGTGTGTGTTACAGAGCATTATGCATTGCTTGCGTGTGTGTGTGTCCTTGCCTAGAAGTGGCCCCGGTCACTCCCTTTTATAGTCGAAGGGAGGCACGGGGGCGATACATGGATTTGCTACATGGCGTTTGTGAGTAGAGGTGGCATGTCCGAGCCCTGTAGCTCATCACTATGGTGGTATGGTCGGTGGAGCGGCCTTATCCCCGTGCACTGGAGCGACGCGCCGGTCATGTCTAATCCTGTGCGACGTGGGAGCTCTTGCGGCTTAGCATAGGGTATGGTGCATACCGCAGACGACGTGTCGATCGCTGTATGTTGACAACGTAGAGAGCCAAGGCCTAGTCGATGCAGAGGCTGAACCATTGTGGGGGGGCTCAGCGGGAGCGAGTCCTGAGGCTACAGAGACCCCGAAGCGGGTAGCCGAGGCTCGAAGGGAGCAGCTGGTCTTTGCCCGTCGATTCTGAGGCTACAGGGACCTGGACACGACTCCACGCTGCGCTATCCTTGGAGCAGGGGTTAGGCAGCATAGTGCAGCATGAGCGTCAGTCGTGGGCACAGTGCCGAGCACAGTAGCCGGTAACCCATGCCCCATCCTGTCCCGGACGGCATGGTGTCGATGTGACTCACGTCTCGTCAGCCACTCCGCTGTATTGAGTCGTCGTTCGGCTGACATCGCGAGAGTGGTTGAATGAGTTAGTTGGACGTGGCGTCTAGTCAGAGAAGTCGATCAAGGCGGAGGTGATGGGGTTGTTGCCGAGCTGGCCTCGAGCGAGGCAGAGAATCGGTACCTCGTCCGAGGCCTTACGGGCGGGGCCTCGGGCGAGTCAGAGAATTGGTACCTCATCCGAGGCCTTCCGGGTGGGGCCTCAAGCGAGGCGGAGAATCAGTACCTCATTCGAGGCCTTATGGGCAGGGCCTCGAGCGAGTCGGAGAATCGATACCTCATCCGAGGCCTTATGTGCGGGGCCTCGAGCGAGACAGGGAATCGGTACCTCGTCCGAGGCCTTACGTGCAGGGCCTCGAGCGAGTCAGAGAATCGGTACCTCATCTAAGGCCTTACGTGTGGGGCCTCGAGCGAGTCAGAGAATCGTTACCTCGTCCGAGGCCTTACAGGCAGGGCCTCGAGCAAGTCGGAGAATCGGTACCTCATCCGAGGCCTTGTGGTTTCATTTTGGGCCGAGCCCGCTTCAGGTGAGTCCGGATATTGTTGAAAGTGGGCCAGGCGGTCCAGCCGAGCCTCGGATAAGGTGGGGGTTTGCCGGTGGTTCTCTTAGCTTTGATTTTTATAAGGTCTAAGCAAGTTTTTCGGTTCTTGCTTAGGGACCCCTTTTTATGGTACTCGACAGTAGCTCCTAAGCCTCGAAGAGAGTGTGAGCGCTCTCCCTGAGGTTTTGACGAGACTCAGCTCACGGCAACTCCAGGCGGGATGGCGTTTCATACTCGAGGCCTCAGTGGGTGCATGTGAGCGCACCTACCGGGTGTAGCCCCCGAGGCCATGGAGGACTGGATTTATTCTGCCAAGGGCTTTTCTCATGTTGAGCGAGGGGTTTTATCGCGTTTGCCGAGCCCACGAGTGCGAGTTTGGGTCGCTGGGCCTCAGCTTGGTTGCAGGAAGAGCCTCCGAGCCTCTGCTCAGAGCAATAGGGCGATCAGGAGTTTCCCTATTTTTTTTGTGCGGCCCTCGCACATCCTTTTCATTTGGAAGGAGGGGTGGAGTATGACAGGCTACCCCCGGTGGGCGCGAGCAGTGACACCTCCGGTGAGCTGTTATCGGGTAAGTCCAAGTGGAGGCCCGTGCCCCATTCGATAGGAGTCAGCTAGCGGTCCAGAGACACACTCCAAAAATACCAGAGGGCTTCTCTAGTGGGTCCTAGGGCCGTTCGATTGGCCCTAGGGGCTCGGTGCCTCCCTACGGTGGGATCCCATTCAGAGACCTCCCTGCCGGTCTCGGACACGACTTAGGGCATCCCAAGCAATAGCGTGCTTGGGCCTCAACCATGTACGGGCTCGCCCATAGTCATCACTGACTCTGTTTGTCCTAGGGCGGCTATCGAGACCCTCGGGGGCCCAGTCTTCGAACCCCTGGACCGTAATGGGCTCGGTGTCTTTTATCGCGTTTTGCCGAGCCCCCGAGTGCGAGTTCGGGTTGCTGGGCCTTGGCTTGGTGGTAGGAAGAGCCCCCGAGCCTCTGCTCGGAGCAAGAGGGCAATAAGGAGTTTCCCTGTCTTTTTTGTGTGGCCCTCGCGCATCCTTTTTGTTCGGAAGGAGGGGTGGAGTATGCCAGGCTACCCTCGGTGGGCGCTAGTAGTGACACCTCCGGTGAGCTATTATCAGGTAAGTCCAAGTGGAGACACGTGCCCCATTCGATAGGGGTCAGCTAGCGGTCCAGAGACGCACTCCAAAAGTGCTAGAGGGCTTCTCTAGTGGGTCCTAGGGCCATTCGATTGGCCCCGGGGGCTCGGTGCCTCCCTACGGTGGGATCCCATTTAGAGACCTCCCTGCCGGTCTTGGACATGACTTAGGGCATCCCAAGCAATCGCTTGCTTGGGCCTCGGCCATGTATGGGCTCGCCCATAGTCATCCCTGACTCTGTTTGTCCTAAGGTGGCTATCGAGACCCTCGGGGGCCCAGCCTTCGAACCCCTGGACCGTAACGGGATCAGTGCCCAGTTCCTTCGTCTAAAAGGAATCAGGTGGGGATATTCCCCTCCCATCGGCTAACAACGGTAGGTGTGCCTTTTGAGGCGGTTCCTCAGGGAGACGGAACAGCGCCTGCCATCGCTGTGGTCGGATGTGACGCGACGTCTGTGGATGGGACGTTACTGTGTGCACACGGTTAATAAGGAAGAGGTGGACGCATGGGCGGTTTAGTCGGATCTGGATTAACTGCGCTAGATCTGAGGGAAACTTCCCTAGTTTCGTCGCCCATCCATTTTGCCCCCTTCCCTCCCTCATAAATATGTGACGAGCCTCGCCCCGCCCCTCCTTACCTTGTCTGCCTGCGTTCGCCCTTTCTGCCCTCGAGCGGTTGCTAAGAACAGAGAGCGCCGGGGAGAAGGGAGAAGGGGGAGGAAAGGAGAGAGAGAGGGATAACGAGAGCACACCTTACCGTCGTCGCCGCATTCTCCACCGCACCCATGGCCGATGGCGCTGTTGTCGTCCAGGCAGATCCTTGGGGTCCGTCCGATGTGTTTGCGGCGACGCTGCAGTCGCTCGTCGACGATGGTCTCCTCCACCCGGTTACCGACCCCAACAGACCGGAGTGGATTGCTCCGAGGGGGCAAGCCGGAGCCGAGGCCACGCGATGGCTACATCGTGAGCTACATGGCCTACCATGAGCGCGGTCTCGGCTTACCGGCGGACCGGTTCATGCGGGCGCTCCCGCATTACTATGGCGTGGAGCTCCACAACTTTAACCCCAACTCCATCACGCAGGTAGCCATCTTCGTCGCCGTCTACGAGGGGTACTTGGGCATCGCCCCCCACTGGGAGCTGTGGCTCCACTTCTTTCGGGCGGGGCTCAACACCAAGCCGACGGGCACGTGGAAGGCGTTGAGGGCCAGCAGCTGCACTCTCCAAGTGCGCCAAGACAGGCAGCCCTTCTACATCCTGGTCCAGCTTGTGTCGTCCAACCGCCGCAGGTACAACAACTGGTTCTACCTCCGCAATGATGATGGCGGGCTTCCCCCCTATACCGGGTAGGTTGTGGAGAGCCAGCCAGAGAGGTGGAGGTACGGTGTCCCGGTGGTTGATCAGCCCAAGCTACAACCGCTCCTGAAGGCGCTGGAGAGGCTGCGCAACTGCGGCCTTACGACGGCCATGGTCGTGGTGGCGTTCCACTGCCGGAGGGTGCTGCCGCTAATGGCTTGGTGGGAACGCATATTTGAGATGACACCGGGTGAGCCGATCGACGACATCCAGTTGTCTGCCATCACCCTTTCCGACGAGGAGGTTCTGTGTCGGGTGAGAGAGACGGTGGAGGGGCGGCAGAGGAGCAGTGAGCTGACCCCGTTCCCAATGCGCCTATCGTGGGGGTACATCTCTCTGGTAAGTCACGCGCCGCTGCGGCCCCTGAGGGCTCCTCGCTCCTTACATTTTCAATCTGTTCCCTTATTTGCGTTTGTCATTCCTGCATGGGATGAGGGATGTGTGAGCCTCCCCGCCACCCGTTCCCGAGGACGCAGAGCGGCGAGCGACAAATAGGGTGCATGTTGAGGCGTATAAGGAGCAAAAAGACGTCGAGGAGGCAAGGCGCAAGAGGAAGAGCCTCAAGCGCAACGAGCTGGAGAAACGTCGCCGGTAGCAGAGGCACGACAGTCTCCCGGTGGAGCCGTCTTCGTCACCGTCGTCGATGGATTCTTCGAGTGATGACGACGAGAGCGAGGTGGGGCGGGGGCCTCAGGACCATCTCCCTCACGTCAGGGGGACGCTGCCCGGGGCATCGATGAGTGGCCCGATGTCTCCAGGAGGAGGAGAGGACGCCTCAGGGCTAGCGATCACCTGCCCCGAGGCCAAGGAGGAGGTCATGAAGCTAGTGGAGGCGGCTGAGGCCCCTGGCACGGCGTTGGCCAAGCTGTTCGAAGAGGAGGTGGTTCCTCCTATGCCGACCGCTGACGCTGGCGACTCTGAGGCTTGACCTAGGCCAAAGGGGCCATGTAAATAGATTAGAACTTACATTATTGTACCATAACGCTTGTGGCCATCGAGGCCTTTTTAAAGTACTTATGCGTATACGCTTTTTTAATCATTTGTTATTGTATTTCTAAGCCTCTGCCCTCTGTCTCGTCTTTGAACATATCTCTTGTAAAAAACTTCCTCGGAGCCTAAGCTACCCCTCGGGCAAAAGGTGGTGAGGGAGTTACCGTAGCCTAGAGGCATAGACCATCTCGTGGCTCGGCCGACCTTTTGGCCGTGAGACAGACTTTCAGTCCTTAGGTTTTTTACAATCGATTTGCAAGAGTACGTGAGAGAGTTTGGCGTAGAATTTTTTTTGAAAAACGACTAAAAACGGTGACTAGGACTTAAGGGGGGTCCCCCATTCTAGCCCCCAAGGGAGGCTCGGTTCCGCAGAGGTAGAGCCGAGTCTTGTTCGAGCCCCACGGTGGGCACCTCTGCAGAGGCAAAGCCGAGTCTCCCTTATAGCGTTATCATAACGTTGATCCCCCATTGATGGACTCGGGGGGTTTCTCGAAAAATTAGAATAACTAAAGAATGCTTCTTTATTGTATTTCGAGAAACAATGTATACAATGCTTAGAAATTTAAGGGTAGAAGCGACGTAGCTATTCTATGTTCCAAGCGTTGGTGAGGATTTCGCCCTTCTCGTTGGCTAGCTTGTAGGTCCTAGGCTTTAGCACTTGGGCGACGATGTATGACCCTTCCCATGGCGGGGTCAGCTTGTGGCGGCCCTTATTGTTCTGTCTCAGTCTCAGCACCAGGTCGCCCACCTTCAGGTCTTGGCTTCGAATGCGCCGGGCTTGATAGCATTGTAGGGCTTGCTGGTACTTGGCCAAGTGTAGCAGCGCAATGTCTCGGGCTTCCTCCAGTTGGTCGAGGGCATCCTCGCGGGCAGTGCGGTTGCTCTGCTCGTTGTAGGCCTGAAGCCTCAGGGAACCGTACTCCAAGTTAGTGGGGAGGATGGCCTCGGCTCCATAGACCAGCAAGAACAGTGTGAACCCCGTGGCTCGGCTCGGAGTGTTCCTCAGGCTCCAGATGACCGACGGGAGATCGGCAAGCCATTTCTTGCCAAATTTCTTCAACTGGTTGTATATTCTTGGCTTGAGGCCTTGTAGGATCATGCCGTTGGCACGTTCTACTTGGTCATTTGTCCTAGGGTGTCCTATGGCCGACCAAGCTACATGGATGTGGTGGTCATCATAGAACGTTAGGAACTTGTGGCCGGTGAATTGTGTCCCATTATTAGTGATGATGGTGTTTGGAACCCTGAACTTGTGGATGATATCGGTGAAGAACAGCACCGCTTGCTCAGATTTGATTCGAGTGATCGGACGAGCCTCGATCTACTTGGAGAACTTATCGATCGCTACCAGCAAATGGGTATAGCCCCTGAGGGCCTTCTGTAGAGGCCCAACCATGTCCAGCCCCCACATGGCGAATGGCCATGTAATAGGGATGGTTTGGAGGGCTTGGGCCGGGAGGTGCGTCTGCCGCACATAGTACTAGCATCCCTCATAGGAGCGTACTAGCTTGGTGGCGTCAGCAACCACCGTTGGCCAGTAGAATCCTTGGTGGAAGGCATTTCCAACGAGCGTCCGAGGCGCTGCATGGTGCCCGTAGGCTCCTGCGTGCAAGTCCCAAAGTAGGGCTTGGCCTGCCTTGGTGGTGATGCACCGTTGGAGGACGCTAGATAGGCTTCGCATGTACAACTCGCCGTTGTTGAGGACGTAAGTTTTGGCTCATCGCGCAAGCCATTGAGCTTCGATCCTATCTGCAGGAAGCTCTCCTCGAACGAGGCAATCAAGGAGCGGGACTCGCTAGTCCATGCCCTGGTTGGCCTCGGGAGGCTCCACGTTGATTTCCATGGCCTCGGGCTCGGCCGTAGGGGTCTCGGTGACAGAGGGGGCCTCAGGCCCTGCGGTGGGCTCGACTAGTGGGCCCTCTTCCACCATTGAGGCGTAGTCGATGGAAAGCTTGTGGAGGTCTCTAGCAAAGATGTTCGGGGGGGACCGAGGCCCGTGCCGACGCCATCTTTGCCAGTTTGTCCATGGCCTCGTTGAATTTTCACGCAATGTGATTGAGTTTGAGACCGTCGAACTTGTCTTCTAGGCGACGTACCAACTTGCAGTATGCCTCCATTTTGGGGACATGGCAGTTCGACTCTTTCATCACTTGATCGACAACGAGTTGCGAATCGCCCCGTATGTCGAGACGCCGCACTCCAAGTTCGATGGCGATCTACAAGCCATTGATGAGGGCTTCGTACTCGGCTACGTTGTTGGAGGCGGCAAAGTGGAGCCGAATCATGTAGTGCATGTGCACTCCGAGGGGTGAGATGAAGAGCAGACCCGTGCCTGCCCTGGTCTTCATTAGGGACCCGTCAAAGTACATGGTCCAGCATTCCGTCTAGACTTAAGCAGGTGGTAGTTGGGTGTCGGTACACTTAGCCACAAAATCGGCCAAGACCTGGGATTTAATTGCTTTTCGAGGCGCAAAAGACAGGGCTTCCCCCATGAGCTCGACGGCCCACTTAGCTATCCTACCCAAGGCCTCCCGGTTCTGGATTATCTCTCCTAGAGGGAAAGATGACACCACAGTCACCGGGTGGGACTCAAAGTAGTGACGCAGCTTGCGTCGAGCCAAGACTACGGCGTAGATCAGTTTCTGGATGTGGGGGTAGCATGTCTTAGTCTTGGAGAGCACCTCGCTGATGAAGTAAACAGGTCGTTGGACAGGTAGAGCATGCCCCTCTTCCTACCTCTCGGCCACTACGGCCACACTGACCACTTGGGTGGTTGCGGCAACGTAGAGTAAGAGGGCCTCACCCTTGGTCGGCGGCACCAGGATGGGAGGATTGGTGAGCAGTGCCTTGAGCTTGGCGAGGGCTTCTTCGGCCTCGGGGGTCCAAGAAAAGCATTCGGATTTTCTCATGAAGCGGCTCAGGGCCGCGAGGCATCCCATAACCCTCTGCACTCCCTTGAGGTCTCGGATTGGTCCCATGTTGGTCACGACCGAGACCTTCTCTAGGTTGGCCTCGATGCCACGCTCCGAGACTATGAATCCCAAGAGCATACCTTGGGGGACCTCGAAGACACACTTCTCGGGGTTGAGCTTGATGCCTTTCTCTCTAAGGCTTTTGAAGGCTATCTCCAAGTCATCGACAAGATTGCTGGCCTTTCTGGACTTGACCATGATGTCGTCCACAAAGGCCTCGACGGTTCACCCGATGTGCTCACCAAAGACCTAGGTCATGCACTGCTAGTATGTGGCCCCTGCGTTTCTGAGGCCGAACGGCATAGTCACATAGCAGTACATGCCGAATGGGGTGATGAAAGAAGTCGCGAGCTGGTTGGATTCTTTCATCTTGATTTGATGGTAACCGAAATACGTATCAAGGAAAGATAGGGTCAATTTGAGGTAATAGGAATGGAACATTTGGACATGCTTTATTCAAACCGGTGTAGTCTACACACATCCTCCACTTCCCATTTTTCTTCTTAACTAATACAGGATTAGCTAACCACTCTGGATGGAACACTTCCTTGATGAATTCGGCCACCAAGAGCTTCTACACCTCCTCACCGATGGCCCTACGCTCTTCCCCGTCGAATCGGCACAGGCGCTGCTTCACTAGTCTGGAGCCAGCTCGGATGTCCAAGGCGTGCTCGGCGACATCCCTCAGTATGCCCGGCTATGGTTATTAATGTTTGCATCTTAATCAAATGATTGCTTAGTACAGATGCTAATATAGATGACAGGTTAATGGCTAAAAGTCACTGCTAGCTCAGGTTAAGAGTTGATCACTATTACTTATGCTTTTCCGCAAAAAGAAAGTGTCAACCAGATCCACTAAATTAAGCTATGCATGATCCTTGGTGTCATTTGTTTTGGTTTCCGATAGGTAAGTCTAGCTGAGTACATTCTCGTACTCAGGGTTTATTCCCTCTTGTTGCAGATGACCTTCTATATCAGGGCTTCTATAAGTATTGTCTCCACCCGATGGGTGACGAAGACTAGATCACGGGCATGATCTCTGTTTCTCTTATGCGAATGATTTTGTGGGTTGTGATTAGCAAACTGGTATTTGTATTTGAACTTAGGTGTGTAAGTTAAATTATTTACTTCCGCATACTTTACAAGACTTATTTTGTAATAACGATGACTCTGAGGTGTTATAACCTAATTGCAAATCATCTGTGAAATGTTGTAATGTATGATATGTTATGTTGAATTACTGTGATCTTAGTTGTATGCAAGTTATTTTGAAATCCTTCATGATTTCAGTTGACCACAGGGTTTATATGGGCTCAAGTGCAAGAATTTGATTATTTTGGCGATTGTTTTTGTACTTGTGCTCTTATAAATTGGTCGGTTCTGTGACGTCGTAGGCCACGAACAAAACCACGAGTGCAAGCACCACCACCAACCGAATCTCCACCACCGATCCAAGGAAGAACACCAAGGAACAAGCGGTGGAATGGGGGCAGTGAAGTTGGGACTGCCGGCAAGGCCTCCGACGGCGCAATGAGAGGGAATGGGGTTGGAGCTCCTGGTAGGCCAAAGGTGCGGGCAGAGCACGACGCGGCGACGCGAGGAGGAGCGAGGAAGGGCGGGGGTGGCGCGTGGAAGAGAATGCGGTGGCGCGGGAGGGAGGGGAGGGAGAGAATAACCGCTTGGAAGGGACTGGGCCGAGTAAATGAGACGGTGAAACGGTGTGGCGCGATCAAAACGGACGATGTGACGGTCAAAACCCAGATCTGCGTCGGAACTCCCGGCTTATGTCGGGACTTTCGGCGGTCGGGAGTTCCGGCGCGAGCCGTGACTTCCAGACGTCAGAACTTCTGACGTACGTCGGGACTTCCGACGCAGGGAAACAGAAAAACACCTCAACCGCACTCACTCTGCCATGTGGGGCAAAAAAATATATGATGGACACTAACATTTTCACAAGTGACTAGATTTCATTCAACCAACACAAAGCAATAGTCATTCATGAAAATTATAAAATAGATTTTAAAAGTGTCACACAATGTTTTTCTTAATTCTTTTCTCCTAACTAAATCAAACAAAATATGTGTGCAATGGATCAAGCCACATTACGAGAATTAATGATATTTAGTTGACTCCTCAAAGCACAAAATCTTGACTTATCTAGGGGCTTTGTGAAGATATCGACTAATTGCTTTTTGGTGCTCACATGACGAATGGAAATATCACCTTTGACTTCGTGGTCTCTCAAAAAATGATATCGAATGTCTATGTGCTTTGTTCGAGAGTGGTTTACAGGGATGTTTGCTAACTTAATGGCACTCTCGTTGTCACACAAAAGTGGAATCTTGGTTAACTCACATCCAAAGTCCTTTAGTATTTGCTTCATCCAAAGTAGTTGGGCACAGCGAGCGCCGACTGCCACATACTCGGCTTCGACGGTGGACAAAACAACAAAATTTTGCTTCTTAGAGCTCTAGACACCAAGGATCGACCAATAAATTGGCAAGTCCCAGTAGTACTCTTTCGAGTTACTTTACAATCGACATAGTCCGGATTGAAATAGTTAAGTAACTCAAAAGTGGAGCCCTTAGGATACCACAAGCCAAGATTAGGAATGTGCACTAAATACTGAAAAATTCTCTTAACAGCCATCAAATGACATTCTTTCGGATTAACTTGAAATCTTGCATACATGCACACACTAAGCATAATATCGGGCCTAGATGCACAAAGGTAAAGAAGTGATCCAATCATGGAGCGATATACCTTTTGATCGACGTCCTTTCCTCCTTGATCAAGGTCAAGATGTCCATTGGTTGGCATGGGTGTCTTGATGGGCTTGGCCTTGTCCAAGTTAAACTTGTTCAACATGTCGTTGGTGTACTTAGTTTGACTTATAAATGTGCCATCCTTGAGTTGCTTGATTTGAAATCCAAGGAAAAACTTTAACTCTCCCATCATGGACATCTCAAATTTATTTGTCATAATCCTACTAAATTCCTCACAAAAAGCCACATTAGTACTACCAAATATTATGTCATCGACATATATTTGTCAAACAAAGATAACATTATTGACATTGCGAGTAAACAAAGTAGCACCGGCCTTTCCTATCTCAAAATCTTGTTTGAGTAGGAAATCCTTCAAACAATCATACAAATCTCTAGGGGCTTGTTTGAGCCCATAGAGCGCCTTGTCGAGCTTGTAGACATGGTTTGGATACTTGGGGTCTTCAAAGCCCGGTGGTTGCTCTACATACATTAACTCGGATAGAGGGCCCTTGAGAAATACACTCTTCACATGCATTTGATAAAGCTTGAAATCATGATGGACGGCATAGGCAAGTAGAATGAGAATTGATTATAGCCTAGCCACTGGTGCATAGGTCTTCCCAAAATCCAAGCCTTCAATTTAAGTGAATCCTTAAGCCACCAACCTTGCCTTGTTCCTTATTACCACGCCATGCTCATCTTGCTTGTTGCGAAAGACCCACTTGGATCACATTTTTCTTGGGCCTTTCTACCAAGGACCAGACTTCATTTCGAGTGAAGTTGTTCAACTCCTCTTGCATGGCTATCATGCAATCTAGATCATCAAGTGCCTCTTCCACCCTACGAGGTTCCAAAGGATAAACAAATGAGTAATATTCACAAAAACTTGCTAAACAGGAACGTATAGTTACCCCTCGTCGAATGCTCCCCAATATGTTATCAATGGGATGATCCTGTTGTATGGATTGATGCACTCTAGGATGTGGCACTTGAGTTGATCTTTGGATAGGGCCATCATCATCATCATCATGGTCATGATCGATTAGAGGATCATGATCATGAGCTTGTGGAGGGTTGACTTCACTTCTTTCTTTATTGTTGAGTTGAGGTTGAACTTGCTCATTGTTGACACAATCTTCATGAGAATGACCTTGTGCTTCATTTGATCTCCCATCTTGATTATTTCTTGTTGCGGAAGCTTCACCATGTTCATTGGATGAAACATGATGAATGGTTGGATCAAGATCATCATGCACAACATTGTCTTCATCTTCGTCTTCGACGGGCTTTACTTCACCAATGACAAGCTTCTTGATTGCTTTGTGTGTAGCTTCTTCATTACCTACAATCTCAACACTGACTTGCTCCTTTTGAGAGCCTTCGGTTTCATCAAAAGTCACGTCTACCGTGATTTCAATTAAACCGGTGGTTTTATTGAAAACACAATATCCATGTTCGTTAGTACCATAACCAGGCATGAAACCTTCATCAACCTTTGGTGCAAACTTAGAGCTTTTGGATTTTTTGTTAAGTATGAAACACTTGGATCCAAAAACTCTAAAGTAGTGCACCTTAGGCTTTTTACCGGTTAGAAGTTCGTAGGCGGTCTTTTCTCTTTTCTTGTGAAGATATAAGCGGTTGATAGCATGGCATGCCGCGTTGAACGCTTCCGCCCAATAGTTGGTTGGAGTCTTGTACTCATCCAACATTGCTCTTGCGGCTTCTATGAGTGTTCGGTTCTTCCTCTCCACAACACCATTTTGTTGTGGAGTATATGGAACCAACAACTCATGCTTGATTCCTTCTTCATCAAGAAACTCTTCAATGTTGGTGTCCTTGAACTCTGTCCCATTGTCACTTCTAACTCTCTTGATTTTGACTTCAAACTCATTTTGGGCTCTTCTTGCAAACTTCTTGAAGATACTTTGGACTTCACTCTTTTCACGCAAAAAGAATACCTAAGTGAAACGAGAATAATCATCAACAATTAAGAAACAATATTTGTTACCACCAAGGCTTATATAAGCGATGAGTCCAAATATAACCATGTGAAGCAACTCCAATGGCCTTTCGATTGTCACAACATTCTTGATGGGATGTTTAGCTCCAACTTGTTTTTTCGCTTAGCATACGCTACAAATCCTATCTTTCTCAAAAGAAACATTTGTTAGTCCAAGGATGTGTTCGCCTTTTTAAAGTTTAGCCAAGTTCCTCATCCCAACATGGACAAGTCGACGATGCCATAACCAACCCATGCTAGATTTTGCCATTAGACAAGTCTCGGGATTTACTCTATTTGATGTGAAATTAACTAGATAGAGTTTTTCTTTTAAATGACCCATAAATGCAATAGAGGAATCATCCCTTCTATAGACTTTCACACCATTATCCGTAAAGAGACAATTGTAACCCATCTCACAAAGTTGGGAGATGGACAACAAATTATATCTCAACAAATTCACAAGTAAAATATTTGAAATGGAATTATCATTTAATATAGCAATTTTACCCAAACTGAGGACTTCTTCTTTTCCATTGTCACCAAACACAATATTTTTCACTTTGATCATGACTTGTTGGAATGATGCGAACATGTCCTCTCCGATCATATGATTGGTGCATCCACTATCCAACACCCAACTTGTTCCACCGGAGGAATATTCCTACAAGGACAAATTAAGCTTTTATTTTAGGTACCCAAAGATATTTGGGTCCTAGGGGTTAGTCACATAAAGCTTGGGCACCCAAACACTCCTCATAATTTTCTTTCTTTTGGGCACCAACATACTTAACCATAATCTTACCATTCTTGCCCCAACAACACATATAGTCACTAGCATAGCACCGTAGAAGTGATGCTTGTGGCTTTAGGGACATCAGATTGCTTCATCTTGATTGTCTTGTTACTTGTAGGTTGTATCTTTGAAATGTAGACCTTGTTTTTGACCTTGCATATTAGCTCATCAAGAGAAATGCCCTTGTTGAACTTCACACAAGGCACACCATTGATCATGTTCCTTTCATTGGCCTTTCCATCATACCTATTGTAGCCAATGCCTTCCTTGATTGATGGGCGCCTTGATGACTTGTATATAGTCTTGTTGGATTACTCTTGACACTTGCACCCATTCTTCAACATCATCTTCAACCTATGAATCTCCTTGTCTTTCTTCTCTAACTCAATAAGGTTAGATGTATATGCATTCACATCAATTTTATAGCATCTTTTACAACCATCACTAGTAGAGACATTAGAGTCTTCGGTTGCCTTAGGAGAAGTTGAAATGCTAGCCCAAAGAGTACTATAGTTTAACTCAAGATTTTGGTATTTTTCTTCCAAGCTTATGAGGCTTTCTTGAGCTATACTCTTCTCATTCTTAAGGCTAGCTACTTAATCATTAACCGAGAAATATTCCTTAGTCAATTTTTCAATTGAGTTATTGGCTAAAGACAATTTTACGGTTAAATTCTCAACCTTCATCTTTTCCTCGGCGGTAGATGCTTCAAGTGCAAGGTTTTTCTCTCTCTTGAGAGATTATATCTCCTTGCATCTCTAAGCATCTATCGATCTTCTCTAATTTCTTCATTAGCATTTTTATTTTAGTGAAGGCCTTTTTACCAAATTTCTTTATCATAGTTGCTTTAATTTCTTCTATGTTCTCATCACAACTATCATTCTCATCACTTAATGAAACAGGTGTAGTATGTACCTTCTCCCCTTTTGCCATGAGACAAGTTGGGGTGTAGTAGTCGTTGTCGATGAGGTTGAAGAAGAGCTTCGGTGGTAAAGATAGATTGGGAAAAAGTTTTGGTGGTGAAGTTGAGTCAAAGAAGATCATGGTCGGTGAAGAAGTGTGGTGAATGGTGATGTTTGCGGCTCCCTTCTCATCATCACTTGAGTCACTATCACTTGACTCTCATTCTTACCTAAAATAAGCTTCATCTCTCTTCTTGCCTTTGTTCTTCTGGTCTTCATCCTTGTCGTGCTTGTGCTTATTTTTCTCATTAGGACAATCAGCTATGAAGTGACCGGTTTGACCACATCCATAGCAAAATCTCTTTTTGAATCTTCTCTTTCCATCACCATAGGTTTTGCAGTTGCTTTTCTTCTTCATAAATTTTCTAAGATTTCTAATCACAAATGCAACCTCTGCATCGGAATCTTCTTCTCCACTTGAGGAATCATCCTTCACTTTCTTCTTCTTTTCTTGACTTAAACCTTGACCTTCATGTTGTTGAGTTGCTTTAAGGGCTGTGGGGGATATACCCCCGGGTGCCACAGGATGGTACATGGGCCGCACCATCTGAGGTGGCCTGGCCCATAAGATCGAGGCGTGTACGGCAAGATTACAAGTTGTACTAGATATTGTAATAGTACCAAATAGGATATTTTCCTTGTAACCCTCCTCCTTTAGAGTATACAAAGAGAGGTAGGGGTCCCCCTCAGAGATCACCTCAATCAATACAGAATAATGAGACACAGGACGTAGGTATTACGCCAACACAGCGGCCGAACCTATATAAATCTTATGTCTTGTGCCTCTGTAACCATCTGGTTCCTGATTACACGCACCGTCTACCGACAATCTACCATCATGGGCATACCCCTAGATGGACTGCCAACCATATTTTATCGATAGTGGCGCGCCAGGTAGGGGTCCCCTTTAGGGGTCGTGCGTGCTGATCCTTTGGCAAGCCAGATGGGAAATTTCTCTTAACATCTGCTAAAAATCGGGTGAGTCGTTCTTAGCAACGTTGTTGATTAGATCCATCTATTCTTCGAATATCTAATACAGATTAATTGTTTCTGCATGTGCCAACCCGTCTCTCATCCACGATCTGATTCATCTTCGTCGCTCGGCGGCGAGCGTTTTTTTCATGTCACACGCGGTTGCACGAGGAGACGGAACTTGACGCCACACGCACATGTCCACGGTGGACCGGTGGTTACTGCGTCGATGATCAGGCAGCACGGCTTCGGATCTCGTGGCCACTTCACGGTGGACAGCCAGATCGGCACACCCGTCTTCGGCCTCATGGTGTTCGTGCAAGCGACAGACTCCTATTCCTGTACGGTTCGATCATGCATGCATGAAGATTTCAATCCGAACAGAAGAAGATTCACTAAGCCAATAAGCGAGGATGACGTACATCTTACATGCAAGATGATTAGCAAGGTACTACTAGTACGTGTTTATATGAGACTCGTCCGTACGGGATAAACTCCCTTGCCTGCTCCTTTGAGCCTTTTTTCGACCACGCCAAGACAACGAGCTGGAACCAAGCAACTATGTGAGCCGTACAAACTATCTGGCGAGCCACGTCGAGCCATCAAGCCGTCTAGCGAGCCACATCGAGCCAAGCGGGCCGATTGAGCAAGCCGTCCGAGCTCACGTCGACCACGAACCACGTCAACCACGTCCCGAGCGGCTCCGCCGATCTCACGTCGACCACGTCCTAAATGGCTACACCGAGCTCCGACCACGTCGACCACGGACCAGGTCGACCACGTCCCGAGCGGCTCCACCGAGCTCATGTCGACCACATCCCAAGCGGCTCCGCCTAACTCCGACCACGTTGACCACCAGACCACATCGCAATGATGATCGCCGCGAAGAACGGCGCTACGACAACCGCGACCACCGTCATGACGATAGTTCGGAAAGCTCGAGGACCGGACAACTTCATCATCGCCGACCAGATTTCTATCCAAAGATAAGTACACTTCTAATATTTATATTTAATATAATTTTTCATTACGACGTTTCTCCACAAACGTCCTCGTCATGTTTATTCTTCAAATAACGTTTGTCCTTGTATACCATCTTAAAGATAGCATACAGCTATACTTAACATAAATCCCCGACTAGTCACATTGACGCTCGATGTCTCCAAAAACGGCCCTGTCTACCGACTCTCTCTACACGTGTATGAGCGTCCGCCCTCTACGTTACGGGTCATCGGTAGCGGCTCCTTAGCGACGCCTTCCTACACGCACATGCCCTCCACGCTCCACGCTACAGTGAAGCTAGCTAAGGCTAGAGGCTCAGCTAGATACTAACTGGTCGGACGATTTATATTAAGTATAAACACAAACTTCACATTAACACTGATGTTTACAAAGCACCAACTACTTTATCACATCATGCTCATTTACAAGTGACTGCTGAGCGTCATACACTATTTCTTCACCGCTGATTTTTCTCCATAATTTATTATTTTATACATCATGTACTACCATTCTACATATTTATATTGTAGGAATTTCAAGCTATGCTCGAGGACTTTGTCGCTCGCTTCTCGACCTATGCTCGGGGACTGCCTCGATCACTCTCCGACCACAGCTCAGGGACTTCGTTGCTCGCTTCTCGACCTACGCACAGGGACTACCTCGATCACTCTTCGATCACAGCTCGGGGACTTCGTCGCTCGCTCCTCGACCTGTGCTCGGGGACTGCCTCGACCACTCTCCGACCACAGCTCGAGGACTTTGCGTCTCAACTACATGCGACTGGCAACTCGCATACAGTTGGGATATTTTTTCTCCTTTAGACCTTGCTATAAGGCTCATACCTCACCTTCCAGCAAGCTCGGGGACTACATCGGTACGATGCACCTGCCAGTGCATCTCGTATCGCCTGTACGACGATCGGATTCTCAACTTAAATGGGAATTCTTTTTAGACCCTGGCACCACGTGCCTACGTCACCTACTACCAGGCTCGGGAACTAAGTGGGTATACTTCACCTTGCGTGAATGTGTTTGTTTTTCGACCCCTACTCCTCTAATGATCAAAGACGCTACGCTTCAAGACACCCTTATGTTTCTTCACAGAAACCCAAGTGGGCACACTTCCCAGGACGGAAATCTTTTTCTTTCTTCTTAAGAGCACCATACATTCTTCGGACAACCTACTTCTCCAGCGACAACGGTGGTCGAAGATGTCAAGAACTCAAGCCTCACTGTTCGAAGAAGGTTAAAATGGCGTGTCGCATTAGAATACATGGCGCTCAGGGACTAGCTGTGGGGGATATACCCCTGGGTACCACAGGATGGTACATGGGCCACACCATCCAAGGTGGCCCGGCCTGTAAGATCGAGGCGTGCACGGCAAGATTACAAGTTGTACTAGATATTGTAATAGTACCAAATAGGATACTTTACTTGTAACCCTCCTCCTCTAGAGTATACAAGGAGAGGCAGGGGTCCCCCTCAAAGATCACCTCAATCAATACAGAATAATGAGACATAGGACGTAGGTATTACGCCAACACGGCGGCCAAACCTGTATAAATCTTATGTCTTGTGCCTCTGTAACCATCTGGTTCCTAATTACATGCACCGTCTACCGACAATCTACCATCATGGGCATACCCCTAGATGGACTGCCGACCATATTTTGTCGACAAGGGCTGCACTCTTGTTGAATCCCATTGCATTAGAATTTTGATTGTGAGTATTGATTGCATCTTCATCTAGACACTCATGATGCTTGAGTTTTGAAAGAACTTCTTGAGGTGTCATCTCATCATAACCGGCCCTTTCCATGATCACGGACGCTAGCATGTTGTTCTTGGCTCTATAGGTTCTCAACATCTTTCTAACAACATTGTTGTCATCCCATTCGGTGCTTCCAAGAGCTCTTATGCGGTTGACCAATGCCATGAGCCTATCAAACATGGATTGTATTGTTTTATTTTCCAAGAATACAAATCTTTCTAATTCACCATGAAGTAACTCAATATTGCCTTTTCTCACACTTTTATCTCCTTCAAATGACACTTTTAAAGTATCTCAAATTTGTTTTGCACTCTCCATTCCATTCACTTTTCTAAACTCATCTAAAGCTAGCCTTGACACAAGCAATGCTATGGCTTGCGTATTTTAATGGAGGTTGTGCACTTCTTCCAGAGTTATATCTCTATCTTCATCGGTAGGAATCATCACACCAACATCCACAACTTTACAAAGTCTTGCGACAATGAGATGCATCTTCATCTTGTAAGACCAATCGGTGTATCTTGTTCCATCAAAGTAAGGTGGCTTGTCAATGTTGACAGACGGAGTATGTAGTGTTGAACCTTTTATGAGTTGTCCATAGTCAAAGCTCATGTTTGAATATATTCCCTTTCCATGAGCATGCTCACCGGCTCCAATATCACTAGCGACATCTTTGTTTGCTTTATTCTTGTCACTTGTATCATTCTTGCCACTTATTGTATCATCAACCTTCTTGCTCAATTCTTCCTTCATCTTGCTCATTTCACCTTGCATCTTTTTCATTTCATCTTGAAAGAACTTGACTTGAGCACCCATCAACTCTTCAGCTATTTTCTTGGCCATCTCGGCGGCAACGGCTTGCATTTTATCGGACTCCGACATTGTTTCTTCTCACGCAGTGAAGCGCAAAGAGAAGACCTTGCTCTGATACCAATTAAAAGGATCTAACAATACCTAGAGGGGGGATGAATATGCGTATCTAAAAATTAACTGCAAATGTTAAGTTCAAATTTGTCAGTCAATGTCGGAAGTCCCGTTGTTTGGGTCGAAACTCCCGATGTCGTCAGAAGTACCAGCGCAAACATTAGCAGTTTCGACGCCTACGTAAACTACAAAAGCAGTGCCAAATTTAACTTTGTGGATAAATAATCTTACAACCTCACTTCCTAGTGATTCAGTGAAGATGTTGGGTCACTCCCTTGACGCCGTAATGCCTCCAAACTGTTGATCGAGTCCAAACCCTAAAATAATAGTTTGGGAGAGAAAGAGACAAACAAATACAAGTAATCTCTAGCAACCACAACAACAACAACAAGCACGTGGGACACAAGAATTTGCCCTGAGGTTCGACAACCCCACAAAGGAGCTCCTACATCCTCGTTGTTGAGGTGACCACCAAGGTCGGAGTCTCTTCCACCTCCTTGCCTCTCTCAAAGCGACCACTAAGGTCACTTGAGCTTTTCACTAAGAAATCAAGGGTAATACAAAATTCCCAAGGCTCTTCCACAAGATGGAAGCTCTTGGGCAACGCCTAGCCGGCTAGGGGTAAAGCCCCAAGAGTAATAGACGCAAAACCAACCGGCTTGATGAAGAAATCAAATGCTCAAGCTTTCCAAAGTGATGCTCTCACTTAATCCACTCTCTTTTCACCCAAAACCCTAAGGGAATCGAAGATTGGAGCAAAAAGGGAAGGAGAGGGGTGCTTTAGTTGCTTAGGAGCTATTGAGCACGAAGTGGGTCGACTGTGACTGAGTTCGTAACGGTTAGAAATGAAGAGAGGGGTATTTATACTCCAAGTGAAAATCTAACCGTTCATATCTACGTCGGAAGTTCCGACGCTGATCTCGGGACTTCCGACGTTAACAGTAAACACTGTTCACAAAGGGTCAGAAGTCCGCGCGTGCAAGTCAATGTCGGAACTCCCGGCAAATGTTGGGACTTCTGACGTGCGTAGTTAAACAACTAGCCAGCACTACTAATGCCAGGACTCCCAGCTAGGGTCGGAACTTACGACAGTCCGAATTTCCGACGTACGTCGGGAGTTTCGACGAGCGCAGACAGCTGACCAGCAGAACCACCGATGCCGGGACTCCTGGCTTGGGTCGGGACTTTCGACTGTCGGAAGTTCTGACTCATGTCGAAACTTTCGACGTCTACAGTCACCGCGTAGGCAAAGTGACTAGGAGTCAGAACTTCTAGCAAGAGTTATGACTTCCGAGTGTTAGGAGTTCTGGCTTACGTCGGGACTTCCGACACCGACAGTCACAGAAAAATAATCTACGTGCTCGTAGAGTGCTAGAGTGTCTCTCTTTTGATTTTATTTTAATGCTTGAGCACTCTATCTTCATCAGACCAACTAAATTTACATCTCTCTTTATAGTGTGGCAGATTCTAAACTCAAAAAGAAAATTAAAACTTTTAGAGAGCGTTTTGAGTTCATCCGCCTTTTCAACTTCAAGAATTGAGGGATACCATTTCATCTTTATCAACTCTTTGAATCTTTCATGAGACTAATAGCTGCGACATATCTCATTAAGTTCACATTAGTCCCTAATTTGGATGTCATCAATACACCAAAACCCACATAGGGGGTAAATGCACTTTCACTTGGGCAAGGGTTATGGTGGTGGAGTTTGACACTCATGGACAAAGTGGCCTTCTTGTCCACACTCAAAATACCTCTTTAGCTTTGGCTTTAACTTGTGTTGTCTTTGTTGAGCTTGAACCTTCTTCTCCTGATTTGCCAAGTATCCAATTCTACTTCTATCCATCTTTATGATGGTGTTCATAAGTAGCTCACTTTGAAGATGTTGTCCTCTTATAAACTTGCTCAACCCGGTCTTGAGATGCTCTTTTTCTAGTTTGAGCTTCTTGTTCTCTTCTGAGCTCATCATGATTCTTCTCCTTCTTAAGTCTCTTGTTTTCTTCTTTAAGCTTCTCATTCTCAAGAGCTAGATCACTATCATGGTCAAGGTTCTCTAACACAATAGTGTTGGTGGTTGATAGCTTTTCAAGATCTTTCTTTAGCTTCTCATTCTCATTCTTGATCTTGACATACTCATCATAGTCATCGAACTCAACCACTTGCTTGCCTTTGCTACTAGAATCTTGCTCAATGCTCTCAATAATCAAGTCATCACATGATGTAGCTATATCAATCTTAACAACATGGTTAGTAGCATCATGTGGCTCATTGGATAAAAACTCTTGAGAGATAACAAGATTATCATGATTGATCTTAAGATTTGTACTCTTCTTTTAGCATGTTATAGCTAGTGATGAGCTCATTATGTATCTCCTCAAGTTTATCATGTTTATCTTTAAGCTCTTTCTTAGAAAATTTGAGCTCCTTGAGTTTGAATGACATAGCATCATTTGCTTCTCTAAGCTCAACACTAGTCTTTTCCACTGTCATGTTTAGCTAAAAGAGAATCATTCTTAAGTTCTACCTTTTCATTCTTAGCTCTTGACTTTCTAATGATCTTAGTGTATTGATTTAGTGATTTAACAAGATCGTCCAATGAAGGTGATTCCAATTCATCATCATCACTATCACTATCATCATTGCAAGCATTTTCATCACCACTACTTTTATCATCATTTGATACCTTTCGTTCACCCTTGGCCATAAGGCATATGTGTGTAGAGAATGATGACGACGGTGTCGGTGAAGATGATGAAGAGGCATCACAATAGCAGTCACCTTCTCATTGTCACTATCATCATCGGATGAGCAACTTAATGAATCAATGTCCGTGAGCCAATCATCGACGATGTATGCCTTGCTATTTTTTTTTCTTGTGGAAGTCCTTATTATTGCCATCCTTCTTCTTGTATGGCTTATTTTTCTTCTCATCTTCATCTTCATCACTTGAGTCATCTTTCTTGCCCTTGTTCTTCTTCTTATATTTGTCTTTCTTAGGCTTGGAGCATTGATGTGCTAGATGACTAAGTTCTCCACAATTATAGCAATCCATCTTGGAGATTGACTTCCTTCTGGTGCTAGTGAAGAACTTTTTCTTGCCATCAAACTTGACACCATTCTTGTTGAGTGTCTTTAGCATCTTGGCGGTTCTTCTCACCATGAGAGCAAGACTTCATCATCAATTTGATCATCACTTGAGCTCACATACTCAATTCTTGCTTTGATCATCACTTGAGCTCGCATACTCAATTCTTGCTTTGCCCTTCTCTTGGCTAGCATTGAATGCCAAATCCTTGTCTTTCTTCTTAGTAGAAGATGAGCTATCTTGTGGTGTGATGTGCATGTATATCTTATGAGCGTATCATTCCCAAGATTTGAGTTGGTGTAGCGGTAGAAAGATCACCATGATGAAGCACGGTCACAATATGCCCATATTTGTCAATAGAGAGGACACTCAAGATTTTTCTTACAATATCGGATGGTTGCATTTGAGTGAGTCCAAGCCCATTGACTTCCTCTACAAGAATATTTAAGCATGAGTACATTTCATTAGCACTTTCTTTTGGAAGCATCTCAAATGAATTAAGCTTTTTCATAACAAGATAATATCGATCCTCATGCTCGCTCTTAGTTCCATCATAGAGCACACAAATATCCGACCATAGTGCATGGACGTCTTTGTGTTCCTCACCCAATTAAACACATCTTTGCAAATGCCTCTAAAGATGGTTTTTCTAGCCTTTGCATTCTATTTTTCGTAATTCACTTCATCGCCTTGAAGGTGCATGGGATCCCTAGGTTTTAGGAAACCTTGAGAGACGGCTCTAAGAATTCCAACATCTAGAGCTTCTAAATACGTCTCCATACGGATTTTCCATAAAGAAATTCATCTCCCTCAAAGATAGGAAGAGGTTCATCCCTGTGAGACATATTTCTCTAGGCGGATAAGCCTAAATACGTGAGCACGAGGCTCCAATACCAATTGAAAGGATCAAAATACCCAAGAGGAAGGGTGAATTAGACTAATTCTAAAATTCTTCACAATAATTAAACCCTACACTTAACTCACTTCACCCCTTTTTGCCTATAAAGTGATTCTAATGATCTATCACACAAAAGTTTAGCACCCTAGGTTCCAATCCTACTCTAGCATGTTAATTCTAAGAATGTAAAGACAAAAATTGAATTGCTCAAAAGTAAATGCTCAAAGTAAAGAGAGAAGAAGGAACGCGGCGATATTTTGCCGAGGTATCGGGGAGTCGCCACTCTCAACTTGTACTCGTGAGAGCACCCGCGCAAGGATGTAGCTCCCCCTTGATCCGTGCAAGGATCAAGTGCTCTCTACGAGTTTATTCTTCGACACTCCGTCACGGTGAATCACCCACAACCGCTCGCAACTTGAGTTGGGTCATCCACAAGCTCCTTCGGATGATCACTAAACTTCTAATCACCACCAAGCCATCTAGGTGATGACGATCACCAAGCGTAACAAGCAAGAACTCTCACTTAACCACAAGTCTAATGAGAAGGGTGCATGCACACTTGCTACTCTCTTTTCACTAATGAGGCCTTAATCTTATATTTTCAAATCTCAATCACCTCATTATACTCTTGCTCTCCTTGGCACTCTAAAAGGTGTTTCTCAGCTGTTGAAATAGGCAAGAGTACTCCCTTGAATGGATAGAGAAAGTATTTATACCCCCTCATTCAAAATAGACTGTTATGTGACTGTGTCAGCACTGTAGGATGACCGGACGCTTCGGTCAAAGTGACAGGAAGCTCCGATCAGTTCTCCCCGCCAATGAGCCGTTAAGTTGTGACCGGACTCGTCCGGCAACGAAAACTGCTCTCTAGAACCTTACTGATGTTGATCGTACTCTAACACCCAACGCTGGTCGCATTGCTGTTCAGCGTCCGGTCTATAACCGAAACCCGACCAGCGTCCGGTCAGCACTAACCGAACGCGTCCGATCAGGATTCACCCTCTTAGGAACCTTACTGGAGTTGACCGAATTCTAGCACCCAGCGTCCGGTCACATTTCACTCAGCGTTCGGTTGCATCCATACGACTTCACTTGATCAAATGAACTGACCAGACTCTACTGTTAGCATCCGATCACACCGAGACCAGCGTCCGATCAACATTTAACCCTCCATTCACTTCCAACTCGAAATCACATGTAAGTAAAGTTTGCTCCAATTGATCTTAGGGCTACTTAGGAGCTACCTAATGCTAGATTTGGCAAGTGTGTACCACACTTAACCCACTAGACTCACCTAGATCAAGCTAGTAGTCCATACCCCCTTAATAGTATGACCAAAGAAAAATCAAAGTTCTAAACTACTCTAAGTGTCTCTTCAACAACAAACAACACTTAGAACTAGTCCATCCTTAACCTTGTCGTCCATCCTTTGAAAACCGAAACAATTTTCATCGTAGGGGCATGACAACCATGATTGCCCAATCAATTGTTATTACCATGACCTAACTTAATTGCATCTGTAAAACACACATTAGTCAGTAATCTCGTATTATCATTAATCACCGAAACCCAACTAGGGGCCTAGATGCTTTTAATCTCCCCTTTTTTGGTGATTGATAACAATACAACCTCAGGTATGTAAAAGAGATGAGGTTTTCAACATGCTTGGTTCATATAAGCTTTTGATAATAAGAACAAAAGAGTTAGGCAAGCTTATATGACCCAAGTCAACATGATATACTCAATAGATATGAAATAAACATGAGTTCAAGAAATAAAGCTCATTTGCATTGGAGGAAAACGCAGAAGCAAAGCAAATGAGCATAACCAAGTGACATGACATATATAAAGATTAAAGTAGAGAGCACACATGTCACTTATCAAATAAATATCACAATCACATAAATATCAAAATCACATGTATGTAGTTCAATGCATGAAAGTAATATAAATACATAATAATGTATCACACATAAAAAGACAAATATAATAGATAAGCTCTCCCTAGATATATCACTCCCCCTAAGTCTGTCATACTTGATCCCTCTCCGCCTTTGGCGTCAAACACCAAAACCTAAGGGTTGGTCGATGGGACCGGAACAGACGAGTCGAGCGTTGAGTCGCGGTGAGCGATCTGAAACTGGGTAGCATCATCATCTGATCATACATCAAATTCACAAAATTGCGAGCTATATACTCGGGTGCGGCGAGAACTGAATCCAACTGAGATAATCAAAGAACAAGGGAAAATACATGCAGAAATGTCAAGGAACAAACTGGATTTGCAAGGTGGAGAGAGATGGATAGGAACAAATATATCATTGGCAATGGGGTGTGCTCAGTAATAGGACAACCAACAAATTATGTGAAGCAAATACATCATCGACAATGGACTTATGGTCAGTAACAAACACACAAATTGTAGCAACTAACGAAAACAAAACAACACATGGAAAACACAATTGCTAAGATATAATGGCATAGTCATCACAAAACTAATGCAAATAGAAAGAATTATGGAAGGATGAATTAATTAATCATCATTGCACAATTACATTGTCTCAATCTAAAAAAAGGTCATCATTGCACATCCCCAAAACCTCAGTAGATAACATGAAGAATGAAACAATTAAGCATCATTGTATAGTGAAGGATATCAGCTGTGCGCACGATCCGCACATTTAGAAACAAGAGAGCGGCAGGAGCCGACGGACTTCTAGGGTAGGGGGGCCAAGATCCTCGCAGTGAGGAGAGGAAGCTGAGGGAAGGGGTGGGGAGAAGGGGAGAGAGCACACCTCCGCCATGCGCAACAGACAAGATGAAAATGGGATAAAATGAACTGAACATGAGAAGATAAAAGAAATGTAGTCAAAAGAAAATACAACAGTTGTGGATCAATGAGAAGCTGGAACAGAGAGAGAACTAAGATTAGGACTACACATGCGGGTGTTTAAGTAGCAAGAAGCAGCAACATCCATAAATATAGGACCAGAACTCTTCAGTGAGCCATCAAGGCCAGCTTTCAACATACAAACGAAAAATATGAAGCATGTTTTCCTATCACTGCTGCAATCCGCTACAGATCATGAAATAAGCACCTTCAAATAGTGCTGCATGTGGATATAGTATTGTTGTATCAAGCCAATCACTGTATCAATAAAACAAAAAGTTATAACTCTACAAATCAGGCAATGATCACCATCAAATAAAAAATTACCCTTTTTCAATTCATATTCAGAGGAAGACATTAATGACCAGCAACAGGGAAACTGGAAATATGAGATGCTAGCGTGAACTGGGAGCTTTCTAACCTTTGTTTAGGAAACAACACATGGTGCGATAGTATAGAACAGAAAGCCAAACATGATACCGGGACATCTGGCCAAAGGAAATAAAAAGGCATCAAGACAGAAATGGAAATCAAGCGAACGAACCTAAGCAAATAAAGCTGTCAGCAATTTTCAGAAAAAGAACCTAGGAGGAGGAGGCAACAACGGCATAAGCATAGTTGCCACTAGATGTATGTTTCATATGATATGTGATCCACTGAACGAAATCGATGCTAAATTTGTAGATGGCTAGTTCATGGCAAGTCTATATATTAAACATAGGAGTAAGAAAAATGAATAACACATCAAGTTACATGTACAGGTAATAATTGCCTAAATCTCATTGAGTAACATCTAAGAAGTTTCCTTTTGTTCACGTTAATAACCTGATTAGGCTCATTAAAATATGTTTCCTGCCTCAATTCGGAACACAGGAAAACATATTTTTACTAAGGGAAACTAAACATAGTTTAGCTATCAGTCCGTGTCACCCCACACGTGGGGAAAAAGGTCGTGTGGATCCTTATGGGCAATATATACCGATTATTAGCCATTGAAAGGCACCAAAAAATAATTCTAATGAATTCAAATTTATTTTACACAAGAACTTTACCCCCTCCTGATCAAGATCAACACCTACAAGTAGCAACAGTTATAAGATCAACACGTGTGGTAGAGACACACCACCAGGCACCACGCCACACATCTAAAAAGGCAGGAAGGAAGATAGACCAGGCATAAGCAAAGGAACTCACCAACACACCTTCCAATGTTATCAGTCTGCACAGAAGGATTTGCTAGAAAAACAACCACTCCTCTTAATTGACTCCCTTCACCACACAGCACAGAGGAAACAAGCATCAGGAACCATGAAACAGAGGCAAGATATTCGAAAACCCCGAAGAGCACAAGATTGCGCAAGAAATAAGCAGAACAAGGGATTTCTTGGTGGCAACATGGCCCAAAAGGACTTATGTCTTGCAGCAACAGATGCAGAAAGGAAATCAAAGTTTTTCTTGTTTGCAATGTAATCCTTTAAAGCAGGAAAAAACACAGAAGAAGCACAAGAGCAACCAAAAGGCAAAAAAATATAAGCTATAAAGGTGACCATTTTTTTTAGTCCAGGTACGAAACCAACATATGGAGAACTAAAATGGAATAGGAAATGGATACAGGCTTACCAGGCACCAATCACTGTGGTACAATAACTCTGATTTCCCTAACCTATACACTGCACAAGACAAGGCAGGAATGTAAAATTTAATTGGAGATCAAAGCACCAAGACAGAAAAACCAAAAATAAAATAATACAACCAAGAAAGTGATGTATGTTACTATATCTATATATGTGTAGACATATATGCAGGTACATAAGCTGCAACTAAGAAAGTGATGAAAAAACTATCAATCTTGCATTAGCTCCTATAAGGAAACCAAATAAATAGCTCAAAAATTGTAGTACGTGTACATGTCTCAGGCAATGGATAGTTGAAATTCTGAAAACGATATATACAACATTACTGATGTAAGATTATAGAGGGTCCAAATGATCATGGAGGTAGCACACTACTCACTATGAACTGGAAAAGCTAATAGGAAAAGGCTGGCTAACCACTGTCACCTCAGGTTACTGCAGTGAACTGAAACGAACAGAGTAGTTAGCCCCAGATGACCTCAAGAAGGAACTTGTATAAGGGCATGGAACCTGCAATGCAAAGAAATATGGCACTGCACTGAACAAAGGCATGGAACCTAAATTGTGGAGTAGCAAAAGCAATAAAAGATATACCAAAATGCACTCGTCTGTGGCAATTGTCGTTCCCTGACGTCTCATTGTGCAACCCAAAAAAGTGGAGTAGAAATTTAGCACTAATGCATGGTCCTGCTCCAAAGAACAGAAAGTCAGCAAAGCCATGTACAGAGCAGGTTATAACAAATAGGCTGCACCAAAATTGTGAACCCATAATAAATTGTATACTTCACCATGAACTGAATCTAGGTACTCCATAACAATGGGTGCCAAAGCACATCCTGTGGCATAGCATGAAGGTAAAGAACTTCACAACATGATGTACTATGCAGCACTGGTTGTCGAGTAAGCACAAAGGGCACATGCATGTAAACAATAAAGGCACCATTAGCAGTTAGAGGGAAAAAACATCTTACATAGAACATGTATTCTAAAGAATAGAAAAGAAAAATAAAGCTGTCTTGGAGCATCCAAAAAAAACTTTTGAGCATGAAGCATCCAAAAATTTTCATTAGCCCAATAGCGAACTCATTAATTGTTCGAAGAGGATACATGATAAGAGCCAGCATCTTTGGAACGTATACCACCACAACAGGTGAAAAAGAAATCATGAACCTATGAATGCTTGCCACTACAATAATACTCAAATTGCCAGCTGAAGACATTAGGCATTGCTGCTGCAATATTTTTTTAGAGCAATACATTTTCTCCGAATCGAAAAAAAAAAGAAAGGAAATTACCTTGGTTGACCTGAACTTATTTCAGCAGGGTAATCGAAGGAGGCGAGGGAACCCTTGGTGAGGCCATTGGAGCCCATGAGCAGGACCAAGAGCCGCATGTAGGCCCGCCACGGGTTCACCATGTACTTCACCATAAAACCCTGCAGGCGTATCGGCGCCAGGTACGCGAACCCCTGCGAGAACGTGAAGTACCAGCAGCGTGGGGAGGGGGGAGAGGCGGAGGACGACGCGAGGGAGAAGCGGAGGAGGCAGAGCCTGGCACGAGGAAGAACCGCTGTCATCATCAGAGACGAGGTGGCCCCGGCACGGCCACAGCCGGAGCGCCACCCCTCGCTGCCGTCGGCTCCTCAGGAGGGCACTTGCTGTGCCGCCCCCTTCGGGCCCGGCATGCCCTTGGGCGGGCTGCCGTGGGGGCCCCGCCGTTGGAGGGCGGAGGGCGGCGTGGGGGAGCTGGGAGAGGTGGAGGACGGCGCGACGGAGGAGCCGAGGAGGCAGAGGGCGGCGCGAGCGAGGAGCGCGGAGTCGTCGATGCGGGAGGAAGAAGCGGAGGAGACGACGGCAGGGAGAAGCGGCAAGATATTTTCTGTTGAGCCAGTCATGTACCGACGTGTGGGCCATGTGGGGTGGGGGGGGGGGGGGGGGGGGGGGGGGGGGTTTAAAGTCAAATCTGCATCGTTAAAACAAGATCAGACGCTGTAAATTGTCTTTTGCTACCGTGGATGCCCTGAGAGGTCGCCGAGCTTCGGAAGAAATTTATTTATTTATTTATCTTGCCATCTTTGCATTGAGTTCAGATCAAAGTAAAAACAAATGCGAGAGGCAGCGGAGACCCCGAAGTGAAATCTTGCACGAACATTGGAGGCAGACAATGCAAGCTGCACCCAGGTATACACAAAAGTACAAAGTGCATGCAACAATGTAATAATCAATGCAACAACCATGGTCGAGCTAGCTCACTAATACTATACTATCCGTATGATGCATGGATGTAGTAAGCCTGCGTGTGGAATGATATGTATATCAGAGAGCGCGCAGTAGTACAGCAAGAATCTTCTAAGCAGACGAAGCGTCGAGGAGTTAAGGTGGGCACGTAGTAGCAGCTGAGTCGACGACGACGACGACGACGGAGAAGAAAGGCGGCGTCATCATGCGGGTGCACGTCGCGGTGGTGTGCTCTGCAGTGGGCTTCCTCGGCTTCGTCATCCTCATCCTCGGAGTCGCCGGGGAGGCCGCCACCGCGCAGGCCTACGTCTGGGGGCCTTATGACGATGGCAGCGACGACGGAAAGTGTCAGTACCGCAGCACGCCGGCGCTGGCCTGTGGCATCGTCGCGGCGCTGCTGGCGATCACGGCTCAGGTCGTGGTCACCGCCACCAGCCTCTGCTGCGGGTGCTGCCGGACATGGGAGGTACCAACGGAGACAAGGCGCATCGTCGGCATCGTCCTCTCCGCCGTCTCATGGTACGTATACGCACGTGTATTAGTTACCTCCGTCCACGCTTTGGTATTTTAAGGTGCATATCTTTTATTATATACAGAGACATAATATATATCTAGATGCATAGAAAAAGTTATAAATCTAGAAAAGCTAAGACGTCTCGTAATTTGGAATGGACGATGTTTTGGGAAGCTATATATTTATATGCAAATCAGTTAACTTTCCATCCTCTATTAGTAAATTAAACTAAAGCATGTTTTGTCCACGCCGATTTTTTTTGTTCTATCACGTGTTTATATATCAAGCCATAAATAAAACGGTGAGTTTTCCGCATTTATATTTTCCATTCCGGTTAAAACTGATACGAAGTTATGCACATCCATACTCTATATTGCAGGATAACTGTGCTTCTAGTGGTGGCACTGTTTATCGCGGGCGCTGCGCTTAACGTGGACCAAGAGAGACAACCCGACGCCGACGGCCATTGCTACCGCGCCCCAGGTAGCTCACTGTTCGCGGCAGCGACAGTCCTGACTGTCGCCGCCACAGGCATGCAGATCGCGTCCTACATCCTGCTCCAAGTGACGACGACGCCCACAAGCTCCACCAAGCCCCCGATGGCAACGCAGCAGCCGGAGTTGGCCATGGGGCAGCCGGTGGTGGAGCCTGAACCGCAGCAAACTGCAGAGGAGGTGGTTGCGGTCGCAGTCAGTGGCCAGAAGCCGTCGCCGCCTTCAGCTCCTGTACCGTCTCAAGCCACAGAACCTGCATCCCAAGTTTGAAGTTTGGAACCTATGGAAGGACGTTTAATTTGCTGCAGGTGTTCATTCATAATAAAAAAACACGATGCCAACTTCTATGTATGTTATCGTGTTGCCAGGTTCTATATATGTGCGATATATGCATGGTTTGTTTGTTCAGAATCAGTCAGGATTTTTGTATGGTGTTGTTCGATATAAGATGATAAAAAACATACGTGGGCAAAAAGCACTCTTTTTAAAACACTGTGACTGTGCCCGTGCGTTGCAACGAAAAAAATTAAACCATAATGATTAAAGTTTACAAGTGTCATAATTAACTAAAATTGATGTGTTTGAGTGTAATAATCTTCACGTCATTCTATTTGTTGCCATGAAATTGATGTGCTTGAATGTAATAATCTTCTCGTCATTCTATTTGTTGTCGTTCATTATTTTTTATAGGAATTGATTAGGTCGTTTAAGCCTGACCAGGTTCCTCCAAGTTGGGACTGATTGGGCACCTAGCCATATCACCTATTTTTTCTCAAAATTTCAAGACAACTGAAAGGATCAAGATGTCCAAGAGAGGGTTGAATTGAGCTAATTCTAAAATTCTTTACAACAATTAAACCCTACACCTAGCCCACTTCAGTCATTTATGCCTAGAATGTGATTCTAATTATCTATCGCACAAAAGTTTAACACCCTAGATTCCAATCCTACTCTAGCATGGCAATTCTAAGAATGTAACGACAAGAATTGAATTGCTCAAAAGTAAATGCTCAAAGTAAAGAGAGAAGAAGGAACGCGATGATGTTTTGCCAAGGTATCAGAGAGTTGCCACTCCCCACTAGTCCTCATTGCAGCACCCGCGCAAGGGTGTAGCTCCCCCTTGATCCACGCAAGGATCAAGTGCTCTCTACGAGTTGATTCTTTGATACTCCATCGCGGTGAATCACCCACAACTGCTCACAACTTGGGTCATCCACAAGCTCCTTCGGATGATCACCAAATTTCCAATCACCACCAAACCATCTAGGTGATGGCGATCACCAAAAGTAACAAGCAAGAACTCTCACTTGACCACAACAAGCCTAATGAGAAGGGTGGATACACACTTACTACTCTCTTTTCACTAATAAGGCCTTAATCTTAGATTCTCAAATCTCAATCACCTCACTAGGCTCTTGCTCTCTTTGGCACTCTCAAGGGTGTTTCTCAACTGTTGAAATGGGCAAGAGTACTCCCTTGAATGAATAGAGAAAGTATTTATACCCTCTCATTCAAAATGAACCGTTATGTGTCTGAGTTAGCACTCTGCAGGGTGGCCGGACGCTCCGGTCAATTCTCCCCACACTGAGCCATTAAGTTGTGATCGGACTCTGACCTACGTCCGGTCAGCACTGACCAGACATGTCCGGACACGAAAACTACTCTCTAGAACCTTACTGATGTTGACTGGACTCTGGCACCCAGCGTCCGGTCATATTGCTGTTCAGCGTCCGATCAGTAACCGGAACCTGACCAGCGTCCGGTTAGCATTGACCGGACGCGTCTGATCAGAATTCTCCCTCTCTGGAACCTTACTAGAGTTGACCGGACTCTAGCACCCAGCGTTCGATCACATTTCACTCAGTGTCCAGTCGCATCTAGACGACTTCACTTGATCAAATGAACTGACCGGACTCTACTACCAGCATCCGGTCACACCGGGACTAGCATCCGGTCAACATTTGACCCTCCATTCACTTCTGACTTGAAATTATATGTGAATGAAGTTTGCTCCAATTGATCTTAGGGCTACTAGGAGCTACCTAGTGCTAGATTTGACAAGTGTGCACCACACCTAACCCACTAGACTCACCTAAGTCAAGCTACTAGTCCATACCCCCTTAATAGTATGACCAAAGGAAAAACAAAGTCCTAAACTACTCTAAGTGTCTCTTCAACACCAAACGACACTTAGAACTAGTCCATCCTTAACCTTGTCGTCCATCCTTTGAAAACCGAAACAATTTTCATCGTAGGGGCATGACAACCACGATTGCCCAATCAATTGTCATTACCATGACCTAACTTAATTGCATATGTAAAACACACATTAGTCATAGTAATCTCGTATTGTCATTAATCATCAAAACCTAACTAGGGGCCTAGATGCTTTTAATCTCCCCCTTTTTGGTGATTGATAACAATACAACCTCAAGTATGTAAAAGAGATAAGGTTTTCAACATGCTTGGTTCATATAAGCTTTTGATAATAAGAACAAAAGAGTTAGGTAAGCTTATATGACCCAAGCCAACATAATGTACTCAATAGATATGAAATAAACATGAGTACAAGAAATAAAACTCATTTGCATCGAAGTAAAACGTAGAAGCAAAGCAAATGCGCATAACCAAGTGACATGACATACATAAAGATCAAAGTAGAGAGCACACATGTCACTTATCAAATAAATATTACATTAATATCACGATCACATAAATATCACGATCACACGTATGTAGTTCAATGCATGAAAGTAATATGAATGCATAATAATGTATCATATATAAAAAGACAAATATAATAGATAAGCTCTCCCTAGATATATCACTCCCCCTAAGTTTGTCATACTTGATCCCTCTCCCCCTTTGGCGTCAAACACCAAAGCCTAAGGGTCGGTGGGTGGGACCGGAGCAGACGAGTTGAGCGTTGAGTCGCGGTGAGCGATCTAAAACTAGGTAGCATCATCATCTGATCCTAAGCTCTAAGCAGTCTGACCCTCTATCGCTGGAAGTGACACTGAAGCGGTTTAGGTTGAATCTGGAACTAGAGCATCACTGTAGTCCTAGTGACTGGAGCAACTGTGGAAGGTCTAGAGAAACGTAGCTCTTCGGTGTAGGCTACCCTGCCAACTCGCTGAAAGTAGCACCGAGGCTCCTAGAGACTGGGGTGTCAGTCACAAGCATTGAGGAAGTCTGAGCCAGTGTGAAGCCCGTATGTAGAGGTGTGAAGAAAAGACCCTGGGCTAGCACTAGCAAAGCAAACCACTGGGACACCTGCTCTGTAGGTGACGAACAAGGTAGCTGGTTGTCCTTGACTCTGAAGCCCACTGGGCTGAAAACCTGGAGTCACTATAGTGGTGGCAGACTGGTCAAGCTGAGGTGTAAGTGTGGCGGTGGAGCCCCAATAGCAGAGACGACATGCTGCATGAATCCAAGTAACTGCTGCTGCATGAGGAGCTGCTGCTGCATGGCCTGCTACTGCTGCTAAATACCTGAACTTATGCTAGAGCAGTTACGATCTCCTAGGTCTAGCGAGCCTGATCCTGCCTCATCCGCTCAAGAATGGCAAGTAGAGTAGGATCTGTCTGTGGTGGCTATGGAGCTGAGCTGGAGCCACCAGCCTCACTATCATGTCGTCGAGGAGGCATTCGAGGGATATCCTGGTAGTCATCATCTGAACTATCACTAGGGTCGCTCTTGACCATATCCTCTTGCTGAGCATATAGCTGCTCCTCCTTTGACGGTGCTACGCCCCTGATAATCTCATCCTACTAGGCGGCAGTCTCTGGCACCTCTAGGCAACGACGTGGCTAGCTAGGTGTCCTCATGGCATTGTGGCGGAGCATCTAAGTCATATTATATGCTAGAAACTCTATAGTAGCACCAGAATACTCTGCCAACATCTTAGGAGGCCTCACTGTGACTGCCCTATGAATCAAAAATGTGATCCACTGAGCATACGGCCGCTGCCTATGACCTTAGAATCTCTCTACAAGTGTATCCTCCATCTCAGAAAGAATGAGATCTCATATATCAAATATTGTCTGCTGGATCAGGGAGTTCAGTAGCCACAACTGAATGCGAGTCAATCCCTCATGATATTCCATCCTCGGTAGCAGGGTCCTCCTCATGATAGCATCAAGCAGTCTAGCTGTGAGAGTAAGATCTCTAGGTATCCTGCTCGACCCCTCGCCAAATGACTCTATGAAGCAAGGTTGGATGAGATTTGTGGGAGACATGAGACCACCGTGAGGGCATCTAGGAGGCTCTGTATGACCATAGCAAACCTCATGAAGGTAGATGAGTGACTCCTATAACATGAGGATCTCTCTAACCTTGAAGCTCATCAGCCTGTAGTCATGGCCTCTGAATGCAAAGTGTATGAACCTATGAGCTGGGTCAATCCAAAGTGTAGCTTAGAACACATGGACCCAAGATGGAACATATCTGCCTATCCGTCTAAGTAAGTCTGTCAACCCTGGCAAGTAAGAGAGGTTATGGTAGATCTGCTCTCCAGCTGCTGCTACAATGGCCTCAATAGAGCATACTCTCTAAGATCTGAAAGCCACACCACTGTTCAAATAAGCATTATAGAAATCTTCCTATAGTGGTGTATAGAAACCCTCTAAAGCACGCTCGTCCCTCCTTGGCAGGAACCAATCCTCGAACTGAACACACTTGAGTTGCTGCACCTACTTGGCTGTGGTGGCCCTCAAGTCCAGGTGAGTCACTAGAGGCGGACCCTGTGGTCTAGGAGGCAGACGAGAACCCCTCCTCTGTATCTCTAGCCTCGATGTCACCTGAGTAGGAGTACGACTAGAGCGACATAACTATGGCTGAGGTGTCTGCTCTGTCTCCTCGGTCTGCTCTGTCTCCTAAGTCTGCTTAGCACCCTCTAACTACACTGGTGGCTGTGTCTGCTGTTGTGGCTTCCCCTGAGGCTAAGTCTCCTCCAAAACAACATGTCGTCCCTCAAGCATGAGAGTCCTAGCTGGACTACCATGACGACACTCAACCTGCTCAATGGCTGACCTCTATGCTGGTGAAAGCTAATCTACAATGACAACACCACTCCGAGCACCTCCTCTCTCTACACGCTCTACGATGGCCACTACTGTTGCTGCTCTTGCTGTATCAGCATCTATAAACTTCCACTTCTTTGATGTAGTCTTCTTTGTTCCCTTGCCTTTCACCTCAGCAGGCAAGCAAGGTAGAGGCCTCGGATTCTCATCACCTAAACCACCTCCGGCATTCTTGACACGTGCCATTGTTGGACCTGAAATGAGCAACCATCACTGACAAGAAACAACTGTCAATTGTCACTTTCGAGGCTTGGCCTCGATCTGTACTCGCGAGCTTGGCCCTGAGATGACTGACAACTGCTAAAGTGACCTCAAACACACCGACTTGCTGCACGATAGAATAGATCAGATATATGAATAATTTTAATATACATCTAGAGATACAAAACCCTAAGAAGCAAGCATTAGATACGAAATTAGAATCAAGGGCTTGCTACTTGACGAACCAGCGAACCGAAGAGCAGAGGAACGAAACGCGGGGAACCACCAGGAATCGCCTAGGGTTAGGGTTCCAACGATGCAATGCGGTGGGCGAGCAAAAGTTGTGGGCTTGGTGGATGGCAACTGGGGCTCCGGTCGTGGAGATGCTGGCGCGACAATGGTGCCTCAGGCGGTGGCACTGGTGGCGCTGGCTAGTGGCGTGGGCAGGCGACACGGGCATGGGAGCGTGCGGTGGCATGGGGGTAGCACAGGAGTAGCGCGGGCGTGGCGGCGCAGCAGGCAATGCGGCGTGAATGCGGCGAGGAAGACACGGCGCTTCAATGCGTGGAGGCATGGCTATGGGCATGGGAACGCGGCGGTGATGTCAGCGCGGGTGGTTACAGGTGCGGATTAGGTCAAACCACGATGACGTTATATGGTGGCCCTCCCACATGTTGGATAATGAAAGGAAAAAAGAGTCTATGATCCAAACGTTTTCCACTAACCGGACGCTCCGGTGGCAACGACCGGACGCTGCCACCCGGAGTCCGATTGACAATAGAGAGGTCCAAAACCTCCCAAGTCATGACCGAACGCGTCCGATCACCACTGACCAGAAGCAGCCAGAGTCCAGTCAATCCTTAGATCTTCTTCTTCGCTTGACCGAATGCAGGAATGTCATTTGACCGGACGTAGGAAAGGTACTGTTTTAGCGTCCTATCACTCCTTCGCAGCTATGGTTCACCTCCTATGAATTGACCGGACGCTGGACACCAGAGTCCGGTGCAGCGTCCGGTCACTCTTTTTCAGTAGATCTTCAAAGTTTCTTCATGCTGCCTGTTCCTAATCAAGTCCCAACTTCAATAAGACCCAAATAGATACCAATTAGGACTGATGTGAGTGACCTCTCTTAATCCCTCAAATTTTTCAAAGTATTTTGCCTTAGGCTATAATTCTTTTTAAGAAAATAGGCAATAAAAGGGTAATTGAAGAGAAACGACAAAACAACATACATGCATATGCAATGCAATACTTGAAAGTAATTCTAGTTGCTTGTCAAGTTTGATCCAAGGTTAAGCTTCTTCACACGCTTTTTGACAGTTATCTTAACCATCTTAGACAAGCCCTAAAATCATTACCAAAAAATTAAACATGTTGTATATTACAATGCAATGCAAGGGACAACACAAGCTCATTTTCTAGTGAAGTTACTAAAATAAAGCATATTGAGTTCATTCCTCAACTAACAAAATATAGCCTCATCTAGCAGTTTAGTGAAGATATCCGCCAATTGATCCTCAGTCCTTACACCTTCTAATGATATATCATTCTTAGCAACATGATCTCTAAGAAAGTGATGGCGGATATCTATGTGTTTGGTGCGAGAGTGTTAAACCAGATTATTAACAAGCTTTACCGTACTCTCATTATCACACAGAAGTGGTACCTTTTCTAGAACTACATCATAGTCTAGCAAAGTTTGCTTCATATAAAGTATTTATGCACAACAAGCACCTACGGCAATGTATTCCGCTTCGGCGATGGACAAAGCCACACTATTTTGCTTCTTGGAGGACCAAGACACAAGTGATCTACCAAGCAAATGGCACCCTCCGGATGTGCTTTTCCTTTCAACTTTGCACCCGACATAATCCGAATTGGAATAGCCAACTAATTCAAATCTAGCTCCTTTGGAATACCAAAGGCCAATGCTTGGTGTGTGATTAACATCCATTTGATATAGTTTCATTTCCTGATATGATACATATGCAAGGAGGATATGAATGGCTTCAAGTCTTGCAACTGGTGCAAAGGTCTCTCTAAAATCTAACCCTTCAACTTGAGAGAACCCCTTTGCAACTAGTCTTGTCTTGTTCCTCACAACTATGCCTTGATCATCTTGCTGGTTGCGGAACACCCACTTTGTTCCAATGACTCTTGCACCTTATGGTCGCTCTTCAAGAGTCCAACTTAATTGCGGGCGAAGTTATTCAACTCTTCATGCATGACATTTATCCCATTAGAATCTTGAAAGGCTTCTTCTACATTCTTAGGTTCAACACAAGAGACAAAAGAGTGATGTTCAATAAAAGAAGCAAGCTTTTGAGATCGAGTCATTATACCCTTTGATGGACTCCCTATAATGAGATCTTGTGGATGAGCTTGTAGTAGAGGTGAATTTCTTCTATCAAACACTTGAGGGGGAGGTTGTGGAGCATCAATATCTTGTGCTTGTGCCACCATGTGATCATGAGAGACATGAGTATCTTCATTTTCTACTCTCCCATCTTTATTGCCATCTTGCGGCATATTTGATGAAGAAGGTGGATCAATCACTTGTACATTATCTTCATCATCTTTAGGCTTGATGTCTCCAACTGGAATGTTCTTCATAGCCTCCCTCAATGGTTCATCACCAACATCATTAAGATTCTCATGTGCTCCTTGAGAGCCGTTAGATTCATCAAATTCCACATTATATGTTTCTTCAACCTAGCCGGTGACATGATTAAATACTCTATATGCTTTGGACTTTGATGAGTAACCAACAAAAAATCCAATATCACAACGTCTTTGAAACTTCCCTAGGTGTTGCCGCTTTTTGTATATATAGCATTTGCAACCAAACACCCAGAAGAATAAGACGTCCGGCTTTTTCCCATTGAGCAACTCATATGGTGTCTTGCCAAAAAAACTTTTGAAGAAATAGACGGTTGAATGCATAACATATAGGCACTGGCATGTGGAGCAATGTGGCAGGAGAGGCACTGGCGCGAGGTGACGGCGCAAGGAGTTGGCACGGCGGCGCTGATGTGCTGCGGGCAGTGCTAGGGCACAGCGCGGGCAAGTTGCGGCGGCACGGACTTGGTGGCGAGCGGGGCGTGCGACGGCGCGTGGGCTCGGGAAGGCGCAGTGTGGCGACGCTAGCGCATTGATGGTGTGTAGCTGAGGCATGAGCAAGGGAGCAGCGCGGGATGCGACGGCGTGGAGCACGACATGGCTAGGGTTCGACAATGTCGGCGTGGATGCGGGTCTAGGTCAAGGCGGTGCTGTGGTTATATGAGGTGGCCCACCGTGACAGATAAGGAAACGGAGAAAAGAGTTGGAATCCTACATGTTATCTACTGACCGGATGCTCTGATGGCAACGACCGGACGTAGCCACCTAGAGTCCGGTCGACTCTAGAGAGGTCCAAAACCTCTAGAGCCATGACCGGACGCGTCCGGTGACCCCCGACCGAACACAGCCAGAGTTTGGTCCTCACTGCCTTGATCGCCTTCGCTTGATCGGACGCTAAACCACCATCTGACCAGATGCTGAATAGCAGAGTCCGATCACTCCATCGCAGCAGGTTCACCTCTTGTGAACTGGCCAGACACTAGACTTTAGAGTCTGGTGCGACGTTCGGTCACTCCTTTTCTAGCAAATCTTCAAAGTCCTTCGTACTGCCTGTTCCCAATCAAGTCTCAACTTCAATAAGATCCAAATAAACACCAATTGAGACTGATGTGAGTGACCTCTCTCAAACCCTTAAAATTTTCAAAGTATTTTGCCTTGGGCTTTAATTCTTTTTAACAAAATAGGCAATAAGAGGACAATTGAAGATAAACGACAAAGCAACATTCATGCATATGTAATGCAATACTTGAAAGTAAATCTAGTTGCTTGTCAAGTTTGATCCAAGGTTAAGCTTCTTCACACGCTTTACGACGGTTATCTTAACCATGTTAGACAAGCCCTAAGTGCATTACCTTAAAGTAAACATGTTGTATATTACAATGCAATGCAAAGGACAACACAAGCTCATTTTTTAGTGAAGTTGCTAAAATCAAGAACATTGAGCTCATTCTGCAATCGACAAAAAGTCGTCTCATCTAGCGGTTTAGTAAAGATATCCGCCAAATGGTCCTCGGTCCTTACACCTTCTAATGATATATCATTCTTTGCAACATGATCTCTAAAAAAGTGATGGTGGATATCTAAGTGCTTGGTGTGAGAGTGTTGAACCGGATTATTTGCAAATTTTACCGCACTTTTATTGTCGCACAAAAGAGGTACTTTTTCTAGAACTACACCATAGTCTAACAAAGTTTGTTTCATATAAAGTATTTGTGCACAACAAGCATCTACGATAATGTATTCTGCTTTGGCGGTGGATAAAGCCACACTATTTTATTTCTTGGAGGACCAAGACAAGTGATCTACCAAGCAAATGACACCCTCTGGATCTGCTTTTTCTATCAAATTTGCAACCGGCATAATCCGAATCGAAATAGCCAACTAATTCAAATATAGCTCTTTTAGGATACCAAAGGCCAATGCTTGGTGTGTGCTTAAGATACCTAAGGATTCTTTTAACGGTAATCAAATGAGTTTCCTTAGGATTAGCTTAAAATCTAGCACATATACACACACTAAACATGATGTCAAGCCTAGATACGGTTAAATATAACAAGCTACCAATCATAGAGCGATAGAGAGTTTGATCAACCGTGTTACCTCCCTCATCTAGATCGAGATGTCCATTTGTTGGCATTGGTGTCTTGATTGACTTACATTCATCCATCTTGAATCTCTTGAGAAGATCATTTGTATATTTCTCTTGAGAGATAAAAATCTCTTCTCTCATTTATTTGACATAAAAACCAAGAAAGAATGTAAGCTCTCCAATCATTGACATCTTGAACTCCTTTGACATCAATTCACCAAACTCTTTACAAGAATCTTCATTTGATGATCCAAAGATGATATCATCAATATACACTTGATAAATGAAGATATGTTCATCAAGCTTCTTGATGAATAGTGTGGTGTCGACCTTCCCAATGGTGAAGCCCTTCTCAATGAGGAAGTCCCGAAGGCGCTCATACCAAGCTCTTGGGGTTTGCTTAAGCCCATATAACGCATTGGACAACCTATAAACATGATTAGGATATCTAGGGTCTTCAAACTCGGGAGGTTGATCAACATAGACTAGTTCATTAATAAATCCATTTAAAAATACACTTTTCACATCCATTTGATATAGTTTCATTTCATGATGTGATGCATATGCAAGGAGGATACGAATGGCTTCTAGTCTTGCCTTGTTCCTCACAACAACGCCTTAATCATCTTGCTTGTTGCGGAACACCCACTTTTTTCAGCTGACTCTTGCACCTTGTGGTCGCTCTTCAAGAGTCCAAACTTTATTACGAGTGAAGTTGTTCAACTCTTCATGCATGGCGTTTATCCAATTTAGATCTTGAAGAGCTTCTTCTACCTTAGTAGGCTCAAAGCAAGAGACAAAAGAGTGATGTTCAATAAATAAAGCAAGCTTTTATGATCGAGTCATTACTCCCTTTGATGAACTCCCTATGATGAGATCTTGTGGATGAGCTTATAGTAGAGGTGAATTTCTTCTATCAACCACTTAAGGGGGAGGTTGTGGAGCATCAACATCTTGTGCTTGTACCACCATTTGCTCATGGGAGACATGAGTGTCTTCATTTTCTACTCTTCCATCTTTTTCACCATCTTATGTCACACTTGATGAAGGAGGATTGATCACTTTTACATCATCTTCATCATCATTAGGCTTGATGCCTCCAACCGGAATGTTCTTTATGGCCTCCCTCAATGGTTCATCACCTACATCATCAAAATTCTCATGTGCTTCTTGAGAGCCATTAGATTCATCAATTATCACATCATATGTTTCTTCAACCTAGCTGGTGACATGATTAAATACTCTATATCTTTGGACTTTGATGAGTAACCACCAAAAAATCCAATATCACAATGTCTTCGAAACTTCCCTAAGTGTTGTCGCTTCTTGTATATATAACATTTGCAACCAAACACCCAGAAGAATGAGATGCCTGACTTCTTTCCATTGAGCAACTCATAAGGTGTCTTGCCAAAAAACTTTTGAAGAAATAGGTGGTTGGATGCATAACATGTGGTGTTGATAGCTTCCGCCCATAGAGCTTCGGGTGTGTTGTACTCATCAAGCATTGTTCTTGTAAGAGTAATAAGTGTCTGGTTCTTTCTCTCAACTACACCATTTTGTTGAGGCGTGTATTGTGCGGAGACCTTATGCTTGATCCCAACTTCATCACAATAGGCTTCAATGTTTGTGTTGTCAAACTCTTTACCATTATCACTTCTAATCTTCTTGAGCTTCGCTTCAAACTCATTTTGTGCTCTCTTGGCAAACTTCTTAAAGCATGAAGCAACATTGGTCTTGTCATGAAGGAAGAACACTCATGTATATCTTGAGTAGTCATCAACAATCATAAAACAATAAAGATTTTCTCCCAAACTCTTGTAAGTTGTTGGTCCAAATAAGAACATGTGAAGGAACTCTATCACTCTTGTTGTTGACATAAAAGCTTTTGTAGGATGAGTGTTTGCAACTTGTTTACCGGCTTGACATGCACTACAAAGCTTGTCCTTCTCAAATTTCACATCCTTCAACCCTCTCACCAATTCATTCTTCATAAGCTTCTTGAGTGAACTCATCCCAACATGAGCAAGTCTTCTATGCCATAGCCACCCAAGTGATGTTTTAGTAAATATGCATGTCTTCAAGTTAGCATCTTCGAAGGTGAAATCCACTAGATATAGGTTGTTTTATCTAAAACCCTTGAATATAACTTGATCATTATCTTTTTTAGATACAACCACTTTCTTCTCGGTAAACAAACATTAGAAGCCAAGATCACACAATTGTCCAATGGATAGCAAGTTAAAACTAAAAGAAGCAACATATAGCACATTTGAAATAGAGTGATCATTTGATAATGCCACTTTGCCCAATCCTTTGAGTTTGCCCTTTGAATTATCTCCAAATGTAATTCTTTCTTGGCCATCTACATCTTCATCTAGTAAGGTGAACATACGAGGATCACCTGTCATATGTCGTGTGCAACCACTATCAATTACCCAATGACTTCCACCGGTCTTGTAGTTCACCTACACACAAGAGATCAAGCTTGTTTAGGGACCCATACTTGTTGAGGGCCCTTGACTTTCTCTACTAGTGACTTTGCAGCCAATATTTTCTTAGGCCTATTCTTGTTGGGAGGTCCTAAGAATATGACTTTTATTTTACCACTAGAATCCTTTCTAAGCATGTAATGAGCATTGAAAGCAAAAGGTCAAGCATGCTTGGTGAAAGGATCTAACAATGTATAGAGGGGGGGGGGTGAATAGGTGTATCTAAAAATTAACTGCAAATGCTAAGTTCAAATTTGTCAGTCAATGTTGGAAGTCCCGACATTTGGGTCGGAACTCCCGACGTCGTCAGAAGTTCCGGCGTAAACATCAATAGTTCCGACGCCTACATGAACTACAAAAGCAGTGCTAAATTTAACTTTATGGATAAATAATCTTACAACCCCACTTCCTAGTGGTTTGGTGGAGATGTTGGGTCACTCCCTTGATGCCATAATGCTTCCAAACCGTTGATGGAGTCCAAACCCTAAAATAATAGTTTAGGAGAGAAAGAGACAAGCAAATACAAGTAATCTCTAGCAACCACAACAGCAACAAGCACGCGGGACACAAGGATTTATCTCAAGGTTCGGCAACCCCACAAAGGAGCTCCTACGTCCTCATTATTGAGGTGACCACCAAGGTCGGAGTCTCTTCCACCTTGCCTCTCTCAAAGCGACCACTAAGGTCACTTAAGCTTTCCACTAAGAAATTAAGGGTAATACAAACTTCCCAAGGCTCTTCCACAAGATGGAAGCTCTTGGGCAACGCCTAGCCGGCTAGGGGCAAAGCCCCAAGAGTAATAGATGCAAAACCAACTGGCTTTACGAAGAAATCAAGTGCTCAAGCTTTCTAAAGTGATGCTCTCACTTAATCCACCCTCCTTTCACTCAAAACCCTAAGGGATTCGAAGATTAGAGCAAAAGGGGGAAGGAAAGGGGTGCTTTAGTTCCTTAGGAGCTGTTGAGCATGAAGTGGGTCAGCTGTGAATGAGTCCATAACGGTTAGAAGTGAAGAGAGGGGTATTTATACTCCAAGTGAAAATCTAACCATTCAGATCTACGTCGGAAGTTCTGACGTAGATCTCGAGACTGTCGACGTTAACAGTAAACAATATTCATAAAGGGTCAGAAGTCTACGCGTGCAAGTTAATGTTGGAACTCCTAGTAAACGTCGGGACTTCCGATGGTAAGAACTTTTGACATACGTCAGGACTTTTGACATACGTCAGAACTTTTGACATACGTCAGGACTTCCGACATGCGCAGTTAAACAACTAGCCAGCACTACTGATGCCGGGACTCCCGGCTTGGGTCAGGACTTCCGATGGTCAGAACTTTCGACGTACGTCGGGAGTTCCAACGAGCGTAGACAGCCGGCCAGCAGAACCACCGATGCCAGGACTCCGACTTGGGTCGAGACTTCCGACTGTCGAAAGTTTCGACTCACGTCGGGACTTCCGACGTCCACAGTCACCACACAGGCTAAGTGACTGGAGTCAGAACTTCCAACAAGAGTCGTGACTTCCGACTGTCAGGAGTTCTAGCTTACATCGGGACTTTCGACAACGACAATCACAGAAAAATAATCTACGTGCTCGTGGAGTGCTAGAGTGTCTCTCTTTTGATTTTTTTAATGCTTGAGCACTCTATCTTCCTTAGACCAACTAAATTTGCATCCCTCTTTATAGTATGGTGGATCCTAAACTCAAAAACAAAATTAAAACTTTTAGAGAGCATTTTGAGTTCGTCCACCTTTTCAACTTTAAGAATTGAGGGATATCATTTCATCTTTATCAACTCTTTAAATCTTTAATGGGACTAATAGCTGTGACATATCTCATTAAGTTCACATTAGTCCCTAATTTGGATGTCATCAATACACCAAAACCCACGTAGGGGGCAAATGCACTTTCAATCTCTCCGTTTTTGGTAATTGATGACAACCAACTTAGGCTTTTATAAGAATGAAAGAATTTAAAGCTTTTGAACCCTAAAATTTATGAAGAGCTCCCCCTTGATGCATGCATGAAATTGAATATCAATTAGAATCATCTATACATGATTTGCATACCTCAAGACAAAAGCTCCTCCTAAAATTTACAATCCGTGTGGTGCAACAAGTGTGTGTGAACAAATATACATCCGTAAAAAGAAATGCAATATGACATGTTATTTCACACAACAGGTAAAAGAGAATATGATGGCCAAGATTTCAAAATAGAATTTGAAGCAACATATGGCCATCCAAAATACATTCATCATCATAAGTAGAGACAAGTATAAGCTAATAAGATGAATAGATAACCATAACTTGTCCAACAATCATTCATCACAAACACATATAGATAGTTGTCCATCACAAGCTTGCCACCACACGACATAGTTCATACACGCTAAAGGTTTTAAAGCTCCGAAACAAAAAGACCAACTAACTTATTACAAGAGAAATCAAAGCCTAACACTCCCCTTTGTCAATAAGTACCAAAATGGGTAGGCCATGTGAAAAACCAACTACTCATCCTCGTAGTCATCATCCTCATCTTGATTACCATCCTAACCACTATCGTCGTCTTCATCATCCTCCTCCTCTATGTATCCCTCATCTTCTTTCATCGCCTTGCCCTTGTCATGAGGATGAGAAGTCGCATCATCTTCGTATGCCGCACAAGCCTCATCATATAAGGCCAACAGATCATGGGGAGGCACAAACGGTGGCGGCGGAGAAGACACAATCCCTGCGTGCTATTCCTACCGATAGAGCCTCTCTTGCATATCATGCTCACGTTGAGCACTAGCACAACACTGTCCAAATATGTATGTCATGAGAAACTTGAATTTGCTTGGCTTCTTACCTAAGGAGGAGGATGAGCGGGGCTCGACACTAGTAGAGCGAGCAACAACAGTAGGTAGTGAAGCACCACGGCGAGAGCGAGAGCCCAAGACACCTTTCCCTCTTACTTGGGCTACAGCACCTTTCTCCCTCAATTCTCTTGCAACAGCGATGGATGTCTTGTTGGAAATCTTTAGGAGATTGTGTTGAGTGTCTATGGAGAATCGAATGCCGGACACTTGCTCAATGACATGCATAATGTATGGTGCGTAGAGAAGATGTTTCACCAGATCCTTAGTAGCATCATGGATCTTGTTCCAAATATAGCGTCTGATGAAAAACTTCTGAAACTCATCGCCAAAGCACTGAAGCACCTTCTAAGAATCATCACGAAGGAAGGTGGAGTCACTTACCTTCGGATACAAGATCTGTCTCAGAATGTTATTAAGGACATAGTAATAGGGCTTCAGATATGTTGTCTATCCATTAGCTGTATGGCCATCAAGATACATGTGCTGGTACTCCCCCAAAGCTACCTCCTCATACTCAGTCAAATCCGGTGCAGTGCGATCGGTGTGACTCAAACCAAGAAGGTGAGAGAAAGTGATGAAGTCCACCTTATAATGCTTGCCTTCAGTGGTCCAATAAATAAAGTCAACAACACCGGTAAGATCTCTCTCATGATAGAAAGCATAAAACTAACAGATGATCTCATTGTTTCGATGCTTCCTAAAGTCTAGCAAGTACGACAACCCCATGGAGTGTATATCACAAACCATCTGCTCTAGCTCAGGCTCCTTGAACTTACCAAGAGAGTATGTATCAATGCACTTCATCTAAAGGTCCGATGGCTCCGGCTTCTTCAAAAGCTTCCGATAGAGAATGGAATCGTAAAAGTCATAATGGAACAGGTGCTAGAAGCGATACTTAAGCATGAGATCCTTCTCGTCCTTAGCATAAAGGTTCCTTCCCCTCATGGACCTGATGTCCTTAACCCAGTGACGATAGTCCACTGGTAAAGGAGGAGTCCAACCACCAATCGAATTAGGAGCCATGGCGGGCTCCCGCATGATCAACGACACGCCTGGGAAGGGAACAAGCTGAGAGATGAAGCCCGGTCCGGTAGTCTAGGTGTGAATAGGTGGAGCAGCAATGGTGCGGCCGGCAAGCTCAAGAGCTTCCTCTTCCTCATCAACAATCGGCACATCCCCAACAAAGGCCGAAGCAGGAGGAGCTGCAGCCAATGACCCTTGATCGACACGATGACGGGTAGCACAGGAACCACCAGCACCACCATGCTGGTATGTTGCCTTGGTGTGGCCAGACAGCTTGGGAACAGCGGCATGATCTTAGTTCTTCTTGGATTGCTTCTCCTTATGACGCGAGGGACTTCCACCGTCCATGACTGCGAAGAACATGAAGTGGAACTAAGAAACAATATAAGGAGACATGAACGAACATCGAGAATTGAAGAATCATGAATGGAGTGGTCACCCTATGGTCGGAAGTCCCGGACGGGGTCGATACTTTCGACAGCCGGGGGTTTTGGCCTGTCGTCGAGAGTTCCGCTAGGCGGAACCTCCGACGGTCGCTAGGACCTCCGACGCACACGGTGACCATCCCATTCACGGGGCTTCAAATCGCGGCACACATTCATACAAGGAAGATAGAGGCGTAGATAGGGAGAAAGAATAGAGACAAAGCGCAAGGTACATTTTCAAAGTATAGCTTAGAGTGTTTGCATGTCTGAGCAACCTAAAGCAAAGTTATAGAAAATTTTATAAGGAACAAACTTTATTTAGGAGCCAAGTCATGAAAATATGCAGAACATGCTTTAAAGGGACCCACAAGTCAGTTTTGAGGTTCAATTGGAGACTTTGAAAATTTCTAAGTCAAAACCCAGTTTTTAGTTTCATTGGCTCGACATTGGGGATGATTTTACTCATGATTTCTTGAGAATTTGGTCTTGGTCTTTTTATATGAATTGTTGACTATATGTAGGGCTACAACTTTCATTTAGATGGATTTCACTAATCATCAACAGTTTAACAGATCAAGCGTCATCAATTTGGGCTGACAGACTGTGATTTCTTAACTGATGGCGAGCTATAGTAGTCTGACCGATTACAGAAGTTCACCGCCGTGTGGCGCCATGTGTCGCCGGCCGCCTGCCTGCTCAGGCCACGTCGGGCTAGAGCACAGCAATTGAAGCCCCTACACACGACCGAGAGCCCCCTAGCGCCACATTTCCTTTCTTGCTTCCTTCGCTCTCCCACAATGGCCACAGCGGACCATCGTCGTTGCCATCGGCTCTGCCGCGCTTGCACATGCTCACCACGGTACCATAGCCAGCAAGCTTCCGCCCAAAGCTCCACTAGCACCCCACGTACCTCGTCGTCACCCTCGCTGAGCCAGACGAGCCATAGGTGAGGGCCTTTGGCCATTTCCACCGCCGTCGCCATTACTGTCGCCTCACCGGAGTTGGGGCTCACCGTGGCCAGCACAGCACAGACCCTCTCCTCCTTCCCTAGCTCTTGCCTAGTCTTCTACATCACACATAGATGCTCTGGTGATGGTGCTACCGCCAATGCCAGTTCAGCCGAGTTGGAACACGACCGAGCGCCACCGTGCGCCATGGCCAAGCTACCATGCGCCATGGCTACCATACCTAGAGTCCGCTAGAGCTTAGGGTTAGTAGGTCAATCGATGCGGGAGGTCGAGGCGGTCACTCTAGTGCCATCATCATCGCTGGAGACGCCACTGCCGGCGAGCTCTGCCGGTTCCACGCTGTCTCGAGCCACCTCCTCTGCTTTTGTCTCACTGCCATGCGGGCCCAGCTGACATGTGGACCCTGCCAGACAGTGACTTTGTATTCAAAAGCCAGCTCATTTATTCTAGTTTTGATGCTGTTTTGTAAAATCTATATCTAGAGGTTTGTAGATCCAAATTAGGTGGTTCTAATTTTGTTAGGATCATGGTGAAGTGTAGTATTTATTAAAAATATAACATGAACACTTGTAGTGAAATTTTTGGAAGAATTAAATTGAAACTTGAAATGTGTTTTTAAATGAGTACAAACTTGTTTAAATTATATCTTGAGTTCCTGAGCTCCAAAAATTATGAAATTTTGTTGGTGAGCTATTCTTAATGAGTAGAAGCTATAGTAAAAATTTGAGAGTCATTGCATGTATGGTTTTTGAGTTATAGATTTTTCTTTTATCATTAAATGATCTTTGTGGGAATTTTAGTAATTTATCTATGAATCCAATGATCATGAAATTTATTGGAGGATATCCTAGTACCTTAAGGATGCTAGGAAAAATATAAAATCTATTGCTTGACACTTTTCACTAAGGTTTCCTATGTTATTTTAAGCCTTTATGCTTTGTTATTTTTGTGTAGGATGTTATACTTGCTCAAATGATGTGAAATTTTTACAGTAGTCTACTTGAAGCATGTAGTACGTACTGTAATATTTGTAGATTAAATGGAACAATTTTAATATATGTTTATTATTCCTCTTAAATAATTAAATAAATTAAGAAAGGCATTAAAAGAAACGAATTGGTGGTGAACACTTTACTTTCTGGTGTTACTTTGATATGTGTGATGAGTTAGTAAGATTGGTTTTATCCAATTATATGTTTGCAACATAAGTTAATAATTATTCCCTTGCATTATGTCTTTCTAGACAGTCGTGGGAACTTTGCAAAGTTCACTAGGATAATTTGGTTTGCTGGAAAAGTGGTGAATACAAAAGTTGTAGATAAATCATGTATCTGGCTCCTGTCAAAATTTGGTGGCATTTAGCTTAGTAGTTTAGGAGCTACAGTCATTCAAAGTTAGATCACAGTTTTGTTTGCTCTCTGTCTTGTTTGGACCTGATTATGTGGTTCTATAAATTTGACCTGGTAAAGGTTGGAATCATGCCTTGAGGTCTGAAAATGAATTGTAGGCAATTTCATAAGCTTTCTAAATTGTCTTGTTGCATATCATTTCGATTTATAGATCTCCGGTTATGATCAGTTTATAGTACCACTACATAGTTCCTGTTTTGCTGAAATATGAATGTCGAGTGTATGCTTTGTTGTAATGTTGTTGATTATTTAGGTGTTAGCCTAACTTGAGAACATGCTTAGGTTCAGGTGCTAGATCCTTAACTGAAGATGAGCAATTATACATTAGGTTGTATAAACTTGGTAAGTTAAAGTGATTTGAATAGAGCTTAAGTCGGAAAATGCGGACTACGGTAAGCATGTGCATTCCCCGAGCATTCCTAACTTCGTTCATGTGCATCCATGATATTTATCTTGCGCATACATGCAATAGGTGTGCCGGAGGGAGTGACGCTTCTAGAGTTCGAGGGAGCGAGCTAGGAGGAGGAGCCCGAGGTCCAGGCAATCGACGAAGCAGCCATCGAGGAGGAGTTGCCCGAGTGCCCTGACGATCGTCCTTCCTCTTTCCTGAAAGGCAAGCCCCGGAGCATATTAAGTCTCCCATGCTTTTACAAATATCTTGAGTATCTCTTATTGTTGATGATGCATTAAGTATAGGAATTGGTTGGAACCAATTGTTGCAATATATATCTATCCTTGTCTAGGCATCGCACTTGAATCCTATTTAAGTTCAGGAACAGGTTAAATGCTTAGCCATGATTAGTGTGGTAGAAGTCAGGTGATTCCCTGTCACCTGTGAGCTTTAGGATAAGGTGGATCACGGTTGGCTATATTTGCTATCGTAGAAAAGAACCATGTTAATAATGAATTAAGACCGGACGGAGTCTTGTGTAGGGTTGAACATAGTGACTCCGTCTGTGTCGTTTAAGGACCGATATGTTGTACGTCCTCATGTCATGTTGAACGTAGCCTAACACTTAGCTGGCCGGATAACTCGTTCTGACCGCGAAGCCTAGTAGCTCAACTCAGGCCAGGAACGTGAGCAGTGGCGTGCATTCTGGAGGTAGTAAGGATGTGCGGAGAGCCATTGGCATAAGTCCAAGGCGGGTTAGAGTCCAAAGCAACCTTGGCAGAGTGATTCTCTGAGAATGCCGATCTGTTCAGACTCGCGACTCCTGAATTGTGCCAAAGGTGACTTGTTTGCGACCCTGATGGGGGAAGCAGGGTTTGTGTTTAGGAATACCCCTCTAGCTAGATAGAAATCGATTCGAATCACCGTCTCTCCCGGATAGTGAGAACTTGACTGAGCAGCGGCAATGTAGATTCAATTAATTTAACGATATGGTAAAATGGATGTTGATGATAATGTTGCCATGATTTATACCTGCTATGGTTATTAATGTTTGCATCTTAATCAAATAATTGCTTAGTACAGGTGCTAATATAGATGATAGGTTAATGGCTAAAAGTCACTACTAGCTCAGGTTAAGAGTTGATCATTATTACATATGCTTTTTCACAAAAAGAAAGTGTCAGCCAGATCCACTAAATTAAGCTATGCATGATCTTTGGTGTCATGTGTTTCGGTTTCTAACGGATAAGTCTAGTTAAGTACATTCTCATACTTAGAGTTTATTCCCTCTTGTTGCTGATGATCTTCTATATCAGAGCTTCTATAAGTATTGTCTCCAACCAGCGGGTGACGGAGACTAGATCATGGGCATGATCTCTGTTTCTCTTATCCAAATGCTTTTGCGGGTTGTGATCAGCAAACTGATATTTGTATTTGAACTTGGGTGTGTAAGTTAAACTATTTGCTTCCGCATACTTTACAAGACTTGTTTTGTAATAACGATGACTCTGAGGTGTTGTAACCTAATTGCAAACCATCTGTAAAATGTTGTAACATATGATATGTTATGTTGAATTACTGTGATCTTGGTTGTATGCAAGTTGGTTTGAAATCCTTCATGATTTTAGTTGACTACCTGGTTTATATGGGCTCAAGTGCGAGAATTTAATCGCTTCGGCAATTATTTTTGTACTTGTGCTCTTATAAATTGGTCGGTTCTGTGACAGCTGGCATCAGAGCTAGATTCAACACTAAACATGTCATACGGGTATTTAAAAACAAAATCTTTTGTTGTGAAAACGGTTTTCCAACTTATAGTTATATATAAGTGTTCAAAAATAAAAAAAAATTATAGTGTGTTGGTGATCACATCCCTTGTAGCCCACTTAAGGACTTCTAGGTGTCTTATATAATTACTAACTTGGGGGAATTGATTGTTTCTATTTCATCATCCATGCGGCGTGCTATTGTATGGGTGCCATTCACTTGAATGGTAATGTATGGATCAATTACCTCTACACCAAGGTAAGTGTGAGTTGTGAGAGCACGATCATCCAACTGTCGGTCTAGGGGAGAGTTAATTATGGTTACTAGAGTATTTACATGTTGCATACATATATATATGAAGGTACTTAATTATGGGTACATCTGTCGGGTAGTTTGGATAATAAAGTATATATATCTGGGAATGTATATATGGAGAGTATCTTAGTTACTACTTTCATTGTTAGCATTATATCTTGTTGGGTTGGGCTGCAATGAAACTTTCTGTAGGTACGCTAACAACGCACTCGGTAGATCGACTAGTTACCACTATTTGAGAGAACGTATGTATGCCACCGTATATTCCATTAAAACTTAACTTTTCTTAGGTTTGTGAGGACGTACGGAATGAGCATGCATCATATTCACTCATGTCATTCATATTGCATTACTCCCTCCCTTATAATTGCTTATTCCAATTATTAAGTTCCATCTCTCAACAAAGTAATCCTCTCATGAGAGTTGTATCCCTTTTTGACACAGATGGCCCCGCTCGTGCTTCCTACTGGTAGCAGCACCTTTTTGGACCAGTTCGGTACGCCCACCTTGCTCTGAAGGGTGCTAAGCTCAGTTGGGTACCTAGAGGCACCCTGCTACACGTGGAGGTAGGCGGTGCCATTGGGAGATGTACCATGGTACATTGTGACCTTGATAGTGCCACAAAACCCCACGAGACTGTTGTGGCATGGGTGGAGCATTGAGACTGATGGGCAAAGCCTATGGGAAGCCACTCAAGTTGCTGCCCTTGATGTACTTATGGATATAGCACAGAGCTTCGGGGATGAGTTAGTGGGTGGACCAACTTCATCCATTCCCCGAGTGGCTCCTATTGAGGCTGAGTGGACTCAAGAAGTTGGCCAGGCCTTGGTTCGAGGCCATGGTGAACGTGTTCAGAGCGACAATGAGTGCTATGATGGCCGTCTTGAAGCTTTGTCGAGTCAAGCAGGACACCCTTTCTAGTGTGTTAGAAGAAGCTGGCAAGGCAATGGTAGCCCAGCACAAGTTCAGGTTGTGTGCCCGCAAGTATCGCTGTAGGGCGGATGCATGTGGGCGAGCTCAGCAAGAAGTAGAGGAGATTCAGGGTATTGCAAATTATCGCCTGCAGTAGTGGGGGCAAACTGCACATGAGAGAGACGAGCTTCGTAACCAGCTTATGAACCTCACCATAGAGAGAGATGAGGCAGCACAGGAGTTGGATCGTGTGACCCATCATAGAGATGCAGCCTTAGAGTTGGTAGAAGAAAGACGTCAGGGCTAGATCATGGCTAACCACAATGCTTTTCAAAGGGAGCATGAGCTCCAAGAGCAACTTGAAGAGCTTCAAGTTGAGCACCATCAACTGAACAATTGTCTATTTCCTATTCCTCACCCCATACCAAGGTATCCTAATGTGGGTGGACCTCAAGTGATTGAGGCTGATGAAGAAGAAGAGGACGTATAGATGGATGTCAATATAGCTGAACCTGCAAATGAAGAAGAAGAGGCAGATCCTGAAGAAGTCCAGGGCGTCTCCGATGTGGACAGCGATCACTTCGATGAGTAGTTAGTTAGCAAGTCTCACTAGTTTAAGCTTTTACAGTTAGTGGTGTAATGGACTTAGTACTATGACTGATGTTGGATGTACCTTTTAATTCGAACTTGGCATGTAATGTACCTTAATCCGCTCCCTTCGGGATGCGTATCTTGTGGGTTAAGTTTAAAATTTGTCATGCACTGCGTATGGCGCTAGTAATCTAATTGATGATGTGGTGATTAGAGAATGAATTATTGCCCTTGTATATTGTATGGATTTTACATTCTCTCCAGTAAATTCAGTTTGGCGTAATTACATTGTTCCTCTCCAATGTGCTAACATCACCAATAATTGCTGGTTGCGCATTGCTGCAGATGCCTTGCACTCATTCCACTAGTGCGGCCGATGATGATGATGATCTTCCACCGCCACCACCACCCACACCAATAGAATTGATGGCAATTCTTGCAGAAGGACAGCTATCGGTGTTTTGGGTCTGGCGGATCCTCATCCGACTAGTGAAAGTGTACTGCATGTCCCTAATCCCGGATGGTGATGCAAAGAGACACAAGCTTTATACTGGTTCAGGCAATAGGTGCCCTATGTCTAGTCTGAGAGAGCGATCTTGTATTCCTTGCACCGAGGTGCTTGTAGTAGGGGCTTACAAGCTGAGCGAGAGAGGGAGCTAGTCCTAGGTCTCTGCGTGGAGTGGCGTGGGTTGCTTGAGATGTTGATCTCTTGTAGTGAGGAAGCGTGTGTGTTACAGAGCATTATGCATTACTTGTCGTGTGTGTGTGTCCTTGCCTAGAAGTGACCCCGGTCACTCCCTTTTATAGTCAAAGGGAGGCACGGGGGCGGTACATGGATTCGCTACATGGCGTTTGTGAGCAGAGGTGGCATGTCTGAGCCCTGTAGCTCATCACTATGGCGGTATGGTCGGTGGAGCGGCCTTGTCCCCGGTGCACTAGAGCGACACGCCGGTCATGTCTAATCCTGTGCGACGTGGGAGCTCCTGTGGCTTAGCATAGGGTATGGTGCATACTACAGACGATGTGTCGGTCGCTGTATGTTGACAACGTAGAGAGCCAAGGCCTAGTCGATGCAGAGGCTGAACCATTATGGGGGCTCAGTGGGCGTGAGTCCCAAGGCTACAGAGACCCCAAAGCGGGTAGCCAAGGCTCAGAGGGAGCAGCTGGTCTTTGCCCATCGATTCTGAGGCTACAGGGACCTGGACATGACTCCACGCTATGCTATCCTTGGAGCAGGGGTCAGGCAGCATAGTGTAGCATGAGCGTCAGTCATGGGCATAGTGTCGAGCACAGCAGCCGGTAACCCATGCCCCATCCTGTCCCGGACGGCATGGCGTCGATGTGACTCACGTCTCATCGGCCACTCCGCTGTATTGAGTCATCGTTCGGCTGATGTCGTGAGAGTGGTTGAATGAGTTAGTTGGATGTGACGTCTAGTCAGAGAAGTCGATCAAGGCGGAGGTGATAGGGTTGTTGCCGAGCTGGCCTCGAGCGAGGCAGAGAATCGGTACCTCGTCTGAGGCCTTATGGGTGGGGCCTTGGGCGAGTCGGAGAATCGGTACCTCATCCGAGGCCTTCTGGGTGGGGCCTCAAGCGAGGCGGAGAATCAGTACCTCATTCAAGGCCTTATGGGTGGGGCCTCGAGCGAGTCGAAGAATCGATACCTCATCCGAGGCCTTACGTGCGGGGCCTCGAGCGAGGCAGGGAATCGGTACCTCATCCAAGGCCTTATGTGCGGGGCCTCGAGCGAGTCAGAGAATTGGTACCTCATCTGAGGCCTTACATGTGGGGCCTCGAGCGAGTCAGAGAATCGATACCTCATCCGAGGCCTTATAGGTGGGGCCTCGAGCAAGTCGGAGAATCGGTACCTCATCCGAGGCCTTGTGGTTTCATTTTGGGCCGAGCCCACTTCGGGTGAGTCCGGATATTGTTGAAAGTGGGCCAGGCGGTCCAGCCGAGCCTCGGATAAGGTGGGGTTTGCTGGTGGTTCTCTTAGCTTCGATTTTTATAAGGTCTAAGCGAGTTTTTCGGTTCTTGCTTAGGGGACCCCTTTTTATGGTACCCGACAGTAGCTCCTAAGCCTCGGAGAGAGTGTGAGCGCTCTTCCTAAGGTTTTGACGAGACTCAGCTCACGGTAACTCCAGGTGGGATGGCATTTCATACTCGAGGCCTCGGTGGGTGCGCACGAGCACACCTACCAGGTGTAGCCCCCGAGGCCATGGAGGAGTGGATTTATTCCGCTAGGGGCTTTTCTCATGTTGAGCGAGGGGTTGTATCGCGTTTGCCGAGCCCACGAGTGCGAGTTTGGGTCGCTGGGCCTCAGCTTGGTTGCAGGAAGAGCCCCCAAGCCTCTGCTCAGAGCAATAGGGCGATCAGGAGTTTCCTTGTTTTTTTGTGTGGCCCTCGCACATCCTTTTCATTCGGAAGGAGGGGTGGAGTATGACAGGCTACCCCCGGTGGGCGCGAGCAGTGACACCTCCGGTGAGCTGTTATCGGGTAAGTCCAAGTGGAGGCCCATGCCCCATTCGATAGGAGTCGGCTAGCGGTCCAGAGACACACTCCAAAAATACCAGAGGGCTTCTCTAGTGGGTCCTAGGGCCGTTCGATTGGCCTCGGGGGCTCGGTGCCTCCCTATGATGGGATCCCATTCAGAGACCTCCCTGCCGGTCTCGGACATGACTTAGGGCATCCCAAGCAATCACGTGCTTGGGCCTCAGCCATGTACGGGCTCGCCCATAGTCATCACTGACTCTGTTTGTCCTAGGGCGGCTATCGAGACCCTAGGGGGCCCAGCCTTCGAACCCCTAGACCGTAATGGGCTCGGTGCCTTTTATCGCGTTTTGCCGAGGCCCCGAGTGTGAGTTCGGGTTGTTGGGCCTCGGCTTGGTGGTAGGAAGAGCCCGTGAGCCTCTGCTCAGAGCAAGAGGGCGATAAGGAGTTTCCCTGTCTTTTTTGTGTGGCCCTCGCGCGTCCTTTTTGTTCGAAAGGAGGGGTGGAGTATGCCAGGCTACCCTCAGTGGGCGCTAGTAGTGACACCTCCGGTGAGCTATTATCAGGTAAGTCCAAGTGGAGGCACGTGCCCCATTCAATAGGGGTCGGCTAGCGGTCTAGAGACGCACTCCAAAAGTACCAGAGGGCTTCTCTAGTGGGTCCTAGGGCCATTCGATTGGCCCCAGGGGCTTGGTGCATCCCTACGGTGGGATCCCATTCAGAGACCTCCCTGCCGGTCTCAGACATGACTTAGGGCATCCCAAGCAATCGCTTGCTTGGGCCTCGGCCATGTACGGGCTCGCCCATAGTCATCCCTGACTCTATTTGTCCTGAGGTGGCTATCGAGACCATCAGGGGCCCAGCCTTTGAACCCCTGGACCGTAACGAGATCGGTGCCCAGTTCCTTCGTCTGAAAGGAATCGGGTGGGGGATATTCCCCTCCCATCGGCTAACAATGGCAGGTGCGCCTTTTGAGGCAGTTCCTCAGGGAGACGGAACAGCGCCTACCATCGCTGTGGTCGGATGCGACGCGACGTCTATGGATGGGACGTTACTGTGTGCACGCGGTTAATAAGGAAGAGGTGGACGCATGGGCGGTTTAGTCGGATCTGGATTAACTGCGCTAGATCTGAGGGAAACTTCCCTGGTTTCGTCACCCGTCCATTTTGCCCCTTTCCCTCCCTCATAAATATGTGACGAGCCTCACCCCGCCCCTCCTTACCTTGTCTGCCTGCGTTCGCCCTTTCTACCCTCGAGCGGTTGCTAAGAACAGAGAGCGCCGGGGAGAAGGGAGAAGGGGGAGGAAAGGAGAGAGAGAGAGAGAGAGAGGGATAATGAGAGAATGCCTTACCGTCGTAGCCGCATTCTCCACCGCACCCATGGCTGGTGGCGCTGTTGTCGTCCAGGCAGATCCTTGGGGTCCGTCCAACGTGTCTGCGGTGATGCTGCAGTCGCTCGTCGATGATGGTCTCCTCCGCCCGGTTATCGACCCCAACAGACCAGAGTGGATTGCTCCGAGGGGGCGAGCCGGAGTCGAGGCCACGCGATGGCTACATCGTGAGCTACGTGGCCTACCATGAGCGCGGTCTCGGCTTGCCGACGGACCGGTTCATGCGGGCGCTCCCGCATTACTACGGCATGGAGCTCCACAACTTTAACCCCAACTCCATCACGCAGGCAACCATCTTCGTCGCCGTCTATGAGGGGTACTTGGGCATCGCCCCCCACTGGGAGCTGTGGCTCCACTTCTTTCGGGCGGGGCTCAACACCAAGCCGATGGGCACGCGGAAGGCGTTGAGGGCCAGTGGCTGCACTCTCCAAGTGCGCCAAGACAGGCAGCCCTTCTACATCTTGGTCCAGCTTGTGTCATCCAACCGCCGTAGGTACAACAACTGGTTCTACCTCCGCAATGATGACGGCGGGCTTCCCCCCTATACCGGGCGGGTTGTGGAGAGCCAGCCAGAGAGGTGGAGGTACGGTGTCCCAGTGGTTGATCAGCCCAAGCTACAACCACTCTTGAAGGCGCTGGAGAGGCTGCGCAACTGCGGCCTTACGATGGCCATGGTCGTGGCGACGTTCCACTGCCGGAGGGTGCTGCCGCTAATGGCTTGGTGGGAACGCCTGTTCGAGATGACACCGAGTGAGCCGATCGACGGCATCCAGTTGTCTACCATCACCCTTTCCGACAAGGAGGTTCTGTGTCGAGTGAGAGAGATGGTGGAGGGGCGGTAGAGGAGTAGTGAGCTGACCCCGTTCCCAATGCGCCGATCGTGGGGGTACATCTCTCTAGTAAGTCATGCGCCGCTACGGCCCCTGAGGGCTCCTTGCTCCTTACATTTTCAATCTATTCCCTTATTTGCGTTTGTCATTCCTATAGGGGATGAGGGATGTGTGAGCCTCCCCGCCACCCGTTCCCGAGGACGCAGAGCAGCGAGCGGCGAACAGGGTGCATGCCGAGGCATACAAGGAGCAAAAAGACGCCGAGGAGGCAAGGCGCAAGAGGAAGAGCCTCAAGCGCAACGAGCTGGAGAAACGTCGCCGGTAGCAGAGGCACGACGGTCTCCCGATGGAGCCGTCTTCGTCACCATCGTCGACGGATTCTTCGAGCGATGACAACGAGAGCGAGGTGGGGCAGGGGCCTCAGGACCATCTCCCTCATGTCAGGGGGACGGCGCCCGGGGCATCGACGAGCGGCCCGATGTCTCCAGGAGGAGGAGGAGAGGACGCCTCGAGGCTAGTGATCACCCGCCCCAAGGCCAAGGCCGACATGCCCGAGACACGGGCATTAGGGAAGCGCGTTGTCAGCCCGATGGGCTCGATGGTGGAGGTGGAGCGGGCGATGGCAGGGGCAGCCCAACCATCTCCGTAGAGGGCCGAGGAGGCGCTGGGGTCCGGCGAGGGCCGGCCGACACCAACGGACACGGGGGCCGTGCCACCGCCACCGCCACCGCCGTTGCAGCAGACAAGGGACGTAGTGCGGAAGTTTTTGTGTCCCCGCTCAAGGTAAGTGCTTTGTGAATGGAGTTTGCACCATCTTCCACTCGTTCTTTGGTCGTATGCTGACCAAGTAAGTGTTTCGTCTTCAGCCGGAAGCGTTAGGTGGAAGCGCCTGCCCTAGCGCCATGTAAGGCGCTCAAGGTGAGCACCAGCTCCATCGCCCGATGGGTGGTGGAGGCGCAGGCCGCCATACAGCGTGGTGCGGCGTCGACTAGGGCCGACCCGAAGGAGCCGGTCGCCCAAGGAGAGGCTATCGAGGCAGCCATGAAGCAAGCGGGGGAGGAGGCGCCTACACCCCACGAGGCCAAGGCCCTTGAGCTAGGTGAAGTTGAGGCCGAGGTCGTGGCCCCTAGGACCTCCGAGGTCGAGGTGGCGGAGGTCGGGACCTCTAGGGCTTCCAAAGCCAAGGTGGCGGATGCCGGGGCTCCGAGGACCACCGAGGCTGAGGTGGCGGAGGTTGGAGTTCCCGGGACCACCGAGGCCGAGGTGGCGGAGGCCAGCGTGGGCACGGTGGAGCTAGTGGCCCAGGATGCAGAGATGGAGGCGGGGCGAGCTTCGGTACCGCCCCCGGTCCAAGACCTGCCGCTGTCCTAGCAGAGCGCCCAGGAGATGGAGGTTCATTCAATCTCCTCTGACGATACTTCCCAGGGGAAGGGGGTGGCGGACACCGAGGTGGCCAGCACCGTGGAGCAGCCAGCTCTGACCTAAGGTAAGGGGAGCTCGGCCCTTGTCTAGGTACAACCCGAGGCCCGCAGATGGGATAGCCCGCATGTCTTGTTGTGGAGCTGGGACGACCCTGAGGGGGAGCCTCTGTTCACCCTTGAGGATGCGGCCGAGGGGGCACTGGGGCTCCTTCGAGCAATTCCGCCAACTGGCGGAGCGGTCGCTGCAGACAGCGCTACCTGTTGTGGCTGATGATCTGCCCAGCATTGCCCAGGTGCGCGCTTTCTTTCCCAGTGCTGTGTCGTCTTTTTCCAAGTTTTCTCATAGTGCTTGATGTCTGTTCTGCCTATCAAGGAGCTCAAGGCCCGATCCCTTGGGAAGTCGATGTTCCTCCGGCGGGAGAGGGACATCTAGGACCAGCTCCGGCAGCAGAGGGACCTGCTCGCCAATGCTAATGAGCTTCTATCGGCGCGGAGCGCGGAGGTGGAGGACCTCCGCCTTCACTGTGCTGATATGAAAGCTATGGTGGCCATGGCTCGGGAGCAGGCCGTCCCTTTGGCGGTGCAGATCAAGGAGCTAGAGGAGTTGACCTAGGTGGCCGGCGAGCGGGACGCCTTCAGGTCCTAGACCGAACAAGTGGAGGTCTCTGCCAAGGCCATCGCCGGGCAGCTGGGGGCGGAGTAGGGCGCGCACCTATTGATAAAAGGTGCCCTGGTGGAGGCCCTCAAGGTGGCCGAGGCCTCCCGGGTCGAGGCCTTAGCCTGGAATGAAAAGGTCGAGGGTGAGCCCCATTGAGCCGCGCCCCTTGTTTTATTTATTCTTCTTGCATTCGACCCCTAACTCCCCAATGTGACATAGAGCTAGAGAGGGAGGCTTCTAGGGCGGCCGAGGCCTCTCAGGTTGAGGTCCAAAACTAGAGGGAGAAAGCTGAGGGTGAGTCCCATAGGCTTGCACCCCTGTTCGGCTTATTTTGTTTCATTCTTAACCCCATCCCGCCTGTCTTGGCATAGGGTTGGAGAAGGTCACCCGGGTAGCCAAGGCCTCTGTTGCAGTGCAGGCAGTGCTCGAGGCCAAGATCCGGGAGCACAATGTGCTGCAGAGCGCCGCCCGTACCACCTGCGAGGCCCTAGAGGTTAGAGGGGTTGAGTCGGGCAGCTCCCTCGGTAGCCACTTGATCGCGTTGAGTGGTCGAGTCCATGAGTGGCTTCAGAGGGGTGTTGCATACGGGCGTCAAGCATGCCCTGGCCGTCGTCTCCTCACACTATGCTAGCATCGACCTCGAGGCCGTCAGCGATGGTTACGTTGTGGATAAGGATGACGAGAAGGCCAAGGAGGAGGTCATGAAGCTGGTGGAGGCGGCTGAGGCCCCTGGCACGGCGTTGGCCAAGCTGTTCGAAGAGGAGGTGGTTCCTCCTACGCCGACCGCCAACGCTGGCGACTCTGAGGCTTGACCTGGGCCAAAGGGGCCATGTAAATAGATTAGAACTTACATTATTGTACCATAACGCTTGTGGCCATCGAGGCCTTTTTAAAGTACTTATGCGTATATGCTTTTTTAATCATTTGTTATTGTATTTCTGAGCCTCTGCCCTTTGTCTCGTCTTTGAACATATCTCTTGCAAAAAACTTCCTCAGAGCCTAAGCTACCCCTCGGGCAAAAGGTGGTGAGGGAGTTGCCGTAGCCTAGAGGCGTAGACCATCTCGTGGCTCGGCCGGCCTTTTGGCCCTGAGACAGACTTTCAGTCCTTAGGTTTTTACAATCGATTTGCAAGAGTACATGAGAGAGTTTGGCATAGAAATTTTTTCGAAAAACAACAAAAAACGGTGACTAGGACTTAAGGGAGGCTCGGTTCCGCAGAGGTAGAGCCGAGTCTTGTTCGAGCCCCACGGTGGGCACCTCTACAGAGGCAGAGCCGAGTCTCCCTTATAGCGTTATCGTAACGCTGATCCCCCATTGATGGACCTGGGGGGTTTCTCGAAAAATTAGAATAACTAAAGAACGCTTCTTTATTGTATTTCGAGAAACAATGTATACAATGCTTAGAAATTTAAGGGTAGAAGCGACATAGCTATTCTATGTTCCAAGCGTTGGTGAGGATTTTGCCCTTCTCGTTGGCTAGCTTATAAGTCCTAGGCTTTAGCACTTGGGCGACGATGTATGGCCCTTCCCATGGCAGGGTCAGCTTGTGGCGGCCCTTATTGTTCTGCCTCAGTCTCAGCACCAGGTTGCCCACCTTCAGGTCTCGGCTTTGAATGCGCCGGGCTTGATAGCGTTGTAGGGCTTGCTGGTACTTGGCCGAGTGTAGCAGCGCAACGTCTCGGGCTTCCTCCAGTTGGTCGAGGGCGTCCTCACGGGCAGTGCGGTTGCTCTGCTCGTTGTAGGCCTGAAGCCTTGGGGAACCATACTCCAAGTTAGTGGGGAGGATGGCCTTGGCTCCATAGACCAGCAAGAACAGTGTGAACCCTGTGGCTCGGCTCGGAGTGTTCCTCAGGCTCCAGATGACCGACGGGAGTTTAACAAGCCATTTCTTGCCAAATTTCTTCAACTGGTTGTATATTCTTTGCTTGAGGCCTTGTAGGATCATGCTGTTGGCACGTTCTACTTGGTCGTTTGTCCTAGGGTGTCCTATGGCCGACCAAGCTACATGGATGTGGTGGTCATCATAGAACGTCAGGAACTTGTGGCCGGTGAATTGTGTCCCATTATTAGTGATGATGGTGTTTGGAACCCCGAACCTGTGGATGATATCGGTGAAGAACAGCACCGCTTGCTCAGATTTGATTCGAGTGATCGGACAAGCCTCGATCCACTTGGAGAACTTATCGATCACTACCAGCAAATGGGTATAGCCCCTAGGGGCCTTCTGCAGAGGCCCAACCATGTCCAGCCCCCACACGGCGAATGGCCATGTAATAGGGATGGTTTGGAGGGCTTGGGCCGGGAGGTGCGTCTGCCGTGCATAGTACTAGCTTGGTGGCGTCAGCAACCACCGTTGGCCGGTAGAATCCTTGGCGGAAGGTGTTTCCAACGAGCGTCCGAGGCGCTGCATGGTGCCCGTAGGCTCCTGCGTGCAAGTCCCAAAGTAGGGCTTGGCCTGCCTTGGTGGTGATGCACCGTTGGAGGACGCCAGATGGGCTTCGCCTGTACAACTCGCCGTTGTTGAGGACATAAGTTTTGGCTCATCGCGCAAGCCGTCGAGCTTTGGTCCTGTCTGCAGGAAGCTCTCCTCGAATGAGGCAATCAAGGAGCGAGACTCGCCAGTTCGTGCCCTGGTTGGCCTCGGGAGGCTCCGCGTTGATTTCCATGGCCTCGGGCTCAGCCATAGGGGTCTCGGTGACAGAGGGGGCCTCGGGCCCTACGGTGGGCTCGACTAGTGGGCCCTCTTCCACCGTCGAGGCGTAGTTGATGGAAGGCTTGTGGAGGTCTCTGGCGAAGATGTTCGGGGGGGGGACCGAGGCCCATGCCGACGCCATCTTTGCCAGTTTGTTCGTGGCCTCGTTGAATTTTCGCGCAATGTGATTGAGTTCGAGACCGTCGAACTTGTCTTTTAGGCGACGTACCAACTTGCAGTACGCCTCCATTTTGGGGTCATGGCAGTTTGACTCTTTCATCACTTGATCGACGACGAGTTGCGAATCGCCCCGTATGTCAAGATGCCGCACTCCAAGTTCGATGGCGATCTACAAGCCATTGATGAGGGCTTCGTACTCGGCTGCGTTGTTGGAGGCGGCAAAGTGGAGCCGAATCATGTAGTGCATGTGCACTCTGAGGGGTGAGATGAAGAGCAGACCCGTGCCTGCCCTGGTCTTCATTAGGGACCCGTCAAAGTACATGGTCCAGCATTCCGTCTGGACTTAAGCAGGTGGTAGTTGGGTGTCGGTACACTCAGCCACAAAATCAGCCAAGACCTGGGATTTAATTGCTTTTCGAGGCGCAAAAGACAGGGCTTCCCCCATGAGCTCGATGACCCACTTAGCTATCCTACCTAAGGCCTCCTTGTTCTGGATTATCTCTCCCAGAGGGAAAGACGACACCACAGTCACTAGGTGGGACTCAAAGTAGTGACGCAGCTTGCGTCGAGCCAAGACTACAGCGTAGATCAGTTTCTGGATGTGGGGGTAGCATGTCTTAGTCTTGGAGAGCACCACGCTGATGAAGTAAATAGGTCGTTGGATGGGTAGAGCATGCCCCTCTTCCTACCTCTCGGCCACTACGGCCACGCTGACCACTTGGGTGGTTGCGGCGACGTAGAGTAAGAGGGCCTCACCCTTGGTCAACAACACCAGGATGGGAGGATTGGTGAGCAGTGCCTTGAGCTTGGCGAGGGCTTCTTCGGCCTCAGGGGTCCAAGAAACGCGTTCAGATTTTCTCATGAAGCGGCTCAGGGCCTCGAGGCATCCCATAACCCTCTGCACTCCCTTGAGGTCTCGAATTGGTCCCATGTTGGTCACGACCGAGACCTTCTCTGGGTTGGCCTCGATGCCACGCTCCGAGACTATGAATCCCAAGAGCATGCCTCGGGGGACCTCGAAGACACACTTCTCGGGGTTGAGCTTGATGCCCTTCTCTCTAAGGCTTTTGAAGGCTATCTCCAAGTCATCGACAAGATTGCTGGCCTTTCTGGACTTGACCATGATGTCATCCACAAAGGCCTCGATGGTTCGCCCGATGTGCTGACCAAAGACCTGGGTCATGCACCACTAGTATGTGGCCCCTGTGTTTCTGAGGCCGAACGGCATAGTCACATAGCAGTACATGCCGAATGGGGTGATGAAAGAAGTCGCGAGCTGGTTGGATTCTTTCATCTTGATTTGATGGTAATCGGAATACGTATCAAGGAAAGATAGGGTTTCGCATCCCGCAGTGGAGTCGATGATTTGGTCAATTCGAGGTAATAGGAATGGAACATTTGGACATACTTTATTCAAACCGGTGTAGTCTACACACATCCTCCACTTCCCATTTTTCTTCTTAACTAATACGGGATTAGCTAACCACTCTAGATGGAACACTTCCTTGATGAATCCGACCACCAAGAGCTTCTACACCTCCTCACCGATGGCCCTATGCTTTTCCTCATCAAATCGGCACAGGCGCTGCTTCACTGGTCTGGAGCCAGCTCAGATGTCCAAGGCATGCTCGGCGACATCCCTTGGTATGCCCGGCATGTCCGAGGGACTCCACGCGAATACATCGGCATTCGCGCAGAGAAAGTCGATGAGCATGGCTTCCTATTTGCTGTCGAGGGTGGCACTGATCCTCAGTGCCTGGTCGTTGGAGCAGGTGGGGTCGACCGAGACAAGCTTGACGGCCTCCGTGGGCTCGAAAGTCCTAGCATGACACTTGGAGTCAGACACCTCGCTACCAAGTCGGTCGAGGTTGACGATGAGGGTCTCGGCCTCCACGAGAGCCTCGGCGTACTCGATGCATTCGACATCACAGTCGTATGCATGCTCGTACGTGGACTCGATAGTGATGATGTCATTGGGGCCCAGCATCTTGAGCTTGAGGTAGGTGTAGTTGGGGATCGCTATGAACTTGGTGTAGCACGGGCGCCCCAGGATGGCGTGATAGGTCCCCTTGAACCCAACCACCTCGAAGGTGAGGACCTCCTTGCGGTAGTCAGAGGGAGTGCCAAAGCAGACGGGCAAGTCAATGTGCTCGAGGGGTCGCGTGCGTTTCCCTGGCACGATGCCGTGGAAGGGCGCGACATTGCCTTGGAGCCATGGTTGGTCGAGCTCTAGGAGCTCTAGGGTATTGGCGTAGAGGATGTTGAGACTGCTTCCTCCGTCCATCAACACCTTGGTGAGCTAGGTGTTGCCGATGATTGGGTCGACGATGAGTGGGTACTGCCCGGGGTTTGGGACATAATCGGGGTGGTCATCCCGATCAAAGGTGATCGCCTCCCAAGACTAGTCGAGGTACCGAGGAGTGGCCACCTTCACCGAGAAGACCTCCCAGTGCTCCTTCTTTCACTGGAGCGCCGTGAGGCACGCTGAAGGCCCGCCAAAGATCATGAAGGTGTTGTGCACCTCGGGGAACCCGTCGTCCTTGTCGTCGGCGCCCTTCTTCTTGACATCGTTGTTGGGGAACCCGAGCTTGGCGTAGTAACGCCAGAGCATGGTGCACTCTTCGAGGGTGTGCTTCACCGGGCCCTGGTGGTAAGGGCAGGGCTTCTTAAGCATATCATCGAAGAGCCCAGGGCTTCTGGCGGGGCCTCAGGGATCCTTGCGATCTGTGGCCGTGACTAGACCAGCCTCGAGGACCTCCTGCTTCCCCTGGTGACCCTTTTTCTTTTTCTTGGGGTGGTGGGGGGCCGAGGCCCCAGGGGCCTCGCCCCTCCGCTTCCCCTTGGCATCGTTGTCGGGGAAGATGACCCCGATAGCCACTTCGCCCGAAGCGAATTGGTGGCGATGTCGAGGAGCGTGGCCATCGTGGTTGGTACATTCTAGCCTAACTCTCAGACCAGGTCTCAGCAGGAGGTGCTAGAGAGGAACGTCTAGACAATTTCCGAGTCACCGATGCGGGGCAACTCGGTGCATTGCTTGGAGAAGCGTCGGATGAAGTCTCGGAGAAACTCGTCCAGCCTCTAGCGATAACTCTTGAGGTCCCAGGAGTTCTCGGGGCACATGTATGTGCCCTAGAAATTCCCGATGAAGACCTTTACCAAGTCACGCTAGTTGTGGATCTGCAAGGGAGGGAGGTGTTCGAGCTAGGCTCGTGCCGAGTCTGATAGGAACAAGGGGAGGTTGCGGATGATGAGCAGGTCATTGTCCGCGCCGCCTAGCTGACAAGCCAGGCGGTAATCGGCCAGAAATAGCTCGGGGTTGGTCTCACAGCTGTACTTTGCAAGGTTGGCCGGTTGCCAAAACTAGGCCAGGAAGTGAGCGCTGCAGATGGCCTTGCTAAAGACTCGAGGGCCAGGTGGCCTAGGAGAAGGATTGTGGTCCTCCCCACTGTCGTAGCGACCGCCTCAGTGCGGGTGGTAGCCTAGGGCAAGCCCATCATTGTCATGGCGTTGTCACCTACTGACCATATCGTGGTCGCCTTGTGCCTCGCGTTGGTCGCTAAGGCGGTCGTGCACCAAGGGGGCCTTGTTGGCTGTCGGTGCCCGAGTAGGCTTGGGACGAACCGAGGCCTCGCTATCCTGCCGAGGCGGTGCCGTGGGTAGTTCTGAGGTGCCTCCGCGCCATTGAGAGGCGGAACTTTTAGCCTGCTGTACCGCGGCGGTCTCGAGGAGGTCTCAGAGCTCACCGTGGACCCGTCGCCCCTCTGAGGTAGAGGGCCCGAGCATCGTTCGGAGTAGCATCGCCACTACCACGATGTTCTGGCTAGCGTGATTGAAGATAGGGGGTTGCTTGCCCCCCTTCATCGTTGTTGATGCGGCAGTGGACGTTGTGAGCCCTTCACCGGGCTGCTCCACCATCGCCGCGACCCCGCTGCTCTTGCTCGAGAGTGTCTCAGAGCTGCTACAGAAGGAGTCGGTCTTGTTCGACCTTGGCCTAAAGCTCATAGAGCTGCTCTAGGTCCAGGCATCGAAGTTCCTTAGGGGCAAGGTTCTCGTTCCGCACTGCCTAGGGTTCAACGCATGGAGGTGTGGCGCCACCTACCCCCTTGGGGGGCGGGGAGCGATTGCCTGCCCCTTCATCCTCATCGCCCTCGCTTGGCATCCCGAGCTCGACGTTGAAGCACTCATGAGTGGGATCGTAAGTGCCTTCATCATCAAAGTCGGAGTAGCCAAAGCAGTAGTCGCTTGTGGCCATGAAGCGGCGCATGGCTTCAGGGTCATGAAGCCCGAAGAAGTCCACTCCGGCCCATGCCTCGTCCTCCACTGAGGAGTCAACGTGGGTGTGGGTCGGGGTTGTGGTGATGAGGTCGAGGGCGAAACATTGGTAGGTGGCGGTGGCATTGCCCAACCTGAAGGGGTACGGGGACGATGTCGTCACCGAGCTCCGCTCCACCGGAGCCGACTCCTCAGGAGGTGGCGGGGCAGAGCTTGATGACGGGGCATCGATGCGTGCCACCACATCTTTCCCTTGCCTAGGCTTAAGCTAGACAGGTCCCCAACCAGGGACTCTATACCAACAGCCGGGCATGGGATACCAGCAGAGCGCGGTGCGCCGCCCTAAGCTCGTGCGGAGCCGGGGTGGTCCCACCCACGTCGTGCCTAGCAAGCGCGACGAGAGCGATGGCCTAGGCGCTACCTGTGCCTAGGCTGCTAGTGCGCGATGTTGTCATCGGTTGATGGGGTTCTGGGTGGGAGGAGTACCATATCGTACTCATGTCCTAGAGACATGAACTCTAGGCTCCCAAACCAGATCACCGTGCCGTGATGCAGTGGTCGCATGGGGTCTGCTATCTGGAACTTGTTGGGATGACTAAGCTGACACGTAGTAGCGCCCCTACCTGGTGCGCCAACTGTCGGTGTTTTGGGTCTGGTGGATCCTCAACCGACTAGTAAAAGTGTACTACGTGTCCCTAATCCTGGATGGTGATGCAAAGAGACACAAGGTTTATACTGGTTCAGGCAATAGGTGCCCTACGTCCAGTCTGAGAGAGCGATCTTGTATTCCTTGCACCGAGGTGCTTGTAGTAGGGCTTACAAGCTGAGCGAGAGAGGGAGCTAGTCCCAGGTCTCTGCGTGGAGTGGCGTGGGTTGCTTGAGATGAAGATCTCTTGCAGTGAGGAAGCGTGTGTGTTACAGAGCATTGTGCGTTGCTTGTCGTGTGTGTGTCTATGTCCTTGCCTAGAAGCGGCCCCAGTCACTCCCTTTTATAGTCGAAGGGAGGCATGGGGGCGGTACATGGATTTGCTACGTGGCATTTGTGAGCAGAGGCGGCATGTCCGAGCCCTGTAGCTCGTCACTATGGTGGTATGGTCAGTGGAGCGGCCTTGTCCCCGGTCCACTGGAGCGACGTGTCAGTCACGTCTAATCCTGTGCGACGTGGGAGCTCCTACGGCTTGGCGCAGGGTATGGTGTGTACTGCAGATGACATGCTGGTTGCTGTATGTTGACAACGTAGAGAGCCGAGGCCTAGTCGGTGTAGAGGCTGAACCACTGTGGGGGGCTCAACGGGCGCGAGTCTCGAGGCTTCAGAGACCCCAAAGCGGATAGCCGAGGCTTAGAGGGAGCAGCTAGTCTTTGCACGTCGATTCTGAGGCTACAGGGACCCGGACATGATTCTCCATGCCACGCTGTCCTTGGAGCAAGGGTTATGTAGCACAGTGCAGCACGAGCATCAGTCGTGGGCACAGTGTCGAGCACAGCGGTCAGTAACCCCTGCCCCGTCCTATCCTAGACGGCATGGCGTCGATGTGACTCATGTCTCGTCGGCCACTCCGATGTATCGAGCCGTCGTTCGGCTGATGTCGCGGGAGTGGTTGAACGCATTAGTTGGACGTGATGTCCTATATGAGAAGTCGGTCAAGGCAGAGGCGACGGGGTTGTTTTCGAGCCGGCCTCGAGCAAGGCGGAGAATCGGTACCTCATCCGAGGCCTTACAGGCAGGGCCTTGGGCGAGTCAGAGAATCGGTACCTCGTCCGAGGCCTTCCGGGCAGGGCCTCGAGCGAGGCGGAGAATCGGTACCTCGTCCAAGGCCTTATGGGCGGGGCCTCGAGCGAGTTGAAGAATCGATACCTCGTCCGAGGCCTTACGTGCGGGGCCTCAAGCGAGGCGGGGAATCGTACCTCGTCCGAGGCCTTACGTGCGGGGCCTTGAGCGAGTCGGAGAATCGGTACCTCGTCCGAGACCTTATGTGCGGGGCCTCGAGCGAGTCGGAGAATTGGTACCTCGTCCAAGGCCTTATGGGCGGGGCCTCGAGCGAGTCGGAGAATCGGTACCTCGTCCGAGGCCTTGTGGTTTCATTTTGGGACGAGCCCACTTCGGGTGAGTCCAGATATTGTTCGAAGTGGGCCGGGCAGTGCAGCCAAGCCTCGGATAAGGTGGGGGTTTGCCGGTGGTTGTCTCTTAGCTTCGATTTTTATAAGGTCTAAGCGATTTTTTCGATTCTTGCTTAGGGGACCCCTTTTTATGGTACCAGACAACAACGCACTATGGCTAAGGCTCTCCGCACGATTGCAAATCATGATGGTCGTGGTGCACGCCAAGGACCAGAACCAAATCAGTATAGCAACTTCAAAGATTTCCTTGACACTATACCACCGATCTTCAAGGAGGCTGAAGAGCCCCTCCAAGCTGATGAGTGGTTGAACACTCTCGAGCAGAAATTTTGTCTGCTTCGCATGACTGAGGTGCTGAAGACTGAGTATGCATCTCACCAACTACATGGGCCAGCTGGTATTTGGAGTCATCATCGGTCCACTATGCCCGCTAATGCCCAAATCACTTGGGATCAGTTCAAGTCTACTTTCAGGGGAAATTATATTCCTCCTGGTCTCATGGCAATCAAGCATACGGAGTTCATGAAGCTGACCCAGGGGAACAAGAGCTTGAATGAATACCTGTAGGCTTTCAATAACCTTGCAAGGTATGTTACTAAGTTTGTTGACACTAATGCCAAGAAGATCGCTAGTTTCAAGCGAGGACTTAGCCCCAAATTGATGAAGACCATGGGAAATTACAAGTGTGCTCATTTTAATGAGTTTGTGAGTGATGCTTTATCTCAACAGAACAACAATACTGTATATGTTTCTTCAAAGAATCATAAAAGGACCTATGAGGTGGGTGCCTCACAATCCAAGGCTCCAGTCACACATAAGGCTCCATTCTGCCCTCCAGCATCAGCTGCTAAATTCCGTCCACCGCAGAAGAAGAATCTAGGTAGGACTGGATTTCGCAATGCCTTTACAGTTGCTCTTCCCAAGGGCACTACCAGTCAAGGCAGTTCCAAGACTCCTCCAAGCAACATGTCATGCTGGAACTGCAACAAGACAAGTCACTAGGCAAGAGAGTGCCCTTACCCTAAGAAGAATAACTACCAAGGTGGCCGTTAGGGGCAGGTGAACCACACTAATATTACTGATATTCCGGTGGGAGAGGTAGTAACGGCTGGTAAGTTTCTGGTGGATCAACACCCCACAGTTGTACTATTTGATTCGGGTGCTTCGCATTCTTTTATTAGTCCCGCATTTGCATCCAAGTTTATGCAAAAAACCTACACTGTTGAGGGTGAGTGTTATTGTATTAGGGCTGCCAGTGGTACTATCCCAACCAAGCTTGTAGTCGGGGACGTGCAATTTGAGATAAAGGGGTGAAGTTATCAGGTTGATCTGGTAGTTTTACCGGGGCTGGGTATCGACGTGATATTGAGAATGAACTGGATAAGCAGTCATGGAGTGCTTATTGATACATCGACTAGAGTAGTCATGCTCAGAGATCCTTGTAATCAGGAAGGTTTTCTAGTACAGCTACCTAGGGACATCAATCTTTCTTGTGCAGCTAATGCGGTGCAAGCAAAAGTTATGGCAGACATCCCTGTCATGTGTGATTTTCCGGATGTTTTTCCCAATGATTTGCCCAGATTGCCCCCGGATCGGACATGGAGTTCAAGATAGAGTTGCTACCTGGTACAATGCCCATCTCTAGAAGGCCTTATAGAATGCCTCCCAATGAACTAGCTGAACTTAAGATCCAATTGAATGAACTTCTAAAGAAAGGCCTTATCCGTCCTAGTTCATCTCCATGGAGGTGTCCAGCTATCTTTATGAAGAAGGATCAATCCCTACGCATGTGTGTAGATTATAGGCCTTTGAATGCAGTCACGATCAAGAATAAGTACCCTCTGCCACGCATAGATATCTTATTTGATCGGTTGTCTAAAGCAAAAGTCTTTTCCAAGATTGATTTGAAATCTGGTTATCATCAAATCAAAATTCGGCCTAAGGATCTTCCAAAAACTGCATTCTCTACAAGATACGGTCTGTATGAGTATCTTGTTATGTCTTTTGGATTGACCAATGCCCCCGCACAATTCATGTATTTGATGAATTCGGTGTTTATGCTCGAGTTGGATAAATTTGTGGTGGTATTTATAGATGATATCTTGGTCTATTCTGAGAATGAAGAAGATCATGTTGAACATTTACAAGTGGTTCTCACTAGATTGTAGGAACACAAGCTTTATGCAAAGTTTAGCAAGTGTGAATTCTGGCTTCATGAGGTACCTTTTCTCGGACATGTGTTGTCCGATGGTAGAATTATGGTGGATCCCACCAAAGTGCAAGAAGTGTTAGACTGGAAGGCTCCAATCTCGATGCACGAAGTTCGGAGTTTTCTAGGATTGGCTGGCTATTATCATCGCTTCATCTCGGATCTCTCTAAAATAGCCAAGCCTATGACTCGGTTGCTGCAAAAAGACATGAGGTTTGTCTAGACTTCCGAGTGTGATGTGGCTTTTCATACCCTACAAACCCTTCTAACTTTGGCTCTGGTTCTGGCGCAACCAGATATCGAGAAACCTTTTGATGTGTTTTGCGATGCATTAGGGACAGGTTTAGGAGGTGTTCTTATGTAGGAGGGTAGGGCCATTGCTTATACCTCTCGCCAACTCCGGAAGCATGAGGTGAACTATCCCATGCATGACTTAGAACTCGCTGTAGTTGTTCATGCTTTGAAGGTCTGGAGACATTATTTACTTGGCAATGTGTGCAATATCTACACTGATCATAAAAGTCTTAAGTACATCTTCACTCAACCTAAGTTGAATATGCGTCAGAGAAGATGACTCGAGTTGATCAAGGATTATAACCTCCAAGTGCACTATCACCCTGGCAAGGCAAACGTCGTTGCGGATGCCTTAAGCAGGAAATCTCATTGCCACTCTTTGATTGAAAGTGACTTCCATTTGTCAAAACTCCTACATCCCGCAGTCCTTCACAACATCACTGTCAGTTGTACTCTATAGAGTCGAATTATCGAGCTATAGAAGATAGATTCAGGTGTGTTCCACATCAAGCGCAAGATGAAAGAGTAAGAAACCAAGGATTTTCAGGTAGATGAGAATGACATGTTATGGTTTAAGGATAGGTTAGTGGTTCCAAAGGATAGAGAGCTTAGAAATCAAATCCTATCCAAAGCACATTCCTTGAAATTGTCTATTCATCCTGGTAGTAGCAAAATATATCATGATTTGAAGCCTCACTTTTGGTGGACCAAAATAAAGAAAGAGATAGCCGCTTATGTGGCTAGGTGTGACACTTGTTGTAGAGTCCAAGCGGTGCACATAAAAGCTAGATTGCTTCAGCCACTCTCTATTCCAGGTTGGAAATGGGAGGAGATAAGTATGGATTTTATTGTTGGACTCTCTACCACTCAAAGGAATTTTAACTCCATTTGGGTGATTATAGACCGCCTGACAAAGTCTGCACACTTCATTCCTGTCCGCATAGATTTCTGTCCAACGGACTATGTAGAGTTGTACTTTAATCAGATAGTCTGACTTCATGGGATACCTCGCACTATTGTCTCTGATAGAGGACCACAGTTCACTGCTCGCTTTTGGGAGCACTTACACGAATTATTAGGAACTAAGTTAGTAAGAAGCTCTACCTATCATTCGCAAACCAATGGGCAAACTGAGCGAGTGAATCAAATCATAGAAGATATGTTGAGAGCATGTGTCATCTCGGCTAAGGGTTCATGGGAAAAGTGGTTGCCCCTAGTTGAATTCTCTTACAATAATAGTTATCAAGATAGCATCAAGATGGCACTGTTTGAAGCTTTGTACGGCCGAAAGTGTAGAACCCCGATGAATTAGGTTGAAGCCGGTGAAAGGAGATATTATGGAATTGATTTTGTTCAAGAAGCTAAAGAACAAGTCCGTACTATCCAAACCCATATGGCCGTAGCTCAAGCTAGGTAGAAAAGATATGCTGATTGCCGTAGAAAACCTATCGAGTTCGAAGTTGGAGACTTTGTTTATCTGAAAGTCTCACCCATGAAGAGTGTCCAACGCTTTGGTGTGAAGCGAAAGCTTGCGCCGAGATATGTTGGTCAGTTTGAAATCATTAGACAAAGTGGTAAGGTAGCATACAAGATCCAATTACCTCCTGAGATGAGTGCTATCTTCAATGTCTTTCATGTATCCCAGTTGAAGAAATGTCTTCGCATCCCTGAAGAGAGAGTTCCACTGGGGGATATCGAGTTAAAATCTGATTTGACTTTTGAAGAAAAACCGGTCCGAGTAATCGACACTCGAGAGCGAGTGACTCGAAGTCAGGTGGTCAAGTTTTATAAGGTCATGTGGAGTAATCAAGGTAATGAACATGAAGCAATGTGGGAAAGAGAAGATTATTTGAGGGACAATTATAAGGAATTCTATCAACAATGGTACGCTTGTCAAATCTCGGGACGAGATTTTTATAAGGGGAGAAGGCTGTAACATCTCAGGTGTTTGGCTTCCACATTTGCACTTGCATTTCATAAACATGAGCATCATTCATCCATTCATGAGTTTAGAATTGTCTGAAACATGGTTAGCTTGTACAATGTCACAAACTCATGAAACACATGAAACATGGTTTTGAAACCGAAGTAACAAGGTCACTTATTTTTCCTTGTCTCAATACATGTGATGTTTGATTTTGGTGTGACCAAGGTGTGGTGTGGCTAATTATTCTCTTAAGCAACTTAGTTATACTTAGAATGTCATTAGGGACAATGTTCATGTTGATCATTTTGCCTAATTAGGTTTCCAAGTCATGGTTTGACTATTGTGGAGCCCTAGAGCTCCTGAGTTTGACTGTTTAAAAAGTATAGCTTAGAGTGTTTGCATGTCTGAGCAACCTAAAGCAAAGTTATAGCAAATTTTATAAGGAAAAAACTTTGTTTAGGAGCCAAGTCATGAAAATGTGCACAACATGCTCTAAAGGGACCCACAAGTTAGTTTTGAGGTTCAATTGGAGGCTCTGAAAATTTCTAAGTCAAAAACCAGTTTTTAGTTTCATTGGCTTGACATTGGGGATGATTTTACTCATGATTCCTTGAGAATTTGGTCTTGGTCTTTTTATATGAATTGTAGACTATATGTAGGGCTACAACTTTCATTTAGATGGATTTCACTAATCATCAATGGTTTAATAGATCAAGCGTCATCAATTTGGGCTAACAGATTGTGATTTCTTAACTAATGGCGAGCTACAGTAGTCCGACCGGTTACAGAACTTCACCATCGCGTGGTGCCGCGCGTCGTTGGCCGCCTGCCTGCTCAGGCCACGTCGGGCCAGAGCATGGCAATTGAAGCCCCTGCACGCGACCGAGAGCCCCCCAGCGCCACATTTCCTTTCTTGCTTCCTTCGCTCTCCCACAGCAGCCGCAGCGGACCATCGTCGTCGCCATCGGCTCCGCTGCGCTTGCACATGCTCGCCATGGTACCATAGCCAGCAAGCTTCTGCCCAAAGCTCCGCTAGCACCCCACATACCTCGTCGTCACCCTCACTGAGCCAGACGAGCCGTAGGTGAGGGCCTTTGGCCATTTCCGCTGCCATCGCCATTACTATCGCCTCGCCGGAGTTGGGGCTCACCGTGGCCAGCACAGCACAGACCCTCTCCTCCTTCCCTAGCTCTCGCCTAGTCTTTTACATCACACGTAGATGCTCTGGTGATGGTGCTACCACCAATGCCAGTCTAGCCGAGCCAGAACACGGCCGAGCGCCGCCGTGCGCCATGGCCGAGCCACCATGCGCCTTGGCTGCCTTACCTAGAGTCCGCTAGAGCTTAGGGTTAGTAGGTCAATCGACGCAGGAGGTCGAGGCGGTCACTCTGGTGCCATCCTCGTCGCCGGAGACACCGCCGTTGGTGAGCTCCGCCGGTTCCGCACCGTCCCGAGCTGCCTCCTCTGCTTTCGTCTCACTGCCATGTGGGCCTAGCTGACATGTGGACCCTGCCTAACAGTGACTGTGTATTCAAAAGCCAGCTCATTTATTCCAGTTTTGATGTTGTTTTGTAAAATCTATATCTAGGGTTTTGTAGATCCAAATTGGGTGGTTCCAATTTTGTTAGGATCGTGGTGAAGTGTAGTATTTATTAAAAATATAACATGAACACTTGTAGTGGAATTTTTGGAAGAATTAAATTAAAACTTGAAATGTGTTTTTAAATGAGTATAAATTTGTTTAAATTATATCTTGAGTTCCTGTGCTCCAAAAATTATGAAATTTTGTTGGTGAGATATAGTTGATGAGTAGAAGCTCTGGTAAAAATTTGAGAGTCATTGCATGTATGGTTTTTGAGTTATAGATTTTCCTTTTATCATTGAATAATCCTTGTGGGAATTTTAGTAATTTATCTATCAATCCAATGACCATGAAATTTATTAGAGGATGTCCGAGTACCTTAAGGATGCTAGGAAAAATATAAAATCTGTTGCTTAACACTTTTCACTAGGGTTTCCTAATTGTCATTTTAAGCCTTTATGTCTTATCATTTTTGCATAGGATGTTATACTTGCTCAAATGATGTGAAATTTTTACAGTAGTCTACATGAAGCATGTAGTACCTAGTGTAATTTTTGTAGATTAAATGGAATAGTTTTCATATATGTTTATTATTTCTCTTAAATAATTAAATAAATTAAGAAAGGCATTAAAAGAAATGAATTGGTGATGAACACTTTACTTTCTGGTGTTATTTTGTTATGTGTGATGAGTTAGTAAGATTGGTTTTATCCAATTATATGTTTGCAACATAAGTTAATAATTATTCCTTTGCATTATGTCTTTCTGGACAGTTCTGGGAACTTTGCAAAGTTCACCAGGATAATTTGGTTTGCTGAGAAAGTGGTGAATACAAAAGTTATAGATAAATCATGTATCTAGCTCCTGTCAAAAGTTGGTGGCATTTGTCCTAGTAGCTTAGGAGCTACAGTCATTCAAAGTTAGATCATAATTTTGCTTGCTCTCTGTCTTGTTTGGACCTGATTATGTGGTTCTGTAAATTCGACCTGGTAAAGTTTGGAATCATGCCTTGAGGTCTGAAAATGAATTGTAGGCAATTTCACAAGCTTTCTAAATTGTCTTGTTGCATGTCATTTCGATTTATAGATCTCCGGTTATGATCAGTTTATAGTACCACTGTATAGTTCCTGTTTTGCTAAAATACGAATGTTGAGTGTATGCTTTGTTATAATGTTCTTGTTGATTGTTTAGGTGTTAGCCTAACTTGAGAACATGCTTAGGTGTAGATGCTAGGTCCTTAACTAAAGATGAGCAATTGTACATTAGGTTGTATAAACTTGGTAAGTTAAAGTGATTTTAATAAAGCTTAAGTCAGAAAATACGGACTGTAGTAAACATGTGCATTCACCGAGCATTCCTAACTTTGTTCATGTGCATCCATGATATTTATCTTGCGCATACATGCAATAGGTGTGCCAAAGGGAGTGACGCTTCTAGAGTTTGAGGGAGCGAGCCAGGAGGAGGAGCCCGAGGTCCAGGTAATCGACGAAGCAGCCGCTGAGGAGGAGTTGCCCGAGTGCCCTAACCACCGTCATTCCTCTTTCCTAAAAGGCAAGCCCCGGAGCATATTAAGTCTCCCATGCTTTTACAAATATCTTGAGTATCTCTTATTGTTGATGGTGCATTAAGTAAGGAATTGGTTAGAACCAATTGTTGCATTATATATCTATCCTTATCCAGGTATCGCACTTGAATCCTATTTAAATTTAGGAACGGGTTAAATGCTTAGCCATGATTAGTGCGGTAGAAGTCAGGTGATTCCCTGTCACCTGCGAGCTTTAGGATGAGGTGGATCACGGTTGGCTATATTTGCTATTGTGGAAAAGAACCATGTTAATAATGAATTAAGACCGGATAGAGTCTTATGTAGGGTTGAACATAGTGGCTCGACTCAGGCCAGGAACACGAGCAGTGACGTGCATTCTAGAGGTAGTAAGGATGTGCGGAGAGCCATTGGCATAAGTCCAAGGCGGGTTAGAGTCCCGAGCAACCTTGGCAGAGTGATTCTCTGAGAATGCCGATCTGTTCGGACTCACGACGCCTGAATTGTGCCAAAGGTGACTTGTTTGCGACCCTGATGGGGAAAGCAGGGTTTGTGTTTAGAAATACCCCTCCAGCTAGATTACAGAAATACCCCTCTAGCTAGATAGGAATCGATTCGAATCGCCGTCTCTCCCGGATAGTGAGAACTTGACTGAGCAGCGGCAACATAGATTCAATTAATTTAACGATATGGTTAAATGGATGTTGATGATAATGTTGCCACGATTTATACCTACTATGGTTATTAATATTTGCATCTTAATCAAATGATTGCTTAGTACAGATGCTAATATAGATGATAGGTTAATGGCTAAAAGTCACTGCTAGCTCAGGTTAAGAGTTGATCACTATTACTTATGTTTTTCCGCAAAAAGAAAGTGTCAACTAGATCCACTAAATTAAGCTATGCATGATCCTTGGTGTTATTTGTTTTGGTTTCCGACAGGTAAGTCTAGCTAAGTATATTCTCATACTCAGTGTTTATTCCCTCTTGTTGTAGATGACCTTCTATATCAGGGCTTCTATAAGTATTGTCTCCACCCGACGGGTGATGAATACTAGATCACGGGCATGATCTCTGTTTCTCTTATCCGAATGCTTTTGCGGGTTGTGATCAGCAAACTGGTATTTGTATTTGAACTCGGGTGTGTAAGTTAAACTATTTGCTTCCGTATACTTTACAAGACTTATTTTGTAATAACGATGACTCTGAGGTGTTATAACCTAATTGCAAATCATCTATGAAATGTTGTAATATATGATATGTTATGTTGAATTACTGTGATCTTAGTTGTATGCAAGTTATTTTGAAATCCTTCGTGATTTCAGTTGACCACCAGGTTTATATGGGCTCAAGTGCAAGAATTTGATCGTTTTGGCGATTGTTTTTGTACTTGTGCTCTTATAAATTGGTCGGTTCTGTGACGTCGTAGGCCACGAACAAAACCACGAGTGCAAGCACCACCACCAACCGAATCTCCACCACCGATCCAAGGAAGAACACCAAGGAACAAGCGGTGGAATGGGGGCAGTGAAGTCGGGACTGCCGGCAAGGCCTCTGACGGCGCAACGAGAGGGAATGGGGTCGGAGCTCCTGGCAGGCCAAAGGTGTGGGCAGAGCACGATGCGGCGGCGCGAGGAGGAGCGAGGAAGGGTGGGGGTGGCGTGTGGAAGAGAATGCGGTGGCGCGGGAGGGAGGGGAGGGAGAGAATAACCGCTTGGAAGGGACTGGGCCGAGTAAATGAGACGGTGAAACGGTGTGGCGCGATCAAAACGGACGACATGACGGTCAAAACCCAGATCTGCGTTGGAACTCCCGGCTTACGTCGGGACTTTCGGTGGTCGGGAGTTCCGGCGCGAGCCGTGACTTCCGGACGTCGGAACTTCCGACGTACGTTGGGACTTCCGACGCAGGGAAATAGAAAAACACCTCAACCGCACTCACTCTGCCATGTGGGGCAAAAAATATATGATGGACACTAATATTTTCACAAGTGACTAGATTTCATTCAACCAACACAAAGCAATAGTCATTCATGAAAATTATAAAATAGATTTTAAAAGTGTCACACAATGTTTTTCTTAATTCTTTTCTCCTAACTAAATCAAACAAAATGTGTGTGCAAGGGATCAAGCCACGTTATGAGAATTAATGATATTTAGTTGACTCCTCAAAGCACAAAATCTTGACTTATCTAGGGGCTTTGTGAAGATATCGACTAATTGTTTTTCGGTGCTCACATGATGAATGGAAATATCACCTTTGACTTCATGGTCTCTCAAAAAATGATATCGAATGTCTATGTGCTTTGTTCGAGAGTGGTTTACAGGGATGTTTGCCAAATTAATGGCACTCTCGTTGTCACACAAAAGTGGAATCTTGGTTAACTCACATCCAAAGTCCTTTAGTATTTGCTTCATCTAAAGTAGTTGGGCACAGCAAGCGCCGACCGCCACATACTCGGCTTCGACGGTGGACAAAGCAACAAAATTTTGCTTCTTAGAGCTCCAAGACACCAAGGATCGACCAATAAATTGGCAAGTCTCGATAGTACTCTTTCGAGTTACTTTACAATCGGCATAGTCCAGATCGGAATAGTTAAGTAACTCAAAAGTGGAGCCCTTAGGATACCACAAGCCAAGATTAAGAATGTGCACTAAATACTAAAAAATTCTCTTAACAGCCATCAAATGACATTCTTTCGGATTAGCTTGAAATCTTGCATACATGCACACACTAAGCATAATATCGGGCCTAGATGCACAAAGATAAAGAAGTGATCCAATCATGGAGCGATATACCTTTTGATCGACGTCCTTTCCTCCTTGATCAAGGTCAAGATGTCCATTGATTGGTATGGGTGTCTTGATGGGCTTGGCCTTGTCCAAGTTAAACTTGTTCAACATGTCGTTGGTGTACTTGGTTTGACTTATAAATATGCCATCCTTGAGTTGCTTGATTTGAAATCCAAGGAAAAACTTCAACTCTCCCATCATGGACATCTCAAATTTATTTGTCATAATCCTACTAAATTCCTCACAAAAAGCCACATTAATACTACCAAATATTATGTCATCGACATATATTTGGCAAACAAAGATAACATTATTGACTTTGCGAGTAAACAAAGTAGCACCGGCCTTTACTATCTCAAAATCTTGTTTGAGTAGGAAATCCTTCAAACAATCATACAAATCTCTAGGGGCTTGTTTGAGCCCATAGAGCGCCTTGTCGAGCTTGTAGACATGGTTTGGATACTTGGGGTCTTCAAAGCCCGGTGGTTGCTCTACATACATTAACTCGGATAGGGGGCCCTTGAGAAATACACTCTTCACATGCATTTGATAAAGCTTGAAATCATGATGGGCGGCATAGGCAAGTAGAATGAGAATTGATTATAGCCTAGCCACTGGTGCATAGGTCTTCCCAAAATCCAAGCCTTCAATTTAAGTGAATCCTTAAGCCACCAACCTTGCCTTGTTCCTTATTACCACGCCATGCTCATCTTGCTTGTTGCGAAAGACCCACTTGGATCACATTTTTCTTGGGCCTTTCTACCAAGGACCAGACTTCATTTCGAGTGAAGTTGTTCAACTCCTCTTGCATGGCTATCATCCAATCCAGATCATCAAGTGCCTCTTCCACCCTACGAGGTTCCAAAGGATAAACAAACGAGTAATATTTACAAAAACTTGCTAAACGGGAACATGTAGTTACCCCTCGTCGAATGCTCCCCAATATGTTATCAACGGGATGATCCTGTTGTATGGATTGATGCACTCTAGGATGTGGCACTTGAGTTGATCTTTGGATAGGGCCATCATCATCATCATCATGGTCATGATCGATTAGAGGATCATGATCATGAGCTTGTGGAGGGTTGACTTCACTTCTTTCTTTATTATTGAGTTGAGGTTGAGCTTGCTCATTGTTGACACAATCTTCATGAGAATGACCTTGTGCTTCATTTGATCTCCCATCTTGATTATTTCTTGTTGCGGAAGCTTCACCATGTTCATTGGATGAAACATGATGAATGGTTGGATCAAGATCATCATGCACAACATTGTCTTCATCTTCGTCTTCGACGGGCTTTACTTCACCAATGACAAGCTTCTTGATTGCTTTGTGTGTAGCTTCTTCATTACCTACAATCTCAACACTGACTTGCTCCTTTTGAGAGCCTTCGGTTTCATCAAAAGTCACGTCAACCGTGATTTCAATCAAACCGGTGGTTTTATTAAAAACACAATATCCATGTTCATTAGTACCATAACCAAGCATGAAACCTTCATCAACCTTTGGTGCAAACTTAGAGCTTTTGGATTTTTTGTTAAGTATGAAACACTTGGATCCAAAAACTCTAAAGTAGTACACCTTAGGCTTTTTACCGGTTAGAAGTTCGTAGGCGGTCTTTTCTCTTTTCTTGTGAAGATATAAGCGGTTGATAGCATGGCATGCCGCGTTGAACGCTTTCGCCCAATAGTTGGTTGAAGTCTATAAGCGTTCGGTTCTTCCTCTCCACAACACCATTTTGTTGTGTAGTATATGGAACCAAAAACTCATGCTTGATTCCTTCTTCATCAAGAAACTCTTCAATGTTGGTGTCCTTGAACTCTGTCCCATTGTCACTTCTAACTCTCTTGATTTTGACTTCAAACTCATTTTGGGCTCTTCTTGCAAACTTCTTGAAGATACTTTGGACTTCACTCTTTTCACGCAAAAAGAATACCTAAGTGAAACGAGAATAATCATCAACAATTAAGAAACCATATTTGTTACCACCAATGCTTATATAAGCGATGAGTCCAAATATAACCATGTGAAGCAACTCCAATGGCCTTTTGATTGTCACAACATTCTTGATGAGATGTTTAGCTCCAACTTGTTTTTTCGCTTAGCATACGCTACAAATCCTATCTTTCTCAAAAGAAACATTTGTTAGTCCAAGGATGTGTTCGCCTTTTTAAAGTTTGGCCAAGTTCCTCATCCCAACATGGATAAGTCGACGATGCCATAACCAACCCATGCTAGATTTTGCCATTAGACAAGTCTCGGGATTTACTCTATTTGATGTGAAATTAACTAGATAGAGTTTTCCTTTTAAATGACCCATAAATGCAATAGAGGAATCATCCCTTCTATAGACTTTCACACCATTATCCGTAAAGAGACAATTGTAACTCATCTCACAAAGTTGGGAGACGGACAACAAATTGTATCTCAACAAATTCACAAGTAAAACATTTGAAATGGAATTATCATTTAATATAGCAATTTTACCCAAACTAAGGACTTCTTCTTTTCCATTGTCACCAAACACAATATTTTTCACTTTGATCATGACTTGTTGGAATGATGCGAACATGTCCTCTCCGGTCATATGATTGGTGCATCCACTATCCAACACCCAACTTGTTCCACCGGAGGAATATTCCTACAAGGACAAATTAAGCGTTTCTCCACCGGAGGAATATTCCTACAAGATAAGTACACTTCTAATATTTATATTTAATATAATTTTTCATTACGACGTTTCTCCACAAACGTCCTCATCATGATTATTCTTCAAATAACGTTTGTCCTTGTATACCATCTTAAAGATAACATACAGCTATACTTAACGCAAATCCCCGACTAGTCACGTTGACGCTCGATGTCTCCAAAAACGGCCCTGTCTACCGACTCTCTCTACACGTGTATGAGCGTCCGCCCTCTATGTTATGAGTCATCAGTAGCGGCTCCTTAGCAACGCCTTCCTACACGCACACAGCCTCCACGCTCCACGCTACAGTGAAGCTAGCTAGGGCTAGAGGCTCAGCTACATACTAACTAGTCGGACGATTTATATTAAGTATAAACACAAACTTCACATTAACACTGATGTTTACAAAGCACCAACTACTTTATCACATCATGCTCATTTACAAGTGACTGCTGAGCGTCATACACTATTTCTTCACCGCTGATTTTTCTCCATAATTTATTATTTTATACATCATGTACTACCATTCTACATATTTATATTGTAGGAATTTTGAGCTATGCTCGAGGACTTTGTCGCTCGCTTCTCGACCTACGCTCGGGGACTGCCTCGATCACTCTTCGACCACAGCTCAGGGACTTCGTCGCTCGCTTCTCGACCTACGCACGGGGACTACCTCGATCACTCTTCGATCACAGCTTGGGGACTTCGTCGCTCGCTCCTCGACCTGTGCTCGGGGACTACCTCGACCACTCTCCGACCATAGCTCGAGGACTTTGCGTCTCGACTACATGCGACTGGCAACTCGCATACAGTTGGGATATTTTTTCTCCTTTAGACCTTGCTATAAGGCTCATGCCTCACCTTCCAGCAAGCTCAGGGACTACATCGGTACGATGCACCTGCCAGTGCATCTCGTATCGCCTGTACGACGATTGGATTCTCAACTTAAATGGGAATTCTTTTTAAACCCTGGCACCACGTGCCTACGTCACCTACTACCAGGCTCGGGAACTAAGTGGGTACACTTCACCTTGCGTGAATGTGTTTGTTTTTTGACCCCTACTCCTCTAATGATCAAAGACGCTACGCTTCAAGACACCCTTATGTTTCTTCACAGAAACCCAAGTGGGCACACTTCCTAGGATGGAAATCTTTTTCTTTCTTCTTAAGAGCACCATACATTCTTCGAACAACCTACTTCTCCAGCGACAATGGTGGTCGGAGATGTCAAGAACTCAAGCCTCACTGTTCGGAGAAGGTTAAAATGGCGTGTCGCATCAAAATACATGGCGCTCGGGGACTAGCTGTGGGGGATATACCCCTGGGTACCACAGGATGGTACATGGGCCACACCATCCAAGGTGGCCTAGCCCGTAAGATCGAGGCGTGCATGGCAAGATTACAAGTTGTACTAGATATTGTAATAGTACCAAATAGGATACTTTACTTGTAACCCTCCTCCTCCAGAGTATACAAGGAGAGGCAGGGGTCCCCCTTAGAGATCACCTCAATCAATACAGAATAATGAGACATAGGACGTAGGTATTACGCCAACACGACGGCCGAACCTGTATAAATCTTATGTCTTGTGCCTCTGTAACCATCTGGTTCCTGATTACATGCACCGTCTACCGACAATCTACCATCATGGGCATACCCCTAGATGGAATGCCGACCATATTTCATCGACAAGGGCTGCACTCTTGTTGAATCCCATTGCATTAGAATTTTGATTGTGAGTATTGATTGCATCTTCATCTAGACACTCATGATGCTTGAGTTTTGAAAGAACTTCTTGAGGTGTCATCTCATCATAACCGGCCCTTTCCATGATCATGGACGCTAGCATGTTGTTCTTGGCTCTATAGGTTCTCAACATCTTTCTAGCAACATTGTTGTCATCCCATTCGGTGCTTCCAAGAGCTCTTATGCGGTTGACCAATGCCATGAGCCTATCAAACATGGATTGTATTGTTTTATTTTCCAAGAATACAAATCTTTCTAATTCACCATGAAGTAACTCAATATTGCCTTTTCTCATACTTTTATCTCCTTCAAATGACACTTTTAAAGTATCTCAAATTTGTTTTGCACTCTCCATTCCATTCACTTTTCTAAACTCATCCGAAGCTAGCCTTGACACAAGCAATGCTATGGCTTGCGTATTTTAATGGAGGTTGTACACTTCTTCTAGAGTTATCTCTCTATCTTCATCGGTAGGAATCATCACACCAACATCCTCAACTTTACAAAGTCTTGCGACAATGAGATGCATCTTCATCTTGTAAGACCAATCGGTGTATCTTGTTCCATCAAAGTAAGGTGGCTTGTCAATGTTGGCAGACGGAGTATGTAGTGTTGAACCTTTTATGAGTTGTCCATAGTCAAAGCTCATGTTTGAATATATTCCCTTTCCATGAGCATGCTCACCGGCTCCAATATCACTAGCGACATCTTTGTTTGCTTCATTCTTGTCACTTGTATCATTCTTGCCACTTATTGTATCATCAACCTTCTTGCTCAATTCTTCCTTCATCTTGCTCATTTCACCTTGCATCTTTTTCATTTCATCTTGAAAGAACTTGACTTGAGCACCCATCAACTCTTCAGCTATTTTCTTGGCCATCTCGGCGGCAACGGCTTGTATTTTATCGGACTCCGACATTGTTTCTTCTCACGCAGTGAAGCGCAAAGAGAAGACCTTGCTCTGATACCAATTAAAAGGATCTAACAATGCCTAGAGGGGGGATGAATATGCGTATCTAAAAATTAACTGCAAATGTTAAGTTCAAATTTGTCAGTCAATGTCAGAAGTCCCGTTGTTTGGGTTGGAACTCCCGATGTCGTTAGAAGTACCGGCGCAAACATCAGCAGTTTCGACGCCTACGTAAACTACAAAAGCAGTGCCAAATTTAACTTTGTGGATAAATAATCTTACAACCTCACTTCCTAGTGATTCAGTGAAGATGTTGGGTCACTCCCTTGACGCCGTAATGCCTCCAAACTGTTGATCGAGTCCAAACCCTAAAATGATAGTTTGGGAGAGAAAGAGACAAACAAATACAAGTAATTTCTAGCAACCACAACAACAACAACAACAAGCACGTGGGACACAAGAATTTGTCCTGAGGTTCGACAACCCCACAAAGGAGCTCCTACATCCTCGTTGTTGAGGTGACCACCAAGGTCGGAGTCTCTTCCATCTCCTTGCCTCTCTCAAAGCGACCACTAAGGTCACTTGAGCTTTTCACTAAGAAATTAAGGGTAATACAAACTTCTCAAGGCTCTTCCACAAGATGGAAGCTCTTGGGCAACGCCTAGCCGGCTAGGGGCAAAGCCCCAAGAGTAATAGACGCAAAACCAACCGGCTTGACAAAGAAATCAAGTGCTTAAGCTTTCCAAAGTGATGCTCTCACTTAATCCACTCTCCTTTCACCCAAAACCCTAAGAGAATCGAAGATTGGAGCAAAAGGGGAAGGAGAGGGGTGCTTTAGTTGCTTAGGAGCTATTGAGCACGAAGTGGGTCGACTGTGAATGAGTTCGTAACGATTAGAAATGAAGAGAGGGGTATTTATACTCCAAGTGAAAATCTAACCGTTCATATCTACGTCGGAAGTTCCGACGCTGATCTCAGGACTTCCGATGTTAATAGTAAACACTGTTCACAAAGGGTCAGAAGTCCGCGCGTGCAAGTCAATGTCGGAACTCCCGGCAAACGTCGGGACTTCCGACGTGCGTAGTTAAACAACTAGCCAACACTACTAATGCCAGGACTCCCGACTAGGGTCAAAACTTACGACAGTCGGAATTTCCGACGTACGTCGGGAGTTCCGACGAGCGCAGACAGCTGACCAGCAGAACCACCGATGCCGGGACTCCTGGCTTGGGTCGGGACTTTCGACTGTCAGAAGTTCTGACTCATGTCGGAACTTCCGACGTCTACAGTCACCGCATAGGCTAAGTGACTAGGAGTCAGAACTTCTGGCAAGAGTCATGACTTCCGAGTGCTAGGAGTTCTGGCTTACGTCGGGACTTGTGACACCGACAGTCACAGAAAAATAATCTACGTGCTAGTAGAGTGCTAGAGTGTCTCTCTTTTGATTTTATTTTAATGCTTGAGCACTCTATCTTCATCAGACCAACTAAATTTGCATCTCTCTTTATAGTGTGGCAGATTCTAAACTCAAAAAGAAAATTAAAACTTTTGGAGAGCATTTTGAGTTCGTCCGCCTTTTCAACTTCAAGAATTGAGAGATACCATTTTATCTTTATCAACTCTTTGAATCTTTCATGAGACTAATAGCTGCGACATATCTCATTAAGTTCACATTAGTCCCTAATTTGGATGTCATCAATACACCAAAACCCACATAGGGGGTAAATGCACTTTCACTTGGGCAAGGGTTATGGTAGTGGAGTTTGACACTCATGGACAAAGTGGCCTTCTTGTCCACACTCAAAATACCTCTTTAGCTTTGGCTTTGACTTGTGTTGTCTTTGTTGAGCTTGAACCTTCTCCTGATTTGCCAAGTATCCAATTCTACTTCTATCCATCTTTATGATGGTGTTCATAAGTAGCTCACTTTGAAGATGTTGTCCTCTTATAAACTTGCTCAACCCGATCTTGAGATGCTCTTTTTCTAGTTTGAGCTTCTTATTCTCTTCTGAGCTCATCATGATTCTTCTCCTTCTTAAGTCTCTTGTTTTCTTTTTTAAGCTTCTCATTCACAAGAGCTAGATCACTATCATAGTCAAGGTTCTCTAACACAATAGTGTTGGTGGTTGATAGCTTTTCAAGATCTTTCTTTAGCTTCTCATTCTTGATCTTGACATACTCATCATAGTCATCGATCTCAACCACTTGCTTGTCTTTGCTACTAGAATCTTGCTCAATGCTCTCAATAATCAAGTCATCACATGATGTAGCTATATCAATCTTAATAACATGGTTAGTAGCATCATGTGGCTCATTGGATAAAAACTCTTGAGAGATAACAAGATTATCATGATTGATCTTAAGATTTGTACTCTTCTTTTAGCATGTTATAGCTAGTGATGAGCTCATTATGTATCCCCTCAAGTTTATCATGTTTATCTTTAAGCTCTTTCTTAGAAAATTTGAGCTCCTTGAGTTTGAATGACATAGCATCATTTGCTTCTCTAAGCTCAACACTAGTCTTTTCCGCTATCATGTTTAGCTAAAAGAGAATCATTCTTAAGTTCTACCTTTTCATTCTTAGCTCTTGACTTTCTAATGATCTTAGTGTATTAATTTAGCGATTTAACAAGATCGTCCAATGAAGGTGATTCCAATTCATCATCATCACTATCACTATCATCATTGCAAGCATTTTCATCACCACTACTTTTATCATCATTTGATACCTTTCGTTCACCCTTGGCCATAAGGCATAGGTGTGTAGAGAATGATGACGATGGTGTCGATGAAGATGATGAAGAGTCAATCACAATAGCAGTCACATTCTCATTGTCACTATCATCATCGGATGAGCAACTTAATGAATCAATGTCCGTGAGCCAATCATCGACGATGTATGCCTTGCTATTTTTTTTTCTTGTGGAAGTCCTTATTCTTGCCATCCTTCTTGTATGGCTTGTTTTTCTTCTCATCTTCATCTTCATCACTTGAGTCATCTTTCTTGTCCTTGTTCTTCTTCTTATATTTGTCTTTCTTAGGCTTGGGGCATTGATGTGCTAGATGACTAAGTTCTCCACAATTATAGCAATCCATCTCGGAGATTGACTTCCTTCTGGTGCTAGTGAAGAACTTCTTTTTTTTGCCATCAAACTTGACACCATTCTTGTTGAGTGTCTTTAGCATCTTGGCGGTTCTTCTCACCATGAGAGCAAGACTTCATCATCAATTTGATCATCACTTGAGCTCGCATACTCAATTCTTGCTTTGCCCTTCTCTTGGCTAGCATTGAATGCCAAGTCCTTGTCTTTCTTCTTAGTAGAAGATGAGCTATCTTGTGGTGTGATGTGCATGTATATCTTATGAGCGTATCATTCCCAAGATTTGAGTTGATGTAGCGGTAGAAAGATCACCATGATAAAGCACGGTCACAATATACCCATATTTATCAATAGAGAGGACACTCAAGATTTTTCTTACAACATCGGATGGTTGCATTTAAGTGAGTCCAAGCCCATTGACTTCCTCTACAAGAATATTTAAGCATGAGTACATTTCATTAGCACTTTCTTTTGGAAGCATCTCAAATGAATTAAGCTTTTTCATAACAAGATAATATCGATCCTCACGCTCGCTCTTAGTTACATCATAGAGCGCACAAATATCCGACCATAGTGCATGAACGTCTTTGTGTTCCTCACCCAGTTAAACACATCTTTGCAAATGCCTCTAAAGATGGTTTTTCTAGCCTTTGCATTCTATTTTTCGTAATTCACTTCATCGCCTTGAAGGTCCGTGGGATCCCTAGGTTTTAGGAAACCTTGAGAGGCGGCTCTAAGAATTCCAACATCTAGAGCTTCTAAATACATCTCCATACGGATTTTCCATAAAAAATTCATCTCCCTCAAAGATAGGAAGATATTCATCCCCGTGAGACATATTTCTCTAAGCGGTTAAGCCTAAATACGTGAGCATGAGGCCCCAATACCAATTGAAAGGATCAAAATGCCCAAGAGGAAGGGTGAATTGGACTAATTCTAAAATTCTTCACACCAATTAAACCCTACACTTAGCTCACTTCACCCCTTTTTGCCTATAAAGTGATTCTAATGATCTATCACACAAAAGTTTAGCACTCTAGGTTCCAATCCTACTCTAGCATGTTAATTCTAAGAATGTAAAGACAAAAATTGAATTACTCAAAAGTAAATGCTCAAAGTAAAGAGAGAAGGAACGCGACGATGTTTTGCCGAGGTATCGGGGAGTCACCACTCTCAACTTGTACTCGTGAGAGCACTCGCGCAAGGATATAGCTTCCCCTTGATCCGTGCAAGGATCAAGTGCTCTCTACGAGTTGATTCTTCGACACTCCGTCACGGTGAATCACCCACAACCGCTCACAACTTGAGTTGGGTCATCCACAAGCTCCTTCGGATGATCACCAAACTTCCAATCACCACCAAGCCATCTAGGTGATGACGATCACCAAGCGTAACAAGCAAGAACTCTCACTTAACCACAACAAGTCTAATGAGAAGGGTGCATGCACACTTGCTACTCTCTTTTCACTAATGAGGCCTTAATCTTATATTTTCAAATCTCAATCACCTCATTATACTCTTGCTCTCCTTGGCACTCTAAAAGGTGTTTCTCAGCTGTTGAAATAGACAAGAGTACTCCCTTGAATGGATAAAGTATTTATACCCCCTCATTCAAAATAGACTGTTATGTGACTGTGTCAGCACTCTGCAGGATGACCAGACGCTTCGGTTAAAGTGACAGGAAGCTCCGGTCAATTCTCCCCGCCAATGAGCCGTTAAGTTGTGACCGGACTCGTCCGACAACGAAAACTACTGTTCAACGTCCGGTCAATAACCGAAACCTGACCAGCGTCCGGTCAGCACTAACCGAACACGTCCGATCAAGATTCTCCCTCTTAGGAACCTTACTGGAGTTGACCGAATTCTAGCACCCAGCGTCCGGTCACATTTCACTCAGCGTTCGGTCGCATCCATACGACTTCACTTGATCAAATGAACTAATCAGACTCTATTGTCAGCATCCGATCACACCGAGACCAGCGTCCGATCAACATTTAACCCTCCATTCACTTCCAACTCAAAATCACATGTAAGTAAAGTTTGCTCCAATTGATCTTAGGGCTACTTAGGAGCTACCTAATGCTAGATTTGACAAGTGTGTACCACACTTAACCCACTAGACTCACCTAGGTCAAGCTACTAGTCCATACCCCCTTAATAGTATGACCAAAGAAAAAACAAAGTCCTAAACTACTCTAAGTGTCTCTTCAACACCAAACAACATTTAGAACTAGTCCATCCTTAACCTTATCGTCCATCCTTTGAAAACCGAAACAATTTTCATCGTAGGGGCATGACAACCATGATTGCCCAATCAATTGTCATTACCATGACCTAACTTAATTGCATCTGAGAAGATAAAAAAAAATGTAGTCAAAAGAAAATACAACAGTTGTGGATCAATGAGAAGCTGGAACAGAGAGAGAACTAAGATTAGGACTACACATGCGGGTGTTTAGCAAGAAGCAGCAACATCCATAAATATAGGACCAGAACTCTTCAGTGAGCCATCAAGGCCAGCTTTCAACATACAAACGAAAAATATGAAGCATGTTTTCCTATCACTGCTGCAATCCGCTACAGATCATGAAATAAGCACCTTCAAATAGTGCTGCATGTGGATATAGTATTGTTGTATCAAGCCAATCACTGTATCAATAAAACAAAAAGTTATAACTCTACAAATCAGGCAATGATCACCATCAAATAAAAAATTACCCTTTTTCAATTCATATTCAGAGGAAGACATTAATGACCAGCAACACGGAAACTGGAAATATGAGATGCTAGCGTGAACTGGGAGCTTTCTAACCTTTGTTTAGGAAACAACACATGGTGCGATAGTATAGAACAGAAAGCCAAACATGATACCGGGACATCTGGCCAAAGGAAATAAAAAGGCATCAAGACAGAAATGGAAATCAAGCGAACGAACCTAAGCAAATAAAGCTGTCAGCAATTTTCAGAAAAGGAACCTAGGAGGAGGAGGCAACAACGGCATAAGCATAGCTGCCACTAGATGTATGTTTCATATGATATGTGATCCACTGAACGAAATCGATGCTAAATTTGTAGATGGCTAGTTCATGGCAAGTCTATATATTAAACATAGGAGTAAGAAAAATGAATAACACATCAAGTTACATGTACAGGTAATAATTGCCTAAATCTCATTGAGTAACATCTAAGAAGTTTCCTTTTGTTCACGTTAATAACCTGATTAGGCTCATTAAAATATGTTTCCTGCCTCAATTCGGAACACAGGAAAACATATTTTTACCAAGGGAAACTAAACATAGTTTAGCTATCAGTCCGTGTCACCCCACACGTGGGGAAAAAGGTCGTGTGGATCCTTATGGGCAATATATACCGATTATTAGCCATTGAAAGGCACCAAAAAATAATTCTAATGAATTCAAATTTATTTTACACAAGAACTTTACCCCCTCCTGATCAAGATCAACACCTACAAGTAGCAACAGTTATAAGATCAACACGTGTGGTAGAGACACACCACCAGGCACCACGCCACACATCTAAAAAGGCAGGAAGGAAGATAGACCAGGCATAAGCAAAGGAACTCACCAACACACCTTCCAATGTTATCAGTCTGCACAGAAGGATTTGCTAGAAAAACAACCACTCCTCTTAATTGACTCCCTTCACCACACAGCACAGAGGAAACAAGCATCAGGAACCATGAAACAGAGGCAAGATATTCGAAAACCCCGAAGAGCACAAGATTGCGCAAGAAATAAGCAGAACAAGGGATTTCTTGGTGGCAACATGGCCCAAAAGGACTTATGTCTTGCAGCAACAGATGCAGAAAGGAAATCAAAGTTTTTCTTGTTTGCAATGTAATCCTTTAAAGCAGGAAAAAAACACAGAAGAAGCACAAGAGCAACCAAAAGGCAAAAAAATATAAGCTATAAAGGTGACCATTTTTTTTAGTCCAGGTACGAAACCAACATATGGAGAACTAAAATGGAATAGGAAATGGATACAGGCTTACCAGGCACCAATCTCTGTGGTACAATAACTCTGATTTCCCTAACCTATACACTGCACAAGACAAGGCAGGAATGTAAAATTTAATTGGAGATCAAAGCACCAAGACAGAAAAACCAAAAATAAAATAATACAACCAAGAAAGTGATGTATGTTACTATATCTATATATGTGTAGACATATATGCAGGTACATAAGCTGCAACTAAGAAAGTGATGAAAAAACTATCAATCTTGCATTAGCTCCTATAAGGAAACCAAATAAATAGCTCAAAAACTGTAGTACGTGTACATGTCTCAGGCAATGGATAGTTGAAATTCTGAAAACGATATATACAACATTACTGATGTAAGATTATAGAGGGTCCAAATGATCATGGAGGTAGCACACTACTCACTATGAACTGGAAAAGCTAATAGGAAAAGGCTGGCTAACCACTGTCACCTCAGGTTACTGATTGGACAGTGAACTGCAACGAACAGAGTAGTTAGCCCCAGATGACCTCAAGAAGGAACTTGTATAAGGGCATGGAACCTGCAATGCAAAGAAATATGGCACTGCACTGAACAAAGGCATGGAACCTAAATTGTGGAGTAGCAAAAGCAATAAAAGATCTACCAAAATGCACTCGTCTGTGGCAATTGTCGTTCCCTGACGTCTCATTGTGCAACCCAAAAAAGTGGAGTAGAAATTTAGCACTAATGCATGGTCCTGCTCCAAAGAACAGAAAGTCAGCAAAGCCATGTACAGAGCAGGTTATAACAAATAGGCTGCACCAAAATTGTGAACCCATAATAAATTGTATACTTCACCATGAACTGAATCTAGGTACTCCATAACAATGGGTGCCAAAGCACATCCTGTGGCATAGCATGAAGGTAAAGAACTTCACAACATGATGTACTATGCAGCACTGGTTGTCGAGTAAGCACAAAGGGCACATGCATGTAAACAATAAAGGCACCATTAGCAGTTAGAGGGAAAAAACATCTTACATAGAACATGTATTCTAAAGAATAGAAAAGAAAAATAAAGCTGTCTTGGAGCATCCAAAAAAAACTTTTGAGCATGAAGCATCCAAAAATTTTCATTAGCCCAATAGTGAACTCATTAATTGTTCGAAGAGGATACATGATAAGAGCCAGCATCTTTGGAACGTATACCACCACAACAGGTGAAAAAGAAATCATGAACCTATGAATGCTTGCCACTACAATAATACTCAAATTGCCAGCTGAAGACATTAGGCATTGCTGCTGCAATATTTTTTTTGAGCAATACATTTTCTCCGAATCGAAAAAAAAAAGAAAGGAAATTACCTTGGTTGACCTGAACTTGATTTCAGCAGGGTAATCGAAGGAGGCGAGGGAACCCTTGGTGAGGCCATTGGAGCCCATGAGCAGGACCAAGAGCCGCATGTAGGCCCGCCACGGGTTCACCATGTACTTCACCATAAAACCCTGCAGGCGTATCGGCGCCAGGTACGCGAACCCCTGCGCGAACGTGAAGTACCAGCAGCGTGGGGAGGGGGGAGAGGCGGAGGACGACGCGAGGGAGAAGCGGAGGAGGCAGAGCCTGGCACGAGGAAGAACCGCTGTCATCATCAGAGACGAGGTGGCCCCGGCACGGCCACAGCCGGAGCGCCACCCCTCGCTGCCGTCGGCTCCTCAGGAGGGCACTTGCTGTGCCGCCCCCTTCGGGGCCGGCATGCCCTTGGGCGGGCTGCCGTGGGGGCCCCGCCGTTGGAGGGCGGAGGGCGGCGTGGGGGAGCTGGGAGAGGTGGAGGACGGCGCGACGGAGGAGCCGAGGAGGCAGAGGGCGGCGCGAGCGAGGAGCGCGGAGTCGTCGATGCGGGAGGAAGAAGCGGAGGAGACGACGGCAGGGAGAAGCGGCAAGATATTTTCTGTTGAGCCAGTCATGTACCGACGTGTGGGCCATGTGGGGGGGGGGGGGGGGGGAGGGAGGGGGGTTTAAAGTCAAATCTGCATCGTTAAAACAAGATCAGATGCTGTAAATTGTCTTTGCTACCGTGGATGCCCTGAGAGGTCGCCGAGCTTCGGAAGAAATTTATTTATTTATTTATCTTGCCATCTTTGCATTGAGTTCAGATCAAAGTAAAAACAAATGCGAGAGGCAGCGGAGACCCCGAAGTGAAATCTTGCACGAACATTGGAGGCAGACAATGCAAGCTGCACCCAGGTATACACAAAAGTACAAAGTGCATGCAACAATGTAATAATCAATGCAACAACCATGGTCGAGCTAGCTCACTAATACTATACTATCCGTATGATGCATGGATGTAGTAAGCCTGCGTGTGGAATGATATGTATATCAGAGAGCGCGCAGTAGTACAGCAAGAATCTTCTAAGCAGACGAAGCGTCGAGGAGTTAAGGTGGGCACGTAGTAGCAGCTGAGTCGACGACGACGACGACGACGGAGAAGAAAGGCGGCGTCATCATGCGGGTGCACGTCGCGGTGGTGTGCTCTGCAGTGGGCTTCCTCGGCTTCGTCATCCTCATCCTCGGAGTCGCCGGGGAGGCCGCCACTGCGCAGGCCTACGTCTGGGGGCCTTATGACGATGGCAGCGACGGAAAGTGTCAGTACCGCAGCACGCCGGCGCTGGCCTGTGGCATCGTCGCGGCGCTGCTGGCGATCACGGCTCAGGTCGTGGTCACCGCCACCGGCCTCTGCTGCGGGTGCTGCCGGACATGGGAGGTACCAACGGAGACAAGGCGCATCGTCGGCATCGTCCTCTCCGCCGTCTCATGGTACGTATACGCACGTGTATTAGTTACCTCCGTCCACGCTTTGGTATTTTAAGGTGCATATCTTTTATTATATACAGAGACATAATATATATCTAGATGCATAGAAAAAGTTATAAATCTAGAAAAGCTAAGACGTCTCGTAATTTGGAATGAACGATGTTTTGGGAAGCTATATATTTATATGCAAATCAGTTAACTTTCCATCCTCTATTAGTAAATTAAACTAAAGCATGTTTTGTCCACACCGATTTTTTTTCTATCACGTGTTTATATATCAAGCCATAAATAAAACGGTGTGTTTTCCGCATTTATATTTTCCATTTCAGTTAAAACTGATACGGAGTTATGCACATCCATACTCTATATTGCAGGATAACTGTGCTTCTAGTGGTGGCACTGTTTATCGCGGGCGCTGCGCTTAATGTGGACCAAGAGAGACAACCCGACGCCGACGGCCATTGCTACCGCGCCCCAGGTAGCTCACTGTTCGCAGCAGCGACAGTCCTGACTGTCGCCGCCACAGGCATGCAGATCGCGTCCTACATCCTGCTCCAAGTGACGACGACGCCCACAAGCTCCACCAAGCCCCCAATGGCAACGCAGCAGCCGGAGTTGGCCATGGGGCAGCCGGTGGTGGAGCCTGAACCGCAGCAAACTGCAGAGGAGGTGGTTGCGGTCGCAGTCAGTGGCCAGAAGCCGTCGCCGCCTTCGGCTCCTGTACCGTCTCAAGCCACAGAACCTGCATCCCAAGTTTGAAGCTTGGAACCTATGGAAGGACGTTTAATTTGCTTCAGGTGTTCATTCATAATAAAAAAAACATGATGCCAACTTCTATGTATGTTATCGTGTTGCCAGGTTCTATATATGTGCGATATATGCATGGTTTGTTTGTTCAGAATCAGTGAGGATTTTTGTATGGTGTTGTTCGATATAGGATGATAAAAAACATACGTGGGCAAAAAGCACTCTTTTTAAAACATTCGTAGGCTCCCGCGTCGCTCCCAAAGGGGTGACTCGGGCGGCGGCACTCCCGTCTGTGGCCAGCTCCCTCCCGCAGGGCCCTCTAGCCTCACCACCGCCGGAGTAGCCCGCTGGACCTAGGTAGCCACGAGGAGGGCGGCGGCGGGTCCTTCTCTGTTGGAGCTGTGGGATTTATCGGAGCAGTGTGGCATCGGCGTAGTGGGCTGAGGCGCGCGGGCTCCCAAAGCTGCAGGGGCGTTGCTCCAGATCTCCTGCGGCCCTAGGGATGGTGGTGGAACTCCGGCGGACAGATCCAGTTCTCCCCTAGCCGGATCTGCGAGGGGCGGCCGGATTTGGTGGGGGCTACGGGTGGACAGTGGGCGCTGAGGGCGGCCCCCTAGCAGCCTGATCTGACACTCCTGGGGTCGGATCTAGTGCTTCTGAGGTGGCAGCGGTGTGTGGCGCCGACGTTGGAGACGGAGGCCGGCGTCGGCTTCGGGGACGGCGACGGCTTGCTGCAGGCATGGTGGCTTGGTTGCTAGCAACGGATTATGGCACCTAGACCTGCTTGATAGCGGCTAGTGCAGTGCAGGATGAAAGGATTAAGATGCTCAAGACAGTGGTGAATCGGGCTAATTCTAAATTTTTACAATAATTAAGTCCTACACTTAGCCCATTTCATCTCTTGTGCCTAGAATATGTTTCTATTGTTCTCCTGCACAAAAGTTTTACACCCTAGGTTCCAATCCTACTCTAGCATGACAATTCTAGGAATGTAAAGACATAAAATGAATTGCTCAAATGTAAATGCTCAAAGTAAAGAGAGGGAAAGGAACACAACGATGTTTTTCCGAGGTATCAGAGAGTCGTCACTCCTCCCTAGTCCTCGTTGGAGCACCCGTGCAAGGGTGTAGCTCCCCCTTGATCCGCGCAAGGATCAAGTGCTCTCTACAGGCTAATTCTTTGACACTCCGTCACGGTGAATCGTCCACAACCGCTTACAACATGACTTGGGTCATCCATAAGCTCCGTCGGATGATCACTAAGCTCCCAATCACCACCAAGCCGTCTAGGTGATGGAGATCACCAAGAGTAACAAGTACAAACTCTCACTTGACCAAGACAAGCCTAATGAGAAGGGTGGATGCACACTTGCTACTCCCTATGCACTAATGAGGTCATTAATCTTGGATTATCAAATCTCAATCATCTTACTAGGCTCTTGCTCTCCTTTGCACTTCAAAGGTGTTTCTCAGCTGAACAAATGGGCAAGATACCTCCTATGGATGACTGGAGTAAGTATTTATACCCTCTCATTCAAAACATAAAGTTTGGAGGCTGAGTCACCACTCTGTGGGCTGACCGGACGCTTCGGTTAGGGTGACCGGATGCTCTGGTCAGTTATGCCCGCCACTGTGTGAGAGAGAGCAGTTAAGCTCTGACCGAACTCTAACCAGCATCCGGTCAGCACCAACCGGACGTGTCCGGTCAAGAAAAGTCCATTCTGGAACCTTACTGGAGTCGACCGAACGCAGGCACCCCAGCGTCCGGTGCTTCTTCACTCAGCGTCCGGTCAGTACCAGACGACTACAGTTGATCAAATGAGCTGACCGGACTCACCCTCCAGCGTTCGGTCACAACCAGATCAGCGTCCGGTTAGTCATTTAACCCTCCATTCACTTCCAACTCAAAATCCTATGTAAATGAAATTGACTCCAATTGATCTTAGTGCTATTCCTGAGCTACCTAGTGCTATGTTTGACAAGTGCGCACCACACCTAATCCATTAGACTCACCCAAATGAAGCTACTAGTCCATACCATACCCCCCTTAATAGTATGGCCAAAGGAAAAACAAAGTCCTAAACTACTCTAAGTGTCTCTCCAACACCAAACGACACTTAGAACTAGTCCGTCCTTAACCTTGCCATCCATCCTTTGAAAACTGAAATGATTTCCATCGACAGGGGCATGACAACCATGATTGCCCAATCAATTTCTATTACCATGATCTAACTTAAAATTGCTTCTGCAAAACACACGTTAGTCATAGTAATCTTGTGTCGTCATTAATCACCAAAACCCAACTAGAGGCCTAGATGCTTCCACAGGATAATGTTGGTTGACAGCGCTAGCGCTAGTGGAGACATGTTTGCATCTGCAAGAATAGTGTGGCGTCTTCATGGTGATGGCATTGGTGACGATGAAAGGTCCTAATAACTAGAGGGGGGGGGTGAATAGCCTATTAAAAAATTTCTACAACAACACTTAACAAACCGGTTAGACAATTATGAGGCAAAGCGAGTGTTGCGCTAGCCTACTAAAAATGCAAGCCACCTACCACAATTCTAGTTTATATAGTTTCAATCCACACAATAACTATATCACTACACTAAGTTAGTGTGCTCTCAAAAGGCTAACTAAAGAGTCACACTAACCAAACTAATAAGCTCTCACAACTAGCTACACTAAAGAGCTTGACAACTAGTTTGCGGTAATGTAGATAGTGAGCGAGATAGTTATACCACCATATTAAGGAGTGAACCAATCAATCACAAGGATGAATACCAATGAAAACCAATCACCTCGGAATCAAATGATGAACACACTGATTTTTACCGAGGTTCACTTGCTTGCTGGCAAGCTACTCCTCGTTGTGGCGATTCACTCACTTGGAGGTTCACGCGCTAATTGACATCACACGCCAAACCCTCAATAGGGTGCTGCACAACCAACACAAGATGAGGATCACACAAGCCACGAGCAATCCATTAGAGTACCTTTTGGCTTTCTGCCAGGGAAAGGTCAAGAACCCATCACAATCACCACGATCAGAGCCAGAGACAATCACCAACCTCTGCTCAATGATCCTCGCTGCTCCAAGCCATCTAGGTGGCGGCAACCACCAAGAGTGAAAGGTCCTAATGGCTAGAGGGAGGGTGAATAGCCTAATAAAAATTTCTACAACAACACTTAACAAAATGGTTAGACTATTATGAGGCGAAGCAAGTGTTGCGCTAGCCTACTCAAAATGCAAGCCACCTACCACAATTCTAGTTTAGATAGTATCTTTTTACACAATAGCTATGACACTACTCTATGTTAGTATGCTCTCAAAGGCTAACTAAAGAGCCACACTAACCAAGCAAATAAGCTCTCACAACTAGCTACACTAAAGAGCTTGTCAACTAGTTTGCGGTAAAGTAAAGAGAGTGATCAAGAAAGTTATACCGACGTGTAGAAGGATGAACCAATCAATCACAAGGATGAATAACAATGAAAACCAATCACCTCAGAATCAATGATGAACACAATGATTTTTTACCAAGGTTCACTTGCTTACCGGCAAGCTAGTCCTCGTTGTGGCGATTCACTCACTTGGAGGTTCACGTGCTAATTGGCTTCACCTGCCAGACCCTCAATAGGGTGCCGCACAACCAACACAAGATAAGGATCACACAAGCCATGAGCAATCCACTAGAGTACCTTTTGGCGCTCCATCGTGGAAAGGTCAAGAACCCCTCACAATCACCACGATCGGAGCCGGAGACAATCACCAACCTCTGCTCAATGATCCTCGCTGCTCCAAGCCATCTAGGTGGCGGCAACCACCAAGAGTAACAAGCAAAATTCGCAGCGAAACACAAACACCAAGTGCCTCTAGATGCAATCACTCAAGCAATGCACTTGGATTCACTCCCAATCTTACTATGATGATAAATCAATGATAGAGATGAGTGGGAGGACTTTGGCTTAGCTCACAAGGTTGCTATGTCAATGAAAATGGCCAAAAATTATGAGCTACAGCCGGCCATGGGGCTTAAATAGAAGCCCCCCACAAAATAGAGCCGTTATACCCCTTCACTGGGCATAACACGGGCGGACCGGACGCTCCGGTCCAACTGATCGGACGCTGCTCCTCAGCATCCGGTTGCCCAATGGCGTCCACGTGTCTCCTACGTTCAACAGTGAACGTTTGATCTCAATGGTCGACATGTTGATCGGACGCTCCGACAGAGCTGACCGGACGCTGGACCCTCAGCGCCCGATCGTTTATAGTAAGGGTCCAAAACATGTTTTTACCGACCGGACGCGTCCGGTCATGCTTGACCGAACATGTTCGGTCATGCTTGACCGGACACAGCCCAGCGTCCGGTGCTTAACCCTAATTACTGTGCCGACCGACCACTCGACCAGACGTAGCCCTTCAGCGTCCGGTCGCAGAGCGACCCAGCGTCCGATCAGTTGACCGACGCAAGTATCATTGCGACCAACTCCATTTCACATCTAACTTCTCCATCCTTGCTCAAATGTGCCAACCACCAAGTGTATCACCTTGTGCACATGTGTTAGCATATTTTCACAAACATTTTCAAGGGTGTTAGCACTCCACTAGATCCTAAATGCATATGCAATGAGTTAGAGCATCTAGTGGCACTTTGATAACCGCATTCCGATATGAGTTTTACCCCTCTTAATAGTATGGCTATCAAACCTAAATGTGATCATATTCTCTAAGTGTCTTGATCACCAAAACAAAATAGCTCCTACAAGTTATACTTTTGCCTTGAGCTTTTTGTTTTTTCTCTTTCTTCTTTTCAAGTTTAAGCCCTTGATCATTGCCATGCCATCACCATTGTCATGTTATGATCTTCATTAGCTTCTCCACTTGAAGTGTGCTACCTATCTCATGATCACTTGATAAACTAGGTTAGCACTTAGGGTTTCATCAATTCACCAAAACCAAACTAGAGCTTTCAAAGAGTAACAAGCGAATCCCACAGCGAAGCACGAACACCAAGTGCCTCTAGATGCAAACACTCAAGCAATGCACTTGGATTCTCTGCCAATCTCACAAAGATGATGAATCAATGATGGAGATGAGTGGGAGGGCTTTGGTTAAGCTAACAAGGTTGCTATGTCAATACAAATGGCCAAGAGAGTGAGCTTAAGCTAGCCATGGGGCTTAAATAGAAGCCCCCACAAAATAGAGCCGTTGTACCCTTTCACTGGGCACAACACGGGGTGACCGGACGCTCCGGTCATATTGACCGGACGCTGGACCTCAGCGTCTGGTCACGCGATGCATGCCACGTGTCCCCTCTCTTTAAATGTTGATCGCTCGATCTCAACGGTCAAGTGACAACCGGACGCAGCAACTCAAAGTGACCGAACGCTGAACCCCAGCGTCCGATCATTTCCAGTAAGCATCCAGAGATGACTTTTCATGACCGAACGTGTTTGACCAAACACAGCCAGTGTCCGGTCAGTTACCTACAACACTGTGTGTTGCCACGTCAATAGGACCGGACGCAGCCTTCCAGCATCCGGTCAGTTTATGACCCAGCGTCCGGTCAGAGACCGACGCTGTGCGCCCTCAGCTGCCACTGACCGGACGCACCGGTCCAACCGAGAACAGCGTTCGGTCACTTACAGTGACCTCTGTCTTTTCTGTCTAGGGCGCTGGTGGCACCATCGGACTGTCCTCACACTACGGGCGGACACTCCGCTGGTGAAGTTCCTATCCCTTACTCAAATATGCCAACCACCAAGTGTATCACCTTGTGCACATGTGTTAGCATATTTTCACAAACATTTTTAAGGGTGTTAGCACTCCACTAGATCCTAAATGCATATACAATGAGTTAGAGCATCTAGTGGCACTTTGATAACCGCATTTCGATACGAGTTTCACCCCTCTTAATAGTACGGCTATCGAACCTAAATGTGATCACACTCTCTAAGTGTCTTGATCACCAAAACAAAATAGCTCCTACCATTTATACCTTTGCCTTGAGTCTTTTGTTTTTCTCTTTCTTCTTTTCAAGTCCAGGCGCTTGATCATCACCATGGCATCACCATCATCATGTCATGGTCTTCATTTGCTTCATCACTTGGAATGTGCTACCTATCTCATGATCACTTGAAAAACTAGGTTAGCACTTAGGGTTTCATCAATTCACCAAAACCAAACTAGAGCTTTCAGACGACCAATCTTGGAGTTGGATGGAAGGTTTGGTGGTGGCGTCTTCGATGCTCGCATGTTGCGGCCGTTGGGCACCTTCATGAGGCGTTTTGCTGGGGTTGGTGACTTTAGGTTGGCTACGGTTATCTTTAACCAGTGTCACAGCGGCTGGCCACGTATGCCTGCGGTCGGTTCTTTGTGTCTGCGATAACTTTTAGAAGGCAACTCTTGGCGGACAAGAACATGGAAACGGTGCTTTGACATCTTATGTGTGGTGTCACGAGACTATCTTGGCTCATGCAGCAACATGGTGTGGTAACCCGAGATGTTTTGGTGCTTGGCGAGATGGCAGCGGCTGTGAGGCTGGCGCCACATTATCGAATCACACTTGCCGTGACTCGGTTGTTATGGCTGCGACATCTCGTTGGTGGCGGCTCACTTCAGTTACATCCATGCTTTGGGCTTGTGGTTTAGGGTGGGGCATCTGGAGAAATCCTTGCTTGGCTACGCTCATGCTGACAATGATGACGCCTGTGGGTGTCGTGGACCTCGGTGGAGGCATTGTCATGTACCTCAGTGGGGTTCTTTTCCTAGTTGAAAAACCCATACCAGTATTCCGGTTGGCTTTGTCGGCGTTTGCGGATGCCGTTTCCTCCATGGAGGCATCGCTTAGTGAACCCCTTGGTGGTTGTTGCTGCAATAGGTAGGGTGGCCTTTGGTTTTGAGGGCAGCTTTGATTGTGGTGGTTTTGTCATGCCATTGCTAGAGTCGTGTGTTGGTTTTCGGTGGTGCTGTTGTACAACGTATGCTGTTTTCTTTTATGTACTTGTCTACTCTGCCTTTATTAATACATAGACCGGAGGTTTAATTTGCTGGCTTCTCTTAAAAAAAGATATAGGATGATTCTATGACATTGTTGGTATTAGATTTGTCAGGACTACCTAGCTCTCTTAAAGAACATGTTACTGCTTCAATTTTTTTAATCATAATACCATGTACACTATGAAGGACTGAACAAACACATCTTCATCAAGATTAACAAAGACATCATAGGAATGCGAGTCAATATAATGGTGGGTTCTGCATGGCACGATCGGTTTTTGGCCCCTGTGGACTACCGGGCGCAGTAGAAGCCGAGGACGCGGCGCGATGCAGCAATGGATCTGGCCCAACTCGCTATACCCACGAGCCAGCGCCCCCTAGGGCCCAGGTCCACTGGAGGCCACAACATATTAAGATCTTAGACCTAACTCAACTCAAAAGACTAGTCTAATAGGCGAGGGTTGTCCCTGCCTTATATGTTGTGCTTCTCCAACATCAATTACCGATGTGGGACTAAATCTAACGTCGTAACCTGAAGTGAATGCAGGGCATCGAGTCGTTGACTGAATGAGCGCTCACATCACGTAAATGGGCCTCCTGCCCAGCGTGAAATATAGTGAAAAAGTAGAAAAAAAAAGATTCAACCTTGAGACCTCTTATATAACAGGTGAGTAGAATACCATTGGGATCCCATCTATGTTCCAGACATCATCCCAATTATCTAGGGATCATGATCCCCTCTACGAACCAATAGTTCTGAAGAGGTATACCCCTACAAAACAGGAACTTAAAATTATTGAACCATGTCCAACGTTCCTGGTACCTTACATAGCGGGGACTTTGTGACTGTGCCATAGATGTCTTGCTCTTGACGGACACTTCGTCTATTAATGAAAGAATAACACCATTAAAAATACTACCATGCGTGTATGTTCTTTTTTAGAACGTGCAACTCATGTTTTTTCATTATCCTTTAAGCGAGAGGAGAAAAGGTCAAATTACTAATCTCATCCACTAGATTATTAATTACTCCCTTCATTCCAAAAAAAAAAAAAGTTGTTGATACTCAAAAGTTTCAAAGGTGGATTTTGGGCACCTCAATAAGTTCTTGATATCATGGACGTTCGCTACCGCCTCAGGAGCACTGACTTGCTTCCCAGCCACCATTGTTTACTCCCAAAATGCCATGATCCGCTGACGCAGCACTGATGATACATGTTTTTTTTATGATGACAACACTGATGATACAGGGTCGATTGCTATTGTGGCGCAAGCTGGATTCCTACTGCCGAACGCCTCTTCTCGTATTCACCGGTTAAAGACAGAAAAGCACAACAATCGTGTATTGTCTTAACAATTTGTATAACATAACATCTATATAATGTCGTATTCACAGGACGACAGAGAACTCCGATATAGCCCATCGTACCTGTTCAAATGTATGTAGAAAAAAAAAAAGAGATTAAAAAAACAATCAAAGATTAAACATTACGGCAATGAGGCAAATGTTGATGCCACCAAAAACCATATTTATAACAAGCCGTATATTAGGCTTTTGTTGGGCTCGTGCTACGACATTTGCCAACAAGAGATATTTGAGTTGATGAAAACGAGTGATAAATAGCTATATCACCCATCAAAGTACCTTTTTTTGTTCTGTGTCGGGGCCATGTTATGGCACAAGAAGCAATGAGGAGGGAATGGCCATGGAGGTTCCAGGCCTGGTCTTAACACGGCTCCTCACGGCGTCGGGCAGAGCTGATACGCCAGCACCCACAGCCTATACAAGATGAGGAGCGAACTCGTCCAGTATTTCGGTCCAGCGTATGAAGATCCTGTATGATTCAAATCATTGTTATTGTTTGATCTTGTCTCTCTCTATTCTCGTCTTTCATCTAACATGCAGGATGATGAACTCCGCCTTTATGAGCTTATCAACTTTAGCGATCACTTGAACATGAAATTCTAATCGCAAGCGCACAGGCGGCTGCTTTACAGGGCGGAATTGTGGATCAATCGCCAACTTGTGGGTGGTGACACGAGTATCTAACCCCGACATCTCCTTGTAGTTCTATGCAAAACAATCCCGATACTCCGTCAGAAAGTTTTTATAGTCTTCTCGCTCCTCTTCAAAAAGTGAGGTGCTAACAAAGATGGGGCGTGGATCATCCTTCATTCCTAGGTAGATCTCTACGATTTCATCAATTGTGGGTTGCCCAGGTCGTCAAGTTCTCGAGGTGTTGATACATCATCTAGGGCCAACGCCCTACACGGCGGTTCTTTCTCCAAGGTTACCCACGTTCCATCTAGCGGCAACGGCACATGGCGTCTCTCGCATAATTCAATGCCCGGTTCGTCTCGCCAAGTTGAGAAGGATTGATCCTCACACGCACGGTATGTTGTGCAGCATGAGGTGGTTTACGCCCTGTCTTCTCCTAGCCCACCTCGAGATGCAAGCAACTGCCGTCGCCTTTGCTCGCTTGCGGTGTCCGGAGGCTTGGGGAAGAATACACTATCCACTGCTACGACCAGGTCGGAAGAAAAGGACCTGGACAATGTGCACTTTGATGGAGTTTACAGTAGTGATGGATGCGTAAGTAGCTAGTCCACTTTCTCTTATTCATGTATATATTTTCATGCAGTTAATTCGCTCACCATTATGCAGTTCTATGTTGGCCTCAATTTTTGCAATTTTCCACCCATTCCGAACAACATTGAGTCTTTCACTGATGTCAATCTTGACTCCATCCCTAATGCCGAGCTTGCCCTCAAAGATTCGAAGAAGGCAAAGCAACCCAGTCTCGAAGTTGACATTCAAGGAAAGATAAATCAACCTTAGTCACATGGTAGTTCAAAAACTATTTCTTATGATGTTGTTCATTTTTTTGTTTTAACATCATGATGATTAACACATGCATTGAAGACGATGATCATCTTTCGCTTTTAGATGGCTGAACCACCATATGGGAAAAAGCCATGTCACGATCCTCGGAGCCCACCAAGGAGCTGGAGAGTGCGACTTTGTGCCAAGAGGAGTGCGGGGTGGAGAAGGGGGCACTGGCACTTCTGGACCAGGTGCGGAAGCTGAAGGAGAAGACCGGTGCCTACATCTCTCAATTCATCTCCAATAATGGATCACAATCTGTACTTGACTAGGTGTGCTCAATCGATAGACTCGCGAATCCACCAAGGCTTGCCCTTCTGATAGAGACCCTAGAGGAGGAGCATTCCTCCGACATAGTGCACGTCGACTTGGCTTGCCTTTAGAACCTATTGAATACGGTAGGAATGCTCCTCCTCCAGGGTCTCCATCGAAGTGCAAGGCCTAGTGGATTTGCAAGTCCATCGACTGAGCGAACCTACTCAGCTACAGATTGTGATCCATTGGAGATGAACTGAGAGATGTAGGCACCGGCCTTCTCCTTCAGCTTCTGCACCCGGTCTAGAAGTGTTAGTGCCCCCTTCTCCACCACGGACTCCTCTTAGCGCGAAGTCGCACTCCGGCTCCTTGGCAGGCTCCTAGGGCCGAGACACGCCTTTTCCCTTATGGTGGTTCAGTTGTTCTGAAAGTGGAAGATGATCATCGTCTTCAATGCTTGTGTTAATCATCATAATGTTAAAAAAAATGGACAACATCCTAAGAAATAGTTTTTGAATTACCATGTGACTGAGGGTGATTTGTCTTTCCTTGAATGTCAACTTTGAGATGGGGCTGGTCTACCTCTTCCAAACCTTTGAGGCCAAACTTGGTGTCAGGGATGGAGTCAAGATTGATATCAGTGAAAGACTAAATGTTGTCTGAAACGGGCGGGAAATTACGAGAATTGAGGCCAACAAAGAATTGCACAATGGTGAGCGAATTAATTGCATAAAAATATATACATGAATAAGAGAAAGTGGACTAGCTACTTACGTCTCCATCACTGCTGGAACTCCCATCAAAGTCCACGTCGTCCAGGTCCTTTTCTTTCGGCCTAGTCGCAATAGTGGATAGTGTATTCTTCCCCGAGCCTCTGGACGTCGCAAGCGAGTGAAAGCGATGACGGTTGCCTGCATCTCTAGGTGGGCTACGAGAAGACAGGGCGCAAACCACCTATCGCTGCACATTATACTGTGCGCGTGAGGATCCTTCACCAATTTGGCGAGACGAATCGGGCAGTGAATTAAACGAGAGACACCCCACGCCATTGCCGCTAGATGGAACGTGGGCACTGTGCAACCCTGCAGGAAGAACCGCCTTTTAGGGCGTTGGCCCTAGATGATGATCAGCACCTCGAGAACTTAAAGACGGGGGGCAACCCACAATTGATGAACTCATAGAGATCAACCTGAGAAAGAAGGGTGATCCACGCCCCATCTTTGTTAGCGCCTCACTTTCTGAAGAGGAGCGAGAAGACTAAAAACTTTCTGATGGAGTATCGTGATTGCTTTGCATGGAACTACAAGGAGATGCCGGAGTTAGATACTCACGTCATCACCCACAAATTGGCGATTGATCCACAATTGCACCCTGTAAAGCAGCCGCCTAGGCGCTTGCGACCAAAATTCCAATTTCAAGTGATCGCTGAAGTTGATAAACTCGTAAAGGCGGAGTTCGTCATCCTACGTGTTAGATTAAAGATGAGAATAGAGAGAGACAAGATCCATGAGACCAGGTCTTGAACCTCCATGGCCATTCCCTCGTTGGTACTAATAGATAAGTCCGGCGTGGTGAGAGCAGCCATCTGATCCCCTGTATCACATCGACGTCTCTTCAGGGGCGAATCTAGGATAAATTGTCGCTGGGGTTGGCCTAGACTTAGACCCAATTATAGTTTATAGTAAGCTAACACCATGCATAAAAAGAAAAATATACTGCAAGTAGTAAGCATTCATATAGGGATAAATGTAACAATAACATAATGCGACAAAAGAAACTATTTATAATAGTGGTTACCTCTTATAATTTCATCATGCGCGTATCCTTATTCTGAAAACGAACTATGATACCATCATTTGGTATTGCATCAAAAGCAAATATATGATCATTCAATGTGCTTTGATTGCCTATAATTATCAGATGTTGGGGTTAATTTACTTTTCAAAAAACGTTCCAGTGTACTTTGATTGCCTATCAAATTATTTAATCAACAAAATCAAACTTACAGTAGATATTGGCCATGTTTGCTTCTCTTATAATCTATACTTTTCAGCTTGTTTTTTCAGCCGGAACAGTATTTTTCTCCCACAACAAATCAGCCGGAACAGTATTTCGGCTTGTTTTTTCAGCGAACCATTGAATGCACAATTAACTATACTAAAGTCACTAATTTACTATTTTACTTACGTGACATGTTTGCTGGCAAGCTGAACATATGAACGTGCTCTCTGGTATCCACTTTGTTGGAACGCAAGCAGATTGCCTTTTGCTTATAAAAAGATAAAACAAAAAACAATAAGCTGCAGGCATCTCACGACTATAGATTGGGGAACAAACAATAATTTTGGGATAAGATTTGAGATTTTAGGTTACCTCTTAGACTACAGGCAGCAGGTATTCCGTACTTGAGCAGGGCCACGGAGAGTAGCAGCGGTGCGGCCGTTCGCCTGTCTGCCGTCGCCGTCGCCGTCGAGCGGCGGCCGTGATCACGGAACGGCAATGAGAACACCGACGCGCCGACGCAGAAGTTTGGAAGGTTGGACTGAGGGAGACGAATCGGCGAATGTTTCTACGGCAAGCTACCGGCACTGACTGCGACCTCGGCCTTCTCGCTTGGGCCGTGGGCTCTTGGCTCTTGCGTAGGCCTTTCATGGTTTCACAAACTGGGCTGCCTATTAAATTTAGTTGTGTTGGGCTGCCGTTGGTGTCGGCCACCGGGGTCAACGTATTTTTCTACTGGGGTCATGGCTGGTGAAAAAATACATGTACAAGGCACTCCTAGCAAACCGTCGGGGTCAAGAGCCCACAGTACTGTAGTGTGCTGCAGTCAAATAACACATACATTAGTCTCTTACGGTAAATAGGATCAGTAACTCAAAGAAAATATGTTTTGATGCTTGACCTACTTTTAGCGATACCTAGGGTGTTCGGCTGGTGCGTGTAACAGTGGATTTTAGATGGTTTTGGATGATTCAATAGTGTTCTATAAGAGAGAATAAACTGAAACAAGCTGAAACAATCCAAGATCTAAACAGCCGAACACCCTCGGCCATAATACGCTTTGGCCTCCAGGATCTGAAGACAATAAATTTGGAACGAATGGAGAATCATATCCATCCAGAATGTGTGAATAAGAACATAGACGGGAATGCCTGTCACCTCCGCTTTAGAAACTGTCGGGTTTCTGCAACCAGAGAGTTTGTTCTTCTGGCAGTAATCTCTAACTTCAGAGCCTGATCCTATACCAACAATTACAAAGCAAATAGCAAAACGAAGGATGCTGTAGTATGCTTTTGGCCTCTATGTTTTTCTGAACAATAGATTTGGAAAGAGTGGGAAATTGTGTGCATTCTTGGATAACTAAATAAGAACAGAAACTTAAGTTCTTGTCACCTCTGCTGTCAGAAAATGCCGGATTTGTACAATCAGAGAGTTTGTTCTTCCTTCAGAGCCTCACCCTGTACCAATAATAAAAATCATGACACCAGTCTAACTTCTGTTAAACTTCTTTTTATGTCTCACTCCACACCTACATTCTATTCTTACACAATTTTCTTACAGAAAGTTCAAGAAACTTAAAGATACTTGAGTACAGACCACATCTACAGAATACAGGTAGTATAAAATTCAATTGATGAACTGAACTACCAAAACGGCAAGAAAGCACAAAGCTATTGAAAAATGACAAATATGTGCTAGTATAAGGCTGTAAGATCAAACACAGAGCATAAATATATCAGACAGCGATGGCATGAAATCAAACCCTTCTTCAAACTGAACTATTTTCTTGTCATGTCGCACAGAGTTGTTTGCATTGTCAAGGCCCTCTAGAAAGTAACTGAGTGAAAGGCCCCAGTTTGATTTGATCTTTAACATCAAGTCGTGAACTCGTGATAGAAGCCAGTTGCTTCTGAAAGGAAGCTTTTGAAGGCTGATGTAATTCTCCTGACTCGATCTGGGTTAGCGTTGCTCTTCCTACTCTGAGATGCATCTGAGCTTGCAGCACTAATATTCCTCCTGAAGTCCTCAATTCTTTACCATAGTAAGGAGACGCTCGGCAAGGTCCCGCACGGAGGATGGGGCTTAGCACTATCCATGGGAACAGTCATCATCCATCAACCGCGCATGGGTTTCCAGCACCTGCAGCCAAATTACGAGCCCACAAGTCACCAATGGAAAGCAAACATCACGCCATAAAGCAGGTAGGCAACAAGAGTATCCGGGGGCCGACCCGAGCAAAACAGACCCTAATCCCCCTCCTAGACGGGTAGGAGGATGAATCTACGCGCCCGACTACCAATCGCCGGCGACAAGAAACGAATCCGCGAATCTCCTCAAACCGGTTAACCAGAGGCGGGTGATCTGTACTGAGTGATTGAGGGGCTAGGATGGAAACAGAGAGGGTGGATCGGGAAGGGAGACGTGGGTACGGTGGGGCTATGCCGCTGTGGGCGCTTTCCGCTGCATGCGTGCGCCGCCCCGCCAGTTCGTTGTAGCCGGAGAAAAATCAGGAGATTCTCGTTCCTGGCCGCTCGCATTAGTTATCTCTTCTTTTTTAAACAGCATTAGTTATCTTATCTCTTGTTAGGCCATCTCCAAAAGTTCTCTATTTATCTTCTTAATATTTGTTTTTTAGAAAAATGAGAAAAATTCTCTCTTCAACAGTTTCTAATCCATTTTCCTAATATCTAGGCACTTAGCAAGACTAAGTCAGTTCCACGTAACTTTACGTGGCTCTTGAGTCGCGCGCATCCTTCTCCCGCGCGATTTTCACCTTCGCGCCTCGGAGTCGCGCGCTTTTCTCCGATGTACACCGGTGTCGGAGCATCTGACTCGCGTACACCGCGCCAGGCCGAACCAACAATGAAGCGAAGCCACACCGGCGGAGGCCGCGGGCACGGCCGTCGCGAGGTCGCAGGCCGCCGGGGGCTGCTGCTGCACCATCGTCTTCGCCTCCGCCGCCGCAGCGGAGCGCGCGGGCACGACCACCACGAGGTCGTATGCAGGCCGCCGAATCACACGATCAGATCGAAGGAATCCAATGCGCGCGTAGAAGCCCTTGTAGCTGCCCTAGATGCCACACGGACGAAGCTGCGCAGATTGGAAGGGGATGGGAAACTGATCGGGCTGCTGATGAGGCCGCGTAGCGTCGATGGCTGCCTGCTGATTGCTACCTGCTGTTGCCGCTGATGCGTACCTGCTGCTGCCGCCTGCTGCCTGCAGATAGCCTGTGCTTTTGACATGAATGCTGATTACCTGCATTTTGCATATGTGTTCGTATATACATAAGTGGGACGGGCATGTGCAAGCTACTAGTGCAAGTCCCTCTTAGCATGGTCCTACATGGCGCTCACGATGCAGGTCCTATCTCGTTCTACTTCTACTAAAGCGGCACGGTTGTTGGCTAGGTTTCGCTAGCGCGTAGCAGTGAACGCCTTGGTACGGGCGGCCTCCAGCCGCTCTCGCAATCCTGTTAACATTGCTTGATCATTTGCTCTTGCTTCTTGGGCAGCAACTCTCTATTGATCAACTTGCTCCATTTAGGTGTGGAGATTTCCCAAAGCTACATAGGCTTGATTAGTTTCCCATCGAGCCTCACTTGCTGCCTTTTTGTGCTTGCGTACATGCTTCTTGAGCTTACGTTGTGTGGCTTTGGCCCTCATGAGCTTATCCATGCAAGTGGTATAGGACTCCTGCCAGAAGTCCCTGGTGTCCTGACGACTGTAGAACATCTTCATTACTGCAAATATGGCGCTCATAGCGGGACTAGAACTATCTGCCCGCTCATCCTGATCTCGAATCAACGCATTGCGATTGCGTTATGCCCATACTGCTGTGGACGGATCCACCCGAGGAAAAACACCAGTGGCACTACAGGTAAGTTCATCCCCATGCTGCTGACATATCTGACTTATTACCTCGAAGGCTACTACTTGGATAGCTTCCCAAGGAGTTCTTCCTTCAAATTCTGCTTTCCATTACTGCCAGAAGGGTGCTTGAGTATGAGCTAGTATGGTTAGTTGCACTTCATACCATGGCTGTCCCTCGAGGTATACTTCATTCTAGTGATAAAGGGGTGGTTCATAGTACCCCGCATAGTGCAAGACTCTCCAAAGCAGAGTAGGAGTACCAAACATCAATAGGAAACTCTTACTTCCAATCGGTGCTGCCATCTGTACCAACAACATATGCAACTCTCATGAGACAAAGTCATAATGGATAAGAGTTACATAACCGAGTAAGAGATCTATAAGGGGAGGAACAATGCAAGTATTAAATAATTATTTATCATGATGCATGCACGTTCTGTATGTCCTTACAAACTTAGAAAAAATTATTTCTAATGACATATATGGTGGCATACATACGTTCTCTCATATATGCGTAGCTAGTCGGGCTACACGTTTCGTTGTTAGTGTACCTGCACAAGAGTTTCATTTCAGCCCAACCCTACAATTATATATGCAGAATGTAAATCTAGGCTCTAAGTTGTAATCTAAATACTTCCATATATGTATATCCATACATATACCTCCGTATCAAAGCTACCCGATGATAAGTTATTACCCACAATTAAATACGCACCATACACACATGCAAGCATGCATACATAGTCATACCAAAGCTAGCTCTCCCCGACCGCACGCTCACATCTTACGGTCATCCCACTCATCAACTTACCTTCTTACCTTGGCATAGAGGCATTTGATCCATGCATTACCACTCAAGTGAATGGCATCCATACAATAGCACGCCGTATGGACGACAAAAGTAAAACCCCCAAGTTAGTACTTAAATAACCACCTAAGAGTCCTTAACTGGGCATACAGAAAGTGATCACTGGCACACTTTAGATTTTGACTCTAGGTTTCAAATACCTATTTATATAGCTATTAGTTGCTAGAAACTGGTTTTGGAAAACAAAATCCTTTGTTTTAAATACATATGTGGCAATTAATGTTGAATCTTGCTTTGACGCCAGCTGTCGCAGAACCGACCAATTTATAAGAGCACAAGTACAATGGCAGCCCGCAAGTGGTCGCACTGTCATACTTGAGCCTATATAAACCTGGTAGTCTGTCGAGTACCATGACGGGTCTCGATAAATGATCCACATCAAACCAAGATCGTACATGATTCAATATACATGTCATATGATACATAAAGTTCACAGATACAGTTCATTCATCAGAGTACGAAATAGAGTTATTACAAACCAAGTTCGATAGATAATAGCGAAAGCAAATTAAAGTTTGAAACTAGCAGTTGCCAACTTAGTTCAAATACAGTGCCAACACATGATCACCATCCACAAAAGCATATAAGAGGGATTATTAAAGATGCCTGCACAAGGCTCACTCCTCATCCACAGCGGGATAGAAGCAGTTCTTGCAATAGCCATGATAGACGGTACCATCTACAATAATGGGAATAAAACCCTTAGTATGAGAAGGTACTCAGCTAGACTTACCCGTCATAAACCAGAAATAAATTGACTCCAAGGATTATGCAAGGCTTTATAAGTGGAGGTAGCTTGACAATATTTTGCATAAAAAGCGATTAACTCAGTTATACAATTATACTTTGGTCATCAAGTTAATTATAGCTATTCATCTCTAGATTAGCAACTATCATGTGCCAAACATGTGGTATATCATTTAAGAGCATACAATAGTAACCATAGCCGGTGTAGTATGCCAAACATGTGGTATATCATTTAAGAGCATACAATAGTAATCGTAGCCGGTGTAGTAATTCCATGTTTATTCGAACCATCACATTCCATAATATAATTACTACGATGTTGGTGCTAGCCAAGTTTCTTACTATTTGGGAGAGACAGTGATACGAATCGATTTCAACAAGCTAGGAATTTATTTGTAACACAAACCTTGGCAGACCAGATCAACGGTCACCTTAGGTCACCTTTGGTACAACTCAAGTCCACATTTTGTGGGTTCGCCTAGTGCCGCACAATCAGGGACAACTAGCTGCCAGAACGTTCAGGCTGGGCCTACCCTTAGGCTCATGTCTAGCTTCCCATACATCCTTACTACCATCTAAAGTGTGCACTCTAACAAAGTGGGGCCTGGCTTAAGTTGAGCTACTCAGCTTCGTGGTTAGAATGAGTTATTCGGCCAGCTAAGTGATAGGTATGCGTTCAATCTTGTTAGAAGGGACAACAACGGTATAGATAGAATCACATGAGTCAACCCACACATAGACTCTACCTAGCCTCCATTTACATTCCCCATGGTTCCTTTCCATGATAGCAAATATAGCCAACCGTGCTTCGGTATCCACCTATATCTTGCAGGTGACAGGAAATCACCCGACTTCTACCCGTCTAAGCATGGCTAAGCATATATTTGATCCTGGACCTACATAGGGTTAAATGTATATGTATCTGGATAAGCTATTTCCATGCATCAATTGTTTCCAATCAACTCTTATAACCTAATGCATCAAACATAAAGGACTCAAGTAGCATTTTGTAAAACACCGGGAGACTTAGAATGCTCCGTGTCTTGCCTTTGAGGAAATAGGTGGGGCGGTGGTCTGGGCACTCAGCAAGCTCTTTGGGAGTCTACTCCTCTTCCCCTAGAGCTGTGGCTTGAGGAGTCTCCTACTGATCCTCTTCCTCTTCTTCATTGAATTCTAGTAATGTTATCTCCTCGGTCGATCCTATATGCATGATCATGGAATAAGATATTGCGAATGCATGTATGACGACACGTATAATATGATAAAATATGATGAATGCATCCTCATAAGTATTTTCAATAGCATGGTGTTAAAGTAATAACAAGTGCATCCTATTTTACTGAGTAAGTGCATATCTCTTCCGTATTATTTAAGCAAACACTTCTGCAATTCATTTACCGAACTACAAAATAGCAGCTAATTGTTTTAACCATAACTAGAGTTATATACATTGAAATCATATGGTTGTGGACATTTTGGAAATATTATGAAATTTTCTACAACTTTATTTTAATACTCTTGATGTGATTCAACAGTTATCTAGGTCAAACAATTCAGTCAAACAAATCTTTCTAGAAAGTAAGCAATTAGGATAGCAAACTTCTAACAGCCAAAACTCTTAAACCCTATGGCCTACGACCATGAAAATTTAACAAAAGGTAGATTAGTAAGTTATCTATAACTTTGTTATTAACAAGTTTTATAGAAAAGACCATTATCAACATGAAATCATCCACACAATCGAAACAATATATGCAACCATCTATTTGAATTACAAAGCAACAATTAATTAGTTGCATACAACTAATTGCTTCTAAGCCTTACTATGGACATCAACAGTTACTATACGTCACAAGGACCATAGAAAACATCATGGTCAATCACAATTTAATTACTTAAATGCCTTTATTAATTTAATTAAATAATTAGGGGAAATAACAAACATACACCAAATTTGGACAATAAATTCTCATAAAATTACAATAGCTTCCTAGTGCTCACAATAGACTACTGTAAACATTTCATACCATTTGGACATGTACAACATCCTCTACAAAAATAACAAGCTAGCAAGGGTTATTTTAGCAAAAATAGTTAACCCTATAGAAAAGTGTCAAACAACAGATTATATATTTTTTCTAGCTTCGTATTAGTGCCATACTACTATACAAAAATTTTCATAGAAATATGTTACATATTTTTATCCCTATATTTTTCCTTACAAAATGCCATTTATTAATAGATAAATAGAAAGATCCTACTTTAATTAAATTTACAGCAAGTTTATTATTTTTCCTAGCTAGAGCATGTCAACATAAGACCAACAAAATTAGAATCACAATTTTATGAGTTTTCTGGCTCAAGATATCTATTTTACAATATTACTAACTTTCAAAAAGCACTTATTTAAATACATTTTAATCACCAAGAAAAATATCTACAACTATACATTTCATATTTTTATAAAACACTAAACTTCATGAGGATTACAACAAAATTTGGTTCACAAGAATTGGACATATAGAACTCCACTTATGATTTTTCAAAGTTTGCATTCAAATCTGAAATAAATGAACTAGCTTGTAGAACTAAGCCACTGACAGCTGGGACCCAGGGTCAGATGGACCCGCGCGTTAGTGGCACCAAAATAGAGGCACCAGCACCAGCACCACACCAATCCCCAAGCCATCCCGCACACACTAGGCTAGCTATCTAGATCGATTCCCGACGCGAATGGTGACGGCGGTGCTCATGGCGACATGGTGGAGCGGGTCGATGGTGAGGCACTAGAGCTGGCCAAGACAGCTCAATCGAGGGTTTGGCCAAGCTTCTACATTCTACAGCAATGCTAGTGCACACCCTATCATGGCAAATGATGGTCGGAGGTGTCCTGGCCACGGCAACAGGGCACGGCGGCGAAACGTCGGCAAGGGCCGCACACTGCACAAAGGCTTACCGTGCGCGCAAGCTAGCAAGGCGGTTGCGGTGAGATGGTGGAAGCACAACAAAGCTACGGTGGTGGCAGAGGAGGGACGTAGGCACAAGGCGAGGCCAAGTGGCTGGCGATGGTGTCGGCAGCGCTGTGCTGAGCTGCTATGGCTGCTACGCGAATGCGAAGGAGGAGGAAGGAGGGAAATGAGAGCGCACGAAGTCACGGGCGAGCGCCGGGGCGTGAAATGGCGCATTGAGGCCCGATGTGGCCTGACCGGTGGGGCTGATGGCGTCGAATGGCCTCCATGAAGTGGCCAAACCCTACATCGGTCGGCCACTGATGGCTAGACTGATTCAGCCATCGGAGCCAGCACCCGAGCCTTACAACGTGTTTTGGCGATGATCAATCTCCTAATCCACAGCACATTAGCGCAAGCTACCTTAACAAAAGTTGTAGCCCTATATACCATATCCAATTTCTCTTAAAAGATCAAGGTCTAATTCTCAACAAATAAGGAGTAAAATTATCACAAAGTTGGGCCAATCAAACTGAAAATCAGAAATGACTTAATTTCTAAGTGTTGAATAATTGTGTTTTACTGATTTTTGTGAGCTCAAAAAGACCAAGTTATGCACTGAACTAACTCATGACCCAAAAATAAAAGTTGTTGCTCTACTCAAATACTACAACTTTGCTTAAGGGTGCTTTGCCATGCAAAGACTCTATGACATAGTTCAAACTAGGTCAAACATACCACTTTCAAATGATGACTTACACTACAATCATGACTTAGTGACCAAACTAGCCCAAGTCATGAATACTAAAGTTGTTCATAATGACATTCTAAACATGGTTAAGGTATTCCTAAGGTTACACAAGCATTTCATACATTGGTTACACATAATACTTCCCAGGTCAACAAGCAGATCATCACTCAGGAGCTTAATTAGACAAAGTGATCTACATGAACATTGTTTCATTAGTCATCCTAAGTGTAGCTAAGGTGCTTTAGTGACCAATATCAACCATTTACACTTATTCACACATGATCATAAGCATACACATATGGAAACATAAAATAACAAGGTATGTTTCATAAGTTTTAGTTGTATGTTTCATATGTAAAAGCCTATATGTGAATGCTTGATGATTATGCTGATGCAATGCAAGTCAAATTATGCAAGCTTAACACCTAGGGTGTTATAGCCCCTCCCGCTTACAGAAATCTCATCTCGAGATTTGCAAGACCAACCATTCTTTGATGCTTGCTTGATAACTATTGTTGTAGGAGAACTCGACTAAAGGTAGCCATTTCTCCCATGAACCCTTAGAAGATATAACATAAGCTCTCAACAAATCTTCTAGGATCTAGTTTACTCACTCAGTCTATCTAGAAGTTTGTGGATGGTATGCTAAACTTCTAATTAGTTTAGTCCCCAAAGCCTGGTGCAAGTGTTCCTAGAAATGAGCTATAAACTATGGTCCCTGATCTGAGATTATAGTCCTAGGTATTCTATGTAGTCTCACAATCTAAGAAACATATAGCTTAGCGTACTTCCCTATGCGATCCATTGTGTTAACCAGTATAAAATGTGCTGGCTTGGTGAGACAATCTACAATAACCCATATTGAATCGTGACCTTGCTGTGTCATTGGAAGGCCTATGATAAAGTCCATACTGATTTCTTTCCATTTCCATCCTAGAATAGGCAAAGGCTGATGTAACCCAATAGATTTCAAATGGACGGCCTTTACTCTACTGCAATTATCACACCTAGTGACATAGGTGGCGATCTCTTTCTTCATCTTAGTCCACCAAAAACGGGTTTTCAAATCTTGATACATTTTGCTACTACCTGGATGGATAGACAACTTGGACGAATGTGCTTCATATAAAATTTGATTTCAAAGTTCATGGTCTTTTGGTACCACAAGTTGGTCCTCAAACCATAGCACACCTCTTTCATCTAATCTAAAATATTTGGTTTCTTGCTCTTGCATCTTTCTCTTGATGTGAAATATACCTACATCTGTCTTCTGTAGTTCTATGATTTTGCTCTCAAGTGAACAACTGATAGTGATATTGTGCAACACAACATGATGTAACAAATTAAATCCATCTTCCAACAATGCTTCCAAAGTGTTGCAATGAAATTTCTGACTAAGTGCATCTGCTACAACATTGGCTTTTTCTAGATGGTAGTGCACTTCTAAATTGTAGTCCTTAATCATCTCTAACCATCTTTGTTGTCTCATGTTCAGCTCAGGTTGGGTAAAGATATATTTAAGACTTTTGTGGTTAGTATATATGTGACATACGTTGCCAACAAATAATGTCTCCATATCTTTAACGCATGAACAACTTGTAACACGTCGGGTGTTTAAGTACTAAAACCTGCCATGTCATCATGTGCATTGCAAAGCATTTGGCATTTAGTAAAAACTTTGTTATGCATTCACTAAAACAAGTTTACAATTACGTGGTATGTTTTGAATTATATTGTTTGAATCAAGTTCAAAATTTTGGTTGGATTTGAATTTTCAAGAAAAACCCTGATTTTAGTATTTAAATCCTACCCTGAAAACTCATTTCAAAATCTAAGCACATTTTGGGGTTGAGTCTAAAAGCAAAAGTGTAGAGCTTGTCAAGTTATACAAAGTTTGTTTTTGGAGTTTTCAAAGTTGTTATGAAAAATTTGAAGTAATTTGAAAAGGCGTAATTCGTTAAATGTCCCCTATTTGAATTCAAAAGTTCATTTCAAAATGTAGACCGAATTTGGGGGTGGTTATAAAAGAAAAGTTGTAGAACTTTGGATTTTGAGAAACTTTTATTTTTGGAGATTTTTGAGTTGTTATACAAATTTGGGAGTAATTTGAATTTTAAAACAGATGGCAATTCTATAAATATGAGGAACCGTACCACGACCACCGCCCCACCGCCGGCGTCCTTCTCCAGTCTTCCAGACACGCCTGTGACTGCCCTTGGCTTCGCGCTGGCATGGTGAAGGTCACTATGTGTCGTCTCCTTGCTCTCCTGGCCGCGCTATAAAGATCAGACGCCGTCGTCAACCTTCATTTCGCTGCTCTATTTTTCTAGTCGCCTTGCTCATCTATGGCGAGCTCCCACCATCGCTGTAGTGCTCCGCCGTCACAGCAAAGTGCCTAGTATTTTCACCTACTCCTTGCACATCCATCCAGCTAGCTTGGGTCATCTAATTTCACCGGGAACCCGTGGTGCGAACCCTTCTTCCTCGCGACCGGCAACCTCACCAGAGATCCCATTTCACCACGGCCAGCATCCTCTAGTGAGTCGTTGCCATTGCTTTGTGTACCTATAGCTCCATCTCGATGCCATGGTACTTACTCCCTTGTTGCTTGGTCATTTTGCCCACTACAGTCGCCGGAACCCCGCCACCGACAAGCTTTGCTTCACCGTGATCACCGTGAACGTCGACCCGTGTCGTCGTTGCTTCTCCAGTCTCGCTCCTTGCTCCAACGTGTTCGTGGTGAGCTGCTGAACCTTCCTGTGCCTTTGGTTTACACTCTACTGGTCTCCTGTCGCTGGTGTAGTGTCGCCGAGCGGCCGCGTCTGCCATGGCTGGCGTTGAGCTAGTATAGGGCCATAATTGGTGCAAGTAGGGACATTAGTCGATACGCCTTGTCATGGTGATTGTTTTGGTACATTGGCCGTCGCTGTTGGACACATCATCGGCGAGTTTCTGTCGGTCAGCGCCGTCGCCGTCGTGGTCAAAGCTGGAGGTTAGGGATGACATGTGGGGTCCGTTGTCAGCAACTGTGTAGTTCAAAATGGATTTTCTGTTTTTTAGAATTGAATGAATAGTGTTTGTTTTTGTTATTTTTGTGTAGATTTATTTAGAGCTCCAAAAATTATGAAATTTTTTTGTGTGACCTCTCTGTGATGAATACTATTTAGGAAAAATATGAAATGTTATTTTTTAGTACTTTTTGAATGTGATCAAAATTGCTCAATTAATTAATAAATGGATTTCCATGATTTTTCTAGGCTCAATTAATTATCCAAAAATTATGAAATTTGTTTTTTCCACTTACTTATCATGTGATGAATCTTTACTAAAATTTTGAGCTCAATTAGAATAAGTTGATTTATTTCATAAGTTTGAATTAAATAATTAATTCATAAAAGCAAATAGTAACCTTTAATGATTTAGGTTTTGTTTGAAATTTTGGATTGAGTGGTGACCTTGGGTCATTAGTTGATAATGATCCTTGGCAATTGATATATGTGTTATGAAAAAGATCTAGTTCGTTTGACTCGCAACTGTACCGTGAAGGAAAGTTGTATTCGATTTGTTAATTTTACATCCATCATCAAGCATCATGTTTCGTACTCCGCATCATGTTAAACATGGCATTGTTACTATGTGTAGTGAATGAAGGTGAACATATGGTAGTTAATCAAGTTGTGGAGGAGGTTAATCCACCTGTTGAGGTCGGATCAGATACTTGTGGAACGTCGTAGGAACCTAACTTTTCCATCAACGAAGGCAAGCCCCGGATGCATTTAACCCTACCTTGTGTTTTACAAATTTTATCGTTTTTGCTCTTATATACTGCATTAAGTGATTAGAAGTCAAGTGGAAATCTAATTGGTGCATTACCAACCTTGCTTTTCCATATCTACCTTGTTACTAGTTTTGATTTGTAAATGACTAGTTATGCTTAGTCCTGCTTAGCCGGGTGATTACCTATCACCTGCGAGTTTCAAATGGATCTTTGGTTACTTGTGTTATCATGAGATATGAGAATGTGAAGTAATAAATCTAGACCAGGCGGACTTGGTGTGTGAGAGCCACAAGACATGGAGGTCTTGTGAGCGGCTTCGTTCCGCCTGTGTCGATTAAGGTCCGTCCGTTGTTGAATTGCATGAGGTGAGACTTTGTAGTACTAACCACATACTCTGGTAAGCCTTAACTTAGCTATTCTATTATGAGAATGGCTACTCACACACTAGGAGTGGAGAGATGGTGAGAGTAGCGTGTACCCACATGGCCTTGGGCTGGATTGGTGGAGTACTATATTCTCAAGGTGGCGCGGACCCGTTCTTGTTTTAGAGGATCTGAGTGCAGGTTGATATATGTAGGTCGGGGACCAGCATATGTCGTGTGGTCTAGAATCCCCAGCTGGGTTAATAATCAGTTCGAATCGTCGTTGCTCCTCGATTATGGAGACTCAACTCACTGTTCATCATCGTAGTTTAATAACTGGAACTTGAGAAAGGTTTGAGAAGAGTTTGATATGAAGTTCATGATCTCATTATGGATCATGGTAGATTCATATATTGTTCTTATGAAGTTTAAATATTGAAATACTGAAATTTTGTAAAGAGCTTTTACGCAAAAGAACTTTGATTATTGCTAAAGCCATACCTTGAATCCCTGAGCCTGCATTCCTGAGTCTTCTCAGTTTTTATTTTGGTTAAGTCTTGTTGAGTACATTTGTACTCAGGGTTCATTGACCCTTGTTGCAGGTGAGCCTCATGAGCAGGTCTGTTGTGAACCTTGCTGCATGACTATTGTTTAGGTCGATGACGATAAATGAATGTGTGATCCTTGTGCAGGATGTTTATTTTGTGTGTTATGTTTATGTTAATTATGCCACTCCACTACTACTATGGTTTGTAATAATTATTGAACTTAGTTTGTAAGGTTTGAAACAACTGGTTTGTAAACTAAGTTATCGTAAGACTTCCGCTATTTTACTCTGATGTATATATTTGAATAAATGTTGTAATACTGCAATGACTCTATAATGTGGTCCTAAATGAAATTGTGGATGATTCGGGGTTCCCCGAGGACACCTGATAGACTTCTTAAGTTACTAGGAACATATGCATAGTCGTCAAAGGTCGTTGGCTAGTGACAAGTGCATGTGGGTCCTATAATTTAGGAGGTTCTGCCACAGAATGGTATCAGAGCGATCGTTACAAAGTCTTTGTTGTATTATTTTACAAAAACTTCAAAATGATTTGGAACAAATAGATATAACTTGTTAATTTGGTCCAAATTGCTTCTAGCTTATCTTATTTCATTCTCACCATTCCTTAATTGATTAAAAAAGGCTTTGTGTGGTTGAGTAGTAATCTTATTATGCCCTATATAAAAATAACTGTGGTTATGTACCTTATAAGCTTTGATGTTTTTGTTCGTAAGAACGATTCATGCATCATGATTAATTCACTTGTTACTTCCTTCACCCTGAGTCTAGGTTGGGTAGTGAGTTTGGGTTGAGTTATGTAATCCATCCTGGCTACTCTTTAGATATTGGTCAGATTGTCTTAATTGGATTAATCTTGCTTCATACAGTATGGCTTGCACCAAGGTAACGCCCCATAAGTCCGCTAGACCTAAAGGAGTTCCTCGTCACCAGCTTGCCCCTAGAAATGACGGTGCTAGCAGTAGCAGCTCTAGGCCTGATCCTCAAGTAGAGATACAAAGGCTTTCAATAGAGTTAGCACAGGCTACTAGGGATAGAGCCTTAGATACTATCCGGCTAGGCAAGTTAAAGGAGCAATTGAAGTGTAGCACCACCGCTCATAAGAACTATGAGCGTATGTTAGTTCGTATGGTGGAGGGGAGAAATGAGGCTTGGCATAGGGAAGATGTAGCTAGGGCTAGAACGCATGAGCTAGAATTTTATGTAGAAGATTTAGAAGAACATAATACTACCTTGCATGAAGAAGTCCATAGGCTGAGCAACCTCCTGGATCCAAATTATGAACCTCAAGCTGATGCAATGGACCCTGGTGTCATCATTGCTGATGATGATGAACTTGAAGAGGAAGAAGAAGAAGATCTAGAAGAATTAGTGATGGTTGATGAAAGTGATGAGGAAGGCAGAAATGTTTCCGACATGGATACCGATCACGAAGGTTGACGTGGTCGAGGAGAAGAGTAGAATTGTATATAGTGAGATCTGGTTAAGTTTAGTAGTCTTGTGTAGGTGTGGACTTGTACTTAAATAAGTAAACCAGTGTAATGTATTGTAGTACACTCATTTATCTTTAATAAAAGCTTGTGAGTAAAGTTTGGTTTGTTATGAACAGATGCCTCATACTTGTGCTTCGGATATTCCGGGCTCTTCGCATGAAGAGGGTGGTGTTCCTGAGCCACCACCAGTTCCGCCAACTTTAGCTGATGCTATAGCAGCACCGGTCCATGTGACTGTTGAAAATGCTCAATTGCTTCGAGAGATAGCTCAGAGTAATCAAAATATGGTGCAAGGAAACAGTGGCCGCAATCATAATAGGCAGGAGGCTACGTATGTTGATTTTACAGATACAAGACCCCTAGTGTTCACTAAGGCAGATGAACCACTAGAGGCTAATGATTGGCTTAGGACCATGGAGCATAAATTTGATCTAATTCCATGAACAGAGATGCAAAAACCTATGTTTGCTGCCCAGCAACTTAGAGGTGCAGTAGGTGCCTGGTGGGCAAATCTAGTAGCTATGCAGCCAGCTGGCATTCCAATAACTTGGGCTAAGTTCCGTACTACCTTCAGAGCTCAGTATATTCCAGAAGGGGTGATGGCCATGAAGCTAGATGAGTTCCTTGCTTTGAAGCAAGGGGATCAAACGGTTATGCAATATGTGGGTAGATTCAATCATCTGTCATAGTATGCAACTGAACATGTCAATACAGATGCCAAGAAAAAGAAATGGTTCATGAGAGGACTGAATACCAAATTATAGACAATGATGACTGCATGTGCCAATGTTACTTATCATGAGGCAGTGAATATTGCAATTGCTTCTAAGGAAAAGTATCGGCAGCATAAGGAGATCAAGAAAAAGAAGAGTGTGCCGTCTGGATCTTTTGGTGGAAATCAAAAGAGGCAAAAGATAGTCTATCATCCAGTCAACCATTATCGTCCTCCTTATCGTCCACCGCAATTCCAATCTGGGCAACAGTCAAATGTCCATCCTGCTATAACTTACCCGAGTGCACAGTAGACCAATGCTCCTGGTGGCAATGCTCCAACATCCTAGGGTCATAATTATTCATGTTACAATTATGGAAGGACCGATCATTTCTCCAGGGAATGTCCGTATCCTAGGCAGGCTAATCAAAATTATCAGAAGGCCCCTGCCAATCAACAATAGGGTCAAGCACAGAACAAGGGCCACAATCAGAATGCTTAGAAGGGCAAAGATGAGCGAAAGACAGGACAGGTGTTCTATATTCAAGCTAGAGAAATTCTAGAAGGGGAGCCAGTGATGATGGGTATGTTTCCTATTGCCGATCACCCTGCTGTTATGCTTTTTGATTCTGGTGCATCTCATTCATTCATCAATAGAACCTTTGTCGTAAAGCATGCAATTCTAATTAGGGAAACAAAGGAAAGTTTCTTTATACAGTCGCCCGGGGGACATCTGTGTACTAAGAAAATGGTATACCAGGTATCCATAAACCTGGGTGGGCATATTTTTCCCACTACCATGATTATTCTCAAGGATCAAGATATAGATGTGATCTTGGGAATGAATTGGATGTATCAGCATAAGGCTATTATAGATGCTTTGAATAGGACATTAAGGGTGAGTTTGCCTGATAGTAGTTCTCAGCTTCTTATCCAACTTCCTACCTTAAGGAGAACAGTGGAAAGAGTTTGTACAACTTTTGTGAAGGAGATTAGGGATATCCCGGTAGTTTGTGAGTTCCCTGATGTTTTTCCTGAGGATTTACCCGGTCTACCACCAAATAGGGATGTTCAGTTTAACATAGAGTTAAAGCCTAGAATAGCACCGATCTCTCGGAGAGCATATAGGATGCCTCCAAAGGAATTGGCCGAGTTGAAGACTCAGTTGCAAGGGTTGATTGAGAAAGGGTTTATTCAACCTAGTTCATCACCTTGGGGATGCCCTGCAATTTTTGTGAAGAAGAAAGATGAGACCCTGAGGTTATGTGTTGACTATCGTCCATTGAATGAAGTGACCATAAAGAATAAGTATCCCTCACCTCGGATAGACTTGCTTTTTGATCAACTGGCTGGAGCCAAAGTTTTCTCCAAGATTGATTTAAGGTCAGGCTATCACCAAATCAAGATTAAGCCTAAAGATATTCCCAAAATGGCATTTACCACAAGATATGGATTATATGAATACTTGGTAATGTCTTTTGGTTTGACAAATGCCCCAGCTCATTTCTTGTATCTGATGAATTTAGTGTTCATGCCTGAGCTAGACAAGTTCGTGGTGGTGTTTATTGATGATATCCTAGTTTATTCCAAGAACAAGAAGGAACAATAGAACATCTCAGAATTGTCCTAACCCACTTAAGAGAACATCAACTATATGCCAAGTTCAGTAAGTGTGACTTTTGGCTCAAGGAAGTACAGTTTCTTGGACATGTCTTATCAGCTGAAGGAGTTGTTGTTGATCCAAGCAAAGTGAAGGATGTGCTTGATTGGAAACCGCCAACCATAGTTCATCAAGTTTGGAGTTTTCTGGGATTGGCGGGGTATTACCGTCGGTTTATTCTAGATTTCTCTAAAGTATCAAAGTCCATAACTGAATTATTGAAGAACCAAGTCAAGTTTGTCTGGTCATCTGATTGTGAAGAAGCTTTCCGGACTTTGAAGAGACTGTTGACCACTACATCAATATTAGCCCAACCTGATATCGAGAAGCCGTTTGATGTTTATTGTGATGCTTCAGGTATTGGTATTGGATGTGTGCTGATGCAAGAAGGCCGAGTTATTGCCTATGCTTCTAGATAACTCAAGCAACATGAAGAGCACTATCCCACTCATGATCTAGAGTTAGCAGCTGTGGTCCTTGCTCTGAAGATTTGGTGGCATTACCTGCTTGGTAATACGTGCCATATTTACATAGATCACAAGAGTTTAAAGTATATCTTTACTCAATTGGATTTGAACATGCGACAAAGAAGATGGTTAGAACTGATTAAAGATTATGATTTGGAAGTACATTACCATCCTGGCAAAGCAAATGTAGTTGCAGATGCCCTTAGTCGAAAGAGCCATTGCAATTATCTGACATTAAGAACAATGGGTTTGACTTTATGCCAAGAGATGGAAAAGTTGAGTATAGAGTTAATTCAACAAGGAAGTTTAATCAATATAACTATTGAAGCCACTATTCGAGACCAGATTATTGCTGCTCCAAAAGAAAACAAGGGTATAGCCCATATCAAGGAAAGAATCAAGAATGGAAAGGCGGAATGCTTCAGCATAGATGATGAAGGGGTGTTATGGTTCAAGAATCTCTTAGTGGTGCCAAAAGTTCCTGAGTTATGTCAGTCAATTCTTGAAGGGGCACATACTACCAGATTATCTATTCATCCGAGAAGTAATAAGATGTACCATGACTTGAAACAAAGGTTTTGGTGGACCAAAATGAAGATAGAAATTGCCCGGTATATAGCAAAGTGTGATACCTATCAAAAGGTGAAAGCTTTACATTTGAGGTCTGTTGGAGAGTTACAACCATTACCTATTCTAGCTTGGAAGTGGGAGGATATTAGTATGGACTTTATTGTTGGTCTACCCAAGACATCAAAAGGTTTTGACTCAATATGGGTCATTGTAGATCGACTAACTAAGTCAGCACATTTTCTTTTAGTCAAGAGTATATATCCTACTATCCAGTATGCCAAGATGTACCTAGCAAGAATCATGAGTCTACATGGAGTACCAAAGACCATAGTGTCAAATTAGGGTACACAGTTTGTCTCTAGCTTTTGGAAACACTTGCATACTTTGTTAGGTACCAAACTACTGTATAGTATAGCTTATCATCCACAAACTGATGGTCAGACTGAAAGAGTCAATCAAGTACTTGAAGATATGTTAAGGTGTTGTGTCCTTAACTATTCCAAGAAGTGGGATGAATGTCTGCCTTTGGCTGAGTTCTCATACAACAATAGTTATCAAAAAGCATTAGAATGGCTCCATTTGAAGCACTCTATGGTTGTAGATGCAGAACATCACTGAGTTGGTCTGAACCTGGGGAAAGAAGATTCTTTGGAGTTGACCTTGTGAAAGAAACAGAAGACAAGGTTAGGCAAATACAAAGTAATTTGAAGATAGCTCAGTCCTGACAAAAGAGTTATGCAGATAAACGACGTAGACCATTGGTGTTTAACAAGGGAGATTTTGTATATCTGAAGGTATCACCAATGAAGGGGGTTACTCATTTTGGTGTTAAAGGCAAGTTGGCACCTCGATATATTAGGCCATTTCAAATTTTAGAGAGGTATGGAAAAGTGGCATATCGCTTAAAGCTACCCGAACATCTTTCAGTTGTACATGATGTGTTCCATGTTTCTCAATTGAAGAAGTGTCTCCGAGTGCCTGAGCAGAATGTGGAGGTTAAAGGAGTGGAACTTGAACCTGATTTGACTTATTCCGAATATCCTATCCGAGTTCTAGATCAGAAAGATCGTGTCACACGAAGGACAATCAAGTTTTACAAGATACAATGGAATCAACATTCCGAAGAAGAAGCTACTTGGGAATCCAAAGATTACTTGCTAGAAAAGTTTCCAGAGTTTCTTGCATCAATATAGAGTAAATATATACTTGGCTATTCACTAAAACAAGCAGGTCCCACCTTTAGTGAAAACAGTGCATTTAGTGAAAACTTTGTGAAAACAGTGCATTTAGTGAAAACTTTGGCTATACAAGGCGAAATTTAGTGAAAACAGTGCATTTAGTGAAAACTTTGTTATGCATTCACTAAAACAAGTTTACAATTATGTGGTATGTTTTGAATTGTATTGTTTGAATCAAGTTCAAAATTTTGGTTGGATTTGAATTTTCAAGAAAAACCCTGATTTTTAGTATTTAAATCCTACCCTGAAAACTCATTTCAAAATCTAAGCACATTTTGGGGTTCAGTCTAAAAGCAAAAGTGTAGAGCTTGTCAAGTTATACAAAGTTTGTTTTTGGAGTTTTCAAAGTTGTTATGAAAATTTTGAAGTAATTTGAAAAAGGCATAATTCGTTAAATGTCCCCTATTTGAATTCAAAAGTTCATTTCAAAATGTAGACTGAATTAGGGGGTGGTTATAAAAGAAAAGTTGTAGAACTTTGGATTTTGAGCAACTTTTATTTTTGGAGATTTTTGAGTTGTTATACAAATTTGGGAGTAATTTGAATTTTAAAACGGATGGCAATTCTATAAATATGAGGAACCGTACCACGACCACCGCCCCACCGCCGGCGTCCTTCTCTGGTCTTCCAGACACGCCTGTGATCGCCCTTGGCTTCGTGCTAGCGTGGTGAAGGTCACTGCGTGTCGTCTCCTCGCTCTCCTGGCTGTGCTATAAAGATCAGACGTCGTCGTCAACCTTCATTTCGCTGCTCTATTTTTCCAGTCGCCTTGCTCATCTCTGGCGAGCTCCCACTGTCGCTGTAGTGCTCCGCCGTTGCAGCAAAGTGCCTAGTATTTTCACCTACTCCTTGTGCATCCATCCAGCCAGCTTGGGTTGTCTAATTTCGCTGGGAACCCACGGTGCGAACCCTTCTTCCTCGTGGCCAGCAACCTTACTAGAGATCCCGTTTCATCGCAGCCAGCGTTCTCTGGTCAGCCGTTGCCCTTGCTTTGTGTACCTACAGCTCCATCTCGATGCCGTGGTACTTAATCCCTTGTTGCTTGGTTGTTTTGCCCACTACAGTCGCCGGAACCCCGCCATCGACGAGCTTTGCTTCGCCGTGATCACCGTGAACGTCGACCCATGTCGCCGTTGCTTCTCTAGTCTCGCTCCTTGCTCCAACGTGTTCGTGGTGAGCTGCTGAACCTTCCTGTGCCTTTGGTTTACACTCTACTGGTCTCCTGTCGCCGGTGTAGTGTCGCCGAGCAGCCGCGTCTGCCATGGCTGGCGTTGAGCTAGTATAGGGCCGTAATTGGTGCAAGTAGGGACATTAGTCGATACGCCTTGTCATGGTGATTGTTTTGGTACATTGGCCGTCGCTGTTGGACACATCGTCGGCGAGTTTCTATCGGTTAGCGCCATCGCCGTCGTGGTCAAAGCTGGAGGTTAGGGATGACATGTGGGGTCCGTTGTCAGCGACTGTGTAGTTCAAAATGGATTTTCTGTTTTTCAGAATTGAATGAATAGTGTATGTTTTTGTTATTTTTGTGTAGATTTATTTAGAGCCCCAAAAATTATGAAATTTTTTGTGACCTCTCTGTGATGAATAATATTTAGGAAAAATATGAAATGTTATTTTTAGTGCTTTTTGAATGTGATGAAAATTGCTCAATTAATTAATAAATGGATTTCCATGACTTTTCTAGGCTCAATTAATTATCCAAAAATTATGAAATTTGTTTTGCCACTTACTTATCATGTGATGAATCTTTACTAAAATTTTGAGCTCAATTAGAATAAGTTGATTTATTTCATAATTTTGAATTAAATAATTAATTCATAAAAGCAAATAGTAACCTTTAATGATTTAGGTTTTGTTTGAAATTTTGGATTGAGTGGTGACCTTGGGTCATTAGTTGATAATAATCCTTGGCAATTGATGTATGTGTTACGAAAAAGATCTAGTTCATTTGACTCGCAACTGTACCGTGAAGGAAAGTTGTATTCGATTTGTTAATTTTACATCCATCATCAAGCATCATGTTTCGTACTCCGCATCATGTTAAACATGGCATTGTTACTATGTGTAGTGAACAAAGGTGAACACGTGATAGTTAATCAAGTTGCGGAGGAGGTTAATCCATCTGTTGAGGTCGGATCAGATATTTGTGGAACGTCGCAGGAACCTAACTTTTCTGGCAATGAAGGCAAGCCCCGGATGCATTTAACCCTACCTTGTGTTTTACAAATTTTATCATTTTTTCTCTTATATACTGCATTAAGTGATTAGAAGTCAAGTGGAAACCAAATTGGTGCATTACCAACCTTGCTTTTCCATATCTACCTTGTTACCAGTTTTGATTCGTAAATGACTAGCTATGCTTAGTCCTGCTTAGCCGGGTGATTACCTGTCACCTGTGAGTTTCAAATGGATCTTTGGTTACTTATGTTATAATGAGATATGAGAATGTGAAGTAATAAATCTAGACCGGGCAAACTTGGTGTGTGAGAGCCATAAGACATGGAGGTCTTATGAGCAGCTTCGTTCTGCCTGTGTCGATTAAGGTCCATCCGTTGTTGAATTGCATGAGGTGAGACTTTGTAGTACTAACCACATACTCTGGTAAGCCTTAACTCGGTTATTCTATTATGAGAATGGCTACTTGTGCACTGGAAGTGGAGAGATGGCGAGAGTAGCGTGTACCCACGTGGCCATGGGCTGGATTGGTGGAGTACTGTATTGTCGGGTGGTGCGGACCTGTTCTTGTTTTAGAGGATCTGAGTGCAGGTTGATATATGTAGGTCGGGGACCTGCATATGTCGTGTGGTATGGAATCCCTAGCTGGGTTAATAATCGGTTCGAATCGTCGTTGCTCCTCGATTATGGAGACTCAACTCACTGTTCATCATCATAGTTTAATAACTAGAAATTGAGAAAGGTTTGAGAAGAGTTTGATATGAAGTTCATGATCTCATTATGGGTCATGGCAGATTCATATATTGTTCTTATGAAGTTTAAATATTGAAATACTAAAATTTTGTAAAGAGCTTTTACGCAAAAGAACTTTGATTATTGCTAAAGCCATACCTTGAATCCCTGAGCCTGCATTCCTGAGTCTTCTTAGTTTTTATTTTGGTTAAGTCTTGTTGAGTACTTTTGTACTCAGAGTTTGTTGACCCTTGTTGCAGGTGAGCCTCATGAGCAGGTCTGTTGTGGACCTTGCTGCATGACTATTGTTTAGGTCAATGACGATAAATGAATGTGTGATCCTTGGGCAGGATGTTTATTTTGTGTGTTATGTTTATGTTAATTATGCCACTCCACTACTACTATGGTTTGTAATAATTATCGAACTTAATTTGTAAGGTTTGAAACAACTGGTTTGTAAACTAAGTTATCGTAAGACTTCTGCTATTTTACTCTGATGTATATATTTGAATAAATGTTGTAATATTGCAATGACTCTATAATGTGGTCCTGCTCGGAAATCGTGGATGATTCGGGGTTCCCCGAGGACCCCGATAGACTTCTTAAGTTACTAGGAACATATGCATAGTCGTCAAAGGTCGTTGGATAGTGACAAGTGCATGTGGGTCCTATAATTTAGGAGGTTCTGCCACACAACTGCTGCAAGCTCTAATCATGCATAGGGTAGTTGACTTCATGTTTCCTCAACTACCGAGAAGCATAGGCAATAACTCTTCCTTCTTGCATGAGCACACACCCCAAACATATACCCGATGCATTACAGAACACATCGAAAGGCTTTTCAATGTCGGGTTGTGCTAAAACAGGCGCTATAGTTAAGAGAGTCCTTAGGGTGTGAAAAGCTACTTCACACTCTAGTGTCCATCTAAACTTTTCATCTTTCTAAAGTAGCCTAGTCATGGGCTTAGCTACCTTGGAGAAATCCAGAATGAAATGATGATACTAACCTACTAACCCTAGAAAACTCCAAACTTCATGAACCAAAGTCAGGGCCTTCCAATCCATGACCTCTTGTACTTTAGATAGGTCTTCAGAAATTCCATCTCTCGATAAGATGTTACCCAACAACGGTACTTTACTCAACCAAAATTCACATTTGGTAAACTTGGCATATAACTTATGTTCCCTTAATCTAGACAGAACAATTCTCAAATGCTCTGCATGATCTGCCTCATTCTCTGAATAAATCAAGATATCATTGATAAACACAACCACAAACTTGTCAAGCCAGGGCATGAATACTGAATTCATCAAGTACATGAAGTAGGCAGGAGCATTCATCAATCCGAAAGACATGACCAAATACTCATACAACTGTACCTAGTGGAGAAAGTTGTTTTAGATATATCCTCTAGCCTAATCTTTATCTGATGATAGCCTGACCTCAAGTCAATCTTGGAGAACACCTTCGCTTTTGCCAACTGATCGAAACAAGATATCGATACGAGGCAAAAGATACTTGTTTTTAATGGTCACAACATTAAGTGGTCCATAATCCACACACATTCTCAAGGACTTGTCCATCTTCTTTACAAACAATGCTGGACATCCCCATGGAGACGAACTAAGTTGAATGAGACCTTTGTCCAATAGTTCCTATAACTAAATTTTAAGTTCAGCTAACTCATTTGGTGGCATCCTATAGGGTCTTCTTAAGATAGGTGCCATACCTGACACTAACTCAATCTTAAATTCCACATCCCTATCAGGTGGTAAACCTAGGTAACTCATCTAGGAATACATCAGGAAACTCACAAACCACTAGGATATCACATAGGGTAGTGGCTTGGATAGCACAAGCCAAGTGTTGGAGTACAAAATTTTGGGAAAGTGGTACTAGAAAAGCATTACCTCCCTTTGGTTCTCTCAACATAATAGTGTGCAGTGCTAGAGTCAATGAGAACACCATGATCGCTCATCCAACTCATAGCCTAATATCACATCTATGGATAATCTAGGCAATTCTATCAGATCCATCGTATACTCCCTCTCTTGTATAGAGATGAGGACATTTCTGACAATCTTATTTGTAGAGATAGTAGCCCCTAGCTGAAAATTATACTATAACCACCCTTGCTTACCGCAATTACTTTCTGATAATGTCTAGATGCAAATGATTAGGCTCATAAATGAATGAGAAGCTCTCGAATCAAATAAAACAATGGCAGGATGCTTGTTAACAAGAAACATAACAGTGGTGACAACCTCTTCAATAGTGGTGTAGTGCACGTATCCATGACGTGCTTTAGGATTTGCCTGTCTCTGATTGTTCTAGTTCTGATTGTTGTTCTTCTTAGGATGGGGGCATTCCTTGGCGCAATGACCCACTTGATTGCAGTTGAAGTAGGGTTGATTGCTCTTGGGTCCTGCTGAGCTTCCTTGCCCTCCATTCCCCTTGGGTAAGGCAATGGTGAACGCCTTACGAAACACCTTTTGTGGTCGGTTGGTCTGAGCTTTTGGTGGAGGAGACCTAAACTTGGGCACTGGTGGTTGAAACTATGGCCTAGCTGCCCCTGGAGCTCTGGACTAGGAAGACCCTGAGGTGCCTGCCTCAGCTACCCTCTTGCGGCCCTTTGCTATCGCAGCAGATTGTTGTGGTTCTCCTGAGTCAATGCATCACTGATGAACTCATTGTAGGTGGTGCACCTTGAGTTGGCCATAGTCTTCATCAACTTAGTGCCAAGGCCTCTATTGAAGCTTTTTATCTTCTTTTCTTCAGTGTCAACAAAACCTAGGGGCATAACAAGATAGATTGTTGAAAGCATGCATATACTCAGTAAGGGTCTTAGTCCCTTGTGCGAGCCGCATGAACTCCGCTACCTTCATGTGCATCAACCCTGGGGAATGTGATGTCCCCTAAAGGCTAACTTGAATTGCTCCCACATGACCTATGCATTAGTAGGTAAAGAGGAAAGGAAATGGGTCCACCATATTCTGGTCGGTCCCTGCAGCTGATGGGATGCATATTCTGCCTTCTGATGTTCTGTGACCCTTAGTAGATGGAACTTTTTGCTCAATAGTATTGAGTCATTCATCCGCCTAGAGTGGTTCTTTGGCCACCTTGAAAATAGGAGGCTTGGTGTCCAAGAAATCCTTGAAAGTGCTGTACTGATTTGGCTTAGGCCCCTGTTGCTATAGGCGAGCGCGAGCCATGTTCTATGCAATGAGGCACAAGGTTTCCTCCATAGTTCTCCGACTTCCTAGAAATTGTGCAAAGAACTCATTAGTAGACGATGGTGGCGGTGGTGGTAAGTCACCGTCATTGCCTCCTTGGCTACTGCCTACTCTAGCACGAGTGCGAGTCATTTGCAAAGTTGCAATAATAAGAGATTATTGGATGATGTCAAGAGATTCCAGATCAATTGTATAATCATGCCAAACTAAAATTACTAGAGAGAATCTTAAATTCATACAATAAAATAGAGGCATAATAATTCATTCTCGCAACATGACATCACCAATTTGACCACTTATCGGGCTCACAGCAGCGTTAACATACAAGTCATAATCACCAGTAAGACGAAAACTGGAATTTCATTAATGTTCACACAACTTGAAATAACATGCAAAGTACCAATATTACATGAAAGTTCAACCAAAATTACCAAACTTCAACTACAAGTACATTACATAAATAGCGGGGATACATCTAGCAGTTTTAACTAGTCCCTAGGCAAATCTAATCTTCATTATGATCGCTGTCGAGGTCGGAGATAAGATCATCCTCATTTTCTGGCTCCACTTCTTCCTTGTCCCAGCCATCATCTTCTACTAAGATTTCTAGATCTTCGTCTTCCTCATCAAGGATCGGGTGCAATTGGTTGTTTAGATAATGTACCTCATGCTAAAGATCCATCACTACATGCTAGGCTTGTGCAAGCTACAGGCACAAGTCCCTCTCAGCATGGTCCTGCATGGCGCTCACGGTGCGGGTCCTATCTCATTCTACTTCTGCTGAAGCGGCACGGTTGTTGGCTAGGTTTTGCTAGCGCGTAGCTGTGAACGCCTCGGTATGGGTGGCCTCCAGCTGCTCTCGTAATCCTATTAACATAGCTTGATCATCTGCTCTTGCTTCTTGGGCAGCAACTCTCTATTGATCAACTTGCTCCATTTGGGTGTGGAGATTTCCCAAAGCAACATAGGCTTGATCGGTTTCCCATCGAGCCTCACTTGCTGCCTTTTTGTGCTTGCGTACATGCTTCTTGAGCTTATGTTGTGCGCCTTCGGCCCTCATGAGCTTATCCATGCAAGTGGTATAGAACTCCTACCAAAAGTCCCTGGTGTCCTAACAAGTGTAGAACATCTTCATTACTACAAACATGACGCTCATAGTGGGACTAGAACTATCTGCCCGCTCATCTCGATCTTGGATCAATGCATTTGAATTGCACTGTGCCCATACTGTTGTGGATGGATCCACCCAAGGAAAAACACCAGCGGCACTACCGGTAAGTTCATCCTCATGCTGCTAGCATATCTGACTCAGTACCTCGAAGGCTACTACTTGGGTAGCTTCCCTAGGAGTTCTTCCTTCAAATTCTGCTTTCCATTCCTACCAGAAGGGTGCTTGAGTATGAGCTGGTATGGTTAGTTGCACTTCATACCATGGCTGTCCCTCTAGGTATACTTCATTCTAGTGATAAAGGGACGGTTCATAGTACCCCGCATAGTGCAAGACTCTCCAAAGCAGAGTAGGAGTTCCAAACATCAACAGGAAACTCACTTCTAGACGGTGCTACCATCTGTACCAACAACATATGCAACTCTCATGAGACAAAGTCATAATGGATATGAGTTACATAACTGAGTAAGAGATCTATAAGGGGAGGAACAATGCAAGTATTAAATAATTATTTATCATGATGCATGCACATTCTATATGTCCTTACAAACTTAGAAAAAATTATTTCTAACGACATACACGGTGGCATACATAATGTCTCTCATATATAGCATAGCTAGTCAGGGCTACATGTTTCGTTGTTAGTGTACCTGCACAAGAGTTTCATTTCAGCCTAACCCCATAATTATATATGCAGAATGTAAATCTGGGCTCTAAGTTGTAATCTAAATACTTCCATATATGTATATCCATACATATACCTCCATGTCAAAGCTACCCGATGATAATTTATTACCCACAATTAAATACGCACCATACACACATGCAAGCATGCATACATAGTCGTACCAAAGCTAGCTCTCCCCGACTGCATGCTCACATCTTGCGGTCATGCCACTAATCAACTTACCTCTTTACCTTGGCATAGAGGCATTTGATCCATGCATTACCACTCAAGTGAATGGCATCCATACAATAGCACTCCGTATGGATGATGAAAGTAAAAACTCCCAAGTTAGTACTTAAATAGCCACCTAAGAGTCCTTAACTGGGCACATAGAAAGTAATCACTGGCACACTTTAGATTTTGACTCTAGGTTTCAAATACCTATTTATATAGCTATTAGTTGCTAGAAGCTGGTTTTGGAAAATAAAAACCTTTGTTTTAAATACACATGTGGCAATTAATGTTGAATCTTGCTCTGATGCCAGCTGTCATAGAACCGACCAATTTATAAGAGTACAAGTACAATGGTAGCCTGCAAGTGCTCGCACTGCCATACTTGAGCCCATATAAACCCGGTAGTCCGTCGAGTACCACGATGGGTCTCGATAAACGATCCACATACAACTGAGATCATACATGATTCAACATACATGTCACATGATACATAAACTTCACAGATACAGTTCATTCATCAGAGTATGAAATAGAGTTATTATGAACCAAGTTCGATAGATAATAGCGGAAGCAAATTAAAGTTCAAAACTAGCAGTTGCCAACTTAGTTCAAATACAGCGCCAACACATGATCACCATCCACAAAAGCATATAAGAGGGATTATTAAAGATGCCTGCCTAAGGCTCTATCGGCATGAAATTTTATCCCGTGCTGAGGGCACACAAGCAAGCTAGAAGGGTCCGCTAAATGGAGCTGGAGATCCGCCTAGCTTCAGCATAGGGATGGTTGATCCTACGCACTCCTCTCAAGACGTGCCAGTCAATTTAACCCTATAATTGATAAGGAGAGAAAGCTAATCAGTAATTTAAGGTAGAACATGCTGGTGTTGCCAAATAGTCCCGAATGTGCGGCTCTGAGAGCCGATATGGAAGGAAATTGACTAAATAGTCAATTCTAGCATAGTCATAAGAATAAATCAATTAAAGCTCATAGAATTATGGAAGGTAAATTGGTTATTGCTCAGGATAGATCTCGTTATTTGGACAAACATTAGTCAATGGCAAAAGGATGTCAACAATAATTAATTTATGCTAAGCCAATGACTGCAAGTAACCGAATCACTTTTTATATAGAATAAGCAGTTCAAAATCATTCAACCATTTAATAAAGATAAATCTAATGAACATATTAGATCTCGTGTATCGCTATGACTAGTGGGGCATGAGGTAGAATCATGCAGGCCGTAGAAACAATAATAGATTTGATGACCCTAACTCATTACTAATATTAGTGGGGCATGAGGCAGAATCATGCAGGTCATAATACAATAATAAGATCATGGGGCTAACACATCTTTCGACCTATCTTTACTTCAATAGTCTCATAACATAAACTGCATAAGTGAAAGCACTCGATATTGGCTAAAACAGTCGATTCAAGCATAGCGCATAGTTAAGGTCATGCCCTAATAGGAACAAATCTACCAAGTAACGATCCCCACTTTACGGTGCTAACAGTGGGGTGTGAGGCAGAATTACATAGGCTATGATAACAGGCCTTAAAATGGTTTTCGTTAGCCAACAGATCTATTCAAGACAAAACATGCCTTAACCGCACACTATGCACGATCAAGATTGACATAAAATAGCCGATAAAACATAACTCATCATTTAAGATACAGATTAGATCAGTTTAGATTAACAAACGATGTGTTAAATAGGATATAAGGCCAATCTAGATCAATCCCAATCGAGCTAAGTGATATTGCTGTAATTAAATAAATAATAGAAGCAATAAGCAATATCGGTAACTTAATGAATCTATCTGAAGGAACGCCACCCTTAGATAGAGCTGATAACTTGACCTTAATCTAGTTCAAGTAGTGGAGATCGACCGGATCGATGCAGCCTTACTTGAACTAGATAAGAGTCGATAACTAGCTTATACCAGAGTCGTAGTGGAGGTCGATCGGATTGATGCAGCTATACGAACAGAAGTATAAGCCATGATGGTACTTACAGACAAACAGTGGAGGTCGACCAGATCGATGCAGCCATACTTGTTGAAGAACTCACCAAGATCTACTCTACTCCTACTCCTAAGGGGTGGTTGGAGCCGAAAAAAGTATATTACTTGTATTTGATTGATTGTGTGTCCTTTACAATAGCCGAGGTCCAATATTTATACCAGGAACCTACGCATGATTCCTACCTAAGTATGACTCATCACAATTTTTGGCCCTAGAGAAAACATTCTGAATTTAAGATAACTTAGACTCTAATCTTTCCCTTTTTGTAGAGTCCAACAATCTTTGTCCCGGCGTCGATCGTAGCCTTTGTCGTTATCGGTTGGCGCTATCTGAAGAAAGCTGATTCTAGTATTGCATTCGAATCAGCTGATACCAACCTGCATGCAATTGATTCCTTGATGATATGATCTTGGGAGCTTTTTGAGTCCCTACAATTCTTCTTCCAAATTTTGGTGTAAACACATGCCCCCCAATTTTGGGATAAAAGTAATTTTATTCCAAAATTATCACATTTGCACCCCCGATAGGTCCGCAGTCATGGGTAGAGAATCTTGATCTAGGGTCTACTATTTGTCACCATCTATGAGGCCATGCTTCAAAACTTTTATGAGAGCATTATTGCTTCATGGGCGCTTGGATCCATCCTTCCAGACCAACTATAAGATGTCTATCTAATTCTGGCGAGAGCAATTTAACATTTCAGCCATGTCTCTCTTCTATCTACTCCCTTGAGTGTCTCTAACCCCGCTTAACCCTCCATGGTCTATATTTCTACCATGAAGATCTTGAGCGATTAGAAGAATTCTTGTGCATAGGGTGATTGTGTCGCTCATCTTAGCACCTTATCGAGCAAGAGGATCAGCTACTGCGGTTAGAAGAATTCTTGTGATATCACCTGAGTCTTCTCTCCATGCTCGTAGAGCTGTTCTAGTGTTTGCAAGAGCTCAAATGTGTGGACACCTTCCCCTTGTTTGCACCATCCAATGCCCATCGGGAAAGCCACAGGCTTCTTTCCCGTAGTTTCCTAGTCATCAAAAAATCAGCTGGGCATCTGTTAGGTAGGCGGCATTTCCCCTTCTCTGGCATAATTTTATCAATGGGCCAATGTGACTCGGTTTATGGTGACCTTCGGCCCTATGGGGATTCAAATTCCCTTCAATCCAAAGAAGCCTTGGTGGGCTGATTGCAGGTCAATGTAAATCTTTCATGTCCATCCCACAATATTTTGTAATTTGGGGAAGAAATAAGTTTGAATCTGTTATCTCTTCATTATCCATCCCTTAAATTTCTGGAGTGTTGATCTGCTTCTGTATCTGACTTCAATTTCACACCCCTAACAAAATCTATCTTCTCGCCTTCCCAGGCTATATATATGGGCCACGGTTGTGGATCGAAAAACAACCTACTTCGTCTCAAACCTTTTGCGTCTTTAGTGTAGTTCCTGCTTTCCTGTAGGTTTGAGATCATGGAGAATAGCAAGAGGTCTGTTGAGGAGGCCCTTAATGGATCCACGTCATCACGGCGGCGCCTTCATCACCAGGAGGGTGCAACTCGTGATGCTCTCACTACTTCAGGGCATAGGGGCAGCTTTGTTCAACCTTTGAGGTTCTCTTCATCAATAGCTTGCCACTAGCTTCCCTACTGTCTGAGGAGGTGGGTCGATAATGATGACCTGCTCGCCTCCATTGACAGGCATGGTCAGAATCTTATCGACTGCCTTTCCCTTGCAGAAATGGCTCTGGCTATGGTCCGATGCCAATCGCCTCTCGAGGTTGATTTGGTGGAGGATAGGTTGGCCAAGGCCGAGGCTAGAATTTTGGGTGAGACATCTGTCATAACTTTTGCTTTTCTTCAATTTCATCTTCAAGATTCTGATCATTTGAATCCTTGAATCTTTTAGATCTAACTCCTCAGTTGGAAAGCCTTCGATCCTACGGAGCATGTGGCAAGATTTGTCAATGCCAGGGGTGCCATTCTAGTGGTTCGCTTGCATGACATCTTGAACCATGTTAGGGAGGTCGCTCTTCATGGCGTTCATCATGGTGCTGCCATGGCGTTGGGCTTCTTCCCCATGGTTTTCCAGATGTGGCGCACCCTGGGGATCTTGAGCACCTGGTTGAGGATTTCTTCAGCACCACCAACTCTGTAGCTTTCAACACCCAGGCCAATGATATAGTAAGCAGAGTGTTTTCTGGCCCGTAGCCTTTAATAGGTGATAGTTAGCAAACATTTTCCTTGTTTTGAATGATCTTCTTTTGCTTTATACTTATATGCATCACTTTGTCCATGTTTGCTTTGCTTCTATAGGTGATACACATCGTACTGGCTTTTAACCTTTCGGGTTTATTTTTGCACTAGAGGTGATACCTTTCTGATATCGGCTATTAGAGCTGACGACCAAACAAATTGGTTATCAAGTATTAATCCAAACGCTAGGGTAATATTTCTTTAGATATTTCCCATTGATTGTCTGCTAAATTCTTCCTCTCCTCTTAATGTTTCCAAAATATAAGCATTACCAGGCACACAACATTTGATCTGATAAGGTCCTTCCCAATTAGGTGACCATTTGCCGAACTTACTGTCCTGTGACCCAATCGTCAATTTCACTTTCTAGACCAAGTCTCCTTCAGAAAATTGCATAATCTTGACCTTTTTGTTGTAATATTTTGCAATCCTTAGTTTATTGGCTTTTGTATTTTCAAGAGCACATAGCCGAAGGCAACTCAAGTCCTCTAAGTTATCTATCATAAGATTCTTGTAGACTTCGGCTGACAAATCATTTTGCAATGTAACACGCCTCGATCCAATTTGAACTTCCTAAGGAAGAACTAAATTATGGCCATACACAAGTTCATAAGGCGACGTTTTAATTGATCCATGGCAGGCCATCCTATATGCCCATAGTGCCTCATTAAGCATTGAATGCCACTTTCTTGGCTATTCTTCAATCTTTTTCTTGATCAGCTTAATCATAATCTGATTGGACGCCTCTGCTTGGCCATTAGCCTAAGCATAGTAAGGAGAAGAATTTATTTGCTTGATTCCCATACTAGCAGCAAAATCTCCAAACTCCTCTGATGTGAACATTGTCCCCTGATCGGTAGTTATAGTTCGAGGAATCCCAAAACGATACATAATGTGCTCCTTGACAAAATCAACCATGTTCTTTGATGTTACCATCTTCAAAGGAATTGCCTCAACCCATTTAGTGAAGTAATCTGTTGCTACCAATATGAACTTATGTCCTTTGCTTGAGGGCGGAAAAATCTACCAATTAAATCAATTCCCCTACCTCAAAACGGCCATGGCTTGATTATTGGATTCATGGCCAATGTAGGTGATTTCTGGATATTACCAAAACGTTGACAGTCCTGGCACCCCTTGTAATATTCAAAACAGTCTTCCAATATTGTTGGCTAGAATATCCAGTTCTGCGAATAATCCACTTCATATTATAAGATGATTGACGATCTCCACATATCCCTTTAGGCACCTCGCCCATCAACACCTTAGCTTCTTAATTTAGGCATTTGAGTAATACTCCATCGACTATTTTGTAATACAGCTGATCATTCAGTAAAACATACTTAGTCGATGTATACCTTAGCTTTTTGGTAACTTTCTGTGATGGATTTCTAAGGTAGTCGGCTATTTTGACTCTCCAATCATCATTCGAGGCTTCACTACTCAAGACTTCTCGAAACACTCGATATCCTGACGCACTTTGAGCTAGATGATTAGCCTTGGTTTTGTGCTCTCAGAATATGTTGGAAAGAGACATGAAGAAATTCTTTGAGCAACTTTTGGCACTCATCATAATATCCCTTTAGAGTATCTTCTTTGCACCCATATAGGCCGATCAACTGATTAATAATTACTGTGAATCTCCAAATACTTCAATTACTTTGGCCTTTACTTCATGAAGAAGTTGAAGTCCCTTAAGAATAGCTTCATATTTCGCTTGGTTGTTGGTAATCATTGGTTTAGTTGGAAGAGCAAACTCAAAACTTGCCCCCTGAGGCAAAATTATAACAATGCCAATGCCACCACCTTGCTTGCATGATGATCCATCAAAGAATAACGTCTAAGGCACCAGCTCTACATAATCAATGATTGGCTTATGATGCTGGGTGATAAAATTGGCCATTATTTTTCCCTTGACTGCTTTAGCCAATTCGTACTTCAAGTCAAATTCCGATAACACAAGAATCCACTTTCCCACTCTCCCATTCAGTATTGGCATTGATAACATGTGCTTAATCACATCAGCCTTGGAAACAACCGTACACGCAGTCGATAATAAGTAGTGTCGTAACTTAGTGCAAGAGAAATATAAGCACAAGCATAACTTTTCGGTGGGAGAATATCTTGTCTCTGGATCTAGTAGTCTTCTACTCAGATAGAAAACAACTCTCTCTTTTCCTTCAAATTCTTGCATCAAGGCCGATCCAATTGTCTTGTCATCAACCGATATGTAGAACTTAAAAGGCTTACCATGTTGAGGAGGGACCAGCATAGGTGGACACTTCATGTATTCTTTTATTTCTTCAAATGTCTTTTGTTGTATGTCACCCTACTTGAATTCTTGATCATTTTTCAACTTCAACAAGGGAGAAAATGACAGAATCCTTTTCAACAAATTCGAAATGAATCTTTTGATAAAATTAATCTTACCAAGCAGAGATTGCAACTCTGTCTTAGTAGTCGGGGGAATTGCCTCATCAATTGCTTTTACGCTTTTTTGACCAACTTCGATTCCTCTCTCGTAGAACATAAAGCCTAAGAATTGTCCAGCTGACACTCCAAAAACACACTTATTAGGATTTATCTTTAGACCATGTTTTCTTGTGGATTCCAAGTCTCTCGCAAATTAGCTAGGTGCTCTTTGTACCCTTTGGATTTTATCATCACATCATCGATGTAGATTTCAACAATCCTGCCGATCAACTTATGAAAAATGTAATTCATCGCCCTTTGATAAGTTGCACCAGCATTCTTCAGACCAAAGGTCATCACAACCCACTGGAATAAACCGATTGCGCCGAGGCACCTGAAAGCGATCTTTGCTATGTCTTCCCCAGCCATGAAAATTTGGTTATACCCTGCATTGTCATCCATGAAGCTAATAACCTTGTGCCCGGCTGCTGCATCTACTAACATATCAGCTATCGGCATTGGATAATCATCCATGGGTGTGGCTTTGTTCAGATCCCTAAAATCAATGCAAACTCTTAATTTTCCATTATTCTTATACACAGGGACAACATTCGATATCCACTCTGCATATCGGCATGGTTAGATAAACTTTGCTTCCAGTAACCTTTCACACTCCTTTTTGATATCATCAAGCATGTTCGGGTTGAACCTCCTTAGAGACTATTTAAATGGCCGATATCTAGGTTTGATTAGCAACCGATGTTCGACAATTGACCGGTCTAGACTAGGCATCTCATAGTATTTCCAAGCAAAATAGTCTTTAAATTCCTTTAACAAATCAACTAACTCTCGTTTATACTCAGGATCTAACTTGGCACTTACATACGTTGGCCTAGGTCTATCTCCAGAACCTATATCTACTTCTCCTAATTCATCGGCCGATGTGAAACCATGTCCTGGTTTGCCATTTGTACCATCTATTGGATTATCCATTAAGACAAATTTTCAAAGCCGGCTGCTTGGATCAGCTGTTGGCTTTCATCGTTGATTCTAATGAAGCCTCCTTCTCATAACTAGCTAGAAAAACATTCAAAGTCTCCTAGTTCCCAAAAGACTAGATCAGCTGTTGCGATGCTCATAGACTCATCAATATGAACTAGTTCGACATCATCTCCATGTCATTGAATCAAACATTGATGCATGGTCGATGGTACACAATAGTTAGCATGAATCCAATCATGACCAAGGCGCAAACTGTATGACCCTTTTCCATCAATGACGAAGAATGTGGTGAGCAGAGTCTTACTCCCGATTGTTAGTTCGATGTTTATTGCCCCCCGGGTCTTAGACGCATTACCTCCAAAATCCTTAAGCATCATGTCAGTCTCCATCAGATCTCCTGGTCCCTTGCCAAGTTTACAAAAAGTGGTGTAAGGCATGAGATTAATAGAAGCACCTCTGTCCACCAACATCTTGTTCATCGGCTTCCCATCAACCAAACCTTTTACATATAAAGCCTTTAAGTACCGATGCTTGACTGGTTTATCAAATATTGCTTGCTGTATAATTGTTAACTTGGTAACTATCTCCTCATACTCCAATTCATCAAAATCTGAATAAACTTCTTGATCTGCCGAAGCTCTAAACTCTGATGGCAACAGAAAAGTCATTTGAATATTCGCCGATGGTTGCTTTCTATTGGCTGTTTGCTTAGCACGCCATACTTGAGGTTACTGGATGCCTGAGCCTGTTCCAACTCTTTATTCCTTAGGCGTTGTACCATTCTTTTCTAGCTTCTTGTCAAACCTCCTGGACACCATTGGCCTTCCTGCCAAACATATTCTCTCTCGTTGCCTTCTTCTTCATAATAAGCCTAGTCTTGATCAACAACTCTTTTTCCTAGCCGATTATGAACACTTCCATTTTTTAAGCACCGATCCATGTTATTATGGTGATATGCATCTTGAGCATGGATAGACCGACGGTTGGCTTGAGATTGCCTACACTCCTAGTACTGATCGCTGCACTCTGGACAGTTACTCCTAGTAGGCAACTTCAAACCTTCATTCCAGCAATGTCTGAAGAAAGAACAATTCCAATGCAATTCAATTTGCTTTCTTTCGTACCTCTCTTTTTCCTATTGACGCTAGTGTTCTTGCTTTTCCAACCAATGCTGATAATCCTTTTCCTTCTACAACTGTCATTTATTCAACAGAATTCTAGATGTAACTCATGGCTTTGTCGCCCCTTCTTTTGACGTTTCTCCTTGCTCATATTGGCTTTTTTGCTTGTCACGATGTCTTTTAATTTCCCTGTATTCGTCGGCCGATATTTGCCTCTTGGGATCGACTGTTCTAGCTTCTCTTGATTTGATTGATGTTAGGACCTTATTCTTTCCTTTGAGTAGCCTAGCATCAACCATGTTTTGATCTCCTAGGAAAGGATTATCATCAACTTTCATTTTCCGAGGTGTATCAAATTTGAGCCTTCCTTGCTGAATAGCCCTCTGTATATGCTACCGGAAAATTCTGCATTCATTAGTGGAATAAGAAGTAGCATTATGGAACTTGTAGAACTTCTTATTCTTCAATTGATCAGGGGCAACATAACATGATTATTAGGTAGCTTGATCGGTCCCATCTCAAGCAAAAAATCGAAGAGCTTGTCTGATTTTGTGATGTCAAAGTCATAGCTCTCCTCGACTCCTCTTCCCCAATGATTTGGCACCATTACTGTCTTTTTGCTCGAATTCCATTCAGCCGTAGCAACCTCTTCTTCATCATGTCGACATAGAATTTCGTCCCATGTTGAGGACACACGCAGCAAGCCAGAAGGGTCCGCTCGATGGAGCAGATCTGCCTAGCTTCAGCATAGGGGTGGTCGATCCTACACAATTCTCCTAAGGCATGCCAGTCAATTTGACCCTGCAATTAACAAGGAGGGAAAGTTCATCAGTAATTAAGGGCGGAACTTACCGGTGTTGCTAGACAGTTCTGAAAGTACGGCTATGAGAGCCGATATGGAAGGAAATCGGCTAAATAGCCGATCCTAGTATATTCATGAGAATAAGTCAGTTAGAGCTCATGGGGTCATGTGAAGAAGAATCAGTTATCATTTAGAATAAATATCATTTAAGCAAACATTAATCAATGGCAATAAGATATCGATGATGATTGGTTTATACTGAGCCAATGATTACAAGTAACCAAACTCCTATTTATGTAAAGAAACAATTCAACACCACTCAACCATCTAATAAAGATAAATCTAATGAACCTGTTAGATCTCATCTATCACCATGACCAATGGGGCATGAGGTAGAATCATGCAGGCTATAGAAACAACAATAGACTCGATGACCCTAACTCATTACTAATATCAGTGGGGCATGAGGTAGAATCATGCAGGCCATAATACAATAACAAGATCATGGAGCTAACACATCTTTCAACTTATCTCTACTTCAACGATCTCATGATGTGAACTGTTCGTGAAAGCATTCGATATCGGCTAAATAGCCAATTCAGGCACAGCACACAGTTAAGGTCATGCCTTCTCAGGAACGGATCTACCAACTAACAATCCCCACTCCACGGTGCCAACAGTGGGGTGAGAGGTAGAATCCCACAGGCCATGTGACAGGCCATGGAATGGTTCTCGCTAACCAATAGATCTACTCAAGATCGAACATGCCTTAACCGCATGCTATGCATGATTAAGATTGATATAAAACAGCCAATAAAATATAACTCATCATTTAAGATGTAGATTAGATCAGTTTAAGATTAGCAAATGATGGGTTAAATAAGATATAAGGCCGATCAAGATCAATCTCAATCAGGCAGAGTGATATTGTTGTAATTAGATAAACAATGAAAGCAATAAGCAATATCAGTAACTTAATGAATCTACCAAAGACTGCCATTCAAAGGTAGAGCCGATAATTTGACCTCGATCTAATTCAAGCAGTGGGGTGTGAGATAGAATCACATAGGCCATACTTGAATTAGGCAAGAGTCGATAACTAGCTTATACTAGAGCCGCAGTGGGGGTCGACCGGATCGATGCAGCCATACGAACAGAGGTATAAACCATGACGGTACTTACAACAAGCAGTGGAGGTCGACCGGATCGATGTAGCCATACTTGCTGAAGAACTCGCCAAGATCTACTCTACTCCTACTCCTAAGGGGTGGCCGGAGCCAAAAAAAGTAATTGACATGTATTTGATTGATTGGTTCCCTCTTACAATAGCCGGGGTTTGGTATTTATACCCGAAGCCTAAACATGAATCCTATTTGAGCATGATTTGTTATAGACTTTGGCATAAAAATGAAAATATTCCTAATTTAAGATAACTTGGACTCTAATCTTTTCCTTTTTGTAGAGTCCAACATGTTTTTGTCCTGGTGTTGATCGTAGCCTTGTCGTTATCTGCTGGCACTGTCCGAAGAAAGCCGATTCCTAGATTTCACGTCTGAATCAGTTGTTTCTAATCCGCCCGCAACTGATCCCTTGATGATACAATCCTAGGAGCTTCTGGGTCTCTGTGACTCTCCTTCCAAATTTTGGTGTAAACACATCATCTTCATAGCCGTCATCGACTGAGTATGGATTATAAGCTTCGGCCACTGTGGTACTCTTCTGGAATTGGGTATCTCTGTGCATACTCTGGAATTGGCTATTGAGCGCTGCCACTCGATGAGCCAATTGACCCAAGTTGTCAAATTCTTGTCCTAGCAGTCTTTCTTTCCACATTGGCAGCATTCCTTCAACAGCTAAAGTAGCTAGCTGATCATTAGCTAAGTTTAATGAGAAGCATAAGTTCCTAGTCTCTCAGAACATCTGAAGAAACTCAGTACAACAGTCTTTCTTTCCACATTGGCAGCATTCCTTGAATAGCTAAAGCAGCTAGCTGATCATCAACTAAGTTTAATGAGAAGCATAAGTTCCTAGTCTCTCAGAACATCTAAAGAAACTCAGTACCTGATTCATTAGTCTTCTGCCTTATAGTTGTCAGATCGGTAATCTTTTTTTCTCTAGTTCTAGTATAAAAATATGTATGAAAATTCTTTTCTAGATCAGCCCAATTGGTAATAGAGTTGACTGGCAGTGATGAAAATCAAGTGAAGGCTGGCCTTGATAGTGATAGAGAGAAGAAACAAACTCAATGGTCCTCTTCAACGCATGCTTCGCCCAATTATGTAAGATAATGACTGACATGTTCTATTGTGCTTGTGCTATCTTGGCCAGTGAACTTAGCAAACTCTAGGAGCCTGTAATTTGTAGGAAGAGCGACCAAATCATACCATTCTGGATATGAGCATTTGTATAAATAGGTCAGCCCTTTTGGCTTCAGACTGAACTGATTCTTTATCATCTAGGCCACCTTTAGCAACAACTCGTCAACATGTGAATTTGGATTTCTCTACACTTGCTGACCCATTTGTGGATTGAAATCCCGTGTTCCTTGATACCCTGGATTCGAAATCATGTGAAGGGTGTTATAATCTGTGCCATAATGATACCCTTGTGGAATCTCTATCTACTAGGTCCTTTGCTGGTTTGCTGCTTGAAGTCTCTGATTATAGACATGAGGATCTATATCTCTACGAATCCTTTGAATTGATGGTGCTATTTTTTGAGCCGACAATGGTATGTGGCCTGATGTGCCAAAATTAATCACCTGGTTCTGACCTTGCCCCACCGACTGTTGCACATGCTGTACTGACGATCTAGGATTATACCGTATCTGATTCATACTAGTACCTTGAGCTTGTTTAGATGAACTCTGAACTGCCTAGACATGATCATCACCAGCTAGTGCTGCTTCTTGACGGCTAGTACCGACTTGATTAGTCCCTTGGATCGATGGATGTGGAATGTTGTAATAAGCTGGCTAAACCTGACCAACTGGAAACCCATGAAACACCTCTTTCATGGCATTGTGGAATGTATCCAAGAAAGCTTCATTATGGCTTGATATGACATCACAAATAGATTTGTTTACAACTTCCATGAAGAAACGCCTATCTTCAGCTTCAACTGCATCTATCTACCCATGCAATAGAACTCTTGGTAGTGGATATTTCTGAACAATTGTGTTGTCATGTGTTTTGGTGTAGGACAACAAACACTTCTTCTAAAACTCTTCTATAGCTTTGCCGATGATATCTTTATCTCCATCAGGTAGATCTTCGTAATGTACCATAAGGATGTCGTTGTTGTTGTGAACCGCTATGACGATTGTGATGTCCCACCAGGCATGCCAAGAACGTGTGTTGGCATGAAATTTCGTCTTGTGCCGAGGGCACATGAGGAAGCCGGAAGGGTCCACTCAATGGAGCTGGAGATCCATCTAGCTTCAGCATAGGGATGATCGATCCTACGCACTCCTCCCAAGACGTGCCAATCAATTTGACTTAGCAATTGACAAGGAGAGAAAGCTAATTAGTAATTTAAGGCAGAACATGCTGGTATTGCCTGACAGTCCCGAATGTGTGGCTCTAAGAGCCGATAGGAAGGATAGTCAATTTTAGCATACTCATAAGAATAAATCAATTAAAGCTCATAGAATTATTGAAGGTAAATCGGTTATCGCTCAGGATAGATCTCGTTATTTGGACAAACATTAGTCAATGGCAAAAGGATGTCAACAATAATTAATTTATGCTAAGCCAATGACTTTAATTTATGCTAAGCCAATGACTGCAAGAAACCGAATCTCTTTTTATATAGAATAAGTAGCTCATCATCATTCAACCATTTAATAAAGATAAATCTAATGAACATATTAGATCTCGTCTATCGCTATGACCAATGGGGCATGAGGCAGTGGGACATATTAGATCAACCATTCAAACATGCCTTAACCGCACACTATGCACAATCAAGATTGACATAAAATGGCCGATAAAACATAACTCATCATTGAAGATATAGATGAGATCAGTTTAGATTAACAAACGATGGGTTAAACAGTATATAAGGCCGATCTAGATCAATCCCAATCGGGTGAAGTGATATTGCTGTAATTAAATAAATAATGGAAGCAATAAGCAATATTGGTAACTTAATGAATCTATCCAAAGGAACACCGCCCTTAGATAGAGCCGATAACTTGACCTTAATCTAGTTCGAGCAATGGAGGTCAACCAGATCAATGCAGCCTTACTTGAACTAGACAAAAGTCAATAATTAGCTTATACCAGAGTCGCAGTGGAGGTTGATCGGATCGATACAGCCATACGAACAGAAGTATAAGCCATGACGGTACTTATAGACAAGCAGTGGAGGTCGACCGGATCGATGTAGCCATACATGCTGAAGAACTCACCGAGATCTACTCTACTCCTACTCCTAATGGGTGGCCGGAGCCAAAAAAGTATATAACTTGTATTTGATTGATTGTGTGTCCTTTACAATAGCCGGGGTCCAATATTTATACCCGAAACCTACGCATGATTCCTGCCTAAGCACGACTCATCACAATATTTGGCCTAGAGAAAACATTCCGAATTTAAGATAACTTTGACTCTAATATTTCCCTTTTTGTAGCATCCAACATGCTTTGTCCCGACGCCGATCGTAGCCTTTATCGTTATCTGCTGGCGCTATCTAAAGAAAGCCGATTCTAGTGTTGCATTCAAATTAGCGATACCAACCTATATGCAATTGATTCCTTGATGACATGATCTTGGGAGCTTTTTGAGTCCCTGCGATTCTTCTTCCAAATTTTGGTGTAAATAGGCTCACTCCTCATCCACGGTGGGATAGAAGCAGTTCTTGCAATAGCCGTGATAGACGGTACCATCTACAACAATGGGAATAAAACCCTTAGTACAAGAAGGTACTCAGCTAGACTTACCCGTCATAAACTAGAAATAAATTGACTCCAAGGATTATGCAAGGCTTTATAAGAGGAGGTAGCTTGACAACATTTTGCATAAAAAGCGATTAACTCAGTTATACAATTATACTTTGGTCATCAAGTTAATTATAGCTATTCATCTCTAGATTAGCAACTATCATGTCCCAAACATGTGGTATATCATTTAAAAGTATACAATAGTAACCATAGCTGGTGTAGTAATTCCATGTTTATCCGAACCATCACATTCCATAATATAATTACTATGATATTGGTGCTAGCCAAGTTTCTCACTATTCGGAAGAGACAGCGATTTGAATCGATTTCAACCAGCTGGGAATTTATTCGTAACACAAACCCAGACAGACCAGATCAATGGTCACCTTAGGTCACCTTTGGTACAACTCAAGTCCACATTTCGTGGGTTCGCCCAGCGTTGCACAATCAGGGACAACCAGCTGCGAGGACATTCAGGTCGGGCCTACCATTAGGCTCACGTCCGGCTCCCCGCACATCCTTACTACCATCTAGAGTGCGCACTATAACAGAGTGGGGTTTGGCTTGAGTTGAGCTACTCGGCTTCGTGGTTAGAATGAGTTATCTAGCCAGCTAAGTGATAGGTATGCGTTCAATCTTGTCAGAAGGGCCAACAACGGTATGGTCCTTAATCGGCACAGACAGAATCACATGAGTCAACCCACACATAGACTCCGCCCGGCCTCCATTTACATTATCCCATGGTTCCTTTCCATGATAGCAAATATAGCCAATCGTGCTTTGGTATCCACCTATATCTCATAGGTGACAGGAAATCACCTGACTTCTATCGGTCTAAGCATGGCTAAGCATATATTCGATCCTAGACTTACACGGGGTTAAAGGTATATGTATCTAGATAAGGTAGTTCCATGCATCAAGTATTTCCAATCAACTCTTATAACCTAATGCATCCAACATAAAGGACTAAAGTAGCATTTTGTAAAATACTAGGAGACTTAGAATGCTCCGGTGCTTGCCTTGGAGGAAAGAGGTGGGGCAGTGATCTAGGCACTCAGGGAGCTCTTCGGGAGTCTACTCCTCTTCTCCTAGAGCTATGGCTTGAGGAGTCTCCTACTGATCCTCTTCCTCTTCTTCGTTCAATTCCAGCAACGTTATCTCCTCGGTCGATCCTATATGCATGATCATGGAATAAGATATTGCAAATGCATGTATGATGACACGTATAATATGATAAAACATGATGAATGCATCCTCATAAGTATTTTCAACAGCATGGTGTTAAAGTAATAACAAGTGCATCATATTCTACTGAGTAAGTACATATCTCTTCCGTATTATTTAAGCAAACACTTCTGCAATTCATTTACCAAACTACAAAACATCAGCTACTTTTTTAACCATAACTAGAGTTATGTACATCGAAATCATATGGTTCTAGACATTCTAGAAAGCTTATGAAATTGTATACAACTTTATTTTAATACTCTTAATGTGATTCAACAGTTATCTAGGTCAAACAATTCAGTCAAACAAATCTATCTAGAAAGTAAGCAATTAGGACAGCAAACTTCTAACAGCCAAAACTCTTAAACCCTAAGGTCTATGACCATGAAAATTTAACACAAGGTATATTAGTAAGTTATATACAACTTTGTTATTAACAAGTTTTACATAAAAGACCATTATCAACATGAAATCATCCACACAACCGAAACTATATATGCAACCATCTATTTGAATTACAAAGCAACAACTAATTAGTTGCATACAACCAATTACTTCTAAGCCTTACTACAGACATAAACAGTTACTATGCATCAGAAGCACCATAGAAAACATCATGGTCAATCAAAATTTAATTACTTAAATGCCTTTATTAATTTAATTAAATAATTATGGGAAATAACAAACATACACCAAAATTGCACAATAAATTCTCATAAAATTACAATAGCTTCCGAGTGCTCACAATAGACTAATTTAAAATTTTCATACCATTTGGACATGCACAACATCCTCTACAAAAATGACAAGCTACCAAGGGTTATTTTAGCAAAAATAGTTAACCCTATAGAAAAGTGTCAAACAATAGATTATATATTTTTCTTAGCTTCATTTTAGTGCCATACTATTGTACAAAAATTTTCATAGCAATATGTTACATATTTTTATCCCTATATTTTCCTTAGAAAATCCCATTTATTAATAGATAAATAGAAAGACCCTACTTCAATTAAGTTTACAGCAAGTTTATTATTTTTCCTAGCTAGAGTATGTCAACATAAGACCAACAAAATTGGAATCATAATTTTATGTGTTTTCTAGCTCAAGATATATATTTTACAAGATTACTAACATTCAAAAAGCACCTATTTAAATATATTTTAATCACCAAGAAAAATACTAGAAACTGTACATTTCATATTTTTATAAAACACTATATTTCATGACAATTACAACAAAATTTGGTTCAGAAGAATTGGACATCTAGAACTCCACTTATGATTTTTTCAAAATTTGCATTCAAATCTAAAATAAAATGAACTAGCTTATAGAACTAAGCCGCTGACAGCTAGGACCCAGGGTCAGACGGGCCCGCGCGTCAGTGGCACCAAAATAGGGGACCAGCGTAGACCGGCCAGAGTTCACCGATGGTGAGCTCTTCGACGATGGCACCTACACCACAGCGATCCCCAAGCCATCCCGCACGCACTAGGCTAGCTATCTAGATCGATTCCCGATGCGAATGGTGATGGCAGCGCTCATGGTGGCACGGTGGAGTGGGTCGACAGCGAGGCACCAAAGCTGGCCGAGATAGCTCAATCAAGGGTTTGGCCAAGCTTCTATAGTCTACGGTGATGCTAGCGCACAGCCTATCGTGGCAAACAACAATCAGAGGCATCACGGCCATGGCGACGGGGCATGGCGGCGAAACGCCGGTGAGGGCCGCGCGCTGCACAAAGGCTCAAGCTATCAAGGCGGTTACGGTGAGATGGTGGAAGCACAACGGAGCTGTGGCGGTGGTGGAGGAGCGAAGCGGGTGTAAGGCTAGGTAGAGCGGCCGGCGATGGCGTCTGCGGCGCTGCGCTGAGCTGCTACAGCTGCTGTGCGAAGGCAAAGGAGGAGGCAGGAGGGAAATGAGAGCGCATAGAGTCATGGGCGAGCGCCGGGGTGTGAAATGGTGCATTGAGGCCCGACGTGGCCTAACCGATGGGGCCGTCGGTGTTGAATGGCCTCCACGCGGTGGCCAAACCCTGCGCTGGTTGGCCACTGATGGCCAAGCCGATTCGGCCATCAGAGCCAGCGCCCGAGCCTGACATCGCGTTTTGGTGATGATCAATCTCCTAATCCGCAGCACATTAGCGCAAGCTACCTTAACAAAAGTTGTAGCCCTATATACCATCTCCAATTTCTCTTAAAAGATCAAGGTCTAAATCTCAACGAATAAGGAGTAAAATCATCACAAAGTCAGGCCAATCAAACTGAAAATTAGAAATGACTTAGAAAATTTCTGTTGAATAATTGTGTTTTATTGATTTTTGTGAGCTCAAAAAGTCCAAGCTATGCACTGAATTAGCTCATGACCCAAAAATAAAAGTTGTTGCTCTACTCAAATACTACAACTTTTCTTAAGGGTGCTTTGCCATGCAAAGACTCTATGACATAGTTCGAACTAGGTCAAACATACCACTTTCAAATGATGACTTACACTACAATTATGACTTAGTGACCAAACTAGCCCTAGTCATGAATAGCAAAGTTGTTCAAAATGACATTCTAAACATGGTTAAGGTATTCCTAAGGTCACACAAGCATTTCATACATTGGTTACACATAATACTTCCCAGGTCAACAAGCACATCATCACTCAGGAGCTTAATTAGACAAAGTGATCTACATGAACATTGTTTCATTAGTCATCCTAAGTGTAGCTAAGGTGCTTTAGTGACCAACATCAACCATTTACACTTATTCACACATGATCATAAGCATACACATATGGAAACATAAAATAACAAGGCATGTTTCACATGTTTCAGTTGTATGTTTCATATGTAAAAGCTTATATGTGAATGCTTGATGATTATGCTCATGCAATGCAAGTCAAATTATGCAAGCTTAACACCTAGGGTGTTACACTTACTAGCCCACTACAACGCAGGACGCCGATCTCAAGGCTGAGCTGGAGGTGCCCAAAGCTTCCAATTAGACATTAGAGAAGGAGAAGAGTGCTACTGAGTCCTCCCTCAAGCAAGTGTGTGGTCTCACTTCCATGAGTCACAAGACAACCTTCTGTTTCTTCTTGTTTATGGAACACGCGATAGGAAACTCTCACTCCATGTTTGGATAAAACAAGGATGTGGAACTACATAGGACGAAACAAAAAATGCCGATGCTGACCCATTTTGCAGCAAAATATAACACACCTTCTACACATGTACTTCTACCAAAACATGATTAAGTTTTAGAGAGAATTCATGTGATGTCTATCTAATCATCTATATATATCTAATAATAGTGATTATATCCAACCAACATGGAGTCAGCTCTCTTCCTTCGTCCAAACAAACAATAGTGTTGACGTACACATGATTAATTTGCCCACCCTTCCAAATTAACTTGGGCTTTTGGGTTGAATTGGACGGTGTATGCAACTTAATTTGTTATCCTGGCTAGAGGTCTCGAGTTTGATTCCTGGATAGCATAATTAAATAAAATAGTTTTTGCTCAGACCTCATGGATAAATATAAAGTGATTTGCCCACCTTCCCTATTAGGTAGAAAGCTTACACCTCAGAGAAGATAAAAATTGAAGAGAAGTTGGATTAAGCATATATTGAGCTGATGCATTATCGAACCCATTTTGTTACAAAATAATTTAGTAGCTAAGAAAATGCAAATGCAACATAGCAACTTTTCAGAACTGTAATTTTTAGATAAAAATAGATCCAATGGCTGTTATTGATGACGAAGATTATAGCCTACCAAGTTAAAGACCAGATACTTCTGATTTTTGTCAGAATTTCTAAGATCTATCTTTTTCCCTAAATCCTCTCTTGAGTATTAGCGTGGAGAGGCTCCGTGCCTCCATTAGAGGCCTAATTACTAATATTAAGATGGTGTCACTAATATTAAGATAGTGTCGGTTTTTTACCCTCATGTCATTAATATCCATGAACTGTGTTGATAATATATACCAATGTCGTATTTGTTGAACTAACACTAATAGGGCATCTCCTTTTTATTGTTTTTTTCCTAATTGGAACTCAATCGTGGTAATCTATATTTTTCTACCAAGTAGTTCAGATAGTTGCATTATTATTTATAACTAGTGGAAATGCACGTGCGACACGCTGACACGCATGTGTCGACACAAAAGAGATAGTATATACCACAAATATTTTGTTACAAAATCATCTGGAAACTCAATGGAAACAAGTGCATAAAAAATAATTGATAGAAAAGCATGGCGTAAGTAAGCAATGCAGTTCCTTATTGCCATAAGTACGCAATGCAGTTCCTTATTGCTGATGTCTAAATCTATAAGTAGATTTAGACTGGTTGTCCTTTCAGCAAAAAGGAAAATTACAAGAAGACAACTTCAGCCAAGGTGACATATTGCCATAATTATACAGTAGATGGATTTATTCAAACAACTATAATGGTCTGCATTTAAACAGAAAATCGACCAGTATACAGGTAATAGAACAGTGTACTGTAATCTCAAGCTTGTCGTGTTGTGTTCTCTAAAAAAGCAACTCCAAATTCACTTCTATCATTTTCATCTACATCATCCACTATTCTGTGTACAGATTCATGTGCATTTGGTCGTTGAAGGGAACCGAGCTTCTGAGCTAACTGAGCTAGCTTTTGAAAACTTTGTCTTGTGCAGTATAGCCGACAAGGGTCTCCAACTCATTCCTGCTGAGATATAAACCATGTAAGGTTACAAATCCATTAGAAAGAACTTAAACTTACACCACAGAATACAGAAAATCATGCAGAAAAATGATGTAACACAACTCAAAGGGTCTATATACACATTTTTTTGATGCAGACGGTCTATTTGCCTGGGAGATTATAGCCATCTACCATCTAGACCTCAATAATTTATGCTAGCGGTGTGTGAGTGAGCTTTTCATTTTAAAATTCCAATGCTTTAAGAGCTCCCAAATTGCAATGCAAAGAATTGAATCCCATTTAAGAGCACAAAAGCAAAAGAATTACCAAGTTTTTGAGCCTTGAAAAGAGAGAAAGGCATGGCATATCTCTTTGTTATCTTTTGGAAAGGGCTCTTTCGACAGCAACATAGTTCATGTCATCCCTGCGAAATACTCAACAACTCCACAACAGCCCCAATAAATTGCTTATACGCCTGGAGCAACACAAGTTTCAATTTTGACCAATCAAACTAAAATCAGAATCACAAGCAAGCACGCAAACACCCATGAGGAGTGGAAGTGGCCAAAACATCACATAGCTCTAGCAAGGGAGTTCGAGGGGAAAGCTTACCATAATCCCTATCCGGCATGATTTTCTGACTCAAAAGCACATAAACTGAACAAATCGATGGTGAGTACACAAAAGATTTTAGAAGAGTATAGCTCCTAACACTACGGGGTACAGTAGATTTGCCGAGTGCCAGAGGCACTCGACAAAGGCCCAAAAACACTCGGCAAACGATTTGCCGAGTGTTACACTCGGCATACAGCACACGGCATTGATTTGTCGGCAAACAGCTATTTGCCGAGTGTTTTTTATCGCACACTCGGCAAATGGTTTGCCGAGTGTCAAATTTTTTGCCGAGTGTCAAATTTGACACTCGGCAAAAAAAAAGGTTTGCCGAGTGTTTTTTGAATTACACTCGGCAAACCTATTTTGCAAAGAAAAAAAAATAATTGCATTAGAACACCATTAAAACCACTTAGAATCCATACGGTGTCTGACAGTTCTCCAAATGTACTGTATATATGAAAAATGCATGATGTGGATTCCACAATTAAATAAGATCAACCATCACAATGCTCAGCAAAAATCCATCAGTATAATACCGATTGATGCAGATATGCCTAATACACTCAGTCTGGAATCTGGCAATCGCATAATAACAGAATACAGCACAACATAATATCACTCAGTAGCCAGAAACACACGAACTAGATGTGGTGACATTGAAACTCCGCGCTGCGAAGTCGAGGGCAGCTTTCTTGTCGGATTTCTTCAGAGTCCTCATCTCCACTTGCACGGCTTCAACTCAACGCTAGCTGGATTACACTCTCCGAGAGACCGATGGTATGGGATCCAGGGATCCAAGCTTGAACTGCAGATAGCGAGGTGATAAATCATAAGTGAAGTGAGATGTGGCCGAATCCGCACTCGTCTAAGATTGAAACGGGCACTTACCTCCTACCGAGGCATCGCAGAGCAGAGGCCACGGGATCTTACTGAGAGCCCCCCAGAAGGAAACGACTCGTGACAACGACGCACGCACGCGCTGCGTCTGGGCGGCGAGGCGAGAAGGCAGCCGCCGGGCGCCATACTGCCTGCAGCCAGCGGTGCGTAAGGCGAGCAGGCGAGCCCCGCTTGTCACCGCCGGCGCCGCGGAGGGGAGGGGACGAGGAGAGGGGTTGCGGTTACCTGCGCCTGCGCTTGCTGGTGGGCGGGCCTCTCCGCGCCCGTGGTTGTTGCTCCGGCGATGCGGAACGGCGCTGCTCCTCCTCCGGCGTCCCGATCTGTGTGATTCAGGTGGACGGGCGCCCGCTCCGAGCCGGCGGGTGGGGAGGGGTGGTGCCTGCCATCCCGTGTCGGAGGGGAGCGCTGCGGTGTGGTGTGAGATGTGAGGGAAGTAACCAGACGCACGCGTGGGCCTTATAAGCAGAGTTTGCCGAGTGACACTCGGCAAAGGATTTTTTTTATTTTTTATTTATTTTTTTTATAGGGGGACACGTGGTGCGATGTTGCCGAGTGTTCTAGATCTGACACTCGGCAAACAAAAGAGTTTGCCGAGTGTCCTAGATCTGACACTCGGTAAATCTTTTTTTAATTATTTTTCTCTTTTCACGGAGGGACACGTGGCGCGATGTTTGCCGAGTGTCGTAATTTGCTGAGTGTTTTTTCTATATTTGCCGAGTGCCGGAGTTTGCCGAGTGTTTTTCAGTAGTATTGCCGAGTGTTTTTAATAAGGCACTCGGCAAACAGATAGTTTGCCGTGTGTCAGAATATTTGCCGAGTGTTTTTAGTTTGGCACTCGGCAAAGAGATGGTTTGCCGAGTGTCCGATAAAATACACTCGGCAAAGAATATGACACTCGGCAAAGCCTTCGATTCCGGTAGTGTAAATAGTACAGATTCCATGGATATTAAAATAAATTTGAGATGAGATGTAAAAAGACACAAGATAAAGTAGATGCATATAATGTGCTCAGTTGTAGTGTTGTTCTTGCTAAAAAATCTCATGTCACTGCACTATAAACCATAATAAAGAATTCTATAAACAACAACTCAATTTTCTGTTTCAAAAAAAAAAAAAAAACTACTCCTCAATTTGGATAGAGAATACTTGCAATGCGCGAATGCTTGTATACTAACACAAGGAGTATGTGTGCACACACATATACAGAGAGAGTATGTCCGTATATATATGTACACGATGGTTGTAGTATTTGTGCATACATGCTCTTATTATATTAGGGAGTAATGTCCATCCACCAATGTAGTATACGTGGTCACATCAGTTTGTAGTATGTACACCATTAGGAGCTTAAGTACAGTATGGGTGTATTTTGAGTATGAGTACATACATGATTAGGAGTATGCATGCATACATCAATTCGTAAGTACAGTATGGGTGTATTTTGAGTATGATGAGTACATACATGATCACTTTAAAGTTTGTAATGCTGAAGCATCAGAGTATGGGTATATACGTATCTCTTGAAAGTACATTATATAATTGCACTGATTCTGAGTATGAATCAATACGTCTTCTTACAAAAAGTATGTGAAAAGATGATTAGGATATATTTGTAGATTCTAACGAGTAGCAAACAATTATATATATATCCTGGTATACAGACTCCAGCTTCCGCTCAGATGAATATAAATTCAGCCAAGAGAAATGTAATGCTAGATCCATAATCGCTGCATGCATTGTACTACATATTAGAAATCAGATGAGACAGAGGAGTTGGCTCTAGAAAGAGACATCTGCAAGAAAATAAAAACAGAAAATAGCATGACTGGGGGGGGGGGGGGGGGTGTATAACCCCAGGTACCCACGGCAATGGACATGGGCCGCACTGCCAGGGGAGGTCTAGCCTAGAAGATCAAGGCCTACGGTGCCCAGTTCTGGTCGGCGTGCACCGCAAGGCAATCAGAAGACATCTTGGCGATGAAAGAGGATCTTTTCGGATATGATAGATATCGTATTCCTTGTAAATACTTACCATATAACCGAATAGATTTAGGCCTAAACCGACTTGTAACCCTACCCCCAGACTATATAAGGCGGGTAGGGCCCCCCTTCGAAGGCATCTCATATTCAATTCAATCCAACAAAGACACAGGACGTAGGGTATTACGTCGATCAGACGGCCCGAACCTGTCTAAATCGCTGTCTCTGCGCCTTGTGTCACCATCCTGTTCATATTACGTGAACCTCCATCGATCATCTACTACCGTGGGTATACCCCTCGGTAGATTGCCGACCATATTTCATCGAAGTAGCGTGCCAGGTAGGGGGTTGTGCGTGCGGATTCCATGGCCAACCAGATGGTCACTTTCCCCAGGTACCCACGGCAATGGACATGGGCCGCACTGCCAGGGGAGGTATAGCCTAGAAGATCAAGGCCTACGGTGCCCAGTTCTGGTCGGCGTGCACCGCAAGGCAATCAGAAGACATCTTGGCGATGAAGGAGGATCTCTTCGGATATGATAGATATCGTATTCCTTGTAAATACTTACCATATAACCGAATAGATTTAGGCCTAAACCGACTTGTAACCCTACCCCCAGACTATATAAGGCAGGTAGGGCCCCCCTTCGAAGGCATCTCATATTCAATTCAATCCAACAAAGACACAGGACGTAGGGTATTACGTCGATCAGATGGCCCGAACCTGTCTAAATCGCTGTCTCTGCGCCTTGTGTCACCATCCTGTTCATATTACGTGAACCTCCATCGATCATCTACTACCGTGGGTATACCCCTCGGTAGATTGCCGACCATATTTCATCGAAGTGGCGTGCCAGGTAGGGGGTTGTGCGTGTGGATTCCATGGCCAACCAGATGGTCACTTTCTCGAGCTCCATGGCCTTTCCTGAACCGGGCCAGATCTTCACGGTTAGTTCCATGACTTGGATCATCGGCCCCGATGGCAACGGGGAGATCGTGGAAGCAGTGCAGGATCACCCTGCGCCGATCGCGCTAACACTTGCAACAACATCTCCGATCCCAATGCCTCGCCGCTGGGTTAGGAGATCCATCAGCAATGATGATCTGATCGCATCCATCGATTGGGTCACAGACTACTTAGCAGAATGTCAGCTCCTCGTGGGTTCGGTCTTAGATCAATCTAGAGCGAGCGACGAATTTCCCATACTCCAAGATCACCAAGCCGCTACAACCGAGCGACCTGCTTGGCCACTTCGTTCAAGGCGGCCAGATTCCAATCTAGTGATCACAACAACTCCGGAAGGGCGTACCGTTCAACACCGACCACTCCCCGCCTCTACGGAGAGCATGCTGAAACCCTATTCTTTTGGGCTGGTGGGTGCGGGTCCGATTTGTTAGTACACCATGCACCATCTTTTCGCCGACCACGCTGAGCATAGCCGCATCAACGACCTCTATTAGATCGACTTCCTTGAGGCCGACTAGCCTTCGCCAATGGTAAACATGGTGCAAATCTGAACAGATCTTTAGGATGAAATGCTCCACACCATCCAGGAGGAAAGTCCTAAGCCGTACTCCAAGGCCTCTGCCAATGGCTGCCCATCTTTCCCTCTAGGTTTGGGGAGAGAGCTTTTCATGGTTAGCCACGATAGTGTTGCTATCGTTGGAGAGCCTAGTTTCCAACGTCGTAAGTGTGAAGCCAAGAACACTGATTGCCAACGATGTCGCAATGAAGAAGCAGAAAACACCACCCAAGCCGCCAGAGGTGGCTCACCACCTCTTGCCCATAATCTCCAACAAGAGTTCCTCATGGTGGATAATCTGCGAGTGGAGCAGACATCGAGCGCCAATCTAGCGGTGGCCACCCACGAGTTGGCTAGACTCCCACAAATGCCAGAGATACTAAACATTCAAGCGCTGCTCAAAGCAGCTCAAGACAGGTCAACGACATCCAGAATTGGATGTGGCCACCCATGAAATTGGCTAGACAATGAGGCCAACTCCGTTTTCACCAGAGGACTCCATCACTATCAGGAGCTATGCTCCAAAATTTATCGCAAGAGGTCCTAGACCATCGGTGAACTCCTCAAGGTTGCAAACTCATACGCAGATTCTGAAGAAGCTGATCGGCCAGAGGGATCAAGGGCTACACAGCCACGTCGCTACCGACCAGAAAACTCCATCGACAACATAGAGCAGCCACGTGCTAAACGAAATTTCAATGCTGCTTACGAAGAACTCCTTGATGGTCCATGCCTAATTCACAAGAACAGCAAGCACACCATGCAGCAATGCTATGGCATGGCCAAAGCTTTCCGTGATGAGGAGCAAAAACAACGAATGCGTAAGGATGACAAGTTAGACGATGGTAAAGGGGAGGAGCGTCCTAAGGGCGGATGACCTACTACCCAAGATGCCAACAAGACCGTCGCTAGAATTTTTGAAGGATGCGCTGCCTCCAAGAGCAAACGCCAGCAGAAGCTCACCACTCGGTAGGTCATGTCGATCATCAAGTAAGACACAGTCACCGATCCCAAATATCTGGACTGGTCGGAGCATCCTATCACATTTCGTAGGACTGACCAATGCACAGATATCCCATATCCTAGGAGTTTCCCACTAGTGCTGGATCCAACCATCCGCAACGTGAGGCTCAAGAAGGTCCTCATCAATGGTGGGAGTGCCCTCAATGTCCTCATTGTCGAAGACCTAACTGAGTTAGGTCTCACAAAGGATGATCTTGTCCCTATTGATTCTCCATTTTGGGATATTGTACCTAGCAGAGCGTTCCAACCTTTGGGCCAGATCACCTTGCTAGTCCAGTTTGGCACCGCCAACCACTTCCGTACTGAGTACGTGAACTTCTTCATGGCAGACCTCGACACCGCCTACCATTCCATCCTTGGCCTACTAGCTCTCGCCAAGTTCTTGGTCATGCCCCATTATGTCTACATGGTGTTGAAGATCCCAATGGAGCAAGGCGTTCTCACCCTGCACGCCAGCGTCTCCACTTCCTATGACTACGAATGAGAAGGAATCACCATTGCCGAAGCAATGGACCTCTCAGCCAAAATGGAGGTTTGTATCGCCGACTCCAAGAAGATCCTAGTAGAGGAGCAGGTGATCCCAACTTAGGAGCCACCTCGGTCTATGACTAAGTCCAAAGACATAAAGGAGGTTGAGCTCATGATCGGTGACAGAAGCAGGATGACCCGGATCGAGGCCCATCTTGACCCCAAATAGGAAGACGTGCTTGTCAGCTTCCTTCGCAGAAACATCGATGTGTTTGCATGGAAACCTACTAACATGCCTGGCGTTCCTCGGGAGCTGATCGAGCACTCTTTAAATGTCTTGCCGACCACCAAACCAATCAAGCAAAAGCTATGACAATTCACGCAAGACAAAAAGAAGGCCATTAGGGCAGAAATAACATGGCTCTTAGCAGCCAGTTTTATTAAAGAGGTGTATTACCTGGAGTAGCTCGCCAATTTGGTCCTTGTACGAAAAAAGAATAATGAATGGAGAATATGCATTGATTACACCGATCTCAACAAGAACTGCCCTAAAGACCCCTTTGGCTTACCTCACATTGACGAGGTCATAGATTCAACAGCCGGTTATGAGCTCTTGTGCTTTCTCAATTGCTATTCTAGTTATCACTAGATCTCCTTAAAGGAGGAAGACCAGATCAAGACTTTGTTCATCACACACTTCGGCGCCTATTGCTACACCACCATGTCCTTTGGGCAAAAGAATGCCGATGCCACCTACGAGAGGGCTGTCCAATGATGCCTCCAAGAGCAAATTGGCAAGAACATCGAGGCCTACATTGACAATGTGGTGGTTAAGTCTAAGACTGCTGATAACCTCATCGCTGACCTCAAAGAAACCTTCCAAAACCTAAAGAAATTCCAATGGAAGCTAAATCCCGCTAAGTGCATATTCGATGTTCCATCTGGTATACTCCTAGGAAACGTCGTCAGCCACCACAGCATCGAAGAAAACCCAGAGAAGATAGAAGTGGTCACCAAGATGAAACCACCGACCTACATAAAGGATGTCCAGAAGCTAACGGGATGCATGGCGGCTTTAAGCCGTTTCATATCCCGATTGGGGGAAAAGGGTTTACCTTTCTTCAAGCTGCTCAAAGCTTCGGGGAAGTTCACCTGGACACCTAAAGCTGACAAGGCCTTTGACGAGCTCAAACAATTCCTCACGATGCCTCTAGTTATGACAGCACCATAGCCTGGTGAGACCTTATTGGTCTACATCGCCGCAACCAACCGTGTCGTCAGTATGGCCATTATCGTCGAACAAGAAGAAGTCGAGCACTTCTATAAGATTCAGCACCCTATATACTTCATCAGCAAAGTCCTGAATGAGTCTAAGGCTCGGTATCCTCAGGTCCAGAAACTATTGTACGCTATCCTTATTATGTCTAGGAAGATCTGCCATTACTTTGAGACGTATCAAGTAGCAGTGGTTACTGAGTATCCGCTAGGCGACATCCTACATAATAAGGAAGCCAATGGCCACATCATTAAATGGGCGATAGAGCTAGGCACGTACTCCATTGATTTCAGGGGCCGCTAGACGATAAAGTCTCAAGTGCTCGCCAACTTCATCACTGAATGGACCGACATGCAAGCTCCTGTCTCAGCCGATCGACCCGAGCACTAGGTCATGTACTTCGATGGCTCCCTCAACCTTGATGGTGCTGTGGCAGGTATCTTTTTTATTTCTCCATCCGGGGATCACCTTCGATATTTCCTCCGAATTCATTTTCCAGCTTCCAATAACGCTGCCAAGTACGAAGCTTGTCTCCATGTCTCCGTATTGCTGTTGAACTTGGTGTTAAACACCTCTTGGTATATGGTGACTCTGCGCTTGTCATTAATCAAGTCAACAAAGATTGGTCTTGTACCAGTGACAAGATGGATGCTTACTGCTCGGAAATCAAAAGTTGGAGGGCAAGTTCTACAGTTTGGAATACCACCGCATCATGTGAGATCAAAACCAAGCAGGAGACCAATTATCTAAGCTAGGGTTGACCAGAGCCAAGGTCCCAGCTGGTGTCTTTGTCTAGGATCTTCAAACTCCATCCATTAAGTAGGAGCAAGCAGTTCATGAATATTCCCCTACCGAGCAATTGGTCCTAGTAATTCCTACGCCGAGCGGTGATTGGTGAGAGCCTTTTATCAAGTACTTTACCACTGTAGATGTATCGGCTGATAAGATTGAAATGGAATGCCTAATTTGCTGTAGCAAGCATTAAGTGCTAGTTGATGGCAAGCTAATGTGGAAGAATGCAAAGGAGGAATTGCTTCAGAAGTGCATATCTTAGGAAGAAGGAGTGGCATTGCTTCAAGAAATCCATGCTGGATCCTGTGGCAACCACGCAGCCTCTAGAAGTCTGGTCGACAAAGCCTTTCGACCAGGTTTTTACTGGCCTTCAGTAGTAGCAGACGCCGAAACACTCATCCGATGGTGTGAGGGTTGCCAATTTTTCACCAAACAGATCCATGTTCTAGCTCAGGCACTGTAGACGATTCCCGCCTCTTGGCCATTCGCATGTTAGGGACTGGACATGATTGGGCCATTCAAGAAAGCCCCCAGTGGATTCCGATGGGTTTATGTCGCTATTGACAAATTCTCCAAGTGGATCGAGTACAAGTCGCTCATCTAGTCTACAGCATAGAAAGCAGTGGAACTCTTCAACGACATCATCCATAGGTTTGGTCTACCGAATAGTATCATCACTGACCTTGGTTCTACATTTACCGGTAGAGACTTCTAGGATTTCTACGAGGATTGGTGCATATCCATTAAGTATGTATTGGTCGCACACCCTAGGGCTAATGGCCAGGTTGAGTGAGCGAACGACATGATTTTAGATGCCCTAAAGAAGAGGTTACAAGAGAAGGATCAGAAACATCTGGGCAAATGGCTCAAAGAACTACTAGCTATGGTTTGGGGACTTAGGACCCAGCCTAGTCGCAATACTAGAGTCTGCCCCTATTTCTTGGTGTTCGGATCAGAGGCCGTGCTACCCACCGATGTCATTTTCTGAGCACCAAGGATAGAGAATTATGATGAAGAGAACAATGATCATGCACAACAAGATGATGTCAACCGACTTGAGGAAGAATGCTTGGTCACATGTGTTTGGATGGCCAAGTATCTGGACAGTCTGCGTAAGTACTACAGCCACAATATTCAGGAGCAATCCTTCACGGTCGACGATATGGTACTCTGTAGGACACAGAAGACCGACGGGATGCACAAGCTATCTTCACCTTGGGAGGGTTCATACATCGTCAAGGCTGTGACCCGACTAGGGTCATATAGGCTTTGTGATCAAGATGGCGTTGACATCCCTAATTCCTAGCACATCGAAACCTTAGGCGTTTCTATCCTTGAGACATTCTACAAAAGATATGTTCCTTTTTATGTATATATGCATTTCAATAATAATTTTCTCTGTGATGTTTTCTCCATTTGTTATTTTCTTCATAATTTTCCTCCAATTATCTTTTGTTTTTCTCCATGCTGAACATCTTTAAGATGACGCATACTATCTCCATTCAGATTGGATTGCGTCCTCACCTCAGTCGAACACGACCAAGGGCTTTGCCTCCCTACACGAATTGACTTCATTAGGCTCCGATTATGCCCATTTGCCTATGACTCTATCGAGCCACCGAGCCATCGTGCCACCATGCCGCCGAGCCATTCGAGCCATTGTGCCACCAAGCCGCCAAGCTGTTTGAGCCACCATGCCGCCGAGCCACCGGGCCGCCGAGCCATTTGAGCCGTCGTGCCACTGAGCCGCCGAGCCGTTGTGTCGCCGAGCCACCAAGCGAGCTGCTACATGAGCCGCCTAAGTCATAATCAAGCCGCCCCATGCTGCAATAATGACCGCCATGAAGAACTGCATATAGTGCTAAGCACTCTCCATGCTCTCCAAATTTCTCAATGTTCTCCAATTTTGCCACGGTTCGCCACGGTATAGTGCTAAGCACTCTCCATGCTCTCCATTGTTCTCCATGTTCTCTAATTTCACCACGGTTTGCCACGGTATAGTGCTAAGCACTCTCCATGCTCTCCAAATTTCTCCATGTTCTCCAATTTCGCCACGGTTCGCCACGGTATAGTGCTAAGCACTCTCCATGCTCTCCACTGTTCTCCACGTTCTCCAATTTTGCCATGGTTCGCCATGGTGTAGTGCTCAGCACTCTCCATGCTCTCCACTGTTCTCCATGCTCTCTAATTTTGCCACGGTTTGCCATGGTATAGTGCTAAGTACTCTCCATGCTCTCTGTGCTCTCCAATTTTTAAATTGGCATAATGCTAAGAGCTCTCTATGCTCTCTATTTTTTCTCCATTTTTAAGTGCTCAACACTCTACAAATTTTACTTCTATGTCTAGTGCTAAGCACGGTGATTTCATCCTTTATACAAATATGAATAAACTCTAAATAAACATAAACTGCTCTGCAGGATATAAAATTCACCGATATATTGCTCCTGATAAACACTGCTCTTTTTCTTAATCATCGAGTTCACATATTTAAATCATGTACTACCCGTCCTACATATTTGTATTGTAGGATCATCGTCTGGGTTGTCGCACCATCTAGCCTTTGGATTTCTCCGCTGATCAACTGGTCGGACCACTAGTGTCGGTGCAGAAAGTGACCAACAAGTGAATATCTGTAGTTTTGCCGTACGTTGTGATCAGAGGTGGCCTAGAACTCAATGACACAGGGTTTATACTGGTTCAGGCAATGTGCCCTATGTCCAGTTTGAGTCAGTCGGTGAGTTTATTCCTGAGCCCAGGTGCTCGAAGTTTGCAGTGGGGTTACAAACAAGAGGGTGAAAGATGGGGTGTGTTCAAGCGTTCAAGCGTGTGCTTGAACCTAGGTGTTCAAGCGTGTGCTTGTGGTTCGAACCTGGTAGTTCTGTGGTTGTGTACCAGTGAACTTGATCGATCTAATGAATCTGGAATGACTTGAACCTAGATCAACTGAGTTTCTTGGGAGAGAGCGCATCCCCTTTTATAGATGAAGGGGATGGCCTTATAAGTGAGAGGGAGAGAGTACGTATGCTTCTAAACCTTGTTGCCCACGCCAGTAGGTATAGGACGATGGTAGTCACCCACAACACTGTTGGATGTCAGATGCACGTGGGAGGTTACGTCATCTTTGTTTGGGTATGGCAGATGTCGGTACCTTCATATACTGTTGATGCCTAGAGGCATGTGAGGAGTTTCACCATGTTCACTCGGTACGGTAAATCCCGGCGCCCACAACACTGTCGATGCCCAGAGGCATGTGGGGGAGCCTTACCATATGAGAGTTAATGGCGCCAACAATACTATAGGGGAAAATATCGGTGCCTACAACACTATTTGTGTTAGGGAGGTTGTAGACTACTGTTTCTACAGGTGTACAGGGTATGGTCCCTGGTATTGAGGTTTGACTTGTGCGCCCTGCCTTACTTTCTCCATCTGTTTCCTGGTCCTTTCTGAGCAGGTGTCCTCGGTCGGTTGGTCCCAGCTGGCTCTAATTCTACCAGTCAGAGAAGAGCAGTGAGCAAGGTATTCGCGTACCCCAGTCGGAGACGTAGGGTCAGAGTCAGAAGTAGTGTTTTACCAGGCCTTCCAGTCGGAGAGACCATCTAGAGGCGGGCTGGAGACCAAAATGGGCGCTCCGATTGGAGAGGTGGGCTAGAGTCAAAAGGTGGGTGCCATTCCTCCTCAGCCAGATCTTTCGATCGATGATTGGATTGCCCTTCTGGCCTATCGTTTAGTTACTTGGGCCAGCCCATGAGTTGTGTATTTGTTTGCTTGGGTCAAGCCTTTGTTAGGAAGCTGGTCCGCAAGGGACCCCAGGTTTATGAACCCGACAACTAGGTTCATGATTTCGTCGCCGACTAGTTGGTCGAACCTTTCAGCATTCACTCCTACTCGGTGCTCACTTCACCGCTGACTAGTTGGTTGGGCTGCTCGTTACTTGATTCTTCGCCAACCAACTGGTCGGATTGTCTGTTGTTTCATCGTCAATTACACTGGGGGCTTGCCAGCTAAGCTGGGGGCTTCATCTGCTGATTTGCTTGTTGGCTTCCTACATTTTGCTGATGATGCATGTCATGTGTGATATCAAGGTTTTCCATGCTATCCAGATCAGGATGCTGATCTTGGGTGATGCGTTAGGGGTTTTGATAAGTATATCTATCACAGCAATCCAGTGCTAAGCACTTTCCATTTTCTCCATGTTTTACCACTCCGTATTATTGAATTTTACTCCATGTACCCAGTGCCAAGCGCGGGGACTTCGTCCTTTACACTTCATTCTTTGATCCTACTACAAGATGTTTATTTATCTTACAGCAAGCTCGGGGACTAAGTGTGTACACTTCACTTTGTGGTGAATGTACTGTTTTTTCTTCTTACTGGTTTTCAGCTAAGCTGGGGACTAGCTATGCTCCCAACTAAGCTGGGAGTTGGTTATCCTGACTAAGTGATCGTTGAAATTCTTTGATCCTGACACTAGGTGTATTCTTCACCTACTGTCAGGCTCGGGGACTACAATGTATATATTGCACCTATGGCGCATATATCAGTACTAATATCCTCTTTGCATAAGTCATGAATGATGATCATCTGACTTCACCAACGAAGCCTAAGTGTGTACACTTCACCTAAGGTGGAGAATTTTTCAATTTTAAACTTGAGCTCCTTACATCCATCTGGCAAGCCTTACTTGGCTAAGTCTAAGATCAGGTCTCTGTCGATGTTTCACCACCAATAGCCTGCCACGGGGGTACCCGGGGTAGTATGTTTGGGCTTCGGTGTATGCTGAACTCGATGGTTAACGCAAGAGACAGTCGATTTATCCTGGTTCAGGCCCTCGATCGTAGATCGAGTAATAACCTTACGTCCAGTCGGCGTTAGCCTTTGCGTTAGATTGATTGTGACATGTTGTGTTGTACAATTGTCATCCTCTTCTCTCAGGAGCCCTGCCCTCCTTTATATAGTCAGGAGGTCAGAGTCCTAGTCGGTTTACAATGAGATTTCTTAGTAGGATTACTTAATAGTTCTACTACTAAGATTACATGGGAAGAATCCTAGTTGGACTAGATCTTCTCTCTCCCTTGTGGGGTATCCTATGGGTCCCGCATCGACAAGCCCCCGAGCACTTCATGGTTGAGCTCTGAAAGTCTCGCTTTGCTCCTTCAAGTCTTGTTGAGTAGGAACAAAATGTCATCCGAGTGCTTTCTAGAGTGAAACCTTGTAGCGCTTCTTGGGATCTTCGAGTGGTGAGTGCTTTTTGAAGAAAAAGTACATCCATCTGGTTGTAGCCCTCGAGCCTCTTGCTATTTGGAACAAGGAGCTGGAGGATCTTGTCTTGAAGTTGCTCTGATTGTTCGTTGAAGTTGTATAAAAAAGAACTCGAATATGGCTCGTTCCGGGTTCTTTTTGTCGTAATGTCTTGAAGTGGTCTGTGTTGAGGAAGTCTTTTGGTGACGTGCGCTTTTTCGAAAAAAGTGCACTCACTGAGTGTAGCCCCCGAGCCTCTTGCTATTTGGAACAAAAAGTTGGAGGGTCTTGATCCTTTATGTTGTTTGAAAATTTGTGTTCTGAAGTAGTCCCCGAGACTTGGATTATGTCATCATCCTAGTAGTTTTGCGGCATCTTTCTAAAGCGGCCCTTTAGTCTTGGATTAAACCATCATCCGAGTAGTTTTGCGGCATGCAGCCTCCGAGCTTATGTCCGGGTTCTTTTTGGGTGGGTGCAATTTTTCATAAAAATTGCACTCACTGAGTGTAGCCCCCGAGCCTCTTGCTTTTGCTTGCAAAAGTTGGAGGGTCCAGATTCTTGTCTTCAAAAAATTCTAGGGCTATGTATCCCGCAGCCCCGTGCTTTCTCCGAGTTCTTCTCTTTAGAAAAGAAGTCGGATGAAGAGTCTTGATGTGTCATCGTCGTTGTAGTCTTGAGTTTCTTGTATTCTTGGTCCTTTGTCTTTGGTTTCGAGCCTCTGGTAGTAGTTGAAATGAAGGCCGAGCTCCCTAGCTTAGTGTTGATTAAGCTATGATGCTGGCCGAGCCCCCGAGCGTATATCCGTGTTGTTTTGTTCAGGAAGAACTCGGATGAGAGGTCTTGGCGTATTCTTTGAGTCTGCTGTTGTCAGATATAGTTGTATGGTGGTGGTTGAGTGTAAATGCCTTTTGTTCACGGGTTGTACTGTGCTGGTATATTCTTCCGAATATGCCCGTCTTCGAGTACTGTTTCCTCTCGCCTGAGTCATCTATTATTGAGTCCTGTCTTTTCACTGTGTCCTTTGTTAGGCTTATTTCATTGGTACTCCTAGTCCATGTGCGCCACTCCTTTGGTCTATAAATACTGTCCTGGAGTGCTTGTTTTTATCCATTGGACATTCTGTTGAAACCTTCGTGGTCATGAACATGGTAGTTTGTGAAGTAGAGCAGCCCCCGAGCATATTTTGTAGTTCCTGTGTGTCTTGTCGTAGCTGGAGGAAGTCTTGTGATAGGGATTAGAGGTAGGCTAATCCCGCGATAGCATTGTGCTAGGATGTACATGGCGGTAGTTGGAGGAAGTCTTGTGATGTGGGCTTCGTTTCTTCATTGGGCAGTTCTGGGTTGATCCTCGTCGCCTGTCCTGAGACTATCCGGTGCAGATCAACATCATATCCAGCATCACATCGGTCTTGGGTAGACAGATGCCCGCCGGCCTTTTCTGCTCCATGTTGTCTTATCGTGCTGCCGATTTCCGTCTTGGATGCACTGCGTTCGTCCTTTGAAGAAAACAGTGTAGCTAATGGTGGTTTGTCCTTCCGAGTAGCAATTTGGGACACGTAGTCGTTCCAGAGCCTAGCCGTGTCCATGTTCCTCTTTGCTACTTTGCTTTTCGTGGTGCAGAGTTCGTTGGGTCTTGTAAGATTTGTAATCTTCTACTTTTGAAGTCGCTTGTAATGTAACAAATCTTGTCTTCTGAGTTGTCTTTTACTTTTCTGCTGTGATCCTTGTCGTTCATGAGATTACCTAGTTTCTTTCTTCAATAACCGGGTTCCTTTGTTCCTTGCAAGGTAGCCCTTTCTTTCTTCTTGGTTTGATGAGTTGTTCTTGTAGCGATCTGATAACCCTGCCGTGGTGCTAGATGGATAAGTCTGAAATCTGCCCATTGGTTTGTACCGTTGTGTGGATTCATGCCCTCCGTCATTTTAGCTGCGTCGGTAAATGGACCGTTGCGTTCTCACACTGTGTTTTAACAGGCCTAGTGGGCCATTTTTATTACTGAAAAATCTATTTAAAGACCTTTCATCTTCCTTTCCTTTGCTGCTCAGCTCCTGCCTTTAAACCCTAGCTTTCAGAAATCCGCCGCCGTCATCGTCGCCATCACCCGAGCACCACCATCCTAGCTTCATCTTCCCTAGTGCCTTTTTGCTTTCGCTAGTTCATGGGAAAGAAGAAAACCGCAAGCAAGTCTTAGGCGACCTTCATGGACGAGGAGTCATCCCTTTCTTTGATCGAAAACCAGGAGTTCGTGGCCATGAGAGCTGCTCAGAAGGTTTGGCCAGCTCCAACAACAAACGAAGACCAGCTGCGCGAGCTCGTTAGTGATGGCTTGATCCAAAGCAAAGTCATCGCTGAATGGAGAGTTCTGGGCGAGCATCGGGTTCCAGCTTCGGGTCCTGGTGAGATTGTCCTCTTCATTTCCTTTGTCCACGCTGGACTTTACCTTCTTGCTTCCGCCTTCCTTCATCAGTTTCTTGGTTATTTCGGGGTTAGTCTGAACCATCTAACTCCCAATGCCGTTCTCCATCTTTCTATTTTTGTTCATCTTTGTGAAGCTTTCCTTGGAATCCCTCCTTCTCTATCTCTTTTTTGCTTTTTCTTTCATCTGAAACCTCAACCCCGTCGTGAAGAAACCAGCGTTCTTGGTGGTTGCGGGATTTAGTTTTGCCAGGGTCTCAAGATTAAGTTTTTTGACTATGACCTGGTCGATTCTGTAAAAGATTGGCGTGCCGAGTGGTTTTACGCTGCCAATTTGATCCCTTCCCTCGTCGTCCACTCTAGATCTGGTCCTGTGGTGAATGACCGATGGGACAAGAAGCTTGAGTCACCTGCTGAGATTCAAGTGATCCAGCCACTCCTTGATAGGATTAGCATGCTGAAACAGCAGGGTTTGATCGGCTTCGGTATTGTTTCGAGCTTTCTTCATCGCCGGGTTCAGCCTTTGAAAGAGCGGGAGCATCTTGGCTTTGAGTATTCTGGGGCCGAGGATCCTTCATGCATGGTCCCAGCTCTTGAGCTGACCGGTGAGGAGGTACTCGAGCGTCTCCAGAAGATGCTGAAAGGAGTGAGCGTCATTCCTCCTACTGTCTCCGAGTTCTCAGCCAACAACCTGCCCCCAGCTGTGAGTTGTCTATCTTTTTGTTTGAGTACTTTATGTACTCTTGCTGCATCTATTTTTGCTTAGCTTTTCCTTGTCTTGCTATTTTATCCTTTTTTGCAGGAGCTTGGGCGAAACTTTGTCGACCCGATCCCCCTTGATGTTCTCCCTGCCATGGCGGAGACTGGGGATCGTCTAGCTAGAACTTCTACAATTAGTAAGTCCCAAACCTCTATAGCCCTTCCTGGGGTTTCTTCTAGAGTTGTTGATGTATATGAAGAATATGTTCCTCGTCTAGTCCCTCACGGTCCTCGCAGTGTCCCGAAGAGGGGGCGAATGGATGGGTCTTCATCTGGCCTACCTGTCTCCAAGAAGCCTCGCAAACCAAGTACTCCCTCAGGTACTCCAGTTGTTGCTAGCATGCTCTTAGGTGAGCACATTTAATACTCTTTGTTCCTTTGTTTTCCTGTTTCTCTCTTGAACCGAGTACTTTTTATTCTTTTTTCAGCAGGTGCTCTGGTTTCCTTGGCTGAGGGAGAGGAGGATGACGAAGTACCCCTCATCATGCGGCGGTGAGTTGTTTTTCATATTCCTATTGCATTGAATCTCTCTTCTTTGTTTTAACTTTTAGTCTTGAACCTTTTGAAGTAATCGAACGTCGTGTACGAGTTCTTCTGGGCTCCCGTGCCGACTTCTTCTGAAGCTTCGGTGTTGAGTTCTTTGGTGGCCCCCGTACTGAGCTCTACCGCTCCTCTAGTGCAGAGTTCTTTCATGGCTCTAGCCCCGGCTTCTTCCGCGGCTCCGTTGTCGGTTACCCCGCTCCTGTTGCCGGGTGGCGGGGACGTTTTTGCCATCGTGGTTCCCCCTGCGAGGCCTTCTTTTGGCTTCGTGAAGAAGAAAGTGGTCGGGTGAGTAGATTCTGGCTTTTATCTTTTTTGGCTTCTATCTTCCTTCTTCTGGTTCTTATCTGTGCTTCCTTTTATCACTTTTTAGTTTTTCGTCTTCTCTTGTTTCTTCATCGACTTCTTCTTTGCCTCCCGCTGTGCCAACGAGTTCCGAGCCTCAGGACTCACAACATTCTGTTGATGAAGTTGCTGCGGGGGCTTCGGAGCTACTTGGCGAAGTTGCGGACTTGGCCGCTCCGGAGGTGACTGTGGCCGTCGTGCCAGGTCCTTCCGAGGGTTTGGTTCTGGCTTCCCTGGAGGTTGCTTTGGTTGCTCCTTCTTCGCCCCAGCTGGCCTCTCCTTCCCCTTCTCTTGTTTCCGGCGGTCCCTCTTTTTCCAGTGACGTGGTGCAACAGTTCGATGCCACCCATCGGTTATCGGAGCTGACCACAGCCTGCGGGAGCTTGTCGACCCTCACGACTTCTTTTGGTGAAAAGCTCCAGGTAGGTTTTACTGCCACTCCTTTTTTGCGTGCTTGTTTTTCTTCTGTCCTTATGCCTTGTTTCTCTTTGCCTCTTTTTGTTCAGTCTTTTTCTCGTGATCATTCTGGCTTCTTTTTCTCATCTGAAAATGAGAGAAAGTTGTCTTTTGAGGTGGACGCTCTGAAAGCCGATCTTGACCTTCTCTAGGCTGAGTTGGAGACAGAGCGTCAAATGCACCAAAAGGAGGAGAAGACCCTTTGTGCTCGGGTAGTGGAGACGGAGAAGCAGAGAGATGCCACGGTGGAGTCTGTGAAGAATGAATGCAAAGGTGCCACAGGTTCTGCCTGTTTCTTCTTGTATTTTGACTTCTTTTTTCGCTGACTTGTTCTTGGGTGTCTTGTCTAGTTCTCTGAGTTGAGAAGCAAAGGCTCTCGGAGAGTATCGATGAAATGAAGGCTCTTGTCCGCTCCAGTCATAACAAGGTTGAGGAGGTAATTACTCGTGCTGAGGAAGAACTCGCCCTTGCTAAGCTGATTAGGCATGGAGCTGATAGAGATCTTGTGTAGGCTCAAAAAACTATTGAAGGCTTGTCTGGGAAACTGGCGACGGCTATTGAAAATTGGAACGTTTTGTGGAAATCTTTTCGTTCAGTAGCTGATGTTCTCCGGACTCCAGCAGATGACGGGCAATCTTGGGCTCAGTTCATTCCTCGGATTCCGACTCGTTTCCAAGAGTTCGCGAAGAAGTGCGCTCAAGTATGTACCAAGAATGTGTTGGCCCAGGTCCGGGTCCTTGCTCCAGAGGCGCCTCTGTCCAAGATAGCAGAGGAAGCTGATAGCCAAGAATACCTTGATGCTGTTGAGAGGATGGAGTCTGAGGTCGAAGGTTTAGCCAGTAGGGCTGTAGACAGTCTTAACATTGATATTTCCCTTCCTGATGACAATGCCTGATCCAATTGATCAGCCTCTTGTAATATTACACTCCTCTTAAAATGAAGATTCTTTATTTTCGTTGATGTATTCTTTGTCCGGGTGTGGTCGGATTTACTTGACTTGCTGAGTACTTTGTCCTATTTTCGTCTCTACTCAACTCTGTGTGTTATCCTGATGAAATCCCTCGATTTGTCGAGTACTTTTTCTTCTTCCTCTGTGCGTTGTTAGGTGTAGATCTTTGCGTTGACAACCTTTCATCTGTGCTATGTAAAACGACTTGGCATTGAATGTTGCCTTGACAAACTTTGGCATCCGAGTGCTTTCTTGAGTGGCGCTTGTGCTTTTCTGAGGAAAAGAGTATTCCTATCTAGATGTAGCCCCTGAGCCTCTTGCTTTTCGAAACGAAGAGTTGGAGGGTCTTTTTAAGCTTAATTTTGGTCAACTAGTTTTGGGTGTTAGTTTTTAGCTACCCTCATTGGCGGGTTCAAGCGTCTTTTCAGCTATTTTGTTCTCGGTCGGGATGCTCAGGCATGTTTTCAGCCATTTTGCTTTTTGTTTCGGGTGTTAGCTTTTAGCTACCCTCATCGGCGGGCTCAAGCGTCTTTTCAGCTATTTTGCTCTCGGTCGGGATGCTCAGGCATGTTTTCAGCCATTTTGTTTTTTGTTTTTTGTTTTGGGTGTTAGCTTTTAGCTACCCTCATCGGTAGGCTCAAGCGTCTTTTCAGCTATTTTGCTCTCGGCCGGGATGCTCAGGCATGTTTTCAGCCATTTTGCTTTTTGTTTCGGGTGTTAGCTTTTAGCTACCCTCATCGGCGGGCTCAAGCGTCTTTTCAGCTATTTTGCTCTCGGCCGGGATGCTCAGGCATGTTTTCAGCCATTTTGCTTTTTGTTTCGGGTGTTAGCTTTTAGCTACCCTCATCGGCGGGCTCAAGCGTCTTTTCAGCTATTTTGCTCTCGGCCAGGATGCTCAGGCATGTTTTCAACCATTTTGCTTTTTATTTCGTTGCAACAACTCGTTGAAAGTCATGACAAAAGATGCTGTGGATGAATATCATCTTTATTGATCATGAATATAAACTAATACGTATGTTGTCGAAGAATATTGTCCTTTGTCGATTGTTAATGTTGGTCCCTTGTGACTTGCATATCCGTTTTCTCTTGAGTTGTTTTTACGCGTAGAATCTTCTTAGCTGGCTGATGTGCCATGTATTGCTGATTTCTCTTCCATCTTCGGTTATTAACTTGTATGTGCCTGGTTCGGTGACTTTTGTGACAATGAACGGACCTTCCCATGGACTGAATAGCTTATGTCATGCATCAGTCTTTTGTATCCTTCTTAGCACTAAGTCTCTGACTTGTAATGATCGAGGATGGGTACTCTTGTTGTAGTGTCGTCTTAAACCTTGTAGGTATCTGGCTGATTGGAGGGTAGCGTTTATTTTGACTTCTTCTGAGCTGTCGAGTTCTAATCTTCTTGTGTGTTCTGCTTCTCCTTCATCGTATTGTTCTATCTTTGGTGATGTCCAGATCAAGTCGGCAGGTAGTACGGCCTCTGTCACGTAAACTAGGAAGAAAGGTGAGTAGCCTGTTGCTCTGCTCATTTGAGTTCGTAGCCCCCATACTGCTTTAGGCAATTCTTTAATCCACTTGGCTCCATAGTCCACTAGTTCTTCGTATAATCTTGGTTTTAATCCGGCTAGTATGAGTCCATTAGCCCTTTCTACTTGTCCGTTGGCTTCTGGATGTGCAACAGACGCATAGTCTATACTGAAACCACAGTCTTGTGCCCAGCTTTTGAATTCCATAGCCGTGAAGGGGGAACCTAGATCTGTGATGATTCGATTGGGCATCCCGAAGTGGTGTATAATGTCTTGGATGAACTCGACTGCTTTTGCTGCGCTGTATTTTGCGAGTGGTTTGTATTCAATCCACTTGGTGAACTTGTCGATTGCTACAAAGATGTACTCGAAGCCGCCTTTTGCTTTCTTCAGAGGTCCTACTTGATCCAGCCCCCAGCAGGAAAAAGGCCAAGCGGATGGGATGCAGATAAGATTGTGAGCTGGCACATGGGCTTGTCTTGCAAACATTTGGCAACCTTTGCATTTTCTGACAAGTTCTTTTGCGTCTTTCAAAGCGGTTGGCCAGTAGAATCTGATGCGAAATACTTTGCCAACTAGTGTTCTTGAAGCGGCATGATTTCCACAGCAACCTGAGTGTATTTCGTCTAGGATCTCTTTTCCTTCTTCAAATGAGACACATTTTAGGAGTACTCCTGATGATGCTGCTCTTCTGTAAAGTCTATCTCCTACTAGAACATAGTTTTTGCTTCTGCGAACAACTTGGGTGGCTTCTGCTTTATCTGCTAGCAATTTATTTTCTTTGATGTAGTCGATGAAAACTTGGCTCCATGAAGTGTTGATTACCAAGATCTGAACGCCTTTAGCCTGAATTTCATTGGTTGTTTCACTGGGTTGTTTGATAGAGGGAACTGATAGCTCTTCTATGAATACGCCGGGTGGAACCTTCGCTCTATCTGATCCGAGCTTGGCGAGGACGTCTGCTGCAATGTTGGAATCGCGTAGGACGTGTAGAATTTCTAATCCTTGAAAATGTTTTTTAAGTTTCCGTATTTCAGCACAGTAAGCACTCATGTTTTCTTTGGTGCAATCCCAATCTTTATTGACTTAGTTGATGACTACTGCTGGATCGCCGTATACGAGTAATCTCTTTATTCCGAGAGTAATTGCCACTCGTAACCTGTGGATGAGGGCTTCATATTCTGCTTCGTTATTTGTAGCTTGCCATAATATCTGAAGGACGTACTTGAGTTGTTTTCCTTCTAGAGAAATGAGGAGAATGCTTGCACCAGCCCCGCCTAGTTTGAGTGATCCGTCAAAGTACATCTTCCAGTGGTCAAGGATTGTATCTGATAAAGGTTGTTGAATCTCTGTCCATTCGGCCACAAAATCGGTGAGGGCTTGAGATTTTATTGCTTTCTGCGGGGTGAAATCGATGTTAAGAGCTCCGATTTCAACTGCCCACTGGGATATGCGCCCCGTGCATCTTTATTGTGTAGGATGTCTCTGAGTGGAAAATCTATCACCACGGTAATCTTGTGGCTTTCGAAATAGTGGCGAAGCTTGCGTGAGGTGATAAGTAGAGCGTAGAGTAGTTTTTGTACATGCAGGTATCGGATTTTGGATTCTGACAGTACTTCGCTGATGTAGTATACGGGACGTTGCACTTTATACACACGCCCTTGTTCTTCTCTTTCTATGACTATTGCCGTGTTGATTACGGTAGAAGTCGCCACAATATATAGCATCATATCTTCGTCTTTCTTTGGAGGTGTCAGGACAGGCGACAAGGTGAGGTATTCTTTAAGTTTTTTGAAAGCTTCGTCGGCCTCTATTGTCCACTCAAACTTGTCTATCTTATTTAGTAGTTTAAAGAAAGGTAACACCTTTTCGCCGAGTCTTGATATGAAACGGTTGAGGGCTATTTGGACGGGATCAATCACAGGAGGTCACAAATCGTGTTGCAGGAACATGAGTGAGTATAGTCCAAAACACACTTAAGGCATATAATATATAGCACATTAACCATACCGATTTTTTCTTATTGTTGCAGTGGTTATATGGCACCAGAATATGCCATGCGTGGGCATTATTCTATGAAGTCCGATGTCTTTAGCTTTGGCATCTTGATGTTAGAAATCATAAGCGGAAGAAGAAGCAGCACGTCCTTTGACATTGAGCACCATGTTGACCTCTTAAGCCTAGTAAGTCTTTATATTCTTGTCAAGCTCTTTTACACAATTAATATGCTGCAAAGATGCTAATTAAGTCGGCATGCATTGGATGCAGGTCTGGCAGCACTGGACTACGGGCACCGTTGAGGAGATATTAGATTCATCTCTGAGAGGTGATGCTCCTGGACGCCAGATACTGAAGTGTGTCCACATTGGGCTGCTGTGTGTTCAGAGTAACCCAGATGATAGACCGATGATGTCAACGGTAAATGTCATGCTTAGCAGCAGCAATGTGTCTCTTAGTGCTCCATTGAAGCCAGTATTTTTCATCCCCCAAAGCGGAGTCTACTCAGCCATAGATTCAGAAACACATCCCACTGCCTCCCAGTCCATTGGTAGATCAGGGGCGTTGTCACGAAACGAAGTGTCAGTTACCGAGCTGGAGTCGAGATGAGTCATGAAACAACTGGCAAGTTGACGGGGAAATTGGAATTCTGTTGTACTAGGAATGAATATGCTTAACGCTTCCTGAAAGATTGAAACCCCCGTCATGTTTCCTCGGCCCCACTCCTATTATATTTCTTCTGTACACCAACTTTCACTAGTCAAACCTAGCTCCTTCAGTAATGTAGTCAAACCAATTTCTACTCCCAAAGGTGTACTGTGTACACTAGGAGTAGGGATGAAAACGGTACGGATATTTTCCGACCGTATTCGAAACCAAATCTGTTTAGAGGTGTTGAGATCTGTACCGTATCCGTATCTGAATACTCAAATCACATATTTATGATGTCGATATCCAATCGTATCATATCCAACCACTGGTAGAGAACAGAGCTTTACTCCCGGTGGAGAACCCCCTCTAGTCCCGGTTCCCCACCCGGGAGCAAGCATCCGGGACTAAGGGGGGTCCTTTAGTCCCGGGTCAGGAACCGGGACTAAAGGGGGACCTTTAGTCCCAGTGGGTAACATCAACCGGGACTAAAGGTGCCTCCTGACATGCCACAATGGCCGGCACCCTTTAGTCCCGGTTGGTAATACGAACCGAGACTAAAGTTTTTTTTTCTTTTCTTTTCATTTTTTTGTTTTCTTTTCAAAATAGGTTTTCGAAGTCGTATTGTACACTGCTAATTATACATTTATACGCGCGTATAGCATATTTTGGTTCAAGCACAATGAACATATTAAATCACGCAATTCAAGCATAGAAATATATATATATATATATATATATATATATATATATATATATATATATATATATATATATATATATATATATATATATATATATATATATATATATATATATATATGCATGCATGCATCATATATATATTTACATGCATGCATGCATATGTGTATTTTACATTATATTATTTCATGTGCATATATTACAAAAGATTGCATTAGAGTTGTTGTGATATAACAAGTTTCCTCTCATCCTCTAGCTTGGCTTCCATGGCAGTGTTGGGTCGAAGTAGAACTCGCCTTTGGAATCGATGACCTGCTCATTAAAAAATCCGGCTATAGACTCTTGAATTGCTTTGATTTGGTCTTGCCGTATGACCTTTTCCTCCCACCATCGAGCCTATAAGTTTAAATTAAAGGAAAATAAATTAATATTTGTACATATATATATATAAAGACATAGTAACACAATCAATAATAATAATTAAATGAATATATAGTGTATTTTTAACGTACTTTGAGTCTCAAGCACAATGAACATATTAAATCACGCAATTCAAGCATAGAAATATATATATATATATATATATATATATATATATATATATATATATATATATATGCATGCATGCATCATATATATATTTACATGCATATGTGTATTTTACATTATATTATTTTATGTGCATATATTACAAAAGATTGCATTAGAGTTGTTGTGATATAACAAGTTTCCTCTTATCCTCTAGCTTGGCTTCCATGGCAGTGTTGGGTCGAAGTAGAACTCGCCCTTAGAATCGATGACCTGCTCATTAAAAAATCCGGCTATAGACTCTTGAATTGCTTTGATTTGGTCTTGCCGTATGACCTTTTCCTCCCACCATCGAGCCTATAAATTTAAATTAAAGGAAAATAAATTAATATTTGTACATATATATATATAAAGACATAGTAACACAATCAATAATAATAATTAAATGAATATATAGTGTATTTTTAACGTACTTTGAGTCTCTCTGTAGGAGTTCTTTGGGAGACCACCTTGATAAACTTATAAACATAGTAACCACAGTAGTTGTTCCCCTGTTCCTGCCTTAGACACCACTTTACGAGAAAAAGATTTTTCATCCAATCTGGTGATCCGGTGAAAGCTATATGTTTAATTAATAAAGATGATGCGATTTAGGGGACTTACTTTCAAACGGATTACATTCAGTGACGCTTTGCATTTTCCCATGTGTTGCTTCTCAATAAAGGTTTTCCAAATACTGCCCAATAAAAAAATTACCACGTCATCAGATATAGTTAATCATCATGTTTGTGTGTATATATAGTTGCTAGAGATACCGAAATTACCTCTGGATAATATTTATCATATCTTGGTAGTCTTGTTGTGGTTTTCTCATCGAGTCATAGATTATCAAGTGACTTTTCACCAGATCGATGTCCATCAATATCCAGTGATTGCTGCATGTGTTTATAGGATATAACGCATAACACTCATTAATTAACTAGAATCAACATATGAGCCATTAAGGACGATCGACATTATTAACACTCACTTGAAGTTGTAGGAAAAGAGTATATCATTCTTGTGGCGTTGGTTCACTAAGAAGTTCATGAGGTTACTCTCTGACTCAGACTTCCAATTAGTCTTTGGAGTAACTGGGTCTTCGAATACTATATGGGGATCAACAAAACTAATTTCATTGCAGCCTTCCTTTCTGAACTCTGTCATTGTAAATCTGCATATATATAGTACTTGTTAGGATAATTTATATGCATATACACACATATGATGAGTTTAATAATAGATCGAAAGAATTATTACTTACAGGCAATAGCAGTTAATGATAACTTTGTCCAGAGAGGTCAGGTGTCATAGTTGATAAAATTCTGCAAAGTCAACATACATAACATCATCGCCATGGAACCAATGTTCGTCTCTAATTCTGACACCAACGCAGAAGTCTCCACCGGTAGACGCCTGCATGTACCACTTGTTTAGCAAGTACATTTACATCCCCAGATCACATAAGGCTTGAGGGTTGTATAGACTCTGGCCTAGTACAAATTTTTTCTTCTAAATATCAACCTCCGCCACACTCTCAATGTTTCCATCACCAAACATCTGGTAAAGGTTGAGACCAGTCTCATCAATAAATTCACCAAGGTGATCCAAATCGACATCCGGAGGTATGTTTGCCTAATGCATTAATCCTAAATTCGAACCATATTCATTACCAACAACTAGCGGGGGGACTGATTGGTGCGATTGTTGTCCGAGTTGTGCAACTCCTTTCCCTGCTCGCTTCTTTTTCTGTGCCGCCTCAATTGACTTGGTGAGAGTGCGGTCATAGTCCATTAACGTTGATTTGGACGGCTTACGAGATTCCTGCTGTTGTTGCTGGTAAGAAGCCACCTTTTTTCTTAGAATATCTGAAGCTACGAAGAAGTACGGTTTCTCTGGGTTTTTCCTTGCTTCTTGATTCTTTTTAAGTTTGTCATAGAATCTAGACATATCTTTTTTATATGCATCAGTTACTTCTTCCTTCTCTTCAGATATTATTTTGGGAATAGCCCTTGGTTTCACGGTGGCTTTCTTTACCGGCAGGGACTGGTTCTTCGTTTGCGGGGCTGGCCTCTTGCTAGTACTTGGCTTCTTGGTAGGCCGGGGTGGGGGAGGTGTTGGAGACCTCCTTGGAGGTGGTGGCAATGGCGTTGGAGACCTCCTTGGAGGTGGCGGCTGTGGCGTTGGAGACCTCCTTGGAGATGGTGTGGATGCAGCCTCGCCTTCCAACACATTGTCATCGTATAGAGCACTATGATGATCTAGCGATTGAACAATTGGATTTAGGTTGAGGGAGGATCTGCTACAAAAAAGGAATGACATATTATTATGAGCAGATTGTTAATTATTTAAGCCAATATAAATTAATGATGTAGTGTTTTCATCCACACCTATGGTGAGGTAGTTCAGGAGGAGGTGGAGGCGACATCCCAGGAATAATGATGTAGCGCTTGCGTCATAGAATGAATGTCTTCTCTGCTTCTCCTAGAGTCTTCTCGACATCACCTCCAGGAATGTCAAGAGGCAAATCACTAAAACCTTTTTCAGCTTTATCTACCGAGATGGTAGCATATCCTTCTTGGATTATATTCCCATGAATCCTTGGTGTCTTGGTTCGGTCGATAGGATTAACAAGACCGATAGCCACCATGATTGTGGAATTCCCCTTCGGAATGTGTAGCTCACACGATGTACAAGGTTCAGTGATGTCATCCATAGGGAAGCGCAGTCCTGTGTCCCCTTGATTTGGTATCTCTATGGAAGCGCAGCTGCTTTTCAACTGAACAGATTGGCTAATGTTGATTCCTGGCTCTGATGTCTGCTTGCTTGCACTCACTGCTATTTGCACTTGCCTTCTGATTTCGTCCTGTATTCTTGCTTCAAGGTTTTTTTCCCGCTCCTATGCTTCACGTACCGCTTCCTCCAACCTCTGGAGCCGCTGTGCCTCTTCTTCCTTCTTTCTCTGACGGCTTCTATAGGAAGGTCTGTCCTAAGGGAATTCATACTCCCACGAGACACTTCATTTGCCTCTAGTTCGGCCACCATGTTCAATAGTCCCGATGGTGTATGTCAGTTCATCCTTCTCTCTGTTGGGCCTGAACGTACCACTAGCAGTAGCTCTCTGAGCATAAAACAATCTTTCTACTGCTTCTTGCAGTCCTGCGCCATAAACGCACTTCCCTGTCTCTTAGTCCAGTGTTCCCCCATGAGCGAAAAACCAATTTTTTACACGCTCTCCCCACTCGAGTGATTCTAGTGTGATACCCTTGGCAAGAAGGTCTGCTTCCATTTTGTTCCACTTCTTAATGGCAGTCGGGTAGCCACCTAATCCCAAGTTTTGGTGGTATGTCTTCTGTTGGGCATTACATTGGTTCTTTATCACCCGACTCACACCCTCTTCCGACGTCTTGTACTGTACAAACTCATCCCAATAGGGCCTCTGTGTAACACCCCTGGTGTTACGAGCTTATTTAGCACCGCGATTTAGGCCTAAGTAAAATTTTCGTAACGAGTTTCTTGGAATTTTTAATTTAAAACGTATTTGACGCGATAAGCGAATCCTGTGCGACTTAGTTTCGTGGACTCAAACACACGCTCAAGTTAAATTACGCCGTACGTAGAAATATTCAGGACTATCCGATAACAATTCTAGCAAGTAAATGACGAGCGATTTGTTCTGTTAGATTAAGCAGGAAAAGCAACTTGTATAAATCAAATAAAATCCATTAATAAATAGAACCATATATATATATAGCGTTTAATTCAAATTTAAATTCGAGCTTTGCTAAGAATTTTTCCTGCGCCTAGATGTTACAATTTGTGTAAATTAGTAAACCGTTAGATATATATATATATATATATATATATATATATATATATATATATATATATATATATATATATATATAAGTGTGTGTGTATGTACGTATATAGAGATATAGGTATATACCAGTTACGTAAAGCAAAAGGCCAACCACGCGAGGAGATGAGAAACCCCATACTACAACAGTCAAACAGTTTGTCCCCCCTTGTTTGGTTGTTGAACCTTTATTTATCGGACAGCACAGGATCCCGACAACTGAAGTTTTGATTATATTCTCACAAGTAATCTATCAAATATCAACGGTAGAAATATATAGCTATGGCAAGGACGCCAGGTGGCCCATGCAGTGCCAGTGCTGTGCAGTCTTGTCCGCAGTCTTGTCCATGACCCACTCTCGTCCTCGCTGCTGCCATCCTTATACGTGGTTTTTGTCCCTGCCGTGCCATGTCCTTGACATTCTGTGGGCACACAGACATCGTTCCGGCCACGTTGTGCCAGGTCGCACACGCTACTGTCTCCTACTCTCTCTCTGCTCTTTCTACTTCTTGAGGACGACAGGCTGCTGCTCTGACTTGCCCACGCCGCTCTCCACTACCAAGCTGGCCGGGCCGCGCCCCACGCAGCCGTGTCGGGCCTGTCCTGTCTTGCCTGCATCCATCCAGGTTTTCCTCTCCATTTCTTTTTCTTCTCTGCTGTGCCGAGGAGGGAGCGTCCCAGCCCAGAAACTCCACTGCCCCGCTGTTCCGGTTCTGCCGCTCCTTCGGTTCCCCTACGTGCCCGCGCCCATCCCTTTTCTCCTCCTTGCGCGCGCAAGGCCACAGCGACCTCGCCACAGCTCCATCCGCCGATTCCAGCCTCCCCTGCTGCTCTGCTCACGGCGCCGCTTCTCCCTGGTGCTCCTCCACTAAGCCTCGGAGGCACCATCTCGGTCACCTCGCATGGAAGCACTGTGCGCACACGCCTTTCGGTCCGCTACTGCCGAGGCTCCCTTGATTCGCGCTGCTCACCCGCTGCCGTTGCCGCCTTAGGCTCCCACCACCGGAGCCGCTACGCCTCGCTGGAGTCCACGTCGAACACGCAGAGCTCCTCGGCTGCTGCACCCACGTGTCCCCTCTGCTCTCCCATGTGCCATGGTCGTAGCTGAGCCAGCCAAACCGCGACCGCCCAAGCCCGCAGGCGGCTCCACCTCGCCTCGCACCCCCGTGGCTCCTCCTGAGCCCGCTACTGGCTGCCTTGTCCCACGCCATGCCTCACGCCGTCCATCGCCATCACGGGCCGGCGTCTCCACGCCGTGCTGGTGCTGCGTGGCAGCGGCCGCGCCACCTTGGCATGCTCCCCGTGTGGACGCCGTGACCGCTCTGTCGTCCGTTGCCGCGCCCGAGCCTCCTGCGCCACCGCACGCAAGTCGCCGGCGTGTGGACAGCCGCGGTCGTGCTTTCCCCAGCTCCTCCACGCCCTTGCCGCCGTCGTCAGCCACGGTCTTCGTCGTGCTCTGTTCGTGGAAGAAGAAAGCAAGGTGAGGAAGGGTGGAAATCCAAGGAATAGAAATACGCATGGTGTTTTCTGCAAAAATGTATGACTCCTCGAACAGTAATCTGGACCTTGGATTGATTATAGAAGAGCGTAGGGGCCACTTCGCAAAAACGCCGCTGCCGTTGTCTGGCCCTGGCTGGGTGGGCCGGCCTGCTCATCGCGCCGCGCTTGGGCCGTTGGCCTGCCTGCCGCTGGCTGCTGCGCGCCGGGCTGGGCTGCTGCTTCCCCGCCTGGGCTGCCAGTACGCTGCTAGGCCACCTGCATCGCCTATGCGCTGGGTCGTCTACACCTGAGCCACGCATACCACGCCCTGCCTAGGCTGCCCGGATCGGTTGGGCCGGTTTGATAACCGCTGGGCCAGTAGTGGCCACCAGCCCTTTTCCAATTGTGAAATGTTTTTCTAAAATCGGTTTCTAGGTTAACTTGTAAAATCAATATAAAATTATGTAGGTGTCCAGAAATTATGAAACCAGTTTTGTTAGTCTCCTAAAATCATGCTCTACATGTTAGTATATTTTGTTCACATAGTTGGATAATATTCTTAGGAAGCTATATAATTAATTAGAGATAATTAATGTTGTAAAATATAAACTTGTAGGAATTTCCATGATAAGTTGGTAATATTGTTGAATCTAAAAATTTTATAGTAGACTCCTAGCAGTATTAGTTACCTGCCGTATTTTTTGTAGCTTTGGAATAACTAGTTGCTAATTAGATAATGATGTCTTATTTCAAATAGTGATTAAATCGATAGAATAAAATATAGAAACACCGTTTGTTTATATAACTAAAATAATTATTGGGAAATGGTGTCTTATCTGACAACGTGTATATGTAGCCTAAGTATGGTCGTCGTTAGAACTAGCTCATTAACTTGAGAGGCATAAATCGTATTTTACGAATCACGATTGCAGTTGATTAATTACATCTTTGCATTGCATCGCATGCATATCATATAGGTACGACGATGGATCACGGAGTCCTTGGGAGTTGCTGGAGGAATGGTGCTTTTGAAGATCATGTTGCCATGATGGAAAGCTAACTTCTGATTATATTTTTCCTAGGCAAGCCCCGGTGCATAACCCCTACTTTCTGCAGTTTAAATAATATTTGTGCATTAAGTTTTAAGGAGTTAAATGAAACCCATTTGCATATATATATCTTTATTCCTATGAGTCTTACTAGTATGACAAGATCGTGTAGAATGCTATGCTACAGGACCTCGGTAGAAGCCGAGTGATTGCCTGTCACTCGCGAGGGATAGGAAATATATTATTGGATTACTACCACTTGGAAAAATATGAAAATGGTGGAAAGGAAAATGGTGACCGGGCAGGGATATGGTTTGGGTATTGGAGTGTAAGGAGTTGTGTCACCGTGGACACGGGGCATAGCTTAGTTACACTGTTTTTCCCTGTCTGGTCGGTTAAGGACCGATCGTTGCATAGGACTCTAGGCAGGTCATAGACTTATTATCCCGAGCACATACTTGTGTATGGGCGCTTGGAAAGCTTGTTGCTCTCTTGTCATGGATCCGGCTTTTTCCGGACCGACTGTCAGGGTTTTATTTTGGTGGAGGAGGTCCTTGCACTGCACTGAGTCCGAGACTCAGGGGTGGGGGCTTGGAGTCCCAGTTTGGACGGGGACCTGGACACCCGGGACAGGAGAGTGATGGGTTGGTCCTGCTTGTGCCTGGGGTACAAGCGGAGCATGTGTTTTTGGGGTACCCAGCTGGGGGCATTGATTCGCGAATCGCCGGGCGATCCGGTACGACTTGTCTATGGTTTAGCATCGTAGTAAGAACTGAAAGATGAAAGATGGAAGATGGACAAAAGAAATCAGATTGCTTACCACTTGCTTGAAAGTAGTATAGGTGCTTACATAGAATGGTTAGTTAATGAACCAATGCGGCTATTATTAAAAATCAAAGATAAGGACGCACGCTTAGTAATGCTTTCTGCAAATGCAACCCACAAACCAGATAGCCTTGCATATCCTTGGAGTCTTTTCTTTTCTCATATCGGGTAAGTCTTGCTGAGTACAATTGAGTACTCAGGGTTTTATTCCCCCCTGTTGCAGGTGACAGGTGGACGCATGAGCTGACCTTTGTGTGTGGATTCCTCCTGGTGGGCTCAGAGAGGATTTCCTTTACGCTGCGATGTAGTTTTTATTTATAACTCTCACCAAATGTTTTTATAAATGAAAGTTCATAACCTGTTGTAGTTTATTATCCACACTTCATCATGCCATGATTAGATATTTATTTCCGCTGTAATTCTGATCACATGTTTATATTCCACTGTATATTAACTTGTTTATAACTCTGATAACATGATTTCATTCTGCTGTTAAATTAATAAATATTATACTCTGATGTTGTATTAAAAGTGATGTAAGAAATGGTTACGAGTGATGTAAGCTTTATTCTCTCATTTGTGATCCTGATGGCAAAAATGTGGATTTTCGGGTTCTCCCCTAGGGTGTGTCCGACAGAACCGAGTAATTTAGTGTTCTCCCTTGAGCGCTTAGTGTCTAATGGAAGACAAGCACTCTAGCGAGGCATTAGATTAAGCGGTTCTGCCACAAGTGGTATCAGAGCACAAATGAGGAAACAAGGCTTCGAAAACCTTTTCTAAACTAAAATTTGACAACCCACTGTTGCAAAAAGTTAGGGCGTTTGTATGCGAAGTTATATAAGTAGCCCTATTACTATGGTTATGTATCCAGGATAGATGGCACTTTGCTGACTTAGATAGGATTAATCAAGTTTCTGCAGGTACACTAACTCGAGCATAGTTCGATAGTATCGACTAGTTACAGGGAGAGAACGATGTGCCAAAAATCTGAGAACGGTTGCCCTATATGTGGCAATAGTGAAAGGACGTATAGGACGTGCATTCATGCATATCCTGTTTGTGCATTATAGTGCTGTATTGCTTGCCGATACGCTATCCATAGGTGTCACACGTGTTGTATTGTGCACGTCTGACTCATTCCTGTCCTAGAGTAGGTCTGCACTATGGCTTCATGTTTTGCGTTCGCCCGTGGTTCGCGTCGGTCGTGACCCACGTCTCCCCGTACCCCTTTCTATGCTCTTGCCAGACCCTTGCCCTGCAGTTGTACTAGTCAGTAATGGCATCACACGTCGCTCGCCTCGAACTCGTGGAATTTGGTCGATCCGCCATAGTGATCTCGCGCGGGAACCCTGGTGAACTGTGCCAGGACCACTGAACGCTCCGCCTTTATAAGTAGAGCCTGGCCTAGCCATTGGTACCACCACTCGGCGCACTTTAGCTCGCTTAGCTTTTCCTTTGAGCCAGCTTTTCACTCAGCCTTCCTTGCAACCACCGCCCAAGATGGCAGGAACCTGGGTTAGTACCTACTGCCTGAACGTTGAGGGTTTTCCTAGAATCCTGCATGCCACCCTACAAAAGCTCGGAGTCAATGATCGCCCCGAGTATGAGGGTCGTGAGTATGAAGAGCATGGCACGGAGCGGTGTGAGGTTACCGTCTACATCGGGAAGAGTGAGGAGTTCCCCGACCTCACTGAAGCCTGGAGTGTGACCGCAACTGGGTTTCACTTTGTCGACACCTACCAGGTTGTGGCCCGCAAAGCCTTGCGGTACCTCTGCCAGATCTTTGAGGAGCCCATTGCTCGTACTCCCATGCGGTTCTTTCCTCCTTTGGACAAGAATCGGCGGGCATGGAGGGCCCGCATGGAGGCTTTGCAAGGACGGGATGTGCAAGAGGACAGTCCCACCATGGTGCACTTGACCACATACCTGCTCGCTCTGGATGAGCAGTACGACTGTCAAGCCTTGGAACTGAGGGCCTGCCTTCGGTGCGCCGAGGAAGCCGAGATCTTCAACCGGATGCTCCAGGTGCAGCTCGCCGAAGCGCATGCCAGTGCTGCAGCTGCTGAGAGCCGGGAGACTGCCATGTTGGAAGCTCTGAAGGAGGTCGAAGATCGGCATGTTCATCAGCTGCGGGTGGCCTATCTTGTCACCAGGGCTGAGCGGAGGACGTTGGCTGCTGGAAGGCAGGATGCCCCGATGTTGGAAGGGATTCCTATCCACCTGCCCAAGAGAAGAAGAACCGGTGTTGCTACACCACCAGCACCTCCACCCTCAGAGGTGTCACAAGAAGAACCCTTGATTCCTCTCGCTCAGCCGTTGCCCCGCGAGGATGTAGACTAGTTGCCTTGGGACGTTGTGCCATAGTAGTAGTGCTTGTTGTTGTTGTCCCCCCCTCCGGTATTATACTCTTGTTGTTGTTGTCATCCGTAGTTGTTGAGCCCGTTCGACCATAGGTGAATGCTGTGTCATGAATGGGAGCCTGAATGCCTGTATGATGTACCCGTATCAGATCGTTGGAACATGCATTTTGTTATGTTGTTGTGCTTATTGTGTTTATCTACCTTAAGTTCGTTAGATGTGCTTAAGTTTTCTAGGGTGATGTTAAGTGGGTTACAAGAGAAGTTGCTATTCAGATGCCAAGCAGATCAGCCATGATTGGATGTTATTGGACATTGTATCAACTAATTGTGGATGTCCCAATAGAACACTTGAATCTCTTTAAAACAAATCTGCCGTTGGATTTGAATTCCTTGTCCCTTGTTGCGAAGGGAACCTTTGTTGTTTGAATTTTTCCCTTGTGATACCCCCTTACTCTGTGGTCTATGACCCCACCGCCTTCATGGCGTGTAAGTTGGTAATAGTTGCCTGGTTAATAGCTTATGGTGCCACGACGAAATCGAGGGCTCTCCAATGGAACAGCTGCCACATGTGATGCTGCTCGGCACGCGCTGGTATCGAGGTTATTAACCAAGTACCTTTACTAAGTTACACCGCCATACCACTTTTGCTACAAATAATTTTCTTGAAAATGTTCAGGTATTTAAATAGGAAATCCACAATGGGTCGATGAATTAGTGTTCTCTCAAAGTAAGCAAGAGGAGGTGGTTTGGAGAAAGAAGGTATGACATGATCTGTGTTTATAGAAAAGACGGATGTGGTCAAGGAAGGAAAGAAAAAGAAGAGTAGTAACGGAAGGTTAGCCGTGGATAGTCGTAAAAGTCAGAGTGGACGTCTTGTCCCAAGCCCTGTGCTTAGTTGACCACGCTATGCATGCTGGGTTATTTCGCTGCGTGCCCTATGAACGTCACCTATGTTGGGACCTATAGATCCCTGTTTTTGCATGGCCGTGGCGTCATGCCGTGCTCGCCGTCCTTGTGCACTGTGCACTTTTCCTTTTTCCTGGTGTCCTGTCGGCTCTCTACCCCGCACCGTTGTTCCCCATACCAGACCCCCCATTTTCCCTTCCCTTTCTTTCTTCTTTTGGTGACATGACCGCCCACACACCTGCCTCATCGAGCGGACCCCCTCTACTCTCCTTTATTTCCCGCTTCGCTGCTTGCGTAGGAAGCACGCCATGTTTCTGACCTTATCTCCATAGCGTGAACCGTCTGTGTATCACATCCCCGCCGCATCCACCTCTGGTGTGTTGCTTTCCACCTCCGTTCGCCTATATAAGATACCCTTGGTCCTTGCTCTTCTTCTTCATCCCCATTCCCCTGTATTCGGAGCATAGCTAGGAGATCCAGTCGACGTTGTAAAGCTAAGTTTGTCTGTCTGAGGTGATGGTGTGATCTGAGAAGAAGGAAGGATTTGATTTGTCGACGAAGTTCAAGTTCCCTTTTTGGGTAGTCAATCTTAGGATTCACGATGTTTTACTTCTCAGTCGACTGTTTCTGGATTTGTTGGTGCTACGCCATGTTTTGGATAATCATTATCTTGTTGTTTCTCCATTGTCCTCGTCTATCTCGACTTTAGGAGTAGGACTCGGTTGTACCAAGTTGCTCTTAACCATGTATCCCTAGATCCCCGTGTGGTTTAGTATTCGAAGTCATGTAATCTTTCGTGTAGTCCCTGATCTACGGAATGTAATCGCGTTTCCCCTTTTCTACTTCCAGTTTCGAATCTCGAGACAAGATTCTTTTTAAGGGGGGTTGGTTGTAACACCCCTGGTGTTACGAGCTTATTTAGCACCGCGATTTAGGCCTAAGTAAAATTTTTGTAACGAGTTTCTCGGAATTTTTAATTTAAAACATATTCGACGCGATAAGCGAATCCTGTGCGACTTAGTTTCGTGGACTCAAACACACGCTCAAGTTAAATTACGCCGTACGTAGAAATATTCAGGACTATCCGATAACGATTCTAGCAAGTAAATGATGAGCGATTTGTTTTGTTAGATTAAGCAGGAAAAGCAACTTGTATAAATCAAATAAAATCCATTAATAAATAGAACCATATATATATATAGTGTTTGATTCAAATTTAAATTCGAGCTTTGCTAAGAATTTTTCCTGCGCCTAGATGTTACAATTTGTGTAAATTAGTAAATCGTTAGATATATATATATATATACATATATATATATATATATATATATATATATATATATATATATATATGTGTGTGTGTGTGTGTGTGTGTGTGTGTATGTACATATATAGAGATATAGGTATATACCAGTTACGTAAAGCAAAAGGCCAACCACGCGAGGAGATGAGAAACCCCATACTACAACAGTCAAACAGTTTGTCCCCCCTTGTTTGGTTGTTGAACCTTTATTTATCGGACAGCACAGGATCCCAACAACTGAAGTTTTGATTATATTCTCACAAGTAATCTATCAAATATCAACGGTAGAAATATATAGCTATGGCAAGGACGCCAGGTGGCCCATGCAGTGCCAGTGCTGTGCAGTCTTGTCCATGACCCACTCTCGTCCTCGCTGCTGCCATCCTTGTACGTGGTTTTTGTCCCTGCCGTGCCGTGTCCTTGACATTCTGTGGGCACACAGACATCGTTCCGGCCACGTTGTGCCAGGTCGCACATGCTACTGTCTCCTACTCTCTCTCTGCTCTTTCTACTTCTTGAGGACGACAGGCCGCTGCTCTGACATGCCCACACCGCTCTCCACTGCCGAGCAGGTCAGGCCGCGCCCCACGCAGTCGTGTCGGGCCAGTCCTGTCTTGCCTGCATCCGTCCGGGTTTTCCTCTCCATTTCTTTTTCTTCTCTACTATGCCGAGGAGGGAGCGTCCCAGCCCAGAAACTCCACTGCCCCGCCGTTCCGGTTCTGCCGCTCCTTCGGTTCCCCTGTGTGCCCACACCCATCCCTTTTCTCCTCCTCGCGCGCGCAAGGCCACAACGACCTCACCACAGCTCCATCCGCCGATTCCAGCCTCCCCTATTGCTCTGCTCATGGCACCGCTTCTCCCTGGTGCTCCTCCACTGAGCCTCGGAGGCACCATCTCGGTCACCTTGCGTGGAAGCGCTGTGCGCACGCGCCTTTTGGTCCGCTGCTGCCGAGGCGCCCTTGATTCATGCTGCTCGCCCACTGCCGTTGCCGCCTCAGGCTCCCACCACCGGAGCCGCTACGTCTCGCTGGAGTCCACGCCGAACTCGCAGAGCTCCTCGGCTACTGCACCCGCGTGTCCCCTCTGCTCTCCCATGTGCCATGGTCGTAGCTGAGCAAGCCGAACCACGACCGCCCGAGCCCACAGGCGGCTCCACCTCGCCTCGCACCCCCGTGGCTCCTCCTGAGCCTGCTACTGGCTGCCTTGTCCCACGCCGTGCCTCACGCCGTCCATCGCCATCATGGGCCGGTGTCTCCACGCCGTGCTGGTGCTGCGTGGCAGCGACCGCGCCACCTTGGCATGCTCCCCACGTGGACACCATGACCGCTCCGTCGTCCGTTGCCGCGCCCGAGTCTCCTGCGCCACCGCACGCAAGTTGCCGGCGTGTGGATAGCCGTGGTCATGCTTTCCCTGGCTCCTCCACGCCCTTGTCGCTGTTGTCAGCCACGGTCTTCATTGTGCTCTGTTCGTGGAAGAAGAAAGCAAGGTGAGGAAGGGTGGAAATCCAAGGAATAGAAATACGCATGGTGTTTTCTGCATAAATGTATGACTCCTCGAACAGTAATCTAGACCTTGGATTGATTATAGAAGAGCGTAGGGGCCACTTCACAAAAACGCCGCTGCCATTGTCTAGCCCTGGCTGGGTGGGCCGGCCTGCTCATCGCGCCGCGCTTGGGCCGTTGGCCTGCCTGCCGCTGGCTGCTGCGCGCCGGGCTGGGCTGCTGCTTCCCCGCCTAGGCCGCCAGTACGCTGCTGGGCCACCTGCATCGCCTGTGTGCTGGGTCGTCTGCACCTGGGCCACGCATACCACGCCCCGCCTGGGCTGCCCAGATCGGTTGGGCCGGTTTGATAACTGCTGGGCCAGTAGTGGCCACCGGCCCTTTTCCAATTGTGAAATGTTTTTCTAAAATCGGTTTCTAGGTTAACTTGTAAAATCAATATAAAATTATGTAGGTGTCCAGAAATTATGAAACTAGTTTTGTTAGTCTCCTAAAATCATGCTCTACATGTTAGTATATTTTGTTCACATAGTTGGATAATATTCTTAGGAAGCTATATAATTAATTAGAGATAATTAATGTTGTAAAATATAAACTTGTAGGAATTTCCATGATAAGTTGGTAATATTGTTGAATCTGAAAATTTTATAGTAGACTCCTAGCAGTATTAGTTACCTGCCGTATTTTTTGTAGCTTCGGAATAACTAGTTGCTAATTAGATAATGATGTCTTATTTCAAATAGTGATTAAATCGATAGAATAAAATATAGAAACACCGTTTGTTTATATAACTAAAATAATTATTGGGAAATGGTGTCTTATCTGACAACGTGTATATGTAGCCTAAGTATGGTCGTCGTTAGAACTAGCTCATTAACTTGAGAGGCATAAATCGTATTTTACGAATCACGATTGCAGTTGATTAATTACATCTTTGCATTGCATCGCATGCATATCATATAGGTACGACGATGGATCACGGAGTCCTTGGGAGTTGCTGGAGGAATGGTGCTTTTGAAGATCATGTTGCCATGATGGAAAGCTAACTTCTAATTATATTTTTCTCAGGCAAGCCCCGGTGCATAACCCCTACTTTCTGCAGTTTAAATAATATTTGTGCATTAAGTTTTAAGGAGTTAAATGAAACCCATTTGCATATATATATCTTTATTCCCATGAGTCTTACTAGTATGACAGGATCATGTAGAATGCTATGCTACAGGACCCCGGTAGAAGCTGAGTGATTGCCTGTCACTCGTGAGGGATAGGAAATATATTATTGGATTACTACCACTTGGAAAAATATGAAAATGGTGGAAAGGAAAATGGTGACCGGGCAGGGATATGGTTTGGGTATTGGAGTGTAAGGAGTTGTGTCACTGTGGACACGGGGCATAGCTTGGTTACACTGTTTTTCCCTGTCTGGTCGGTTAAGGACCGATCGTTGCATAGGACTCTAGGCAGGTCACAGACTTATTATCCCGAGCACATACTTGTGTATGGGCGCTTGGAAAGCTTGTTGCTCTCTTGTCGCGGATCTGGCTCTTTCCGGACCGACTGTCAGGGTTTTATTTTGGTGGAGGAGGTCCTTGCACCGCACTGAGTCCGGGACTCAGGGGCGGGGGCTTGGAGTCCCAGTTTGGACAGGGACCTGGACACCCGGGACAAGAGAGTGATGGGTTGGTCCTGCTTGTGCCTAGGGTACAAGCGGGGCGTGTGTTTTCGGGGTACCCAGCTGGGGGCATTGATTCATGAATCGCCGGGCGATCCGATACGACTTGTCTGCGGTTTAGCATCGTAGTAAGAACTGAAAGATGAAAGATGGAAGATGGACAAAAGAAATCGGATTGCTTACCACCTGCTTGAAAGTAGTATAGGTGCTTACATAGAATGGTTAGTTAATGAACCAATGCGGCTATTATTAAAAATCAAAGATAAGGACGCACGCTTAGTAATGCTTTCTGCAAATGCAACCCACAAACCAGATAGCCTTGCATATCCTTGGAGTCTTTTCTTTTCTCCTATTGGGTAAGTCTTGCTGAGTACAATTGAGTACTCAGGGTTTTATTCCCCCCTGTTGCAGGTGACAGGTGGACGCGTGAGCTGACCTTTGTGTGTGGATTCCTCCTGGTGGGCTCAGAGAGGATTTCCTTTACGCTGCGATGTAGTTTTTATTTATAACTCTCACCAAATGTTTTTATAAATGAAAGTTCATAACCTGTTGTAGTTTATTATCCGCACTTCATCATGCCATGATTAGATATTTATTTCCGCTGTAATTCTGATCACATGTTTATATTCCACTGTATATTAACTTGTTTATAACTCTGATAACATGATTTCATTCTGCTGTTAAATTAATAAATATTATACTCTGATGTTGTATTAAAAGTGATGTAAGAAATGGTTACGAGTGATGTAAGCTTTATTCTCTCATTTGTGATCCTGATGGCAAAAATGTGGATTTTCGGGTTCTCCCCTGGGGTGTGTCCGACGGAACCGAGTAATTTAGTGTTCTCCCTTGAGTGCTTAGTGTCTAATGGAAGACAAGAACTCCGGTGAGGCATTCGATTAGGTAGTTCTGCCACACTCTGCTTTGAGATTGGGCCTAGGACAGTAAAATTTGGTGCTATGTTCTTCTTGACATACGTTGTGTATAGGTGTTTCTTCCAAGTCTGAAACTAGGTGGCCATCTTCTTCATTGCCCAATCCCTAACTCGCTCCTTCAATTCATCACCATCTATTATATCATCATAACCATCTGTTTGGAGCGTGAAATATTCCAAGACATCATTCCAAATTAACGTCTTGTCACGATCGGAGACAAAACTGATATGAGGAGCATTGGTCTTCTTCTTCCATTCACGGGTACTGATCGGGAGCTGGTCCCATACAAGGTAACCATAGTGGTGCTTGAATTTTGTTTTATTTGCCCCCCCCCCGGTTCACCTGTATCAACATTGAACTCCGAGATGATGAAGCAGCCCTCTAATGGCTTTTTGGGACCTCGAACATTTGTACTCTTCATTGTAGTTGTTGATGTCGATCCAGAGGGCTACAAAACATAAACATTATTTTTAATGTCATGAGCACATATAAGACATATGATAATATATATAGCTAATAATAAAAAATATATACTTGGCCAATATGTTGTTGCTCATTTTGTTCAAGAGCTAAGTACTGACTCCCATCATCTACATCCTCTTACACGTTATTTTTAGCACCATCATCGCTAGCAACTTGAGTGCCAGTGTTGATCAAATTCATCATCAACTCCTCCACATCCATGTTTCTCGGGTCAGCCATCTAGCTTTAAAAAACAAAACCAATATATAGTACGTCAAATCTTTGCTTACATGCATAAAATCTACAAACAATATGCATTATTAAATCTTGCCCCTCGGTCACGGACGCAATTCTAGGGCGGCGGTGCTCCGCCTTATAAACCCTAAACCCTAAACGAGTAGGTTTTGGCGGGTGAAGGTTGGTTTGTATGATAAGAAGAATCAGGAAGCGAGTAGGTTTTGGCGGCGGTCCTGCCTGAAACAAAAGGGGGGCGTCGCTACGCATTAGGTTTTATTAAATGGAAAATAGCGAGCCTCGCCTGAAAGAAAGGGGGCATCATTGCGCGTCAAGTTTTTGAGAACAATAAACGATGAGCCTTGCCTAAAAGAAAAGGGGGGCGTTGCTGCAAACCAAAGTGACAACAAAATCACACTACATCCTGACTCGTCGAGTAAATAGCTCCAAATAATGTTTACAATGATTGGAACCCTCAAAGAGGTTCACAACAACACGCCGAATTTACAACAAATACAACAACACACGTTACATCGATAAAAAAATAGACATCAAGTCGACCCTAGGCGTTGGAACTCCCAGACATCGGGAGCATCCTCTTCAAAACACACCTCGCATGCCATATCCCTTGCCATCTCCATAACTGTATTTTCAAGCACACTCTCAACCACTTCATCTGCTACACCCTTCATAGACTCAGCTATATCATCCACAACCACCTACAAACCCTCACCCTCACCTAGCCCCTCGACCCTTACAATTGGCTCCCAAAGAATGGGTGCCACGGGAACTAAAGGCAAGTCACCTTCCAAAACCCTCGTGTGGTACATATGCCGATGGTCACACTTATCAAGCTCCAATGGTTCAGGCTTCGACACATTCAGCTCCCCCTCAGCATCCAGACTCAGGCGCCCTTGCCCAAAAATAAAGTCTATAACATCCTCATCATCAACATCGTCCAAAACCCCCAAAGTAGACCCCAAACCAAAAAGCAAGCACTCGGACTGACGATTCATAAGATCTGCATTTTGCCAAAACCTACTCGCTTCCTGATTCTTCTTATCATACAAACCAACCTTCACCCACCAAAAATGATTGAACGAGGGCGGCGAAACCCTAAACCCTAGGGCAAACGAGGGCGGCGGTGCTTCGCCGTATAAACCCTAAACCCTAGGGCGAACGAGGGTGGCGATGCTCCGCCATATAAACCCTAGGGCGAACGAGGGTGGCGGTGCTCCGCCGTATATATAGAAACGCATGGCGCTTATACATAGAAACACATGGCGCTTATAGATGGCGCATATACACTGGAATTTTTTTTGTTCCTTTGGCGCTTTCTTTCTTATAATAGTTAGCACGACAGAGAATAATGCCCGTTTGAACGCCATGTGCGACGTGCCATGAAAATTAGTTAAGTATATCTAGCGAAGTGATCAGTATGTTTGGGTTTGTGATCGATACACACATTTGTTGACGTACGTACGTATGCAAATTTGAGGACCACCCGTTGATTGATGAAAGTTTTGTTTATTACCACAATTATTAATTTGGTACATAATAATTAATGAACTAAAGGAGGTACATACTATACTCGCAAAGGCTCCTCGTTCAACTACGCTGGCGCTGCCACCAGTATTAGTATTGCAAGCTAAGAACGTTGGTCATTGATTGATAAGGTTCCATATAATAGAACATGACTATTTGGATTTAAAATTCTGATTCGACTCAACATACATGCTTATAGTTTGGCCTAATTATTCTTTCGTTCGTTTGAGTTGGTATCCTTTGAAATAAAATCCCTTTTTCTATATGTATATTTATTTCAGTAGCTACTGTATCAATAGAGGAGCATGCACGTAGGAAAAGAAAACCTAAACAATAGTATGGTTACCATCAGTGAACTTGCCTAAAACATGTGTTTCATGCATGGAGATGGAATGGAGCAAGCACAACGTGCTCCTCATCATCGATCTGTTGCGGTCATGGTGTAGCCTGGAGATGGAATGGAGCAAGTAGCGTACCTCGGGAATGGAGGAGAGGAAGCTGCGCGCGTTGGTGGCCTCATCGTCGCGCCATGTCAATGCGTGAGGGTACGGTACCGGTGTGGCCCACGCGTCTGGCCGGGGTGACCGGGCAGCAGCTGGCGCCACGAGGTCGTCGACGTGCGAGGTGGTGTGGGGACCATGGACATGCGCCAGGCGGTGGCAACGACCGGCGTCGGGCGGGGTGGCGGCGGCATCCTCGGTGTGGCGGGCTGAGTGGCATGGGCGCAGGGGGAGAGGAATCGGCGAAGAACACAAGGAAAAAGATGGCACTGGTATATATATGCCACGCCCCTTTACTCCTGGTGCCATCCCCCCACTGAGAGTAAAGGTCCTTTACTCCTGGTGCGTGTTACCAATCGGGAGTAATAAGCACCGAGAGTAAAGGTTTTTTTGGCGGACCACGAAACTGCAGCCCACCTTTACTCCCGGGTGGGCTTCCAACCCGGAAGTAAAGGTGGGCTGCAGTTTCATTTCCCGCCTATTTTAAGCAAATTTTTTTAATAGAAATGCAATAGTCTTGTTAAATACATAGTAAATTAAATAAAAGGCATAAAATTATTTTGTTAAAAATATGGATTTTCTTTTTCTTTATTGCACATAGGAAAAATCTATAACCTAACTTTTTATTTTTTGTTATAATTATAAAACATAATGTAACTAATATTTATTATTTCATTAATGCAAAAATGTAGTGTTTAATTAAAATTATTAAAACTATTGGTTTTGGACAGGAAATTTGTTTTCACATCATTTTAATGTTAATATTTTAATTTTTCATCACTCAATATCCTAATTTAACTTTTCGAGAGAGAAATCCCACCAAATCAAACATTGATTTAATTTGAAACATGACATAATAAACATCTGAATTCACAATTATTATATAATATCTCAAACACACACTACATTAAATCACTATATCATCAAGTGGGCACAGCAGTAAACTTCTTCTTTCCGTATGTCCCTTGGTTATGATCGCGTCGTAACCATGGAGTGTCCTCATCATTTACCAAGATGCTAGGGTCTTTGTTCACTTTGAAGGGCGGAATTCGGTCATCCTTTTCATAATCTTCTGACATGTCCGACTTGTCCTCAATTCCCATGATGACTCTTTTACCTAAAAGAACTATGTGGCACTTTGGCTCTTTGGTTGAGTCATTATCGTTTTCCTTCTTTTTGGTTTGGTAGACATATCATTGACATAGAACACCTGATTCACATCCTTGGCAAGGACAAATGGTTTGTCTTTGTACCCAATATTACTAAGGTCTACTGTTGTCATTCCATACTCGTTGTCTACTATTACCCCGCTGAAAGGTCCTAATGGCTAGAGGGGGCTGAATAGCCTAATAAAAATTTCTACAACAACACTTAACAAAATAGTTAGACAATTATGAGGCAAAGCAAGTGTTGTGCTAGCCTACTCAAAATGCAAGCCACCTACCACAATTCTAGTTTAGATAGTGTCGATTCACACAAGAGGTATGACACTACCCTATGTTAGTGTGCTCTCAAAGGCTAATTAAAGAGCCACACCAACCAAGCAAGCAAGCTCCCACAATTAGTTACACTAAAGAGCTTGTCAACTAGTTTGCGATAATGTAAAGAGAGTGATCAAGATAGTTATACCACTGTGTAGAGGAGTGAACCAATCAATCACAAGGATGGATAACAATGAAGACCAATCACCTCGGAATCAAAGGATGACCACAATGATTTTTACCGAGGTTCACTTGCTTGCCGGCAAGCTAATCCTCGTTGTGGCAATTCACTCACTTGGAGGTTCACGCGCTAATTGGCTTCACACGCCAAACCCTTAATAGGGTGCCGCACAACCAACACAAGATGAGGATCACACAAGCCACGAGCAATTCACTAGAGTACCTTTTGGTGCTCCGCCAGGGAAAGGTCAAGAACCCCTCACAATCACCATGATCGGAGCCGGAGACAATCACCACCCTCTGCTCAATGATCCTTGCTGCTCCAAGCCATCTAGGTGGCGGCAACCACCAAGAGTAACAAGCGAAATCCACAGCGAAACATGAACACCAAGTGCCTCTAGATGCGAACACTCAAGCAATGCACTTGGATCACTCCCAATCTCACTATGATGATGAATCAATGATGGAGATGAGTGGGAGGACTTTGGCTAGGCTCACAAGGTTGCTATGTCAATGAAAATGGCCAAAGATATGAGCCACAGCTGGCCATGGGGCTTAAATAGAAGCCCCCACAAAATAGAGCCATTGTACCCCTTCACTGGGCACACAACGCTCCGACCGGACTCTCCGGTCCAACTGACCGGACCCTGGACTCAGTGTCCAGTCCACTGATGGATGCCATGTGTCACCAGTTTTAAATGTTGTTTGTTAGTTTTCAATGGCTATGAAGCTGTCCGGTGCTTTTGGATCCAGCGTTCGGTCACTTGACTGACGCTGACATCTCCTCTGTTTTCACTTCTAACTTCTTCACCCTTGCTCCAATGTGCCAACCACCAAGTGTATCACCTTGTGCACATGTGTTAGCATATTTTCACAAATATTATCAAGGGTGTTAGCATTCCACTAGATCCTAAATGCACATGCAATGAGTTAGAGCATCTAGTGTCACTTTGATAACCGTATTCCGATATGAATTTCACCCCTCTTAATAGTACGGCTACCAAACCTAAATGTGATCACACTCTCTAAGTGTCTTGATCACAAAAACAAAATAGCCCCTTTGGTTTATAGCTTCGCCTTGAGCTTTTTGTTTTTCTCTTTCTTCTTTTCAAGTTTAAGCCCTTGATCATCGCCATGCCATCACCATTGTCATGCTATGATCTTCATAAGCTTCTCTACTTGAAGTGTGCTACCTATCTCATGATCACTTGATAAACTAGGTTAGCACTTAGGGTTTCATCAATTCACCAAAACCAAACTAGAGCTTTCAATCTCCCCCTTTTTGGTAATTGATGACAACCCTTATACAAAGATATGAATTGAAATTCAATTGAATCCATGTTGCTTGCCCAAGCATATTTACCATTTGTAAAAGGATATGGACAAGTTTCATGAACCCTAAATGGTAGCAATTGCTCCCCCTACATATGTGATAATAGTTTGGATTATAGCTTGCACATATGCTTAGATAGGAAATGTAGGAGTCAATGTCTACCATATGATGCTATGGTATAAAAGATGGACCTTTGAAGCATGATACCAATCGGAGTGCACCAATATACCATCCTTAGCACCATGGTTAGCTCAATATCACTTGGAAACATATTTTGAAAAGATACCACTTGTAAAGACTTACTTGGAAATGAAAGTTATCTAGTGATTTCATTTCATCATTCAATCTTACAACTAACATTCATCACACAAGCATGGATGTGTAAGTTTAATACTTGTGCCATGCAAGCAAACATATGAAATGCTCATTCAAATGCACCATACAAGTTCATGACCTTGCTCCCCCTACTTGTGTGCTCAAAATTTTAGTTGATCCCTTTCCTTTTTCATCTCTCCCCTATCTTTGTTTCTCTCTCCCCCTTATCTTTGTTTCTCTCCCCCTTTGTCATCAATGACCACAAAGGTTCTAAATGTAGATAGATTGTCAATGGCAATCAATGGGGTGAGGATCATTTTCCTGAATTTTGGTCCAATCTAGATCATTTACCAAAGATATTTAACTCGGTTTGATCCAAGGACAAGCTTCTTCACACCTCCAAATAAGGGTTATCTTGTACCATGTTGAGTTAAACACTTGGAGCTCATATTTTAGATTAAACATTAGGTTTACACGCCCATAAACATGTTATATGCCATCACTAGATCAAGTCAAACATAGAAGCAATAGTGATACCATATAGACATCAAAATCATTTGATTTTCATGAATGAGCCTAAAATAGAACCATTTGAAAGTTCCTAATAGGATTGAAAATATGACTAGATGCACTAAACATGTCCTTATCAAGGATGTATGTCATGCCAATCAACTTTTACCTTGGGATGCTCAAAGGAGAGGCATGTCATATTGGTGGGGGTGCATCAACACATATTTGAGAAATCCAATATGTTCAACTCATTCCTTAGCTTGCAAAACCTTTTCTCATCCAACGGCTTGGTGAATATGTCGGCAAGTTGATCTTTGGTACCTACACTCTCAATGCAAATGTCCCCTTTTTGTTGGTGATCTCTTATGAAATAGTGGCGGACATCAATGTGCTTTGTTCTTGCATGTTGCACCGGATTGTTGGTTAACTTGATTGCACTCTCATTGTCACATAGCAATGGCACTTTCTTGAACTTAATTCCAAAGTCATTCAAGGTGGCCTTCATCCAAAGAATTTGTGCACAACAACTACCGGCGGATATGTATTCGGCTTCAGTGGTTGATAATGCAATACTATTTTGCTTCTTTGATGACCATGAAACAAGTGATCTTCCCAACAATTGACATGTGCCTGAGGTGCTCTTCCTTTCAACCTTGCATCCCGCATAGTCCGAGTTAGAGTAACCAACTAGCTCAAACTTTGCTCCCTTGGGATACCATAAACCAACATTTGGTGTATGCTTCAAGTACCTCAATATCCTCTTTGTAGCCTTTAAATGACTTTCTCTTGGTGAGGCTTGAAATCTTGCACACATGCATACACTAAACATGACATCCGGCCTTGATGCGGTCACATAGAGTAGGCTTCCAATCATAGACCGATACAACTTTTGATCCACCATATTTCCACTTGCATCACTATCCAAGTTGCCATTGGTTCCCATTGGTGTGCTAATGACTTTGCTATCACTCATGCCAAACTTCTTGATCATGTCCTTGATATACTTGCCTTGACTTACAAATGTACCATTCTTCAATTGCTTGATTTGAAGACCAAGGAAGTAACTTACCTCTTCAATCATGGACATCTCAAACTCATTAGCCATCATCTTTCCGAACTCATCACAAAAATCTTGATTTGTTGATCCAAATATGATGTCATCAACATAGATTTGCAACACAAACAAGTCTTTTCCAATCTTCTTGATGAAAAGAGTGGTGTCAACCTTGCCCATTGTGAACCCTTTAGAGAGGAGGAAGTCCCTCAATCTCTCATACCATGCTCTAGGTGCTTGCTTCAAACCATACAAAGCTTTCTTCAACTTGTATACATGGTTGGGCGTCTTATCATCTTCAAAACCGGGACGTTGCTCAACATATACTTCTTCATTGATATCGCCATTGAGAAATGCACTCTTAACATCCATTTGATAGCGCTTGATGTTGTGGGCACAAGCATAGGCTAGTAAGATTCTAATTGCTTCCAATCTAGCAACTGGGGCATATGTTTCTCCAAAGTCAAGACCTTCAATTTGTGTATAGCCTTGTGCTACTAATCTTGCTCTATTCCTTACTACTATCCCATCTTGATCTTGCTTGTTTCTAAAAACCCATTTGATTCCAATCACATTGTGTCCCTTTGGTCTCTCTACTAATTCCCATACTTGATTTCTTGTGAAGTTGTTCAATTCTTCATGCATAGCATTCACCCAATCAACATCCTTCAAAGCTTCATCTATCTTCTTTGGTTCAATGGATGACACAAATGAGAAGTGTTCACAAAATGATGCCAATCTTGATCTTGTTTGCACACCTCTTGAAATATCACCAATGATTGTATCCAAAGGATGATCTCTTGCAATACTTGTTGGTTGGAGCAATGGAACTTGATTGCTTGCACTTGCTAGATCATTGGGTTGAGATGATGTACTAGCCACTTGATCTTGATCAATGTCATGAGAGTCACTTGCACTAGCTTGATTTATATCATCTTGCACATTTGAGTTGGAGAGCACTTGCACTTGATCATCTTCATCATCAATCACTTGCCTAGGCCTCAATTCACCAATATCCATGTTCCTCATGGCATTTGAAAATTGAATGCCTCTAACATCTTCCAAGTTCTCATTCTCTACTTGTGAACCCTTGGTTTCATCAAATTCAACGTCATTAACTTCCTCAAGAGTACCACTATCCAAATTCCATACTCTATATGCTTTGCTTGTAGTGGAATATCCAAGTAAGAATCCTTCATCACATTTCTTATTAAACTTGCCCAATCTAGTGCCTTTCTTCAAGATATAGCATTTGCAACCAAAGACTCAAAAATATGCAATGTTGGGCTTTCTACCATTCAAGAGCTCATATGGTGTCTTCTCTTTCAATTGGTGACAATAGAGGCGGTTACTACAATAGCAAGCCATATTGATAGCTTCGGCCCAAAAAGATTGACTCACATTGTACTCACTAAGCATAGACCTTGCCATATCAATAAGTGTTCTATTCTTCCTCTCAACAAGGCCATTTGATTGTGGAGTGTGTTTGGCCGAGAATTGATGTCTAATTCCAAATTCATCACATAACTCATCAATTCTAGTATTCTTGAACTCACTACCATTGTCACTTCTAACTCTCTTGATGGTTGTTTCAAAGTCATTGTGAATGCCCTTGACAAATGATTTGAATGTTGCAAACACATCACTTTTGTCCACTAGAAAGAATACCCATGTGTATCTAGTGTAGTCATCCACTATCACAAAGCCATATTTATTTCCACCAATGCTAGTGTATTGTGTTGGCCCAAACAAATCCATGTGCAATAACTCAAATGCTTTACTAGTGCTCATCATGCTTTTCTTAGGATGGGTGTTTCCAACTTGTTTGTCAGCTTGACAAGAGCTATAAAGCTTATCCTTTTCAAACACAACATCTTTCAAGCCTTTAACTAAGTCATGCTAAACCAATCTATTCAATTGTTTCATTCCAACATGACCAAGCCTTCTATGCCATAACCAACCCATGCTAGACTTAGTGAACAAGCATGTAGATAATCTAGCTTCACTAGCATTGAAATCAACCAAGTATAGATTCTCATATCTAAAACCTTTGAAGATCAAATTAGAGCCATCTACACTTATGATTTCTACATCATCTACCCCAAATATGCATTTGAATCCAAGATCACACAATTGAGCCACGGATAGCAAATTGAAGTTCAAGCTCTCTACTAGCAACACATTGGATATGCTCATGTCATTTGATATTGCAATCTTACCAAGCCCTTTGACCTTGCCTTTGCCATTATCACCAAATGTGATACTATCATAACCATCATTGCCATTGGTGTTGATTGAGTTGAACATTCTTGCATCACCGATCATGTGTTGAGTGCAACCACTATCAAGAACCCAATGCTTTTCTCCAGCTTTGTAATTGACCTACAAAAGAAGATCAATTCTTTTTAGGTACCCAAACTTGCTTGGGTCCTTGAAGGTTAGTTACTAAGCTCTTTGATACCCAAATGGCTTTCTTCTTTGAGCCCATCCATGGTTTGCTAATGAATTGAGCCTTTACACCATTTATACCCTTAGTAAGCATATAGCATGAATCAAGCTTAATGGAGGATACATTAGCATTTTTGCTCTTGTTTTTGCATTCTTGCTCTTTGTGACCCACTTGCTTGCAACTAGTGCAAAACCGACCATTGTTCTTCACAAAACTAGTCTTATGAGGAGCAAAGGCCGCTTTGCCTTTCCTGGGGGTATAGCCCAATCCTTCTTTGTAGAGAGAAGCTCTTTGGCTACCCAAGCACATAAGCAAGCGGTCATCACCACCATAAGCCTTAGCTAAGGTGTGAGTGAGCTTAGTGACCTCCTTCTTGAGGTTCTCATTCTCAACCACTAGTGAGGCATCACAAGTGATACCATCACTACTAGATGAGGTAGAAGTGGAAGTGCTACAAGAAGGGTTAGTAGTAGCAACAATGATAGGCATAGATAGTGATGTATCAATTATATAACAAGTTAAACCTACATTGCAAGTTTCAACATGCTTCTTTTTATTTTGCTCATCAAGCAAAGAGGAATGAGCCTTTTCAAGCTTTTTGTGAGCTTTGCCAAGCTTCTCATTGGCTTCCTCTAGCCTCTCATGAGATGCATTGAGCTCATCAAAGGCTTGCTTAAGGGCTTTTAGTTCCTTACACAAGCTTTTGCATTCCCTTCTCTTGATATCAAAGTGTTCTCTAGCATCTTCTATCATGTCAAATAATTCATCCTTAGTAGGTTCATCATCATCACTATCACTATCATTTTTCTTTTCATGTTCATTATCATTAATATGTTCTTCATCACTTTCATCATCACAAGATTGTACCTTAGTGGCCTTAGCCATGAAGCATGATGAAGATTCGAAGAGAGAAGGCTTCTCATTGATGGCAATGCTTGCAAGAACCTTCTTCTTGGTGGTCTTGTGATCATCACTATCATCATCATCATCACTTGAGGAAGCATCACTATCCCAAGTGACTACATATGAACCACCCTTCTTCTTCTTGAAGGCCATCTTGTCCTTCTTCTCTTTCTTTTCCTTCTTGTCCTTCTTCTTGTTCTTCTTGTTGTCATCATCATTGTCACTATTGTATGGGCATTGAGCAACAAGATGATCTTTGCTTCCACACTTGAAGCACCTTCTTAACTCTTCTTTGTTCTTGGATGAAGACTTCTTTCTTCTAGCACGATAGCCCTTCTTCACCATGAACTTGCCAAATCTCTTGACAAATAGAGCTATCTTCTCATCATCATTATCATCCCATGATTCATCTTCTTCACTTGACGTATCTTGCTTTGCTTTGCCCTTTGATGATGTGGCTTTGAATGCCACGCTCTTCTTCTTCTCATCTTTCTTCTCCTTCTTTTCTTCCTTCTCATCTTCATCTCTATATGTATCATCGGTCATGATGTCTCCCAATACTTGGTTTGGTGTCATGGTGTCCAAACTGCTTCTCACTAGAATGGTGAACAATGTACCAAATCTTGAAGGCAAGCATCTCAAGAACTTGTGGGAGAAGTCCTTGTCCTTCACCTCTTCTCCAAGTGCTTTGAGATCATTGATAAGCACTTGAAGCCTATGGAACATCTCCGGCACACTCTCATCATCCTTCATCTTGAAGCTTGTAAACTTCTCTTTGAGAATGTATGCCTTTGCACCATTCACGGCTTGAGTGCCCTCAAATGATTCTTCCAACTTCTTCCAAGCCTCATGAGCCATCTCAATATTCTTGATTTGCTCAAATGTTCTCTCATCAATTGCATCATGAATAGCGCTTAGAGCAATGTCATTGTTTTGGAGAAGTACTTCTTTGGCCACGGTGGGATTCTCCGGATCACCAATCTCAATTTTGGTTTCTACCACCTTCCATACCTTTCTATTGATTGACTTGATATGTGTGGTCATCTTTGACTTCCAATAAGGATAATTTGTGCCATCAAATTGGGGTGGCTTTTTGGTGTTGTTGATTTGAGCCATTTTAACACCGAAGGTTGTTAAGCCTCAAATAACGGTGACCTCGGCTCTAATACCACTTGAACGGTCCTAATGGCTAGAGGGGGGTGAATAGCCTAATAAAAATTTCTACAACAACACTTAACAAAATAGTTAGACAATTATAAGGCGAAGCAAGTGTTGCGCTAGCCTACTCAAAATGCTAGCCACCTACCACAATTCTAGTTTAGATAGTGTCGATTCACACAAGAGGTATGACACTACCCTATGTTAGTGTGCTCTCAAAGGCTAATTAAAGAGCCACACCAACCAACCAAGCAAGCTCTCACAATTAGTTACACTAAAGAGCTTGTCAACTAGTTTGCGATAATGTAAAGAGAGTGATCAAGATAGTTATACTGCCGTATAGAGGAGTGAACCAATCAATCACAAGGATGGATAACAATGAAGACCAATCACCTCGGAATCAAAGAATGAACACAATGATTTTTATCGAGGTTCACATGCTTGCCGGCAAGCTACTCCTCGTTGTGGCGATTCACTCACTTGGAGGTTCACGTGCTAATTGGCTTCACATACCAAACCCTCAATAGGGTGTCGCACAACCAACACAAGATGAGGATCACACAAGCCACGAGCAATTCACTAGAGTATCTTTTGGCGCTCCACCGGGGAAAGGTCAAGAACCCCTCACAATCACCACGATCGGAGCCGGAGACAATCACCACCCTCTGCTCAATGATCCTCACTGCTCCAAGTCATCTAGGTGGCGGCAACCACCAAGAGTAACAAGCAAAATCCACAGCGAAACATGAACACCAAGTGCCTCTAGATGCGAACACTCAAGCAATGCACTTGGATCACTCCCAATCTCACTATGATGATGACTCAATGATGGAGATGAGTGGGAGGACTTTGGCTAGGCTCACAAGGTTGCTATGTCAATGAAAATGGCCAAAGATATGAGCCACAGCTGGCCATGGGGCTTAAATAGAAGCCCCCATGAAATAGAGCCGTTGTATCCCTTCACTGGGCACACTGTGCTCTGACCAGACGCTTTGGTCCAACTGACCGGACCCTGGACTTAGCGTCTAGTCCACTGATGGACACCATGTGTCACCAGCTTCAAATGCTATTCGTCAGTTTTCAATGGCTATGAAGCTGACTAGACGCTCCGGCAAAACTGACCAGACGCTAGAGCCTCAGCGTCCGGTCGAGTATAGTAAGGGTCAAAAACCGATTTTCCTCAACCGGACGCATCTGGTCTACCTCGACCGGACATAGCCTAGCGTCTGGTGGTAAACCCTAGCCTCTGTACCGCCAGTCAATGCGACCGAACGTAGGCAGTCAGTGTCCGGTGCTTTTGGATCCAGCATCCGATCACTTGACCGACGCTGGCATCTCCTCTATTTTCACTTCTAACTTCTTCACCCTTGCTCTAATGTGCCAACCACCAAGTGTATCACCTTATGCACATGTGTTAGCATATTTTCACAAATATTATCAAGGGTGTTAGCATTCCACTAGATCCTAAATGCACATGCAATGAGTTAGAGCATCTAGTGGCACTTTGATAACCGTATTCCGATACGAGTTTCACCCCTCTTAATAGTACGGCTATCAAACCTAAATGTGATCACACTCTCTAAGTGTCTTGATCACAAAAACAAAATAGCTCCTTTGGTTTATACCTTTGCCTTGAGCTTTTTGTTTTTCTCTTTCTTCTTTTCAAGTTTAAGCCCTTGATCATCGCCATTCCATCACCATTGTCATGCTATGATCTTCATAAGCTTCTCTACTTGAAGTGTGCTACCTATCTCATGATCACTTGATAAACTAGGTTAGCACTTAGGGTTTCATCAATTCACTAAAACCAAACTAGAGCTTTCACCCGCCTCCGGTCACCTTGACCCATTGGCACTTGAACAATGGGATCTTCAAAGTAGATGCATATTCTAGTTCCCATATTTCATCTATGCGTCCATAATATGTCTGCTTATTCCCATTTGGGTCTGTGGCATCTATGCGGACACCACTGTTTTGGTTGGTACTCCTTTTATCTTGGGCTACTGTGTAGAATATGTTCCCATTTATCTCGTACCCTTTGTATGTGACGATATGCCATGATGGTTGCATAGACAATAAATATAGTTGCTCATGGATGCTCTCATCACCTTGACATTTTTTTTGCAACCAACCGCCAAAAGTTTCCATGTGCTTACGTGTAATCCAAGCTTTAGTCTTCCCTAGAAACTCGGATCGTAAGAGATCCTTGTGTGTCTCAATATACAGATCTACCAAAGAGGAGTTCTGTAGAACTATGTAGTGTGCTTTATTGAAATAATCATCATCCATACCAATATATGTTTTCCTCCCTAGTGTCCCCTTTCCGCTTAGTCTCCCCTCATGTCTCGATTTAGGAACACCAATCGAGTCAAAGTCAGGAATAAAGTCAACACAAAACTTAATGACCTTTTCTGTTCCATAGCCCTTGGCGATGCTTCCTTCTGTGCGAGCACGGTTGTGAACATATTTCTTCAGGACTCCCATGAATCTCTCTAAGGGGAACATATTGTGTAGGAACACAGGACCAAGAATGAAAATCTCCTTGACTAGGTGAACTAGGAGGTGTGTCATGATATCAAAGAAGGAAGGAGGGAACACCAACTCAAAGCTGACGAGACATTGAACCATATCATTCTATAGTTTAGCTAGATCAGTTGGATCAATTGCCTTCTAAGAAATTACATTGAGGAATGCACATAGCTTCACGGTGGCTAGACGTACATTTGGAGGTAGAATTCCTCTTAATGCAACTGGAAGTAATTGCGTCATGAGAACGTGACAGTCATGGGACTTTAAGTTATAGAATTTCTTCTCTGGCACATTTATAATACCCTTTATATTAGAGTGTAGCTGGCAAGATGTACGTAATGGCGTCCATCATCTGTCTTCTCTGGATGCAGGCTGTCTCTTTCTTTCAAACAACGCAGGTCATGTCATGCTTCAAATGTGTCCTTAGGCTTTCCATACACACCCATGAAGCCTAGCAGGTTCACACAAAGATTCTTCGTCAGGTGCATCACGTCGATCGAGCTGCGGACCTCTAGAACTTGCCAATAGGGTAGGTCCCAAAATATGGACTTCTTCTTCCACATGGGTGCGTGACCGTTAGCATCGTTTGGAACAGGTTGGCTGCCATGTCCTTTTCTAAAGATGACTTTCACATTATTGACCATATCGAGTACATCCTCACCGGTTCAGTTGTGAGGCTTGGTCAGGTGGTCTGCCTTCCCTTTAAAATGCTTGCCTTTCTTTCTTACGGGGTGATTTGCAGGAAGAAATCGACGATGGCCAAGGTACATGACCTTTCGACATTTTTTCAAGAATACACCTCTAATATCACCGAAGCAGTGTGTGCATGCATTATATCCCTTGTTTGACTGTCCTAAAAGATTACTTAGAGCAGGCCAATCATTGATTGTTATGAACAACAATGCTCGCAGATCAAAGTGTTCCTGTTTGTACTCATCCCACACACGTACACCTTCTTTATTCCACAAAATGAGAACTTCATCAATAAGTGGTCTCAGGTACACATCGATGTCATTGCCAGGTTGCTTCGGGCCTTGGATGAGCATAGGCATCATAATGAACTTCCGCTTCATGCATAACCAAGGAGGAATGTTGTAGATACTTAGAGTAATAGGCCAAGTGCTATGACTACTGTTCTGCTCTCCAAAAGGATTGATACCATCTGTACTTAAAGCAAACCTTAAGTTTCTTGTGTCATTTGCAAACTCTAGGAATTCTCTGTCGATTGCACTCCACTGGGACCCATCAGCAGGGTGTCTCAACATATTATCTACCTTATGGTCTTCTTTGTGCCATCGCAATAATTTTGCATGTTCTTTATTTCTGAACAGACGTTTCAAGTGTGGTATTATAGGAGCATACCACATAACCTTGGCAGGGATTTTCTTCCACGGACGTTCACCCTCAACATCACCAGGGTCATCTCACCTGATCTTATACCGCGATGCATGGCATACCGGGCATGTATCCAATTTCTCGTACTCTTTGCCATGGTATAGGATACAGTCATTAGGACATGCTTGTATCTTCTCGATTTCTAGCCCCATAGGATAGACAACTTGTTTTGCTTTATAGGTAGTGGCGGGCAATTCATTGTCCTTTGGAAGCATCTTCTTTTGGATTTTTAGTAACTCTCCAAATTCCTTGTCAGATACACCATTCTTTGTCTTCCATTGCAGCAATTCTAGTGTGGTTCCCAACTTTTTCTACCCTGCATCACAAGTTGGGTACAACAATTTCTTGTGATCTTCTAGCATCCGCTCAAACTTGATCTTCTCCTTTTCACTTTCACATTCTCTTTGTGCGTCATGAATGACCTGACAAAGATCATCAGCTAGCTCATCTTCTATGGCTACCTCTTCTTCAGCTTCTCCCATTGCAGTATCATTGAAGCACGCACCATCGGGAATAATATCATTGTCGTCCCATTGTTCTTCTTCACCTTCTTCCATTACAACGCCGGTTTCTCCGTGCTTCGTCCAACAAATATAGTTTGGCATGAAACCCGACTTGAACAAGTGTGAATGAAGAGTCCTTGAGCAAGGATATTCCATCGTATTCTTACATATGGCACATGGGCAGCACATGAAACCGTCGCATTTGTTTGCCTCGGCCGCACGTAACAAAGAATGCACGCCGTCAATGAACTCTTAGGAGCGGCGATCAGCATTGTACATCCAATGCTGGCTCATCTGCATTACATGACATAAATACCATATTAAAACCTAGATCATAATTAATTATTTATACAACATGCGTGCCACCACAAAAGGTACAAATTTATGAAAGCATCGCTACAATGTAGACAATCCCAACTACCACTAAAAGAACTAAAGCTAAAATGTATTTTAGGAGCACAAGGATTTCGCGACCAATCTCAACTAAAACAGACAGATCCCCCAATTGTGCAACATCTTTGGGCTTCTTCGGCTAGATCACTGCCTCATTAGCCGTCGTATCTGCCTGTTGTGCAAGATATTTTTGCACGAGTTCAACATACTCTTCCTCCCAGTAGAAGCATGAACATCATCCACTGCCATCCCACTGAAATTAAAATAAAAAATTAGAACTTTAATCATAACCATCATGAAAATAGGTATAAACTAACCATAATCATTAAATACGATAAAATAACTCACATTGCGTTCTAGACACTTGTAGAAGATACGATCCTTGTTGGGACTCTCCTTCTTCACTCGGTACTCCATCACAATCTTCGTCTCATCATGACACTTGCCGCATGGAATGAGAGGGAGGCCCGGCCTAAGTCGCTTTGGAAACCCATGAGAGGCCGAGGACCCGGAAGCAGTTGCCATCTACTATCTATACTCATTTTTTAATACACTATAAATTTCTCATTTTATAAACAAATAAAATTAAGAAACTATAAAATTATCTATATATCTAAACAATGATATTTTTAATGGTCATTGTGTTCTCGTCTTTTACTGTGGCAGGTAAGTAATTCACATGATATTTCCGCAAATTAACAGAAGAATGGGAGTGTACACACATAACAATCGATTATCATTTATATTTATATATATACTATGTTTGGGTACGGTGATTGACAGACTACTGCGACGATATCGGGACGTGTGAATAAATAACCATCCGTACTAGTTGACCTTGCTTACGTGATCATCTCGATGAGCATTTCTCCACCGGACGGCACCGTACTTGGCCACGGAAGAGCTCCAATTCTACGAGGAAGGGAACACGGTCTTCCACAACCGTTGCCGCTCTCCCTCGTAGAATCAAAGCTCCTCCTTGACGTTCGTTATCGCTTGGCAGAGAACATGCTCGCCGAAATGAACACGGTCTGCTAGTTCAACTAGCTACTTTAACCTTCCTTCATGTAAATATGCAAGCTTGAAGTGATTTTGAGCTCAAATTGCTTACAAATGAAAAAAACCACAATAAAGAACCATATATATATAGTGAACAAAATGGGATAAGACAATGATGAAACATGAGAGTATAAAGTTGGTAACCTTTAGAACCGAAGAATCGACGGAGGAATAGAAGAAATCGATGGAGGAATCGAAGAATGGATGGAGAAAGAGCAACAACACTGCTTAAATTTGAACTTAAGCTCTCGGGCGGGCTCGGGGAGGAAGAAGACGGCCATCAGGATTTATAGCTCAAAAACATGTTTTAATAAATAACCATCCGTACTAGTTGACCTTGCTTACGTGATCATCTCGGCGAGCATTTCTCCACCGGACGGCACCGTACTTGGTCAAGGAAGAGCTCCGATTCTACGAGGAAGGGAACACGGTCTTCCACGACCATTGCCGCTCTCCCTCGTAGACTCAAAGCTCCTCCTTGATGTCCGTTACCGCTCGGCAGAGAACATGCTCACCGAGCTGAACACGGTCCGCAAGTTCAACTAGTACGGATTTTCTATAATTTTCTAACAATTTTCTAAGTTTTTCATTTCATAAAAAATTAAAATAAAATGTTCAGTCGCGGAGTCCATAGAAATGACCATATTTTGACCTAGCAACGCATTGTCAATTGTCATTGCGTTGCATTGCACCCCGGACCGGACTCCGGACAATAAAATACTATGGTCGATCGATGCCGTTCTTTGTCGTACAGTCGCACGACGACGGCCGACGGACCCATTCAACCACCAAATCTGTCAGGCCCGGCTGTTCGGGCGTATCGTCAAAAGAGAACGGATTTGCTTTCTATTGCATGGCCTTGCATTGCATCTGTCATACCAGTCGGAGGCACTAGTCCCTATACTCATTTTTTAATATACTATAAATTTCTCATTTTATAAACAAATAAAATTAAAAAACTCTAAAATTCTCTATATCTCTAAACAATGAAGTGTGCTATGCATGCTACAAATGAATGGTGAATACTAGTTTTTAATAGCTACTTTAACCTTCCTTCATATAAATATGCAAGCTTGAAGTGATTTTTAGCTCAAATTGCTTACAAATGAAAAAAAACCACAATAAAGAACCATATATATATAGTGAACAAAATGAGATAAGACAATGGTGAAAAATGAGAGTATGAGATTGGTAACCTTTACAACTGAAGAATCAACGGACGAATCGAAGAAATCGATGGAGGAATCGAAGAATGGATGGAGGAACAATGGAGGGAGGAAGCAAGAACACTAGTGCAGTGAGCTTCAAAATGTGCTGAGCTCGGCTCGGGGAGGAAGAAGGAAATGGCTGATATATAAAGGGGGGACCTTTAGTCCCGATTGGTGGCTCCAATCGGGACTAAAGGTCCCTCTCAATGGCTCCTGCGCCAGACAGAGGTGGTAGAGACCTTTAGTCCCGGTTGGAGCCACCAACCGGGAGTAAAAGTCTAACTTTAGTCCTGGTTGGTGGCCCCAACCGGGACTAAAGGTCCCTGCCACCTCTGTCTAGCGCAGTAGCCGTTGGGAGGGACCTTTAGTCCCGGTTGGAGCCACCAACCGGGACTAAAGGTATCTCTAGTCCCGAGCGCAAAAAATGCCGGGACTAGAGCCCATTTTGGCTGAGGATTAAAGGTCTGTTCTCTACTAGTGGACATAGTTGACACTATCCGTATTCGAATCCGAATCCAGACAGAAATATGAAAACAAATGTAATATCGATGATATCCATCCGTATCCGATCCGTTTTCATCCCTAACTAGGAGCCATAATAATTGGGCTATGCTAGCACCTGGATGTCTGGACGGACCCACGTGTCCAGATGCCCACGCATGCTACTGCGCCTGATGCGCTCCGCGCCTCCTCTTGCTTTTTTTTGGAAACACGCGCTTGCTGCTGCTGCGCCGCACAACTTCTCTTGCTGTTGCGCCCCATGCATCCTCCTGCCTGTCTAGCTGCATGAGAGAGATAGAGGGAACACAACATGCTTACCCCAATGCGAGCGAGAGAGCACAGTGTGCGTGCCCTAATGCGAAAGAGACCCCAGCTGCATGCGAGAGACAGAGGGATCATAGCGCATGTGCCCCAATGCGAGAGAGAGAGCACAGCGTGTGCGCCCCAATGCTAGAGAGAGGAAGGGAGCATAGCGCACATGCACATGTGTTGAGCCGGCTGCATGCTCCACCATGGAGGACCACGCCTAGTGTTGTAGGGGTGCCTAGTGCAGCGCTTGCTTGCCCACGAGTTAGAGCACGTGGGGAGTAGCACCTGTTGCAACATACTGAAACAAGGTGAAACAATTAAAACATATGTTTGCAACATATATGTATAACCACTTCAACATATTCAACATCCATATAAAACACTTGCAACATACATCTAAAATAGGTGAAACGTTTGCAACATACACTTTCAACATATGTGTGAAAACATATGCAACATTCAGATAGAACACTTGCAACTTGCAACATGAAACACTTGCTGCAATAGAAGGCTAAAATAGATGAAATATTTTGGAGCATATCCTTGCAACATATGTGTGAAAACATATGCAACATCTAGATCAAAACGCTTGCAACATATGTCTGGAAACAGATGAAACAGTTTGAACAAACGCTTACAACGTGCCTCTGAAACACTTGCAACATCTCCCGATCTACTTTTACAACATCAAGATAAAATAATAACAACATACATATGAAATGTCTGAAACATTTGAAACATACATATGCAACATAGGAAAGGAAAGGCCGAGCCAGTTGATTCCGGCTGTCTGGGTGGGAGCCAGCAGCGAACCGCGGTACACGAGCACCACTAGCACCAGCCACGCTCATGGGTGCCCTTGGCTCGGCCGACGAAGACCTGAGGCGCCACGACACGTGTGCCCCAACGCCCATGCTGGGGTCAGCGATGTGCCCAACGACGATGGGCGATGGGCGATGGACTAATAGTGAGGGAGCGAGTGACGTCGGTGGCTGCCATGTATGTGAGCAGTATAGGGAGCGAGGGCGTGTGGCGTGGCGGGTGATGGGGAAGCGCACAACACAACAATCCGAAGAGCGTGTGCTGGGGAAGGCGGCGGACGGATGAGCAGCCACGCCAAGTGACGTAGGTGGCTGCCATGCAGGTGAGCGGCACAGGGAGCAAGGGCATGTGGCGCGGCCTGCGACGAGGAAAGGAAACGACGCCGCAACCCGATGAGCACGCGCTGGAGAAGGGGGCGGATGGATGAGTAGTCACGCTGGTTTGGGGCCGGGCGGATAAACACAAGGGAATGGGGATTTTTTTGGTTTGGGGGAGCCGCGTCCAGATGCGAAGTCACATACGGCCACCCTACAGAAAGTATTTCCGATAATAATTACTACAAGAGGTAATGCCGAGAAGTACTGAGAAACAATATGAGGAAATAATGAAGAAATTATTACTCTTAGATACCTTTAAGAGACTCCCTCCATCATCAAATAAATCAATTTCTACAATTCATATAAGTCAAACTATCTTAAGTTTGACTCGATTTATAAGAAAGCGTAATATCTATGACATAAAATGAGCACATTACGAATGGTATATCTATTGATATTAATTTGATGTAATAAGTCTTGACAGATTTTTTTAGAAGTTCAGTCAAAGTTTAAAAAATTTAACTTAGATAACTCTAGGAATTTATTTGTTTTAGGGACAGAGAGAGTATTAAGGCAATAAAAAAATCCACTAAAAGGAGACATAACCGAGAAGGCAATACAGCTTGATTTGTGTAAACCTCTTGATTATTACTATTCAATTACGCCAAATTAATTTTTTTAAAAGGATCTTACATGGTTATAGGTTTCCTGAATTTTAGGAAATAAGAATCTAAAATTTTCATTATTAATCCATAAAGAACCATACCTAATTATAGGACATAAGCCCTCCATAGTATATCATCTAGGGAGTGGCTAGCGTCTGGACGTCCGGGTGCTACCCTCGTCCGGCGCCGGCCCGCAAGCACGTGGGGCCGCCCACACTAGTGGGACTGCCTCCACCTGCACTTGCTTCCCGCGCTTGAGGCGAGACAACAGAATGGCGAGGAGGAAATTGCAACACCCGATTTAGTTTTGAAATATCCAGATGGAACAATTGCACGCACATCTGAAAACAAATGAAATATTTAAAACATTCATCTGAAACACTTGCAAAAACACCTAAAAACAATTAAAATCATTGTAAACATACGCAACATCCAAATAAAAAGACTTGCATTATATGTGTGAAAACATATGCAATATCTAGATAAACACACTTCAAACATATGTCGGAGAAAAAAGATGAAACATTGAGAACATGAGCTTGCAACATATGTGTCAACCATTGTAACATATGCAACATCCCGATCTACTTTTGCAACATCCGTGCAACATTCCTTTGAAATATCTGAAACAATTAAAACGTACACTTGCAACATGTGTTTTCAGCGTAACATCTTCTTGCTTTTTGGAAGAATGGTGGCTCGTTGATGTGTGGTGTTCACAGGAGCGCCGTGTGGAGAGCGAAGCCGACGGCGTCGTCCAGCGCTGGTGCTCCGAGAAGGCATGTTGGCTGCACTCGTGCGCGACCACCCACACACTGTTGAGCGCGCAGCCCTACACCACCCCAGTAGAGCGGCCACGCCGCCAGGCGTAGCGCGTTGCCGGCAGGGAGCGACGGGATCGCCACCGATGCCATGTAGAGGAGCGCGCGACGGCGGAGAGGTCGCGTAGGAGGTAGGACGAGGACCTGAGCACGGAGCGCCAGAAAAGCAGTGCGCTAAGATGGCTCGCCTGATGTCGTTGCTTGGAGACGGCAGGCGAGCGGATGAGAGTGATTAAGAGGAATGAGTGGATAAGAATAAGTATGAGTAGTTTTTTTTAACACGAAGGAGCATACGTTATTGGGCCGGTGTGCGGCCCACCGAAGCCTTCGGCGGACGGACGCCGGCGTCAGAGAATTACTGTATCACATCTATCACCAGAAAGAAACAAATCATCGTACCATAGCATTAACTTTTTTTTAGCTAGCATTAACTAACAGAGCTCGATAAGCACTCGCTCTTCGAGGACCAGGCCCAGTCCATCCAAGGGCCGAATCAGTCTACGCGCACACACACCCTCTGCCCATCACCACCGCCACCACCAGAGCAGCCGCGGCGGCGGGAAACCAAACCTAACTCATTGCCCAAGCGGCGGGAAACCAAGAGCCCTTCCCGCCGACTCCGGCCACCCTCCCCACTTCCCCCGCTGCTGCCACGCGCCACCGGCCCCCGCATTTCACGTCCCCAAGACCATTCCCCAACCCTTATCCTCTCAACCCCTTGGTCAGCCGGTTGGGTTTCTCCGCTGCGGTGAAGCTGGAAATGGACGCCGCTGCTTCTTCTGCCAGGTCCTCCTCTTTGCTCGCTCTTGCTTGCTCTTTGCGTGGATTGCTTAAATGCGATTTCGCTTTTTTCCCCCATTCTCCCGTGCGAGCTAATTTCAATTGCGGTACAGATTTCCGTGAGTTAATTTGTCTGCGTTGCTTGTTAGTTTGTCCTGTGGACTGTAGCGGACGGCCTAGCTGTCCATGAATTTTAGGATTCCAGGATGCATCCGAGGGTTCTAGTGATACGATTGCAGCTTGAAGTATCCGAGTATGTGGTTGGAGTGGGGCGTAGGAGTATACTTGAGCTCAGCAAGATGAAAGAAGATTGCGAATGCAGGCAAAATGATTGCTGCTTTCACTACCATAGTCTTAAAATACCAGATCAGATGCTGCAAAACTATTATTCGACTAGTGCTGTTCTTAGTACCCTCTACCCTGCTAATATCCATCTGTTGATGTTAATACCTTTGTAATATCTTTTTGATTTTGCTGACCCAAGTTTCAACATATGGCCTACTTTAAGAAGGTATTAACATCAACAGATGGATATCAAGTTTCAACAATGGTTTGCTGCCAGTTATGAAGAACTAAACAAAAGTACCCAAAAAGTAGTTGCATTTATTCTGACAATTCTAAGTCTACACTCTAGAGTGGTCTGTGTTAAACTTGATTCTTGGTGCATACTTTTTGCTATTTTGCTCAATTTATTTTTACCAAACAACACACCAAACAGAGAAAGTCAGAAGTAAAGAAAGATGCAGTGCGCTTGCCTAATGACAACAACAAAAGCTATGTAGAGAAGCCAACTCTTTTCATCCTTTTTTATTACAACCCAAACATGGCAGAGCCAGTTGTGTAGGAACTTACAGGCATCTTTTGTGGAGCTGAATATGTTGACTGAAACTCTCGTTGTGCTATCCATCCTTGATGTACTTTAGTGAAATAACCCATGATTGACGAGAGTGTATGATGCAGACTGGGTGACAATAACCAGGGAAATACATCACAAGATAATCATTTGAGATCCGTTGATCAAGATAGTAAAGGGCCAATCGATACGCTTTCAGTGCCAAATACAGAGCAAGCAATGGAGAAAGGAGAAAATGCACAAGCTATCCACAATTCAGAATAGATGGAAAAGAAGCGAAAGGCTATTGAGCGCATGGTTGCATGGTTCGGTGAAGCTGGGATTCCTTTTAATACTGCTTGTATAGAGAGTTTTGACTTAATGGTAGAAGCAATTGCACAATGCGGCCCTGGTTTACAGGTACCCTCTCTTGGTGAGCTTGATGGCCCCTTACTTCAGAGGCAACTTTTAGCAATCAATGGTTCAATTGAAGCACTGAAAAAATTCTGGATGTCCGAAGGATGCTCTATTCTGGCTTATACACATGTTGATGATGATGACAGACGGATGTTAAACTTGGCAGTTGATTGTTCTCATGGTGTGTCATTCCTTCGTTCCATCCAACTAACTTCAGACGGCTACGACCAAGCATTTGTTTGCCGACTAGTTGATTCTTGTATTGAAGAAGTTGGAGAGAAAAATGTGGTGCAGGTCATTGGAAACGTTGCTATAGAGATGACTGCAGAAAAAATGCCTAGAAAGAGACCGAACATATTTTGGACTCTTTGTGCTGCAAGTTCCATTAATATGATGCTTGAAGACATAGGGCATATTAGTTTAATCAAGAAAACAGTCGCTAAAGCAAGATCACTGACAGCTTTTATTTATGCACAAACAAATTTGCAGGACATGACCCGCCAGTTCACCAACCAGCAGGGTTTGGTTCATGTTGGGATAACCTATTTCACCACTTGCTGCTTTAACTTAAGGAGCCTTTATAATAAAAGGATTGAGTTGAAGACTATGTTTGTTTCTAAAGAATGGGAGGACAGCAAGTGGTCGAAGGAAGCAGTGGGCAAGAAATTCTATAATTTAGTAGTGAGCAATGAGTTTTGACATAATGTGTTATATGCTATAAATAGTTTTGAACCACTAGTAGAGGTTCTGAGGATGATGGGGAGTGGCAGACCCTCAATGGGATACATATATGGTGAACTTGTGAACGCTAAAAAAGAAATTGCCTTCCGCTTCGAAAACAAGGAAGAGCACTATTTGCCAATATGGAACTATATAGATTTTAGAATGGATGAGTACATGACGAAACCATTGCACTTAGCTGGTTATTATTTGAATCCTTCGTTCTACTATCAAAGCAGAAATGAAATTGAAATGACAGAAATCTTCAGAGATGCAATTGTTGAGTGCACGCGTAAGATGTACCAAGATGAGTCTACACAAGAGAAAATTGTGCATCAATTGAAGCTTTACAGCACAGCTTCAGAGAGTTTTGGAACAGTTCATGCCATTAGTACTCGGATGAATGTTGACCCAGGTAAATTTCTTTCAGGACGAAACATCTTGGCTTTTTTTTTATTTGTTTGTCAAGGTTCAGAATGTAGTCTTCTTTAGTCTAATATACAAGCTAACTCTTGTCCTGTATGTAGTTTCCTGGTGGCAGTTACATGATGGTGCAGCAAAGGAGTTGAGCACAATGGCACTGAGAATATTGAGGTTGACCTGTGGCTCATTGGCCTATGAGCCAAGTTGGATTGAAACGGTAACATAGTGAGCTAGTTTCAAACATTCATCCATCAGTTCTTCAACTTATCATCATTTCATTTATGTAACTCAGATATTTTTAAGAGGTAACTAAGAAATTCTGTTACACTATTCTCTGTCCCTTTTCAGATCCATAGAGAAAAGCCATCTTGGATTAAAAATAAGCAATTTGAGGATTCAGTGTTTGTGACCGTCAACAGGAGGATACAAGGGAAAGCTCAAATGAGTGACAGAGATTCTATACTTGCCTACCTCCCCCGTGACAACGAACCGTTTGAATGGCTGGTGGGCATGTTTCACTTCCATGCCCAACTACCGCACAATAGGGATTTGCTGATGGCACGAGCAAGAAGTGGCGATGGCGCAGGTCTCGCAAAGCTGGCAAATAGATTATTTATTGAGGCAGACAATGTGACATCTGAAGAAGAAGGTGATGAAGAAGCACCAACGCACTCCATCAAAAGGAAGACGTCGTCTGGTGCTTCATGCTCAAAACGAGAGAAGAGACCACGGCTGGTGAAAGGAAATCTGAAAGATGATGAGTCCGAGGGAAGTGATGGAAACATCAGCTACTAATCTTTGGTGATATTCATGGCCTTGTATGTATTACCTTAAAAGGATGATGCATGATTTGGTATGCTTTTGTGGTTTGGCTGTTAAGTAACAGATATCTGTCTGAAATCTGAATGCATGCAATCAGATTTGGTTATTTCATTCATGATCATTATGCTTTCGATGGAAATAGAAAAGAAAAGAAAAGCTCGAGCCCCTGTTTATCAGATATCAAGTTTAACATCCAGTGAGCTAATGTATGGTTGCCCAGGTATTACTGTGGCGCCCCCTAGATTGAAGGGTCCTTCCCTCCTAGTTTAACAAAACGATAGTTGCTCTGAACTTCTGAAACGTGAGAGTATATTTACATATCATTACAGTAGCGAAATGATACCACCAGCTTCCAAATTAGAGAAAAGAAGCTTTGAACATGGCTTCCAAATTAGGGAAACGGCAATACATTGTTCTTGCAAAATTTAAAGAATCAGAACAATGCAACTGTTTGTCCTCTCGGGTTAAAGAACAAATAAATCCAACTGTTTGTCCTTGCAGTAGCGAAAGGAGAATGAAATCCAACTGTGTTTAACTAAACACTCAGCCATCTCAAAACGACAAAAGACATTGAGCAAAACAGTTAAATCCTTGTAAACCTTGATATCTATAGCATATAGCTGCTAGAGGGAACAGGGTATATTTGGAGATTCTTGTCATTCTTGTTAAGCCAAACAGCCATCTCTTTCTTGAACCTCTCCATCGCCGGCCTCGGCAGCAGCAGCGACACCACCGTGGAGTCCTCGCCGTCCTCGTTCTGGCACCTCATGTGATGGCTTCCCAGCTTGGAAGTAAGGTCGCCGGCGAGTGGTATGCCGCCGCCCACATACTCAGCCCACCCAAGCTGCAGTCCTTTCACGGCAGCAATCCATCTGGTGTCAGAGACCTCGTACGTCCTGTCCATGGTCAGAGACGGCCTCTGACGGATGTACGCGGTCGTATCCACCATCGATGCCAGGCACTCCTTGGTCACGCTGAGCTTGGTCTCACGCACGAGCTCAACCGTGTCGGCGAGCGTCTTCCGACAGAGCTCGTCGACGGTCAGTTCCACTATAGGAGAAACATGTGCATTGCCATAGTAACCCCATGGGATGAGGGTGTGGCGATTCCACCTGCCACGGGCATTCATGGTGACCATAAGCCGCACTCGCTGGCTAGGTTCATACCCCAAAGCTATGGTGCGGCATCGCCACATGACTGCAGTTAGAAGCTCGAAGGATGTGGTTGAATCGGCGAGGTGTCCTGGTATGTGGCTTCGTAGAGCGGCCACCTCTCTTTGCCCAAAGACAAAGTATTGGGCTACCATGCGATTGGGCGGAATTGACAGCATCACGTCATCTGATGTAGAGTCTAAGCTATTTAGCAGTGGTTTGTATGCAGGGTTTGGGTATGGGATGGGGGTTGTGTTTTGTGCTGTAGTTAGAAGCTCTCTTTTCCAGACTGGAAGAAGGCTCGGGGATGCTTTAACCATTAGTTCAGTTACACTTGTCATGAGTTGGATCATACCGAATCCATCGGCGATGTTATGGCACATGTGGAATCCAACAACAAATCCGCCACATTTGAGTTCTGTCACCTATATATGAGAAAATAAAAAGACGACATTACTTATGATAAGAAAAATATACCTATCTCAACCTACTTATGCATTTAGTACATTCATTTTTGATATCTTGCAACTACAAATAACTTCAGAAACTTTCCTGAAATATAAATCTTTCTAGCCGTACAATAGAAATCATCTAAACAAAATGGGAAAATATCACAAAATCAGAAACCTTTTATGATTCCAACCTATATATACAAGGAACTCCGTTGTCTCTAGGTACCAGGTTTCTTTTTTCCTGACTAGAATGGTTTAATTATTTTTTCCCAAATTTAATTTATAGCCAGAGGGCGCACTGCAACAAAAATATTACTATATAGAGAGTTTTTTTTTTCTGCCGGCAACATCTTCTAATAACCAATGTCCACTTCTTTCTAACTTAATATTTGATAAAGCTACTTTTGCAGGCTCTTTGGAGTTTGGTCTTGACTCTTGACCTATTAAAGTGAACTATTTGTATGATTACTTCATGTTAGACTGTGTAATGTTTCCGTAGGTTCAAACTTCATTGGCCTGAAGCCCAGTCCAATAATGTATGTGTTGGTAGACTCATGTCTATGTATATGTACCATAGAAGAGAGATTGAGCAGAGTGTTTCAAACATTTCCCACCTCTAGATGGTGTTAAAGCCATGCAAATATTAGCAATAATGGTGGTGATGAACATGCTGCTGCGGTGGTGAAAGGGAAGGATTTGGTGCCACACACTTACATGAAAATCGGGACGAGTCAGTTCGGTGCGACAGAGCAATGAAAGAGCAACGGCAGAGGCGTGCGAATGAGATGGAGAAACGCATGGCAGCGGGCAGCTAGCGTAGGTGAAGAAAGGGGCGAGCTCCAGCTTTGTGCTTTGTGTCATGGTGTTTTTTTTTTAGATTGATCTCTAATTCTAAATTGGGCCCAACGGTCCAGTTGGGCCTTTGATCCGCGCTCTAATCGGGGCGCCCAGCCCACTATGACTGGAGGGCCCCTGTCACACTGCGCTATATATAGAGGTGGGGGCCAGCGGCTCTGAGTACGAGGTTCGCCTGAGCCGAGCTCCCCACTGATAAACCCTAACCCGATCTAGTGAGGGGCGCAGCCAGTGACGGGAAGCACCGCCACCACTGCACTACGCCGCCATCGGTCTTCACCGCCGGTCGCCACCGCCCATCACCGCCACCGTCCTCACCGACCGTCGCTGCCCTCGCGCAGACACCGACACAATGACCATGGCCGACGCCTCTTGATCGAAGGTCTACGATGGTCGGTAACCTAGCACTACTCCTCCCTCTAATCTCTGTCTAGTTCATGTACTAGGACATGTTATCCATTTACAAGATATACCCGGCTAGATCTATGATTATGTGATCATAATAGATTTCAACAATGGTACCAGAGCCAGGTCTTCTAGGGCTTTTAGATCTAGATCGGGTGAACGAAAAACGAATTGGGTTAATCCTAACCCTAACCCTAATCCCCAATCGGCAAAGAACCGAGAAGAACACAACGAGGTCTAAAGACAGAGAAGGGGAAAGGGGAAAGGGCATGGGAGGCTCGCCGGAGCTAGACCGACGACCACTGGTAGCAAGAGTAACCCTAACCCTAATCGGGTGAAGCACACAGAAGAGAAAGGGTGTCAGTTTTTGGAAAGGATCTCAAAGCCGAACACTAACCCGTGAAATCATCTCGGGGAAGAAGAACAGTCTCTAACCCTAACCCTAGAAAACCCTCACCCAAGAATCAGATCGGACGAAGGAGAGGAGGACCTACCGGACTCTTCTACCGCGCGTCACCACCGTCGTCGTGTGGGTTGTCTGCTACCGGCGTGCGGGAAGGAGCTCCGCCGCCGCCTCGTCGGCGAGCAGGGAGAAGCCGAGCTGCCGCTGCTCCTCGGGCTTGCGCGAGCTCCGGCCAAGGGTGCCGCTGCTAGTTCGCTCGATGGCGGCACGCTCACCCGCGTGGGGAGCACGCGCACCGGCGAAGGGGCCGGCAACGGCGCCATGTCGCTCGGTCGCCGTTGCTGCTCGTTGCGCTGAGAGCTACTACGCTGAGAGAGAGAGAAAGGGGACAAAGAAATGTCTAGGGTTTTAGGGGCAGCCGCGACCGGGGGGGGGGGGGTTTGATCCTGCGACATCGACGCTCGGCCGTCGGATGAAAGCGGACGCCTCAGATTGCTTGGGCCAGAATCAGCCTAGGCGGGCGAGAACTTTCCCGGCCCAGGCCCAGGTTGCGGCCTGGGCGTGGGGGAGGCGCCGTGACCGAACGCACGCATGAACTGGGCCTGGGCTGCGCTAGTGCTGTGCTGGCCGCGTGCGCTACTGGGCCGTTCACTGCTGCTGCAGGCTGGGCCAGAATGAACAACGAATGAAGTTTAAATTTTTTATTTATTTTCAGAAGCTTTGAATGAATTTGATGAATTTTGTTTTAATTCTCTGTTAAATTTTGAACCATCACGATAAATTTTTAGAGAATAGAGAAATTACAGAGAAATGCTTCTGAAAAATAGATAATTTTTTACGTTTTCCACTGCTAAAGCAATAGTTTATTCTCCAATTATTTTGAACCAACGTGATATTTAATTAGAGAAAAAGAGATTTTGACATTATTATGATGTTGTTACTTTCTGACCTACGTTGTTAATAACAATATCGTAATTTTAATGATTTTATGCATTATTTTTATTTCTACCCAATGGTGATGTAGATTTAATGTATAAACAGTTGTATGTTTTAATTTTGACCAACGTTGGAATCAAGGCATGCAACTGTTGTTATTATTTATGTTCTCACTCTATATGAATTGTATTTTCAGGCGGATATAACTTGATGGGTTGTATCAAAGAGATCCCCACTTTCAAAGGTGACAACTATACGGAGTGGAAGAAAAAGATTGACCTGGCCTTCATCTTGGCTGAGGTGGACTGGGTAGTCACCTCACCGTGTCCCACTGAGCCTGTGGCACCGATGAGAGAGACAAAAGAGGCTGATGCTGCTTGGGCAACTAGAGAGGAATTTTGCATGCCAAAAGATATCCTATGACCTTGAGCATAGAAAGTGGGTCACTACCAACAAGAAATGTTTGGCTGTGATAAAGAACATGATTGAGCCTATAATTGTGGGCTCAATCCCAGAGTGTGACACGGTCATCGAGTATCTCGATAGAATAAAGAGTTAGTTCACTGGCTCTTCAAAGACATATGCTACCCAGCTGATAAAGCAGCTGGTGACAGAGAGGTACTCTGAAAATGGTGACATAAGAGAGCATATACTAAGGATGAGCAATTTGGCATCCAAGCTAAAACCAATGGACCTGGCTCTCAAGGAAGAGTTCCTTATCCATCTAATTTTTGCTTCCTTGCTAAATGAATTTGATACTTTTGTTGTCAATTACAACATACAACCCGAGAAGTGGGACTTAGAGAGGCCCATGGCTATGTGTGTGCAAGAGAAGAGAATGAAAGCTGCCAATGGTGGCACTATCAATTATGTGAAAGACAACAAGAAAAAGAATAATAATGCTAACTCCTCCTCAAAGTCAAAGGGAAAGGGTCCCATGCTGCATCAGCCTCAGCAAAACAAGTTCATAGTAGAGAAAGACCAATGTCTCTATTGCAAGAAGACGGGATATTATAAGAAAGATTATCCCGATTACTTAAAGATGATTATGACAAAGAAAGGTGAGAACATTATTATGTTCATAAATGAATCCCTGTATGTACAGTATTCAAAATCTACTTGGTGGATTGACTCAGGTGCAACTGTTCATGTTGCTAATTCCTTATAGGGATTCCGTTCGATGAGGACTATGCAAAGAAGAGAAAGACATGTTAAAGCTGCAAATGGAGTCCTAGCAGATGTTGAAGCCGTTGGTGATCTTTCTCTAGAGCTTGCTGATGGCTTCACACTTTTACTTAGAGATGTACTTTATGTTCCCTCTTTACAGAGAAACTTAATTAGTGTTTCATGCTTGGACAATGATGGATATGATTGCAATTTTGGAAATGGCAAATGTAAGATAACATTTAATAATGCATGTGTTGGTCTTGCTATCTTACAAAATGAGCTTTATTTGTTATCACTACGTGATGATGTGAATGTTGTATGCGATGATGGAAACATTGCGTGCGACAATGAGAATGTATCCTCGTCTGTGAATGTAAATAGAAAACGAAAGAGAGCTCACGATACTTCATCAAAATTATGGAACTATCGTTTAGGCCATATTTCTACGGGGAGAATAGAAAGACTAGTTAAGAATGATATTCTTCCTCCATTAGAGTTCTCAGATTTAGAACAATGCAGAGAATGCATAAAAGGAAAGTATGTAACAAAATTAAGAAAGATGCCAAACGAAGCGCATGAATTTTACAGATTATTCACATAGACATCTATGGTCTGTTTCCTGTAAAGAGTGTAGATGGTTATGATTCGTTCATAACATTCATAGATGATTACTCCCATTATGGCTACATTTATCCAATCAAAGAAAGAACAGAAGCATTGGATAAATTTAAGATATTTAAGGTAGAAGTTAAAAACCAACACAATTTAAAGATTAAGATAGTCATGTCCAACCGTGGGGGGGAGTACTACGGTCGGCATACCCCATATGGCCAAGTTCCTGGACCTTTTGCAAGGTTCTTACAGGAGAATAGTATAGTAGCACAGTATTCTACACCGAACGAACCTCAGCACAATGGAGTTGCTGAAAGACGTAATCGTACCCTGATGGATATGGTGCGCAGTATGATAAGTTACTCCACCTTACTGTTGAGACTGTGGATGGAGACGTTAAAAACTGCCATTCATATTCTCAATAGAGTACCAAGTAAGCCGGTGCCCAAAACACCATATGAGTTATGGACAAGAAGAGTACCCTGACTAAACCACTTACGTGTGTGTGGGAGTCCTACTGAGGCTAAAGTATTTAACCCAAACATTGGGAAGCTAGATCCCAAAACAATAAGTTGCCATTTCATTGGCTACCTAGAAAAGTTAAAAGGTTTTCGTTTCTACTGTCCAGACAGACATACAAAGTTTGTGGAAACAAGACACGCTGTCTTCCTAGAGGATGAAATGGTGAGGGGGAGCATGGTAGCTCGAGAAATTGACCTTGAAGAGAAGCGGGTGTATGCGCCCACTCTGATGATTCATGAGCCATTTTTCTCACTACCTGCTGTCGTTGCACCGACAGTGTAAGATACTGTGGTGCCAGCACCTGTTGTTATTCCGCTTGTGGCAACAATGAATGACGATGAGGAACCTGTTCTTCAGGATCCTGTAGAACCTATTGCCACACATGAGGGGAGCAACAACAGCCTCAAACAGAAGATATGCTAAATGTGGAGGCCCCTAGAAAATCTCAAAGAGTTAAAAAATTAGCTATCCCTACTGACTATGAAGTATACAACACTGAGGAATTTCAAATGGAGGATGATCCCACCTCATTTGAAGAAGCCATGAGAAGTGATCATTCATCAAAGTGGCTTGAGGCCATGGAAGATGAAATGAAATCTATGAATGCCAATAAAGTTTGGGACTTAGAAATAATTTCTAAAGGAGCCAAAATAGTAGGCTATAAATGGGTCTACAAAACAAAACTTGACTCTCAAGAGAATATAGAGAGATATAAAGCGCGACTTGTGGCAAAAGGCTTTACGCAAAGAGAAGGCATTGATTACAATGAGACCTTTTCTTCAGTCTCATGTAAGGATTCCTTCAGAATCATAATGGCATTAGTGGCACATTACGATTTAGAATTACATCAGATGGATGTAAAGACGACATTTCTCAACGGGGACTTGGAGGAAAATATTTACATGGCACAACCGAAAGGTTTTGTCATGGAAGGAAAAGAACGAATAGGATGCCGCCTAAAGAAATCCATTTATGGATTAAAACAAGCTTCAAGACAGTGGTACTTGAAGTTTGATTAGACAATAAGGAATTTTGGGTTTAAAGAGAATGTAGAGGACAATTGTGTCTATGCAAAGTTTAAGAATGGGAAGTTTATCTTCCTTATCCTGTATGTGGATGATATCTTACTTGCTAGTAGTGATGTCAGTCTACTACTGGAGACAGAAGTTTTTGTCCTCAAAATTTGATATGAAAGATCTTGGTGAAGCTTCGTTCATTCTAGGGATCGAGATTCACCGAGATAGAAGTAAAGGGATATTAGGACTATCACAAAAGGCATACATAAAAAAGATCTTAAAGAAATTTAATATGCATAAATGTAGTCCCTCACTTGCTCCTATAGTCAAGGGCGACAGATATGGAGATTTTCAATGCCCCAGGAATCAGTATGAGATCGATCAAATGAAAACGGTTCCATATGCTTCAGCTATCGGAAGCTTGCAATATGCTCAAGTATGTACGCGCCCTGACTTGGTATTTGTTATCGGGTTACTTGGCAGATTCCAGAGCAATCCTAGAACCGAACACTAGAAATTAGTAAAGAAAGTCTTGCGTTATTTGCAAGGAACGAAAAGCCTCATGATGATGTATAGAAGATCAGATTCACTCCATATAGTGGGATTCAGATTCAGATTATGCGGGAGATGATAGAAAATCCACGTCAGGATATGTATTCACTCTCGAAGGGGAGCTATTTCATGGAAAAGCTCAAAGCAAACCGTCACTACATCGTCCACAATATATGCCGAGTTTATAGCGTGTTATGAGGCAACGGGGCAGGTGAACTGGCTAAAGTTCATACCCGGTTTGAAGGTGGTTGATGACATCTATAGACCACTTAAGTTATACTACGATAATAATCAGGCAGTACAGTATGCTCACAACAATAAGTCAAGTGGTGCTGCCAAACACACTGACATAAAGTATTATATTGTGAAAGATAAAGTTCGAGATCATGTCATAAGTCTTGAGCATATAAGTACTGAAAAGATGCTCGCGGATCCGCTTACAAAATGCTTACCACCCAACGTGTTCAGAGAACATGTAGCCGGGATGGGTTTAAGGGAAAGCCTATAATTCCTGGACAAAAGAAGGCCCAAAGTTAAGTATCTATTTCAGAACAGAGTGGTGTGTTGTAGTTGTTAAATCTATCGGCAATTGACCGTGATGATGAAACATGCTCTATGCGCTAATCTGTAATGTAATGAACAAAAGTAAATAATATGAAATTGAAAGATGGTAGGAGATCAAAGGGGAGATTGTTAGATTGATCTCTAATCCCAAACTGGGCCCAACGACCCAGTTGGGCCTTTGATCCGCGCCCTAATCGAGGACGCCCAGCCCACTATGGCTGGAGGGCCTCTATCACACTGTGCTATATATAGAGGTGGGGGCCGGCGGCTCTGAGTATGAGGTTCGCCTAAGCTGAGCTCCCCACCGATAAACCCTAACCCGATCTAGTGAGGGGCACAGCCAGTGATGGGAAGCACCGCCACCACTGCATTGCGCCGCCACCAGTCTTCACCGCCGGTCGCCACCACCCATCACCATCACCGTCCTCACCGACTGTCGCTGCCCTCGCGCCATGGCCGACGCCTCTGGATCGAAGGTTTACGATGGTCGGTAACCTAGCACTACTCCTCCCTCTAATCTCTATCTAGTTCACGTACTAGGACATGTTATCCATTTACAAGATGTACCTGGCTAGATCTATGACTATGTGATCATAATAGATGTCAACAGTTTTAGGTCCAGTTTGGTTATTAGGGCAGCCTCGCAAGGCCAAGCTAGCCTTATCTTGCCATGGCAAGGAGAGAATTTTGCTATCTGGGAATAACAAAGGGAAAAACCTTGCTGGCATAGGAAACGGGGAAACTTGCTAGCAATCTATCAAAAACTCACATACATTGGATTGCCTAGCAAGATGAGAAAAGGTTTTGGAACTTCACATAAGGATCCAAACACACCCAAAGTTCTTGTCGATTGGATGAGGTCGTTTGAGAAGCGAGCAACCACGCTGTCCAACGGCCTGCCTGGTGGCCAGCACGCCTCGACGCTCCTCGGTCGGGCTGGCTGTGTGCTGCTGGCCATGCAGCGAAATTATTGATTTGATTTTATAAGTTGTTGTCTTTCTAGAGTTAGTCTGATTTGGGTTTGGATCGCTGGGGGATTTTGATTCAGTCTCGATTTTGTCCTTGGCACCTTGCTCCCTGGCACAGCTTGCTGATTTGGGCTTGTTGGTTTGGAAAATCCTTGTACTCCCTCCATTCCTTAATATAAGCCATATAGATTTTTAAAGAAAATTCCAAAATATAGGTACGTATCAGCTCCCACGCCGATTTGTTTGAAAACTTTCCCACAGTACATAGCACATGCCCCAACCAATCCCTTAGATTTAGAAAGCAATCTAATTTGGAGAGAGAAGATAGCCTGATTTTCCTTTTTTTTCCTCGGTCTCACATCCTTTCCCAAGCCGTGCGTTAATATTGGTGCTAAAAACTATATGGCTTATATTAAGGAACAGAGGGAGTATAGATTTGGGAGACACGAGGAAATCTATTTGATTTCGAATTGGGGATGGTTAGATAGGACTGCGGAGGCCAGACGGAAATTTAGTGTAGAAATTTTGCCTCTTTATTATTAGGTATAGGAATAAATATAGATATAGAAGAAGAGAGGAGAATGTTCAAAACTTTCATGACTTGTACATTTTACTTTTAGTTTTGGTATATTTAAATGCAATCTTGTGATGCCTCAACCTTGAATAATCTCAATCACAAATTTAAAATTTTCCAAGGATATATATTTTTTGAGGCACCAGAAAAAAGTCTTACAGGAAAGATGTAGCACATTGCTAAAATTACAATTGTATCGATCTGAAGATCTGGTTAAAATACGACAGAAATGCATATCCACTTCTCACGTTCCTAGGAGATTTTAAAACACTTCCCCAAAACATAACTAAAATGAAAAGATAATGACTAGGCATAGAACCCACTTGGAGAACGGTTATAGGGAAAGAAAAGAAAGAAAGGAATGAAATTACGTATACGACATATAACACAGGTACCTGCATGAAGAGCAAAGGTCTGCCAGTGACGGCTTTTACATCACCAGGGTCGCAGAGCAGCTGGTCCAGGCACGGATACGGCGGCAGCAGCGGCTCCCCGAAGTCCTGGAGCCGCACGTCAGCGTCGGCGTCGACGAACACCACGCCTTCCGCGGTGCAGTCCACGACGAGCTTCCCTCCGGCTTCCTCCCTGAGGCGGCCGGCGACTGGGTAGTAGTACACCAGCGCCTCCGCGAGCGCCGCCTTGAAGGTCCCCTTGAGGTCGGCCGGCCTGTCGTCGGTCCGGCCAGGGCAGTTGCGGAAGAAGCCGACGACCGTCTCGTAGTAGCGGAGCAGGTGCTGGTCGTCGATGTCGGACAGTGGCTTGGTCTCGCATGGCGTCGGCCGCTCCGGCGACACCAGCTGTGGCTCGCTCCGGCGTGCCTTGAAGGACACCATTTTGCTGTTGTCGATATCTAGCAGTTGGTTTGGATTTTGGACACAGTGTGTGAGTGTTGATTTTCAGCTGGCCGGCGATACTTATACTTATTATATAGGTGCATGCATAGCACTAGCACCTGGCCTGATGATGAAACAGCCAAACCAAGGTGACGTACGTGATGCATCCATAGACGTTCCTAATAATTAAGGCAAGCAAGCTGGCTGGCTGGCTGGCCTTGTTGATATGAGCTATGCAGTAGTAGTCCATAATTACTGTTGCATTGCCAGCTCAAGTTATGTAAATACTACTGTAGTATGCATGGATGCCTGGGGATAACACTGCTGCACCAGCAGATGCAGACAATATATAATCTAGCTATTATTACTCCCTCCCATAGTACTGTAACAGACTGGTAACCAGGCAGTAATATATAAGCAAGCAAGCTGGCTGGCTGGCTGGCCTTGGCCAGCCTTGTTTGATATGAGATACAGGGCAATGCAACAAACAGTCTATTCCATTTTTTGTAGGCTTCCCTCAAACAAGAGGACATATTACGGTGACTGGTTACTTAGTTTGATCTGGTCAAAAGGATTCTCTCTTGGCCGTTTCTCGAATATCTAGGACGATGTTGCGCAAACTTGGTTTATTTTTCGAGAACTTGCGCTGCACGTATTTCATTAAAAGAAGTTTTGGAATACAAACACTAGCATGCCATGGCGAGGTGCCAGGCGCCAGCACATAAACACAAATGAGTTACACTTTGGATGTCTACATTTGGACTAAATGCGCAAAACTTGGTCATGCCAACAAAACTAACAAGGCCCCTAAAAAAATGACCAACCTTAATTAGAGCATCAGCAATAGTCCAACAAAATAAAAAGATAAATCAATGAGTCACTACTACAGATCTGACATTCCCTGACGGCTTCATCACTGTCGGTTTTTAAGAAACCGGCAGTGATGACAGTGATAGGACCAAGCGACACTGATATTGGGTCATCACTGTCGGTTTGTAGCTAAGTACAAGAAAACTTTCATAACTTTCTCATACGATGTCAAATGAAGACGAACTTTATACCAAAGTTGTAGTACCCGCGACGAGATCTATAACTTTGTAGTTCAAACTTTTTTGATTTGAGATCGTTTGGATGTCCAAATATACACCACAAGAGTTTGTGGAGTTAATACCAAAGGAGTCCATATGCTCCATAGTCATAAGTGAGTGTGCAGTGGTAGTTAAGGATCTCGGATGGAAAAGTGACCAAAACAAAAGTTGTAGATACTGAAAAGTTATGCAACATTGTAGTTTACAAGTTTCTTATTTGAAGTCGATATGATGTCACTCTATTTGATTCGCAAGATTTCATAGAAGTTAATACCAACTAAAGGCATATGTTCTATAGTAATAAGTGAGTGTGTAGTGGTATTTGAGAATCTTTGATGGGGAAGCAACCAAAACAGAAATTGTAGATCTCAAAAAGTTATGCAACTTTGTAGTTGACAACTTTTTCATTTGATACCATTTATCTAACGAAAATTACGTTTGATTTCTCAAATTTAAAATTTGAATTTTCAAACAACCTCGGATGGCGAAACGCCCAAAACAAATGTTGTAGATCTCAAAATGTTGTGCAACTTTGCAATTGACAACTTTTAATTTGAAATCATTTACCCAACGAAAATTACGGTTGAATTCTCCCATTTGAAATTCAAATTCTACAAATGACCTCGAATGGAGAAATGACCAAAACCAAAGTTGTAGATCTTGAAAAGTTATAAAACTTTGTAGTTGATAACTTTTTCATTTGAAATCATTTAGGGTCCCAAATACTCATTTTAAAATCAGATGAACATAAAATGATTAGGACGAATATCTCATTTGGACACAAGCATCTTATAGGTGGAGTGGTTAGGGCTGAAGACGTGAAGCAGAAGGTCAGGGGTTCAAGCGCTGGTGGCCGTGAAGCTCGTGTTTTTCGCTTGAAAAATTGCGTGACTTGTGACTTGCGAAGTGTGACCGAGTGGCTGTCCAGTGGGGTCTCTCTCGGTATAAAAAAATTCCCTATTTTTTCAGCTCATTTTTATGATTTCCTAAAAATCACATCAGTGTCAATTTTTAGGAACTGACAGTGATGTCAACCCCCATCACTGCCAGTATGCTACTGTCGGTTCAAAATCCGACAGTGAAGAAGGATTTTGAACCGATAGTGATATGAAGAACTAGGGTAGTGAGTTTTCCTCGCCATATTTGTTGGTTTTCTCTGGCCATTTCTAATGTCTCGCTCCTAAATGCTAAATGCTAGAAGACAATTTTGCTTTAGGAATCTCGGACTTTGCCATATTACTATAGCCAGTTTTATACTATCTTTCCCTCTTCTATATTTGCATTAGCGGTCATGTCCTTTCTATCTTTATTTGCATTGACAGTTTTAAAAAAAGTTGGGAGTATATTTGTTGAGCTTCTCCAATAATTTCTAAAATCCCACTCCTAAAATATACAAGATAATTTTACGTAAGGAAACCTGAACTATTTTGAAATCACACTAACCACTTTTGTACTTTCTTTCTTCCTTGTATATTTGCATTGGGAACCATGTCCTACTCCTTATTCTTCTCCATGTCCTTCCACCTCCAGATTGGACGATCGATACGCGCGCATATATTTTCGCGCCGCTGGGTCTATTTTCCCAATTGCGAAAAGATTGAGAGTTAAGATATGGAATTGTTGGAGAGTAGTTTTTTTTCAAACATGCCAAAAAATCAAGATTGGGAGCGGGTTTTGGAAATCTTGGAGATGCTCTAATAGTCTTTCTTAAATTCACTCCCTAAATTCTTATTTAAGAGCCACTTGAAAAAATTGATCACTATATCCTTGCACTGTCCAACAACTTCTCTATATTTTGTGCATACTTTAGAGAGCTAGCCCCACTTTCTATCTTTATCTAGCAAGAAACCAACAATAGAATATGAAAATATTTAAATATATAATTAAAAAGCTATTGGAAGTTTTTCCACCAATATGTCTATTCGTTTTCCACCAATATGTCTATTCGTATCAATATTGCCATCCTATATTCCAATTTATCTATAGCCAAAGATGGAGTGCGGTAATGTCTCTTTAGAGTGTGCACAAGATATAAAGAAGTTGTTGGAGAGTGGAAAGGTATAGATGGAGTCTGGTGAGTGTTGAGTCCCTTAGCCACCATTTGCAGACCTCTTTGGTAGAATGGTGAGGTGGCTAAGTTCGGTGCATCACTAGACCAGTCCACTGTGTAATATTATTTCCGCTGTAAACTCCTATGTATGATGCGTATTTGCTTAATCTAATACGATCTTTGTTGTGATGTGGATTTATCAAGGTCATTCATGACACTTGACGGACTATCGGGTTTATATAAGTGAAAGTGTGTACGTGCCAACGTGTTAAGCGAGGGCAGCCGTACTTGATCTTGTATAAATTGGACGGTTCAATCGCAAGTTATGTGCAACTGCACCGCCATGCGCCAGCATCCACCTCTAGTAGACCCATCTGGTGCAACACGTCTGGTGTGCACTGGACTGAAATGTGCAAGCCCGTTTTTAAGGCTAAAAACAGGACACTCTGTTAAGTCCGATGCAACTTGTTCAATTCAAACCCTTTGAGTTTGGTTTTGATTCCAATCATTCTTGGGCTTCATTTGAGCTACTTGTTTTTACAAGTAATGAGGACATCGCCAAGATGGAGTCGAGGACGACTCCAATTCGAGAAGGGGAGGATGATGAGGACATCGCCACGCTGGACACACCGACACCATGGTCTTCCCCAAGTTGCAATTCGTTTCCAACTCAGCTGCCACGTCGTCCTCGGATTCAGCAGACATGTCGTCACTGTTTCGGTCATAACTTCCTCATACGACATCGAAACGGGCCGTTCTTGGATGCGTTGGAAAGGGGACGACGATGCCGTCGTTTTGGATCTGGTCCCAGCTCCAGAAGGTCCGTGGATCATTCTGTGTGACCACGGCAAGGTGCTGCGTCACCTATTTGGGCCAACTTGGCCATGTATCGTGTCGGGCCTTAAGCCCAAGTTGTGGGCGCCCAACCCCTGGCCGTCCCCAACCCTAGGTTGAGTCTTAGACTATAAACACAGCCGCCGCCGCTGCTACACAATTGGGTTTTGTTTAGAGTTTAGTTTTCTATCGAGAAACTGAATCGATCATTGTAACTGTGGTGACAAATCCTTTTACAGTGATCCAGGGCCCCCGTTCTTGATCTCCTCCACTGTGTCGATTAGTCCTTTGGAACCGAGTTCTTGAACCCTCTATTGATATTCTCGTCATTCATATTTGCAATTTCAGATTGCGTGTTTTACCTTCTTGCTTGTGCTCTTCGATTCGCTTGCAGGAAAAGCCTTCTTGGCGAGGTCAATCAAGTTGTGCTTGGTTGATAACCAACGGAGCAGTGGTGTAACGGTTGCAGGGTTCGAATCGTGTCTGATTTGAAGCCGGATCGCCAACGTCGAGATCTCCACAAATCGAACTTACCGGCTACCTCTCGGAAGATCGGGCCTATACTCATCAACAAGTGTGCACCACATCCACTCACTAGACTCGACTAGGTCAAGCTACCCGTTCATACCCCACTTTATAGTACGGCCAAAGGAAAAACAAAGATTTTATCACTACTCTGAGTGTCCCTCAACATCATCGACACTTAGAACTAGTCGATCCTCAATCTTTGCATTCATCCTTTGAAAACCAAAATGAACACCATCAATTAGGGGCATGAAAACCATAATTGTCCAATATCAATCATCATTATGATCTCACTAAAGTAATACCGCTACAAAACACATGTTAGTCACAATGATTGTATCGTCCTTAATTGCTAAACCGAATTATGGGCCTAGATGCATTTATGGTTATAGAGATGAGCACATTTAGCAACTGCCTCCTTAAGTGGTTAGACGGTCTCTAGCAAAGTGCCTGCCTCTGAAAGTCATGTAGAGAGGCAAGCTCCCAAGGCAATCGCATATGAAAATCATCGATTAACAGAGGTGACCATCTTAGAATGCCCGACTCTATAAATCGGTTTTCATAGGTAGGCATCTTAAGATGTCCATCTCTGGAAGTCGCTACAAACATAGGCGGTCATTCTAATTGTTCGGCTCTAAAAATCAATTATCAGAGGCGGGTTTCTTAAGATGCCTGTCTATATAAATAGTTGCATCAAAAAAATTTCATAACATTTTCATATGAACTCGAATGAAGACAAACTTTATATCAAAATTGTAGCCCTCACGTGGTCTAAAACTTTGTAGATGAAAAGGTTTCTATTTAAAACTGTTTGAAGTTCCCAAATATTGTTTTAAGTTTACGGATACTAAAATTTGAAATTAAAAAATTTCAAACAATATTGAATGTTGACATGGTCTATACCAAAGTTGTAGTTCTCAATACAATCGACAACTTTGTATTTGAAAATTTTTTATTTGATATCTTTAGAGTTTGGAATATGCATTTTAATTCATAGATTTCGAAATTCATAATTCAAAATTTCTAAGTGACCTTGAAAGTTCACATAGTCAATACCAAAATTGTAATTGCAGACCTGATCTACATGTTTGTTGTTGATAAGTTTTTGATTTGAAGTTGTCTATTATATCAAATATTTGTTTTAAATTCACTTATGTTGAGATTCAATTTTTGAATTTTTTGAACAGTCTTGGACGAAGACACATCCTATACCAATGTTGTAGTTTTTGATAAGTTATAGAACTTTGTAGTTGAAACTTTTTTTATTTGAGTTCATTTATAGCCTAAATATTCAATACATGATTACAAATATTTATAAAGAAGATAGAATCCAATTTATACTTACAAGTAAGTGTGCGGTATAGTGGTAAAAGGTGTTATTGCTCAGTCATAGATCATGAGTTTGAATCCAGAGAAGGACTTAATTTCTTGGGAATTTGGTGTTTCTACCCCTACTTCAAATCTCATTGATGATTTTATCTTTTTTTAACTTAATAATTTTGCCCTCGTCATTTTTAAATGAAGCAGCCGTTTACCCCTACTCTATAACACCGTTATGACCGGTTGGATTAAATGGCATAAAAAAGAAGAAAAAGCAGTAGACGAAAAGACAACAATGCACTAAGAAGTTTTTTCTCATATGTCACTCGAACCTTCGTTGGGCGTTAAGGAGGAAATCGAGTTGGGAGGTTTTTGACCGTGCGTTAGGGCAAATTACATTGGTCTTAACTCATAGGTAGTCTCATGTAGTGTCACGTAATTTTAAGACGACTTAATATACAACTATACAATGGTTGTTTTTTCAAGTTATCTCGTAGTAACTCATAATTCCTTAATTTATGCATAGAATAAAAGTAAAATTATGAGTTGTATGGCAACAACTCATACAACTGTAGAATAGTTGTCTCATAGTCCTAAATTTTAGCTCATGAGGTGGTTGTTTCACGAAACAACGACCTCTTTCTCTCTTCCCTCTCTCTTTCCTCCACATTAGCAAAAATCCTACATGGCACTACATGAGATGGGCTACGAGATGACTGGCGTGTAGCATTGTATCTACCTTAAGGTTTCAGCGGCATCACCAAGCGGTGTGGCTTCCAATGGCGAAGCTCCTCCTGATGGTAGCGCTGTCCCTACCCGTCACCCTCCCCCTCCCCCCCCCTCACGTGGCGGATGGGACGTTGCGGGTTCCCTAGGCCTTCTATTTCATGCGTCGGGCCGCCGGAGCTAGAGCAACCGTTACTCGCCCTCGGATGCACCGCGCCGACAGAGTAGTAGCCGCTCACCTCGGATGCTCCACGCCGCAGTGGTAGGAGGCTAGGAGATTGAGCCGCTACTAGGCTCACTGAGTCGCTGTGCAGGCCGCAGCAGCATGTGGAGATTGATTCAAGGTGAGAAGTTAATCTGGTAGAGTGGAACTCCATTTAGTCACCGTAGAAGCATATCTGAAGCTATGTTGGACTACCAATTCAAGATCGATTTGGATTTTCCTAAACTTTTTTCTTGCCACGCCACATGCGGATGCGGCCCATGCTCATGCTCTGATCCACCCATTCTATATTTAGTTTTGCAGCATTACTTGCTAGGGATGTTTGGTACTACTTGGTGTAGCACCCGGTTTTAAGAACAAAACCAGATACACACCATATGTGAGCCCAAAAAGTCAAATCTCGAATATAGCTACAAATAAGGGTAATACCAAAAGACAATGCTCAATATATAACATACTGAGTATAAAGAATATAACCGTAGATAGCAAATAGCGGAAAGACAACTCTGATCTTCAGGTGAAGACTCCAATTCCACAGGGACAATTGACTGGTTGATCACAAGCCTAATTTCTCCAAACTCTAGCAATCTGGTACCCATCCGGGATTTTTCCAAAGTATTGAAAATAAAACAAGCGTAAGTACATGTCGTACTCAACAAATATAACATGGGATTCATGAGGCTCAAAAGACTAACACTGGTTTAACTATGATTAGCTTTTAATGGGTCATGATTTTAGCATAGGAGTAGCAACAAGTTTATCACAAGCCCATATAAACACATGATCAGGTAAACACAAATAATGAATAGCATAAATAGTAATCATTAGTGAGCATCTTTATCATCAGTATCATCAGTGTTCATCATCTATTTCATAAGGGTTCTAAGGCTGCTCATGACCGTGAGTATGGTTGATATACCAGTTTTACACTCTATAGAGGTTGTACACTTTCACTATGAGACATGATTTACCCTTTCGCCCAAGGTGGCCAACCTCTTGACCCACTACCACGGAAGGTCGGTAGGGTTCACTATGAAGCCTTTCAAAGGTTTGTCTAACAAGTTAGGCCATTAGATTCACTAGGCAAACAGATATAGGAACCCCCCTGTCGAATGGCACAATTCCATCACAGCTATACACATAAGAGTAGAGGTTGTCCTATACCCGATTTGGCAAGCCATTCTTATACCAATAAAGGTAACTCTAACAAGCTAGAAAAGGTCCTCATACTAAGCTAAAGCCAGAGTCATATAGCCCTCACAGTTGTACTGTAAGTCCCGGATGATCACTTACATATAAGTCCTTAGGGTGAGCAATCTAGAGCACCATAAAAATGGCCCAATGCTCTAGCCCCCTTGTTCCATGTTGTGAAAAAGCATCTTTTAGTGTTTATTGCATATTACATTAGTCAAGTTACAAGATCATGGCTTTAGTTGAGCACTAGCATCATACTACCCAATGCAATAACCCAAAGGTATCAAGATACAGGGTAACAAAGTACTAGGAAATCCTTAGTGGCAGTCAAGGTAGACACATGCAGCATGAATTAAATGATTAAAGGTGTATAAGACAACAAGAAATATCCCATGCTATACTTGCCTTAAAACACCTTAAAACACCGATCCTTTGGTAAGCTTTAATCTTCAATGTTCTTCTTCTTCTTTTTGATCACCACGTATATCTCACTGACTAGACGTAATCATAAAGCACCACACAAGTATCCATGCAATCATACATGAAGCAAACAATAGATCTAAATTAGAACAATACACCAAACATAAAATCAAGATGAAAAGTTTATAAAACGAATCTACGTCTCGCTACGAATACCGACGCGAAAAGCACACTAATCGGAGAAGATACAACTACCGAGAGATCTATTCATAAAACTATTAACTTCATGTGTTTTAATTATATAAAAACATATATAAGATATTTTATAGATAATATAAATTAAGTCAAATTTAAGTTTGAATTATAATACTATAGTAAAATAAATCATATTTTATTTATAAAACCCAATTACATAATTATTATTCAATTTAGAGTTTAAACCATGAAATTCTAGAAATAGTGACATAGTAACCACTGTTACTAACGCGTAGATCTCGTCTCTATGAATCTAACGCAACTTGAATGAGCTAAAACTGAGTTAAAACGTAGAAAATTGATTTAAACAAGATTTCCTTTAATAAAATAATAGATTAAATCTAACCTCAAATTTTAAAAGTTGAAAACATACTTAACAATAGTATGAACATGTAGATTATGAAATTATGAACCTAACGCAAGTTGAACGGGTCAAATCGGAGTTAAAACGGAGAAGTTATGGCCAAAACAAAATCAGTGGCAAATCTGTAAATAAGTGAAAACGTATTTTGGATCTAAAATGAAACAAAGTACGCTTCCAAAAGAAGAAAATGGAATCGAGAAAGATGTTTTGGACTGCGGGTTGAGTCACAAATATTTATAAGGGCTCTTTTGCAAATCTAGCAGCGAAGGGGTATCCTTCATCTTGGGCCGTCCGATTAGATACTGGTAGCCATGATTGGATAGGCGGGGGAGAGAGAGCTGGCCACCGGAACAGGAAGGGCGGCATGGTGGGGCGCCATTGGCGACGATGAGCACCTCGCATGGCGAACATGGAAATGGCCCTAGAGGCCTTGGTTCACCATGAGCAAAACACAGGGAGCAAGCGGAGGAGATGGCGAACCCGATGAGGGCATCAGGGTGGCCCGACATGGCACGGTGGTGACGGGCTACGTGGCGGAGTGGCTCGGCAAATCCAGCGATGACGCGAGAGTGATAGAGAGTGAGAGAGAACGAGCACGCAGCTTAGGTGGCTTCTTACCTTCACATGAAGCAAGGCAGGCGGCTAGGCAAGTCGACGATGCAACTCGACGGTGAATCGAACGGCGGTAGCGGCTACCTAGGATTTGTGGTGCTCTCGAGCAGCATGAAAGCTCTAGTTTGGTTTTGGTGAATTGATGAAACCCTAAGTGCTAACCTAGTTTATCAAAGTGATTATGAGATAGGTAGCACATTTCAAGTGGTGAAGCAAATGAAGATCATGACATGATGATGGTGATGCCATGGTGATGATCAAATGCTTGGACTCTAAAAGAAGAAAGAGAAAAACAAAAGGCTCAAGGCAAAGGTATAAGTAGTAGGAGCCATTTTGTTTTAGTGATCAAGACACTTACAGAGTGTGATCACATTTAGGATCGATAGCCGTACTATTAAGAGGGGTAAAACTCGTATCGAAATGCGGTTATCAAAGTGCCACTAGATGCTCTAACTCATTGCATATGCATTTAGGATCTAGTGGAGTGCTAACACCCTTGAAAATGTTTGTGAAAATATGCTAACACATGTGCACAAGGTGATTCACTTGGTGGTTGGCACATTTGAGCAAGGGTGAAGAAGATAGAGTTGAAAAGGAGTTAGTCACGCTGGTCATAGAGTGACTGGACGCATCTGATCGCCACACCGGACGCGTCTGGTGTGAATCTACAAAGTCGATGTTCACTAAACAGTCGATCGAATGCTGGGAGCATCCGGTCCAGAGTGACCGAACATGTCCGGTCAGACCTAGGTGCTTACTGGACTCAGTCGAATGCTATGTCTTCTATGTCCGGTCTAGAGTCACCGGACACATCCGGTCACCCTCGAGTACTTTCTGGACTCAACCGAACACTGTGGCTCAGTGTTCGGTCATTTCTATTTTTGTGTCCGGTCTTCAGCAAGTGTGGGCAGCAATGGCTACTTTGGTTTGAAATGGACACGAGCGACCGGACGCGTCCGGTATTCATGAACGGTGCATCCAGTGCAGCATCTGGTGCACTGGAGCACGTCCAGTCGATGTGCAGTCAGCCCAATAATTGAGCCAATGGCTCTATTTCGTGGGGGCTTCTATTTAAGCTCTGTGGCTGGCTCTAGCTCACTCTCTTGGCCATTTTGCATTGGTATAGCAACCTTGTGAGCTTAGCCAAAGCCCTCCCACTCATCTCCATCATAGATTCATCATCTTTGTGAGATTGGGAGTGAATCCAAGTGCATTGCTTGAGTATTTGCATCTAGAGGCACTTGGTATTCATGTTTCGCTGTGGGATTTGCTTCTTACTCTTGGTGGTGCTGCCACCTAGATGGCTTAGAGCAGCGAGGATCATCGAGTGGAGGTTGGTGATTGTCTCCAGCTCTAATCGTGGTGATTGTGAGGGGTTCTTGACCTTTCCCCGATGGAGAGCCAAAAGGTACTCTAGTGCATTGCTCGTGGATTGTGTGATCCTCATCTTGTGTTGGTTGTGTGACACCCTATTGAGGGTTTGGCGTATGATGCCAATTAGCACATGAACCTCTAAGTGAGTGAATCGCCACAACGAGGACAAGCTTGCCGGCAAGCAAGTGAACCTCGGTAAAAAATCATTGTGTCATCATTTGATTCCAAGGTGATTGGTCTTCATTGGTATTCATTCTTGTGATTGATTGGTTCACTCCTCGACTTGGTGGTATAACCATCTTGCTCACTCTCTTTACATTACCACAAACTAGTTATCAAGCTCTTTAGTGTAGCTAGTTGTGAGAGCTTGTTAGTTTGGTTAGTGTGGCTCTTTAGTTAGCCTTTGAGAGCACACTAACTTAGTATAGTGACATAGCCATTGTGTGGTTAGAAACTATAGAAAACTAGATTTGTGGTAGGTGGCTTACTTTTTTAGTAGGCTAGCACAACACTTGCTTTGCCTCATAATTGTCTAACCGGTTTGCTAAGTGTTGTTGTAGAAATTATTAATAGGCTATTCTCCCCCCTCTAGCCAATAGGACCTTTCAAGTGGTATCGGAGCGGAGGTCACCATGATTTGAGGCTTAACAGCCTTCGGTGTAAAAATGGCTCAAATCAACAACACTAAGAAGCCACCCCAATTTGATGGCTCTAACTATCCCTATTGGAAGGCTAAGATGACAACTTATATCAAGTCAATCAATAGGAAGGCTTGGAAGGTGGTAGAGACCAAAATTGAGATTGAGGATGAAGAGGCTCCCACCGCCGTCGAAGAGATGCTACTCCAAAATAATGACATTGCTCTTAGTGCCATCCATGATGCTTTGGATGAGAGAACATTTGAGCAAATCAAGAACATTGAGAGAGCTCATGAGGCATGGAAGAAATTGGAGGAATCATTTGAGGGCACTCAAGCCATGAAGGGTGCAAAGGCATACATTCTCAAAGAGAAGTTTGCAAGCTTTAAGATGAAGGAGGATGAGAGTGTACCAGAGATGTTCCATAGGCTTCAAGTGCTTGTCAATATCTCAAAGCACTTGGAGAAGAGGTGAAGGACAAGGACTTCTCCCACAAGTTCTTGAGATGTTTGCCTTCAAGATTTGGCACATTGGTCACTATTCTAGTGAGGAGTGGTTTGGACAACATGACACCAAACTAAGTGTTGGGAGATATAATGACCGATGATACATATAGAGATGATGATGATAAGGAAGAAAAGAAGGAGAAGAAAGATGAGAAGAAGGATGAGAAAAAGAAGAGTGTGGCATTCAAGGCCACATCATCCAAGGGCAAGGCAAAACAAGATACATCAAGTGAAGATGATGGCTCATGGGATGATGATGATGATGATGATGAGAAGATGGCTCTCTTTATCAAGAGATTTGCAAGTTCATGATGAAGAAGGGCTACCGTGCTAGAAGAAAGAAGTCTTCATCCAAGAACAAGGAAGAGTCAAGAAGGTGCTTCAATTGTGGAAGCAAAGATCATCTTGTTGCTCAATGTCCATACAATAGTGACAAAGATGATGACAAGAACAACAAGAAGAAGAACAAGATGGAAAAGAAAGAGAAGAAGGATAAGATGACCTTCAAGAAGAAGAAGGGTGGTTCATATGTGGTCACTTGGTATAGTGATGCTTCCTCAAGTGATGAAGATGATAGTGATGATGACAAGACCACCAAGAAGAAGGCACTTGCAAGCATTGCTATCAATGAGAAGCCTTCTCTCTTCGACACTCCATCATGCTTCATGGCTAAGGCCACTAAGGTATAAATTTATGATGATGAAAGTGACGAGGAACATGAAAATGAAAATGAAAATGATAGTGATAGTGATGATGATGAACCTACTAAGGATGAACTATTTGACATGCTAGAAGATGCTAAAGAACACTTTGGCATTAAGAGAAGAGAATGCAAAAGCTTGCGTAAGGAACTAAAAGCCCTTAAGCAAGCCTTTGATGAGCTTAATGCATCTCATGAGAGGCTAGAGGAAGCCCATGAGAAGCTTGGCATGGCTCACAAAAAGCTTGAAAAGGCTCATTCCTCTTTGCTTGATGAGCAAAATAAAAAAAAAGCATGCTGAGACTTGCAATATGTGCTTAACTTGTGATATAATTGATGAATCATTATCTATGCCTATAATTGTTGCTCTAGCTAACCCTTCTTGTAGTACTTCTACTTCCACCTCATCTAGTAGTGATGGTCTCACTTGTGATGCCTCACTAATGGTTGAGAACGAGAACCTCAAGAAGGAGGTCAATACACTCACTCACACCTTGGCTAAGGCCTATGGTGGTGAGGACCGCTTTCTTATGTGCTTGGGTAGCCAAAGAACTTCTCTCTACAAAGAGGGATTGTGGTATACCCCAAGAAAGGCAACGCGGCCTTTGCTCCTCACAAGACTAGTTTTGTGAAGAACAATGGTCGGTTTTGCACTAGTTGCAAACAAGTTGGTCGTAAAGAGCATGAGTGCAAGAACAAGAGCAAAAATGCTAATGTATCCTCAATTAAGATTAATTCTTTTTATGTGCTTACTAAGGGTACAAATGGTGTGAAGGCTAAGTTCATTGGTAAACCATGGATGGGCTCAAAGAAGAAAGCCATTTAGATACCAAAGAGCTTAGTAACTAACCTTCAAGGACCCAAGTAAGTTTGGGTAGCTAAAAAAATTGATCTTCTTTTGTAGGTCAATTACAAAGCCAGAGGAAGGCATTAGGTTCTTGATAGTGGGTGCACTCAACACATGATTGGTGATGCAAGAATGTTCAACTCAATCAACACCAATGGCAGTGATGGTTATGATAGTATCACATTTGGTGACAATGGCAAAGGCAAGGTCAAAGGGCTTGGTAAGATTGAATATCCAATGACATTAGCATTTCCAATGTGTTGCGAGTAGAGAGCTTAAACTTCAATTTGCTATCCATGGCTCAATTATGTGATCTTGGATTAAAATGCATATTTAGGGTAGATGGCTCTAACTTGATCTTCAAAGGCTTTAGATATAAGAATCTATACTTGGTTGATTTCAATGCTAGTGAAGCTAGATTATCTACATGCTTGTTCACTAAGTCTAGCATGGGTTGGTTATGGCATAGAAGGCTTGGTCATGTTGAAATGAAACAATTGAATAGATTGGTTAATCATGACTTGGTTAGAGGCTTGAAAGATGCTGTGTTTGAAAAAGATAAGCTTTGTAGCTCTTGTCAAGCCAGAAAACAAGTTGGAAACACCCATCCCAAGAAAAGCATAATGAGCAATAGTAAAGCATTTGAGTTATTGCACATGGATTTGTTTGGGCCAACTCAATACACTAGCATTGGTGGTAACAAATATGGCTTTGTGATAGTGGATGATTACACTATATACACATGTGTATTCTTTCTAGTGGACAAAAGTGATATGTTTGCAATGTTCAAATCATTTGTCAAAGGCATTCACAATGAGTTTGAAACAACCATCAAGAGAGTTAGAAGTGACAATGGTAGTGAGTTCAAGAACACTAGAATTGATGAGTTGTGTGATGAATTTGGAATTAGACATCAATTCTCGGCCAAGTACACACCACAATCAAATAGCCTTGTTGAGAGGAAGAATAGAACACTCATTGATATGGCAAGGTCTATGCTTAGTGAGTACAATGTGAGTCAATCTTTTTAGGCCGAAGCTATCAACATGGCTTACTATTGTAGCAACCGCCTCTATTGTCACCCATTGAAAGAGAAGACACCATATGAGCTTTTGAATGGTAGAAAGCCCAACATTGCATATTTTTGAGTCTTTGGTTGCAAATGCTATATCTTGAAGAAAGGCACTAGATTGGGTAAGTTTGACAAGAAATGTGATGAAGGATTCCTACTTGGATACTCAACCACTAGCAAAGCATATAGAGTTTGGAATTTGGATAGTGGTACTTTTGAGGAAGTTCATGATGTTGAATTTGATGAAACCAAGGGTTCACAAGAAGAGAATGAGAACTTAGAAGATGTTAGAGGCATTCAACTTTCAAATGCCATGAAGAACATGGATGTTGGTGAATTGAGGCCTAGGCAAGTGGATGATGATGAAGATGATCAAGTGCAAGTGCTCTCTAACTCAAATGTGTAAGATGATACAAATGAAGCTAGTGCAAATGGCACTCATGACAATGAACAAAATCAAGTGGCTAGTACATCATCTCAACCCAATGATCAAGCAAGTGCAAGCAATCAAGTTCCAATGGTCCAACCAACCAATATTGCAAGGGATCATCCATTGAACACTATAATTGGTGATATTTCTAGAGGTGTACAAACAAGATCAAGATTGGCTTCATTTTGTGAGCATTTCTCATTTGTGTCATCCATTGAACCAAAGAAGATAGATGAAGCATTGAAGGATGTTGATTGGGTGAATGCTATGCATGAAGAATTGAATAACTTCACAAGAAATCAAGTATGAGAATTGGTAGAAAGACCAAAGGGACACAACGTGATTGGAACCAAATGGATTTTTAGAAACAAGCAAGATCAAGATGGGATAGTAGTAAGGAACAAAGAAAGATTGGTAGCACAAGGATATACACAAATTGAAGGTCTTGACTTTGGAGAAACATATGCCCTAGTTGCTAGATTGGAAGCAATTAGAATCTTGCTAGCCTATGCTTGTGCCCACAATATCAAACTCTATCAAATGGATGTTAAGAGTGCATTTCTCAATGGTTACATCAATGAAGAAGTATATGTTGAGCAACCTCCTAGTTTTGAAGATGATAAGAAGCCTGACCATGTGTACAAGTTGAAGAAGGCATTGTATGGCTTGAAGCAAGCACCTAGAGCATGGTATGAGAGATTGAGACACTTCCTACTCTCTAAAGGGTTTATGATGGGCAAGGTTGACACCACTCTTTTCATCAGGAAGATTGGAAAAGATTTATTTATGTTGCAAATCTATGTTGATGACATCATATTTGGATCAACCAATCAAGACTTTTGTGAAGAGTTTGGAAAGATGATGGCTAACGAGTTTGATATGTCCATGATTGGAGAGTTAAGTTACTTCCTTGGTCTTCAAATCAAGCAATTGAAGAATGGTACTTTTATGAGTCAAGGCAAGTATATCAAGGACATGATCAAGAAGTTTGGCATGAGTGATAGTAAAGCCATTAGCACACCAATGGGAACAAATGGTAACTTGGATAGTGATGCAAGTGGAAATATGGTGGATCAAAAATTGTATCGGTCTATGATTGGAAGCCTACTCTATGTGACTGCATCAAGGCCGGATGTCATGTTTAGTATATGCATGTGTGCAAGATTTCAAGCCTCACCAAGAGAAAGTCATTTGAAGGCTACAAAGAGAATATTGAGGTACTTGAAGTATACACAAAATGTTGGTTTGTGGTATCCCAAAGGAGCAAAGTTTGAGCTAGTTGGTTACTCTGACACGGATTATGCGGGATGCAAGGTTGAAAGGAAGAGCACCTTGAGCACATGTCAATTGTTGGGAAGATCACTTGTTTCATGGTCATCAAAGAAGCAAAATAGTGTTGCATTATCAACCGTCGAAGCCAAATATATATCTGCCAGTAGTTGTTGTGCACAAATACTTTGGATGAAGGCCACTTTGAGTGACTTTGGAATCAAGTTCAAGAAAGTGCCATTGCTATGTGACAATGAGAGTGCAATCAAGTGGACCAAAAATCTAGTTCAACATGTAAGAACAAAGCACATTGATGTGCGCCACCATTTCATAAGAGATCACCAACAAAAGGGGACATTTGCATTGAGAGTGTAGGCACCGAAGATCAACTTTCCAATATATTCACTAAGCCATTGGATGAGAAAAGGTTTTGCAAGCTAAGAAATGAGTTGAACATATTGGATTTCTCAAATATGTGTTAATGCACCCCCACTCATATGACATGACTCTCCTTCGAGCAATCTAAGGTAAAAGTTGATTGGCATGGCATACATCCTTGCTAAGGACATGTTTAGTGCATCAAGTCATCTCTCACATTAAATAGGCTCATTCATGAAAATCAAATGATTTTGATGATTGTATGGTACCACTATTGCTTCTATGCTTATTTTGATCTAGTGGTAGCATATGACATGTTTGTGGGCTTGTAAACCTAGTGTTTAATCTAGAAAATGAGCTCTAAGTGTTTAACTCAACATGGTACAAGATAACTCTTGTTTGGAGGTGTGAAGAAGCTTGTTCTTGGATCAAACTAGGTTAAATATCTTTGGCAAATGATCTAGATTAGACCAAATTTGGGAAAATGATCCTCACCCCATTGATTGACATTGATAGATCTCAACCTATCTACATTTTGAACCTTTATGGTCATGATGACAAAGGGGGAGAAAAACAAAGATATTAGTGATATTAGTACTATGTGGGAGAAAAACAAAGATATTAGTGTACTAAGATAGTGAAAAGACAACAAAGGGGGAGAATTTGACATAGGGGGAGAGATATGATAAAGGAAAGGGATCAATTAAAATTTTGAGCACACAAGTAGGGGGAGCAAGCTCATGAACTTGTATGGTGCATTTGAATGTGCATTCCATATGTTTGTTTGCATGGCACAAGTTTAAAATTTCAATATCCATTCTTGTGTGGTGTTTGCTAGTTGTAGGTTTGAATGATGAAATGAAAAACTAGCATGCGTAGGTTATCTAGTGATTTCATTTCCAAGTGGTATTGTGGTAACCATGGTGCTAAGGATGGTATATTGGTGCACTCCGATTGGTATCACGCTTCAAAGGTCCATCTTTTATACTTTAGCATCATTTGGTAGACATTGCCTCCTATATTTCCAATCTAAGCATATGTGCAAGCTACAATCCAAACTCTTAGCACATATGTAGGGGGAGCAATTGCTACCATACGGGGTTCATGAAACTTGTCCATATCCTTTTACACATGGTAAAAATGCTTGGGCAAGCAACATGAATTCAATTAGATTTCAATTCATATCTTTGTGTAAGGGCTATCATCAATTAACAAAAAGGGGGAGATTCAAAGCTCTAGTTTGGTTTTGGTGAATTGATGAAACCCTAAGTGCTAACCTAGTTTATCAAAGTGATTATAAGATAGGTAGCACATTCCAAGTGGTGAAGCAAATGAAGATCATGACATGATGATGGTGATGCCATGGTGATGATCAAATGCTTGGACTCAAAAAGAAGAAAGAGAAAAACAAAAGGCTCAAGGCAAAGTTATAAGTAGCAGGAGCCATTTTGCTTTAGTGATCGAGGCACTTAGAGAGTGTGATCACATTTAGGATCGATAGCCATACTATTAATAGGGGTGAAACTCGTATCAAAATGCGATTATCAAAGTGCCACTAGATGCTCTAACTCATTGCATATGCATTTAGGATCTAGTGGAGTGCTAACACCCTTGAAAATGTTTGTGAAAATATGCCAACACATGTGCACAAGGTGATACACTTGGTGGTTGGCACATTTGAGCAAGGGTGAAGAAGATAGAGTTGAAAAGGAGTTAGTCGGGCTGGTCACATAGTGACCGGACACGTTCGGTGTGAATCTGCAAAGTCGATGTTTAGTAAACAGTCGACCAGATGCTGGGAGCATCCGGTCTAGAGTGACCAGATGCGTCTAGTTGGACCAGGGTGCTTACTAGACTTGACTGGACATTGTGTCTTCTACGTCCATTCTGAAGTCACCGAACGTGTTCGGTCGGCCTCGGGTACTCTCTGGACTCAGCCGGACACTGTGGCTCAGCGTCCGGTGATTTCTATTTCTACGTCTAGTCTGAGCCTCTAGTCATTAGCAAGTGTGGGCAGCAATGGCTACTTTGGTTTGAACTGGACATGTGGCGGTCTAGGAGCGACCGAATGCATCTGGTTGACCTACCGGACGTGTCCGGTATTCATGAACGGTGCATGTGATGCACTTGAGCAGCGCGTCCGATCGATGCGTAGTCAGCCCAATAATTGAGCCAATGGCTCTATTTCGTGGGGCTTCTATTTAAGCTCCATGGCTAGCTCTAGCTCACTCTCTTGGCCATTTTGCATTGACATAGCAACCTTGTGAGCTTAGCCAAAACCCTCCCACTCATCTCCATCATAGATTCAACATCTTTATGAGATTGAGAGTGAATCCAAGTGCATTGCTTGAGTGTTTGCATCTAGAGGCACTTGGTATTCATGTTTTGCTGTGGGATTCACTTGTTACACTTGGTGGTTGCCACCACCTAGATGGCTTGGAGCAGTAAGGATCGTTGAGCGGAGGTTGGTGATTGTCTCTGCCTCCGATCATGGTGATTGTGAGGGGTTCTTGACCTTTCCCCAGTGGAGAGCCAAAAGGTACTCTAGTGAATTGCTCGTGGCTTGTGTGATCCTCATCTTGTGTTGGTTGTGTGGCACCCTATTGAGGGTTTGGTGTGTGATGCCAATTAGCGCGTGAACCTCCAAGTGTGTGAATCACCACAATGAGGACTAGCTTGCTAGCAAGCAAGTGAACCTCGGTAAAAAATCATTGTGTCATCATTTGATTCCGAGGTGATTGGTCTTTATTGGTATTCATTCTTGTGATTGATTGGTTCACTCCTTGACTCGGTGGTATAACCATCTTGCTCACTCTTTTTACATTACCGCAAACTAGTTATCAAGCTCTTTAGTGTAGCTAGTTGTGAGAGCTTGTTAGTTTGGTTAGTGTGGCTCTTTAGTTAGCCTTTGAGAGCACACTAACTTAGTATAGTGACATAGCCATAGTGTGGTTAGAGACTATAGAAAACTAGAATTATGGTAGGTGGCTTGCTTTTTTAGTAGGCTAGCACAACACTTGCTTCGCCTCATAATTGTCTAACTGGTTTGCTAAGTGTTGTTGTAGAAATTCTTAATAGGCTATTCACCCCCCTCTAGCCATTAGGACCTTTCTCAGTGGCTAGGGCACAGAGGCGGCTCCAAAGCGTCTAGATGGAGGTGGCGGCTCAGGGCATCCAATATTTAAGAGGCTAGCGCAACTTGGGGCGCACAACATCGGTAGAGGACGGGGGTAGCACGAACATGGACAGCGGCATCAGTAGAGTCCGAGCGGGTCACAAGGTAGGAAGAAGACCTGACCCATGGGCCCGGCTGTCGGTGAGCACAGAAGGGGAAGAAGGGAGGCGGCATTTGTGCTAGGCCAGTCACGGGAGTGGGCCTATGGGGCACGCTGCTGGGCCACTTGGAGGAGCAAGAGGAGGAAGCAGGCCTGTGCAGGAGCAGAGCTAGGCCTATGTGCATAGCTGGGCCAAAGGTAAAAGAAGAAGGGAGCTGGGCCAAGGAAAAAAATGGGAAAGGAGGGGGAAGAAGAGAAGATGGGCCACGAAAAAAATAGGCCGACTGGGCCAAGAGAGAAAAGGAGTATGGAGTTTTCTTTTTCCAAATATCTTTCTATTTTCCTTTCTTAATTCAAACCAAATTTTAAAACATGAACCAAATCGAATTCCGATGTAGTTTCAAGTATACTTTTCAACTCAAATAAAAGTGAGCAATTTTGATAAGTTTTCAAAAATAATTTTTTACAACTTCTTAAATTCTTTTATTTTCTAATTCTCTTTTCTTTGTTTTCTTTTACTTCAAAGCCATTTTCAAATTTATTTTTCAAAAGCATTTTGAATGTGTTCAATTTGAATCAAATCCACACAGTTAAAAGAAACAAATGTACCGGCATGTATGCACATCCATGTTGCTAGCTTATGATAAATTTTAATATAATGAAAAATTTTATTTTCCTATATTTCATGTGCACAAAAATTCACAAATAATTCATTTTAATCCTGTTTTCAAAAGAGGCAAATTTTGGGGTGTTACAATTCTACCCCCCTTAAGTGAATCTCGTCCCCGAGATTCAGAAGACGTCAACTGGGAGATTGGGATACTTCATCTTTGGATTCTTCTTTACTTCCTCTCGTGGTTCCATCATCTTAATAAGGATCCCACTTTACTTTGCATACCCGTTGATCTTACTCTAAGTAACTTGCCTAACTAATTTCCAATATTTTAATAGGCACCTTCAACAACTCTCAGGTAACTCCAATCACTAGGCCACCTTCCGATAATACCAATTCTCTTTCTTAAAACTCCACCTTTCGACGAAGACTGACGAATCTCTTGGTCAGAAAGAAATTCTACTATCAATCTTCAAAACATTAATGGTTCCGGTCAGGTTGCACAAACTTGGAATACAATTTTAATCCTCGGTGTCACCCGAACCTTCTTAGCATGATTCTCCATTGCTAAGGGCATCGGTCATGACTTTGCTCCTTGAAGTAATAGCACTTTTCCAAATCATAATCAATCTCATTCAAACGAAGATATCACAAGCTCAAGACCAACTTAGTGAAGATGTCCTATAGATTCTTGTGATCCTCCTAGATGTCACTTTTACTTCAAAAAGACAGTACTTCCATGCTTCACAATGGATAACTCTAAATAACATCCTAGGTAGTTCAACTCACACTTCCTTAGTTGACTTGATGAACAAGCCACTACTTTTCTTCTGGTTTAAGGACCCACACCTTGATAAGATGCATCCTAGTGGATATAAAGCTCTTGTTCTGATTTGGCAAAGCTAATACATAGGTTTTACTTTAACCTCTTCTTGGACTCCTTCAAACACTTAGCTAAGGTCTCTTAATCTAAACTAACTTGAAAACTTCTCTGGTAGCTCTACCAAAATCTTGATGATCTTGGTTAAACTTCCCTTTAACCTTTAATCAAACCTCATTGAGACTCTAAGTTTCTCTCACATCTTTGGGTACCACCACGCTTCCGCTACGCAAACTAAAACATAGGATACTTCACCTTGCAAATTCTTCAACTTGGCTACCCCCTTAAGAAAAGATAGACTAGGGGACACCAAAGTATAGATTGCATCTCCTCGTAGATAAGCTAACTAATATCAAGACGTTCTATCATCCCGATGATACTCTCGTGTAAAAACAAGAAATCTAAAGTTCCTCATGAGCAGAAAAATAACAGTGCAGTAAAATGGTTGTAACTCTCATTCTATTATTCCAATGATATTGTAGCTTATACCATTAGAAAGCTTATAGAATTCTCCACAACTTCCTTATGGAACACTTTTCCAAATTCTGCAGTTAACTTGGTCGAAAATAGTGCACAATAGAAACGGGTCCTGGTTTCAATCAACACAAATGCATTGTCTTGTGATTTTCATCTCCATAACCAAAATAGCTATCAAGCTGATTCTTGCGCTTAGAGAAAGATATTGAAGTCTACTATTGTTCATAATTTTCTCATGATTCTTGCTCATCCAAAATCAGAGATATAAGCCAAAAAGTGCAGGCTGCTCGAACAAGAGATAACCAAAACCTGACTATTTATTTCATTAATCCTTATACCTTAGGCCTATAAACTAAATGAAATTATGAAAACACCCAACAAGATCATTGCAATCATTACAAAGATGCAAAACAATCATAAGCATAATGACAATTCCACAAAGCCATAAAGGTGCACAACTCAATCATTGACTCAACTTGCAATACTATCGTCCTTATTATACTAGAGGTAACAATCCTAAGACTCATCTTTAGATTATGCAAGAAGATGGTGAGGAAAAGTTCTAAAAGCATATCAAATCAAGGAGTGAAGATGAGAACAAAAACTTTAAAATAAGCACCAAGGTAGAGATGATTAGCATGGGTAGAGATATAGTAGAGAAGAAAATATCAAGGTTCATAGACCAAAGATTTTTATAGCAACTTCTAAACCTTAAAACGACCAGTTTCTACTTGGCTTGCATCCTACAGTCAGCATTGCTCTGATACCACTTTGTAGCACCTAGTTTTAAGAACAAAACCAGATACACACCATATGTGAGCCCAGGAAGTCAAATCTTACATATAGCTACAAAAGGGTAATACCAAAAGACAATGCTCAATATATAACATACTTAGTATAAAGAATATAACCTTAGATAACAAACAACGGAAAGACGACTCCGATCTTCGGGTGAAGACTCCAATTCTACAGGGACAACTGACTAGTTGATCACAAGCCTAATTTCTTCAAACTCTAGCAATCTGGTACCCATCCAGGATTTTTCCAAAGTATTAAAAAATAAAACAAGCATAAGTACATGTCATAGTCAACAAATATAACATGGGGTTCATGAGACTCAAAAGACTGACACTAGTTTAACTGTGATTAGCTTTTAATGAGTCATGATTTTAGCATAGGAGTAGCAACAAGTTTATCACAAGCCCATATAAACACATGATCAGGTAAATATGAATAATGAATAGCATAAACAGTAATCATTAGTGAGCAACTTTATCATTAGTATCATCAGTGTTCGTCAACTATTCTGTAAGGGTTCCAAGGCTGCTCGTGACTGTGAGCATGGCTGATATATCAGTTTTACACTCTGTAGGGGTTGTACACTTTCACTGTGAGTCGTAATTTATCCTTTTGCCCGAGGTGGCCAACCTCTTGACCCACTACCAAGGAAGGTCGGCAGGGTTCACTATGAAGCCATTCAAAGGTTCGTCTAATAAGTTAGGGCCATTAGATTCACTAGGCAAACAGATATAGGAACCCCTATCGAATGGCACAATTCCATCATGGCTATACACATAAGAGTAGAGGCTGCCCTATACCTGATTTGACAAGCGATTCTTATGCCAATAAAGGTAACCTCTAACAAGCTAGAAAAGGTCCTCATACTGAGCTAAAGCCAGAGCCATATAGCCCTCACAGTTGTACTGTAAGTCCTAGATGATCACTTATAGATAAGTCCTTAGGGAGAGGAATCTAGAGCACCATAAAAAGAGCCCAATGCTCTAGCCCCCTTGTTCTATGTTGCTAAAAAACATCTTTTAGTGTTTCTTGCATATTACATTAGTCAAGTTACAAGCTCATGGCTTTAGTTGAGCACTAGCATCATACTACCCAATGCAATAACCCAAAGGTATCAAGGTACAGGGTAACAAAGTACTAGGAAATCCTTAGTGACAGTCAAGGTAGACACATGCTGCATGAATTAAATGATTAAAGGTGTATAGGACAACAAAAAAGATCCCATGCTATACTTGCCTTAAAACACTGATCCTTTGGTAAGCTTTAATCTTCAATATTCTTCTTCTTTTTCTTTTTGATCACCACGTATATCTCACCGACTAGACGTAATCATAAAGCGCCACACAAGCATCCTTGCAATCATACATGAAGCAAACAATAGATCTAAATTAGAACAGTACACCCTTCCTTAGGCTGAGAATTTCACCTGCAATATGGTGGGATAAACCCTGAGTACTTGAATGTACTCAGCTAGACTTACTCGTCATAAACTAGAAATAAAGTGACACCAAGTATTATGCAAGGCTTTACAAGTGAAGCTAGCTTGACAGCATTTTGCATAAAAACCACTAATTTAGCCATATATTTTATAATTCAGCCATCAAGTTAATTATAGCCAATGTTTTCCTAAATGGTAAATGGTCTTTACACGGTCACCCTTCGTTTAGCGTTTAAGCTGTTTACACGGTGTTTAAATGAAGTTAAACGATCTAAATGGTTTTGTACTTTTAAAAAAACTACATATAATTATATATGTGCATGTAAAATATCAAGTATTCTAGCATTTATATATATTTATCCGAGTAAAAATCAATTATTTTGGTATGTATATATATTTATGCTTGTGAAAAGAACCAAATATAGATATTTATGCATGTAACATATCAAGTGTACACATTTATAAATATAATAAACTCAAGTATACAAATTTACCTCATGTTCACCTAAACGCCATTTAAACAACTGTTTAGCCCGTTTAATGTTGTTTATCTCCGTTCCGTTTAGGCCATTTTTTCCTGTTTTTTGATCGTTTAAATGGTCAACCGTTTAATTTCTGTTTACCCCCTAAACAAAATAGTTTACCACCGTTTACTGGCCATTTAAATGGTCATTTAATCCGTTTAGGCGAACACTGATTATAGCTATTCATCTCTAGATTAGCAACTAACCTGTGCCAAACATGTGGTATATCATTTAGTAACATGCAATAGTAACCATATCTAGTGTAATAATTCCATGTTCATCATAAACATCATATTTCATAATTCAATTACTATGATGCTAGAGCTAGTCAAGTTTCTCACTATCCGAGAGAGACGGTGATTCAAATCGATTTCAACCAGCTGGAAATTTATTCCTAACACAAACCCAGACATACCTGCGCCAAGGTAGGCTTAGGTCTCCTTTGGTACAACTCATGTCCATATTTCATGGGTTCGATCAATGCCGCACAATCAGGGACAACAAGCTGCCAGAACGATTAGGACTACCCTGCCCTTGGGCTCATGTCTAGCTCCCCACATATCCTTACTACCATCTAGAGTGCGCACTCTAATAGAATAGGGCCCGACCTGAGTTGAGCTACTTGGCTTTGCGGTCGGAACGAGTTATCCGACCAGCTAAGTGAGAGGCATGCGTTCAATCTCAATAGAAGTTCCAATAATGGTATGATCCTTAATTGGTATAGATAGAATCACATGAGTCAACCTACGCATAGACTCCGTCCGACCTCCAGTTGCATTATCCCATGGTTCTTTTTTCTCGATAGCAAATATAGCCAACCGTGCTCCAGTATCCACCTATATCTCATAGGTGATAGGGAATCACCTGACTTCTACTGGTCTAAGCATTGATAAGCATATGTTCGATCCTGGACCTACATAAGGTTCAAGGTATATTTCTGGACAAGGTAGTTCTATGCATCAAGTGGTTCAATCAACTCTTATAACCTAATGCATCAAACATAAAGGACTCAAGTGATATTTGTAAAAATATAGGAGGCTTAGAATGCTCTGGGGCTTGCTTGGGATCCGACACAAGTCAGTTCAGTTAGCTCGCACCGTCTTGATGACATCTCCAGTCCTAGCACTTGCTTAGTCCTTCCATCTTTGGGATAGGTCTACCATACACCATCTTTGGGTTAGGCTCCAACATCACATCCTTCACGTGGTGCATCTAGCATACCTAGATGAGATGCAACAATGCAAGTGCATGAATGCGAAGAATGGAAATATGATATGCCTCACATAAAAGTATTCAAGATGAGCACAAGGTTGCGCCGAACATATATAAGCACTCCATGTTACTAAATTAAGCACCACACAACCTATCATGCTAGGATAGCAAGGAAGGCAGCACCAAGCATGACACAAGTTTCACATTGTTTTGGGTATATTAACTCAACGCCATCAAAGTCATGAGCCACACTTAGCAACACACAAAGCAAAGCAAGGTGAAGTAAACAATTTGAGGTACAAATACAGATTCTGAAAAGCAGCACCATAGTCGCTTGTTTTAACCATACCCATAGTTCTAGGCATGCAAAAACTATGATCCTAGACTTTTTGGAAAGATAATGAAATTATCTAAAACTTTGTTATTAACACCAATAGGTGATTCAACAAATAATAAGGTTAAAATACATCATGAAGCAGAGCTTATACAACTAAGGACAGAAAACTGATAGTAATTTCAGAAATGCATATTTCAAGTTACATTCATCGAACAAGCATGATCCTCAACTTTATAGAAAGACTATTAAGTTATCTATAATTTTCTTATTATCATATTAAGATGATTCTACAGCTAACAAGGTTAAACAACCCAATGAAGACATCTCTGTCTAGATTTGGACAGAATCTGACATTCTGCTTTGAACAACAATAACTAGAGTTCTAGACCACCAAAAGTAGTGATATTAGACATTTTAGAAATCTTAGGAAAAGTACTACAACTCTACTATTATCACCAATACATGATTCCATGTTTAAATAAGCCAAACAATACAATCATTCAGATCTATTTAGAGCACATGCAAAAGCTGATAGCAAACTTGTAAAATCTATAACTCCTAAAATAGCAGGCCTAAAACCATGAAATTTTACAAAAAGCAATATAAGGAAGTTATATACAACTTTGGTATTCAATACATTCATAGAAAATTCATTATCATCATGAAATTAATTGCTTAACCAAAACTATACATGCAACCCAAGCAACAGAGGCATACTGCATTCATCTACCATTTTGTTGCTACAAACTAACATATTCTTGACATATATGCTACCCCAAACATCTTGGAATCATATTCAAACAACTATAGCATGTAGGCATAGCTACTAGAAGGATCACATGAAAATAAATACATGTATATGCTCACAACATTCATCCTCTACTTTAATAATGCAACATACATATTATTTTTAGTACTATATGAGAACAACTAGTTTGGGGCTGAGACTTTTGTGAGTCGTAGATGTTATCAAAACATGGCTACTACACAAATTTCACATGCTTAGGTTTTATAATTTAATTGCTATGAAAAAGACAAATCTTAATTATTAATAAACATGTGGGAATAAGATAAATCTAAAGTTCATTATTTTCTATAATCATATAGCCATATTAGGGTTTCTTAGGCCACATTATCACCATGCAAGGGCAAAGGAACCACATTTCACATTTTTACACCTACATAAAAAATATAACTTATTTAAAACCATTTATCAAGCCATAAAAAAGATAAATCAATTACTCAATCATACTGCATCCAATGACCATAAAATTCACAGCACACATAGCATCAGTAGCCTACCATAAAAATTTCACAATAATTGGAGCAACATAACTTTATATATGAATTTATTCCTAGAAAACCCTAATTAATATAGATAAATAAAAACAGCAAAACCCTTATACTAATACATATGATATTATGACTTCACTTCATAAATCTACTCTCAAGGATTCCAAAAAGTCTTTATTTGCTATTTTTATGATTTTTCTACGATTTATTATGATTTTTCAAAGTTTAGCTGATTATATGCATATAAGGACAAAGAAAGGAAAAATGTTTTTTTCATTGGGGTCCCTGAAGATTTCCTTAATTTACCCACAGAACAACTTTTACTATTCATATGAGTCCTGCACTATGCACTTAACCCCTTGGAAAACTTTCTATTTTTTGCGCGAACTCCATCTTCTTGACGCTAGAACAGGGGAGGGGCCGGCCTCTGGCAGGCTAAGGCAGCACCGGTGGCAAGCGGCGGTGGGGAAGGGCTGGTCGGGCTCAGCCATGGCCACTCCTTGCCCTTGGCTCATTTAGCTGTAGCCCGTGGCCTTCCTGGCCATGGCAGTCGTGCATTGTGGCTAGAGCTACTCCGGAGGCAAGCGGGCGACGGTAAAGCCGGTAGTGGTGGTGGACGTCGACAGTGAGGGAGAGGCGCTATGGCCTTGCAGGGCACACATGGAAGTGGTTGGAGGTCATGAGGAGGCATGGAGGCAAGAGAGATGTGGTGGCTTGGTGCTCCCACGGGCAGCCATGGTGGGCGCGTCTACGCTCGCGAGCAGGAAGAGAGTGGGACAGCGCAGAGAGGGAGAGGGCGAGCACGAAGGCGCTACAGTGCTTGGCGTATCCACTCTGCGCACAAGGGAGGCAGGGGTGTAACCACCTAGCAGTTGAAGGTGGGGCGCCAGCTCGGGCATGGCCGCCATGCACAGGGCACGCGTCGCCCGTTGGAGCAATTCCCCGAGCACGTGGCGGGCGACGAAGTGGCCACTATGAGATGCCATTTTAGGCTAGCTATAGGCCAAAATGGACCATGGGCCCAAAAGCAAAGTTGAAGCCCATGAATTGTTCTACAACTTTCATTAAGGCATCCATCCATCAGAGCTCTCCAATAGCAGTTAATTAAGCCCCAATTTGATAGTGTCAACGCATTGATAGCGATCAACAAACATCTAAAACGCGAGCTGGTGCCATGTTTTTGCATGCTTTTCTCAAAAACATATAGTCTAACTTTTATATTTGGCTCAACTTGAGTTGCTTAACAAATATCCGAGAACGCGAGATGCCAATCATCATTGCCACTAAATTTCCAGACTTAGCCAATTTTTTTGAGATCCACAACAGCACTGGGTTTAGTTTTGAGTCCTTAGTTTGACTAAGTTTGGGACCAAACTAGCTCATGACCCTTAAACAAAGTTTGTTGTACCCTAGTGAAACTTCAACTTTTATTTAAGGTCAAACTTGATAACTTGTTTCCACACTATTATTTGACCTTGGTCAAAGCAGCATCACGATAAACCTTAAATTAGAGTTTTAGACAGATTGAGGCATTTTCTTGTCATTTGCTCAACATGGACCCTTCATGACTTTTGTGGTATAGTTCAATTAGAGTCATTTGGGCAAGGTAGCATGGTTTGGTCGACATCCCATGTTTCCATTAACTTAATACATCAATTCAAGTAAGGTTATAACTTATTATTTCAAGTGACTTCTTGACTCCAAACTTCATGAAACTTTTCTAATAGTCAATGTAGATGGAAATAGATGTGAGGCACATGAAAAAGGGACACCTTACACATTACTCAAGCATACCTATGAAAAGGGTCAACATAGAAGCAAGGTGTGATGTCCAAGTTTAAGTTGGGACTCATTCTTAGAGAGTTGATCCCAACACCTTTGTCACCACTTACAAGTTTGAACTAGAGCTCTTGATTACCACTAAACTTGTCATGTTGGAGCTCAAACCCACTGCTTAATTGGTGACAAACACCTAGGTTGTTACACATACGATGCTAGAAAACATGGAGCTACATCACCAATACACCTTGACACCCTTTGCTGATGGAACACGCTCAAGAAGAGACCCTGACTCGGCACACTTAGCTTTTACACAGAAGTCCTAGTGTGGGGGAGGATGGTGAGGTCTCACTTCAAAGTTCCATACACACCAAAGGCTAGTTTGGTAAAAAATGATGTTAGCTCTACCTTGCTAAAAAAAGGAGAGAGAATGATATATATAAAATAGAGCTAAAAATATATAAAGAAAAAAATAAAAAAAGAGAGAGAAAAAGAGAGAAAAGGAGAGTTCCCCTCTCCTAGACCTTCGCCTAGCTTTGTGGTTCGTCTGAGTTGGAACATACACAAAAGTCCTAGTGTCGGCGAGGATGGTGAGAGTCTCACTTCAAAGTTCCATACACACCAAAGGCTATTTTGGTCAAAAAAATGATGTAAGCTCTACCTTGCTAAAAAAAGGAGAGAGAGGATATATATAAAAAATAGACCAAAAATATATATATAGAAAAAAATAAAAAATGATATATATATATAAAGAGAGAGAAAAAGAGAGAAAAGGAGGGTTCCCCTCTCCTAGACCTTCGCCTAGCCTTGTGGTTCACCGGATTTGGAACATATGCAATCATGCAACTGCTGCAGCAAATTCAAAGCTCCATCCACATATGCTGCCGATAAGTATACTCAGGTATGCAAAGGTCACTTATTGTTCACCAGCAGCGTTACTCACGTTTGTCTCCATGAAAATATAAACTTGCTCATACATGCTTCTCTTGTTTTTGATATATGCTCTAGTTAGGATGTATTCACAAGAGGTACATCCATAGGCATTTTAAATTAAGCAGGGTGCATAGGTTAAAATTGTCTTGTTTTATTAAACTTAGACATGTTGATTAAATTTGATTATTGAACTCAAAGTATTACTTTCATAAACAATAGAAGTAATCTACTATGGAGATAAATCAAGGCTATGTTAATTTTTGCAAACTTTACCTTAGCCCTTTTCATGCTACATGATAAAAAAAGTTGGATGAACACATAAAATGAAATAAAATTTAAACAAATAATAACAATAATAATAAAATATAATAATAATATTAAGATTTAGGCTCCCTAGTTTTTCAACCGGTAGAGCCCTTGTTGTTTCTGTCTTTGTTTTTTTTCTAGAAAATAGATGTAGGTACAATAATAAGGGTTGGGGAGATCACTCAAGTGGAGCAACCACACATTTGAGATACCCCACCAACCCGTTGCACAACATCGGATAGTCTAACATGCAGAAGCATAGAGCAAATAGCTCTAGAGAGAATGGACTGAGCCCCTGGTTTAGCCAAATCACCTCTGATCCCTAAACTCCTTCCTCTTCAAACGATGGTTTGTGCAACACTACCCTCAACTCCCTACATTAAAGAAAAGCTAAAACTAAACAAATTAAAAAAATACAAAACAAATGACACTCCATGTCCATGCTATCCTTTTATGAGAATTTTGCATACTCTTTATTCCTCGCTAATATTCCTAAACTTGTGAACAACTTATCATAGGGACCCCATTTTATCTAGTAATTGGAATATGAGATATAGTAAGATGGAAATGAAACCTGCTCACTTTTGCAAAAGTACTTGGGATTTATTTACAAAAACAAAATCTCAATTAGCATGCTCCTCAGATAATTATAATTCCTACCAAGGCCATATGACAATATTCCATGATACAAAACCTTAGTCATATGCTGCTTGTATTTACATTGAGCTTTGTAAAATTGTGGTCACCTTTGGCGAGATTCTTATCATGCACCCAAGATCAAGATTAACATACGCCCACAAAATAATATGCTGACTCTTACACTGAGAGTTACGCAAAAACATGCTTTTCTATCGATTAAATAAAAAATACTCCAATCATTTGACATGAGTCTCTCTCTCAAAAGTCTTCATATGCCAAAAGAAAAGTATGGACTATGCTAAAAAATAAGAAAAAAATATATATCCATGCTAAAAAGCATGAGAGAAAAAAGGTCCATGCCAAAGAGCATGAATAATCCCATGCTAAGTAGCATGAAGAAAAGCAAAAGAAAGAAAGATAGCACATACTTTCAAATAAAAGGCAATCATCGAAAAGTGAGAGAGTCATGATCAAAGGAGTACAAAAATATTTAGAATTAGCAAAATTTCAAAATTCGACACACTTGCACAATCTTGATCGAAGTATATGACTTGCATCTCCTTGATTCCAGTTTTTGACTTAGCAATATTATGTGATGCAAGTATGTCTTTCTTTCATACCTACCCAAAACTCCACAAAAGAAGCCTTTAGACGTAGGATGAAAAGAAGGCAAATATCAAAAGCCTTTGGTGAGGACTATATATACTAAGCGATCGAGTGAATCATTTTGAGGAGCAAAGCTAAACTTTATATTTTCAAAATCAAGTAAAATCCAAGTTTATAAGCAAGAGTAGAGTAAGAAGATTTGAATCCTTACTGTTCCATTATCCTATCACTCAAGATTTTATGGTAGCCACTCAAAATGTTCACAGGTACAGGTGAGGTTTGGAATAACTAGTGTGCAGATTTTCAAAATCAAGGAAATGAACCCGCTTAGTCCTTAGAACTTTACTCGAGGACGACCAAAGGAGTAAGTGTGGGGGAGCTTGTTGGCGGTGCTTAACTCATAATTCCTACCGCCGATATTTTAACAAAACAAACAAATAATGAATACCAAAACTTAGAAATAGGATTTTCAACTCACAATCTCCACAAGTATTTTGCAGGATATAAATACAAATACATGGAGAAAATTCACTGAAAGGCACTTTTTAGATGCTGATTCACACGAAGAAACAAGAGAGATGGAATGCCAGGAATCGTTAGCTCCTCTCCAATTGTACCTCTACGATATGAATACTACTTGGAGTATAAGGTTTGTGTTTATCTTTGGTGGTGAGTTCTACTTGAAGTTAGTCTTGTTCATTATTTACTTACGGGTTTGTTGTCCGTTCTTGTAGCGGATACTCTAGTAGAGGGCCCTGATAAAGACGTATAACCCTGATCATGCTAGAGTAGTAGTCGATAGCATAGACGTGGTGTCTAAACTAAGAGGCTACCTTCATTTGCATTGTACTCCATGGTCAAGGGGTAGGTGGCAGGTGTTGATAGCCCTGTCCATCCCGCAAAATCCCCCATGTCTGGGTATGGCGTAGAGTCATAGGACGACAACGCTTGGCAGACCAAGTGTGATCTGATGCCTAAAGCAAGTCTATAGTGGCAAATCTATCTTAGCTTATGATCTCTATGTGTTTACACCAAAATTTAGGAGAAGAGCGTAGGAACTCGCAAGCTTCTAGAATTATGCCAATCAAGGAGTCAATAGAGTAAAGATTGATATTTGCTGGATCGAATCCGACATTGGATCGATTCTCTCCGAATGATGTCAGTAGATAACGATGATGGGATATGATGGGTGCCAAGAAGATACATATCGAACTCTACAAAAGGGGAAAGATTAGAGTCCAAGTTATCTTAAGATATGAATATTTCCTTCATACCAAAGAATTGTATTGAGTCATACTCGAGTAGGGTTCATTTTTAGGCTCCGGGTTTAAATACCAAACCCCGGCTATTGTAAAAAAACAATCAATCAAATACAAGTCAATTATTATTTTTGGCTCTGGCCACCCCTTAGGAGTAGGAGTAGAGTAGATCTCGGTGAGTTCTTCAGCGAGTACGGCTGCATTGATCTGGTCGACCTCCATTGCTTGTCTATAAGTACCGTCATGGTTTATACCTCTGTTCGTATGGCTGCATCAATCCGGTCGACCCCCACTACGACTCTGGTATAGGCTAGTTATTGACTCTTGTCTAATTCATGTATGGACTATGTGATTCTACCTCACACCCCACTACTTGATTTAGATCAAGGTCAAGTTATCGGCTCTACCTTAGAATGGTAGGCTTTGGTAGATTCATTAAGGTACCGATATTGCTTATTGTTTTCATCGTTTATTTAATTACAGCAATATCACTCTGCCTGATTGAGATTGTTCTAGATCGGCCTTATATCTTATTTAACCCATCGTTTGTTAATCTAAAATTGATCTAATCTATACCTTAAATAATGAGTTATGTCTTATCGGCTGTTTTATATCAATCTTAATCATGCATAGCGTGTGGTTAAGGCATATTTGATCTTGAGTAGATCTATTGGTTAGCGAGAACTATTTCATGACCCGTTATTATGGTCTATGGGATTTTGCCTCTCACCCCACTATTAGCACCCTAGAGTGGGGATCGTTAGTTGATAGATCCGTTCTAGAAAAGGCATGACCTTAACTGTGCGCTATGCCTAAATCGGCTGTTTAGCCGATATCGAGTGCTTTCACAAACAATTCACATTACGAGATCATTGAAGTAGAGATAAGTTGAAAGATATGTTAGCCCCGTGATCTTATTATTGTATTATGGCCTACATGATTCTGCCTTATGCCCCACTAATATTAGTAATGAGTTAGGGTCATCGAGTCTATTGTTGTTTCTATGGCCTGTATGATTCTACCTCATGCCCCACTGGTTATGGCAATAGATGAGATCTAGCATGTTCATTAGGTTTATCTTTATTGAATGGTTAAGTGGTGTTGAACTGTTTCTTTATATAAAAAAGGGGTTCGGTTACTTGTAATCATTGGCTCAGTATAAACCGATCATCATTGATATCTTATTGCCATTGATTAATATTTGTTTAAATAATATTTATCCTAAATGATGGCCAATTCTTCTTATACAACCCCACGAGCTTTAATCAATTTATCCTTCTGAATACGCTAGAATCAACTATTTAGTCGATCTCCTCTCATATCGGCTCTCAAAGCCACACATTCAGGACTATCTGGCAACACCGGCACGTTCCGCCCTTAATTACTGATAAGCTTTCTCTCCTTGTCAATTGTAGGGTCAAATTGACTGGCACATCTCGGGAGGATTGCGTAGGATCGACCACCCTTGTGCTAAAGCTAGGCGGATCTACTCCATCGAGCGAACCCTTCCAGCTTGCTGCATGTGTCCTTGGCACGGAGATGAAAATTCTATGTCGGCACATGTTTCTAGCACGCCCGGTGGGACCCCACAATCATCATGGCAGTTCACAACAACGACAACATCCTTATAGTATATTATGAAGACCTACCTAATAAAGATAAGGATACCATCAACAAAGCTACAAAGAATTTTAGAAGAAGTGTTTGTTGTCCTACACCAAAACATGTGACAGCACAATTATTCAGAAATTTCTACTACCAAGAGTTCTACTACACGGGCAAACAGATACAGTCGAAGCTGAAGACAGGTATTTCTTTATGGAAGCCATAGACAAATATATTCATGATGCCATATAAAGCCACAATGATGCTTTCGTTGACACATTTCACAACGCCATGAAAGAGGTGATTCATGGAATTCCAGTTGGTCAGGTTGGATCGACTTGTTACAACATTCTAGATTCGTTGACTCAAGGGACTAATCAAGTCAGTACCAGCCATCAAGAAGCAGCACCAACTGGTAATGGTGACATCCAGGCACTTCAAGGTTCGTCTAAACAAACTCCAGGTACTACCATGAATCAAATACAGTACAATCCTAGACCATCAATATAGCATGTGCAACAGCTTGCGGGGCAAAGTTAGAACCAGATGATCAATTTTGGCACATCAGGCCACATACCGTCATCGGCTCAAAAATAGCACCATCAATTCAAAGGATCCACAGAGATATAGATCCTTATGTCTATAATCAGAGACTTCAAGCAGCAAGCCAGCAAAAGGACCCAATAGATTGAGATTCCACAAGGCTATCACTATGGCACGGATTATAACACCCTCCACATGATGCCAAATCTAGGATATCAAGGCACGTAGGATTTTAATCCACAGATGGGTCAGCAACACTGGTAGAGAACAGAGCTTTACTCCCGGTGGGGAACCCCCTCTAGTCCCGGTTCCCCACCCGGGAGCAAGCATCCGGGACTAAAGGGGGGTCCTTTAGTCCCGGGTCAGGAACCGGGACTAAAGGAGGACCTTTAGTCCCGGTGGGTAACACCAACCGGGACTAAAGGTGCCTCCTAACATGCCACAATGGCCGGCACCTTTAGTCCTGGTTGGTAATACGAACCGGGACTAAAGGTTTTTTTCTTTTTTCTTTTCTTTTCATTTTTTTGTTTTCTTTTCAAAATAGGTTTTTGAAGTCGTATTGTACGCTGCTAATTATACATTTATACGCGTGTATAGTATGTTTCGGTTCAAGCACAATGAACGTATTAAATCACACAATTCAAGCATAGAAATATATATATATATATATGCATGCATGCATCATATATATATTTACATGCATGCATGCATATGTGTATTTTACATTATATTATTTCATGTGCATATATTACAAAAGATTGCATTACAGTTGTTGTGACATAACAAGTTTCCTCTCATCCTCTAGCTTGGCTTCAATGGCAGTGTTGGGTCGAAGTAGAACTCGCCCTTGGAATCGATGACCTGCTCATTAAAAAATCCGGCTATAGACTCTTGAATTGCTTTGATTTGGTCTTGCCGTATGACCTTTTCCTCCAACCATCGAGTCTACAGGTTTGAATTAAAGGAAAATAAATTAATATATGTACATATATATATAAAGACATAGTAACACAGTCAATAATAATAATTAAATGAATATATAGTGTATTTTTAACGTACTTTGAGTCTCTCTATAGGAGTTCTTTGGGAGACCACCTTGATAAACTTGCAAACATAGTAACCACAGTAGTTGTTCCCCTATTCCTGCCTCAGACACCACTTTACGAGAAAAAGATTTGTCATCCAATCTGGTGATCCGGTGAAAGCTATATGTTTAATTAATAAAGATGATGCGATTCAGGGGACTTACTTTCAAAGGGATTACATTCAGTGGCGCTTTGCATTTTTCCATGTGTTGCTTCTCAATAAAGGTTTTCCAAACACTGCCCAATAAAAAATTTGCCACGTCATCAGATATAGTTAATCATCATGTTTGTGTGTATATATAGTTGCTAGAGATCCCGAAATTACCTCTGGATAATATCTATCATATCTTGGTAGTCTTGTTGTGGTTTTCTCATCGAGTCATAGATTATCAAGTGACTTTTCACCAGATCGATGTCCATCAATATCCAGTGATTGCTGCATGTGTTTATAGGATATAACGCATAACACTCATTAATTAACTAGAATCAACATATGAGCCATTAAGGATGATCAACATGATTAACACTCACTTGAAGTTATAGGGAAAGAGTATATCCTTCTTGTGGCATTGGTTCACTAAGAAGTTCATGAGGTTACTCTCTGACTCATTCTTCCAATTAGTCTTTGGAGTAATTGGGTCTTTGAATACTATATGGGGATCAACAAAACCAATTTCATTGCAGCCTTCCTTTCTGAGCTCTGTCATTGTAAATCTACATATATATAGTACTTGTTAGGATAATTTATATGCATATACACACATATGATGAGTTTAATAATAGATCGAAAGAATTATTACTTACAGGCAATAGCAGCTAATGATAACTTTGTCCAGAGAGGTCAGGTGGCATAGTTGATGAAATTCTGCAAAGTCAACATACATAACATCATCGCCACGGAACCAATGTTCATCTCTAATTCTGACACCAACGCAGAAGTCTCCACTGGTAGACGCCTGCATGTACCACTTGTTTAGCAGGTACATTTGCATCCCTAGATCAGATAAGGCTTGAGGGTTGTATAGACTCTAGCCTAGTACAAATTTTTTCTTCCAAATATCAACCTCCGCTGCACTCTCAATGTTTCCATCACCAAACATCTGGTAAAGGTCAAGACCAGTCTCATCAATAAATTCACCAAGGTGATCCAAATTGACATCCGGAGGTATGTTTGCCTGATGCATTAATCCTAAATTCGAACCATATTCATTACCAACAACTAGTGGGGGGATTGATTGGTGCGCTTGTTGTCCGAGTTGGGCAACTCCTTTCCCTGCCCGCTTCTTTTTCTGTGCCGCCTCAATTAACTTGGTGAGAGTGCGGTCATAGTCCGATAACGTTGATTTGGACGGCTTACGAGATTCCCGCTGTTGTTGCTGGTAAGAAGTCACCTTTTTTCTTCGAATATCTGGAGTTATGAAGAAGTACGGTTTCTCTAGGTTTCTCCTTGCTTCTTGATTCATTTTAAGTTTGTCATAGAATCTAGACATGTCTTTTTTATATGCATCAGTTCCTTCTTCCTTCTCTTCAGATATTATTTTGGGAATAGCCCTTGGTTTCACGGTGGCTTTCTTTGTAGGCGGGGACTGGTTCTTCATTTGAGGGGCTGGCCTCTTGCTAGGCTTCTTGGTAGGTGGGGGTGGGGGAGGCGTTGGAGACCTCCTTGGAGGTGTTGGCAGCAGCGTTGGAGACCTCCTTGGAGGTGGCAGCTGCGGCGTTGGAGACCTCCTTGGAGATGGTGTGGATGTAGCCTCACCTTCCAACACAATGTCATCGTACAGAGCACTATGATGATCTGGCAATTGAACAATTGGATTTAGGTTGGGGGAGGATCTGCTACAAAAAAAGGAATGACATATTATTATGAGCAGATTGTTAATTATTTAAGCCAATACAAATTAATGATGTAGTGTTTTCATCCGCACGTACCTATGGTGAGGTAGTTTAGGAGGAGGTGGAGCCGACATCCCTGGAATGATGATGTAGCGCTTGCACCATAGAATGAATGTCTTCTCCGCTTCTCCTAGAGTCTTCTCGCCATCACCTCTAGGAATGTCAAGAGGCAAATCACTAAAACCTTTTTCAGCTTTATCTACCGAGATGGTAGCATATCCTTCTTGGATTATATTCCCATGAATCCTTGGTGTCTTGGTTTGGTCAATATGATTAACAAGACTGATAGCCACCTTGATTGTGGAATTCTCCTTTAGAATGTGTAGCTCACACGTTGTACAAGGTTCAGTGACATCATCCATAGGGAAGCATAGTCCTGTGTCCCCTTGATTTGGTATCTCCATGGAAGCGCATCTACTTTTCAACTGAACAGATTGGCTAATGTTGATTCTTAGCTCTGATGCATGCTTGCTTGCACTCACTGCTATTTGCACTTGCCTTCTGATTTCCTCCTGCATTCTCGCTTCAAGGTTTTTTTCCCGCTCCTGTGCTTCACGCACCGCTTCCTCCAACCTCTGGAGCTGCTGTGCCTCTTCTTCCTTCTTTCTCTGGCGACTTCTGTAGGAAGGTCTGTCCTGAGGGAATCCATGCTCCCATGAGACACTTCCTTTGCCTCTAGTTCGGCCACCATGTTCAATAGTCCCGATGGCGTATGTTAGCTCATCCTTCTCTCTGTTGGGCCTGAACGCACCACTAGCAGTAGCTCTCTGAGCATAAAACAATCTTTTTGCTGCTTCTTGTAGTCTTGCACCATAAACGCACTTCCCTATCTCCTGGTCTAGTGTTCCCCCATGAGCGAAAAACCAATTCTTTGCATGTTCTCCCCACTCGAGTGATTCTGGTCTGATACCCTTGGCAAGAAGGTCTGCTTCCATTTTGTTCCACTTCTTAATGGCAGTCGGGTAGCCACCTGATCCCAAGTTATGGTGGTATGTCTTCTATTGGGCATTATGTTGGTTCTTTATCACCCGACTCACACCCTCTTCTGAAGTCTTGTACTGTACAAACTCATCCCAATAGGGCCTCTGCTTTGAGATCGGGCCTGGGACAGTAAAATTTGGTGCTATGTTCTTCTTGACATACGTCGTGTATAGGTGTTTCTTCCAAGTCTAAAACTAGGTGGCCATCTTCTTCATTGCCCAATCCCTAACTCGCTCCTTCAATTCATCACCATCTATTATATCATCATAACCATTTGTTTGGAGCATGAAATGTACCAAGACATCTTTCCAAATTAACGCCTTGTCATGATCGGAGACAAAACTAATATGAGGAGCATTGGTCTTCTTCTTCCATTCACGGGTACTAATCGGGAGCCGGTCCCATACAAGGTAACCACAGTGGTGCACAAATTTCATTTTATTCAGCCCCCCCGGTTCTCCTGTATCCACATTGAACTCTGAGATGATGAAGCGGCCCTCCAATGGCTTTTTGGGACCTCGAACATTTTTACTCTTCGTTGTAGTTGTTGATGTCGATCCAGAGGGCTACAAAACATAAACATTATTTTTAATGTCATGAGCACACATAAGACATATGATAATATATATAGCTAATAATAAAAAATATATACTTGGCCAATATGTTGTTGCTCATTTTGTTCAAGAGCTAAGTACTGACTCCCGTCATCTGCATCCTCTTACATGTTATTTTTAGCACCATCATCGCTGGCAACTTGAGTGCCAGTGTTGATCAAATTCATCATCAACTCCTCCTCATCCATGTTTCTTGGGTCGGCCATCTAGCTTCAAAAAACAAAACCAATATATAGTACGTCAAATCTTTGCTTACATGCGTAAAATCTACGAATAATATGCATTATTAAATCTTGCCCCTCGGTCACGGATGCAATTCGCCACACTAGGGCGAACTGCGTCGGTACTAGGGCGAATTAGGGCTATACATAAATGGCCGAGGGTGAATTGCATCGGTGACTAGGGCGAACCACGTCGGTGACATCAACAGCGCGGTTCGCCCTGGTGTGATTGTTTAGCATTAACGATAACGATAATACGAATGTTGATCAACTAGGCCACGAGAGAGGGCGGTGTGATAAGAGTGGCGGTGCTCCACTCCGCCGTATATATGTCTGTACACATGGGTGAATGAGGGCGGCGGTGCTCCGCCTTATACATAGAAACGCATGGGTGAACGAGGGCGGCGGTGCTCCACGACGTATATATACATGCATATGAATACAAATGACGCATATATACGTGTCGGCGTGGTGGCCGGTGTGCTGACAACGATGACGTGAGGCGGGCCGGCATGCTGACGACGACGACGATGTGAGGTGGGCCGGGGCGGTGTCGGTGCGTGATGTTGTGATCCTATGTACCATGTGAATCATGTAGTCATTCATCATATGAGAAAATTCTATGCTGATAATGTAAGTATAAGTCATTATGAAATGTAAGTATATGTGTCTTATTGCTAATATAACCATTACTATTTCCAAAATGATAAGAATTTATTTTCTTCTTCTACAGGCGATCTCTGATGCTATAATATAAAGTTTGAAGATAGTCTTCCCGAAAAAAATATGTAACGCTCATATTACTTTAGCAACATTAATATATTATATCTGTATATTCAAAGTTCACAAATGAAGAAACGTTGAAGTTTTCCTTCATTGTCTATAGCCATGCATGCAAGTCCAACCATGCTTACATCATCACATGTGATATTTTTTATAAACTAAAAAATGCTTAGTTTACAAACTGGGTATCCAAATTGAGTTCCTATTTGACCATTATATATCCTACAACAAATCCTTCAAAAAAAAGACCCTACATGAATATATTTGGATAAAATTTCGTTAACAAACATTGATCTATGAAGATAGAAAAAATTCTTCTATTGAGCAAAGGCAGTGTTCTAGATTCATCAAACAATGTTCTAGTTTCCGGCCACCGTCTGAGAATGTACAAAGAGATCGATGAACTGATCACCTCGAGCTCGGCAGTGGAGGGCCTTGGGCGTGGTGGAGGGCCTCGGGCGCGGAGGAGGGCGCGGTGGAGGGCCACGGGCGTGCGCGGAGGAGGGGCACGGGCACGTGTGGTGGAGGCCGCATGAGGAAGAAGAGGGCAGTGGTGTCACAGAAGGCGAACGGACGGTGGCGCGAGGAAGAAGAGGGCGGCGGTGTTCAACGAGGAAGAAGATGAGCGGATCGATCTGCGCCAGGCACTGGAGGTTATATATCAGAGAGAATTACTCCCGGTGCCAGCCACCAACCGGGAGTAAAGGTCCTTTACTCCCGGTGCGTGTTACCAACCGGGAGTAATGGTCCCTTTACTCCCGGTGCGTGTTATCAACCGGGAGTAAAGGTATACCTTTACTCCCGGTTGGTAACATGCACCGGGAGTAAAGAGTTTTTTTTGGCAGGCCACGAAACTGCAGCCCACCTTTACTCCTGGGTGGGCTTCCCACCCAGGAGTAAAGGTGGCCTGCAGTTTCGTTTCCCGCCTATTTTGAGCAGACTTTTTTAATAGAAATATAGATTTTCTTGTTAAATACATAGTAAATTAAATAAAAGGCATAAAATTATTTTGTTAAAAATATGGATTTTCTTTTTCTTTATTGCACATAGGAAAAATCTATAACCTAACTTTTTTATTTTTTGTTACAATTATAAAACATAATGTAACTAATATTTATTATTTCATTAATGCAAAAATGTAGTGTTTAATTAAAATTATTAAAACTATTGGTTTTGGACAGGAAATTTGTTTTCACATCATTTTAACGTTAATATTTTAATTTTTCATCACTCAGTATCCTAATTTACCTTGTTGAGAGATAAATCCCACCAAATCAAACATTGATTTAATTTGAAACATGACATAATAAACATCTGAATTCACAATTATTACATAATATCTCAAACACACACTACATTAAATCACTATATCATCAAGTGGGCACATCAGTGAACTTCTTCTTTACGTATGTCCCTTGGTTATGATCGCTTCGTAACCATGGAGTGTCCTCATCATTTACAAAGATGCTAGGGTCTTTGTTCACTTTGAAGGGCGGAATTCGGTCATCCTTTTTATAATCTTCTGACATGTCCGACTTGTCCTCAATTCCCACGATGACTCTTTTCCCTGAAAGAATTATGTGGCGCTTTGGCTCTTTGGTTGAGTCATTATCATTTTTCCCTCTTTTTGGTTTGGTAGACATATCATTGACATAGAACACCTGATTCACATCCTTGGCAAGGACGAATGGTTTGTCTTTGTACCCAATATTACTAAGGTCTACTGTTGTCATTCCATACTCGTTGTCTACTGTTACCCCACCTCCGGTCACCTTGACCCATTGGCACTTGAACAATGGGATCTTCAAAGTAGGTGCATATTCTAGTTCTCATATTTCATCTATGCGTCCATAATATGTCTGCTTATTCCCATTCGGGTCTGTGGCATCTATGCGGACACAACAGTTTTGGTTGGTACTCCTTTTATCTTGGGCTACTGTGTAGAATATGTTCCCATTTATCTCGTACCCTTTGTATGTGACGATATGCCATGATGGTTGCATAGCCAATAAATACAATTGCTCATGGATGCTCTCATCACCTTGACATTTTTTTCGCAACCAACCGCCAAAAGTTTCCATGTGCTTACGCATAATCCAAGCTTCAGTCTTCCCTAGAAACTCGGATCGTAAGAGATCCTTGTGTGTCTCAATATACGGATCTACCAAAGAGGAGTTCTGTAGAACTATGCAGTGCGCTTTATTGAAATAATCATCATCCGTACCAATATATGTTTTCCTCCCTAGTGTCCCCTTTCCACTTAGTCTCCCCTCATGTCTCGATTCAAGAACACTAATTGAGTCAAGGTTGGGAATAAAGTCAACATAGAACTCAATGACCTCTTCTATTCCATAGCCCTTGGTGATGCTTCCTTCTGGGCGAGCACTGTTGTGAACATATTTCTTCAGGACTCCCATGAATCTCTCTAAGGGGAACATGTTGTGTAGGAACACAGGACCGAGAGTGAAAATCTCCTTGACTAGGTGAACTAGGAGGTGTGTCATAATATCAAAGAAGGAAGGAGGGAACACCAACTCAAAGCTGACGAGACATTGAACCACATCATTCTGTAGTTTAGCTAGATCAGTTGGATCAATTGCCTTCTGAGAAATTGCATTGAGGAATGCACATAGCTTCATAGTGGCTAGACGCACATTTGGAGGTAGAATTCCACTTAATGCAACTGGAAGTAATTGCGTCATGAGAACGTGACAGTCATGGGATTTTAAGTTACAGAATTTCTTCTCTGGCACATTTATAATACCCTTTATATTCGAGGAGAATCCAGATGGTACCTTGATGTTGTTTAAGCATTCAAACATGATTTCCTTCTCCTCTTTGCTTAGAGTGTAGCTAGCAGGACGTAAGTAATGGCGTCCATCATCTGTCTTCTCTGGATGCAGGTTGTCTCTTTCTCTCAAACAACGTAGGTCCTGTCGTGTTTCAAATGTGTCCTTAGGCTTTCCATACACACCCATAAAGCCTAGCAGGTTCACATAAAGATTCTTCGTCAGGTGCATCATGTCAATCGAGCTGTGGACCTCTAGGACTTGCCAATAGGTTAGGTCCCAAAATATGGACTTCTTCTTCCACATGGGTGCGTGACCGTTAGCGTCTTTCAGAATAGGTTGGCTTCCATGTCCTTTTCCAAAGACGACTTTCACATCATTGACCACATTAAGTACATCCTCACCGGTTTGGTTGCGAGGCTTGGTTAGGTGGTCTGCCTTCCCTTTAAAATGCTTGCCTTTCTTTCTTACGGGGTGATTTGTAGGAAGAAATCGACGATGGCCAAGGTGCACGACCTTTCGACATTTTTTCAAGAATACACCTCTAATATCACCGAAGCAGTGTGTGCATGCATTATATCCCTTGTTTGACTGTCCTGAAAGATTACTTAGAGCATGCCAATCATTGATTGTTACGAACAACAATGCTCGCAGATCAAAGTGTTCCTGTTTGTACTCATCCCACACATGTACACCTTCTTTATTCCACAAAATGAGAAGTTTATCAATAAGTGGTCTCAGGTACACATCAATGTCATTGCCAGGTTGCTTTGGGCCTTGGATGAGCACAGGCATCATAATGAACTTCCGTTTCATGCATAACCAAGGAGGAATGTTGTAGATACTTAGAGTAACAGGCCAAGTGCTATGACTACTGTTCTGCTCTCCAAAAGGATTGATACCATCTATACTTAAAGCAAACCTTAAGTTTCTTGCGTCATTTGCAAACTCTAGGAATTCTCTGTCGATTGCTCTCCACTAGGACCCATCAGCAGGGTGTCTCAACATATTGTCTACCTTACGATCTTCTTTGTGCCATCGCAACAATTTTGCAAGTTCTTTGTTTCTGAACAGACGTTTCAAGCGTGGTATTATAGGAGCATACCACATAACCTTGGTAGGGATTTTCTTATGCGGACGTTCGCCCTCAACATCACCAGGGTCATCTCGCCTGATCTTATACCGCGACGCATGGCATACCAGGCATGCATCCAATTTCTCGTACTCTTTGCCATGGTACAGGATGCAGTCATTAGGACATGCATGTATCTTCTCTATTTCTAGCCCCATAGGACAGGCAACTTGTTTTGCTTTGTAGGTAGTGGCAGTCAATTCATTGTACTTTGGAAGCATCTTCTTTTGGATTTTTAGTAACTCTCCAAATCCCTTGTCAGATACACCATTCTTTGCCTTCCATTACAACAATTCTAGTATGGTTCCCAACTTTTTTTGCCCTGCATCACAAGTTGGGTACAACAATTTCTTGTGATCTTCTAGCATCCGCTCGAACTTGATCTTCTCCTTTTCACTTTCACATTCTCTTTGTGCGTCACGAATGACCTGAGAAAGATCATCAGCCGGCTCATCTTCTGCGGCTACCTCTTCTTCAGCTTCTCCCATTGTAGTATCATTGAAGCACGCACCATCGGGAATAATATCATTGTCGTCCCATTGTTCTTCTTCACCTTCTTCCATTACAACACCGGTTTCTCCGTGCTTTGTCCAACAAATATAGTTTGGCATGAAACCCAACTTGAACAAGTGTGAATGAAGAGTCCTTGAGCAAGGATATTCCACCGTATTCTTACATATGGCACATGGGCAGCACATGAAACCATCGCGTTTGTTTGCCTCGGCCGCACGTAACAAAGAATGTACGCCGTCAATGAACTCTTGGGAGCAGCGATCAGCATTATACATCCAATGATGGCTCATCTGCATTACATGACATAAATATCATATTAAAACCTAGATCATAATTAATTATTTATACAACATGCGTGCCACCACAAAAGATACAAATTTATGAAAGCATCGCTACAATGTAGACAATCCCAACTACCACTAAAAGAACTAAAGCTAAAATACATTTCAGGAGCACAAGGATTTCGCGACCAATCTCAACTAAAATAGACAGATCCCCCGATTGTGCAACATCTTTGGGTTTCTTTGGCTGGATCACTGCCTCATTAGCCACCGTATCTGCCTGTTGTGCAAGATATTTTTGTACGAGTTCAACATACTCTTCCTCCCAGTAGAAGCCTGAACATCATCCACTGCCATCCCACTGAAATTAAAACAAAAAATTAGAACTTTAATCACAACCATCATGAAAATAGGTATAAACTAACCATAATCATTAAATATGATAAAATAACTCACATTGCGATCCGAACACTTGTAGAAGATACGATCCTTGTTGGGACCCTCCTTCTTCACTCGGTACTCCATCACAATCTTCGTCTCATCACGACACTTGCCGCATGGAATGAGAGGGAGGCCCAACCTAAGTCGCTTTGGAAACCCATGAGAGGCCGAGGACCCGGAAGCAGTTGCCATCTACTCTCTATACTCATTTTTTAATACACTATAAATTTCTCCTTTTATAAACAAATAAAATTAAGAAACTATAAAATTATCTAGATCTCTATACTCATTTTTAATACATTATAGCTCAAAAACATGTTTTAATAAATAACCATCCGTACTAGTTGACCTTGCTTACGTGATCATCTCGGCGAGCATTTCTCCACCGGACGGCACTGTACTTGGTCAAAGAAGAGCTCCGATTCTACGAGGAAGGGAACACGGTCTTCCACGACCATTGTTGCTCTCCCTCATAGAATCAAAGCTCCTCCTTGATATCCGTTACCGCTCGGCAGAGAACATGATCGCCGAGATTAATACGGTCCACAAGTTCAACTAATACGGATTTTCTATAATTTTCTAACTATTTTCTAAGTTTATATTTATATATACTACGTTTAGATACGGTGATTGACAGACTACTGTGACGATATCGGGACATGTGAATAAATAACCATCCGTACTAGTTGACCTTGCTTATGTGATCATCTCGGCGAGCATTTCTCCACCGGACGGCACCATATTTGGTCAAGGAAGAGCTCTGATTCTACGAGGAAGAGAACACGGTCTTCCACGACCATTGTTGCTCTCCCTCGTAGAATCAAAGCTCCTCCTTGACATCCATTACTGCTCGGCAGAGAACATGCTCGCCGAGCTGAACACGGTCTGCAAGTTCAACTAGTACGGATTTGCTATAATTTTCTAACTATTTTCTAAGTTTATATTTATATATACTTTAACCTTCTTTCATGTAAATATGCAAGCTTGAAGTGATTTTGAGCTCAAATTGCTTACAAATGAAAAAAACCACAATAAAGAACCATAAATATATATAGTGAACAAAATGGCATAAGAAAATGGTGAAAAATGAGAGTATGAGATTGGTAACCTTTACAACTGAAGAATCGACAGAGGAATCGAAGAAATCGATGGAGGAATCAAAGAATGGATGGAGGAACAATGGAGGGAGGGAGGAAGCAAGAACACTAGTGCAGTGAGCTTCAAAATGTGCTGAGCTCGGGCTCGGGGAGGAAGAAGGAGACGGCCGATATATAAAGGGAGAACATTTAGTCCCGGTTGGTGGATCCAACCAGGACTAAAGGTAACTTTCCAACCCTGGGCACAGCCATGGCCTGGGAGTAGACTTTTACTCCTAGTTGGTGGCTCCAACCGGGACTAAAGGTCCCTGCCACCTCTGTCTAGCGCAGTAGCCGTTGGGCAGGGACCTTTAGTCCCGGTTGGAGCCTCCAACCGGGACTAAAGGTATTTCTAGTCCCGGGGGCAAAAAATTCTCGGACTAGAGCCTATTTTGGCCGAGGATCAAAGGTCTGTTCTCTACTAGTGCAAGTACCGAGAAATCCAAATCCGCAAGCTGACGAGTTGCTGCTGAAGGTGACTGAGATGATGAAGAATCAGTTCGGTCTAAAGCCAAAAGGGCTAACCTTTTTGTACAAATGCTCATTTCTAGAATGGTATGATTTGGTCGCTCTTCCTACAAATTACAGGCTCCTAGAGTTTGCCAAGTTAACTGGTCAAGATAGTACAAGCACAATAGAACATGTCAGTCGGTATCTTACACAATTGGGCGAAGCATTAGTTGAGGATGCCCATTGAGTTCGTTTCTTCTCCTTATCCCTGTCAGGGCTAGCCTTCACTTATTTTTTGTCATTACCAGTCAACTCCATTGCCAATTGGGCTGACCTAGAAAAGAAGTTTCATACATATTTTTACACTGGGACTAGAGAGAAGAAGATAACTGATTTGACAACCATGAGACAGAGGACTAATGAATCAGGCATTGAGTTTCTTCAAAGATTCCAAGAGACTAGGAACTTGTGCTTCTCATTGAACTTGGCCGATGATCAACTAGCTGCTTTAGCTGTCCAAGGAATGTTGCCAATGTGGAAAGAAAAGCTGCTGGGACAAGAGTTTGACAACTTGGGACAATTGGCTCAATGGGTAGCAGCGCTCAATAGCTAATTCCAGAGTATGCATAGAGATACCTGATTCCAAAAGAGCACCACAATAGTCGAAGCTTATGATCCATACTCAATTGATGATGGCTATGAAGATGAAGAAGAAGAGGTTGCTACAACTGAATGGAATTGGGGTAAGAAGACAGTGATGGTGCCCAATCCTTGAGGAAGAGGAATCGAGGAGAGCTACGACTTTGACGTCACAAAATCAGATAAGCTCTTTGACTTCTTACTTGAGAAGGGCCAGATCAAATTGCCGGACTATCATGTTATGTTGCCCCCTGAACAGTTGAAGAATAAGAAGTTCTACAAGTTCCATAATGCTACTTCTCATTCCACCAATGAATGTAGAATTTTCTGACAGCACATATAGAGGGCTATTTAGCAAGGGAGGCTCAAGTTTGATACGCCTTAGAAGATGAAAGTTGATGATAATCCTTTCCCAGGAGATCAAAATATGGTTGATGTTGGGATATTCAAAGGAAAGACTAAGGTCCTAACATCGGCCATATCAAGAGAAGCTAGAACAGTTGATCCCAAGATGCAAATATCGGCTGATGAATATAGAGAGATTAAAAAACATCATGATCAGTAGAAGAACCGATATGAACAGGGGAAAACGTCAAAGGATGGAGCGATGAAGCCACGAGTCACATCTCGAATCCTATTGAATAAGTGGTGGCGGCAGAAGGAAAAAGATTATCAGCGATGGTTAGAGGATCAAAAATACTAGCGTCAACTGGAAGAAGAAAGGTATGAAAGGAAGTAAGCCGAATCACACTAGAATTGTCCTTTCTTTAGATACTGTTGGAACGAAGGTTTGAAATTGCCTACCAGATATAACTGTCTAGAATGCAGCAATCAATATTGGGAGTTTAGGCAATCTTAAATCAATGGCCGGTCTATCCATGCCTAGGATGCATATCATCATAATAACATGGATCAATGCTTAAAAAATAAAAGTATTTATGATCAGCTAGGAAAAAGAGTTGTTGACTAAGACTAGGCTGATCATGAAGAAGGAAGCAACCAGAGGGAACATGTTTGGCAGGAAGGCCAATGGTGCCCTAGAGGATTGACAAGAAGCCAAAAGAGAAGGGTGCAACGCCTAAGGAATAAAGAGATGGAATAGGCTCAGGCATCCGGTAAAACTCTAGTATGGCGTGCTAAGCAAACAGCTGATAGAAAACAACCATTGGCTAATATTTAAATGGCTTTTCTACTGCCATCAGAATTCAGAGCTCTAGTAGATCAAGAAGTTTATTCAGACTTCGATAAATTAGAGTATGAAGAGATGGTTGCCAAGTTGATGGTTACACAACAAGCGATATTTGATAAGCCAGTCAAACATCAGCACTTGAACGCTTTATACATGAAAGGTTTTGTTGATGGGAAGCCGATGAACAAAATGTTAGTGGACGGAGGCATTTCTGTCAATCTTATGCCATACACCACTTTCCATAAGCTTGGCAACAGACCAGGAGATTTGCTTGAAACCGACATGATGCTTAAAGACTTCAGAGGTAATACATCTAAGACCCCGGGGGTCAATGAACCTCAAACTGACAATCGGGAGTAAAGCTCTGCTCACCACATTCTTTGTCATCGATGGAAAAGGATCATACAGTTTACTCCTCAGTCATGACTGGATTCATGCAAATTGTTGTGTGCCATCGACCATGCATTAGTGTTTGATTCAATGGCATGGAGATGATGTCGAGGTGGTTCACGCTGATGAGTCTGTGAGTATTACAACAGCTGATCTAGTGTTTTGGGAGCTAGGAGACTTCAAATGCCTTTCTAGTAAAACATAGGAAGGAGGCTTCATCAGGATTAATAATAAAGTCCAACAGCCGGTTCAAGCAATCGGCTCTGAAAGCTTGTTTTAGTAGAAAAATTACGGCTTCACATTGGCCATTGGATTAATGGAAAAATAAGCATTGAGATGAACTTAGGCTATCACATGTGAATGCTGAGTCGAAGTGTAAGTGCGATTCAGAGTTAATGGATTCCTTAAAGAGGTTCTGGTTCGCTCAATAGGACGCTTGACCTGAGTTGATTAATCATTCGACCTTTGATACGAAAAGTTCTATGGCATAATATTCTGACACCCGGTCAACATTTGATAGCCGATCCATTCTCAGCTCTAATAGTCGGTACCGGAAGGGTATCGTCTCTAGTTCAAAATGAAAGATCTTCGAAGACATAAAAGCCGATACGATGTGTATCGCCTCTAGAGAAAAAACAAAAGAGCAAGAAACATTCACAATCATGCATGAAGGCATTGCGTTGAAACATATTCATGAAAGAACAGGGGTCTTTATTCATCGGATTACCCTAAGTACAAACTAATCAAAGACCTTTTTCACTACATCTTAAGCGGATGTGATGTCCACTATGGCCTCCGCTGCCATGATGAACTCTTCCAGTAGGTCCTCATGTTCTTCAGGGCCATCGCCCAATGGGAAACCAGTCTCCATGACATGGAGTTCGTACTCAGTCTAAACTTGTGCTGCAGTCAGCGCCACCATAGCGCCATGACGAACACCGTTGAGGGCGATCTCCCAAACATGGGCCAGAACATCGTGGAGATGAGCATTGATAAGGGAGCCACGAGCATTGACGGCTTCAACAGCCACGTTCGCCGCCAGTTGGAGATACTCCAACTGTGTTGTCAGGGCTGATGATCATAGAAAAGGGGGAACTATCAAGATAAAGGTAGTGAGAAATCAGAATGGAGACATCCCTAAAGATCATCCTACTTGTTACCACAGCATCAGAATTGGCCAGCCATGCTTGGACAGCGCTGGCCTCCTCCTCAGCCGCATGAAGAGCAGCCTGAGAAGCCCTGAGATGGATCTCGAGTTGGCCATTCTCTCAAGTCACCTTGGAGTAGCAGTTCTAAGCCACCCTCCACTCTCGGAGGAAACACCGAGCATCGTCACCATTGTATGAATCGGAGGAATCCAACAATGAGGTCGGTGCAGAGGACACGACATTAGATGGTTCACCAGCCTTGGGAAGAGGATGAAGCCTATCATTCACAACAAACCTAGAAACAAGAGTTCACCTCAATGAATAGAAAGTTATAGATCGTCGCCATAAGCATAAGGCACCAATCTCACCTCATGCGTCAGAGGCGCTAGCTCACCAGCATGTTCTCCTCTAGAGTCTCCTCCGTTGCGTGCTTACCGCGGTTGTCCTCACTGGCCATGATGTTGCTTGGATCAATTGGAAGGGGAGAAAACTACTATAGGGTTGTGAAGGTAGAGAAGTGCAAAGGAACAGGAGCGGTTGCAAGTGTAGATGTGTTCAAGGCCAGAGCCCTCGACTAGTATTTGAAGCCGCAGAGCAAAGAAATGGACGCCTCGGGGAGGTACAAAAGGCAACCACAATTAATAGAAGGCGAAGCGCCACCTTGCTAATATCGAAAAAGATGTGGCATCAGGCGATTGAAGGCAAAAGGTCGAAAGGTTCTCTCAATAAAAGATGCATTTTCAGATTCAATTAAGATCAAGATCATAAATCTGGAATCGGCTGTTTCCAATCAGCTCTTTGGCCGACAAAACAAATATGGTTATCGTACACAAGATATTTATGTTGACCTATAGATTACACATTCAGAACATCCTGAATGATTTTCAGTATTGCAAGCCGGACAACATTAGCCTCTGCAATCTTGCGCTCGCATTCTTCAACTATTCCAAGGGCGTTCTCAAGGCTGCCATGGATAGCTCTACTTTCTTTCACTTTGGACAATAGTTCCTATTTCTTCTGTTTGATGGCATCAGGTATTTGAGCTAGAGTGGACTTGCGATGATCAATGGCAGCCTTCACATTTTCCAGCTCCCTCTCAAGTTCTACACGTTTGGCTTCTAATTGGGACAACTCTAGATCGGTCCCGAGGGAAGAGTTCTTCAAAGCATCAATCGACTGTGTTAGTTCTTTGACCTCTTGCTTGTTGGAGTCCCTTTTAGCCAGCAATGCTTCATGGTTGGACAAGTTCCTCTAGATTGTTTTCATCTTCAAGGCCTAATCTTTGAAAATAGGTAAATATGATAAGACCCTGGAGAGAGCTGGGGATGGATCACCCTGAATAGCTAAGAAGACTCGCTGCATTGATTCAATATCTTGGACCAAATCGACTATGTTCTTCTCAAATAAAGGCAGTATATCTTTTAGCCGATTTCTAGTCTCCTCTAGCAAAGATTCAGCACAGGAAGTGACTGATGATCTGATTTCATCTTCATCAAAATACTCCTCAAGATTGAAAGAACAACTCTGTGCCGAAGGATCGAGTGCCTATATATAGGGGAAATCTTGATTAAGAGGTTTGAATGGTTTGTCACAAAATGGATGGTGAAAAGATACAGTACCTTCTCTGTAGTAGCCTCTATCAGAAGAGGGGGAGTAGCTGGTGATGCACCAATAGCTTTTGGTTGAATCGGCTCTAAATTTCCAGCGCTAATATCTGTAATGGCAAGGGGAGATTATTATTTTTATTGTAGAGGAATTGGCCAAGCACATGATTTCCTTACCATCAGGTGTATGCCGAATTGGGGAATCGGCAGTACGAGTATCAACAATAGGACTGTTCCCAATGTCAATGGGATCATTGTCAATAGGTTAACTGCCAAGCCCCTGCTCTTGCATAGGTATTTCCTCAAAAGATGTCTAGCGTGACAAATGATCAAATAAAGGTTGGAAAGCTAGGTAAATCAAGAAGTTAAAGGAAAATACTCCAACGAATATCAAGGATAAAACTCACATTTTCTGCCATTGTGAAAGCATTGGTTGCCTCTACTAAAATTGGCTTCTCCTAAGATGAAGGTTTAGTTGGTGGTGGATCAATTGCCTGAGATAGCTGTCCCACGCCCAAAGTAGACTAAGACGTGATGCTCGATAACTATGAAGAAAATGGGATCAGAAGATTGAACATCAGTTTGAGGAAAGTGTGAATCATTCACCTGAGCAGCTAATGGTCTTGTCCTACGGAGTCTTTTTTCCAGTAGTGGCTTTTTGAGTTTCCCCTGGAACCACTTTGCACTTTGGAGATTGACATGTCATGATCATGGGAGCAACATGGGTTCTCATCAACTTCTTCAAAGAAGGTGCGGTTGATCCCTCCCTTGAAATTGGGCATGACGGCTGGTAATCTATAGGACACCCTCTCCTATCTCGGCTTGGAGGATCAAATTCAATGTCCTGAAAGGGTCAGTTAGGACATTTGGCAAGAAGATTCGCCAAGTAATCTCTCCAAAAAGAGAATGAATGGATTACCTCACTATTAGAAGCAAATTCCCCGCCTAAAGCTATGCACAGAGGGTAGACCGGCCCATAGAAGAGATGGGAATGCCATTCTTGCCACCAGGAGTCAAAGAGATTAGAAGAAAAGCTGGCCCTGACCCAGTCATGCAAGGAAAAGGAAGGAAGGTCTAATCCCAATTGGAAGACTCTGGAAGCTTCTAGTACATCACTGATATCTTCCCTCGGCTTCAGGGTGTTCTTGAAGAACAGACAAGGGGGAAGTTGACCGAGGCTAAACTAACGGACCATAAATGAAGGGTTGTAAAACTCATAGGTTGGAGGATTGCCTAGGATGGAGGAGGCTTTAATCATTTTGCCATGACCATAACAAAATTCGGCTGGAAGAACACAGGGCTTGATAAAAGAATTAAAGATCATAGCCATTATTTCGTCCGAACAGCTAGATTCAAATTGGAATCTGAATGGAAAAGTTAGTTCATCTTCCTCATTATAAGGTAGCCAGCTCAGGATGGCCACATCAAACCCTCTGTAAATTTTTTTGAAGAGGTGGCTAGCATCGAAGTTGATTATTATGGCTGATGTAGCCTCACCATAGTTCGTACACCGTCAAGTTCTTCCTTCTTTGCCTCTATATTCCTCACCAAAATTAGAGGAAGCAAAGCTTAGGTCTTTGAGGTCAGGCTTTATAGTCTTGTGCATGTTGAAATTGAGCCACAATTGTATCAGCCACCAAGGACCGCTGATAGTCTGCATCGGTTCATTCTTTAGTAATTGGGTAGCCACCTGGTACATTAGATGATAAGCAGCTCCTAGCAGATATTTTCCAAGAGGGATATTCTTGCCTAATGCTAGGTGCTCTGCCATGAGTTTGTGATTATAGGTTGGACCACAAGATGACCCACAGAAAATGGATCTTTCCAACCACATGTTCAGAAAGGCCATGTATTCCCTTTCACTAACAGCTGGTCCATCTTCAATATGATTCAGAATGTAACTTGCCCATCTGATACAGTTTGCTATCTTGGCCAATCTCTTGGGATTGGCACTCAAATACTCATAAGGTTGCACTAATCCAGTAATCCTAAGGCCGGCCAACATATATACATCGGCCAGAGTAATGGTCATTGGGCCATGACCAAAAATGAAAGCATTCAAAGCCTTAGACCAGAAATAAGAAGCAGAGATCAAGAGTGAATCATTCCTCTCCATTTGGGACAATGAAAGTGTTAAGCATTGGTTCAGATCATAAAGCTCCTAGTCTCCACCTTTTTTTGTAGATACCCTATAGAACCAATCTCTCCATCCCTTAGGTGCATTAGGCTAGTTTCTGAAGGAAGTTTTGTTCTAGGATGATGAATTCACTATAGACTGTTTAAAGGGGATCTGGTTGGTTTCTTGGTGTATAAAATCGAATGGATCAGAATCACCCATAGGCCTGAGAAAGTAAGCATTAGGGACGGTAGCTGATGGAATCAAGATCTCATTCCTCATTTCCTAGAAATTGAATAAAATAAATTCAAGAAGAAAGAAGATATGAGGTGGTGGTCGATACTCAGAAAACAGAAACTTGGAGATATACCTTAGGGACGTGGTCGATGGTCGCCATCACGGTCAAAAATTGGTTTGGATCTGGCAAGGATTGCTTAGACGATGGCTCGTTAGAATAGATGATCTGCTAGGGTTTGGGACCTCGGCGATGATGGCTTTGGCTGTTTGAAGTTGGCTTAAGAAGAAAGGAGAAAGTGAATAGGCCGAGTAAGTTGTAAGATATACTATTGGGATGTTATATAGAACTTGGGCCAAGGAGTCAGGAGTCATGCGTATATCTCGGATGGTGCAATTGCGGCGTGGTAAACCAGTAAACTAGAATTTTGGGATAAAATCATTTTATCCTAAAATTGGAGGGCATGTGTTTACACCAAAATTTGGGAGAAGAGCATGGGAACTCATAGGCTTCTAGAATTATGCCAATCAAGGAGTCAACAGAGTAAATATTGATATCTGCTGGATTGAATGCGACACTAGATCGATTCTCTTCGAATGACGTCAGCAGATAACGATGACGGGATATGATGGGTGCCAAGAAGATACATATTGGACTCTACAAAAGGGGAAAGATTAGAGTCCAAGTTATCTTAAGATAGGAATATTTCCTTCATACCAAAGAATTGTATTGAGTCGTACTCGAGTAGGGTGCGTTTTTAGGCTCCGAGTATAAATACCAAACCCCGGCTATTGTAAAAAAACAACAATCAATCAAATACAAGTCAATTATTTTTCTTGGCTCCGGCCACCCCTTAGGAGTAGGAGTAGAGTAGATCTCGGTGAGTTCTTTAGCGAGTATGGCTACATTGATCTAGTCAACCTCTACTGCTTGTCTGTAAGTACCGTCATGGTTTATACCTCTGTTCGTATGGCTGCATCAATCGGGTCGACCCCCACTGTGACTTTGGTATAGGCTAGTTATCGACTCTTGTCTAATTCAAGTATGACCTGTGTGATTCTACCTCACACCCTAGTACTTGAATTAGATCAAGGTCAAGTTATCAGCTCTACCTTAGAATGGCAGTCTTTGGTAGATTCATTAAGTTACTGATATTGCTTATTGCTTTCATCGTTTATCTAATTATAGCAATATCACTCTGCCCGATTAAGATTGATCTAGATCGGCCTTATATCTTATTTAACCCATCGTTTGCTAATCTAATATTGATCTAATCTACACCTTAAACATTGAGTTATGTCTTGTCGGCCATTTTATATCAATCTTAATCATGCATAGCGTGCGGTTAAGGCATGTTCGATCTTGAGTAGATCTATTGGTTAGCGAGAACCATTTCATGACCCGTTATCACGGCCTATGGTATTCTGCCTCTCACCCCACTGTTAGCACCATGGAATGGGGATCGTTAGTTGGTAGATCTGTTTCGGAAGAGGCATGACCTTAACTGTGCGCTATGCCTGAATCGACTGTTTAGCCGATATCGAGTGCTTTCATGAACAGTTCACATTACGAGATCATTGAAGTAGAGATAAGTTGAAAGATATGTTAGCCCCAAGATCTTATTATTGTATTACGGCCTGCATGATTCTGCCTCATGCCCCACTGATATTAGTAATGAGTTAGGGTCGTCGAGTCTATTGTTGTTTCTATTGCCAACATGATTCTGCCTCATGCCCCACTGGTTAAGGCAATAGATGAGATCTAACATGTTCATTAGGTTTATCTTTATTGAATGGTTAAGTGGTGTTGAACTGTTTCTTTATATAAAAAAGGGTTTGGTTACTTTTAATCATTGGCTCAGTATAAACCGATCATCATTTATATCTTATTGACATCGATTAATATTTATTTAAATAATATTTATCCTGAATGATGACCAATTCTTCTTATACAACCCCATGAGCTTTAATCGATTTATCCTTCTGAATATGTTGGAATTGACTATTTAGTCAATCTCCTCTCATATCAGCTCTTGGTGCCCCTCTCTATGGGTTCCCTGCCCTCGATGCTAGGTAGGAGCGGACGGAATGGGGTGGAATGGTCTTTATTGGATTGTCCTCTCCCCTCTAGGTCTGACCTTATCCCTTATATAATGAGATAGGTTGGGTACATGGCGGTTTGGGTAGATGAGTCTATGGTCTATAAGCACCAGAGTACAAGAGGGTCTTGTAGTGGCGCTCTATGGACCGTGGCGGTGTCATGGATGTAACACCTCAGTGTTATGGTTGCACTAAAACACTTGCATCACATGAGCATGTGCATCATCATCTCATTCATAAGCATCATTCATTCATGCATAAGCATTTCTATATGAAACATTGCTATGAAACATGCTATTGTTCTTTTAAGTTTCATTGTATGTATGCTTTATGATCATGTGTGATTGAGTGCAAGTGATGAATGTGGGTAACTAAAATACCTTAGCTACACTTAGAATGTTATTAGGAACAATGTTCATGTTGACCATATTGCCTAATTACAGTTCCAAGTAATAGTTTGACTTGTGTTGACCCCTGGAGCTCTGTTGTTTGACTGTTTAAAAAGTACAGCTTAGATTGTTTGCGTGTCAGAGCAACCTAAAGCAAAGTTGTAGCAAATTATATAAGGAGCAAAAGTTATTTTATGACCAACTCATAAAAATGTGTGGAACAGTCTCAAACATGGCCCACAAGTCAGATTTGAGGGCTGATTCTACACTTAGAAAATTTTCCCTTGCTGATTTCTAGTTTTGCAGGTTCGACTTTGACTTGATTTTACTCACTATTCATTGTGAATTATACTTTGATCTCTAAAGGAGTTTTTTAGCTGGTACATAGGTCTTAAACTTTCGTTTAGGAAGTTTGCGCTAATGATCAAAGGATTCAAAAATCCATCGGCTCCAAAATGGTCCTGTCAGACGGTTGATCGCGGGCCTGATGGCTGTCTCCGTCAAGCCGAGTGGCCGACCACCGTCAGGCCGTGGCGGCCAAGTGGCGACCGTATGCCGGCGCTGCCCTGTTAGTTAGGCCATTATGGACATGATGATGCCATGCACCTACTGGTTGCTTATGTGCTTCGCCCGCGTCCATCTTGCCTCGCCTATTCGCTAGAGCACGCGGAAGCCGAGCACCGCGCCATCCACCATTGCCGCCGAGAGCATCGCCATCGCGTGGCTCCTCTGCTAGCCAGCCATTGAGCAATTGCTCACATGCATTGGAGCGCTTGGCACTGCTCTACTCTCTCGACCCCTTCATAGCCCCAGTTGAGCCAAGGTGAGGGTCCTTTGGCAAATTCTGTCATCGCTACCGTGCCTGTCACTCGCCAGAGCGCGAGCTCGCCGTGGCCCGAGCTGATCAGTGCTCCTCCGTGTGCCCTTTCCTCCGCATTGTCTCCCCCATGCCTCGTAGTGTCTCTAGTCCTACCTCGTCTAACCACTACCGCCTGGATGTCGCCAGCGGGTGAGCCTCGCCGGAGTAAGCTTCGCCGCCGCGCGGGCCTCTCCGTGGCTAACCTTCCCGAGCACATCTCCTAACCCTAGATTAGCATGAGTAGTGTTGCCTGAGCACCGTGGTGCCATAGGACCATTCACCTGTGTCAACTGTGGCTGGGGCCGGCCGGTGCACCGTCGTGCCACGCCGCCGAGCTGCCATGGCCGGCGATGAGCCATCTCCAGTGCGCCTCAGCCCTAACCACTTACCTCTATAGATGCGGCATGGTGAGGAGAACACCAAGGTGGGGTCGGTTTTGCCGGTGGACTCGCCGTCGGTGAGCTATCGCCGTTTAACCGCCGATCCCCGTCGTGCTCTATTTTAGTGCTGCTGACATGCAGGGTCCACTGACGTATGGGTCCCAAGCGCCAGTGACTGAGCTCCTGAAAACTAGTTCAAATATTCAGTTTTGGATGCGGTTTTGTAAATTTGATAACTGAAGTTTGGTAGATCCAAATTGTGTGGTTCAAATTTTGTTAGGATCATGGTGAAGTGTAGTATTTATAAAAAATATAACATGAACACTTGTAGTGGAATTTGTGGAAGATATAAATTGAAACTTGAAATGTGTTTTTAAATAAATGCAAACTTGTTTAATTTATATCTTGAGTTCTTGTGCTCCAAAAATTATGAAAATTTGTGGGTGAGCTCTTCTAGATGAGTAGAAGCTCTGTTAAATATTTGAGAGTTAGTGCATGTATGGTTTTTGATTTATAGATTTTCCTTTTATCATTGGACGATCCTTGTGTGAATTTTAGTAATTTATCTATGAATCCAATGACCATGAAATTTATTGGAGGATGTACTAGTACCTTAATGATGCTAGGAAAAATATAAAATCTGTTGCTTGACACTTTTCACTAGGGTTTCCTATTTATGTTATTTTAAGCCTTTATGCCTTGTCATTTTTGTGTAGGATGTGATACTTGTTCAAATGATGTGAAATTTATGTAGTAGCCTATTAGAGACATGTATAAGATACTGCAATTTTTGTGGAATTTTCTATACACTTTGGACATATGTTTATTATTTAACCTAAGTATCTCAATAAATTAATAAAGGCTTGAAAATAATTTATTTAGGAATGGACACTATGTTTTCTGGTGTTCTTTCAACATATATGGTAAGTTAGTAAAGTTGGTTTTATCCATTTGTATGTTTACAATGTGAGTTAATAATTATTTTCTTGCATTGTGTCTTTCTGGACAGTTCTGGGAACTTTAAAAAGTTCACCATGATAATTTGGGTTGCTGGGAAAGGGGTGAATACAAAAGTTGTAGATAACTTATGTATCTATGTCCTGTTAAAATTTGGTGCCATTTGGCCTAGCAGTTTAGGAGTTACAGTCGTTCAAATTTGGACCACAATTTTGTCTACTCTCTATCTTGTTTAGACCTGATTCGGTGTTTATGTAAATTCGACCTGCTAAACTTGGGAATCATGCTGAGGTGATTAATAATTAATTGTAGAAAATTTTATAAGCTTTCCAGATTGTCTTGTTGCATGTCTTTTGGATTTGTACAACTCTAGTTATGGATAAAACTAGTTACTGCTGTTTGCAGCCTTGACTCTGTGATTTCAGTGAATAGCTTGTTTGTTTGATATGAGTCGGTATGATGAGTTAGATGCCAGGCTAACTAAAATAACTTGTTAGTTGCAGGTGCTAGACCTCTTACTGAAGATGAACAACTTTATCTTAGGTTGTTAGATCTTGGTGAGTGTGTAGTTCTTGTGTTCTAAAAGAGATATGCACATACTCAGTAAAATAGATGTTAAATCTTGTATCATCATGTCCTTCATGCATCCATCTATACATGGCTGTACATTTCATCATCATCTTCCATCTCTTGTGCATGCATGATTCTTATACTATGCATATGCATGCAATAGGTGTTCTGGAGGGAGTCACGCTTCTGGAATTCGAGCAAGTACTTCCGGAGGAGCAGCACCAAGCTTAGGAGCTGGAGGTGCAGGCCCCTAAAGAAGGAGCCGACGAAGAAGTTCTTGAGTGTCCCGATCACCAACCTTCGTCTTTTCTGAAAGGCAAGCCTTGGAGCATTCTAAGTCTCCTATGTTTTGAAAATGGTTACTTTGAGTATCTTTATTTGTGATGAATTAAGTGATAGGAACTGGATGCAAACACTTGTTGCATATATTTATCTATTCCTTGTCCAGTAAACGTACCCTGAATCCTATTTAGATCCAGGAGTGAATCAAAGCTTAGCCTTGCTTAGACCGGTAAAAGTCAGGTGATTTCCTATCACCTGCAAGTTAGGAGAGTGTCTAGTCACGGTTGGCTATATTTGCTATCATGGAAAATAACCATGTGTTAGTAATGAATTGTGACCGGGCGAGATGTCGATAGAGAAGCAACAAGGCAAGGAGGTCTTGGGTGTGGATCTATCCCCGTCTGTGTCGGTTAAGGACTGATTTGTTGTACGTCCTCATGTCATGTTAAACGCATGCCTATCACTTAGTTGGCTAGATAACTCGTTCTGACCATGAAGCTGAGTAGCTCAACTCAGGCTGGAAGACCGAGAAGTGAAAGTGCACACCCTGGCGGTAGTAAGGATGTGCAGGGAGCTATTGGCGTAAGTCCGAGGTGAGATTGACCACCTAGCAGATTGGACTCCCTGAGGGTGCAGCGCTGCTCGGAGCCGTGATTCCTGAGATGTACCAAAGGTGACCTAAGGCTGCCTTCACGCGGTATGCCTGGGTTGGTGTTAGGAATACCCCTCTAGCTGGATAGGAATCGATTCGAATAGCCGTCTCTCCCGGATAGTGAGAACTTGACTGAGCAGCGGCAACGTAGATGCACTTAATGGAACTTGATGGTTAAATCAATGATGATGATGATACAACATTATATCGGATATGGTTACTAATGTTTGGAGTTAATCAGTTGCTTGCTCTAGTACAGGTGCTAATCTAGCTGACAGGTTAATATTGATAACTTGTTGCTTACTCATAATTAAATTATGCTCTTATATCACTAAGCTTTTATGCAAAATGGTTGCCAAGTAAGATCCACCGATAAAGCCTTGCATACTCCTTGGTGTCATTTATTTCTAGTTTACGATAGGTAAGTCTAGCTGAGTACATTCTTGTACTTAAGGTTTATTCCCCCTTGTTGCAGATGACGTGCTCTATAATGGCTACTACAAGTATTGTCTCCACCCTACAGGGGATGAAGACTAGATCATGGGCATGATCATCTATGTTAACTTATCTTACTACTTTTGCTGGATATGACTATGGAACTGGCTTGTATTTGAACTAAGTGTGTGTGATGGTCTCAAACTACTTTGCTTCCGCTATTTGTGAACTCGTTTTGTAATAACTATGTGAACTCTGATGTATGAGGTACTTGTGAACTACTTGTGAAATGGACGTAACATGTGGCTTGTTATGTTGAATTACTGTGATCTTGGTTGTATGCAAGTTGGTTTGAAATCCTTCATGGTTTTAGTTGACTACCGGGTTTATATGGGTTCAAGTATGATGGTTCAATCACTCTGGTGATTGCTTTCATACTTGTGCTCTTATAAATTGGTCAGTTCTATTACAGTGGAGTTGAAGAAGCCTTGGGTGTCATCCGGCTACTCTATTCCATCACTTTGCATGTTAGGCGGTGTCAGCTTGGACCGGCCTCCCCTAGGTGGACCTTCTAGAGTCTTCTTTATGGCCAAAAAGGTCAGCTCTAGGGGCTGACGCGTGGGCCTAAGAGTCGCCCAGCCCCTAGAGGCCATGGGAAGCTTTTCTTCTTGTGTCACGCTCCATGCATGACCCTATCGCGGAAGTGGCTGACAGGGCGACGCCCAGGGCATGGCATCTTGGAGCCCTCGAGGCTTGATGGCTCGAAGTTTGTCTTCTTGCTCCTAAGCCTTGGCTAGCATCTCAAGCCGAGTAGGAGCTAAGGCCCAAGCTTGGGCATGTCATAGATTGGTAGTCTAAGGCTCGGGCAAGCCCTTGACCCCTATGCAGGGGCTACGCCGTGCCTAGGCTCAGCCAGGTCTCTTGATCGAACGGTGCACATGAGCATACCCGATGGGTATACCCCCTGAGGCCCTAGGCGATCCTGGAGGGGTTAGTTGGGGGTCCCTTTGGTCAGGAATCATTGATCTCAAGGCTTAACATACCCATATGTTAGGATCTCATCAAGCACCCCTTAGAAATACTCTTCCTCAAACTACCAAAAATAGGGGATCAAAAAATAAAGTTGGGGAGAGACACGTATTGCATTCTTATCACTTGAGCCAAAAACTTAGTGGCAGAATCTCTCCCTAATCCAAAGCTGCCCAAGGAAGTTATGTCGGTCTTGCCCTTTTATTCTCCTGAATCATACTTAGAAAAGGATGTGAAACTCTTCATAGAAGAAGAGGATGATTTAGGCAAAACTTTTGATCTTCCTCAAGAGGAAGCACTAGCATGACCTCCGGTTGAGCTAAAACCCCTACCCATTGGCCTACGTTACGCTTTCCTAAACGGCAACAAAGAAACTTCTATAATCATATGCGACAAGCTTACTGATTAGGAGACAGCCAAACTCATCATTGTCTTAGAGAAACATAGGCCAGTCTGGTATTTGGGGTATCAATAGATTCCCATCCACCCCGATGATCAAAGCTAGATGACTTTTACATGCCCATATGGAACGTATGCATATTGATGTATGTCTTTTGGGTTGTGTAATGCACCTACTTCGTTCCAACGGTGTATGATGTCTATCTTCTCAGACATGATAGAAGAAATAATAGAAGTTTTCATGGATGACTTCTCATTCTATGGGAAAACTTTTAACCACTGTCTAGAAAATTTAGACAAAGTCTTGCAATGATGCCAAGAGAAGGACCTAGTACTTAACTAGGAAAAGTGCCATTTCATGGTCCATGAGGGCATCATTCTTGGGCACCTTGTGTCGGAGATGGGGATTGAGGTAGATAAGGCTAAGATCGAGGTTATCGAGCAACTACCACCGCCATGAATGTAAAAGGGATCCATAGCATCCTAGGTCAAGTAGGGTTCTATAGACAATTTATCAAAGATTTTTCACAAATCGCTAGACCCATCGCGAACCTGCTAGCTAAGGATGCACCCTTTGAGTTCACAGATGAGTGCTTAGATGCTTTCCACACTCTCAAGAAAGCACTCATTTCAGCACCAATCATCCAACAACCTGATTGGTCACTGCCATTTGAGATCATCTATGATGCTAGTGACTATGTTGTTTGTGCGGTCCTAGGCCAAACCAAAGATAAGAAGCATCATGCAATCGCGTATGCTAGCAAAATGCTGACAGGAGCAAAGCTTAACTATGCTACCACTGAAAAGAGCTTCTCATAGTCATTTTCGCTATTGATAAATTCAGATCTTACTTAGTTGGAGCAAAAGTTATTGTTTAAACTAATCATGCTGCATTAAAATATTTGCTCACTAAGAAAGATGTGAAACCATGCCTAATAAGATGGATTCTCTTACTCTAAGCATTTGACCTTGAAATAAAAGATAAAAATGGAGTAGAGAATACTGTTGTAGATCATTTGTCGTGTATACAAGTCACTAACATGTAGAAACTTCTAATTAACGACTTCCTATGTGACGACATGCTACTCAAGGTGATGGACTCCAACCCGTGGTATGCAAACATTGTGAACTTCATGGTTGCAGGCTATGTACTACTGGGTGAAACAGGAGAAAATTGCAAGTCAAAAGCCGATGTCACCTTTGGTATGATCCATATCTGTACCGAGTATGTTCGGATGGCCTGCTAAGGAGGTGTGTGCCAATGGCAGAGGGGATACAAATTATTGAAAGATGCCATGCAACACCATACGGAGGCCATTATAGAGTATTCCGCACACAAGCCAAAATCTGGCAGTGTGGGTTCTTCTAGCCAACAATGTACGAGGACACCAAGTAGTTCATCTAGAGGTGTCAAAAGTGCCAATTCCAAGGAAGCATCAATGCTCTCAATGCAATGCCCCTACACTACAACCTTCAAATAGAAATATTTGATGTGTGAGGCATCAACTTCATGGGGCCATTCCAAAAGTCCTAGGATTGCGAGTACATCCTCGTCATTGTTGACTACATGTCAAAATGGGTGGAAGCACTGCCTTGCCAAGCTGCTAACACCAGGCATGCTAGGAAGATGTTCCATGAAGTGATCTTCCCTCACTTTGGAACACCAAGGATGGTGATAAGCGATGGGGATCTCACTTCATGATAAGACATTTAGAGCCTTCCTAAAAGAGCTTGATGCCAAGCACAACATCACCACCCCCTATCATCCTCAAACCAGTGGTCAGGCCAAGACTTCAAACAAACAGATCAAAAATATCCTATATAAAACAGTCAATGAGATGGGAAAGGGTTGGAAGAACAAGCTTCCTAATGCACTCTGGGCACATAGGATGGCTTACAAAAACCCCATTGGTATGTCACCATTCCAGCTAGTCTATGGGAAAAGCTACCACTTGCTAGTTGAGCTTGAGCATCGAGCTCACTGAGCAATCAAAAGCTAGAACATGGATTTCAAGCTAGCCAGCAAAAATAGACAAAAACAAATAGCCGAGCTAGAGGAGTGGCGAGAGAAGGCTTACCATAGTGCCAAGCTCTACAAAGAAAGAACTAAGAGATGGCACGATCACCGAATCCAATAGAAAGAGTTCAAGGAGGGAGACAAAGTTCTGCTATTCAACTCCCGAGTCAAGCAAATGGCAAGGGCCGTACACAATCATCAACACTTCGCCGCATGGCGCAATCACCATCCAAGACAATGATGGTAACATTTTCATAGTCAACGGTCAAAGATTAAAAGTTTTCCTAGAGCCTTCTTAAAAAATAACCTAGAAATAGATAGAATAGATTTAATTGCTTTTGATAAATTTACTCAAAATTTATGAAAACTTAAAAACAATACTAACATATTCTTTCATTTACTTAAAAATAAAAAAATGCTTCATCTTCCTAAGCAAGCTATCATGGCTAAATGACCATTATGCCATCACTAGATAACCCATGATTCGTGCTTAATCTTGCTTGATTTTTGCTGATCACATGAATATTCTCTCTTTATTACAAATCATCTGAATGTTGCAACTTGAATATCCGTTTGATTCACCATGATCATGTGCATCTTGCACTATCACACACTGATACTGATGAATCAAATCCAAGCACCAGCATATCTCACATCTCCACACATGCATTTGAACCTGGACGAAAACACGTCGTAGGGGGAGGAGCTGGGGGTGCGGCCGCACCCCACACCACCCGTGGCTTTGCTGGCTCCCATCCTTCATAGACCTAATCCTAATACTATTAGTGATCTATGTGTCATGGGTATAGGCAGTGCTAGGATACTTACCTTCGTGGTAGAGGCCCTCTCACCTATACAAACCACCCCTTGACCTCTCTTCTCCTCACACCATGCTTCAAAGCTTCCTCTCTCCATCCACAAAGTATTCCAAGCTCCAACTATAACCTTGAAGGAGTGACACCATCGACTTAGTGCCTGAGAGCTCATTCACGAGGGAGAAAGCAAGGGCGATCTTGGAGACACCCCTCGCTATCATGCCACCACCAAGCTACGCCATGAGCGATGGGACTAGATTGAGGTCCATGGCACATTCCAAGGTGCCCCTTGGTAGTGCCAAGGAGAAGAAGGCACCCTCAATAGGGCCAACCACCGGCGCCGTTGGGCTCAAGAGGAAGGTGCCCAAAGTTAGCAGACCGAAGAAGCACTCTTTTGTAATGCCTTCAGGCATCTTGGTCTCAAGCACTTGCTCATCCATGCATACCACTAGGCCTAGTCTTTCCTACACCATGGTAGGCATGTGCAAACCCGATGGAGGGTATGGAAAAGCACTCATGTGCAAACCGGCTAAAGAGCCAATGCGCAAGCCGGCCCCGTCAGGAAAAGAGTCGACAGAATCCTCGGGTGTAGCTCTTAGGTTCAAGAGGATGGTCAAGCCTCCTATTAGAGGGCAGCCCACTGGATTCTTCAGTGACAGTGACGACGAGCAGCCACGTAAGGGCCCCATGATCACCTCGCTTAGTACTAGCAATAAGAGCATGCACGAATACATTAGAAGGGCTAATGATCGTCTCGCTAAGAGTCTATTGAAAATAAAAGACCTCAGTGATGATATCAATGAACTTCACCGATGCTTTAACGATAAGATTGCTATGGTGGCAATGGCAGCAGGAGTGGTAGATGCTCTAGATTAGCCTTTCTAGGCCACTCTCGCCAAAAATAATCAGGCACATGTTTATCTTTTTAAGTTTTTCATTCTAATCACTTTGATTTTCAATCATGCAATGCACCTATCTTTTTGATAACTGAATAAAGATTGTTATTAGAAATATTTGTTGCTCTTGTTTTCGTATTTCTTTTGTTGTCAAAATAAAACGGGCAAGAAAACAAGTGTGAGGGAGGCAACACACTCACCTCCAACAAAGTTGCACAAAAGATGACCAAATTCAAAACTTGGTTTGTTCAACTCTCACTCTCTCCCCATATTTAATAAAAAGATTTAATGCTAAACAAATTTTAAATAAACTAAGAAGGAATGCTCCATCTCCATGTCTTCCTATGATTAAAAGTTTGCATACTTTTTATTCCTTGCTAATATTCCTAAAAACTTGTGAACACTATTCATAGGGAACCCATTTTATCTAAGTAATTGATGAATGATATATAGTAGGATGACAAGACACTTGCTCATTCTTGCAAAGTACTTGGGAATTATTTTTACAAAACAAAAATTCAAAATATCATGTTCCTTGAATGATAAACAAATACCTACCAAGGCCATATATGATCATACAAGACAAAACCTTCCACATATGCCTCTTACTTTGTGTTGAGTTTGGTCAAATTTTGTGACCCCTGTTGAGAGATGTTTCATGCTCCCAAGATCAAAACTCATGTACACGCCACAAATAAACAACTATTCCTACACTAGGAATACGCTAAAACATGTTCCCATCCCTAGCGAAATAAATACTCCATGCTCTAGAATATGATCTCACTAGCTTATTTCTAGAAAGAGACAAAAAGGGCTATGCAAAAAGTATTGAAAAAAATGGGGCACATGAAGGTCCCAAAGTATAGAAAAAATACGGGCACATGAAGGTCCTAGAAGCATTCATAGGAAAATAAAAAAAGGCTAACTATGTCTCAAAATAAAAGGCTAGAGATCATATCAAACAAAGGAGTATAATTCCACCAAAAAGTCCACACACTCGCATAGTTTTGATCTAAGAGTATGACGCTTCTCTCTAGTGAGGTCTAGGATTGACTTTACAACATATGCAAGGTAAGTGTGCCTCAAAGTTTTCATCCCTACCTAAAGCTCCATATAAGATTTTAGAAGTAGGATGATCAAAGAGAAGGCAAACTTTCAACATATGCCTTGGTGAGGAACCACTTACAAAAAGTTGAGTGACTTGACAGAATCATTCAAGGAACAATAGTTACCTTTATGTTTTAAAAAAACCCAAGTTTCTGAGCAGGGATAGAGTGAGAAGATTTGAATCCAAGCTATTCCATTTTTCAATTGCCGAAGATATTTTGGTAGACACTTGGAAGTTCACAGGTTAAGGTGAAGCTTGGAATAACTTGTATGCAGATTTCAAATCAAGGAGATAAACCTGCTTAGTCCTTAGAACTTTACTCGAGGACGAGCAAAGGACTAAGTGTGGGGGATCTTGTTGGCGATGCTTAACTCACATTTCTACCACCAACATTTAAAATAAAATAAACAAATATGAAAACCAAAACCGAGAATTAGGGCTTTTAACTAACATATTCTATAAGTTTTGGTGTATATATGTTTTGCAGGTCACAAACATGAAATACATGACAAAATATGCAATCATAGAAAGTGCAAAGCACATTCAAGCCAAAGAACCACCAAAAGCCCAAACAACTGATGAATTTCGGCCAAGCACCGACGTGGGAGCCATCTAGGCCTAGCTAGGAACCCACTAGAGCAAGGTGGTGGCAAGCGGGCTAGCCTAGGGTATGACCACCGCCCTAGCTCCCCTCAGCCCCAACTTATGTAGGCAGTGCATTCAATGCCCTAGGAGGTTGGTTGCATGGGGGGTTTCCTAAAATACATGAGCAAACTGACCTCCTCAAGCTATATAAGAAGACCTCCTCTTCACATTATCAACATCATACACTTGGAGAAGAAGAGCAAGAGCACCCACATTTTTCATATTAGCTTCTAGCTAAATTAGCATAGGGAGTGAGAGGGAAAGTTAGAGAAGTACCAGAGTTGTCGTCTACCTCCACTAGTGTACTCGGTGCGCTTAGTGGAAGTAGTGGCAGAGCTATCGGCTCCCCTACTTGTACCTCTATGATTGTCTTACTACTTGGAGTAAGAAGTTTGTGTTCATCTGTTGATATCGAGTTCTTAAGAAAGTTATCCTTGTTCATTACAAGCTTGTGGGTTTGTCGTTCATCCCTAGGGTGAATACTCTAGTAGAGGACTCCTAATAAAGATTGAAGTTCCTGGCCAATGCTAGAGTAGTGACCAATAGCATAGACATGGTGTCTGAGCTAGAAGTCACCTTCGTTTGCCTCGTATCCCATGGTTGAGGGGTAGGTGGTAGGTGGTGATACCCTTATCCATCCTCTGTAATCCCCCACATTTGGGTACGGCGTACAATTACAAGCCGACAACGCTTGGCAGACCAAGTGTTCACCGGTGCCTGTAGCAAGTCTGTAGTGGCAAAGTTACCTTTTCTTAGGTTCTCTAATCATTAGAAGAACCTCACTACCCAAGTTATCCTTCCTCTTGTTCTCTTGGGTAAACTAGTTAAGAGACTACTTACACCTCTATTCCTCGAGGAAATACGATACTCTGAATACTACCGGGTGATTTGCTACAAAGGTACTTTTGTGCACTTGTGGACTTTTTCTGCTTATGCTAAGAAGCACAAACAAAGAGCCGCCACCATGCACTAGTGAGGAATGAGGGCTAGCTTCTGCCACTACCCATTGTTAGCAAGGAGGAATCTAGCTAGATCTAAAGGAGAAGGGCACCATATGCATCATCGCTAGGCATTCTATGTATCGGGAGCTACATATGTAATTAGTAATCATGACTTTGATCAGTGGGATGGCACTGATTTTATATTGTGAAGTCATGTAGTAGAAGTACAATATAAGTTAGTATGAAAAATGACTTCGATCAGAGGGATGGCACTGATCTTGTATTGTGAAGTCATGGAGAAGTACAATAACAGTAGAATAGAAGTAGAAGTAGAATATAAGTAAGTATGAAAAATGAGTTGGAGCAGTGGGATGGCACGTACTGCTCTCAATGTAATTTGGGGTGGTTCGCACATTAGAACTGCAAATTTTGGCAACAAACCAATATATATTAGGTAATGTCAATTTTGGCTATCAACATCTCAGCATGTGGAAAACATCACTTTTGGTATAGTATCACACATCTGGCAGAGTGTCCTCTTCCATTTGTTTATTCGCATTGGACGTTGGTATCGACGGTGATGTTGATGAGCACCACCATCCTAGCATTCGCACCATCGGTGTAAAATGAACCCAGTATATAAGTGCCTACGGCAAAAAAAAATTCCCCAAATTTTCCATACCTGCCCCCTAGAGCCACTCGCCGCTCGCTGAGTCACCGTCGCCCTGCCAGTCGCTGCCGATCGCTGATAGCCCACCCGCTGGCTTTCCTCCACCCCACCATTCGTAGGCATCCCGACCGCTGGCTTGCCCCCCCCCCCACTCTATCGCTCGCCATTGGCTCGCCCCTGGCTTCCCCCCCACTACACCGTTCACCGGCGGCAGTTGAGCTCGCTATCCATTTTCATGGCCGTCGAATCCCACCTCTCTAGCTGTCGTTTCCTATAGATCTGAGGTAAATAAACTTTAGATTGGCTAGGGCCAGTTGCAGAATAGTGGTGAAGCATGAGCCATCAATTATTCTTGTATGTTGATCAAGTGAAATCAGCAGCCTAGGGGTAGATTCTTGTATCTTTTCCTCATTGTGTTTGGATTCCATTTATTTAGGACTAGAAGTTAAAGATAACATATTGTAGAACTCAATTTGCAAGTAGAACTATCATATGGGTAGATTCGTCATAGCTTTACCATTTATATGTAGTCCCTCTGTCTATAGAAGGATGCAATTCTCGCTTTATGAGAGTCAAGCCATTTGAACTTTGACTAAATTTATATAGAAAAATACAAACAATAATGATATAAAATAAGTACCATTAGATTAGTTATACAATATATTTTTCATAATAAATTTATATTGATACATAAATGCTAATACTATTTACTATAAACTTGGTCAAACTTGAGCTATATTGACTGGCATGGATCCCATAATTGCATTCTTTTCTGGATGGAGGTAGTACTCATCTGGAGCTTGGGCATCTAGTGTTGAACAAGGCTGCTTTATTTGTGCAGGTGAAAAACAACTTGTAGAGCACCTTCATCTCAAGGTTCATCATCACCTATTAAGTTTTTATTTTAGTTATGTGTACCCATATTTGAACGTTGTTGGTGATACCTTGCTAGGTAGCATCAAGTCATTTTTTCGCTAAGTTTTGAATTGAATGGCTAGACGAAATTATGTTTTGTTAGGACTTTTAAAAGGATGGCTTCTGTTGGACGATTGACACGGCAAGTGGTCGCCAATCGACGATGGACTGGTCGGACTAATTCAGGGAGTCAGCCTCTGAATGTAGTAGCAGGTACTGAGGGTGGCGAACCATCTTACCCTTCCTCATTCCTCGACCTCTAGGGAAACGGTGGGTAATCCATCTTTGTATTTCCATATCTGATATATATACAACAATCTTATAGCCGGAGTATTTGATCTCTCTCTCTCTCTCTCTCTATATATATATATATATATATATATATATATATGTGTGTGTGTGTGTGTGTGTGTGTGTGTGTGTGTGTGTGTAGGAGGCACCTCCCACCGAGAGTAACACAACAACCATAGCAAATAGGCCAGCTATGTGCCAGGCTAAGCGAGGGCCGAGCAACTAGCCCACCTTGCCTAGTGGCGCTAAACATGTGATCACCTTGGTGGATCTGGTCGGAGAACCCATGGAGCCAATTGGTGTTATGGCCATACAAGATGGCCATCGGGGTGTTAGTGAAGGACAACATAACCATCAAGTACATGTACTAGCATAAAAAGGATAGCAAATGGGTGGTTCCATCCAGTTTGATGGAACTTTGCTGGCAGAAGCTGAAGGACCTATTTGAGTTTTCTGCTAGATTTGATGAAGAGGTTACAAAGGATCGGGCATTCTTTATCATGGGCAACTCATCCAAGTATTTTAGGTACTACCTAAACAAAAACCATGTAAAGAAGGGCATCGAGCCAGAATGGCATAAATACCCACATTAGCAAGAGTATTGGAGTGATTTCGTGAGTTGGATGGAATCGGATGAGGCGAAGGAACAGAGTGAGGCAAATATAGGATGTCGCATTGCACTAGCTCACATGGCTACATGTGGAAAATCCAAGATTGGGAATAGGAGGAGGAGGAGCTGACCTAGAGTGGTGTTACGGTCTGTACATCTAACTAGGATCCTCATTCTATAAGGTTCCTTCTTGGGAGTCGGGTTACCTTCAACCTAGATGGCTTCCTAAGTTATTGGGATGCTACAACTAAGGAACTGGCACAAATGGTGAAGGCAGTCCACAAGGAAGTTGCTAATGGTACTTTCAAGCATAATAAGGAGAATGATCAACTGACACGGGCCATGGGAAACAAAGAGCATCCTAGTCGTACATGTGGGTTTAGACTTATTCCATGGGAGCTTTCCTTCCCAGATGACATCTCCACGTATAGAAGACGTGTCATGAGGAATGCCCAAAAAGAATTAGAGATGCAACATCTGATGGAGGCTGTTCGACAAGAAATGAAAGAAAACAATCAACATTTTCTTCAAGAGCTTGAGGAGAGAATGAAGAATCATCCTTCGCCACCAGATGAGGTTGCTATGGTCGGGGTCATTAGTCTAGACTGGGTATAGAGTAGCTGTGGAAGCACACCGCTTCCTCTCGATGATGCATGTCTCACATTCCCCATTGATAAGATCGTGGAGCCAATACCTTGCAACCTATATGTGCTGGAGAAGTTCTATAAGACCAAGGTGGCGCAAGGTCTTGCCTATCGTTGTTGCGAAGCAGGGGATGTGCTGCAGAACAATATGTTGCATGTAGGGTGCTCCAAGGTGACCATTGATGTAGTAACTAAGACCAGGTACCGTGCAGTTGAGTTAGATCACCTAGAGGATGAGGATAGGAAGACACTGGGGGAGAACTTGTGTTGCCAAGTTTTTTGGCGCAAGCGCTACATATCCTTTGGCTCGGATTCCAAATCCAATGATGATATGGATGATGAAGACTTGGAAGACTTGCACCAATATAGGGAACCAAGTATTTCATCACCGCTATGACCCAAGAGTCGCAAGACCGGTCCATCTACTAGGACTACAATCAACCATCTCAGAACTTGCAAGAAAACACAACGACAGAGGAACCGCTATGACCCAAGACTCGCAAGACTAGTCCATCTACTAGGAATACAACTCAACCATCTCAGAATTTGCAAGAAAACACAACGACAAAGGAAGAACTTGCAGATGCTGAGCTTCGGTGGGATAGAGAGGAGGCGCCACCTATATGGCAGTTTCAGGCTAGGGGTGATCTGGTGGCTCCCGGAGAAGTCCTAAAATTAGGACCGAGAGGGTGGGAGGTGTGTAATTGGTACAAAGGTCAATGTAGTGTTGGGTTTGGTGCAAGAATTTTGGATAAACTATTTTATAGGGGAACAGATGACTCATTGTGGATTCAGTTCAAGGCATTGTCTCAATTTTACCAAAAGTTGGCCTTGGACATTCATATCATGAGCTTGTGGACCATGTAAGTCTAGTTAGTACACCATGGATTTTATAGCAACAAGTTGAGTTTCTAACAACTACATATTGTTTTGTAGGAAGGAGGTAGACTTCTATAGTGCGCAATGGATTCAAATAGGCTTCTTGAACCTAGTGTTATGCAATCACGGGACACTAAAGACATTGTTTTGTAGGAAGGAGGCAGACTTCTGCAGTGCGCAATGGATTCAAATAGGCTTCTTGAACCTAGTGTTATGCAATCACGGGACACTAAAGTACACCAACACCATTGATGAATTGGCAAAGAGCTTCCGTCTGTTGTAAATGCCTAATTTTCGACTCCATTACATATTTGAGGGTTGAACCTAATTGGAACCAGCGGTGGCGTCGTGAATGCAGCGACGACCATCATGTCCTTCTTGAGATCAGCGTAGAGAGGACCACTGTCAATGTTTACGACTCTTGAGGGAGCCAACTAGAGGACAACCATCCATTCATTGAGGTGCTGAACAAGACAAGCTACTACTACATTGGCAACAATAAGATTATTTGTTACATAGCTTTGATCATCTTATGTCGGTGTCATGAACTTGTCGCACAGGGCCTATGAGAAGTTAAAGTCAAAGTTAGAGAAACACCGTGAGCTTGGTAGATCTAGGTTTCAAGTAGTATCGGCTGGTTTGATCCCAATGCAACCTACGGGCAATGATCTCTGTGGGTTATATGTCATGCATTACATGCACAGCCTCATCAATGCTCTCTCCGGCTCACAGGTTTGGCCCCTTGGCCCCTTTAGTAAGTTTGGACGACCTCGCGACATAGTTAGAGTGTGTAGCAAAGCTTTTCTTAACTTTGTTTCACCCTTTTCTTGTGTTCCAGATTGAAGTGTCATCTACACCGGAGCTGACCGATTTGGATATATCTGGGTTCCAAGAAGATCTTTCTGGTTTCGTTATGGACCAAGTCGTGAACACCAAGGGAGTCCATCACCTTCTCTAATCATGGTGCTAGTGTTTTGAAAAGTATATATTCGCTGTTGTTGGATGCCAAACGTTATGTCGCTGTGGTTGAAAACTATGTTTGTCGCTATCGTTTTGTATGGATATTTGTATCTCAGTGGTGATGTATGTTTGGATACAATACATTATCTCTGTCTATATATGTTGCTGGCGATGCGTAAGCCACGAAATTTCTATATTATTGTTGATGTTATAATGGATTGTGAACAATAATGATGCATAGTGGTAAAGGTCGGGGACGTATGCATGGGGGAAGGCCGAAGGGGTACGCGGACTTTAGTCATCCATCAACTACGTTCAATAATTTTTTCGGGTCCGTGAACTCAATATGTGTGACGTGTGTTTATTAGGACGCGTCTCCCATAAGATATCTCTAATACAGACGCGTATTCTCATAATTACAGACGCGGTTTCCGAACACACGTATGTAGTAACGAGTTATCATAGACGTGTGTTGACCCCACCAATATATTACAGACGCGTGTTCCGAACACGTGTCTATAGTAACGAGTAATCACAGACGCGTGTTGGCCTCGCCGATATAGTACAGACGTGTGAACTCATATTACAGACGCGCGTTCGCTGCTGCGTCTGTAGGGGACACTGTTGGATATTACAGTTTTTACATAGTGAGCCATGAGAATATGTTGGTCTTTTTTTTGGTTATGTGCTTGTTTAGGTAGAGGCCGAAAGTGCTTTTCAAGATTTTATATCATCTCAAGGTAAATTGCATGAAATTTAATAAAAACTTCCTTTATTAAAAAAAATCAAAGAATAAAAATCCAACTATTTCAGCCTAGCAAAATTACAAGAGTTAAAAAATCCAACAGTTTGGGCCTTGCAAAAATTAAAATTGAGAGCATAAAACTTGCAATTGTTTCAGTACACCACACATCCTTCTTAGAATGACACACAACCAATACTTGCATAGACCTTGCTTGCCGCTAGAGGGAACTCTGTATAATTAAACTCTTATCATCATGTTTGTTCAGCCAAACAGCCATCTCCTTCTTGAACCTCTCCATTGCTGACCTTGGCAATAGCAGTGACACCACCGTTGAGTCCTCCCCGTCTTGGTTCTTGCACCTCATATGATCGCTTCCTATCTTGGAAGTAATGTCGCCAGCCACTGGTATGCCACCACCCACAAACTCAGCCCACCCAAGCTGCAAACCATTCCCTGCTGCAATCCATTTCGTGTCAGAGACCTCGTATGTTCTTGCTGGATCTTCACAAAGTCTGTTGCGCGTGGATGCCATTGTCTCCAACATGGATTCCATGCACTCCTTTGCTGTCACACTGAGCTTTGTTTCGCGCACAAGCTCAACAGTGTCGTTGAGCGGCTGTCTGCAGAGCTCATCGACTGTTACTTGTGCTATGGGAGAGAAATGCGCATTGCCGTAGTAACCCCATGGGATGGGGGTATGGTGGTTCCACCTCCCACGGGCATTCATGGTGATCATAAGGTGCACTGTCTGATTTGACTTGTATCCCAGAGCTATTGTGCGACATCGCCACATCACAGCAGTTATCAGTTCAAAGGATGTTGCTGAGTGGGCGTGGTATCCCCTTATGTGGTTTTCTAGAGTTGTCATCTCCCTTGGCCCGAAGATGAAGTAGTCGACTACCATTTCATTGAGCGGAGTTGACAGCATCACATCGTCACATGTAGAGTCCAAGATGTTCAATTGTAATTGTTCATATGAAGGGTTAGGGTATACGATGGGGGTTGGGCTATGTGTTGTACTACTTAGAAGCTCTCTTTTCCATACGGGAAGAATGCTGGGGGCTGCTGCATCACATGCCAATTCAGCTATAGTTATCATGAGTTGAATCATACCAAAACCATCAGCCATGTTATGACACATGTGGAATCCACCCACAAATCCGCCGCATTTCAGTCTGGTCAACTGTAAAAATAAATACCAATTAAGAATCAATATAATGACATTTGTATTAGAATGCCACATAGCAAAAGAAGGAAAAGAAACACATTTCAAGCCATTCAGTAGCCACTGGATCTGGAAAGCATAGGCGCAAAAAAAAAATGCAAGCTCTTCGCTTGAACCCTAATCCAAGACCAAATCCTGAGGATGGAAAATCTGGCAACAAGAGAAAAAAGGTCAACAGCAAATAGATCTTCACTTAATGTCTGAGTTGCCCTTTCATGGCATAAGCTTGGAGGCAGGTGCGAGCTAGCGTGGGCACAATTCTCTCTACATCCAAATCTCCATGTTCCTATTCACACCTCCATTGTTGATTGGTGGGAAGTTGCACATAAGGCAGTACTAAAAGATAAGAAATGAAAATTCAATGGAATATGCATCTACATCACGTAGAGTTACGTGGAGTCTCGCCGTGATGTGAATGGCCTCTGGTAGACAGATCATAACAAGAGTGGTGCAGCATATTCATCCCCACACCCAGCCTGACCGCAGGATCCCCCATGGCTTTCAGCACCCGGTGCTCCCAGCCCGCACGATCCTGCACGGCTGTGCCGCATCTCCAGCTAGCAGCCGCACCAGTGTCGGCTTGTCCCCAGGCCGCAGCCCATGCCATCCTCTCCCCACTGGTGGCAACAGAAATCATGGTGACTTGGTGAGGACTGAAAACTTTTCTCCCTTCCATTCTCCTATTCCTTGCAAGATCCCCAAAATCTCTAACCCTAAGGACAATATTAATTGTGTATGTTTTTCTGGAACAAATATCCCTTTTGCTAAATTTTGCTGGATTATCTTGTAAATGTCATGGCATGCTTCGAAATGCTAGACTTGTGAATATCATGAAGGCACTTAATTGTGGTGAACTTGAAACTAGGAGTGTATTAAATCAAGAGATGACATTGCCTAGGCCTGGTGATACTGGGTAGGGCTCTCATTACAAAATTGTATGCAACATCATTGCTATACATCCCACTATCCGTGATGTACTCATCACTGTTGGAGAGGATACAACATATAAGCATGATTGGACAAAGGACCATTTTATGGTTGAGGCATTTAAGTCCTTCGATTTTGTTTTAAGTGCACACTTATTGTTTGTTATTCTTGGATACACAAATGAATTGTTTGAGCATTTGCAAAGGAGGGAGCATGATAATATTCATGCAATCCAACTTGCTAGTGTGGAAAAGAACACAATGCAACACTTGATGAGGACTAATGGAAGGAAAAAGTTCCTTGAAAAGGTCACTTTGTTTTGCAATAAACGTGGTGTTGAAGTTCTTGCTATGGAAGGTAATTATGTGCCTTATGGAAGATGAAGACGGTTTGCCCAAAATCAAACAAATGATGATCACTTCACAAGAGAATTATATATTCGGAGTCGTTGATAAAATTAGCCAAGAGCTTGATAATTGATTTCATGAGAGTAATTTGGAGTTGCTTTCTTCTATGTCGTCCCTCAATCCTACCAAATCATTTGCATCCTTTGACGCACACAAGGTAAGCATAATTGTTGAGTTTTCCTGTAAGGGCATATTTGGCTCCGAATTCCTAAAGCTTGAATTGCAACTTGATTACTATATTAATGTCATGAGATAAGATGATAGATTCAGTGGTCTAGAAAACCTTGTTCACCTCTCAGTTAAGCTAGTGGAAACAAATAGACATAAAGTTTACGATTTGGTTTACTTGCTTCTGAAATTGGTATTGCTTCTATCAGTGGCGACAACAAGTGTTGAGAGGGCATTTTCTATAATAAATTTATTTCGAAACCAAGTCCAGAAATAAAATGATTACTCTTTTGGATGATTGCCTAGTGTCATTCATTGACAGAGACATTTTGGATGAAGTGGATGAAGATGACATAATTAAGACTTTCATGGCCAATAGAAAGAGTACGCCCAAAAAGTAGTGATGCAATTCTATATCCTCTTTAACCTTCTATATTGCATATTTGGAGCTATTAGTATGTTGTTTGAACAAATTGTATTGTAATTTATGACTTATTATTATGCTATTTAGTATTTGTACACTGAATTATGAGGCCATTTTAACAGTACTTTACCAAATTGCTAGATGGGTTTTACCATTTTGGATATGAAAATTTTGATCCGGCATACGCCATGCAAAAATTCTAAATCCGCCACTGGGTGAGAGTGAAGGACAGTGGATTAAGAGACCGGAAAAGAGTGAGGGGGACAGACCGAGGGAGAGAAATTTTTGCTCTAGGTATGTCTTGCATGATTCTATCTACTATGCATTCCGAGTCGCTAGCTACTTGCTTTGTTGTTCTTTTTCCGAACAGATACTGATGGTTTAGTAGTATGTTTGCACCAGTTATTAAATTTATAGAGCTAGAAGGCACTGGAACGGAAATGTTCATGTGGACAATTTTTTAGAATAATAGGTAGTCCCTAATTACATTCATCTAATGAAACAATAGTTACGTACCCTCGTTACGGACAACCTCTGAAGTAAACTAATGGTGCCCAAAATGTCAACATCAGCGCCTCCACAACAAGCGTTGACCAATTCAGAAAATGGTTATTATTGCAAAAGCTAAAATTTTAAGATGACCGACTAATAAATTCCTTTACTATTTTTTTGTTCACCCACGAGTGAAATTTTGGGTGGACCAGAAACCGTCTAAGAATTGTCCCACGGTGAAAAATATCCATTAACTGCTTGATATTTTTTTATTTAAAGTCTCAAATAACTTCCCTAAGAATGCATCAATCCTGGGCCTATTTGGATCCTCACATCTAAAGTTTAGAGCTCTAAAAACTTTAGAACATTTTAGCTCACTTTTGAGGTCTAAAGTTCCAATGTGAAGTGGGCTAAAGTTTAGAGCTAACTTTATACCACCTGTTTGGAGCTTTAGCTCTAAAGTTTAGAGTGGGAGGATTCAAACCTGCCCATATTTGTGGCACTCATTGTGAATCTTGTACTGCCTTCATACCAAACTATAAGATATTTTATCTTTTCTAGATACATAATTATTCTTACTATGTACTTAGATATACACCTATATCTAAATACATAGTAAAAGCAATGTATTAAAAAAGCTAAAACATCTTATAATTTGGAACCGATCGATAGAGTAATAAATAAGAAAAAATGGCACACTTTCTCTCTATCACACTGTTTTTTTTTTAAAAAAAAAAGAGGGAAGAAAGAGGAGCTAGATAAAAAAAGTAACCTGCATGAACAGCAATGGTCTACCAATAACGGCTCTCGTATCCCCAGCATCACACAGCAGCTCCTCCACGCACGGGTACGGCGGCTGCAGCGGCTCTCCGAAGTCCTCCAGACGCACGTCGGCGTCGGCCTGGACGAACACCACCCCTTCCGCCGTGCAGTCCACCTCGAGCCTCCCTCCGGCGTCCTCCCTCAGTCGCCCGGCGACGGGGTAGTAGTACACCAGCGCCTGCGCGAGGGCCGCCCGGATGGCCTCCGCCGGGTCATCCGGTCCGTCGCTCTGGCCGTGGCAGCGCCGGAAGAAACCGATCACCGTTTCGTAGTAGCGGAGAGCATGCTGGTCGTCGATGTCCGAGAGGGCCTTGGTCTCCCGCGGCGTCGCCCGTGCCGGCGTCACGAGCTCCGGCACTCCCCGTCGCGCCATGAAGGACAGCATTTTCTTGGTAGTGTCGTCGAGATCGCGTACGCGTGAATATTGTGGCTTTGGACGTACGTTGTGAACAAGTGACTGCTAGCTTTGACCACAGCCAAGCGTCGTTGAAGCTGGTGATCAGAGCCTGTTATATAGGAAATGAAATGGAGAACCTCGATCTCGCTCGCAGTGTAGATCGTCGTATATCTTTTTCTCGCAAGTGGAGTTATTTTGGTATCTTGTCTATTTGTTGTGGAAAAAATTGAGAGCCAACCGAATTATTTGATAAAATCTCAAGCCTACCATTAATACACAGCAGACAATCACTGTGGGCTCTGTCCTCCGCCCGACAGTGGTATTGTGGGGGTCACTAGCCAGTTCATTGTCTTCAACTGAGTGACCGCCTGGTAGGAGATCAAACATCTATAAACAGGAACAATCACACAGTATTCCATTGATCTGTACTTGTCGATTAGCTATCCGACGTACGTTCTACATTTCCGAGGGATGGCGCCAGATCAGAACAGATTGTTGATGGCGTCCAGGGAGTCAGTAAGACTTTGGAGTTGCCGCCTGCCAATGCATAACGCTGCTCTTGCAAGCAGCTGGAGTTCCATCTTGGATATGTAATCTCCGCCTCCCCCAAAACCTCTGAGGCCTCTGTTCCATCTCGGTGGCATCTGTGGAATGAAAATTCAGGTGTGGACAGTTCGTTCGCCCTCCTGTACGTGTTGACCTCAAAAAAAAAAACCACAGTGGAGTCTTCTTGTACTTGTCATGCATGTGAGATAATTAAAAGAATTCCACATCACACAAAATGCAGCCTATATGTAGCCTTGTGTTGACCATTGATGTGTGTGATTTTAGTACAAAGCTAGTCAGATAGTCACGACGCCAGATAGGCTTCGGCTATATACTATTGCACTAAGGTAGCACCATCCCAGGTTATGCAGCAATGCAGCAGGTCATATACATAGCACTAAGCATGTAGTCAGTATTTTATTCAAAAAAATGCAATTTAATCTAAGCGTTATTGTTTACACTAAAATTTAGGAGAAGAGCATGGAAACTCGTATGGAAACTCGTAGGCTTCCAAGATTGTGTCAATCAAGGAGTCGATTGAGTAAAGATTGATATCTGTCGGGTCGAATGCGACATTGGGATCGGTTCTCTCCGAATGACGTCAGCAGATAACGATGACGAGATATGATTGACATCGAGAAGATACATATCGGACTCTACAAAAGGGGAAAGATTAGAATCCAAGTTACCTGAAAATAGGAATGTTTTCTTTGTACCAAATATTGTACTGAGTCATACTCGAGTATGATTCATTTTTAGGCTCCGGGTATAAATACCAAACCCTGGCTATTGTAAAGGGGACACAATCAATCAAATACTAGTTATTTACTTTTTTCGGCTCCGGCCACCCCTTAGGAGTAGGAGTAGAGTAGATCTCGACGAGTTCTTCAGCAAGTACAGCTGCATCGATCCGGTCGACCTCCACTGCTTGTCTGTAAGTACCGTCATGGCTTATACCTTTGTTCGTACGGCTGCATCGATCCGGTCGACCTCCACTGCGACTCTAGTATGAGTTAGTTATCGACTCTTGTCTAGTTCAAGGACGGCTGCATCGATCCGGTCGACCTCCACTGCTCGAACTAGATTAAGGTCAAGTTATCGGCTCTATCTAAGGGTGGCATTCCTTCGGATAGATATACTAAGTTATTGATATTGCTTATTGCTTCCATTATTTATTTAATTACAGCAATATCACTTCGCCCGATTGGGATTGATCTAGATCGGCCTTATATTCTTTTTGACCCATCGTTTGTTAATCTAAAACTGATCTAATCTGTACTTAAAACGATGAGTTATGTTTTATCGGCTGTTTTACATCAATCTTGATCATGCATAGCGTGCGGTTAAGGCGTGGTTGATCTTGAGTAGATCTATCGGCTAGTGAAAACTGTTCCATGGCCCGTTATCACGGCCTGTGTGATTCTGCCTCACACCCCACTGTTAGCACCGTGGAGTGAGGATCATTATTTGGTAGATCTGTTCCTGAGAGGGCATGACCTTAACTGTACGCTATGCCTGAATCGGCTGTTTTAGCTGATATCGAGCGCTTTCACGAACAGTTCACATCATGAGATCGTTGAAGTAGCGATAGGTTGAAAGATGTGTTGGCCCCATGATCTTATTATTGTATTACGGCCTGCATGATTCTGTCTCATGCCTCACTGATGTTAGTAATAAGTTAGGGTTATCGAGTCTATTGTTGTTTCTACTGCCTGCATGATTCTGCCTCATGCCCCACTGGTCATAGCGATAGATGAGATCTAATATGTCCATTAGATTTATTTCTATTAAATGGTTGAATGATGATGAAATGTTTGTTTTATAAAGGAGTTCGGTTACTTGCAGTCATTTGCTTAGCATGAACTAATTATTGTTGATATCTTATTGCCATTGACCAATATTTATCTAAAAAAATGATATTCATCCTGAATATAACCGATTCTTCTTACACAACCCCATGAGCTTTAACCGATTTATTCTTATGAATATGCTGGAATCGGCTATTTAGTCGATCTCCTTTCATATCGGCTCTCAGAGCTGCACATTCGGGACTGTCTGGCAACACCGGCATATTCCGCCCTTAATTACTGATAAAGTTTCTCTCATTGCCAATTGCAGGGTCAAATTGACTGGCACGTTTTGGGAGGAGTGCGCAGGATCGACCACCCCTGCGCTGAAGCTAGACGGATCTCCAGCTCCATCGAGCGGACCCTTCCGGCTTGCTCGTGTGTCCTCGGCATGGGACGAAATTCCATTTCGACACACGTTTCTGACACGCCTGGTGGGACCCCACAATCGTCATGGAGGTTCACAACAACAATGACATCCTTATACTGCATTATGAAGATCTACCTGATGGGGATAAGGGTATCATCATCAAAGCTATAGAAGAGTTTCAGAACAAGTATTTGTTGTCCTACACCAAAACACGTGACAACACAATTGTTCAGAAATTTCCACTATCAAGAGTTCTACTACATGGGCAGACGGATACAACTGAAGATGAAGACAGGCGTTTCTCTAAGGAAGTTGTAGATAAATCTGTTCGTGATGCCATATCAAGCCATAACGAAGGTTTCTTGGACATATTCCACAACGCCATGAGAGAGGCGATTCATGGGTTTCCAGTTGGTCAAGGTGGGCTAGCTTATTACAACATTCCAGATCCGTCGACCTAAGGGACTAATCAAGTTGGTACCAGCCATCAAGAAGTAGCACCAGCTGGTAATGGTGATGTCCAAGCAGTTCAGGGTTTATCTGAACAGGCTCAAGGAACTACTGCAAATCAGATACAGTGTAATCCTGGACCACCAGTACAGCATGTGCAACAGCCGGCGGGGCAAGGCCCGAACCAGGTGATCAATTTTGGCACATTAGGCCACATACCGTCATCGTCTCAAAAAATAGCACCATCAATTCAAAGGATCCGTAGAGATATAGATCCTTATGTCTACAATCAGAGACTTCAAGCAGCACGCCAGCAAAGAACCCAGCAGCTTAAAATTCCACAAGGGTATCACTATGGCATAGATTATAACACCCTTTACATGATGCCAAATCTAGGATATCAAGGTACACGGGATTTCAATCCACAGATGAGTCAGTAGGTGCAGAGAAATCCAAATTCAAATGCTGACGAGTTGCTGCTTGAGGGTGATCGAGATGATGAAGAATCAGTTCAGTCTGAAGTCAAAAGGGCTGACCTTTTTGTACAAACGCCCATATCCAGAATGGTATGATTTGGTCGCTCTTCCCATAAATTACAGGCTCCCAGAGTTTGCTAAGTTCACTGGCCAAGATAGTACAAGCACGATAGAGCATGTCAGTTGGTATTTTACACAATAGGGCGAAGCATCAGTTGAGGATGCCCATCGAGTTCATTTCTTCTCCTTGTCCTTATCAGGGCCTGCCTTCACTTGATTTTCGTCACTACCTGTCAATTCCACTACCAATTGGGCTGACCTAAAGAAGAAGTTTCATACATATTTTTACACTGGGACTAGAGAAAAGAAGATTACCGATCTGACAACTATAAGACAGAAGACTAATGAATCGGGCACTGAGTTTCTTTAGAGGTTCCGGGAGACTTGGAATTTGTGCTTCTCCTTAAACTTGTCTGATGATCAACTAGCTGCTTTAGCTATTCAAGGAATGCTACCAATGTGGAAAGAAAAGCTACTGGGACAAGAATTTGACAACTTGGGTCAATTGGCTCAACAAGTGGCAGCGCTCAATAGCTAATTCCAGAGTATGCGCAGAGATATCCGATTTCAGAAGAGTACCATAGTAGCTGAAGCTTATGATCCATACTCAGTCGATGACAGCTATGAAGATGAAGATGAAGAGGTTGCTACGGCTAAATGGAATTGGGGCAAGAAGACAGTAATGGTGCTAAATCCTTGGGGAAGAGGAGTCGAGGAGAGCTATGACTTTGATGTCACCAAATTAGATAAGCTCTTTGATTTCTTGCTTGAGAAATGGCAAACCAAGTTGCCCGATGGTCATGTCATGTTGCCCCATGATCAGTTGAAGAACAAGAAGTTCTGCAAGTTCCATAATACTACTTCTCATTCCACCAACGAATGCAGAATTTTCCGGCAGCATATACAGAGGGCTATTCAGCACGGGAGGCTCAAATTTGATACGCCTTGGAAAATGAAAATTAATGATAATCCTTTCCCAGGAAATCAAAACATGGTTGATGCTAGGCTACTCAAAGGAAAGATTAAGGTCCTAACATCAACCAAATCAAGAGAAGCTAGAACAGTTGATCCCAAGATGCAAATATCGGCTGACAAGTACAGAGAAATTAGAAGATGTCGCGCTAAGCAAAAGAGCCGATATGAGCAGGGGGAAACATCAAAAGTTGGGGCGACAAAGCCGCGAGTTATATTTTGGATCCTATTGAATAAGTGGCAGTGGTAGAAGGAAAAGGATTATCAATGTTGGTTAGAGGATCATGAATATCAGCATCAACTAAAAGAAGAAAGGTATGAAAGGAAACAAGCCGAATTACATTGGAATTGTCCTTTCTTCAGACATTGCTGGAATGAAGGTTTGAAGCTACCTACCAAACATGACTGTCCAAAATGCAGCAATCAGTATTGGGAGTTTAGGCAATCTCAAATCAACCGCCGGTCTATCCATACTCAAGGTGCATATCATCATAATAACATGGATTACCACTTAAAAAATGGAAGCGTTCATAATCGGCTGGGAAAAAGAGTTGTTGACCAGAACTGGGCTGATTATGAAGAGGAAGGCAACGAAAAAAATATGTTTGGCAGGAAGGCCAATGGTGTCCAGGAGGTTTAACAAGAAGCCAGAAGAGAAGGGTGCAATGCCTAAGGAATAAAGAGATGGAACAGGCTCAGACATTCGATAAACCTCAAGTATGGCATACTAAGCAAACAACCAATAAAAAAGCAACCATCGGCTAATATCCAAATGACTTTTCTATTGCCATCAGAATTCAGAGCTCCGACAGATCAAGAAGTTTATTCGGATTTCGATGAATCGGAGTATGAGGAGATAGTTGCCAAGTTAACGGTTGTACAACAAGCAATATTTGACAAACCGGTCAAACATCGGCACTTAAAAGCTTTATATATGAAAGGTCTTTGTTGATGGGAAGTCGATGAACAAGATGTTGGTGGACGGAGGTGCCTCTGTGAATCCCATGCCTTACACCACTTTTCGTAAGCTTGGCAAAGAACTAGGATATCTGATGGAGACTGACATGATGCTTAAGGACTTCGAAGGTAATACGTCTAAGACCTAGGGGGCAATAAACGTCGAACTAACAATCTGGAGCAAGACTCTTCTCACCACATTCTTCGCCATCGATGGAAAAGGGTCATATAGTTTGCTCCTCGGTCGTGATTGGATTCATGCGAACTGCTATATACCATCGACCATGCATCAGTGTTTGATTTAATGGCATGGAGATGATGTCGATCTGGTTCGCGTTGTTGAGTCTATGAGCATCACAACAGCCGATCCAGTCTTTTGGGAACTAGGAGACTTCGAATGTTTTTTCTGGCAAGTCATGGGAAGGAGGCTTCATTAAGATCAGCAATGAAAGCCAACAGCCGATGCAAGTGATCGGCTCTGACTAGTTTGTTTTAGTAAAAAGTCACGGCTTCACGACGACCATTGGATTAAGAAAAAATAAGCATTTGCCCTGGAGATGGGTTTAGGCCATCGTATGAATGCTAAATTGGAATCCTAAATACGGATCAGAATTAAGAAGTTCTGTTTCGCTTAATAGAATGTTTGACTAGGGTTGATTAATCAGTTTGACCTTTGATATGAAAAGTTCTGCGGGATGTTATCCTAACATATGATCAACATTTGATAGTCGATTTGTTCTCGGCTCTAATAGCCGGTACCAGGAGGGTATCGCCTCTAGTTCAAAAAATGAAAATCTTTAAAGATAATAAAAGCCGATACGTTATGTATCGCCTATAGAGAAAAAACAAAAAGCAAAAATAGTCATACATAAGGGTATTGCACTAAGACAATCATGGAAAAGCAGAAGATTTCATTCATCAGTTCGCCCTAAATACAACCTAATCAAAGACCTTGTTCACCACGTCCTGAGCGGATGTGATATTCACTATGGCTTTCCACTGCCATGACAAATTCTTCGAGCAAGTCTTCATGTTCCTCAGGGCCGTCGCCCATTGGGAAGCCAGTCTCCATGGAGTGGAGCTCGTACCTAGTCTGGACCTGCGCCGCGGTCAGCGCCAACGCCGCACCATAACGAACGCCGTGAAGGGCGATCTCCTAAACGTGGGCCAGAATGTCATGGAGGCGAGCGTCAATGAGGGGACCCCGAGCGTTGACAGCGTCCACGGCCGTGTTTGCCGCTAGTTGGAGAGACTCCAACTGCACTGTCAGAGCTGATGATCACATAAGATGGAAGGAATGTCAACATAAAAAATAGTGGAAGTCGGAGTAAAAGCGTTCATGGAGTTCATCTTACCCGCCACCATGGCGTCGGATTCGGCCAACCATGCCTGAACGGCACTGGCCTCCTCTTTGATGGCATGAAGGGCCGCTTGAGAGACCCCGAGATGGATCTCAAGGTGGCCATTCTCGCGAGTTGCTTCAGAGTAGCGGTTCTGGGCCGCTCTCCACTCTCGGAGAAAGCATCGGGCATCATCGCTGCTGTATGAATCGGAGGAGTCCGACGATGAGGCCGGCGTGGATGATGCAGCGTCAGAGGGCACGCCGGCCCTAGGAAGAGGACAGAGACTGTCATTCACAACAAACCTATAGGCGAGTTAGAGCAGTTCATCATCATAAACAATAAATGTCAATCTCACCTCATGCGTCGAAGACACTGGTTCATCGGCATGTTCTCCTCTAGGATTTCCTCCGCCGCGCGCTTGCCTCCGTTTCGGCAGGATATTAATGCCTCGGTACGGGACAAAATTCTGTGTTGACAGTTATGTACTTAGGTCTTATTTGGATGCTCATGTATCAACCTCAATCCATGTGTATTGGGGTGTGTTGGTGTTGAATTCAAACTAAATTGCACACCAACCCACCCCAACACATATGGTTTGAGGTGGCACACCAACCCACTCCAATACATATGGATTGAGGTTTATAAAAAACGAGGCCTTAGGTGAATCAAAAACTGTACAGCAGAGGAGAACGGTACTACTGTACACCATTCAACTAGGCATTAATATCTGCCACATGATGATCCATTGATCTCGAGTCTTGCATTGCATAAAGCTTAGATCTTGACTAAGGTTGTTGATTGAAAGAAGAAATTAAGGGGACACTTCACAATTGAGCGTCAACCGTGTACCAAGCATACTTCTTTATTATTCCGTTCAACAAGACTCCTTGTTGGTACGGTGCTCATGTGCGGGAATTTCTCACGCATCCGGCTGGTGGAAAAGTATTGCCGCGTCCAGAAGCCATAAGTGAGATCATGAGATGTCCGAGCTGGCTATGCATGTTGCTAATAGACCTCTACTATATATTTCGTAGATTGATTGCCAAGTCCATCCTTGATATATGTGAGTGGGTATATATATGTAACTGAGCATGCACTGCTCCAGATAGAGAAGACCTAGATAACGCCACATCGTAGCGTGCGCGGGCAACTAGGCAGGCAACAGCTAGGGTAGTCCATCAACCAGTGGTGGTTCTGCATATATGGTACTCCGTATAGAATCTTAGAAGATAATACCTGTAGCTAATTATAAAATCTACCTATACTAATTAGTGTATATTTTCTAAAACAATAGGCTTATAGATTCTTTGTCATCTCTAGACAGTTGTGATAAACTTATCAAATACTAATCTATATATTTTTTGGTCCGTATTCCATAGTTTTTTCCCTTGCATGACTACACCAGATTAGCTTATCCACTGTTAGGTCTATATCCGGTATCACCATGGGATTCAGATCCAATATTTGTTTTCCAAGATTCAAATTTAAGACCTTAACCGAGCGTCCATACCAGCTGAGCTACACAACACATGTAACTGTATAACTTATGCTATTCTTTTAACTTATATATTTTTATTTGAATCTTATATTATATGTTTAGCACTCTAAATGATCTCAAAAAAAGTTGATAATAATTGCAAAGATGTAGATCTCGTCGAGTACTACAACTTTGATGTTGACATTGTCTCCATTGGACATTGTTAACCATCTCAAACCTGATTTGAAAACTCATATTTAATATTTGGACTTGTAAACCATCTCAAATTAAAAAGTAGTTAGCTATAAAGTTTTAGACCTCTTTGAACTCTACAATTCTATATAAAGTTTATTTTGATCTGACCTCATATAAAAAAGCAATGAATTTTTTTGTGCCAAAAAGTCTATCCCTAGCGGTTCAACCCAAGAAATAGTAGTGACCTGTCACTGCTGATTCGTGACTATAGCTGTCGGTGAAACCGAATTTTTTATATTCTAGCCTTTTTTTTTGAAAAATTTTCACAAATATGCCTCTGGAGGAAATATTTCAAAATCTAGACTCTTAGCTCGGCGCCGAGCTTACACGTCCGCAACACGTTGCTGGCGCCCAGCTCTTAGGCTCAACGCAGACGTGGCGGTGACATGGCAGGAAGCTCGGCGCCAGTCACCTTGGCGCCGAGCTCGGCGCCAGTCACCTTGGCGCCGAGCTCGGCGCCGTAGATCTTGGCGCCGAGCTCGGCGCCGTAAATCTTGGCGCCAAGCTCGGCGCCGTAGATCTTGACGCCGAGCTCAGCGCTAGGGTGACTGGTGTCGAGCCTGTCTTACGTATGGGCCCCAATCCTCTCTCTTCCTCACCCACTCTCTCTCGCGCCTCCCTCGCCCGAGCAGCGCACCGCCGCCGCCACCGCCCGCTCCCTCTCCCGCCCCTGGCCAGCCACCCCCGCGCGCCCTCGCCCGCACCCGCGCCTTGCCGCACCCCACGCCCACGCCAGACCGCCACGCCCCGCCCCCACGCCGTGCTGGTCCCCTCGCCGGTCCCCGCGCCCGGTGGCCCGCGCCGTGCCTTCACCGAGTCCGCGCCCGCAGCCGCCTTGGCTGCGCCCCACCGCGCCGGTGCCGTGACTGTGACCATGCCGCCCGCCCGCCACTTTCGGCCTCGAGCACGCCCGCCGTGCCACCCGCGCTCGCCGAGCCAGCCTCGCCGCATGGAGCGCCGGGTTTCCCGTGCCCGCCGTGCGCCACCGCCATCCTCGGCCGTGCCCCCGCCGGCCCCGGCACCTGCAGCGCCCGGCCGTGCCACCACCGGCCCGGCTCGTCGGCCTGACCCACGTCCGGCGTCCGCTGTGACTCCGTCGTCGGATAGGTAAAAATTATGAATTTGCATTGTGCGTACTTAGTTAGCTTTGATTATAGTGTAGTAGTTTTGGCATTTGTTATTTACTAGTTAATGTGATGACTCAGGTAGTTGATTTAGTTAGTGATCTAGTGAGATAGATATGTAGATAGATTAAAACATAGATTCATAGGTACATAGATATAGTTAGATAGCTACTTAGATAGCTAGTTATATATTTAGTTAACTAAATAGGATCTAGCTATTTAGTGAGTACACTGTTTTTATGTATGTAGTTATTATCTTATTTACTTAGTTTGTAGTTAGAAAGTACTTGTTAGGTACTATCTATCGTCTAATTTGGACTAAAGGATATGTGTTTCGTTATGTGTTTGAACTAGATAGACAACCTAGTGACCATATATCGTGGAGGCACTATTGAATACGATCGCTATGGATATGTTGAGTTTGTTGACATGCAAAGCGTGTTTGTGCTATTCAATGATAGGCCTTCATTTAGTGAGATGGTTGCAAGGGCTCGGGAGGAGCTGCATTGCCTTGGAGATGATGGCATTGCAGTTGAGGGTGTATTGCACCTAGGTTCTCCTCCCAACATCCTTAGGCGAATGATCCCAATTGGGTGCACAGATCAATGGGAGAACTATATGAGATCGGCTATGAAGAGCTAGCTACAATATTTGGACATGGTTATGCGTTGGGTGTTAGTTGATCCCATCCCTCATGGGTTTTCCCCACTAATGGGTCAGTAGGCACACATCGACCCTCCCGTCCTGGAACCTAATACGGATGTGGAGGTTGCACCTACGGTTCCCGATGCTCAATTTGCTCCCAATGTGGTAGTTGGAGATGCTTGCCAGACTCATGTTGTTGTGGCAGATCCTCCGCATGAGATCCCTTTGACACAGAATCATCCGACTAAGTGTCTTAATCGCAAGGTTATTAGGAGCTTACCCGCTAGCTTACATCCATTTCTTTCATTCTTTCCTGATTTCTTTGTTTATGTTGCAGGAGACATTCGTGAGAATGTGGATGTGCCCCCTGTTGCTGCGCAAGTGCACTGTGGAGATGGATTCCATGGCTCCAATAGTGTTGAAATTATGAATGATTCGGAGCCATATGAGATGGCAAGGGCTCTTGATTCTAATGATGATCGCCCTGTTGGAGAGCTGATAAAGAGTGATGCTGAGATGCTGAGGCGTATCTTTCCCAGCCGCCGTGATCCAAGAGTTCACGAGTTCAGCGATCTTGCTCATTCCGATTAGGCGTGTGCAGAAGGACGTGATGATGAGCTCCTAGAAGCTCCTGAGGTCGGCCCTAGCATGGTAATTGAGAGTGGGAGGGTGTTCAAGGACCTCCCTACATTGAAGAGGTGGTTGTAGGCGTTTGTAGTGATACGAAAGAGACCTTACAAGGTCTTGCATTCATATGTGGAGCGCCGTTACATAGTTGTATGTGACAAGGAATGCTGCCCATGGAGGGTTTGTGCAAGGAAGCAAAAGGTCACCGAAAAGTGGAGGATCACAAAAGTTGTCGGGCCACACAATTGTGCTGACCATGAGCTAACACTGAAGCATAGGTAGTTGACATCTACTCTCATTGCCATGCGGTTGATGGGAATATTGCAGGGAGAATCCAACATGAAGGTGAGGACAATTATTAGGACTGTTGAGGCGTTATATGGAGGTTATGTGATAACTTATGGTAAAGCTTGGAGGGCTAAGCAGCGAGCATGGAAGATGACATATGGGGACTGGGAGGATGGGTACGAGCAGCTGCCAGTACTTTTCAATTCAATCAAAGCGGTGAATCTAGGCATGCATTATGAGTACATCCCAAAACCAAATGCATGGAAGGATGGGAGGCAGATATTCTTCCATGCTTTCTGGTGCTTCCCTCAGTGTGTCGAGGCCTTTAGGCACTGTCGTCCCATCTTCTCCATTGATGGTATGTTCTTGATTGGCAAATACCAGGGCACACTTCTTATAGCCATATGCTATGACGCGAACAACAAGTTTGTTCCTTTGGCATTTGCTTTGGTTGAGAAGGAGAACAACGACAGTTGGGGATGGTTCTTGAGGCTAGTTCGGATACATGTGGTTGGGCCTAGCAGGGAGGTTGGCATCATATCCGATAGGCACTAGGGCATACTTAATGTCGTGCGAGAGCAGATAAAGGGGTATGCACCTTTGCACCATCGTTGGTGTACTCAGCACCTTGCCAAGAATCTACTCTGGAAGGATGGTGTGAAGGGTAATTTTGATCTATTCTAGGAGGTTGCTCGACAGCTTGAGGACAAGTACGTTCAGAAAAAGTTGGAGCAGGTCAGAACCGCATCAAATGCAGAAGGTAGACAATGGCTCACAGGTTTGATGAGGGATTTGGAGAAATGGACGAGAGCTCATGATGCCAGTGGATGGAGGTACGAGTTTTAGTGCAGCAACATGGCGGAGTCATTCAATAAGTTGCTATTGGGGATACGTGGTATGCCCATGAATGCAATCGTTCAATTCACCTTCTACAACCTTGTTGCCTGGTTAAACGACAAACACGCCCATGCATTGAAGTTGCGGAGTGATGGAGAGATATGGGCTCCAAAACCAAAGGCACACTTAGAGAAGGCAAATGAAAGGGTTGGCACACATGAGGTTACATGCTTTGACCACACCACAGGGACTTATCAGGTTGAGCATAGGGGCAGTACAATGTCCGACGGCGAGGTTCGAGAGTCGAGGATGCATATGGTTATCCTCCAAGATTTCAAATGCACTTATGGTAAACCAAGGCAGTACCACTTTCTATGTTCACATTTGGTGGCAGCAGCTAGACATCACAACTATAATATCGAGAGCAGGATACGTCATGAGTTCAGTGTCGACATGCTTGTGCACACATGGAGCCCTCGCTTCGTGCCTTTCTAGGACCCTAGAGAGTGGCCTCCATATGATGGGCTGAAGTACATTGCAGATCTAGCTTACCGTTGGAACAAGCGTGGATCAAGGAAGAGGATGAGGCACAGGATGGTTATGGATCAGATACCTAGAAGAACGAGGCGTGGGAGAGGAACCCCATTTGTTACTGACCCCGAGCAGTACGAGTGCAGCAAGTGTGGTAGACTTGGCCACAATTCACAAAGTTGCCATTGGCAGATTAGTCAGGTGCGACTATTGGTTGATTTTATTATTTCATATTTTTCGTATTCATTTAATTAATTATGCATGTCTCAATTTATGCATGTAATTGTGTCAATTACTTGTACATTTCTAAGTTCATGTTTCATTGTATATTGGATTTCTAATTCATTGACTTTTTTCTAGGATGGCGCAATTCCACCTGCTCGACCCAACGTACGAGGTGACCCACCGAGGACGTCTCATAGCGTAGGGGTAGGTAACAATCTATATGTTTTGTTCAAATTTTGGTGAGCATACATATGTTCGTGAAGTAACAGGAGACTATGTTTTATTCCATGTAGGACCTTCCGCTCTTTTGTCCTAGAACCCACAATGGGTTCTTGGACATGCAGTACGACGACAGGTACACTCCTTTCCTACAAAGAGTTGGCATGGATGTCATCTCTTTTCAGGTTCATCGTGGGTTGCCCAAGTTCAACTCAGCGGCCATAACTGCGTTGGTTGACAAGTATTATCTTCAATCATTGCCTCCATTCATGGCCATTTGTTCATGCGCTTGCCTTTTTTACATGTAATCTTGCTTTGTCTAAAATATAGGTGGCGGCCAGAGACTCACAGCTTCCACCTACCTTTCGGGGAGATGACAGTCACGCTCCAGGACTGTCAGAAGATGCTAGGCCTGAGGATTCATGGCAATGCAGTCACCGGGCAGTGTAGGGTAGAAGGCTAGAGAGCACGAGTGGAGGCCTTCCTTGGGCATGAGGTTGGCGAGCAAGGGGCTCGCACTTCTAGAGTTCTCATCTCCTGGCTCCAGCAAGAGTTTGCATAGTGCCCCGAGGAGGCAGATGAGGAGACAGTTGGGTACTACTGCAGGGCGTGGATCCTACACCTGTTTGCCTGCGTTCTCTTCCCCGACACCATGGGTGACACTATGTCGTGGATGTGGGTCCACTGCCTCAGTGACTAGGACCAGGCGGGTCACTATAGCTAGGGCTTTGTAGTCTTAGGTTTTCTATATCGGCAGTTGTGCGAGGGGTGCCGTCGGACTTCATCCACAGCGTCACTTGGTGGATGCATGTACCTGCTCTAGCTATGGATGTGGGCTCATCTTCTACTTGGCTGTCCGGAGGTTCTGGCTCATCATGAGTGGTTCCCAGGTCAGCCTCCATGTCGCTAGCCGACGTGGGCATACCTTTGGGACCAGGTTAGGGTTCCGCACCTGAGGTTAGAGCGAGCATACATTGAGTTCATGAATGAGCTAGACACGCTCACGGCGTCTAGTGTAAGTAAATTTTATTTCCTATGCTGGTTTGAAATGGTTTAGTATACCATCTAACATCTTGTTTGGACATATTCCAGGTGGAGTGGGAGCCGTACGATGGAGAGGGGGCACTTACTTTTCAGTTGAGCAACATGTGTGGGTGCGACGATGACTTCTATAGGATGAGGTGCCCTCTAATCTATTTCTATGCTATCGAGTTCCACCTGCTAGATTGAGTTGCACGCCAATTTGGAGTGAGACAGCTTTGGCCAACGGCTCTGTTCTCTACTAGCGTTGACTTACACAAGTAAGTGTTTGGCTATTTCAAATGTCTCATGATGGTCCATTTTCATTAATATGGTGACATGTACATGGATTCAAGTAATGATGACATACGTGCAGGCTGGATCGTCAGAAGAACAGAAAGATTTTTTACTAGGAGAAGCACCACTAGTTCTACATTGAGCTATGGGAGGAGATGCACGACAACGTGGATGACAACAAGGAGCCACACACGAATCGTGAGTTCAGGCAGTACCAAGCTTGGTACCAACATGCGACACGTTGTAGGCTGAGGGTACAGTGGATAGAAGATGACTACGCCGACATCGAGTCCTCCAACGATGAAGACACGGCGTATGACCAAACTACTCGTGTAGGAAGGCAGGTGGAGGCAGGACCGATCTTGGACAGAGTGGTAAGTTAATTGCCTTATTTTTCTACGTTAAGTTTCATACCAATACATTATGCATTAGAGGTATCTATTTTAGTTAGTGCCAAGTTAGATTCTTGTACAAAAGAAAACAAAATCTATTGCTATATATTCAGAAGTATTATTACTAGGAACTTTGTTGCAGGGCAATACACTCAAATGCTCCGTTGAAGACATTGAGCGCTTTCATCCGATAGTCAGGGACGATGACATGCGTAGCTTCCTAGACGTAAGATTCAAACTATTCTTTCAAACATATTATTAATACATTAGATTCTTTTAGTTAATATAATTTTGTACAACAGAGGCTGTCACGTCGGCTACGCCATGTGGCTGCTCGTTGTGGTTACAGGACAGACATGATGCAAGACGTGTATGTTCCTTCCATAGGAAGAGGAGGCTTAGGTTCCTCTAGCCAAGTAGCTATAGGGGAGGAGGATGAGGACGAGGATGAGGATGACGATGACGTGGACCAGAGGCACGAGGAGCTTGGCCCCTCTCAGCTCCACGACGCTCCCTCATCTCAACCTACATAGCCTCTAGGCACTAGGCGATGCCGTCCACCTAACCCTTGCACTCCAGGTATGAGCGCTCTCGGTCACAAGGGTAAGGGTAAGACTAGGAGGCAGTGAGGGGTTGTGATAGATGTTAGTATGCACTATTATGGATTTTGTATTTACTTTTCTGTAACTATTTGGGACTATATGTTCATTGTGGACTATTTGGACTATGCAGGACATGTTATGTTGATTGTGATGTTCGTTGTGGTTGCATTGTGCTCTTTGGATGATTAAATGTTTGGATTATATAATGATGTCTCTGTTTGTAACTGTGGATGCTCTTAAAACAAGGGAAACTCTTGCGAATTTTTTCCATGAATCATAAATCATACTATACTGCTAAAAAGGCACAAATGTAGTACATAGATTAAATGTAAATTCATTAGAATGTGTATAGTCCAATCGTATCGTACAAATGCTTTGTAGATGAATCTAATCTTTTCAAGTAATAATGAATGAATCTAGGGTTTTTAGACAATGAAAATAGACTTTTCAGTTACAAGGACAGTAGCGATTTATCACTTCACTTACATAGTACTGGCATGCAAGGAAGCACAACTCCACTCCATCTCCACCATCCATCTTATGACTGTTTGATCCAAGGCCTGAGGTGAAGAGGAACACGGATCGCTGACATGGCACATTGAGAGGCCTCCATTCCTCCTCTCAACCTATAAATAATCCCTCACTCCCTCTCATTCACACACACACAACAAGGAAGAAGAGCACTCCTCAGTATTTTCTTTCATTGTAGTACCAATGTCTGGAGGGTCGTCCAGAGAGAGAGGAAAGGGGAAGGGAACTACCATTGTGTGGGAGGGTTCTCTTGGTCCCGATTTCTTTGAGGAAGCTCTTTATGAAAGGTTCCCAGTTGAGAGCAAAAGTGATTTCACCAAAGAGGCACCACTGAGAGGATATGATGAACAGAAAGAAGAGTGGCCAAAATGCATGCATGGTGGGGACTGCCTAGTGCAGATGTTCACCAAGGGAATAGATGGAGGTCGTCATTTCTTCAAATGCCCGCGAGCAAGGGTAATTGCTATTACTATTTGTTTCTTCAATATGTTCCTCTTCTATACAACTTACATGACATACTTATTGTAGTCTTCCTTGTCGAAGAAAACTATGGGTTCACTAGGTGGATTGATCCTCGACCTATTTATCTACATGCAGAGTACATCTACTACCTGTAGGACCATATCTTCGATATAGAAAGGGAAGTTAGCAGCGGTTACAAGGATGATGGACAGGACGACAACAACAATGGTGCCGATTCATAAGATGCACTCTGCAATGATCCATATTGCACCTGCCCTAACCACAAGAACAAGGGGCCTCCCCCGTCACCCCCGCCACCACCACCACCAACAATGGGAGGCTACTGTGGAGAAGGTGCAACACAATTTGCTATGTGGCGACTTTATCTTATTCACATACCACATCTATGTGTTTGTTGTTTGGTTTAATTACCTAAGGCATGTTAGGTTTAGTCAAAGGAACTCTATACCCTAGTTTGGTACATGTTCTCATATGCCATTTCATGTGTTTTGTGTGTTGAATTATTAATGTCCTACTTCATTAGGTTTTGTTTGTAGCACATGATCACATTTCACTACGTCCGTAATATTAAACTAAATATTATGACCACAAATAATGAAAACAACCATATAATGAAAAGTCCAATACTATGCCACATTAAACAACATAATAATACTAGAAGTACGTGCCGATAGTAGACATAGGGGGCAAATGCACTTTCGAATCCTCAGTCTGAACATACTGAGTAAACAACTCATCATCCGAGTACCAGTCCTCTACCATAACCTTGTTGCTATGGCTAGGCTCACCTACATTGCTCTGACCTGCCTATCATGAATAGTAAGCAGCCTCTGCTTCATCTGCAGCCTCTACGGCCTGAGTGAAGAACACGTCATCATCCTCCTCCGCCTGCAAGCCCGCCTCTGCTAGAGCGATGAGCTCGCTCAGTCTGCCAGTGTCGTCCTCAGCCTCCTCCACCTACAAGCCCGCCTCTCCTAGAGCGATGAGCTCGCTCAGTCTGCTAGTGTCATCCTTAGCCTCCTCCGCCTGCAAGCCCGCCTCTACTAGAGCGATGAGCTCCCTCAGTCTACTAGTGTTGTCCACATCCTCGTCCCCCTCATCAGACAACACAATAGGTGATTGAACAGTGCGACCAGCTCGCGTTCTATGCTCATCTAACTTCTTTTCCTCATACCTTGCACGAGCCACCTCTATGGCATGTATCTAAGTTCAACTCCGTGAGAGACAAGCATTCGGCTAAGCCATTGATGACCTGATCGATAGACACAATCAGATCATCGTTGTCGATGGATCTCCTAACCCAGTGGTGGGGAGCTAGGACTAGAGACGTTGTTGTAGCAGTTGGCACGATCGGCGTAGGATGATTCTGCACCACCTCCATGATCTCTTCGACGCTGATGACCTAGGTCATAGATTCAATCGTGAACGACTAGCCTATCTCGGGAAGGACCATGGAGCTCGGAATGCGGACCAAATGGCTCACCATGGATTCAGCATGCATGCCCCCTACCTGGCGTGCCACTGTTGATGAAATCTAGTCGGCATTCTACCAAGGGGTATGCCCACAATAGTAGATGAATTGGTGGAGGTGTGCGTGATGGGAACTAGATGATGACACAGAATGCAGAGACAGTGATTTAGATAGGTTCAGGTCGTCAGCTTGACGTAATACCCTATGTCCTGTGTCTTTTGGTGGATTGTATTATGAGATGAGATGAAAATGAGGGGGGTCCCTACTCGCCTCATATAGCTTGGGGGGTAGGGTTATAAGTCAGTTGTATCTATTCTGATCGGTTACATGATATGTGTTACAAGGAATACGATATCTAGCATATCTGATCAGATTCTCCTTCATCATCAACGATGCTTCATGTAGGCTTGTGGCACACGCCGACCTATGCCATGCCCTGCGTGGTGTGATCTCGTGGGCTGGGCCTCCCCTAGCGGCATGGCCCATGTATAGCCATGTGGGTATCCGGGGTTATACCCCCATAGGAGGGCTTGGGGAAGGAAGGAAAACAAGTGGAGTTGTAGAAGAGATCACGGTGGTTAATATATCACTACTATAGAGGAGCCACTGGTGTTTTTTGGGAACAAAGAGGAGTCATTAGTGTTGAAATGTTACTGCACACGTAAGAATGTCCGACCTCTATAGGTTTGAACATGTTAGACACACTGCACAGACCTTAGCTTACATTACAAACAAGTTAAAGTTGCTGCAAAATAATGACAACATCCATCCAAGAGGAAATTAACATGTCCATAGACAATCAAACAATATTGAACCATTTAAGCATGTCATGACAGAGAGATACATCAAATGCAGCTTTATTTACTACTTTGCTAATGACTCCAACTCCAAGAACAAGGGAACATAGGGAAGATAGTATGGTCTGCCAATGATTTCTGGTAGGATGTCACGTCTACCTTATGGAATGTAATGTGTAGGGATGACATGAACTTTTCTGTTGTCCATGTTATATGCGATGATGGCTCTTTCCACCCCAACCACAACAAAGAAAACCAAATTCCATTCTAGGTGAACTATAACCGCTATGTAGCACGACTCAAAATCAAAGTAACCCATTTGTTTCTTAGTCTTTCCAAACAACTTATGTAGGCCGATAGTATGTGTTGACGGTAGTTAACATTCTTCATAAACTATCAATCTACCTTGCATAAATAATTAAAATGGATCGCCAACATAGACCTAGGGGTTTAAACTGACTAATTCCATGAGTTTTGGTGAATCTGTGTTTTCAACAGGATTTAATCAGAAAACCGTCAAGGAGGACCTATTCATCAAAGGAAATCATGGAATTCTGCCGTGTAAACAGCGAGGGAAGACTCTAGAAGACTCTAGAAGGGGAATCATCGAAAATAGAGATTGAACCACTAACAAGTGGGGCAGATCGGCCCCACCTACAGGTCGTTCAGCCTCTGGGGTCCACCTGGTGGCCCCTCATTGCTACGTTGGTTCTCCACCGCCTTAAGGATTGCATCTCCACCATTTATTCAATTTGGTAAGATCCGATGGCTCAAGATTGACACTCTGTCCTATATATATCTGCCTACACCCCCCTCTAGGAGAGATTGGCATTTGATCCTGAGATCCAAAGGGCCAGAAACCCTAATCTATATTTCCACCAAGATCAGAGCTAGCAATCAATAGAAGATTAGTCCTCAATATGATCTAGTCTTGTATTAGAGATAGAGAGATAGAGTGATAGGGAAGAGTTTGGAGGAGTCCTAGCCTATTGGTGCTCACTCTATGGCTTGTACCCTGGCAGAGTCAAGTTCTCTTTGATCTTGCTTCTAAGATTTCTCTAGTAATCGACTTATAATTCAAGTAAGCATCTTGTTCATATTATTCTTCAGGTTTGTGACATTCTTTTGAGTACTTTAATCCTTGTAGCTCCTAGGTTAAAGTAGTATTCATAGTGTAAGCGTGGTGCTTACACTCGATTACTCATGGATGTACCCTACTTTCTGGATTGGTGGTAGCTCGCGAGGGTGACTCTTGTAGCCTCATTGAATCCTTTGTAGTCCACCTCTCGTTAGTAGGCCTAGCAGGACCTTGTTACTATAGCAAACATACTCTGCCTGTGTTTTCTCTAGTTATTGAACAATAGAAGACAAAGCTTACCAAAGTTAGAACTAGAAGACCTTAGCAATCTCCTCTACGCTCCTATTATCTAGCCTTGATTGTGAAGTTGGGATAGGTTAGAATTGGTTATTCTCACACACATTTCCTTGAGTTTGATATAAAACTGGGTAGTCCCGGTGAAGTGCTACATTAGTATAATATCTGTGCGCTTGCGGATTATTCTGTGTGCATTAATTTATACCAACAAGCATTTCTGGCACCATTGTCGGGGAAACAGTTGTTGAGTTAACTTCGAACCTAGCTTATTGTTGGCGGTGCATAACTCACATTTCTACCGCCAGCATTTCAACAAAATAAAACAAATATGAATACCAAAACTTAGAATTATGGTTTATAACTCACATTTTCCATAAGTTTTGGTATATACATGTTTTGCAGGCACAAGTATGAAAATTCACCAAAATGTGCAAACTAGAAGGCGCATTCAAGCAAAATAGAAGCAAAGCGCATCCAAACTCTAGGCTTCGGCCAGAACACCATCATGACAGGGGTCTAGGTCCACCTAGAAGCCCACACGCCAAAGGTGGTGGCTAGGCGCACAGCCTAGGGCATCCCTAGCTCTGCCTGGCCCCACCTTTCTATAGCAGTGCATTCAATGCACGGGGAGGCGGTTGCATGTGGTGTTTCCTAAAATACCTGAGCAAACCAACCATCCTCAAGCTATAAAAGGAGGCCCCTCTTCACATTTGAGGGGATATATGCATTTGGAGAAGAAGAAGAAGGGCTACACATATTTTCATTAGCTTCTAACTAGACTAGAGTAGGGAATGAGAGAGGGAAAGAGTTAGAGGAATAGCGAAGTAGCGGTGCCCTCTACCTCTTGTACTCGGCAAGCCTTGTACCTCAGGTCGACGAAGCATCGGACTTGTCAGCCCCCTCTACACTTGTACCTCTACGTTCATCTTACTACTTGAAGTAAGAAGTTCATGTTCATCATTTGGTTTTGATTCCCTAAGTCAAGTTATCATTGTTGCTACTTACTTGTGGGTTCATCATCCATCCTTGTGATGGGTGCTCTAGTAGAGGACTCCTGATAAAGACGGAAGTTCTTGGCCAGCACTAGAGTAGTAGCGATTAGCGTAGATGTGGTGTCTAAGCTACACATTACCTTCGTTTGCCTCATATCCCATGGTTGAGGGGTAGGCGGTAGGTGGTGATAGCCCTATCCATCCTTCATAATCCCCCATGTTCGGATATGGCATAGAGCTATAGGCCAGAGGTAATTGGCAGACCAAGTATAAGCCAGTGCTCGAAGTGAGTTCATAGTAGCAAAGTTATCTTCACATAAAGTTTCTACCCTTAGAAGAACCTCACTACCCTAGTTACCCTTCATCTTGTTCTCCTAGGTAAACTAGCCAAGAGACTACTTACACCTCCGTTCCTTTGGGAAAATACGATACCCTAAATACTTCTGGGTGAATTGCTATGATGGTACTTCCATGCACATGCACATTTTTTTGCTTATGCTAAGAAGCACCAACAAGCATTTCTTAGCCGTTGCTGGGGAATGGTCATTGTTTTAGTCTCTGAACCTAGTTTGCCCGTGTACCCTTTGTTTTTACCTTTCTTTTCTTTTTACTCTTTTTCAATGGAGCAACCTACCATTCAAAACCTTTCTGCTCCCAAGGGCGAGTTCGTTGAACCACCACAATCCTCGAATCCAATCACAGCTTCTAGTTACGAACTCTACCCTAGCTTTGTAGCCATGGTTCAGGAACAAGCCTTCTTGGGGTGGGATTATGAAAACCCCTACCATCACTTAAGGGAGTTTGAGTAGCTCTGTGCTTGCCTAACCATTTTAGGCATGCCACAAGAAACACTTTGGTGGAAATTGTTTCCCTTCTCACTTGATGAGAGGGCGAAACAATGGTACGCCCACAATGTAGGGAAGGTAGCTGGCAATTGGGAAGAACTAAGGAATAGATTTTGTCTTGCGTTCTTCCCTATATCCCAAATTGCTGCCCTACGACAAGAGATACTCAACTTCCAACAAAAAGAGAAGGAAACCATAGGTGCAGCCTGGGACAGATTCTCAATTTTATTGAGATCTAGCCTAGACTTGTCTATACCCAACCACATGCTTTTGTAGCATTTTTTGTTAGGGTTAGAAAGGAATATGCCCTATAGCTCGATATAGCTACTAGAGGTTCGTTTACCCATAAAACCATAGCGGAAGGAGAAGCTCTCCTAGACCGCATTCTAGAGAACACTCCCCCACTAGAACCCCTTCGAGTAGAACCCAAGCTAAACCATGAGGAAGTCTATTTGGCTGAGGCCAAACCCATAATATCCTTAGAGAGACCCTCATCCGAACCAGAAGATCCGAAGGAAGGTTTCCATCCTTCGGACCTTCCATATTTGGAGGACAAGTTTTTCGAAGATTTTGGAAATACTTCGAATTATGCTTGCCAAAAGAGGCCACCAGTCCCTATCACTCCTTGCATTCCTCTAAACAAAGAATTCCTTAAGGAATCCATAAAGGCGTTGACTACAATTCTAAGTAACGAATGGACGGAGGAAGTGGAACATTCTTCTAAAGAAATTCAGATTCGTGTACCTTCTTCAACCATCCAATGCAATATCTAGGACAATAGCGTGGATGTGCTTTACAATCCAACTGTTGGAGCAAACATTATGTCTGCATCATTTGTGTCTGCCTATTTTGGCAATGAACCAATTGCTCCAACAAACAGCCTTAGGATTGCTCCACGAACCAACTTAAATGGATGTGGAGTTTTGCACAACATGTCTATGCGTCACAATAATGTCGAAATGGCCCTCAATTTCCATGTCTTTGACATAACAGATTTCGACATTTTGATAGGGCATCCCCTAGAAAAATTCTTTCTAGATCCACCAAAAATAGAGGATTTGGATGTAAAGTTGTGAGAGACACTTTTTCCATTCCTATCACTCAAGCTAAAAACTCAGTGGTAGAATCTCTCCCCATCTTGACCTGCCCAAGGAAGTTATATCGATTTTACACTTTGGTTCTCCCGAATCATCCTTAGAAAAGGATGCAAAACTCTTCATAGAAGAAGACGATGATTTAGGAGAAACCATTGATCTTCCCTCAGAGGAAGTACCGGGACAACCTGCGGTTGAGCTAAAACCCATACCCGCTGATTTATGCTATGCTTTTCTAAATGGCGACAAATACACTTCTGTAATCATTAGCGATAAGTTTTTCGAGGAGGAGACGTCCATACTCATCACCATTTTAGAGAAACATTGGTTAGTCTTTGGGTATTCCTTACAAGATCTAAAGGGGATTAGCCCAACTCTCTATACCCATCACATTCCAATTGACCCTGCGAGTACAACATCACGCGAACCCCAACGTAGGCTCAATAATGCGATGCAGGAAGTCGTGAAGAAGGAAGTCCTCAAACTTCTTCACGCTGGGATTATTTATCTCGTACCACATAGCGACTAGGTTAGTCACGTCCAAGTGGTTCCCAAGAAAGGTGGCATGACGGTCATTGAAAATAATAAGAATGAGTTAATTCCACAATGTACCGTCACGGGGTGGAGAATGTGCATTGATTATCAAAAACTCAACGTGGCAACAAAGAAAGACCACTTCCCATTGCCTTTCATTGATGAAATGTTTGAGCGGTTGGCGAAGCATTCTTTCTTCTATTTCCTCGATGGGTATTCAAGATATCATCAGATTCCCATCCAGCCTGATGATTAGAGCAAGACAACATTTACATGCCCGTATGGAACATACACTTATCGTAGAATGTCGTTTGGGTTGTCTAATGCACCTGCATCATTCCAATGGTGCATGATGTCTATTTTCTCAGACATGATAGAAGAAATCATGGAGGTGTTCATGGACAATTTCTCAGACTATGGCTGTCCACGAAATATGGTCGGTAGTCTACCTAGGGGTATGCCCAAGGTAGTAGATTGTCGGCAGACAGATGCGCAAGCCACAAACAAGATGGTGACGCAAGACAGACACGAGGTTTTATCCAGGTTCGGCCACCAAGAAGGCATAATACCTATGTCCTGTGTCTGATTGTATTGCTGTATGTCAATGAGAGATGTTTTTTAGAGGGGTCCCCTGCCTGCCTTATATAGTCCGGAGGGCAGGGTTATAGATCTGGAAACTAATCCTAGCCAGTTACAATTGCCATATGTGGTTGGATAAGGATTCCTATTCTAACCGACCAGGATCTTGCTTGATCGTCAAATCTGCCTTGACTCCTTACGCGGGACTCCAAATAGGTTGGTCGGGCCGCGTGTCGTCTTTTGATGGACCGGACCCTCTGATCTGGGCCGGCCCAAGCCTAGCCGTAAGGGTATAGGAGTTAATCCCCCCATAGCTAGTCCCCGAGCACCATGTATTATGCTGCGACACGCCATTTTAACATTCTCTGACAAGTAAGGCTTGAGTCCTTGACATCTCTGACCTCCGTTGTCGCTGAAGAAGTAGGTTGTCTGAAGAATGTATGGTGCTCTTAAGAAAAAAGAAAAAGATTTCCATCCTATGAAGTGTGCCCACTTGTATTTCTGAAAAGAAATGTAAGTGAACCTTGAAGCATAGCATCCTTGATTATCAAAGGCGTAGGGGTCGAAAAACAAACACGTTCACCGCAAGGTGAAGTGTGCCCACTTAGTCCCCGAGCCTGGTAGTAGGTGACATAGGCACATGGTGCCAGGGTCTAAAAAGAATTCCCAGTTAAGTTGAGAAACCAATCGTCGTACAGGCGATACGAGATGCACCGGTAGGTGCATCGTACCGATGTAGTCCCCGGGCTTGCTGGAAGGCGAAGTACGAGCCTTGTAGCAAGGTCTAAATAAATGTCTCTCAACTGTATGTGAGTACAAATCACATGTAGCCGAGGAGAACGATCTCCAAGCAGTGGTTGGGACAGTTTCCGAGCACGATAGTAATCCTTACAATCAGTCAAAGCACAGGGGTCGATTAAACAAACACATTCGCCGCAAGGTGAAGTGTGCCCACTTAGTCCCCAAGCCTAGTAGTAGGTGACGCAGGCACGTGGTGCCAGGGTCTAAAAAAGAATTTCCACTGAAGTTAAGAATGCAATCGTCGTACAGGCGATACAAGATGCACCGGCAGGTGCATCGCACCGATGTAGTCCCCGAGCTTGCTGGAAGGCAAAGTATGAGCTTTGTAGCAAGGTCTAAATAAATGTCTCTCAACTGTATGTGAGTACAAATCACATGTAGCTGAGGAGAGCGATCTCCGAGCAGTGGTTGGGACAGTCCCCGAGCACATTAGTGGTCGGAGCTGTCCCTGAGCACAGCAGTGGTCGGAGCAGTCCCCGAGCACAACAGTGGTCTGGGCAGTCCCCGAGCATTGTAGTGGTCAGAGCAGTCCCCGAGCACGGCAGTGGTCTGGTCCATCCTTGAGCACAAGTCATGCAGCGAAGAAACGAATGCTGCTAGTACTATTACTTGGTGTATTTATTTATCTCCTTACTCTATCAAGTCCAATCTGATACGTCTGGTCAAAAAAGCAAATGGGTATAGCACGTCACACTGTCTTCTTGTTCTTTCTGGCAAACAGCCGATTGGCACCTGTAAGGAGGTGCGTCAGTGTGGGCCCTCTCACACTATCATCGAAGAGGCGCGTACAGTGGTAACGAAGGGGCGCGTTTATTGGTGTAGATCTCAAGGTTGTGAAAACAACCGTCTACGGCGCGTACGCACGTCTCCCAAGAATCTCGAGCGGATGAAACGACGGATCTCTTGGTTATTTATAATATAGAACTGGTAAGTTACTTTTTACCGATCCCCATTATCATTCGTCGCCACAGCCTTCTTCTTCCTCTTGCCGAATCCTATTCCTCCGAAATCATCACCAATCACCCCTCCGCTGCATCCACCCCTTTAGCAAGGATGGATTAATGGCGAAGAGAGACGCCTAGAAGAAAGCCAGAGTCATGGCGAAGGAGTGGTGGAAGTCAAGGAGCAACGAGCAGACCATCGAAGACCTCGTCGCCATGGGAGTGCTCCACAACAAAGCACTCGTGGGATGGCGTGCGCTGGAAGGAGAAAGCTACCCCGATCCACAACCAGGTGAGATTGTGGTTTTCGAGGATTTCTTCAAGCGGGGTTTTGGGGTTCTAGTGCACCCTTTCCTTTAGGGGCTCTGTTTGTACTATGAGATTGGGATTTGCAATCTGCATCCCAACTCGATTCTTCTTGTCTCCACCTTCATCCATCTTTGCGAAGCCTATGGTGGCTTCCATCCCCATTTAGACCTCTTTCGCCATCTGTTTTGTCTGCAGAAGAAAGGGAGCGGTGGCTCGAAGATAGCCGGAGGCGTATACCTCAATCTTCGTGACGGGATGAAGGCCCAGTACTTGCACTGCCCTTGGAACACATCGCTGGACGAATGGTACAAGAAGTGGTTCTACATCCGCGAAGAGCCGAACTCGATCACCCTGTGCGACGTGGGGTTCATTCTGGAGAAGAAGAACAGCTGGTCGGAGAAGCCCGAGAACTTGGAACAGATCACAGAACTACTCGGGATGATCCCATGGGGGAAGCTAGACGGTCCAAGCGTGGTCGGGAACTTCATCAGCCGGAGGATCCAGCCCTACCAGAGGAGGGTACATCCTGGCTACGAATACCAAGGGAGCGCTGATCCAATGAGGACCAGAAAAGAGGCGCTTGACAAGATCAAAATCAAGGCTAGAATTGGGGAGCTATTCAACTTAGCCGATCCCAATTATGTCAGGTTAAGCAACATCGAGCACGCCTTCAAGCTGGCCCGACCTCCCCCAAAGGTAAATTATGCTTCCTTGTGCCTGTAGAGTTATGTTGTAACAAAAATTGACTGTGTTGTTGCCTTTATGTTTCCTAGAGTAATGGCCGTGATAGGGCAACAGTGTTCGTGTCTCCACCCCCTAGTGTGGATTGGCCGCAAGTTGCCGACCGAACCGCCTAGACCAGTGCCAGGGCTGAAGACGTCGACTGGGCCGTACTCGAGGTTGGAGAGGAGGCAACGGCCAGGGCTACTGGCAAGCGACCGGTGGCCAACAGACATCATCAGGCCATCTTCCCACTTTTAGATGATGAAACAGAGGATGCAGACATCTTTCGACTTGTCCCTCGAAAGAGAAGGAGACAAATGGAGTCGACGGAGCAGGGTGGCTCCTCTGTGCCAGCAGGGATCGCATCACCGACCACTGCAACACAGAGGACAAGCGGAGAAGGGGTCGAGCACCCATCCTCGGCGCCTGTACTGGTCATGGAAAAAGACCCAGTGGAACCCACCGAGCACGTGGAGCAAGCACGGTCGAAGAGACGCTCCTTCGCCACGTCATTCTGTGCTTCCAAGCTGTAAGTATTTGTAACCTTGATGTAAGCTTACAATTTGTATTGAATACTATTGTCTTCTGAACTTATCTCTGATATATTAGGTCGGTGTCCACCGAAAATCCCGACCAGCTAGCCGGGTGTAGAATGGCTTCACTAGCAATGGCAGAAAGAACTGCCCAGCAGCCGGCTGTGGAGGAACCTGTAGAAGAAAATCCACCGGAACCTTAGTAGACGAGTGGCCAGACAACAGTCCCCGAGCAGCTGGTCGAGAAGAGAGCCAAGCCAAGTACAAGTGCTCCAAGCAATAACCCTGCTAAGGGAGATACGTCGGCGCCAAGGGGACCAGACCAAGCCGAAGAGCAGCAGCCGGAGGTGGCACAGAGCACGCTTGCCGATGCTATGGCTCGTGGGAAAGTCATAGTGGTCGCAGAGACTATAAACTCCAGACCAGCGCCGCCTCCTGAACAAGAGGCCGAAGAGGACGAAGTAGAAGAGGTCCTGGGCCGTCCCTAAGACAAACGACAACATGTATATGTGTCGCGCTGGTGGAACGACGAGTGGGTTATGCATGAGGAAATCCCAGAGGTCGAAGAGACCCTAAAAGTTGAACAAGCGGCAAAATGTCTGGTGACAGAAGTCCAGGCATGTTTGGCTTGACCACTTGATCCTGCTATTTAGTCGAACTGATCTGACTTAGCTTGTTTATATGCAGGACTTGATGAAGACCGCAAAGTACCGAAAGAGGTGCTTCGACCAGATTGAGGGAATCACGGCAAACAATAGAGAACTGGCGGCCGAGGTGGAACGCTTGCGCCGCCAACTTGAAGCCGCCGACCAGGAGAGGACGGAGCAAGAGGCACAAAACCAGAACCTGGTCATCCAGCTCAGTAACAAAGAGCAGGAAAAAACAAGTAAGTTGTCATTTTATCACAGCAAGTGCATGACACGTGTTGTTGCATTGTTGGTAGTGACAGCTGTAGTGCAGGCTTAGAAGCCGAAGTAACCCGCCTCCAAGAGGAGAATAGCCGTGTGACCGCAGAGTGTGGTCGCCTGAAGGAGGACAACGAGAAACTGGCGCGCAACCAGTCTCAACTCCAGGACCGCACAACCAAGATGAAGGAGGAACTAAAAAGTAAGTGTTCCAGACCACCTTTCTCATTCTGTTGCCCGCCTTATCTTGTCGTGCCGTTACATTTTGATGTCTTGTACGGTTTGCAGTTTTAAAAGTCAATGCCAAGAAACATCTAGAAGCCAGTGATGAAAGATCGTGACGGCTGGAAGGCACGATGCCTAGAGACCACCAAGGATCAGGACACATGGAAGAACCGGTGCCAGGAAGTGGCAACTGGCATTTTGCCTATCCTCGACCTTATCGACCCGGCGCTCATAGAGGAAGAGCCAAGGACGCCCCAGCTCGGACTGGTCGAGAGATGCAGAAAGGCATGGGGATGGTTCCAAGAGTTCGTGAAGGAGGCGGGTGAGTACACGGGTGCACATGTGCTAAGCATGGTGCGTGCCCACTACCCCCTGATCGATCTCAAGCGCCTGGAGGCTAGGTACCCGAAGGAGGTAGACCCAGACAAGGCTGAGGAGCTTCGGATGGCCCAGCTGGACCTGTCAGTCAAAGATAATTGGCGACATTAACCTGTGTGGAGGTGGGACAACACCTGTACAGGGTACGCCATCGACAAGTCAGCTGGAAACGCCATCAGTTGCAAGCCAACCGATGAAGCCTGCGGTCTTGACCAGCCAGGCATTGGCGGGGCCATCCTCTTCAGCTCGACCAGCACAAGAGTCCCCAAGACTCGAGTAGGATATCGGAAACAGCGAGCAGCAGGTGCCGCGTGCCCCGACCAGCCAATGGAATAGGCTAGAGCTGTAGAAGAAGGACATAGTTGTGTTATTGTAAACTTGGGCCTCTTCAGGCAAGCTTGTAATAACGTAACTACATATCATCATAAGCTTGTTTGCTTTGTATAAAACATATTTAAGCTTGAAATTCATGTTGGTGTAACTAAGTGAGAACATGTTAATGTTCTGTTTAGTTGTACCAGTTTACTCATGACGTCATCCTGAAAAGTTTGTACGTCCCCGATTTGGCATGTGGTCAGAGTGTGAGGCGCGTGACCTGTGCACACATAGACGTAGACAAGTCAAACCAGGGGGGACCTGCCGATCGCCCGTAGCATAGAGAGCAGATCTCGTGCACGCGTTGGGAGGAACCAGAGACAGGGCCTGCTCCAAAAACCCGAGAAGGAATGGTGGTCGGTTTTGTCTGGCTAAGTTAAAATAACCATAAAACTTGAAGTGACACATCAGAGTGGTCGGAGCAATCATAATAGCTTTATTGAGGTAAATCGAAAGTACAAGAGGAGTACATATCTCAATGGTTAAGCATAGAAACATCTAAGCTTGTCGATGTGCCACGAGTTTGGTACGTCCGTACCGTCTAGGTGAGCTAACCTGTAAGACGTTGGTCGTGTGACTTCCTTGATCATGAAGGGCCCCTCCCATGGGGTTGCGAGTTTATGGACACTAGCCTGGTTCGTCTTCCACTTCAAGACCAGGTCCCCGACCACGAAGAACCGCTCTTTAACATTCTTGTTGTAGTACCTGCGCAAAACAGCAAGGTATTTGGCCGTATGTACACAAGAATCGAGCCGCTTCTCTTCTACGCTATTCACTTCTAGCTCCCATACTTCATTGACCTTGCCTTCGTCGAAGTTCTCTACCCGTGCTGATCTGAAAGCTATATCTGCTGGGAGGACTGCCTCAGCACCGTAAACCATAAAGTATGGTGAGACACCGGTGTTACGACTGGGCTGAGTTCTGAGGCCCCAGACCACGGCTGGTAACTCTTTCAGCCATCTTCTGGGAGCTTTATCATTTTCTCTATACATCCTCTTCTTCAATGCATCCAAGATCATGCCATTTGCCCGCTCGACTTGTCCATTAGCTCTAGGGTGAGCCACCGAGACGTATTTTACTACTAATGCTCCTTTCATCGCAGAAGTCCCAAAAAGTGTTCCTGGTGAACTGAGTACCCTAGATCAGTGATGATGCTGTTGGGTATGCTGAAACGGTGGATGACCTAGTCGAGGAACGTGGCAGCCTTTTCTAAGGATGCCTGTACCAAAGGCATGTATTCTATCCACTTAGAAAATTTGTTCGATCAGCACAAAGACGCATGTAAATTTCCCTGGAGCCGGTTTGAAGGGCCCGATCATATCCAATCCCCAGCATGCGAAGGGCCAAGAGGCTGGTATTGTCTAGATCTCATGTGCTGGTACGTGGGTTCTCTTGGCGAAGAACTGACAACCCTCATAGTGGCGGACTAACTTCTCTACGTCGGCTACTGCTGACGGCCAATAGAACCCTGCTCGGAAAGCCTTACCGACCAGCGTTCTTGAGGCCACGTGGTTGCCGCAGGAGCCAAAGTGGATTTGGTCCAGGAGATGTTTGCCATCCTCCTAGGTTATACACTTCATCAAGATTTCCTCCTTTGCATTCTTGCGCCATAACTTGCCATCGACGAGCAGGTACTGCTTACTGCGACGCATCAGGCGCTCGTTTTCTGTCTGATCAGTGTAACCGCTGCCATCTGTTAGGTACTTGATGAAAGGTATTCTCTAGTCGGGCTCATGAGTGGTCGGAGGCGGCTCGGTGGTGCTCGACGCTGGAACCGTAGGCCACCAATTGCTGGTCTGGAGGCTTGTCGACCGTGGAATCTTCCTCTTCGATGGAAGGCGTGAGCAGGTCTTGGACGAATACGCCATGTGGGATTTTGGCTCGAGATGATCCTAACTTTGACAACGCATCCGCTGCTTGATTTTTGTCCCAGACCACGTGTATGTACTCGATGCCATAGAACCTGCCTTCCAGCTTTCTGATCGATTTGCAGTATGCATCCATCTTTTCACTAGGTCGTGTCCCAGTCCTTGTTGAGTTGGTTGATGACTAGAGCTGAGTCTCCATAGACATAGAGATGTTTAACACCAAGCTCGACCGCAATGCGCAAACCATGTAGGCATGCTTCGTATTCGGCGGCATTATTAGATGCTGGGAAATAAATCCTAAGGACGTACCGGAGCTGCTCCTTGGATGGTGACATGAAAAGGACTCCTGCTCCCGCACCATCAATGTTGAGAGAGCCATCAAAGTACATCGTCCAATACTCGTTGGGCCCCAGAGAGGCAGGGCGTGCTTAAGTCTGTCCACTCGACGATGAAATCGATGAGTGCCTGAGACTTGATTGTAGTACGGCTTGCAAATTCCAAGGAGAAGGGGCATAGCTCCATTGCCCATTTAACGATGCGCCCGTTCGCATCCTTGTTGCTAATGATGTCTCGCAGAGGGTACTCAGTCATGACCACCACACGGTATCCAGTCGAAGTAATGTTTCAACTTTCGGGATGTTATCAGTATGGCATAGATCAACTTCTGAATCTGTGGGTACCTGGTCTTGGACTCATTAAGTACCTCACTGATGAAATAGATTGGCCACTATACCTTGTAGACGTGGCCGGGCTCATCTCGCTCGACCACCATGGCCATGGAGACCACTCGATTAGTAGCCGCAATGTAAAGCAGGAGTGTTTCGTCTTCTCTAGGAGCAGTGAGGACCGGAGGTGATGTAAGGTATTGTTTCAGCTGTGTGAAGGCAGCGTCTGCTTCCTCCGACCACTCAAACTTTTTGGATGCTTTGAGTAGTTTAAAGAACGGTAATCCTTTTTCGCCTAATCTTGATATGAAACGGCTGAGGGCGGCCATGCATCTGGTAAGCTTCTAAACGTCCTTTACCTTTTTGGGTGGCTTCATGTCCAAGATAGCTTTGACTTTCTCTGGGTTAGGGCGTATGCCGTCATGACTGACGACGTTGCCAAGTAGTATGCCAGAAGGTACACCAAAGATGCACTTTTTTGGGTTTAATTTCCACTAGAATGTGTTAAGGGCTGCAAAGGTGCGTTCCAGGTTGTCAACAAGGGTATGTGCTTCCTTGGTTTTGACAACTATATCATCAACATAAGTCCTCGACGAGGTCGTCTTTTATCTCGTCTTTGAGGCAAGCTTATATAGCGTGTTGGTAGGTAGCCCTAGCATTCTTGAGCCCGAACGACATGGTCATGTAGCAGTAGGCGCCAAAAGGCGTGATAAAAGATGTCTTGATCTGGTCATCCTTTTTGAGGGCGATCTGGTGATAACCAGAGTAGCAATCGAGAAAGGAAAGCAGCTTGCAACTAGGCTGTTGAATCTATGACCTCGTCTATGCGAGGTAAGCCGAAGGGGTCCTTAGGGCAGTGTTTGTTGAGATCAGTGTAATCAACGCACATTCTCCATTCATTATTCTTTTTGCGTACAAGAACCGGGTTGGCTAACCACTCCGGATGATACACTTCTTTGATAAATCCGGCTGCCAAAAGCCGTGTAACTTCTACCCTAATCGCCTCCTTTTTGTCGCGAGCGAACCGTCGTAGCTTCTGCTTGATAGGTTTGGCCTTGCCGTTGACATTCAAGGAGTGCTCGATCAAGTTCCGAGGTACACCGGGCATGTCAGCAGGTTTCCATGCGAAACACATCCACGTTGCTCCTCAAGAACCTGACGAGCACGTCTTCCTATTTGGGATCCAGGTTGGCCCCGATAAGGGCCATTTTGCTGGGATCACCGTCGACCAGCTGGATCACCTTGTGCTCCTTGGACTTGATGTTCTTGCGTGGAGCCTCGAGCTCCAGGGATCTCTAGGTGGTCGGTCGAGGTCTTCTTGGCGTCGAGCATGGTCTCGGCCATGCGAATAGAGAGGTCATGAGCCTCTGCTATTTTGAAACTGTCGTCTTCGCAGGTATAAGCTACGTACACATTGCCTCGGAGGGTTAGAACTCCTTTCTCGGCAGGCATCTTGAGCACCAGATACCTGTAATGAGGTATGTCCATGAACTTGGTGAGCGATGGTCGACCAAGAATAGCATGGTAGGTGCCGTCGAAGTCAGCGACCACAAAGTTGACGTAGTCAGTGCGGAAGTGGTCCGGGGTCCCAAACTGCACAGGTAGTGTGATCTGCCCGAGAGGTGTAGAGCTCTGTCCGGGGAGAACACCCCAGAACTATGCCTCATACGGCTTGAGGTCCGCCTGAGCTATCTTCAGGGTGGGCAGACTATTCTTGAACAGTATATCGATGGAGCTGCCGCCGTTGATCAGTACTCTATCGAACTGAACCTTATTGATACAAGGATCGAGGACCAGGGGAAAAACATCCTGGCTCAGGTATTATGGCCCATTGGTCCTTTCTACTGAGGGAGATTTCGCGGTGAGACCACGAAGGGAGCCGTGGATCGGTGAGGAGGTTGTCGGTGTTGGCCACATTCAAGCAAGTGTGGGCAAGCAGCTTGCGTTCTCGTTTGGTCTCGATGGACACTTTGCCTCTGATGATGGTGTGCACGCGATCGGTTGGCTTGACATACTTGTGACGAGGGTCTGCATCATCGTCGTCGTTATCCTCGTTGCGTTGTTCCCCTGCATCGTTAGGCTTGTCAGATGTATCCGGAGCCTATTGACGCGTGTAGATAGACTTGAGAACGCGGCAATTCTCCATGGTATGGTTTGACTTAGGATGGGGCTGGCAGGGCCCTTTCAATGCTTTGGGGTAGTTGTCTTCATAATTACGACGTCCGCCACCCTTTTTAACGGTGTTGACCTCGCCGTCGTCTTCCCGAGCACGCTTGCTCCTGTAATCGTCACGGCGGTTACGCCACTGATTACGTTGTTCACGATGGTCGCGGGAGTTGTTGCGCTGGTTGTGGTGGTCAAAATTGTCATTTCGACCATGGTTGCCGCGGTAGTCGTCGTGGTGTAGGGGGTGGTCAGAGCGTGGAACCCTTGCTGCTTCTTCAATAATTATCTTTTTAGCGTCGTCGGCGTCTGCATATTTCTTAGCGGTGGCCAGGAGCGCTATGACCGATTCAGGTCTCTTGCGGAGGAGCTTGTCCCTTAGGGTGTCATGGAAGTGGAGGCCAGTGATGAAAGCCTCGATTGCCTCATTGTCGGAGATTGATGGGACCTTGATGCGCATCTCTGAGAAACACCGGACATACTCGCGCAGTGGCTCATCTTTTTGATCTCAAATCTATTGCAGATTGTATTTGTTGCCTAGTTATTCACAAGTAGTAATGAAGTTGTCGATGAAGGCTTGCTTGAGCTCCTGCCAAGAATCAAAGTAGCTCGCCGGCAAGCTGACCAGCCATTGGTGGCCTGCATGGCCAACAGCGACTGGGAAGTAGTTAGACATGACGTGCTCGTCAGCCATGGCTGATCTACACGCAGTTTCGTAGAGCATGACCCATAATTCGGGGTTCTCCTTGCCGTCGTACTTCTGAAGTTTCTCGAGCTTGAAGTTCTTGGGCCATATGACTTGGCGAAGGTGTGGAGTAAACTGCTTCAAACCCACCGGGCCGTGGGTAGTGTCATATTCCATACGGCGATAACTTTCATGGGATGCTCGATCGTCGGCTCTCTGGTTGATGCGAGCACGTAGATCGCGTCCACCAAGGTAATGGTGGAGATCGTTTTTGCCATCACGGTGATCTCGACTGCCATCTGGATTAGCTCTACGACCATGGTTATCATGGCGATTGTCGCGGTTGTCTCGGCGATTATCATCTTGGACGTCGCGGCGGTTGTCCTCCCGACGGCGGTTGTCATCCTAGCCACCATCATGGCCACCATTTCCTCCTTGATAGTTGTCTGATGGGTCGTTGTTGTGTGAGCCATGTTGGTTGAGTGGCTGTGAGCAACTTGGGTACTGGCGGCTGTGGCTTAACTCGACTAAGACGGATGGAGCCTGGGCTTGATTTACAATCTCTATGGTCTGGGCCATAGTAGCTGTCAGATAGGCTTGTATTTCATCGCAAACTGCTTGGGTTTCTAGGGTGTTGGGTAGCCATTGCATTGTCGCCATGGCGGCGGCTACATTGGCGCTTGGAGTCCTAAAGACCTGTTTGTCCCCCACCCTGTCGAAAGCATTGTTAAGGTCGCGTGGCTGGACCCTTATGCGTCGTGCCTCCTAGTCTGCTTCGGCTTCGATTTGCCGGCGATTAAACCAATCAATATTGCGTGCTTCGCGTGCTGTCCTTTCTTGTTCTGTTTCGCCAACTGCCGGTGGTTCGTCATTGCTGACAACATGGATCAAATCCCCTCACCTCGGCGGGAAAGATGGGAATTGTGGGAACCTCGGGGCGTGGTATGGGATATCTAGATCGTATTTGACGCCTTCATCTTCGTGATGCTGAAGCTCGGTGTGGATAGATGCATTAGATGCGATGCCAGACAAGGAGCTGGAGTCACCCTCTTGGACTGTGTGGATGGATCCTTCTTGATAATCTTCAATCCGGATCATATTGACGAAGTTGCGTTGTAGGTTATATGCGTAGTTGGAGGCAGCATTTCGTAGGCCGTAGGGCTAGGCCTGGTAGTTCTCCGTCGAGGCTTCGTACTCGGAGAGCCGGAGACCCGTCACGAAGGCTAGCCGGCGATGAGCGGAGCGCCCTTCAAGAGTAGATATGACCACGAGATCTGTACCAAGTCGTGCAGGATGACTGGTCTGAGCTGGTCGGGTAGATCTGTTGTGGGGAGCGGTTTCCTGCTCATTAGGTTGACTTTGAATCGTACTTACTAGAGCTAGGGTTTCAGCGAGTTTGGTGCTGACCCGATCGATGGAGTCGAGCAGGTCGGTGTTGTCGATCTGCTTCCCTTTGTAGCGGGGGAGCAGATGACGGGTTGTCGGCGTGGCTGAAGATGATGTAGGCGTGGTCGGAGCCAGATGTACCGTGGTCAGAGCTAGATCCATCATGGTCGGAGCCATGTCCGTCATGGTCGGAGCCATATCCACCGTGGTCGGAGCCGTAGCCGATGCAGGTGAAGTAGTGGTCGGTGCAGACTGAATCCATGCCTCCTCCGTGGTCATGGCGATGAAGTCATTGGAGTCGGTGGTCCAGGTGATTTGGCCGACGGTGAACGTGAGGCCGTTCGGCGTAGCCATGGAGCCAGCGATGATGACCATCTTGTTTGCTTGGAGAGCAGTACGCACACCCCCTACCTGGCGCACCACTGTCGACGAAATATGGTCGGCAGTCTACCTAGGGGTATGCCCAAGGTAGTACATTGTCGGCAGACAGATGCACAAGCCACAAACAAGACGGTGACGCAAGACAGACATGAGGTTTTATCCAGGTTCGGCTGCCAAGAAGGCGTAATACCTACGTCCTACGTCTGATTGTATTGCTGTATGTCAATGAGAGATGTTTTTTAGAGGGGTCCCCTGCCCACCTTATATAGTCCGGAGGGCAGGGTTATAGATCTGGAAACTAATCCTAGCCAGTTACAATTGTCATATGTGGCCGGATAAGGATTCCTATTCTAACCGACCAGGATCTTGCTTGATCGCCAAATCTGCCTTGACTCCTTGCGCGGGACTCCAAATAGGTTGGCCGGGCCGCGCGTTGTCTTTTGATGGACCGGACCCTCTGATCTGGGCCGGCCCAATCCTAGCCATAAGGGTATAGGGGTTAATCCCCCCACAATGGCAAAACCTTTGGCCACTGTCTGGAGAACCTAGACAAAGTCTTGCAGAGATGCAAAGAGAAGGATCTGGTGCTTAACTAGGAAAAGTACCACTTTATGGTCCATGAAGGCATTGTTCTTGTACACCTTGTGTCCGAGAGGGGGATTGAGGTAGATAAGGCTAAGATCGAGGTTATTGAGCAACTACCACCCCCCATGAACGTAAAAGGAATTCATAGCTTCCTAGGTCATGCAGGGTTCTATAGGTGGATTATCAAAGATTTTTCACAAATTGCTAGACCCCTCACAAACTTGTTAGCTAAGGATGCACCTTTTGAGTTCATAGATGAGTTCTTAACTGCTTTCCACACTCTTAAGAAGGCACTCATCTCAGCACCAATCATCCAACCACCCGATTGGTTGCTGCCATTTGAGATCATGTGTGATGCTAGTGACTATGCTATTGGTGCGGTCCTTGGCCAAACCAAAGATAAGAAGCATCACGCAATCGCATATGCTAGCAAAATGCTGACATGATCACAACTTTACTATGCTACCACAGAAAAAGAGCTCTTAGCAGTCATTTTTGCTATCGACAAGTTTAGGTCTTACTTAGTGGGTGCAAAAGTTATCGTTTATACTGATCATGCTACACTAAAATATTTACTCACTAAGAAAGACGCTAAACCTAGATTAATAAGATGGATTCTCTTACTCCAAGAATTTGACCTTGAAATAAAAGATAAAAAGGGAGTAGAGAATACCGTTGCAGATCATTTGTCGCATATGCAAGTCACTAACATGCAGGAACTACCAATTAATGACTTCCTACGCGAGGACATGCTACTCAAGGTGACGGACTCCAACCCGTGGTATGCAAACATCATAAATTACATGGTTTCAGGCTATGTACCACCAAACAAAAACATGAGAAAATTACAAGTCAAAAGCCGACGTCACCTTTGGAATGATTCATATCTATACCGGGTCTTTTCGGATGGCCTGCTGAGGAGGTGTGTACCAACAGTGGAGGGACAACAAATCATTGAAAAATGCCATGCAGCACCGTATGGAGGCCATTACCAAGTATTCCGCACACAAGCTAAAATCTGGCAGTGCAGATTCTTCTGGCCAACGATGTACGAGGACACCAAGGAGTTCATCCGAAGGTGTCGAAAGTGTCAATTCCAAGGAAGCATCAACTTTCACAATGTAATGCCCCTACACTACAATATTCAAATAGAAATATTTGATGTGTGGCGCATTGACTTCATGGGGCCATTTCAAATGTCCCAAGATTGCGAGTACATCCTTGTCGCTGTTGACTATGTATCAAAATGGGTGGAAGCACTACCTTGCCGAGCTGCTAACGCTAGGCATGCAAGGAAGATGTTTCATGAAGTGATCTTCCCTCGCTTTGGAACACCAAGGATGGTGATAAGCGATGGGGGATCTCACTTCATAGACAAGACATTCAAAGCATTCCTGAGAGAGTTAGGAGCCAAGCACAATATTGCCACACCATACCATCCTCAAACCAGCGGTCAAATCGAGACCTCAAATAAACAAATCTAAACATCTTACAAAAAACGGTCAGTGAGATGGGGAAGGGCTGGAAGAACAAGCTTCCTGATGCACTTTGGGCATATAGGACAGCTTACAAAATCCCCATCAGCATGTCACCATACCAGCTAGTTTATGGAAAAAGTTGCCACTTGCCTGTTGAGCTTGAGCATCGAGCTCACTGGGCATTCAAAAGCTGGAATATGGATGTGAAGCTAGCCGGCAGAAATAGACAAAAACAAATAGCCAAGCTAGAAGAATGGCAAGAGATGGCATGATCACCGAATCAAGCTCACATAATTCAAGCAAGGAGACATGGTCTTGCTCTTCAATTCAAAGGTCAAGCAATTCGGTGAAGGAAAATTGCAAAGTAAATGGCAAGGACCATACACCGTCATCAACACTTCACCACATGGCGCAATCACCATCCAAGATGATGACGGTAACATATTCAAAGTCAACGGTCAACGTTTGAAAATTTTCCTTGAGCCTTCTCATAACATTGACTTTAACAAAGAATTAGATAAAATAGATTTAATAGCTTTCGATAAATTTGTTCAAAACTTATAAAAAATTTAAAAAAATAATTATGCTAACATATTATTTCATTTACTTAAAATATAAAAATTTGCTTTATCTTCTTAAGCAAGTCATCGTGGTAAAATGACCCTTATGCCTTCACTAGACAAACCATGATTCTTGCTCAATCTTGCTTGATACATGTAGATCACATGATATTCCACTCTTAATTACAAGATAATGTGAAATTTGAATATCCTTGATTCTACTTGATCTAGTGCATCTTTGCTCTATCACGTTGTGATCCTACTGAATAAAAATCTAACACCAACATCACTAGGATCTCCATGCATGCAAATGAACCTTTCTAGGCCACTCCCACTACAAGAATAAATTAGGCGCATTTTCTTATATTTCAAGTTTTTTCATTCCAATCATATTTGATTTCCCAATCATGTAATGTGCCTATCATTTATCATTGAATAAAGTTTTTATTATTAGGAATATTTTATTGCACTTGTTTTCTTTATCTTTTTGTTATCAAATAAAAATAGGAAAGAAAACAAGTGTGGGGGAGAAACCACACTCACCTACGACTCAGTTGCACAAAAGACGATCAAATTTAAACTTGGTTTGTGCAACTCTCTCTCTCTCTCATTCCATATTTAATAAAGAAGCTTTAAAACTGAATAAACTATAAAGTAAAAAAGAGTATGCTCCATCTCCATGTCTTCTTGTGATTAAGAAGTTTGCATACTTTTTATTCCCCGCTAAAATTCCTAAAGACTTGTGAACACTTTTAATTAGGGAACCCATTCTATCTAAGTAATTGATGAATGAGATATAGTAGCATGACGTGACACTTGCTCATTTCTTGCAAAGTACTTGGGATATATTTTTACAAAACAAAATTCAAATAGCATGTTCCTTGAATGACATTTCAAATACCTACCAAGGCCATATATGATCTTTCATGACAAAACCTTCCATATATACCTCTTACTTTGTTTTGAGTTTGGTCAAGTTTTGTGACCCCGTTGAGAGATGTTTCAAGCTCCCAAGATCAAGACTCATGTATATGCCACAAATAAATAGCTATTCCTACACTGGGAATACGCAACAACATGTTTTCCATCACCAGGGAAATAAATACTCCGTGCTCTAAAATATGATCTCTCTAGCATATTTTTAGAGACAGCAAGGATATGCAAAAAGGTTGAAAAAGAATGGGACACATGAAGGTCCCAAAGTATAGAAAAAAGGGGGGACACAATGAAGGTACCAAAAGTATTCAAAAAAAGATGATGAGCCCATGAAGGCTCATGAGAAAAAGCTAGCCATGTCTCAAAACAGAAGCTAGAAAAAGGGATCATATCCAATAGAGGAGTATAATTCCACCAAAAATTCCATACACTTGCATTGTTTTGATCTAAGAGTATGACGCTTCTCTCTGGTGTGGTCCAGGATTTGACTTTACAACATATGCAAGGTAAGTGTTCCTCACAAATTTTCATCCCTACCTAAAGCTCCATATAAGCTTATTAGAAGTAGGATGATCAAAAGAGAAGGCAAAATTTCAAAATATGCCTTGGTGAGGTACCACTTACAAATGTTGAATGACCTGAGAGAATCATTCAGGGAACAAAAGTTGTCTTTATGTTTTCAAAATTATACAAAACCCCAAGTTTCTAAGCATGGATAGAGTAAGAAGATTTGAATCCAAGCTATTCCATTTTTCAATTACCCAAGTATTTTGGTAGACACTTGGAAGTTCACAGTTCAAGTGAAGCATGGAATAATCTATATGCAGATTTTCAAATCAAGGAGATGAACCCGCTTAGTCCTTAGAACTTTACTTGAGGACGAGCAAAGGACTAAGTGTGGGGGAGCTTCTAGGCTGTGCTTAACTCACATTTCTACCACCAACATTTCAACAAAATAAAACAAATATGGATATCGAAACATAGAATTAGGGTTTATAATTCATAATTTCCACAAGTTTTGGTATATACATGTTTGTAGGCACAGGTATGAAATTTCACCAAAATGCGCAAACCAAAAGGCACATTCAAGCAAAATAGAAGCAAAGCACATCTAAACTCTAGGCTTGGGCTAGAATACCATTGTGACAGGAGTCCAGGTCCACCAAGAAGCCCACACGCCAAAGGCGGTGGCCATGCATGTAGCCCACCACACCGCCCCTAGCTCCGCTCGGCCCCACCTTTCTCTTGTGGTGCATTCAATGAATGGGGAGGCAGTTGCATGTGGTGTCTCCTAAAATACCTAAGCAAACCGACCATCCTCAAGCTATAAAAGGAGGCCCCCTCTTCACATTTGAGGGGATAAACACATTTGGAGAAGAAGAAGAAGGGCTACACATATTTTCATTAGCTTCTAGCTAGACTAGAGTAGGGAGTGAGAGAGGGAAAGAGTTAGAGGAATAGCGAAGTAGCGGTGCCCTCTACCTCTTGTACTCGGCGAGCCTTGTACCACGGGTGGACAGAGCACTAGACTTGTCAGCCCCCTCTACACTTGTACCTCTACATTCATCTTACTACTTGAAGTAAGAAGTTCATGTTCATCTTTTGGTTTTGATTCCCTAAGTTAAGTTATCGTTGTTGTTACTTACTTGTGGGTTTGTCATCCATCCTCATGACAGGTGCTCTAGTAGAGGACTCCTAATAAAGACGGAAGTTCCTGGCCAATGCTAGAGTAGTAGAGGTTAGCATAGATGTGGTGTCTAAGCTACACGTTACCTTCGTTTGCCTCGTGTCCCACGGTTGAGGGATAGGCAGCAGGTGGTGATAGCCCTATCCATCATTTGTAATCCCCCACGTTCGGATATGGAATAGAGCTATAGGACGAAGGTACTTGGTAGACCAAGTATAAGCTGGTGCCCGAAGTGAGTTCATAGTAGCAAAGTTAACTTCACTTAATGTTTCTGCCCTTAGAAGAACCTCACTACCCAAGTTACCCTTCATCTTGTTCTCCTAGGTAAACTAGCCAAGAGACTACTTACACCTCCATTCCTTTGGGAAAATACGATACCCTGAATACTTCCAGGTGAAGTGCTACGACGGTAATTCCGTGCTCTTGCGGACTTTTTTGCTTACGCTAAGAAGCACCAACACTTATCCTTGTATCATTATCTTTTATCTTTTCATTCTTTTCTTTTTACCATGGATCTAGAATCCACCCCTATCTACCAATATGGTGCACCTACGAGCGCACGCCTACAACCATAAGGGTCTTTAAAACCTATCCTAACACCTGGCTATGAGCTATGTCTACATTTAATTAACATGGTTCAGGATCAACCCTTTTCAGGCGAGGATGATGAAAACCCTTATTACCACCTAAATGAGTTTGAGTAGGCATGTGCATGCTACGCATAGCAAGCATGTCAGATGAAACCTTATGATGGAAGCTTTTTCCCTTTTCTTTGATGAGAAATGCTAAATGTTCGTATAATCTCACCATAGGGAGTAGACAAGGAGATTGGGAAGCCTTGTGCTCTAGCTTTTGCTTGCAATTCTTTCCCATCTCTAGGGTAGTCAACCTTCGTTTTGAGGTTCTATCTTTTAAACAAAAAGAAAAGAATCTCTAGGCATGGCTTGGGAACGCTTTAATACTCTCATTAATATTGGCCCAGACCTTGCCATTCAGGACCCCATTCTTCTTCAGCATTTTTATATGGGTCTTGATAGGAAAACCTCAAAGCATCTTAATACGGCCTCAGGAGGTTCATTCTTGCATGTCTCCACCAATTCAGAGAGAAGCATATGTTGACGGTCACTAACACCAATTATAACCTGTCAATATAATCTGCATATATACTTAATTCCATCACCAAACATAGTTATAGGGTTTGATTCTAACAAGTTCCACGAGTTTTGGTGCTCTCACTTGTCTCACAGGATATTTAATTTTTCATGGAACAAAACTATCTCAAATGATGAATTGGAGTGCACCATTGCGAAGATCTCATCGAGCTCATCGAAACGGATATATTATTTGCTATATTTGGAGATCAGAATGAAAAGATATAAATTTCACAAATAAAAGAAAAACTCCAAATCATGAGCTGTGGGATTAGTTGGCCCAATTCAGAATTTGGCCCATAAAGGCCCATGTGCATTTTAATGAGATACGGTGGAAAGTTTAGTACCAATGAGGATAACTAATAGGGGGAGGGTGCCAGGTGCCCCTATATATAGTAGCCCCTACCCCCCACCCTGGGGCCATCATGGAAACCCTAATTTAGATCAACACACACTAGGAGGATTAGGTCTAGAACCTTCCAATGTAGTAGATTAGTGGCTCGGGAGTGAGAGTCGAGTTGGGCACATGCTCAAGTTCCGAATCTAGTCTTGGAGGCTCGACAAAGCCTTGAATCTTCACTTCTACATCTTGTAAGACTTATTATCAATTTATCAAATTCTTAGCTACATGGATATGCCTACTTTGAGTATATATCTTGCTTAGTTATGGCTATCATTACTTTTGTGTGCGGGTTCATAGAGTGCTTAGCCTGCTAGTTTACCGGTTAGGCTAAGTAGCCGAGTCTCGTGTAAGCATGGTGCTAATACGATGCTCTGCCTATGAGTGCACCCTATTCTTTGGTTGGCTGGTAGTAGTGGGAGGTGACAGCCCCATCTATCCTTTGTAGTCCACTCTGAATTGAACAGGTTCTTAAATTGTAGGACCGTAGCCGTCTAAGTGGCATCCCAAAATGCACAAGAGTAGAGTTAGTCTTAGCTATAGTTTCGTGTATATATACTTTGACCATGTAATAAGAATATCATAGGAATCTACCTCACCCCTTGTTCTCCTAAGTTAACTAGTTTACATTATCTTAGTGATCTATCCCCTGAGTGTCATTATGCTCAATTCCTATCATTATCTTTACCCCTTGCTCTAGCTATGTTGGTATGTTGACTGATAGATATTCCTTTATTATTCAATAAGTCTTTACTCCATTGTTTCCCTATGGTAAAATAGAAATAACGATACCTAGAATACTCCTAGTAAAATGCTACAATGGTATTATGTGCGCTTGCGGAATCCTTCATATTCTATTTGCACTTATAAATACCAACAAGCATTTTTTGGCACCATTGCCGAGGAAACAATTGGCGTAAATATTTAGATCATTAACATACCACTAGCTTTAGTAGGATTACCCCTGTTCTATTGAATTGTGGAATAAGACAAAACAACAGATGTCGTTTTGACCTTGCGGCGAGCTTCCACAAGAAAGACATTGAAGAACTCAGGGTGCCTAGGCATTCAACATCCATCAACACTAGAACCCTGCCATCTCACAGGTTTGTATAAACATATATATATATTGTCTAACCATGTGTAGATTGGAGAAAAGGTCGACATCACAAGAATTCAAATCACATCTCAAGTGACGGAAACAAATGCTGTGTAACAGAACCAACCAAATCATAAGAACGTAAGTACAAAAACAATCACCGAAGCGATCAAATTCCTGTACTTAAGCTCCCATAATCCCGATAGTCCGGAAATCACGAAGGATTTCAACCAACTCACGACATACAAACCAAGATCATAGTGATTCAACACAACACATCATCCATTACAACATTTCATAATAAGCATTCGGATACATCCATCAGAGTTTAAATAGAATATTACAAACCAAGTTTGAGTGTGCGGAAGCAACATAGTTTGGTACAAAACATCATAGTTTTCAATTACATTGCCAAGTCTGAGTCATGTCCCACAAAAGCATTATTAGGTACGAGAACTAGTAGAGACCGTGCCCAATGGTCTAGTCTTCATCCCCAGCTGGGAGAAGGCAGTACTTGCAGCAACCAAAGTAGAACTGGTCATCTGCAATAGGTGGGAGATAAACCCTAAGTACGAGAAGGTACTCAGCTAGACTTACCCGTCAAAACCAAAAATAACGACACCAAGGATCATGCAAGGCTTTTCAGTTGGGCTGGCTTGACACAGTTGCATAAAAGAGCTTATGATTATAGTAACCAATTTGAACTTAGCATCAAGCTTATCATTATTTACCTGTCCACTAGATTAGCACCTGTACTAGAGCACTCACTTATTAGGAGCAAACAATATTAACCATAGGAGGTATCATAAGGCTGTCATCATCATATCATCAATTCTGAACCATTATGTTATTTAGTGTATCTACTTTGGAGATAAGCCCATCAAGTTCTCACTAACTAGGAGAGACGACGACTCGAATCGAATTACAACTCAGCTGAGGGGGTATTCCTAACTCTCACCCTAGCATACTTAGCAAGGGTAGCTGTGGGTTACCTTTGGTACAACTCAGGAACTAAATTCGCAGGTTTGATCAGCGCCAGCGCTCTCAGGGATTACCCTTCTGCCAGGACAATCAGGACTTTTAAATCACCTGCCCTTGGACTCACGCCTATGGCTCCCTTCTGAGGCGTACTTTATACTTATCGACTCCCGGCCTGAGTTGAGCTACTCGGCTTCGCGGTCGGTCTCCAGACCCGGCCAACTAAGAGAGAGGCATGCGTTCAACATGAACAGGAAAGGCTCCAAGATTCAGTCCTTAATCGACACAGACGGAGTCACTGCAAACCGGTAAGCCTCCGCCCGGTCTCCATTTCAAATTAAGACTGGTTCTTTTCCACGATAGCAAATATAGCCAACCGTGCCATATGTATCTTCCTATATCTCGCAGGTGACAGGAAATCACCTGACTTCTACCATGTTTAAGCAGGGCTAAGCACTACACGAGCCTGAGCTACATAGGATTCAGGGTAACAATATCTGGACAAGGATTTGGTAACCAATGCAGCAAGTGTTTGCATCCAGCATCTAAACTTAATGCAATAATATATGTATATATATATAACAATAATACTGTAACTACATTTCGGAAATTAGGAGAATTAATATGCTCCGGGGCTTTCCTTTCACAAAGTTGCAAGGACGGTGATTCGGGCACTCAACGGCGACCTCATCTGGCACTTCTCCTAAAGGCTGCACCTCCTGAACCTCCGGTGTCGGTTGCTGCTGCTCGCTCGGTTCCTCGAATTCCAGCAGGGTCACTCCTTCCGGTACACCTATTGCATGCCGATGCACGAGATAAATATCATGGATGCATAAGGAATGACATGATGCTCATGATAATGAATCACAGTAAGTGTTTACGAAAGCATCACTGGACACTCGTTTACCGAGTAAGACTAGCCCTATTCAAATCACTTTAAAACAGGTATCTAATTTAACTTGAAGAACAAGATCAACTTACCTAACTTGCATAACCTAAGATAAAGATGCTCATCTTCAGTTAAAGGCCTAACACCTAGAAACGTTACCACCAACTTAGAAATAGTAAAGGCATACATAAATCCACAGTTAAAGTTTCATATGCACACAAGTAGTCCCTTAATTCAATCACAACCAGAGTTCTACAATTCCAAATGACTTGTATGAGGACATTCTGGAAAGCTTATGAAATTTTCTACAAATCAATGGTAAACATCAAAGCATGATTCTTACGTTAATCAAATCGAATTCCAGTAAACCTAGAATCTGTCCAGGAATGATAGGGTTACTAAATTAATTATTTAATGATGATGCAAAAGCCTAATTTGATCAAACCATGCTTACCAACTGGTTGCACATACTAGAGGAACACTAGAAAGTATAATGCTAACTTCTAAATAAATTATTTAATATCCTTTTCCAATTTATTTAGTTAATTAGGCGATTAAAGCAATATATAGTAAAACTATTTATAAAAATCTACAAAAATTACAGTAGCTATCTCATGCTTAACATAGACTACCATAAAAATTTCAAAGCCATTGAGCAAGCAGAACTTGCTGTATCCAAAATAACAGGTGGCATGCCTATTTTTAGCATAATTAGGAAACCCTAATGAAAAGTGTCAAGCAACAGATTTCACATTTTTCCTAGCATCATTCTAGCATAAGAACCTTACTCACCAAATTTTACCTATACTGGATCTATAGAAAAATTATGAAAATTCACACAAGATCCATCTATTGATAAAAAGAATTTCTATAACTCAACAACTATACAGACACTAGCTCTAAAATTTTAACCAGAGATTCTACTAAGCAATAATAGATTACCCACAAAATTTCATCATTTTTGGACCACAGAAACTCAAGATAAAATTCAAACAAGTTTGCATGTATCCAAAAACACATTTCAAAGTCCTATTTAATTTATCCAGAATTTCTAAAACATGTGCTCATATAATATTTTTATTAAATACTAGACATGACTAGGAACTTAACAAAATTGGAACCATCACATTTGGATCTACCAAACTTGAGTTACACATTTTTGAATCTATACCCAAAACTGTGAAACATGTGCCTCAGCTACAGTGACTGACGAGAGGGGCCCGCGCGCCAGTGAGAGAAACAGGGGAGCGGAGGAAGACGACGGCGCAACTCACCGCCGGTGGCTTCTTCGGCGAAGGCAAGGGTGCCTACGTGTTCGCCTCACCCTAGCAGACCTAGGGGAACCCTTTATTGCAGCTACTGACGTAGCTAGAGGGGGTGGCGATGGCCACGGCGGCGCTCGGCCACGGCGCGGCCAGCCCCGGTGATGCTACAGCGTCGCAGCCCGATAAGGCGACCCTACGAGCTACGGCAGCATTCCTAGACCCTAGCGTGAGACAGAGGAGGGATGGCAAGGACGCGAGGACCGCTGGCCGCATGGAGCGCCAACTCCGGCGAGGGCAGCCATGGCGGCGGTGGAAGGAAATCGAAGATTCGCCCTTACCGAGGCTCGATTGACCCGACGATGAGGTGGAGAGGGTAGAGAAGACTACGGCGAGGCTACAGGCGGACTGGGCAACCCATTTTTGTGGTGGCGAACACGCACGATGACGGCGATGCGCGGTCGGCAATGGCGGACTGCTTGAGCTCACTTGTAGTGCGTGGTGGAGGCGAAGAAATGAGACTGGAGCGGGCGAGTGCATCGGGCAGGCGTGGGGTGGCTTCAAGACGCGGCTGGCTGTGCCAGGGCGTCCACAGCGCGTGGCCTGTGTGCTCAGGCGAGTGGCGATGGGTGGCACCATGTGGCATCGTCTTTCTGAACCGGTCGGCCGCGTTCACTGAATGTTTTCTAAAAACGCGATTCAGTGTTGATGACCATGACTGACAGCGCCATTTCATCGTGTCAACACGGCTCAACCAATGATCCTTTGCAAAAACGGTGTTCATGAAAAATGTAGAGGTACCATCTAGCTACATTTTCTTTTCAAGGACCCAGATCTAATTCGCCATGGATAAGCAGTTACATCAAGCCAAAGATTGCTCAATCACACTGAAATTGCAGTCATGACTTAGAATATTTTTCATTGTGGAAACTAGCATGTAATTCTGACTTGTGGGCCATGTTTGACCATGTTCCACATTTTTATGAGTTGGCCATAAAACAACTTTTGTTCCTTAATAAATTAGCTACAACTTTTGTAAAGAGTGTACAGCCATGCAAGATCTCTAAGTTGGTCTTTTGAATCAGTCAAACTGTGAGACTCTAGGGTCAATTCAAGTCAAACCTTCACTTGAGGGCATTTTGGTCATTTTGATCTACATGAACAATGTCCCAACAAGTAACCTAAGTGTAGTTAAGGTGTAATAGACCATGATCAACCATTTTACAAAATTGTTATACCACTTCTAATGATCACATGTGATAAAGCAACTAAAACAAGCAATTCACTCATATGTTGCAATGCAATGTTTCACATGTTGCATGACTTTGTTGTTATTCTATACTTGTCACATTACTACCATGTTGCCATGTTTCAAGGTATGAGAAACTCAGGTTGCATTCACATGTTACACAATTACTATTCACAACACTCAAGTATGAAACATACACAATTGGATAATGTTGCATATGCATGTTTCAGTAACAAAGGCCTGATGAGATAGATGATGCACATGTTTATGAAATGAAATGCCATTAGTAGAAGCCAAACACCTAGGGTGTTACAGCCCTCCCCCCTTAGAAAAATCTCGTCCCGAGATTTGGAAAGCGTACCATTTAGTATAGAAAGTTGGATGATTTTCTTTTAAATAATCTTCCCGCTCCCATGTCGCATCCCGTTCACTATGATTACTCCAAACTACCTTGTATAACTTAACCACTCGTGTACGAGTCACTCTTTCTTGAGTATCCAGAACTTGCACGGGCTTTTCCTCATAAGAAAGATCAGATTTCAAGTTGACTTTCCTTGTTGCTATTCTTTCCTCGGGAATACGAAGACACTTCTTCAGCTGGGACACATGGAATACCGGGAATATAGCTCCCATTTCACATGGTAGATCGAGTTTATAGGCTACTCTTCCACTTTTCTCGATAATGTGGTAAGGTCCAACATATCGAGGCTCCAGCTTCCTTTTGATTCCAAAATGTTTTACTCCTTTCATAGGGGATACCTTCAAATAAACATGATCACCTACTTCAAACTCAATAGGTTTTCTTCTCTTGTCAGCATAGCTCTTCTGTCTAGCCTGTGCGACAGTCATATTCTTCTGTATAGTTCGGACTTGCTCTTCGACTTCTTTTACAAAGTCAATACCATAGAATCTTCTTTCCTCGGGTTCCACCCAGTTCACAGGAGTTCTACACTTGCGGCCATAAAGAGCTTCAAAAGGAGCCATTTTGATACTCTCTTGATAACTGTTGTTATAAGAGAATTCAGTGAGAGGTAACCAGTCCTCCCAAGAGCCTTTGCAAGAGATAAGACAAGCTCTAAGCATGTCTTCAAGAATTTGATTAACACGCTCAGTCTGTCCTGATGTTTGCGGATGATAGGCAGAACTACGGATTAAATGAGTGCTAAGATTCTGATGTAAGCACTCCCAAAACGAGCCATGAATTGTGGTCCTCGATCAGAAACAATGGATTTGGGTACACCATGGAGACGTACCACTTGTTGAAAATAAATCTCAGCATAATTGTGAGGGTGATAGGTAGACTTGACTGGAATAAAGTGAGCAGATTTAGTTAGATGATCTACGATAACCCAGATAGAATCACAACCCTTTTTGGTAGTGGGTAATCCAACAATAAAATCCATGCTAATTTCTTCCCACTTCCAGCCAGGAATAGAGAGCGGCTGCAATAATCCGGGCCTTATGTGAATAGCCTTGACTCTACAACAATTATCACACCTTGCCACGTAAGCTACGATTTCTTTCTTCATCTTGGTCCACCAATAATACAGCTTGAGATCTTGATACATTTTACTGCTACCAGGATGGATGGACAATTTAGAAGAATGGGCTTCAGCCATAATTTGATTTCTAAGTTCTTTGTCTTTGGGTACCACAAGCCTATCATGAAACCAGAGAATTCCCTTGTCATCGACCCTAAAGTGCTTGGTCTCTTTCTCTTTCATCTTTCGCTTGATGTGAAACACACCCACATCAGTCTTCTGGAGTTCGATAATTCGACTTCTAAGAGAGCAATCCACAGTGATGTTGTGGAGTACCACAGGATGAAGGAGGTGTGCCAGATGAAAGTCTTCACTAACCAAGGAATTGCAATGGGCCTTTCTGCTTAAGGCATCAGCAACCACATATGCCTTACCAGGATGGTAGTGCAATTGAAGGTTGTAGTCTTTGATTAATTCTAACCATCGGCGTTGACGCATGTTCAACTCGGGTTGAGTAAAGATGTACTTGAGGCTTTTATGGTCAGTATAGATGTTGCACACATTACCCAGCAAGTAATGTCTCCAAATCTTTAGAGCATGAACCACCGCAGCTAGCTCTAAGTCATGGGTAGGATAGTTGACTTCATGCTTTCGAAGCTGGCGCGAAGCATAAGCAATTACTCGGCCCTCCTGCATAAGAACACACCCCAAACCCGTGCCACATGCGTCACAGTAGACATCAAAAGGCTTCTCGATGTCAGGTTGTGCCAATACAGGAGCAGAGGTTAGTAAGGTCCGCAAAGTGTGGAAAGCCTCTTCACACTTCGGAGTCCACACAAACTTCTCATCTTTTTGAAGCAATCGAGTCATGGGCTTGGTGATTTTTGAAAAATCCAGGATAAAGCAACGATAGTAGCCAGCCAAACCCAGGAAACTTCAGACTTCTGTGACCGTAGTAGGTGCCTTCCACTTAAGGACTTCTTGCACCTTAGTAGGGTCAACCGAAATTCCATCACCAGATAACACATGACCTAGAAAAGGTATCTTGTTCAACCAGAATTCGCACTTGCTGAACTTAGCATAAAGCTGGTTGTTACATAACCGAGTTAAAACAATTCTCAGATGTTCAGCATGCTCTTCTTCATTCTGAGAATATACCAGGATATCATCAATGAACACGACGACAAACTTGTCCAATTCCGGCATGAATATAGAATTCATCAGGTACATAAAGTGTGCCGGAGCATTGGTCAACCCAAAGGACATGACGAGGTATTCGAACAAGCCATAACGAGTAGAGAAAGCTGTCTTTGGTATATCTTTAGGATGAATTTTGATCTGATGGTAGCCAGACCTCAAATCGATCTTGGAGAATACCTTAGCTTTGGAGAGCTGATCAAACAGAATATCAATGCGAGGAAGAGGGTATTTGTTCTTGATAGTCATAGCATTAAGGGGGCGATAATCCACACACATGCGTAGAGACTCGTCCTTCTTCTTCACAAATATAGCTGGACAACCCCAAGGAGAAGAACTAGGCCGAATCAAACCTTTCTTCAATAGCTCATTTAGCTGACTCTTCAACTCAGCCAACTCATTGGGCGGCATTCTATAGGGCCTTCGAGAAATAGGAGCCGTACCCGGAATGAGTTCTATCTTGAATTCTACATCACGGTCCGGAGGTAATCCAGGCAAGTCATCAGGGAAGACATCTGGAAACTCACAGACAACCAGTAGATCCTTAATGGCTTTGGCTAGGGTAGCATTGGCCGTATTGTGGATAGAGATATCACGAGGTAACTGCACTAGAAAACCCTTCTTATCCATAGGATCCCTCAACATTACCACACGGGTTGAGGTATCGATCAACACTCCATTCCCGCTCATCCACTTCATTCCTAGGATTATATCAATTCCTACCCCCGGTAGAACTACAAGATCCGTACGGAACTCTCGATCTCCAATCTCAATCTTTACATCTTTAACTACTTGGTTAGTCAGGATATTATTTCTAGCAGCACTAATCCAATAACCACCCTTGACAATTGTAATCACATTCATATTATGCTCAGATGCAAAAGTAGAACTCATAAAGGAGTGTGAAGCACCTAAATCAAAGAGCACAACTACAGGGTGATCATTAACAAGGAACTTACCAGCGGTGACCACTTCACCAGCAGGAATTTCCTCCACTGTAGTGTAGTGAACACGCCCCTGATGGATGTTTCCTTGAGCATCTTGGGAGGATAGGGACACTTATTGGCCTAGTGACCAGGCTGGTTACAGTTCCAGCACAGCCGATTAGCTGGTGGGGCATTGGAGCTGCCCTGCCTAGAGGTATTCTTTGGCAAGGAAATGGTGTACCCCTTGTGGAACCTAGTTTTAGCTTGATTCTTTTTCTGAGGTGGGCGGGTACCGGACATTAGCATTGGGTGGACGATACTGGGTCTTGGATACCATTGGAGCCTTAGACTGAGAAGCACCAGCCTCGAAGTTTCTTTTACGGTTCTTGGAAGTAGCATATATTTTGTCATTATTCTCCTGAGTCAGGGTGTCACTGATAAAACTCATTGAAGGTGACACACTTGCAGTTGCCCATAGACTTCATCAGTTTTGGGGAAAGTCCCCTCTTGAAGCTAGCTATTCTCTTGGTGTCAGTATCGACGAACTCAGGAGCATACCTTGCCAGGTTGTTGAATACCTGGAGGTATTCATTAAGACTCTTGTTGCCTTGGGTTAGCTTCATAAACTCAGTATTCTTAATGGCCATGAGACCAGGAGGGATAAAGTGTCCCATGAAGGCTGCCTAGAACTGGTTCCAAACGATCTCAACGTTAGCAGGGAAGGTGGTCCGGTGATGGGTCCACCAGATGCCTGCAGGGCCTTGGAGCTGGTGTCCTGCATACGAAGCCTTCATTCCTTCAGTCAAACGGAGCAATCCAAACCTTTGCTCTATCGTGCTCAACCATTCATCAGCTTGTAATGGTTCTTCTGCCTCACGAAAGATAGGAGGCTTTGTGTCCATGAAGTCCTTAAAGCTGTTGTACTAGTTCGGCTCAGGTCCCTGGCAGACATGCCGATCCTCATGGTTAGCCATCTGGCGCATAGCCTCAGCTAGCATGCGTTGACTTTCCATGACCGTCTGCATTAGCTTAGCTGGTGTGGGCGGTGGAGGAGGTGGTTGTTCCTCATCTCCCATGCTACGACCACGACGAAGGTTATAAGCCATCTGCAAAAGGTATAGCCAATGAGCACTGACGATGTGGAAACTTTTGTAGATGAATTGTATAATTATGCCAAACTGATTCCATTGGAGAGAAGGCATTTATATTATCAACAGAGGCACAATCGTTCATCACAATCACACAACTCATCAAGCGCATCAATTGACACATAAATGAGATGAACTTAACCAACAATCGAGATCCATAGACCACAAAGACGAATTTCATCAAAAGCTCACATACGTGGAGCATAATACGTCCGATAGGTTACATCCCAGCCATAGTGGTTCCAAACTTACATCAAGGGTAACATAGGGTTGATATTACATCCCAATGATTAACTTGATACAAAGCTACTCGTTCATGCATGAGGATCAACAAAAGACTAGCTCTAGCGCATTAGCTAAGTAGTAAGCTAAACTACGCATCATCCTCGGAGTTAGTGTCGAAGATCTCTCCTCCATCTTCATCACCAGTAGGCTCTAACTCCTCATCTTCCTCCTCATCAGGTGGGACGTCCTCGGTCCATTGACCTCCATGTCATCATCACCTTCAGCCATGATGACACCAGAACCCATCTCATCCTCATCATCAGGTGGTAGGGAGAGGGTGAAGTTGATTGTGTAACAGGTGAACCTCCTCATGGAGATGGTCATTGTACTCTTCAGCAATTGCCACTTGCTGCTCTAACTCCACCTGTCGTGCCCTCAACACATTCTCTTCGTGCCAGGCTTCATTCCGTTGGTCATCACATGAATCAACATACGTTCACAATTGCGGTGAGCAACTGTCAACCTCTGAACCTTAAGGGTCTCTTGGTCCGTTCCTGTGTTACCTGCTCCAAACGGTGCTGAGCCGCATTCCTCTCAGCAGGTCACCCGAGCTAGCTCTGTCCTTAGCCTTTCCACCTCAGTAGGCTCAGGACGGGGCTCACGAGGAGCTAAACGGTGACGAGGCGCCCTGCCTCCAGCAGACTTGCGAGCAGTGAGTTTCGTGCGCGCCATCTGTAGCAAAAAGTTGCAACGTAAGGGAAGAATCATTTAAGGGATACGAAATTTAATTAGTTGGGACAATCAAATTTTTAAGGGAGGGAATAATGCAAGAAATGCCATGTATGCTTGAACATGATGCATGCACGATCCGTACGTCCTCACAAACCTAGAAAAATTTAAAGGCTAGCGAAATATATGGTGGCATACATACGTTCTCTCGTATATGGTAGCTAGTCGATCTACAACGATACATTGTTAGTGTACCTGCAGAAAATTTCATTTCAGCCCAGTAATTTCCCAAAAAGCATAGAAAACAAGCAGTAAACTAAATACTTTCATACATGCATCCCCTGATGCATATACTCTAGTATCATAGCTACCCGTCAGAGATACCCACAATTAAGTACTCTCATAGATACATGATCGAACATGTAAGTATGCGAGCAACCACAACTACTCTCCCCTAGACCGACAGTTGGACAGCCATGCTCTCACAACTCTCACTTACCAGAGCGTAGAGGTATTTGGATCCATACATTACCACCCAAGCAGATGGCATCCATACAATAGCACGCCGTATGGACGACGAAACAGAACAAGCAGGAACCCCCAAGTTAGTACTTTAATAAGCCACCTAAGAGTCCTTATTTGGGCATAAGGGATATGACCACTGGCAATACTTAGTATTTAATTTAGGATTTTCAAAAATACTTTTGTTTTAAATACACAAATGACATGTTTAGTGTCAAATCTTGCTCTGATGCCAGCTGTAATAGAACCGACCAAATCATAAGAACGTAAGTACAAAAACAATCACCGAAGCGATCAAATTCCTGTACTTAAGCTCCCATAATCCCGGTAGTCCAGAAATCATGAAGGATTTCAACCAACTCTCGACATACAAACCAAGATCGTAGTGATTCAACACAACACATCATCCGTTACAACATTTCATAATAAGCATTCGGATACATCCATCAGAGTTTAAATAGAATATTACAAACCAAGTTTGAGTGTGCGGAAGCAACATAGTTTGGTACAAAACATCATAGTTTTCAATTACATTGCCAAGTCTGAGTCATGTCCCACAAAAGCATTATCAGGTACGAGAACTAGTAGAGACCGTGCCCAATGGTCTAGTCTTCATCCCCAGCTGGGAGAAGGCAGTACTTGCAGCAACCAAAGTAGAACTGGTCATCTGCAATAGGTGGGAGATAAACCCTGAGTATGAGAAGGTACTCAGCTAGACTTACCCGTCAAAACCAGAAATAAACAACACCAAGGATCATGCAAGGCTTTTCAGTTGGGCTGGCTTAACACAGTTGCATAAAAGAGCTTATGATTATAGTAACCAATTTGAACTTAGCATCAAGCTTATCATTATTTACCTGTCCACTAGATTAGCACCTGTACTAGAGCACTCACTTATTAGGAGCAAACAATATTAACCATAGCAGGTATCATAAGGCTATCATCATCATATCATCAATTCTGAACCATTATGTTATTTAGTGTATCTACTTTGGAGATAAGCCCATCAAGTTCTCACTAACCGGGAGAGACGCCGACTCGAATCAAATTACAACTCAGCTGAGGGGGTATTCCTAACTCTCAATCTGGCATACTTAGCAAGGGTAGCCGTGGGTTACCTTTGGTACAACTCAGGAACCAAATTCGCGGGTTCGATCAGCGCCAGCGCTCTCAGGGATTACCCTTCTGCCAGGACGATCAGGACTTTTAAATCACCTGCCCTTGGACTCACGCCTACGGCTCCCTTCCGAGGCGTACTTTATACTTATGGACTCCTGGCCTGAGTTGAGCTACTCGGCTTCGCGGTTGGTCTCCAGACCCGGCCAACTAAGAGAGAGGCATGCGTTCAACATGAACAGGAAAGGCTCCAAGATTCAGTCCTTAATCGATACAGACGGAGTCACTGCAAACCGGCAAGCCTCCGCCCGGTCTCCATTTCAAATTAAGACTGGTTCTTTTCCACGATAGCAAATATAGCCAACCGTGCCATATGTATCTTCCTATATCTCGCAGGTGATAGGAAATCACCTGACTTCTACCATGTTTAAGCAGGGCTAAGCACTACACGAGCCTGAGCTACATAGGATTCAGGGTAGCAATATCTAGACAAGGATTTGCTAACCAATGCAGCAAGTGTTTGCATCCAACATCTAAACTTAATGCAACAATATATGTATATATATATAACAATAATACTGTAACTGCATTTCGGAAATTAGGAGGCTTAATATGCTCCGGGGCTTGCCTTTCACAAAGTTGCAAGGACGGTGATCCGAGCACTCAACGGCGACCTCGTCTGGCACTTCTCCTGAAGGCTGCACCTCCTAAACCTCCGGTGTCGGCTGCTGCTGCTCGCTCGGTTCCTTGAATTCCAGCAGGGTCACTCCTTCTGGTACACCTATTGCATGCCGATGCATGAGATAAATATCATGGATGCATAAGGAATGACATGATGCTCATGATAATGAATCACAGTAAGTGTTTACGAAAGCATCATTGGACACTCGTTTACCGAGTAAGACTAGCCCTATCAAATCACTTTAAAACAGGTATCTAATTTAACTTGAAGAACAAGATCAACTTACCTAACTTGCATAACCTAAGATAAAGATGCTCATCTTCAGTTAAAGGCCTAACACCTAGGAACATTACCACCAACTTAGAAATAGTAAAGGCATACATAAATCCACAGTTAAAGTTTCATATGCACACAAGTAGTCCCTTAATTCAATCACAACCAGAGTTCTACAATTCCAAATGACTTGTATGAGGACATTCTGGAAAGCTTATGAAATTTTCTACAAATCATTGGTAAACATCAAAGCATGATTCTTACGTTAATCAAATCGAATTCCAGTAAACCTAGAATCTGTCCAGGAATGATAGGGTTACTAAATTAATTATTTAATGATGATGCAAAAGTCTAATTTGATCAAACCAAGCTTACCAACTAGTTGCAAATACCAGAGGAACACTAGAAAGTATAATGCTAACTTCTAAATAAATTATTTAATATCATTTTCCAATTTATTTAGTTAATTAGGTGATTAAAGCAATATATAGTAAAACTGTTTATAAAAATCTACAAAAATTACAGTAGCTATCTCATGCTTCACATAGACTACCATAAAAATTTCAAAGCCATTGAGCAAGCAGAACTTGCTGTATCCAAAATAATAGCTGGCATGCCTATTTTTAGCATAATTAGGAAACCCTAATGAAAAGTGTCAAGCAACAGATTTCACATTTTTCCTAGCATCATTCTAGCATAAGAACCTTACTAACCAAATTTTACCTATACTGGATCTATAGAAAAATTATGAAAATTCACACAAGATCCATCTATTGATAAAAAGAAATTCTATAACTCAAAAACTATACATGCACTAGCTCTGAAATTCTAACTAGAGATTCTACTAAGCAATAATAGATTACCCACAAAATTTCATCATTTTTGGACCACAGAAACTCAAGATAAAATTCAAACAAGTTTGCATGTATCCAAAAACACATTTCAAAGTCCTATTTAATTTATCCAGAATTTCTAAAACATGTGCTCATATAATATTTTTATTAAATACTAGACATGACCAGGAACTTAACAAAATTGGAACCATCACATTTGGATCTACCAAACTTGAGTTACACATTTTTGAATCTATACACAAAACTGTGAAAAACAATTAAACAAAACAAAATGGAAAAACCTACACAGCTACTGGGCCAGCCCAAGGAAACGGCGGCCCACGAGCAACGCTGGCGCGGCCCACGCTGGGCTCCCGCCTCAGCCGCAGCGACTGACGAGAGGGGCCCGCGCGCTAGTGAGAGAAACAGGGGAGCGGAGGAAGACGACGGCGTAACTCGCCGCTGGTGGCTTGTCCGGCAAAGGCAAGGGTGCCTACGTGTTCGCCTCACCCTAGTGGACCTAGGGGAACCCTTTATTGCAGCTATTGACGCAGCTAGAGGGGGTGGCAATGGCCACGGTGGTGCTCGGCCACAGCGCGGTGGGCCCTGGCGATGCTACGGCGTCGCAGCCCGATAAGGCGACCCTACGAGCTACGACAGCATTCCTAGACCCTAGCACGAGACAGAGGAGGGATGGCAAGGACGCGAGGACCGCTGGTCACATGGAGCACCAACTTCGGCGAGGGCAGCCATGGCGGCGGTGGAAGGAAACCGAAGATTCGCCCTTACCGAGGCTCGATTGACCCGATGGTGAGGTAGAGAGGGTAGAGAAGACTACGGCGAGGCTACAGGCGGACTGGGCAACCTGTTTTCATGGTGGCGAATGCGCACGACGACGGTGATGCGTGGTCGGCAATGGCGGACTGCTTGAGCTCGCTTGCAGTGTGTGGTGGAGGCGAAGAAATGAGACTGGAGCGGGCGAGTGCGTCGAGCAGGCGCGGGGTGGCTTCAAGACGTGGCTGGCCATGCCAGGGCGTCCATGGCGCGTGGCCTGCGTGCTCAGGCGAGCGGCGATGGGTGGCGCCACGCGGCATTGTCTTTCTGAACCGGTCGGCCGCGTTCACTGAACGTTTTCTAAAAACGCGATTCAGTGTTGATGACCATGACTGATAGCGCCATTTCATCGTGTCAACATGGCTCAACCAATGATCCTTTGCAAAAACGGTGTTCATGAAAAATGTAGAGGTACCATCCAGCTACATTTTCTTTTCAAGGACCCAGATCTAATTCACCATGGATAAGCAGTTACATCAAGCCAAAGATTGCTCAATCACACTGAAATTGCAGTCATGACTTAGAATATTTTTCATTGTGGAAACCAGCATGTAATTCTGACTTGTGGGCCATGTTTGACCATGTTCCACACATTTTTATGAGTTGGCCATAAAACAACTTTTGTTCCTTAATAAATTAGCTACAACTTTTGTAAAGAGTGTACATCCATGCAAGATCTCTATGTTGGTCTTTTGAATCAGTCAAACTGTAAGACTCTGGGGTCAATTCAAGTCAAACCTTCACTTGAGGGCATTTTGGTCATTTTGATCTACATGAACAATGTCCCAACAAGTAACCTAAGTGTAGTTAAGGTGTAATAGACCATGATCAACCATTTTACAAAATTGTTATACCACTTCTCATGATCACATGTGATAAAGCAACTAAAACAAGCAATTCACTCATATGTTGCAATGCAATGTTTCACATGTTGCATGACTTTGTTGTTATTCTATACTTGTCACATTACTACCATGTTGCCATGTTTCAAGGTATGAGAAACTCAGGTTGCATTCACATGTTACACAATTACTATTCACAACACTCAAGTATGAAACATACACAATTGGATAATGTTGCATATGCATGTTTCAGTAACAAAGGCCTGATGAGATAGATGATGCACATGTTTATGAAATGAAATGCCATTAGTAGAAGCCAAACACCTAGGGTGTTACATGCTGCACTACTCACAAGTTTGATCATGTGAGCCATGGTAAGTATGATCAAGAAAGGTGAGACAGTCATGCTCATGGACTTTAAACTTAATGAGTAGTTATCTTTTTGCATTCCAATGCACGTTTACTTTAAATAATCAATGCATCCACTACATTTAGTTTAAATTTTCTCATATCAAATCCACAGCATGTTTAGCTCCTTACATACATTCATATCGTTTGCATTTAAAAAGAAAAAATTTATGGACACATGAAGGTCCAAGTGTAAAAAAACTCTCACCATGATCTTGCTCTTTTTCATCTTTGTTTGAACAAATCTCTATAGTGCTTTCATGCTACCTTTGTCTGCCATAGTATGCTTTGGTTTGGAAGTACTCAACATACTTCCATAGGCTTTTGAATTAAGCATGGTGCTTAGGTTGAAATGCCTTCCTTAATCAAAATTAGACATGGAGTCTAGTTTGGTTATTGAACTAAAAATTGCTTGTGTAGACACTAGATATTTTGATGGACTAACCCCTACAAAAAACTCTCAAATTCACTTTGGGAAAGTCATGAGATAAATTCACATCAGAGATTAATCAAGGCATATGATGAACTCCAATAACTTTGCACAAAAGAAGACACAACTCTCCCCTCATGGATGGAAGAACTGTTAGTATTAAGGTTTATTCACTTACCTTCTATTACAAGTTATCTTTGACTTGAACCATGCTAGAATGCAGCAAGCACATAAAATATGATAAAACAAAATCTATGCTAAAGTAATCCTAAAACCATCCTTTATAGTAGAGAGGAAAATCACAAAAAATATGGATAACAACCCATGTTTTAAATTCGTTGTATTCCCTCGGGTATGTGTCCATTAATATTTTGTAGGAAGCATAAATATAAGCTATGCCTGTTCATGGTTTAGTATGAACTTGCAAACCTGAACCAAACCACTGTAACACCCCAGGTGTTTGCCACCTGCTAAGCAGTAGGTTTGTGCTCAAACATGATAGGATAAGTGGTGATGAAAGTGTCAAGGTCAAATCTATGAAAATGAGCCCCAACTTAAACTTGGACAACACACCTTTGCTTGCATGTTGACCCTTTTCAAATGTATACCTGAGTAATGTTAAAGGTGCTTCTTTCATGTGCCTCATATCAATTTCCACCCACACTGACAATTGGAAAAGTTTCATGAAGTTTGGAACCAAGAAGTCACATGAAATGATAAGTTATAACCTTGATTGGATTGCTTTATTAAGTGAATGGAAACATGGGATGTCAACCAAACCTTGCAGCCTTGCTCAAATAGCTCCAATTCGACTCATGAACAAAAGTCATGAAAGGTTCATGTTGAGCAAATGCCAAGAAAATGACTCAATCGGTCTAAAACTCTAATTTAGGGTTTATCGGGATGCTGCTTTGACCAAGGTCAAATAATAGTGTCAAAGCAAGTTATGAAGTTTGACCTTAAATAAAATTTGAAGTTTGAGTGGAGTACAACAAACTTTGTTTTTGGACCAAGCCCTGATTCAACTCCTAAGTTGCTCATACAGAGGACTCAAGATGGAATCAACTGTTGTTTCTGGGCTCTAAATAATTCTAAGTCCAGAATTCATTGTCATTGACATTGGCGTTCTATGTTCTCTAAAATTTGTTAAATACCTCAAGTTGAGCCAAAAGTAAAAGTTAGAATATATGTTTTGGATAAGAGCATATAAAAAGTTGGACCAAGTTTGACTCCGTTTTGGTTAGCAATCTTATGTTTGTTTAACCACTGTCAACACACTAACACTGTCACTTTGGAGCTTAATTAACCGCTAATGGAGGACTCTAATAGCCATGCACACTTAATAGGGATGGGAGATTAGCCAAAGAGGAACAACTTTGCTATAGCACCCAAGACCCGAATCTTAACCGAATATGCCGAATTTGGACCCAAAGTCTGGCTGAATCACGCATGCTAGGTGTTCGTTGAAATGGTTACATGGCCTCCATGCGCTGCCCCCCCCCACCATTGCCGATCACTACTGCCACATGCCCCTGCCTATCTATGCTGATGGGGAGTTGCTGAGGACACACAGCCTCACTCTCTACCTCTTCCTCACTCACTCTCGCTCTCCCTGGCTCTCCCCCTCGCTCCATGGCACGTGCGCACAGGCACACTAAGCTCAGCCATGGCCGCCACTGAGCAGGGCTCACTGCCGCTGCTGTGAGCCTCCGCCGTCCCAACTGGCCTCGCCTTCGCGTTCCTCGAGCCACCCCATGCGTGTCGCGCCGCTCCTCCGAATGCCTCCACCACCATGCGCTGCTACCGCCGGCGCCCACCCGGCCATCTCCGCCAGCACACGCAGACAGGCTGCGTTGGGGCACCACAGTGCGAACCATGGCTACCAATGGATGCACATAAGCCCCTAGGTGCTCCACCGCCTCTTCCCCACCGCTAGAGCTCCGCCAGCGCCCTGTCCGCCGGAGTCGTCGCCGGGCTGCCACCTGCGCCCATGGACAGGGAGCCACGACTGGCCTTAGGCCGGGCCGAGACCACCCATGGGTGCGGCCCACCATTACGCGATCGCTACCCTTCCCCATTGCTGTCGGCCACCGCTCACCAAGACCAGCCTACCCGTCGGCCTCCTCTGCTCTGCCCGACAAGGAGAAGAAGAAGAGGGACCTCGCACAAGAATTCGAAGAAAGGAAAGGGCTTAAGTGCAAAGACTATGACTCATGTGAATAGTGCCTAGAGGGACCTTTTTCTGGAATTTATTTTAGTGGAAGTTCAGGGGCCTCGGTGCAAATGTGTTTTCCTTTATTACTTTTATTTGGCTAAACTTTGAAAAATCATAATAAATCATAGAAAAATCATAAAATAGCAAATGAAGACTTTTTGGAATCCTTGAGAGTAGATCTATGCAATAGAGTCATCTTATGATATGTGTTAGTAGAAGGTTTTTGCTGTTTTTATTTATCTATGTTAATTAGGGTTTTCTAGGAATAAATTCATATCTAAAGTTGTGGTGCTCTAATTGCTATGAAATTTTTATGGTAGGCTACTAATTCTATGTGTGTTCTGTGGTAAAAATTTCATGGTCATTGGATATAGTATGATTGAGTTATTGATTTAACTAGTTTAATGCTTGATAAATGGCTTATAAATAATTTATATGTGCAAAAATGTTAAATGTGGCTCCTTTGCCCTGGCATGCTGATAATGTGGCCTGAGAAACACTAATATGTCTATATGTTTATAGAAAATAATGATCTTTAGATTTATCTTGTTCTCAAATGTTTATTAAAAATTAAGATTTGTCTTTTTCATAGCAATTAAATTATAAAACCTGAGCATGTAAGATTTGTACAGTAATCATGTTTTGTCATCATCTATCTAACATAAAAATTTGAGATCCAAATGAGATGCTTGCAACATCACGTATAATAAATATATAGTTTTTTATATATAGAAAAGCCAATGAAAGTTTGTTAGTAGATGCTTGTGTTTATGCCATGTAATACTTCTAATAATTGGTGCTAGATAATGTGATTGCTTGGTTATAGTTAGGAGTTGCATGGATCTGCATATATAGCAACAAAATGTTAGTTGTTAACAACCTAAATGGTAAATGCATATAGTTGTATCTCTGCTGTTATGGCTGCATGTATAGTTTTTGTGGTGGTGATATTTTTGTGATGGAAATGATGTTTTATGTAGATATGTTGAATACAAAAGTTGTATATAATTTCATTATATTGCTTTTCCTAAAATTTCATGATTTTAGGCCAGCTGGTTTAGGAGTTATAGATTTTATAAGTTTGCTATCAGCTTTTGCATGTGCTCTGAATAGATCTGAATGATTATATTGTTTGGCTCATTTAAACATGGAATCATATATTAGTGATAATAGTATAGTTGTATTGTTTTTCCTAAGTTTTCTAAAATGTCTAAGATCACTGTTTTTGGTGGTCTCGAACTCCAGTTATAGCTATTCAAAGTGAAATGGCAGAATTCTGTCCAAACCTAGATAGAGATGCCTTCTTGATGTTGTTTAACCTTGTTAGCTGTAGAATCATCTTAAGATGATAATAAGAAAGTTATAGATAACTTAATAAGATTTCTATAAAGTTATGAATCATATTTATTGGATGTCTAGAACTTCATATATACATTTATGAAGTTACTATCAGATTTCTGTCCTAGTTTGTACAGGTCTGGTTGTTAGTATTTTTCAACCTTGTTAACCTTTAAATCAGATCTTGGTGTAAATAACAAGTTGTAGACAATTTCTTTAGCTTTCCAGAAAGTCTAGGGTCACCTTTATTGGATGCTAGGATCTCTGTTTATGACTGAAACAAGTGACTGTTGTGCTGCTGTCCAGGAACTGCATGTGTAGGTTGATTGCTTTAGCTTGCCCTGGTTGGTTAAACATGTTAAGTTGACATCGATTGATGAATACTTGCCATGGCTACACGCAAGTAATTTGGGTGCCATGCCTGATGTGCTTGCCATCTCCTATGTTATGCTTGAGTGATGATTAAGTTAAATAGCTCTAGGTGCTTACATTGGTTTGGTGTACTTTTATGAATGCTTTACGTGTTGCACTTCCATGCATTCATATGTATGCATTGTTGCATCTCATCTAGGTATGCTAGATGCACCACGTGAAAGGACGTGATGTTGGAGCCGAACCCGAAGATGGAGTTTGGTGAATCCATCCAGAAGATGGAAGGACTAAGCATGTATCAAGATGGGAGATGCTCGTCAAACGAGTGTCATCTAACAAACACTAACCTAATGTCGGATCCTAGGCAAGCCCTGGAGCATTCTAAGCCTTCTATGTTTTATAAATATCAACTTAAGTCCTTTTATGTTTGATGCATTAGGTTATAAGAGTTGATTGGAACCACTTGATGCATATAATTTCCTTGTCCAGAAATATACCTTGAACCCTATGAAGGTCCAGGATCGAATGTATGCTTAGCAATGCTTAGACCGGTAGAAATCAGATGATTTCCTATCACCTGTGAGATATAGGTTGATACCAAAGCACGGATGGCTATAATTGCTATTTTGGAAATAATCATGTGTTGATGAATAAAAGGAGACCAGGTAGGATTGTGATAGAGAAGAAACAAGGCATGGAGGTCTTGGTGCCTATTTATCCCCATCTGTGTTAGTTAAAGACCGATTCACTATACGTCCTCATGTCATGTTGAACGCATGCCTAGCACTTAGCTGGTCGGATAACTTGTTCCGACCGTGAAGCCGAGTAGCTCAACTCAGGCCAGGCCCTGTTCTGTAAGAGTGCGCACTCTGGATGGTAGTAAGGATGTGTAGGGAGCTAGAAATGAGCCCAAGGGCAGGGTAGTCCTGATCGTCCTGGCAGCTGGTTGTCCCTGATTGTGCGGCGCTGATCGAACCCATGAATTGGACCAGAGTTGTACCAAAGGTGACCTAAGACTACCTTGGCGTAGGTATGTCTAGGTTTGTGTTAGGAATAACTCCCCAGCTGGTTGGAATCGATTTGAGTCGTCGTCTCTCCCGGATAGTGAGAAGTTGACTGAGCAGCGGCAACATAGCATTAATTGATGGAACTTGATGGTTATGATGATGCTCAAATTAATACACCAGCTATGGTTACTATTGTTATGCTACTAAATGATATACCACATGTTTGGCACAGGTTAGTTGCTAATCTAGAGATGAATAGCTATAATTAACTTGATGACCGAATTATAAAATGTATAGTTGAATTAGTGGATTTTTATGCAAAATGTTGTCAAGCTAGCTCCACTTATAAAGCCTTGCATAATCCTTGGTGTCACTTTATTTTGGTTTATGATGGGTAAGTCTAGCTAAGTACATTTGAGTACTCAGGGTTTATCCCACCATGTTATAAGTGAAGTTCTCGGCCTGCTGAAGATGGTGGCTAACCGTGGATGGGCTCGGTGACTCTATATTTATTTCTCATCTATATGCTTTTGTCGGAGGATGTCACTTATGCTAGCAATGTATTTGGAATTTATATTAATGTCGTCATTTGAAAGCTATGTTGATTTCCCTTAACTAGTTTTGAAACCCAAACTTGCACTATTATTTGTGAACTCATTTGTAATATTATTTCCACTGCAACTCTGTGTATGTGATGTGTGTTTGCTTAATCGTGTGATCTTGGTTGTGATGTGGATTTACCAAGGTCCTTCGTGACACTCGGTGGACTATCAGGTTTATATAAGTGAAAGTATGTGTGCATCAACATGTTAAACGGGGGCAACCGTACTTAATCTTGTATAAATTGGGTGGTTCTGTCACAACCACCACTTTAGTTTTGGAACAAAGAAGAATAAAGAATACGAGTGCCATAAAAAGCACTCACTCAGAAGAAGCAGACAAACAAATTGATAGGCTATGAGCAACATCAAAGATAACCTAGCATTCAACCTTTCTAGTTCTCAACCTAGGAGGTTGATGAGAAGCAGGTGCAACTCACCTCATATCAGCCAATCGGATGCCTTTTTCATCACCTTTGAAGACACCATCTCGCACGTCAGCAAGAGGGACCAAGATGATGAGATACCACTACATCATGGTGTGCATTCTCGTGTCAACAAACATCACCAATCAGTGTTGGTCTGCCGATGGTGTCTCAAAACACTATGAACGACCTAAGTGCAAGACAACATCCCTAAGTCATTGAAGATGAAGCTTCTATGCAAACACCAATGAAAGTCCTTCCTTGATCATCAAGATGGCTAGCGTATCGCTAATAAACAAAGAACAATAACTCTCCACCATGCTGCTAGAAGACAAAGACAATCAAGGAGGAACTTGAGTTGCATCTCCAATGAACACCAACTCGTTAACCAAGAATCAACAAAAAAATCAAGAAAGATTGATGGAAGAAGAGCATGCAATTGTCTATATCCTCATCTCCAAGATCGAGGCTTAATACAAGGAAAGGTCCTGCTCAATAGACTACGAGCTCTCGCCAATAGGTAAATTGGATAAGCCGCCTTCAGGTATGTTTGTCACTAATCATTTCAATAAAAAAGGAAAACACAAGGTATATCCAACCAAGCATTATGCAACATAAAATCACATTCACAGGAGAATTCTATCATCCAAACTTAATTCTACATTCTGTAAAATTCAAGTATGGGGGATGGAGTTCTTCAAAACATCTCATGTCATGCTGCTAGTTTGTCTTGGACATCCCTACCTTTATGATGAGCTCAACTTGTTAAATCTCTAACAAATAAAAATTTAAATAATCATACTCCTTTGGTTCACCATACATATTCTTGTTTCTACTTGAATGAATCTCTTTAGTCTTTCAAACTTCCTTGTTCTATTATAAGTATGCTTTGGAATATTATTCGAACATAATTATTAAATCAAAACATACTTGTATAGAATTTGGTTGTATATGTGGACTAACCCTTGCAGGAAAATATTCAAATTTTGTTGGGAATGTTTGGAGATCATACGTAGAAACAAATCAAGGTTAGAGGTATTCTTCAAAACAATTTTGGCACATCTTTGCCTGAACCTTGTTGAAAATTTGAAGTAGTGGTGAATAATAAAGGCACATTATTTAAAACATGGGATACGGATGACCTTTAGCTCTATGACAACACTATCCTTGTTTTGAATCATTTGTATACTCCTTCGGGTATGTGTTGTCCACTAATCCTTTGAAGAGAAGAAACAATGAGTAGAGCAAAAGGACCAGCACAATGCCAAGATCCACAAAAGAAAGAACAAAAAGATGGCATGATAAAAGAATGAGAAAGAAGGAGTGCGACATAGGAGAAAAGATGCTCATGAACAGTTCAAGCAAGGAAAGCTTGAATTCCCACCAGAGCCATACATGCTATTTAGGCTAGGAAAATTTCCACTTATATGCTGCTTGTATAGCATTGAGTTTAGTCAAGCTTTGTTGATCCTTATGAGAGGTTTGTCATGCTCTTAAAATCAAGATCACGTACACACCACCCAAATATGCACTACTCCTACACTAGGGGTAGGCACAAAAACATGTCTCCACCTAGATCCACCCAAAAATGTTCTACTCCTACAATGGGAGTGAACACAAAAAACATGCTTGATTTGTTTTCCATCCACCAAATAAATGTTCCAACTTCTTGTTGCTATCTCTCAAAAGTTTTATTACAGAAAAGAGACATGGCGCTATGCAAAAGTTATTCAAAAAGAAAAGGAAAAAAGTTGAAAAAACTGGACAAGTGTCTGAGATATCTAAAACAATGGGTACTCAGATGCCCGCCTAAGAAGAAAAAAAGATATGAATAAGATATCCCCTGTTCTCTTGCAAAAATGTTTCCTAGTTTCAAGTGAGAGATATGTTTTTAAGGAGCATAGTAGAATTAGGTTAGCCACCATACATATCCACCATACAACCACACACATGCACATCTTGATTTGATTGTATGCCTCAACTCTCTTTGGATCCAAGGTTTTACTTTACAATATATGCATTGCAAGTATGCTCTAGCTTTCTCCCTACCTATGAACTCCACATAAGCTTTAGTTGTAGGAAAGGAAAAGGCATAACATCATTATTGCCATGGTGAGGATCCACAAATACCACATATATTGAGAGACTTGAGAGTGTCAAACAATGGAATCTCTGAGTTTTATTTTGAAAGCTTATAAAAACTCTAGAACAATGGTGGAACAAAGAACTTGACACATAGTGCTTGACTTGATCGTTCTATCTTTCAATTACTGAAGACCCAAGTGAAGGCTAAGAAACCCCATAGTTGAAGGTAATATGGGTAAGTTTGAAAGTCAAATCAGTTTATTCTAATCTGAAGGAGAATTTTTGATTGAACACATGTGTACTTTTGAGGCATGAAAACATTGTAGCACCTCCTGATCTATTGCTAAGTTTAGCTTTGCTCAGGGACTGGCAAAGGTTAAGCTTGGGGGAGCTTGCTGACTGTCACTAACACCAATTATAAACCATCAACATAATCTGCATATATACTTAATTCCATCACCAAACATAGTTATAGGGTCCGATTCTAACAAGTTCCACGAGTTTTGGTGCTCTCACTTGCCTCGTAGGATATTTAATTTTTCATGGAACACAACTATCTCAAATGATGAATTGGAGTGCACCATTGCGAAGAGCTCATTGAGATGATCGAAACAGATATATTATTTGCTATATTTGGAGCTTAGGATGAAAAGATATAAATTTCGCAAATAAAAGAAAAACTCCACATCATGAGTTGCAGGATTAGTTGGCCCAATTCAAAATTTGGCCCATAAAGGCCCATGTGCATTTTATTAAGATATGGTGGAAAATTTAGTACCAATGAGGCTAACTAAGAGGGGGAGGGTGCCAGGCGCCCCCATATATAGCAGCCCCTACCCCCCTCCCTAGGGACATCTTAGAAACCCCATTTCAGATCAACACACACCAGGAGGATTAGGTCTAGAACCTTCCAATGTAGTAGATTAGTGGCTTGGGAGTGAGGGTCAAGTTAGGCTCATGCTCAAGTTTCGGATCTAGTCTTAGAGGCTCGGCAAAGCCTTGTATCTTCACTTCTACATCTTGTAAGACTTATTATCAATTTATCATATTCTTATCTGCATGGCTATGCTTATTTTCAATATATATCTTGCTTAGTTATGGCTATCATTACTTTTGTGTGCAGGTTCATAGAGTGTTTAGCCTACTAGTTTACCGGTTAGGCTAAGTAGCCGAGTCTCGTGTAAACATGGTGCTAATATGATGCTCTGCCTGTGAGTGCACCCTGTTCTCTGGTTGGGTGGTAGCAGCGAGAGGTGACAACCCTGTCTATCCTTTGTAGTCCACTCTGAATTGAATAGGTTTTTAAATTGTAGGACCATAGTCGCGTCAGAAGAGTTATCAATTGTGGGTGATCTACCGTCTAAGTGGCGTCCTAAGGTGCACAAGAGTAGAGTTAGTCTTAGCTATTGTTGGGTGTTTATATACTTTGACCATGTAATAAGAATATCATAGGAATCTACCTCACCCCTTGTTTTCCTGAGTTAACTATTTTACATTATCTTAGTGATCTATCCCCTGAGTGTCATTATGCTCAATTCGTATCATTACCTTTACCCCTTGCTCTAGCTATGCTGGTATGTTGACTGATAGATATTCCTTTATTATTCAATAAGTCTTTACTCCATTGTTTCCCTATGGTAAAATATAAAAAATGATACCTAGAATACTCCCAGTAAAATGATACAATGGTATTCTGTGCGCTTGGGGAATCCTTCATATTCTATTTGCACTTATAAATACCAACAGCATGCTTACCAAAATCTTAGGGAACACCCCTAAAGTAGTAGAAAAGAAGCTACAAAAGGAGGAATCCTAGATAGCTGAACCCAAATCCTTACCAGACCCATCACCATTTTTAGTTATCCTAGATCCCGAACCACCGGAAAAAGAGGAAACTCCAATTTCAGACTTTATGCTTCAATTCAAGGATGAACTTTTTGATGAATATGGAAACACCTTGAATTACCATACTATGAGGAGACCCCAGAAGTCTAGGAAATCATCATTGCATGAAGAAGCTTTAGACCCTTCTGAGGAAGCTTTCCTTAAAAAGACTACGAAAGAGATAGTATCTATTATAAGCAATGAATGGTTAGAAGAATCAGAGCTTTCCTCTAATGTGATTTTCTTAGTTTCACCTTCTATATCCATTCATTGCTAATTTAATGAAGCTCCTTTCGATGCTCTTTACAATCTAGTTGTGGGTGTTAATATCATGTCTGCATCTTTTGCTCATGATATATTAAAACACATGCCATTAACCCCAACAACAAAGTTATTGAAAAGCCTTTCAGGACACATTATCCCAAGTTTGGGGATACTTTATGTCCTCCCTATCTAGGTAAAAGGAACTAAGGTTCATCTAAGCTTCTATATCTTTGATATTATGGAGTTTGACCTATTGATAGGACAACCAATCGAAAGACTTATCCAAGAAGGACAAACAGGGAAGTTGAATACAAGACTTGGGAAAAACTTTAATCTTTCTATACCCATTACTCATTGTTTAAATGTTGAGACTAAGCCAATTCCTGAGGAAGACCTAATGGAAGAGGTTAAGGTTGCATCTCTTGATGACTTGATCGAACCCAACCTTGAAGATGATGCCCAGTTCTTTGTCAAAGAAGAATATGAAAATCCTATGGAGTCTGACCCTTGGATGGTTTGCTGGAACCACCTAAGCCCACCATTGAGCTTAAACACCTGCCTTCTGGTCTTAAATATGCTTTTCTTAATAATGATCAGGATTCTCCTATGATCATAAGTGATAAACTTTCTCATGAAGAATCCCTCCTCTTGATAACTGTCTTAGAAAAGCATCGCTCTGCTTTTGGCTACTCACTCCAAGACTTTAAGGGAATTAGCCCTGCTCTTTGCACCCATCGCATCCCTATAGATCCTGACTCTATACTTTTTAGGGAGCCCTAATGTAGGCTTAATAATGCGATGAGAGAGGTTGTTAAGAAAGAGGTTTTGAAACTCTTGTATGCTGGGATCATCTATCCTGTACCGCATAGTGAATGGGTAAGCCCTGTGCAAGTTGTGCCTAAAAAGGGAAGCATGACTCTTGTTAAAAATGAAAAGAATGAATTAATACCCCAAAGAACCGTCACTGGATGGCGGATGTGCATAGATTATCGAAAACTTAACAAGGCAACAAAGAAAGATCATTTTCCATTGCCCTTCATTGATGAAATGTTGGAGCGACGGGCGAATCACTCTTTCTTCTATTTCCTTGATGGGTACTCAGGTTATCACCAGATTCTGATCCATCCAGATGACCAAAGGAAAACCACCTTTACATGTCCATATGGAACCTATGCTTATCATAGAATGTCTTTTGGATTATGTAATGCTCTAGCTTCTTTCCAAAGATGAATGGTGTCTATATTTTCTGATATGATTGAAGAAATCATGGAAGTTTTCATGGATGACTTTTTTGTTTATGGAAAAACTTTTGATGCTAAACCTAGATTAATAAGATGGATTCTGCTACTCCAAAAATTTAATTTAGAAATAAAAGATAAAAAGGAAGTAGAAAATTTTGTTGTCGATCACTTGTCCAGAATGTAGTTTAAGAATTCATAGGAACTGCCCATCAATGATTCGCTACGGGACGACATGTTCTTCAAATTCACGAAATCCAACCCCTGGTACGTAAATATTGTTAATTTTATAGTTGCAAGTTATGTACCGCCAAGGGAGAACAAAAGGAAGCCCATCTACGAAAGTTGTCTCCACATATGGGATGAGCCATACCTCTTCAGAGTTTGTTCTAATGGCTTACTCAGAAGATGTGTACCAATAGAAGAAGGCATCAAGATCATCGAGCGATGTCACTCATCACCATATGGAGGACATTATGGTGCATTCTGCACTCATTCAAAGATTTGGAAAAGTGGATTCTTCTGGCCAACCATGTATGAAGACACAAAGCACTTCATTCGGAGATGTGGAGCGTGTCAGAGGCATGGGAACATTAATTCAAGAGATGCCATGTCACTCACCAACAACCTCCAGATCAAGCTCTTCGATGTCTGGGGAATCGACTACATGGGACCTTTTCCGAAGTCAAAGAACTGTGAATACATCTTGGTGGCAATGGACTATGTCTCCAAGTGGGTGAAGCCATGCCATGTAGAACTACTGATGCTAAGAACTCCAAGAAGATGTTCAAAGATACAATATTTCCACAATTCAGAGTTTCGAGAATGGTGATTAGTGATGGAGGCACTAACTTCACTAACAATAACTTTCACAACTACTTGTCAAAACATGGGATCCATCACAATGTCGCTACTCCATACCACCCTCAGACAAGTGGACAAGCAGAAACATCAAATAAACAAATCAAGAACATTCTGCAAAAGACAGTTAATGAGATGGGGACTGCATGGAAGGATAGACTACCTGATGCACTATGGGCTTACAGAACGGCCTATAAAACACCACTCGTGATGTCACCATACCAACTTGTCTACAGAAAGACATGTCATCTACCTGTTGAGCTAGAATTCAAGGCTCACTGGGCCATCAAGCGATGGAACATAGACTTTGAAGCCGTAGGAACCAAGAGGAAGATGCAACTCTCTGAGCTTCATGAATGGTGTGAAAAAGCATATCACAATGCCAAGTTTTACAAGGAGAGGACAAAGAGATTGAACAATAAGAGGATCAAGAAGGAGTTCGCCTTAGGAGATAAGGTATTACTTTTTAATTCTAGGGTCAAATTACTTGGGCACGAAAAACTTCAGAGCAAATGGGAAGGACCGTTCAAGGTTATAAGCACGTCATCGCATGGAGCGGTAACACTTCAAAATGACAAAGGTACGTTATTCAAAGTAAATGGCCATTGTTTCAAGATCTTTCTAGAACTTGAAAACCCACCTAAGGATTTGGATGAGGTAGATTTTCTGATTTTACCATAGATTTACACCACTGCCATCCTCTTTACGTTTTGTAACGGATAAATATACTTTTTGGGATAAGATAGGGATTAGAAATAGCTGCGAGAAAAAACCCCCACGAGAAGATGACATGTGGGGCCAGCCAGCCCACCTATCAGCCCCCTTGTGGCTGGTTGATTCTCTCGTGTCTTCTAGATCCTTTTCCACCACAATCCCATAGTTTTTTGACGCATTCAGTTTTTCCTCTAATAGATAGATCATGACCCCTGCTACAAGTTGATCCCCCATATATAAGCGAGCCCCTACCTACCTCCATAGCCATCCCATCAAAGCCTCCTCTCTCCAACAGCAGCAAAGCTCTCCTCTCTAGTCCCCATGGCCAACAAGCAGATCGTCCCCTACGGTTTTGATCTAAATAAGAAGCCCGATGTGCTTGCGCTAAGCGTTGTTCCTCTAGAGATCACCCCCATTCGCTCAAGCCAGTCTTACTTCACCCAAGCCATCCATCATTCGGTCCTCGCTCCACCGCCACCACGCCAACTTCTTGACAGCAAGCCATGCCAATAAGAGCCTCGTCTAGACATCTAGAAGCTGATCAAGGTGACGAAGGAGATCAACCTCCTTCCTCTGAAGGGACATGAGGTGCTGACTAGAGTCAAGACCAATAAGTTTGGAGATGTTACATGTGCAAAATATTAGTCAGTCACCCCTCGTACAGCCATCAATGGAGTCCGGGCTTTGGTGGATCAGATCAAGGTTGTTCCCATGAAGGAGAAGAAGAGGAAGGCGCCATCAACTCTTCCATAAAATATGGAGAAACACCCTTGGATGACCATAGCCCTCTTAGAGAAGAAGACTGAAGATCTACGCAATGTTGTCTATACCTTAGAATAGAGGATTGATGAAGAACATGTTTATCGCAAGAGCCCGCAACAAGATTTAAACGCTTTGAATCATTTTGTTGCTAAGATGAGGAAGTGAGAATTAGGTAGTTGATAATAAGGCATGAGTGGTTAGGTCAAGTGTTTAAAGATAGTACGTTTATGTTACTCTCTTAGCTCAGATTGTTAGAGTGGTTGAAGTTTGTGTTTAGGTTGGTTTGTATAATAAAGTGTCTTATGATATTAATGGAGTCTTATTATTATTATCTGCTCTCTATTTCTTTAGGATATGTGTTTTGTCTCCACATGTGCATAAAGGTATACAATAAAACAAGTGTGGGGGAGACACACCATGATAAGTAAAACGGAATTCTATCATGAAAATCATGAAGCCCAAAAAAATAATGAGCCAAGGACCATGTCCAATGAAGCGGGCCTCGAGCAGCCCCTAGAGCAAGCCACCCAGTCTCCTCTATGGGCTGGCTAGGCCATCACGGTGCTGCCTCACCCTAAACTTTGTCCTCAGTCAGGTTTGAGCCCAATACACTCTATTTTCATATGTTATGCTTTCCGCTTCGAACCGAATTGAAAATCCTTTGATAAAACAACTTTAAAACCTGAGGAAAGATTATTTTAGTCATGACTTAAGAATAGACTCACATAACACTTTACCTAGAAGTTATGTTACTGTTGGGAACTTATTATTAGGAACCCCATGTTACTTAAGTTCTTGTGGAATGAGATATAGTAGAAAATGAGAACTTGATTCTTGATGTCTCGTTATTGGAGAATTTTATTTTAAAAAGTTAAAAGAATAGCTATACCTCTCCTTTGTGGTAAGCAATATCCTACCAGAGCCAAATATGATAGACTAGGAAACCTTCTAAATATATTACTTGTCATTGTATTGAGTTTGGTCAAACCTTGTGACCCTTGTTGAGAAACTTATCATGCTCTCAAGATCAAGATCACGTACAATCCACATATATCTGCTACTCCTACAATGGGAGTACGCAACAACATGTTTTTCATCCACCCAAAAATGTTCTACTCCTACACTAGGAATAGACACAAAAATAAGTTTGTTAGGATAAATGTTCCAAGTTCTTGTAAAAGTCTCTCTTGAAAAGTTTCAATTGCAGAGAAAAGAGGCATGGGCTATGCAAAAGTTATTCATAAAAAAAGAGAAGAAAAAGTATTGAGGAAAATGGACAAGTGTCTGAGATATCTAAAACAATAGGTACTCAGATGCCCGCCTGAAAAAAAAAGAGAGATGAATAAGATAGCCTATGTTTTCTTGTAAAGTATTTTCAAGTTTCAATCAAGAGACATATGTTTCAAGAAGCATAGTAGAATTAGGATAGACACCATATACATATCCACACACACATGCACATCTTGATCTAAGAGTATGAGATTTTTCTCCTTGGATCCTTGTTTTGATTTTACAATATATGCAATGTAAGTATATTTTCATATTCATCCCTACCTAAACTCCACATAAGCTTTTTAGAAGTAGGTAAAAAGAAGGCAAAGTCATCGTTGCCTTGGTGAGGATTCAAAAATACCATATATACAGAGTGATTTGAGAGTACTATAAAAGGAGAAGGTAAGCTATGTTTTGTTTCAAAAATCTTAAAATGTTTCTCCAATTAACTTGACTGAAGAAAGATGGTGATCTATTTTAAGCTGCTCCATTCTTCAACCACCCAAAGTTTCATGGTAGACACTTTGAATCCTATAGAGCATGCATGACTAGGAATGGTTTTATGTTGATGTCTTGTCCCAAGGTAATGTCCTGAGTAATCCATCCTTTTATCGAGGACGAGTAAAAGCCTAAGTGTGGGGGAGTTTGTTGACGGTAGTTAACATTCATCATAAACCGTTAATCTACCTTACATAAATAATTAAAATGGATCACCAACATAGACCTAGGGGTTTAAACTGACAAATTCCATAAGTTTTGGAGAATCTGGGTTTTTAGCAGGATTTAACCAGAAAACTGCCAAGGAGGACCTATTCGTCAAAGGAAATCATGAAATTTCGCCGCATAAACAGCGAGGGAGGACTCTAGAAGACTCCAGAAGGCGAATTGCCAAAGCAGAGCCCGAGCCACTAACAAGTGGGGCTAGTCGGCCCCACCTACAAGCTAGCCAGCCTAGGGGGTCCACCTGGCAGCCCCTCGTTGCTATGTCGGTTCTCCATGACCTTAAGGATTGCATCTTCATCATTTATTTAAGTCAGTTTGATTCGATGGCTCAGCATTGATGCTTCAGCCTATATATATCTACCTGCACCCCCTCCAGGAGAGATTGGCATTTGATCCTGAGAGCCTAAGGGCCAGAAACCCTAATCTATATTTTCACCAGGATTAGAGCTAGCAATCAAGAGAAGATTAGTCCTCAATAGGATCTAGTCTTGTATTAGAGATAGAGAGATAGAGTGAGAGGGAAGAGTTTGGAGGAGTCCTGACCTATTGGTGCTCACTCTATGGCTTGTACCCTAGCAGAATCAAGTTCTCTTTGAGCTTGCTTTTGAGATTTCTCTAGTAATCATCTTCTAATTCAAGTAAGCATCTTGTTCATATTGTTCTTTAGGTTTGCGACTCTCTTTTAAGTACTTTAATCCATGTAGCTCCTAGGTTAAAGTAGTATTCGTAGTGTAATCATAGTGCTTAGACTTGGTTACTCTTGGATGTACCCTACTTTCTGGACGGTGGTAGCTCGCGACGGTGACTCTTATAGTCTAGTTGAATCCATTGTAGTCCACCTCCTGTTAGTAGGCCTAGTAGGACCTTGTTACTATAGGAAACATACTTTGCTTGTGTTTTCTATAGTAATATCCCTAGAATTGAATAATAGAAGACAAAGCTTACCAAAGTTAGAACTAAAAGACCTTAGCAGTCTCCTCTACGCTCCTATTATCTAGCCTTGATTATGAAGTTGGGATAAGTTAGATTTGGTTATTCTCACACACATTTCCTCGAGTTCGATATAAAACTGTGTGCTCCCAGTGAAGTGCTACATCGGTATAATATTCATGCATGTTGGTATATTTAACGCACACATATAAATCCGCAAGTGCACGGATACCACTATAGCTTCCACCTGGAGGTATTCCAAGTATTGTATCCACAGGAAAACATGTGAAGTTAACTACGGTCCAACTTAACCTAGAGTAGCAACAAGACTTAAGAAAGTCAGGAGTGTAGAGGAGATCACTAAAGTCTTCTAGTTCTAATCTCGATAAGCTATGTCTTCTATTGTTCGACTAGGGATATTATTAAGGGAAACATAGATAGAGTATGTTTCCTATAATAACTAAATCCTACTTGTCCTACAAACAAGAGGTGGACTACAGAGGATTCAACGAGGCTATAAGAGTCACCCTCACGAGCTACCACCAATCCAGAATGTAGGGTACATCCATGAGTTACCCGAGTCTAAGCACCATGCTTACACCACGAATAATACTTTAACCTAAGGTCAATAGATTAAAGCACTCAAAAGAGACTCGCAAACTAGAAGAACAATATAAACACATTACTTACTTAAATCAGAAGTTCATTACCAGAGAAATTTTAGATGCAAGGTTGACTTGCGCCAAGGTACAAGCCATAGAGAGAGCACCAACAGGCCAGCATCTCCTCCAAACTCTTCCCTCACTCTCCATCTCTCTATTTCTAAAGACTAGATCCTATGGAGGTCTAATCTTCTCTTGTTAGCTAGCTCTGATCCTCATGAGGAGAATATGAATTAGGGTTTTAGGATCTCTCTGAGGGAGGGGGCAGGGGCTGGTATATATAGCCCTGATGGTCCAACGTGAGCCCTTAGTTCAAACTGACTTAAGCAACATCTTAGATGCATCCTCAAAGGCGGTGGGGAACCAACATATGAAGTAGGCTGATAGGTGGGGCCCACAGGGGTTGGGAGGCCCCACCTATAGGCCAGCCAGTCCCACATGGCAGTGGGTCAAGCCCTGCTTTAGTGATTTGCCTTCTAGACCCTTCTAGAGTCCTCCCACGTAGGTACCACGGCAAAATTCTGTAATTTCCTTCGATGATTAGGTCCTCCTTGGCGGTTTTCTAGATAAACCCTACTGAAAACACATATTAACAAAAACTCATGGAATTTATAAGTTTAAACACCTAAACCTTCATTGGTGATTACATTTATGCCCTTATCCATGTTTAATTGACGGTTTATAATGGTTGTTAACTACAGTCAATAATTCCCCCAAGCTTAACCTTTGCTAGTCCCTTAGCAAAACTAAACTCAGCAATGGATCAGGAGTTGCTACTATGCTTTCATGCCTCAAAAGTACATAGGTGTTCAATCAAAAATTCTCCTCCGATGTAGAATAAACTGATTTGACTTTCAAACTTACCCGTATTACCTTCAATCATGGGGCTTCTTAGCCTTCACTTGGGTCTTGAGCAATTGAAAGACAGAATAGTCAAGTCAAGCACTATGTCTCAAGTTCTTTGTTCAACCATTATTCTAGAGTTTTTATAGGTTTTCAAAATAAAACTCAGAGATTCCATTGTATGACACTCTCAAGTCTCTCAATATATGTGGTATTTGTGGATCCTCACCAAGGCAATAAAGATGTTATGCCTTTTTCTCTTCCTACCACTAAGGCTTTATGTGGAGTTCATAGGTAGAGAGAAAGCTAGAGCATACTTGCAATACATATATTGTAAAGTCAAACAATGGATCCAAAGAGAGTTAAGTCATACAATCAAATCAAGATGTGCGTGTGTGGATATATGGTGGCTAGCCTAATTCTACTATGCTCCTCAAAAACATATCTCTCTTTTTGAAACTTAGAAACATTTGTAAGAGAACAGGGGTAATCTTATTCATCTCTTTTTTCAGGTGGGCATCTGAGTACCCATTGTTTTAAATATCTCGGACACTTGTCCATTTTTCTCAATCTTTTTTCTCTTTCGCTCTTTTTTTATATGAATAACTCTTGCATAGCCCCTTGTCTCTTTTCTGCAATAGAACTTTAAGAGATAGCAACAAGAACTTGGAGCATTTATTTGGTGGATGGAAAACCTAACAAGCATGTTTTGGTGTTTTCTCCCAGTGTAGGAGTAAAACATTTTTGGGTGGATCTAGATGGAAGGCATGTATCTGTGCCTACCCCCAATGTAGGAGTAGTGCATAATTGGGTGGTGTGTACATGATCTTGATTTTAAGAGCGCGGCAAATATCTCCTAAGGGTCAACAAAGCTTGACAAAACTCAATGCAAAAGCAAGCAGCATATACATGGAAGTTTTCCTAGCCTAAATAACATGTATGGCACTGGTGAGAATTCAAGCTTTGTCATTTAGGAACTCATCATGTAACATTTTTGTATTTTTCAAAAAGTAAATCTCCATAACTTTAGTGTCACTAGGAACAAGATAAATAGCAGCTCAGACCTTCTCATATCATATCCGTCAATTACCTAGATTTAGATCAAGCATTCGCTACCCATGAGTTTCAAGTTCAGAGTAAATCCTTATATCAAATCAGTCGTATCCAAAACTCAGGAGAATTCAAGGCTAAAAACTAGGTACTTGAAAGGAATTACAACAGAGCAACTAATCATCATTTCCATTTAAGAGATTTCTCTGAGTCGTCTTTATTTTATTCAACTCTTAAAAACAGAAAACTAGACACATATTTTTTATTTTGTTTTCATAATTTAAAATCACACCTTATTAATATATATAGCTAAGATAAATTTTTATTTTGTTTTAGTTTGTTATGCATCTTTTTATTTCTTTTGCAAATATGAAGCAAACTTAAAAATAGCAGAAGCAAAAAGAGAAAGAAATACTTAGCTGGATACATGGAGGATGCTCCTCCCCCAAGCTGGATGTTGTCGTGGTCTTTCTTATCCATCTAGAAGTTGTGTTCCTCACATAGCAGGTGTAGCAGCAATTCAGAAGAATGTACTTTGTATGGATGGCATTACTCTCGATCATCTTTCAAAATACTCCAACAAGAACACCAAAACTTGTGGCACATATTAGGATAAGGGGTTAACGGTCAGCCATTTAGAGATTTGTTGTCCTTGGAGGTTTAAATAGATTTCTTAATTGACCAAGTTCTAACAGGATGTCTTTTTAATATTTTTGGATTTTCTTATTTGTAGAAACAAATGTGTATGTATGGTATTTTTATATTTTTATGCCACCACAGTAAATATTCCTACGGGCTTTTACACCCCATAGATTTATTCACATGGGGCTTTAAGCTTTAATGATGCAATGATATAATGCAGTAATGAAAAACATTTTATTATTTTTCTTTTCCAAATGTAATGCTAATGCAAAAAAAAATATGCTAAAAGTGAAAATAATTCATGCAATGCTAAAAAGTAAATATGGATAACGACCGATGTTAACTCATGGCCAGGGTTTGGATTTTGAAGTACTCCTGACAGGACTCGGCTGGAGAAGAGTCCTTTACCTTTTGGCTGCATCATCCGGTCTTAGCGATGGAGACCCAGATGGCTGCATATCTTGTGACGATGTCTGTGATGATGATGTTACCTTCTTCTGTCAAACACGTCTTGGTTTTGAGTTTTGATTTTTGGCTTAGTAGGTTCAGAACCTTCACTTGGGGAATCAATAACTCTCCCACACTCTGCTTGAAATGTGTCCTGCTCATACAGACAAGGTAGAGATCAAGTGCATGGCCTCAATTGGTGGGAAAACACCAACAGAACCAAAATTTTATTCATTCTTCTCTAGCCTTAGGCACACTTACCAAGATGAAGTTGATGTTGTGTGCTTTATTCAATTATAATATGGGTGATAAGATTAGAAGGTTGAGCATGAATGTAGCATTTATGTTCATTTGGCAGAAAGGGTTGAATTGCATAACCCATTAAAGGATTGTCTATCTCTTCATAATGTATCAATCTTTAAATGATTATGACTATCATCTTCCAGAGATAAGATGCGCAATGTTTTAGCTCATTTGGTTAAAACTCTGAGATCAAGAAAGTGGTGCTAGGAACAAGCTTAAAGAACAAGACATGTTGAGCTAATCAGGTTTGATCAGGTAAATTGTAACTCAAACATATTTTGTTTCTTATTTATGTGCCTACCAGAATCAAGGAAAAACTTTTTAAATAACAACCATTTACCATAGGATGTTACCATTGTCATTGGAGCGTGATGTCACCATATAACAAAGGGTAGATGACTTGTGATGGTCCTTCCCTTTGAAGTTTTCCTTGTTCGGCTAGTCTCACAGCTTGAGCTATTCATGAGCATGTTGTTTCCTAGATCACACCTTTTGTTTCTCATCTTTTTGTCATGCCATCTTTCTGCTCTTTGATCTTTTGTCACCTTGTTAGACCTTCTGACTCACTCATTGTTTTATGCAGTTCTTTCATCCATGATGAATGAGCTATGTCAGCTTTGCGCAATGTTATTGGAGTTCGTCATGTGTCTTGCTCATCTTCAATTTGAATTCATCTCATGACTTACCCAAATTGAATTGAGAGTTTCCTACAGGGGTTAGTCCAACAAAATATCCAGTATCTGCTAAAGCAATTTTAGTTCAATAACCAAACTGGACTCCATGTCTAATTTGATTAAGGAAGGCATTTTAACCTAAGCACCTCGCTTAATTTAAAAAACCTTTGGAAGTATGTCGAGTACTTCCAAACCAAAACTTACTATGGCAGACAAAGATAACATGAAAGCATTATAGAGATTTATTCAAATAGAGATGAAGGAGCATGATTATTATCTAACAGATTGAGCATGGCTTAAAGGTAGAAACAACCAAGGTGGATTAGCAACATGGCATAAGATTTTTTTAGAGAAGTTCATCCCCCACACTTGAATTTTTCAAGGCAAAAATCAAGTTTCGATGGATGTGATTAAATGTTGCATGGTGTTTGGTTGGACATACCTTGAGTCATCATCATTCATCCTTTTTGCTTTAGACCTAGAATGGTTAGTGACAATAATACCCAAAGGAATATTTTTACAATTATAACCAGGTGTTAGGACAGGCTCTACAGATTTAGGTGGCCTAGAGCTCACGCTCATGGGTTTAGTGTATTGATAGATATGAGGGAAATTCATAATAGAAAAGAAAAGAATGAAGGAATAAAAAGATAAAAGAGTATGATACAAGGTTAAGCTAGGTTCGTAGTTAATTCAGCAACCGTTTCCATGGCAACGGCGCCAGAAAGCTTATTGGTATATTTAACGCACATAGATAAATCCACAAGCGCACGGATACCGCTGTAGCTTTCACCCGGAGGTATTCCAAGTATCGTATCCATAGGGAAATGTGTGAAGTTAACTATGGTCCAACTTAACCCGGGGTAGCAACAAGACTTAATAAAGTCAGGAGTGTAGAGGTGATCGCTAAGGTCTTCTAGTTCTAATCTTGATAAGCTATGTCTTCTATTGTTTGACTGCAGATATTACTAAGGGAAACACAGACAGAGTATATTTCCTATAATAACTAAATCCTGCTTGTCCTACAAATGGGAGGTGGACTACAGAGGATTCAATGACGCTATAAGAGTCACCCTCGTGAGCTACCACCGATCCGGAATGTAGGGTACATCCTCGAGTTAACCGAGTCTAAGCACCACGCTTACACTACGAATAATACTTCAACCTAAGGCCAATAGATTAAAGTACTCAAAAGAGACTCACAAACTAGAAGAACAATATAAACATGTTACTTACTTAAATCAGAAGTTGATTACCAGAGAAATCTCAGACGCAAGGTTGACTTCCGCCAAGGTACAAGCCATAGAGAGTGCACCGACAGGCCGGCATCTCCTCCAAACTCTTCCCTCACTCTCCATCTCTCTATTTCTAAAGACTAGATCCTAGGGAGATCTAATCTTTCTTGATAGCTAGCTCTGATCCTCATGAAGAGAATATGAATTAGGGTTTTAGGATCTCTTTGAGGGATGGGGGCAGGGGTTGGTATATATAGACCTTGAGGGTCCAACGTGAACCCTTGGATCAAACCAACTTAAGCAATGGCTTAGATGCATCCTCAAAGGCAGTGGGGAACCGACATAAGAAGCAGGCTGATAGGTGGGGCGCATAGGGGTCGGGCGGCCCCACCTATAGGCCGACCAGCCCCACATGGCAGTGGCTCGAGCCCCGCTTCAGTGATTTGCCTTCTGGACACTACTAGAGTCTTCCCACGTAGGTACCACGGTGGAATTCTGTAATTTCCTTCGACAATTAGGTCCTCCTTAGAGGTTTTCTAGATAAACCCTGTTGAAAACATAGATTCACCAAAACTCATGGAATTTATTAGTTTAAACCCCTAAACCGTCATTGGTGATTACATTTATACCCTTATCCATGTTTAATTGAAGGTTTATAATGGTTATTAACTACCATCAATAATGCACTTGAGGATTATTCTATATGCATTAATTTATACCAACAATATGCTTCAATGTCCATTTATTATTAGTACCATAGTCTTCAAGGATCTAGATTGAAAGCTTGGACATATTGCGACCACCAATAGTACATTGACACAAGTGACCCTGAGCTTTAAGGATGGAGCATGAAAAACCACGTGACCTGTTAGGAATTTTCCTCCATGCCTTTCCCTCCATATCCACAGCAAGTATACAACGGTAACTCTTGCAGAACCCAATATAGTGTAGACAACCGTTAAGAAACATAGTTGCTGATTTTGAAAATGTCCACTCAGCCTCCTCGCCCCATTTAGATTCCTTTAAGATCCATGATGTAGTTTTAGATGAGTAGATGTCCACACCCACACACTGGCCATCCTCCTCAATATATTCAAACACATGGAAGTGTGAGGAGGCTATCGGGTCGAACCCCAATCAGGCCTCACTAACAGAATGGATTCTAAGCGCTTCAACTTCTGGGTTGCTAGATTGCAGACGACATAGTGGTATCTATCAGCCCCAAGGCACCAACATAGGATAAGGCCTTTGTAGCGATCTAAGATAGCTACATTGTTCATGGTGAAGGGCAAGAAGAACAAGGAGGGGTAAACACCGGTGATGCTGGTGAGGTTTCATTGGCCGTAGATTCCATCGTAGAAGAAGCCTGCCACAGTCTAGGGCATCAACTTATGGTTGTCCGAGATGAGGCGTTTCTAGGAGCGACAGACACATTTGCAGCAGAATAAGGAGCAGACTGGGAGCTAGTGGAGGATCTCAACAAAGACATCGTCCATGAGGCTGGCCAGTGCGTTCCTCTTGTTGGGGGCCTCCTCCATTTCGTCAGTGTGCATATAGTAGGATGAGAGCTTGCTTAGTAATGAGATCACTGAGGAGAAAAATAATTCAACAAAGATCCATCAGTGAAGTCCACAACTCATACCAAAGTGCAACTTTAACAACCATTAACAATTTTCCAAGTATGACCTCGTCTAAATTTTGAGTAGCACCACATAGATATATATAACTCAAACTAGAGTAACAGTTAATGGAACTATAAGCATTACAATTCCACCTAAATGAAGTCTAACCATCACACTTATAATCAGTACATGAGCTCAGAGCTTCTTCCATAGGAGACAGACAAAGATTAAGAGGACTACAATTACAACAGTTTTGAAGGACAAAGAGGGTGGAGCGGCTGTTGGGTTTTGAAGCTAGAAGTCATCATCATGAGCTAAGGCTGGATTTGAGTTGGTTCTTGACTTGATGGCAGCAATTCCTTCTTCATAGGAGTTATACTTTTTATAATAAGCACCACAAAACCTATGAACTTGTCTATGGTAGTCAGGCAGTTGTAGCAAACTCCTAGTTCATGGCCATTGAACACAACATAGCAGGGACGACTCATCTCAAATCTACACAACCCGAATAGGCTGCCTCAGTTTTCACAAGTTGAATGTCAGTGAACAAGTGGTAGTGATCATCAGTAGCATCAGTAGCAACATGTGCAGCTTAAACATTAGTGGCCTTAGCCATGTGAATGATGGACACAAAGCATTGATTTGCTTTCGATGCCTTCATCTTGTTTGGAACCAAATGTATAACTTGGTTGTCAACAAGGAGAAGACATAGAAAGCAAACATATGAGCTGCATCCTAATACATCCAATGGCCATGTAGACATCATTGCAACAGAAATGTGGCCATAGATATGTTACAAGTTCAAAATACCATAAGGACTCACTGCTGGCACTGGAGCATATGAAATAGAAATGTAGAATCAAGCAAGCACTAGACAAAAAAATAGTTTAAGGCAGAAGCGAAGGGCCTATTTGTTTACCTAGACAGATCTGTAGGTGACACACGCTGGTAGAAAACCAACCAGGGCCACCTCCTAGATCTTTTCATCATCATTGGCCTAACCAGATCTGAAATGCTACAATGTTTCTTGTATACCTCATGTTCAAGCAAGGACCAAAATAGTGAAGCGAACAAGAAAAGGCGAGAAAGGAGACCTACGGATTGGATCTATCACCTCTATCACGGCACATGACAGACACGGACTCCAATGCCGCCATGCTCCATCGGGAAGACCCACCGCCTAGCCACCAAAATGATGCCTGAGCCACCACAACACACTGGGGATCCTCCATTGCCGCCACCGCCATCAAAAGTCCAACGGGCATAGATTTGTTTCCACTTGCAAGGGATATATCCAATATATAAGTCAACCTATCCGCATAGAGAACATATACTACTCCAAAGACATGTCAACACAACTAGGCGTCAAGCGCAGTGGTGAAGACGGTCTATTCCTTGCTCTGGGTCCTAGGATTGACTCCTAGGTCTCATGGTTTTTTTAGTTTGAATTTATTAAACCCCGGAGGCGACAAGTGACACACAAGTCATCAGGTCCCATAGGTCGGATGGAGATGGAGAAAGGTCCCACAGGTACATGTGACACGTAAGTCGTCAGGTCCCACAGGTTGGATGGAGATGGAGAAGAGTCCTACAGGTACACGTGACACGCAAGCCGTCGGGTCCCATAGGTCAGATGGAGATGGAGAAAGGTGTCATTGGGGTCCCACAAGTTGGACACATAACATGCAAGCCATCGGGTCCCATAGGTCAGATGGAGATAGAGAAAGGTGTCGTCGGGTCTCATAAGTTGGATGGAGAAGGGTCCACAAGCACAAGTGACACGCAAGCTATCGGGTCCCATAGGTCGGATCAAAATGGAGAAAGGCCCCATAGGTACACATGACATGTAAGCCATCAGGTCCCATAGGTCAGATGGAGAAGGGTCCCATAGGTCCACGTTGCAATGAGAAAGGATCGAGCGAAGATTTTTATGATGAATTGCAAGCATCACGGATGAGTAACTGTAGATCCCATAGGTACATGTCTGATGGAGAAAGTATCATATGGAGATCTATGATGAAGTGCCATCATTACAAATTGAATATTGTTCATCATAGATGAGTAATTAGTTCAATGACAAAGCCCTATTCGTCACAGTTCTGAATAAGATCATCACAGATGAGCAGGAATTGTCGCGTGAGTGATCTATGACAAAACCCTATGCTGTTCTGTGACATTTTTTGTGATGATACCCAATTTCATCAAAAATAAGGGGGGTTCGAGGATCATCATCGATGATCTATGACAAAACCGAAATTTTTGTCATAAAAAGTGATTTTTTATGACGATTTTGGATTCATCATTAAGATATTCGTCAAAGAAGTGGATATTTCTAGTAGTGTTGAGTGTAACCTTGTGCTACCAATCTTGCTTTGTTCCTAACTACAATCCCATCTTGATCTTTCTTGTTTCTAAAGACCCATTTGGTTCCAATCGTATTGTGTCCCTTTGGTCTCTCAACTAACTCTCATACTTAATTTCTAGTGAAGTTGTTCAACTCTTCATGTATTGCATTAACCCAATCAACACCCTTCAATGCTTCTTCTATCTTCTTTTGGTTCAATGAATCATACAAATAAGAAATGCTCATAAAATGAAGCCAATCTTGATCTTGTTTGTACACCTCTAGAAATATCAATAAGAAAAGTGTCCAATGGATGATCCCTTGTAATATTAGTTGGTTGGAGTATTGGAACTTGATTGCTAGCACTTAGTTGAGATGATGTACTAACCACTTGTTGACCTTGCACTTGAGATGATGAACTAGCTTGATTTGTATCAACTTGCACATTTGAGTTAGAGAGCACTTGCGTATTGTCATCTTCTTCATCTTCCACTTGTCTTGGCCTAATATCACCAACATCCATGTTCTTTATGGTATTTGAAAGTTGAATGCCTCTAACATCTTCCAAGTTCTCATCTTCATCTTGGGAAACCTTGGTTTCATCAAATTGAACATCATGTACCTCCTCAAGAGTACCACTAGCCAAATTCCAAACTCTATATGCTTTGCTTGTAGTGGAGTAGCCAATTAGAAATCATTCATCACATTTCTTATCAAACTTGCCCAATCTAGTGTCTTTCTTCAATATGTAGCATTTGCAACCAAAAACCAAAAATATGCAATGTTGGGCTTTCTATCATTCAAGAGCTTATATGGTGTCTTCTCTTTCAATGGGTGACAATAGACGTGGTTGCTACAATAGCAAGTTGTGTTGATTGCTTCGGCCCAAAAAGATTGACTCACATTGTACTCACTAAGCATAGACCTTGCCATGTCAATAAGTCTTCTATTCTTTCTCACAACAAGGCCATTTGATTATGGAGTGTACTTGGCCAAGAATTGATGTCTAATTCCAAAATCATCACACAACTCATCAATTCTTGTATTCTTGAACTCACTACCATTGTCACTTCTAACTCTCTTGATGGTTGTTTCAAACTTATTGTGAATGTCCTTGACAAATGATTTGAAAGTTGTAAACACATCACTCTTGTTCACTAGAAAGAATGTCCAAGTGTATCTAGTATAGTCATCCACTATCACAAAACCATATTTGTTTCCACCAATGCTAGTATATTGTGTTGGCCCAAACAAGTCCATGTGCAACAACTCAAATGCCTTGCTAGTACTCATTATGCTTTTCTTAGGATGGGTGTTTCCAGCTTGTTTTCCAGCTTGACAAGAGCTACAAAGCTTATCCTTCTCAAATACCACATCCTTCAGGCCTCTAACTAGATCATGCTTAATCAACCTATTCAATTGTTTCATTCCAACATGACCAAGCCTTCTATGCCATAACCAACTCATGCTAGACTTAGTGAACAAGCATGTTGACAATGGAGTTTCACTAGCATTGAAATCAACCAAAAGTATAGATTCTCATATCTAAAGCCTTTGAAGATCAAATTTGAGCCATCTATACATGATCTCTACATCATCTACTCCAAATATGCACTTAAATCCAAGATCACACAATTGAGCCACAGATAGCAAATTGAAGTTCAAGCTCTCAACTAGCAACACATTGGATATGCTCAAGTGATTTGATATTGCAATCTTACCAAGCCCTTTAACCTTGCCTTTGCCATTGTCACCAAATGTGATACTACCATAACCATTGCTATCATTGTTGTTGAATGAGTTGATCATTCTTGCATCACCAGTCATATGTTGAGTGCACCCACTATCAAGAACCCAATGCCTTCCTATGGCTTTATAATTTATCTACAAAAGAAGATCAATTCTTTTAAGGTACCCAAACTTGCTTGGGTCCTTGAAGGTTAGTCACTAAGCTCTTTGGTACCCAAATGGCCTTTTTCTTTGGGCCCAATATGGATGTACCAACAAACTTAGCCTTCACACCATTGGCACCATTAGTGAGCAAATAACAAGAATCAAACTTGATTGAGTATACATTAGCATGTGATTTCTTATTCTTGCAATCATGCTCTTTGTGACCAACTTCTTACAATTAGTGCAAAACCAACCATTGTTCTTCACAAAACTAGTCTTGTGAGGAGCAAAGGTTGCCTTGCCTTTCTTGGGGGTATAGCCCAATCTCTCTTTGTATAGAGATGCTCTTTGGCTACCCAAGCACATAAGCAAGCGATCCTCACCACCATAGGCATTGCCTAGGGTGCGAGTGAGCTCATTGACCTCCTTCTTAAATGTCTCATTCTCAACCATTAGTAAGGCATCACAAGTGAAACCATCACTACTAGATGAGCTAGAAGTGGAAGTGCTATAAGAAGGGTTAGTGGAACCAACAATAATAGGCTTATAGAATAATTCTTCAATTATGTCACAAGTTAAGCCCACTTCACATGTTACAAACATGCTTCTTCTCATTTTGCTCATTAAGTAGAGAGGAATGAGGTTTTTAAAGCTTCTTGTGAGCCTTGCCATGCTCCTCATGATCTTCCTTTAGACTCTCATGAGATGCATTGAGATCATCAAAGGCTTGCTTAAGGGCTTTTAGTTCCTTACGCAAGCTTTTGCATTCCCTTCTCTTAATGTCAAAATGTTCTTTAGCATCTTCTAACATGTCAAATAGTTCATCTTTAGTTGGTTCATCATCTTCATTTTCACTTTCACTTTTATCATGTTCCTCATCACTCTCATCATCGGATTGTACCTTAGTGGCCTTAGCCATGAAGCATGTAGATGGAGTGTTAAAGAGGGAAGGCTTCTCATTGATGGCAATGCTTGCAAGAGCCTTCTTCTTGGTGGTTTTGTCATCATCACTATCATCATCATCACTTGAGAAAGCATCACTATCCCAAGTGACCACATATGAACCACCCTTCTTCTTCTTCTTGAAGGTCATCTTGTCCTTCTTCTCTTTCTTCTCCTTTTTGTCCTTCTTCTTGCTCTTCTTGTTGTCATCATCATTGTCACTATTGTATGGACATTCCGCAACAAGATGATCCTTGCTATTGCACTTGAACCACCTTCTTACTTCATCTTTGTTCTTGGATCAGGACGTCTTCCATCTTGCACGATAGCCCTTATTTACCATGAATTGGCCAAATCTCTTCACAAAGAGAGCCATCTTCTCATCATCAAGTTCATCAAAGCTTGAGCATTCATCTTCACTTAATGTGTCTTGCTTGGCCTTGCCCTTGGATGATGTGGCCTTGAATTCCACATGTTTCTTTTTCTCATCCTTCTTCTCATCTTTCTTGTCATTCTTCTTTTCTTCCTTCTCTTCATCATCCCTACATGTGTCATCAGTCATCACATCTCCCAACACTTGGTTTGGTGTCATGGTGTCCAAACTAGTCCTCACTAGAATAGTGACTAATGTGCCAAATCTTGTTGGTAAGCATCTCAAGAACTTGTGGGAGAAGTCCTTGTCCTTCACCTCTTCTCCAAGTGCTTTGAGATCATTGACAAGCACTTGAAGCCTATGGAACATCTCTGGCACACTCTCATCTTCCTTCATCTTGAAGCTTGCAAACTTCTCCTTGAGGATGTATGCCTTGGCACCTTTTGACCACTTGAGTGCCCTCAAATGATTCATCCAACTTCTTCCATGCATCATGAGCTATCTTAATGTTCTTGATTTGCTCAAATGTTCTCTCATCCAATGCATCATGAATGGAACTAAGAGCAATATCATTGTTTTGGAGCAACACTTCTTCGGCTACAGTGGGATTCTTCGGATCAGCTACCTCAAATTTGGTCCCCACCACCTTCCACACATTTCTATTGATTGACTTATATAGATGGTCATCTTTGCCTTCCAATATGGATAATTTGAGCCATCAAATTAGGGTGGCTTCTTGGTGTTGTTGATTTGAGCCATTTTCACACCGTAGGTTGTTAAGCCTCAAATCACGGTGACCATGACTCTGATACCACTTGAAAGGTCCTAATGGCTAGAGGGGGGTGAATTGTCTATTAAAAATTTCTGCAACAACACTTAAGCCAAGTGGTTAGACAATTATGAGGTGAAGCGAGTGTTGCGCTAGCCTACTAAAAGTGCAAGCCACCTAACTATAATTCTAGTTGCTATAGTCTCTATGTCACACATAAGGCTAAGTCACTACCACTAAGTTAGTAAGCTCTCAAAGACTAACTAAAGAGCCTCACTAACCAAACTAGAAAAGACACAAGGTAGCTCTCAAAACTAGTTACACTAAAGAGCTTAGCTACACTAAGAATGTAAATACAAGAGTGGTAGTGAAGTTTATACTGCCGTGGCAAGAGATGATCAATCAATCACAATAAAAACCCAGAGACATTGATGACACAATGATTTATCTCCAAGGTTCTCTTGCTTGCTGGCAAGCTAAGTCCTTGTTGTAGCGATTCACCCACTTGGAGCTTCACTTGCTTATAGGCATCACACGCCTAACTCGTAATCGGGTGCTGCACAACCAACACAAGATGGGGATCCGCAAGCTACAAGCAATTCACTAGAGTACCTTTTGGCTCTCCGCTGGGGAAAGGTCAAGAACACCTCACAATCACCACGATCGAAGCCGGAGACAATCACCTTCCTCTGCTTGATGATCCTCGCTGCACCAAGCCATCTAGGTGGCGACAACCACCAAGAGTAACAAGCAAAATCCACAGCGAAACATAATCACCAAGTGCCTCTAGATGCAATCACTCAAAACAATGCACTTGGATGCTCTCAAATCTCACTAGATGATGATCACAATCAAGCAAGGAAAATTAGAGAGTGCTGGCTATGCTCACTAGGATGTATTCTCAATAGAAATGGTCAAGAGAGTGAGCAAGAGCCAGCCATGGGCTTAAATAGAAGCCCCCACGAAATAGAGCCATTGGGCTCAACACAGAGCCCAACTCGGGGTGATTGGACGCGCCGGTCCAGGTGACCGAACACTCAATGCCTTGCATCCGATCGTAGGGAGCAATCCACGTGTCCCTATTTTCAACCTCATCCTCATGATCTCAAAGGTCAAATTCAAACCCTCACATGTTAAGTGATGGCCAGACGCACTGCGCCGAGACCGGACTTGCCAACACGTTGTCCGTTCATGCACTTGCCCATGCCACCGCACCAACGACCTAACACACCAGTCAGTCGATCGGACGCTGCACAATGTGGAGTTCGGTCGAGTCTAGTAAGGCACCAGAGAGGATTTTTGATGATCGGACGTGTCCATTCGGGGGCGACCGGATGTAGCACCGAGTTTGGTCCTCTCTGGCCAACTCCTCCACGTTATGTCAGTGTTCACCGAATGCACCCCCTGCACATCTAGTCCTTATGTCCTTCAGCGTCTGGTCGAAGGACCGAATGCAACCCTCACTGCGTAGTGAAGATTGGACGTAGGCACAGAGTCCGGTCGCTGCCAGAGCAGCTTCTGGTCACTAAAAAATAGTGCCTCCACTTCTCCAACTTTGCCACCCTTGATCAAATGTGCTAACCACCAAGTGTATCACCTTGTGCATGTGTGTTAGCATATTTTCACAAACATTTTCAAGGGTGTTAGCACTCACTAGAATCTAAATGCATATGCAATGATTTAGTACATCTAGTGGCACTTTGATAACTGCATTTCGATACGAGTTTCACCCCTCTTAATAGTATGGCTATCTATCCTAAACACACTCACACCCGCTTGGTGTCTTGAGTGCCAAAACAAAAAGCTCCTATCAAATACACCTTTGCCTTGAGCCTTTTTGTTTTTCTCTTTCTTCTTTTCAAGCCCAAAGCACTTGATCATCACCATGGCCTCTACCATCATCATGATCTTCACCATTTGCTTCACCACTTGAAATGTGCTACCCTATCTCATGTTCACTTAAAGCAAAGTGTTAGCGCTTAGGGTTTCATTAATTCACCAAAACCAAACTAGAGCTTTCACCAACATGCCTGATGTGATCCCCTATCATCAGAGATGAGGTGAATTATGATGTGTCTCTGATGGGTGAGAAGGGATCACATAAAAGATGTGGGCCAAGTAAGATGTGTCTCTAATGTTCATTCCTATCATAGACGCGCTTCAATATATCCTTATATTAGATTATAGGGAATGCCATCAAAAGATGTGGCTAAAGAAGACATGTCTCTAATGCCTTGAAACCCACAAACATGCTTTAAGGATGCGTCTCATATGTGGTAGTTGTTGGATGCCACTCTAGACACATTTCAAGAATTCATCCTAATGCATGTTTTGCTCTCTTTTGCCACCCCGCCTCCTCTGTGTCGCTATCCCTATCCCACTCGGTCCTCCTCCACTAGCATGCCCCACACATATTGGCAGCGCTACACTACCCACATTGTATGCTCTACCCACAAAGAGCATGCTACTAGCACTCACACATGGCACCGTGCGCCACTATTGAACTAGTGCACATTGCTACACAATGTTAGAAGCTAAGGCCACAGCTTCTGCATGCAATCACCAATCTCTTCAGCTCCCATCATACACAAATTCACTACTTGCATTAGACACTACTCAGTGTAGCCTTGCTCCATTCCTATGGTGAGAGGTCAGTACTTACCAGCCCAATTTCTTTCCAATGCAACTTTCTACATCTAACAAATGCCCTAATTTATGTATATATCAATTCTTGCTAGAGGATCAATGCTCCTAGTGAGAACATGTTCTCTAGATCTTCACCTTTGAAGTGACTCTTGTTGACAACTATGGAAAAGCATTGAACTTTCCTTACATAATCCCATGTTATGATGTGCTTGTACAATCTATTCTTCTTGGTTCACTTCTGATCAATCTTATTCAGTGCTGCCCTTGTGTCATCCTTCCTTCTATAATTAATTTTTGCAGTCACTCAACAAGCCTCAAGAGCTCCATTTTAATTGCAAGGTAATACAACACAAAAACTTCTGTAATATGTTCTTCATTGTAGTTCGATGTTATTGGATTATTGTACTCATAAATTTTACTTCCATTATGCTCAATGTTTAATATAGTTTATTTATAGATCATTCCCTTGTATCTTCCAATGGTGGAGAAGGTGTTGTTGCATCATTGCTTGCGATGTGTCCTAACATAGATCATGAAACTCTCTTTGATGAAGTGTTGTTGATTACATTTATGATCCCCTTACTACTAAACTCTACTATATGGTTGTGTATACCTCTCGCATCCATCATCATTTCAGCCCCACTATATCTCCCATCCTCATTCCTATCTCCCTTGTGTCAACAACAATGAAGAGTGTGGAATTGTATTGAGTTTATTACAAGTGCATTCTCATCTGATGATTTGAGGATTTATGGATGACTATAGATGCTAGAATAAGCATGGTGAGTAAGGTGTTAATGATCGATATAGATGTGAGAACAAGCGTGTTGATGAACGCATTGTTCTATATATAGGCATGGACGGTTGTAGACGATATGGGTTTAGACCACTATGATGATGACATCATTGATAACATCTAAAAATTAGCACAAATGGGCAACGACATGGGAGAAATGTTGTGTTACTCGCTGGCAAACAATAATTAAACCAATAAGGTGTTGAAGAAACTGAAAAGTTTAGTGTAATATATGAAGGTGACACTGTATATCCTAGTTGCAAGGAGAATTAAACAAAGTTGTTAACATCACTTAATCTTTTGTAGTCTAAGGCAACCTTCCACTAGATGGACTAGCTTCAAAGCATTCATAGATCTGATATGGGACATACTTCTAGAGGGTAATGAGATATACAGGACCACCTACGAGTAGGGATGAAAACAGATCGGATACAGACAGATATCACTGATATTACATTTGTTTTCATATTTTTTTTGGATTTGGAATCAAATATGAATAGTGTCAACCATGCCGAATAGGATATGATTGGATATCAACATCATAGATATGCGATTTGAATATTTGGATACAGATACAACATCGGATGTTGAATATCCAGACTAGGATACGGACAGATCTGAACCTCTCTAAGCGGATTCGGTCTCATATATGGTCAGAAAATATCCATACCATTTTCAAACCTACCAACGAGGCAAAGTAGATCAAGCTTCAAAGCATTGCTAGTATCTAGTTAGTACTATCATAACTTTCCATTGGTACTTCGCTCGTATTGATTGCTCTAGCCTATGTCGCATGGGGTTAGAGTACTGTACCATAGCATAAATGTTCTCTAGGCTATTGGATACCTTGGTTTGCAGCTCACCCCATGCATGATTGTGGTAGTTAGCAAGTGGTGACAGCCCTGTCTGACCTTTGTAGTCCACCATATTTAGGTGACTTCTTAAATCGTAGAGTTCTTTGCAAGAAGGGTTTGACATCCTTCTCACCTATTTTTGTTGTCGGCCAGGTCTACCCTCCCATATGTTTGGTGTGTGATCACTAGTACCTAGATGTACTTAGTTATATATTTTGGTGTATGTTTGCTTAGACCATTGTAATAGAGAACTAATGATGTTTACACTCATCTCATTGGCCTCCCAACTAGGCTAGCTATCTACATATATCTTAGTGGGACTCCGTTGTGTTTGTCATACTACCCCCTTTGTATCATTTACCCCAACTAGATTTTGGTATATTAATTGTGATATAGTCAACAGTCAAGTCACATATTTATTAATATTCTTAATCACCGCTGCTCTGCGGATAAAACAAATACGATACCTTGGAATACTTCCTGGTAAAGTGCTACAACGGTATTTGTGCGCTTGCAGAATTAATCACTTGAGCATAAGAAATACCAACAATGTCTCGCCTAAATGAGTATAAACTTTTGTGTCCTATGTGTTAACCTATCTAATCCCTACTCATGAACTAAATTTACAAGTCGATGGTGCAAAACACTAACAAAACTTTTATATAATTTGACTAATTAGTTAAAGTTTGTTAAATTTGACTTTTTTCATGTATAAAATTTATTTATCATTCTAGGATGGAGGGAGTATAATGAAACTAAGGAAGTATATTTGCGGCTTATACTTGGACAACAATCATAAATTCATAATGAATTATATTTCAGCAATTAACTTCCAACTTTAATATCATAAATTTTGTGTATTTCTCCTGCCAAATTTTTGTGCATCACCTAAAACAATAACTTCAAATATGTTGTGTGTATGTTCTTTAATGAATTTTTGGTGAAAAGTTAAATTCCTTGATCAAAATGAATATTTCAGATCATTACATTTGCTGTTCAAGAACACTTGTTTTGTCAAATGATCAGCTACTTGGGATCTTAGTTGTAAGAGACACTATATATAATGTTCTCTCTCCTTGTGTCCATTTCTAAAAGGTCCAATTTGAACTGCACAAAAATAGCCACAAAGTAACCCTTAGAGCAACTCCAAGAGACTCTTTATATGTTTCATAATTTACAGGAACAGAGATTTTGGTAAAAAAAAAATACCCTCCAATAGCCTCTTCAATTGGATATCCAAATATAGAAATCCTCTATATATTCCGGTTTTCTCGCTAGCCAAAGATAGAAAGCGAGGATGACTCTCCAAAGTACGCACAAGATATAGAAAAGTTATTAGAGAGTGCAAAGATATAGGAAACGATTTTTACTCAAATAACTCTCTCAATGATGATTTAGATAGTAGGTTTTAGAAAGGCTCTGGGAGATGCTCTTAGAGGCCCTAGATATGTTTAGCACATGAACATGCATGATGACTTTTTCTAATCCTATAAAAAATATTATATTATTAAATTCCAAATGTACACCCAAAAAATTGATCTGATATTTGTGAAAACATATGCCAAAATTATACCAAGAATGTGGAAACTAATTAATCTTCTAAAAATCAAAAGAGTTATATGCATGGGTTGTCTCTAAACTTGTGAAGGGTTTCATTTATGTCCACAAACTAAAAAACATATTTCTTGGTCTTTAAATTTGTTAAGTGATACACCACACGTAGCTAAACTTGTTAAATGGTGCACCACAAGTCTTTCTCTGGACCATAGCAACCATTGTACAATGCACCACTTAATAAGTTTATGGACCCATAAGTTCAGTGGTTGCTCATGCATTTAAATTAAAATATGATGACGAAGTAAATTAGAAATTCTTTAGGCAAATTTCCTTAATTTAAATTAAAAAATTCACTCTACAAGATGACATGATTTATTGAAGCCAAGTGGACCAGAAATTCTTTAAGCAAAGTTCATATATTATTGAGCAAGCAACAAGTATTGCTCACCCATGTACATCTCCTTGAAACCTTATACGACCATTGGATTCTAGCTATGTACTGCTAAGATTGTGAACTGCTTGCTAAGGTTGCTTTTGTGTACTTATGATCTCACACTTGTATTTAAATATAGCACAAATAATGCAGATACTCACATACATATATGCACAAATACTCTGCACCTATGATCTCTCTAAAAGGCTAGGCTAGATCAGCAGATCTTATGACTAATGAAACTATTATAGTTATTTTGATGTCATGGGTTCATTGCCTACCACTAAAAGATATAATAATATTAAATCTTTAAATAAATTTAAAAAATACAAGGACCAATATTAAGTTGACTTGAATTCAAATAGATAGGCTTATGCGATGTTCCCATCGACTGCGAGGCACCCGCGGTGACTTTGTGAATCTCGAGATCTGCCAGCTCAATCCTTTGACTATGCTCATAGGGTACGTTTGTGTACGTGTGTTCATAGGGATGAATGTGCATGCGTGTTGTGGGTTGTAGGGGACCGTGACGCCTAAGAGGGGGGTGAATTAGGCAACTTAAAACTCTAACTCTAAACTATGGCCTCTTTTTCTAACCCTAGCAAAGCCTATGTAAAAGATAAACTATCTAAATGTGTAACTACGGTTTTGCTAGTGTATTTCTATCTCTACCGCAAAAGGAGTAATATAATCAATGTAAATACGGAAGCTAAAGAGCAAGGCAGAGATATGCAAACTCCCGTCGATGACTCTGGTATTTTACCGAGGTATCAAGAAGCGCGCAAGCTTCCCCCTAGTCCTCGTTGGAGCCCCTCACAAGGAATCCCTTGCAAGGGCCAAGCTCCTGGTCAGGTAACTCCGTGGATAGCCTCAGGCCTTCCCCACGCGCAAGTGGGTCTCCGACGTGCCTTCCGGTGCCTCTCCCGGATGCTCCCCGCCGTTTTCACTATCAAGCTTCCGGTCGAAACGCCGCGGGCCTTGTTCCCTCCGGTACACAGTGGCGGCCACACCACAACCGCGGTTGGTGTGATCTCGCAAGACTGCAAGCCCCTCTAATGTACAACAATGGTGCGTGCAAGCACCAAGTGGTAAGAGGTATTCAAACCTCACTAAACACAAGGCCTAAACCTAGAGCAAGCGCATAAGTGGTGGTCTAATCAACCTAAGCACTTCGCAAAGCATCTACGCTAATCACCTAATGAATCACTAAGCACTACGCAAGTGGGGATCACTAAAATAGTGTATCAACACCCTTGATATGTTTCCTCAGCTCCACACACTTCAAATGGCCGGTTGGGGGGTCTATTTATAAGCCCCACTGAGAAAGTAGACGTTGGGGACGAAATCCTGCTTTTCTGCTACTGACCGGATGTGGATCACGTCCTGACTGAACGCGTCTGGTCGTCCCGACCGTTAGAGCTGCGATCAACTGATCGGACGCTGCCAGCATCCGGTCACATGCCATTGGACGCGTCCAGTCTTAATTTCAACGTTCTGGAACCTTTCTGTACTCGATCGGACGCTGTAGTCCTGTGTCTGGTTGATTTGTCGCCAGCGTCCGGTCAGTACTGAATTTGTTGCCAGTGATGATGAACAGTAACATCGGTGCATCCGGTCAATTTTAGTACTCAACGTCCAGTCGCTGCTGCTGACGCCTGCTATTGTCGAGCCTCTTGATCGGAGCGTTCGGTCACTTTCTGCCAGCGTCCGGTCAACTTTGTGAACTCGTTTCTTCATGATCTTGTGTATGGCTTGGTTCCTATCTTCGTGCTTGGACTTTACTTGATATCTTGGGTCTTCTCTTGTGCTCCTAGGGTTTTGCTTATGGTGTTGATCATCAGATCATCACGCCGCCTTCGTCCAAGTCACGTCTTGCACCCTATTGAACTACAAAACAATCACTTGCAAATTCATTAGTCCAACTTGGTTGCGTTGGTCATCAAACACCAAAATCCAAAGTAAATGGGCCTAGGGTCCATTTTCCTTACAATCTTCCCCTTTTTAGTGATTGATGACAATACGACCAAAGCAAGCAAATAATAGAATTTTGAAATTTGAAAACTACCTACTTGCTAGGATGCAATGCAAGGGGCAAGGTTATATGATGCTAGCAAGGGGCAAGGTTATATGATGCAAAAAGATACTACTTGTAAAACTAAAGGATACCACATAAAAACTTATCTTGCCCTTGCAAATATCCCCATGTGGCATTATGGATTTAAGCCTTGCTTCCTACAAATTTTCCCTTTAAATAGACTAATCCATAATCCACTATCCTCCCTTTCTCGGACCATTACCACTTGTAGACCAATACCACTTGTAAATTATTATGATCTAGCTTTTGGTCCTACAAATTAATGCTTGCTTTTGGTCCTCTAAATTCTCCCCCTTTGGAATCAAACACCAAAAAGGAAGACATTAGTAGCACAAGGGAGGGTCAAACTTTGTGATCCTTTGTGTGTAGAGTGTAATAGGTCACAAAATTTGACTCTCACATTATATAGATTAAGCTCCCCCTAAATATATGCATACATATGGTAGAAGGCAAACCATATGCATAATTGGCAAATTATTGCTCAAGGGAATTTAATCTATATAATGCATTAAGAAAGCATATAAATATCAAAATAAAATCAATATGATGATATCATTTAGAAATACCACATGTGGAAACCAATTTGATTTCTACCACTTGCAATAGGTGGTGGATATTTAAAGTATGATGCTTAATTTCGGGGACTCCATTTTCCTTGCAATGAGACTACTACACACATCATAAGCTTGAAAAGGTGTTAGTCTCAAAGCATCCAACTTGTAGAGTATCCTCCCCCTAAATTTGTGCACACAAGTATGAAATACTTGTAGAAAACATGTACATTGATTTTAGAATAAAAAATACCACTTGAAAGATGACATCACATGAATGTGAGAGTTATTTTCGAGGGCAATATTCGGGAGAAATTATCTAAAATTTGGACTTTGGCACATATTAGATGAACAATCGAAAGATAAGCTATGTGCCGTGCTCCTAAGCAATTTTAAACCATGTAGGATTGCTCCAAGGGATAAGAATGAAACCGAGCAAGCCAACCATAAGATATACCTAGTGTATGCATAACAAAAGATATAAGCATGCAAATGCAAACCTAGGCATAAAGAGTAACTAGATGCTTAAAGATGCCACTTGTAGGAGATTAAATCTAGTACCACTTGAAACAAATTGAATCTAGTTACCTAACATGGGAAGGGGAATTTGGGTCCATAGTATTTAGTAACCCACTTGGCAATGATCTTGTCCATCATGATGCACCCCTTGAAATGCACCCATACTTTACCAAGTCTCCAAATTCCCCGAAGTCCATTGGATTTCTCACTTCTCTTTCGGGATCCAAACCTTCTTGGTGCTCTTCATGTTTGAAATGATCTCCTTTGGCACCGAAAAGCGTTTGACCCTATTGTTGGCTTGCTTGTTCACCTTGATGGCCACCACCTTGTCATTTTTCTTCTTCTTCAAGAGATAAGGTGTGGAGGCCTTCTTGTCCACCTTGTTGGTGTAGGTGTTGGAAAGCTTGCTTGTTTTCTTTTTCTCTTTCTTCTTCACTCCTCCCCCATTCTTCACCTTGCACTCATAGGACTTGTGTCTTTCCTTGTGACACACGTAGCAAACCACGATTTGTCCTTCATCAAGCTTCTTCACTCCCTTGACGGTGTTATCTTGATGAAGTTGGGTTGGCTTCCCTTGCCTTTCTCTTGAGTCAAGTCCTTGGTGAGGCGAGCTACTTCTTGCTTGAGTTGCTCATTCTCCTCTGCAACCTCTTGTGTGTGTGTATCTACAACAACTTTCTCGACACAAACTTGGTTACACAAGGGTGAGTCTAAACATAAATCATTACAAGAAGTAGAAGCATCCTTTTTAGGCATGTTAAAGATAGAACTTTTACTTTTAGATGCCTTGGTGGGGGTTGTACCGATAGCTTCAAGATTAGCAACTTTATTAGTTAGATCATCATAATGTTTGCACATGGTTTCCATTTTAGCAAGCAAACTTTTATAAGCATCTTGTGATCTAACTAACTTTTCTTTTAATTTTTTATTTTTCTTTACAAGTTGCTCATCATTGATTGTACATGCATTTGTTGTTGCACTAGCCTCAAGTTGCTCAATTTTAGTAGATAGTTCAACATTGAGATTAGCAAAGTTTTCATATTGTTCAAGCAAGGTTTTGTATGCTTCTTGTGAACTATCTAGCTTTTCTTTTAATTTTTTGAGCTTCTTTTGTTGACTAGTGCAAACTTTAGCATAATTAAGATTTTGTTGCACAATTTCATCATAAGAAGGCATTTCATCATCACTATCACTCTCACTAGAGGATGAGCTTTCGTTACCTCGTGCCATAAGGCACATACGAGAGGAGCTTGATGATGAGTGCTTGCGGCCTCGTCTCTTGTGATGGTGTTCTTCTTCACTTGAAGAATCATCCCATGACCTTATTGATGTGAGGGATTGGTTCTTGCATGCCCTCTTCTTTGTCTTGGGTGTGGGCTTGTTTGGACAAACTTCCACAAAGTGCCCCAACTCATCGCATCCATAGCATCCTCTCTTTCTTTGCTCATTTCTTTGATTGGTGAACATGAGATCGTGAATTTGGATGGGCACACCCTTGACATTGAGCTTTTGGATCATCTTCTCTACTTTGTTGATAAGTTTGATTGATTCTTCATCAAGGTCAGAGGTGGAGGAGGAAGATTGATCATCATCATCATCATCATCATCATCATCATCCTCATCTTCTTCTTCATCTTCACTTGAGGAGCTTGAGCTTGAGTTTTTCTCAACTTACTTGCCCTTTATCTTCTTTTTCTCGCTACATGTGAGAGCTTTGCCTTTGCTTGATGAAGAGGCTTCTTCTTGACCTATCTTGCGTGACATTTCAAATGCCACTATCTTGCCAATGACTATGGTCGGGGTCATGATGCTCAAGTCCTCCATGTTGTGAAGGATGGTGATGATGCTTGCATATTTCTTTTGTGGAAGCACGGAGATGATCTTTCTCACAATATCCGCATCATCTAGCTTTGTTAATCCTATTGAATGGAGCTCATTGATTATTAGATTCAAACGAGAATACATATCACGAACAAGCTCATCATCATTCATTGTAAAGGAATCATAATTTTATTTAGCTAGACAATGTTTTTGCTCACGAACATTAGATGTGCCGTCATAGAGCTCTTGAAGTTTTAACCAAATTTCATGTGCCGTATTTAAAGTGGACACTTGGTTAAACACATCCATGCTAAATGATTCAAACAAGCAATTCTTAGCTCTAGCATTGAAATGTATTTCCTTTTCTTCACTCTTTGTGGGTTTATTAGGATTCTTAATGGGTTTCATCCTATCACGAGTGACTCTCTAAACACCCAAATCAACCGCATCAAGGTGGCAAGCCATTCTAGCTTTATAGTAGGGTAAGTTAGTGCCATCAAAGTGCGGAGGCCTAGAGGTATCCATCCCAACCACTCTAAATAGCATCGGCTCAACGACGATTAAGCCAAAGGTCCAAATTGAGCCAACTGGCTCTGATACCACTGTAGGGAACCGTGACGCCTAAGAGGAGGGTTGAATTAGGCAACTTAAAACTCTAACTCTAAACTATGGCCTCTTTTTCTAATCCTAGCAAAATCTATGCAAAAGATAAACTATCTAAATATGCAACTACGGTTTTACTAGTGTATTGCTATCTCTACCGCAAAAGGAGTAATGTAATTAATGTAAATGCAGAAGCTAATGAGCAAGGTAGAGATATGCAAACTTCCGTCGACGACTCCGATATTTTTACCGAGGTATCGAGAAGCGCGCAAGCTTCCCCCTAGTCCTAGTTGGAGCCCCTCGGAAGGAATCCCTCGCAAGGGCCAAGCTCCCAGTTGGGTAACTCCGTGGATAGCCTCGGGCCTTCCCCACGCGCAAGTGGATCTCCGACGTGCCTTCCGGCAAGCCTCTCCCGGATGCTCCCCGCCGTTTTCACTATGAAGCTTTTGGCCAAAATGTCGCGGGCCTTGTTTCCTCCGGTACACGGTGGCGGCCACACCACAACCGCGGTTGGTGTGATCTCGCAAGACTACAAGCGCCTTCGATGTACAATAATGGTACGCGCAAGCACCGAGTGGTAAGAGGTATGCAAACCTCACTAAACACTAGGCCTAAACCTAGAGCAAGCGCATAAGTGGTGGTCTAATCAACCTAAGCACTTCGTAAAGCACCTACGATAATCACTTAATGAATCACTAAGCACTATACAAGTGGAGATCACTAAAATGGTGTACCAACACCCTTGATATGTTTCCTCAGCTCCACACACTTCAAATGACAGGCTGGGGGTCTATTTATAAGCCCCACTGAGAAAGTAGCTGTTGGGGACGAAATCCCGCTTTTCTGCTACTGACCGGCCGCTGATCACGTCCTGACCGGACGCGTCCGGTCACATGACACCGGACGTGTCCGGTCGCAATTTCGCCGCTCTGGATCCTTTCTGTACTCGATCGGACGTTGTAGTCCTACGTCCGGTCGATTTGCCGCCAGCGTCCGGTCAGTACTGAATATGTTGCCGGTGATGATGAACAGTAGCATCGGTGCGTCTGGTCGATTTTAGTACTCAGCGTCCGGTCGCTGCTACTGACGCCTGCTGTTGTCGAGCCTCTTGATCGGAGCGTCCAGTCACTTTCCGCCAGCGTCCGGTCACCTTTGTAAGCTCGTTTCTTCGCGATCTTGCGTACGGCTTGGTTCCTATCTTCGTGCTTGGACTTTACTTGATATCTTGGGTCTTCTCTTGTGCTTCTAGGGTTTTGCTTGTGGTGTTGATCATCGGATCATCACGTCGCCTTCGTCCAAGTCACGTCTTGCACCCTATTGAACTGCAAAGCAATCATTTGCAAATTCATTAGTCTAAGTTGGTTGTGTTGGTCATCAAACACCAAAATCCAAAGTAAATGGACCTAGGGTCCATTTTTCTTACATGAACGTCTACGTTGTACTGTGTAATTCAAAAAAAATAGGCTTCAACCCTAACAAACCTAATCTACTAAGATACGCTGAGTTTGCTATGATGTCACACCCTGGCTTCCTAAGATTCTAAGATTGTTTGCTGCTAGCTACTTTCTCTATGGACAAATGTAAGGGTTTTTATTATGACAAATTAGAGCATCGCCTGTGATCTCTTTTAAAACTCACTCTCTAAATCATCATTTCGAGAGCTATTTGTATAAAGGCCATTCTCTAACCGTTTTCTATATTTTTTGTGCACTCTAAATGGTCATTCTCAAATCTGGATATAACTAATGAAAATACTATTGCAGGAATTTTTTATCACCAAAATCTCGGTTGCTAAGCATTAGGGAAAGATAATATGCCTCCTTCGGCTTGCTGAATCTTGACTGAAACTGACTAAAAACAATGTTCTGGCTGAATTGTTGTGTAAAAAACACTATTCTGGTTGAAAAAACAAACCAAACAAGCCGAATATGGGGTAAATCAAATAGGACCATAGGGGCCGTTCGCTGGTCTGGTTCAGACCAGTCAGCCGGCTGCTCCCCCTCTCAGTTTACTGTTCATCAAACCAGCCGAACATATGTTTTTCTCTCACGACAATTCAGCCGGAACAGTGTTTGTCAGCTAAATTTCAAACTAGCGAACGAGGTCGTCTTCTGAATTTGCTCTTAAACGGAGGAGAAAATAATTGCGATGCCCCTCATAATTAATGCCTGCCTTGTTAGGTAACTGATGATGCTATAAATGACAGGCATTAATTTATTGGGCCCCTTACTCAAATGATGAGGGAGTGGAAGCCTTGGAAGGATTTCATTAGGCAAAAAATTTCTGCCTTGTGCTAGAAATGCGTACATTCATGGACGGGGAAATCATAGCATCTCAGAGTAATTAGCCTACATCTTTCACGGATTCTGATGTTTCCCAGCTAGAGATTAGGAGAGCAACATGAGCAATCACAGGCGGTTGCAGTTTCCGTCATCGAAATGAAAAGGATACTACATATCCCTTGCGCCTGCAGCAAACTGCAAAGAGAGCGCGAGCTTGTTGGTAGAAGAAAGTAGTATATGCCCCCATGACATCGAGTCCAGGCAGCAGCAAGCTCGAGCATGAGGCGGAGAAACCCCCACATCCACATGGGCCGGATGCCCTTATGATGAAGAGGCTTGTGAGCAGGAGCTGGGAGGAGTCGAGGCTGCTATGGCGCCTTGCCTTCCCGGCGCTCCTGGCGGAGGTGTTTCAGTTCTCCATCGGATTCGTCACCACCGCCTTCGTCGGCCACCTCGGAGAGGTGGAGCTCGCGGCTGTCAGCGTCGTCGAGAACATCTTGGATTCCTCTGCCTATGGAGTCCTGGTGCGTCTAATTCCTTCCTGTGCCTAGCTACGGAGCAGCAAGCGATGCATGCAATGGGTATATTTGTGTGATTGATTTCCTCATCGATCTTGCTCATGTTGGATCCACCGCGCGCGCGCGCGCGTGCAGTATGGCATGGGCAGCGCGCTGGACACGCTGAGCGGGCAAGCCGTCGGCGCCGGGCAGCTGGACAGGCTGGGCGTCTACACGCAGCAGTCGTGGATCATCTGCGTCGCCACCGCGCTAGCGCTGGCGCCGGCATACGTCTTCGCGGCGCCGCTCCTGCACCATTCCCTCCACCAGCCCGACGCCGTGTCGCGCGCCGCGGGGCCGTACGCGCGGTGGGCGGTCCCGCGGCTGCTGGCGCACGCCATCAACATCCCGCTGCTCATGTTCTTCCAGGCGCAGAGCAGGATCTGGGCCGTGGCGGCCATCTCCGGCGCGGCGCTCGGCGTGCATGCGGTCCTCACCTACGTCGTCGTCGCGCGGCTCGGGTACGGCCTCCCCGGGGCGGCCGTCGCCGGGGACGTCTCCCACTGGCTCGTCGTCGCCGCGCAGTTCGCCTACATGACGACGGGCGGCCGCTTCCCCGACGCGTGGAAGGGATTCACCGTGCGCGCGTTCAGCAACCTCGGCGCTTTCGTCAAGCTGTCGCTCGGGTCGGCCGTCATGATCTGGTTTGTTTGTACTCTCCGTCGATCCACATTGCAGGCCCGGATTATTAGCTTTATTTCCAGAAATTTATTTTACTTCTATATATGTACTGCTCCCCCCCGTTAAAAAAATGTTTAGCATTTTTAGTTCAAGGTAGATTACGCACGTATATTTACTATTTTTTTATTAAAAAAACACTCTAATTAAGTAATCTTAAGCCGATATTTATAGTTGTACATAAAGCTCGGGAACATGCACGGGGTTCAGTGCACCTCATGCACGACTCGGTCTAGTTGCCAGTTGCCAGTTGCCAGCGTGCAGGTTGGCACAACTCCTTGGTACGACAAGTGCTTAGGCCGGCCCCCTCCCTCTTACCTCTAGATCCTCTGACCTCAATCCTCAATACTCGGCCCTACCCTGCCTCTGCCTTCGCCTCCGAGCGGAGCAGCGACATTATGAATGAGAGGTTCGCCTGCTCTGGTACCTTTGCTCCCGACGACAATGGCTCCTCCGAGTTGCCTGAAAGGCTGGCGTCTCCGGCTACTTATATCTTTATTACTCGGCCGTGTCTGCTGCACTAATTCAATAAACAGTACTTTTTAGTGAACGAATAGTATTTTTATCTCACAATAAATCAGCATAAGCCCAACGCCATCCTCGTGTGACATGATGACGAGCTGTTGCATGATGCAACTTCATGCTTCGGAGAGACATAACACAGAACATGGCCATGTTGCGCATGGGCTGAGGCTCGGGCACTCGGGTGGCACAACACACAGGACACGGCCCTGCTAGCACCACGTGATGTGCCTACCTCAGTAAAGCCGGATTGTACTTTTTTCAGGCCCGAGCCGTGCCGTGCGTGACGGTCCATATGGGCAGGCTAACTAGTAGGAGTATACTACATGTACAGGTGTAGTACCACGTAGTGTTTGGTTCTTTAATCGCTCCTAAAATTTATATCATATCGAATGTTTAGATATTAATAAGAAGCATTAAATATAGATTAATTACAAAACCAATTACATAGATGGAGGCTAATTTGCGAGACGAATTTTTTAAGCCTAATTAATCTACCATTTGTACATGTTTACTGTAGCACCACGTTATCAAATCATGGACTAATTAGACTTAAAAGATTCGTCTCGCAAATTAGTCGCAAGTTGTGCAATTAGTTTCGTAATTAGTCTATATTTAATACTCCATTCATATATTCAAACATTCGATGTGACAGGAATTTTAGGAGCTCTCGTAGAAACCAAACAGGCCATATATATCTTCCTTGTTTTGTGGGTTGTGCTCTGTTGGACATGGTTTCTTTGTCATGTTATGCAATTATATATGGTCTAGTCTTCGTTCTTATGATAAAAGCATTATACACACAGCTTGGAGTTTTGGTACTACACAACACTTCTCATTTTCGTGGGTCTCCTCGAACAGGCCAAACTCCAAATCGATATCATGTCTGTCTGGTGAGTGTGTTTAATTGCAATTATACAATCATACGTAGTATATCTGTTGGAGATACCAATAATTCCTCATATATGGATTAATTTATGAATTGGTTTCGTCGTCGTCTTTCTTCTGACAAAAAAAAACTACTGCAGCCTCAACTTCGAGTTCATGACTATAATGGTTGCACTGGGCTTCAGCACAGCAATCGGGTATGCAGGAAACAGACCCAATTGATATAGTACGCAACATTGGAGATTATTAAGTTCACATATATTGTTGCATTGCTACATTAATGTATTATTATTTGATTGACAAGTAAAAATGCCGTGGTCTCTCCAGCATTAGGGTGTCCAACGAGCTGGGTGCAAACAGGCCCAAGGAGACGAAGTTTGCGGTGCTTGTGGCAGTATCAACATCCATCGTCATGGGAGCAATCTTCATGGGCGTCGTCCTCATTTGGAGGACAAGCCTGCCGAAGCTCTTCAGCGACAGCGAGGAGGTGATACACGGTGCTTCCAAGCTGGGGCATCTCCTCTCTCTCACCGTTTGCATGAGCAGCATCTGGCCTGTACTATCAGGTAAGGTAGTACTGCTTCACTTGCATGATGACAGGGTGCCAAATGAGTTTGAGTTAGTTTTTGGTCTAAATTAGACATACATGTGTGAAAACATATATGAAAGAAAATTCCTGTCTGTTTTATTTCAGGCGTGGCAGTAGGAGCTGGGTGGCAAGTGCCTGTGGCATTCATAAACGTCGGTTGCTACTACCTAGTGGGCATTCCAATGGGTATCCTGTTTGGCTTCAAGCTAAAACATGGCACAATGGTAAACTAAAATCCAGTTAGAAATCACTATCTATTTATTCGGCATTAATTAACCACAATGCTAGCTGTTTGATCAGCTGAAGCAATGTTTGTATTCATTTATCTGTGGAATTAAAATTCAAATTTGCAGGGCATATGGATAGGCATGTTGACAGGCACGTTTCTCCAAATGTCCATACTTCTTGCCATTATCTTCACAACAAAATGGGATAAACAGGTACGTACCACATTTAATTTACTCCCTGTCAAAATAGCTGGTGAATGCGTTTTCGCAAAACTATGTACTATGAAACTGGGTGACAATTGCAGGCCGCTCTGGCAGAAGTGAGAATGGCGGAGTGGGGAGGAAAGAACGAGAACCTGCCACTGATGGAAACAACACATACGGATAATCATATGGCTCCTGCAGAAGAGAAAATGTTGGCGCAGCATGACAGCCAGAAGAATGTAGAATTAGTGCGCACAGATTGATCACGGGATATATATTGACTTCAGTTCTAGACAATATTCTTCATTGTTTAGTAGGATGATACAATAAATCTAATTTCTTTTTCTGAAAAATTCCAAATACTCCCTCAAGTTTGGACTACGTACGTCTAAAAAAACCTATAAACTAACATTTGGATTGAATTTCCCTCAGTATAATTTTTAGCTGGTCCTTACCTCTTCATAAGATTTGGGTTTATTTTCTCCTTGTTTCCTTTCTCCACATATCGTAACTCCTATCAGTTCACTTAACCCCACTTTAATTTAGTTGATATATTAATTAGCAGATATATCCTTGTTAGTTATTGATATTGATTATGCATTGTTTTCCTGAGGATAAATATAATACTCTGCAATACTCTTAGGTGAAAGATACAATTATATTTGTGTGTTTGCTGATTCATATCTATCAGGTATAAGAATCGCTAACCGATTAACCATAATTGTTCACATCTTCACATAAGTCTAGAATGAATCCACTGAATGAAAAATTATCTTATGAGACTAGTGGAGATGAAACTAGACTAGTGCCTCCTTTTGTCCAGATAGAAATTTGCACAGCACAATGATTACCGAGGCCTCCATCCTATAGTAGAACTCTAAAACAGGCCAAGAAGCCCCCTAACAGTCAACAGCCCAGCTAAGCACACCAAGGCTTACCATGTGTTTGGTTGCCGGGATGGGGGTGTCCTAGGTGAGATGTCCGACCTAGACTCGTTTGGTTGGGAGGCAGTTCGGGCAGAGTCATCTGCGATGGGGATTATTCGGCAAAGATGCGGGGCAACCCCTTCCCCCAAATTTCAATGGACAGGGACGTCCCTCTTGGGACGTGGGCTTGTTTGCGTGGAAGAACGATGCCGGCAGTGGGGGAGGAGAAGAGAGAAGGTGGTCGTCAGCGAGGTCCGGGCGTGGACCTCCGTCGTAGCCGTCGTGCGGGCGAGTGCCAGGTCCAGCTCCGGCGGTCTGGCCCCGCCACACACACCGACAAGATCCGGTGGCGTGGGGGATCTCCGTCCTGGCCACACGAGCAAGCTCGCGGCAACAAGAACCGGGCTCCGCTACACGACCAAGCTCGCAGGGGAGCTATGGGCCCGCTGTCGCCTACCGGACTGCCCCACTGCAATGCCGGCCGCTGGCTAGGGAAGAAGGCACCAACGGAGGAGATGAGGTGCGCCGTGTCCGTGCGCGAGGACAGGCGGTTGCTGGTTGGAGATGAAGACGTAAGGAGAGAACCAAAATGAGAAAAAATGATAATTGGGTCCCACGTATCAGTAGCTGATCCCACTTTGTTGTCCCTGATCCAAATAGAAAATGGATTGTCACATCACTTCTCAACCAAATAGAGAACTATACCATCCCGTTCTAGGAACCTGAGTTGGGACCATCCCGTCCCACATTCCACTCCCAACCAAACGCTAGCTTAGCCAACATCGAGGTGACAGTCTCAGCGCTCGTCTCTCCCGGTCTACGTATGCTACGCCAGTCGACCAGTTACTGAGTTACACACTCTCTGGTTACGAGCTTGCGACTCCCCCTTGTCGTGCAGTGGTCCGCGACATCGCCTCTTGCTGCTACAGATTGTTTCTTTGATCTCCAATTTTTTCCATAGTTCTAGCTAGTTAATTTGATATGAGTTTGCTAGATTACGTAGTTATGGTGCATCTAAAAACTCTCTATTCCTTTAAATTATTCTTTATGAAAAAGGGATGGAGCCTGCTAGGTTCACTTTTCAAATTTTGCCATGCCAAAAATTGAGCAAGCTAAAAGTTGGACAAAAAAATTACCATAAATTTGGCAAGTCAAATGTGAGAGTTTAGTAAGTTTTGATAGCAAACTAAATACTAAATAAAACCATAGCTTACCAAATCTTTGGTATAGTAAATTTTGAAAGTGAACCATTCAGGCTCGTGTTCTTCTGATGGGGAAAAGAAGGGAGAGAGGAAAGTCCATTTCATGTTCAGCTGCTGCGGGAGAAAAAGAGACAGAGGACAAAGACTCACGAGGAATAGAGCATAATCAAGATTCAGTGTGTCCTTATTAAAAAAAAGATTCAGCGTGCCAGGAAACAAGATTGGGTATGTGACTCCCGTACGCGGCTCCGTATGCTTCCCTGCCTAATAAACCCGTGATATGTGGAGCTTCAGTTGCGAGTATGCTTCCCTGACCGACTTCCCTGCGCCCCCTCCCACTCCCAATTTTACCGAGGCTGCCACCTTTTGTCATCGGAGTGGGCAGCCTCACGGAGCGCCGTACCCAATTTTTTTTTCCCCTGAGACGGTCTCTAACAAGATCCAAACTTAAAATGTGTGGCGAGACATTTAAAATTAGTCTTCAACAGAGTATCTATATGAAAGACCTATTTTAAGTTGTCTGAGAGATACAACCTAAATATAGGTATCCTCTCTTCTGGAAATCTATTTATTAAAAAGATTTTTTTTAAATCTGATTGTTGGAGAAGATATCGATTAGGTATTGAATCTTTTGTATATAATGTTATTTAAAATATGAATATGTCTTGTATTTTAAGTTGTGTCGTCGGAGATAGCCTGACCGACTTCCCTGCGCCCCCTCCCACTCCCAGCGCTCTCCTCCCGAACCCACCGCTGCCCCGCCCCGCCCTTATCCACCATCTCGCAGCCTGGGCTCAGCTCCTCCTCGCGACGCTCGCCCGCCCGCCGCAGAACGCTGGCAACTGCCTCCGGCAACGCCCGCCCACCTCACTCGCCCCCGCGGGACGGCACCTGTGGCCTCGGTGCCGGCGGGAAGGTGGCCGCCGCCCTCGGCCGCCCGCGCGTGGACCGTCCCTACCACGAGACCTTTGCCGGCGCGTGCGATGTCTGCTATCCTCCACTCCTCCACATCTGATCGTGCACCATGTGAGCATGTGACAACCCCTGGTGGAAGAAGATGAATCGATTTGAGATACAAGGATAAGGCTCAAACCCCATGGAAGAAGATGGATAGATTTGAGATCCCCTTCTGTGTTGTCTGGTGGATGGAGCTCCAGTGCTCCACTGCACAGGTAAGCGATCACGATTCTTGATGGGCGCTTGGGACTTCAATCCCTCTGCGGATCCCTGTAGAAATTAACACTACTTTGCTTCCCCTTTAATATCCGCAGACATCAAGATAAGTATACCAGTAGATCAATCAGAAGCGCCTAGTTGAGTGAGGCAAGCAGGAAAGCAATATGTCCCTTCAATACAGCAAGACGAATTTGTCCAATGTCCATGCACATCCTTAATCCCCTTGTGTTGTACACTAACCTACTTTGTTTAATCTGGGAAGGTTCTTCTCCAATTTGTTTGGTTCCAAGTGCTTCTTGTATCTTGCATTCATGTGTACTCTGAAGAAATGGCATGTGCTACTTGAAATGATTTATGTAGGCAAAATTAACTAGTCACCTATCCAAAAAATGGAAAAAGTCTACTCCACCCCCTCAACTAAGGAAGGTGGTCTACATAACCCCCTCAACTATGAAACCGTCTGTTTTACCCCCTGAACTTTCCAAAACCGTCTAATTTACTCCCTGGACGGTTTTTCATGGCGGGTTTGCTACAGTAACAACGGGTCTGCTACAGTGACAGCGTGTTTGCTACAGTACCGGTGTTTTGAATTTTCTCTTTTTTTTTTGTTTATTTTCGTTGAATTTTTGAAAAATCATAGTAAATCATAGAAAAATCGTAAAATGAAAAATCTAATTTTATTGGACTCCACATGAGTAGATTTACACAGTGAATATATAATACGGTATGTTTTAGTACAAATTTTTTTTGTAGCTTTAGATTAATTGGAAAATCTAATTTTGTCTGTAATTAATTGGAATAATTCATAGCTGCAGCTTCTATGGTCCAATTGTGGTGAAATTTTTATGGTACGCTTATCACTGTAGCAAACACGCTGACACTGTAGCAGACCCGCTGTTACTGTAGCAAACCCGCCCTGAAAACCCGCCCAGAGGGTAAATTAGACGGTTTTGGAAAGTTCAGGGGGTAAAACAGACGGTTTCATAGTTGAGGGGGGTTATGTAGACCACCTTCTATAGTTGAGGGGGTGGAGTAGACTTTTTCCTCCAAAAAATTGTCTGCACCTTTGCGAATCAACACATGTTTCAACTAGATAGTGAACCTCTAATGCAAATCAATATCATTGCATATAAATAGGGTCCATTTCTGCTTAGGTTGTCAATAGATATTGGACTGTATGTAGTTCCCATCCTACTGCTTTGTTTAAGTTTGAAAGGTATGTATGCTTTTGAAACCAAGTTTGTGTTTCAAATTAATTAAGCCACTGAAAAATCTATTGGTAGTTCAATTGCTTCTATTATGGTTCCCAATCTACAATTGTTCATATTGCACTATGTATGATGTAACACTGCACTACAGTAGGTGTCTCGCTATTTGTTAATAGATTAGATCTCATCAATATCACATTTGAAGTTGCCGCCTCTCACTATTGCTCTCATTGCTGCCAGCACATATAATCATCTGCCAAAATAAAATTGGGATACTGCTTGTTGAATAATTTGCAGCTCATATATATTAAAAAGATGTTTCAAAAAAAAAAATGATCCTGTTAGAGTCGAATTGTTTTAGCGCCGTTCCCCACTGTGGGCTCTCTTCACCAGAGGAAAGATCTTGCCTGTGGGACCTGCCGCGTGTGATTTAGCGCCACTCCCCACCATGGGCCTGCCTCATGCCGTCGTGAGATCTGGGAGAGAGCCATGGGATGCGCGGGATTTGCCCCCATTGTTGGTGGAGGGAGGGAGAGGATCATTGGCTCTTTGCTGCGTGACGAGTAGGAGGCGTCGGAGAAGGGGGATGCAGACGTGTTCGGGCGGGCGCCGCCAGATAGGCGAGAGACGTCGACGACGAGCGGCACAGGCTCACGCAGCGGCTTAAGTCAATGCTCGATAGATAGATTTATAGAATAGATAGATATGCCCATGACATCGAGTCCAAGCATGATTGAGCTTCAGCATGAGCAAAAACTCAAATGGGCTGCTTATCATGAAGTGGCTTGTGAGCCGGAGCTGGGAGGAATCAAGGCTGCTGTGGAGCCTTGCCTTCCCTGTGCTCCTTGCAGAGATGTTTCAGTTCTCCTTCGAATTTGTCACCACCGCCTTTGTTGGGCACCTCGGAGAGGTGGAACTCGCAGCGGTCACCGTCGCCGAGAACATCTTGGATACCTTTGCCTATGGACTCCTGGTGAGTTCTCCGCTGTCAGCAATGGAATTGCGTTGTGTTCCCTATTGATTTTCACTTGCATGCTAATATGCAACATATGCATGTAGTTTGGCATGGGCAGCGCACTGAACACGCTGATCGGGCAGGCCGTCGGTGCCGGGCAGCTGGACAGGCTGGGCACCTACACGCAGCAGTCGTTGATCCTCTGTGGTGCCATCACACTGGCGCTTGCACCGGCGTACGTCTTCGCCACGCCGATCCTACGGTTGTTCCTCCACCAGCCAGTCGATGTGTCGCGCGCCGCCGGGCAGTACGCCAGGTGGGCGATCCCGAGATTGTTCGCGCACGCCATGGACATCCCGCTCCTCATGTTCTTCCGGGCCCAGAGCAGGGTCTGGACTTTGGCGGCCATCTCCGGCGTGGCCCTCGCCGTGCACGCCATGCTCACATACATCGCCGTGAGGCAGCTCGGGTACGGCCTGCCCGGGGCGGCTGTTGCTGGCGACATCTCACAGTGGCTTATTGTCGCGGCGCAATTCACGTACTTGACCGGCGGCCGCTTCCCCGACACATGGAAGGGGTTCACTATGCATGCGTTCAACAACATCGACGCTTTCATCAAGCTGTCGCTTGGATCGGCCGTCATGATCTGGTTAGTACTTCCCCGTTGATACACGTGCGCTACTTCATAAATTGTTCAGCTTCTGTCACGTTATGTAACAGACTCTGTAAATCGATTTTCAAAAGTGCGTTAACACTTAATGGTTACAGGTAGCACAAAAAAAATCTACTGTGTCCAACCAAGACAGCATCAGTAAAAGATCATAGATTGTGGAGTAACAACCCAAATCAGCATGTGGACCAACAACACAAATCTGAACCCAAACATAATCAATTGGTTTGTTGAAATGGTTACAGGAAGGGAGCAAACAAGCACACAGCCTAGAAGTACTGGTGATCTGGATACTATGGAAGCAAAGAAATGAGAGGATTTTCATGCAAATTTTGAAACCTCCACAGTCTAGGCTAGCGGAAATACATGATGAAGCTCTCCTATGGTCTTTGGCTGGAGCAAAACTACTAGCGCCACTAATAGAAATAGTAATTTCAAGTAATATGTAATAGGCAGTTTTTTATTTCCTTCAAACCTAATGTGGCCGTCTGCCACCTAAAGGATAAGTTGGGCAGTTTGCGCTTGTCCAATCTCTGCTTATTATTAATATATGCTGGTAATCAATCTGGATCTTTCAAAAAAACATAGCAGGGGCTTTCTTGAGGTGGTTCTTAATGGAACTGCACCTCTGGAAAAACTGGCGCCTCTGAAAATTGTTTGTAGTAGTTGTGGTCATTGCCGGCTTGCATCTTTCTAGATTTTACATTTTTTCCTTGTTTTGTCTGTTGTGCTCCGTTGGAAATGGTTCCTTTGTCATGTTTTGCTATATTACTATAATCAACCATTACTGTCTGTTGTGTATACATTACATAGTTTGGAGTTTTGGTACAACACATCACTTCTAATTCTCGTGGGTCTCCTCAAACATGCCAAACTTCAACTCGATATCATGTCTGTCTGGTGAGTGTTTCTTTTTTTTCAATTATACATCATAAATCTGTTGGAGATAACAATGATGGCTTATATAAAATAATTTATAAATTGATTTCAACATCTTTGTGTGACAAAAAAAAAAACCCTGCAGCCTCAACTACGAGTTCATGGCAATACTGGTTGCACTGGGATTCGGATTCAGCACAGCAGTTGGGTATGCAAGAATAGATCCAATTGGTATATGCCGCATTTGATATTATTAAGTTCAAATACATTATTGACATGCTACACTATTTGAATAAAAAAAATGTTGTGGACTCTCTCCAGCATTCGGGTGTCCAACGAGCTGGGTGCAAAGAGGCCCATGGAGACAAAGTTTGCAGTGCTTGTGGCAGTATCAACGTCCATCTTCATGGGACCAATCTTCATGGGCGTTGTCCTCATTTGGAGGACAAGCTTGCCAAAGCTTTTCAGCGACAGCGAGGAGGTGATACATGGATCTTCCAAATTGGGGCTTCTTCTCGCTCTGACCGTATGCATGATTAGCATCTGTCCTGTACTATCAGGTAGTACCGCTTCACATGCATGGCAGGGTGTCAAATAAATTTTATTTCGTTTTTGCTCTAAATTCGACACAGCTCCCTGCAAATTGATGTAGTACGTATATTATGAAAACATATATGAAAGTCCAGTGTGTGTTTTTTCTCAGGCATCGCAGTGGGAGCAGGGTGGCAAGTGTCTGTGGCATTCATAAACATCGGTTGCTTCTACTTAGTGGGCATTCCAATGGGTATCCTGTTCGGCATCAAGCTAAAACATGGCACAATGGTAAACTAACATTCAGTTAAAAATAAGTATCCATTTCAGAATTAACTACAATGCTGTTTGATCACCTGAAGCAATATATGTTTGTATTCATTTCTTTGTGGAATATTCAACTTAACTTTGCAGGGCATATGGATGGGCATGTTGATAGGCACGTTTCTCCAAATGGCTATACTTCTTACCATTATCCTCACAACAAACTGGGATAAACAGGTACTACATTTACTCCCTGTTAAAAATTTCTTTTTGAGGAAACCCTGTTCAAAAAATTTCTAGCTGGTGAATGTGTGTTTTGAAAAGTTATGTATGAAACTGGGTGTAACTATTACAGGCCGCACTAACAGAAGTGAGAATGGCGGAATGGGGAGGAAAGGAGAACCTACCACTGATGAAATCTCCACATACAGATGATCAGATGACACCTGCACAAGAGAAAATGTTGGCGCAGCCACAGGACAGCAAGAATGTAGACTTATTGCGCACAGAATGATCACAGAGTATATTGATTCAGTTTTAGGCAATATTTTATTGTTGTTGACAGCTAAAATGGGATTAAAAGACTCGAAGATGGACTGGAAAATCATGGGCAAAAAAAAAAACGAATTTGTATAAAATTGGGCAAGTTTACAAACTCCCTTAAAAAATCGGCCCATGTGCTTTTCCTTTGAAAAATCAATCCGATCTCACGGGAAACTTATAGTTTACGTGTGAAATAAATTTTTTATTGGGATAAGACACGCCTCGTTCGTTTTGTTGAAAAAACAAACAGAAACACTGTCTTGGCTGATTTGTTGTGAGAGAAAAATACTGTTGTGACTGAAAAAACAAATTGAAAAAGATGAATTATAAGAGAAGCGAACATGGTCTATTTATACAAGATTACAGTCAATTGAGAGATCTATCTATCGGATCATAAAAAAACACCTCTACCTTTATGTTTACCCTAAACCCTATCTTTTTCAACCTCTCTACTATCCAACACTTCAATGGGATTTGCTAGCGTTGTAGGTGGCCTTGACAATCATATGACAACCCCATTGTGTGTCTCCTTGACGGACTTCCTAGAACGCATTTGTGGATTTTTCCCGTAAAGAACTAGTGTCAAATAGGACTTGTTGACCTGCTACTGAAAAATAGTTGTAAGTTATTTGGTTGAAACTAGTATAAAACCTACTCTCTCCCTACCTCCCGTAAAATAGCTTAAAGTAGAGTCCACAATGCTTTCAAAATTGTACTACACAAAAGCAGCTACTTCTGAAAAAAAGCAGCTTCTGGTTTCACCTGTTTGGTTGGTTTTCTATTTTTGCCAATAGAAGCACTTTTCAAAAGCTCTACCAAACACATCCTAATTTTGTTCAAGCCCAAGAACAAGAGAATCTAGCAAGTTTATGGTTAGCCATGATAAGAGCATCTCCAAGAGATCTGCTAAAAATAGATATCAAATTCTTTGATTTAGCCATTATGTAAAATAAAAAACTTCTCAAAAAGAAAGTGAACTGCAACAGCCTTTCTAAATAGCTCACCACATCATCTTTTTTGAGGCTGTGCAGTAGTCCGCCGCCGGAATGTCACCGGGCCTTTGCTTCCTCCGTGACCGGCCACCTAGACACAACCATCACGGTGGTAGCTCGGCTCGTTGGCTAATTGCACCCAAACTACAGCAGCGGCCATGCTACGTATTTGACGCCCGTGCATCCAGCCTTGGCTAGCACTTGGAGGAGTTGCCAAAGGCCTCGGCTAATTCCTATAAAATTGAATGTAGCCGGTTGGAAAAGGGATTGGCGCCGTTCTGACTAGGAAGGATGGGGAACGAATACGTACAACGCAGGACAGAGCTCTTGCAGATGGTGGATGCGACAAGCTTGCGTAGTGCCACGGCGTGATTTTTTGAGGAGCTTGAAGGGGCGGGGGAGCGTGATGAGGAACATGCGTGTGGAGTGCCGGAAAGGGCAGCCGGTGAGTCGGCGACTCGTGACGGGGAACGGCCAGGACAGCGCGGCAACCGACCGCATGTGTGCGAAGCCACACGGGAAAGCGAGATAGCAAGCGGCGCTCGCTAGCTTTCTTTGGCCACCAAGATTCACGGAATAGACGGCTGGGTATTTTACAACTCCAGATACAATATCTGTTGGAGTCTATTTTGTAGCACAAAACGTCTAAATCTGATTCCATACTAGAATAGCAACTTTCTTGGAGTTGCTCTAAAAGGGAGGAAACGAGAGATGAAATTCCTGTTTTTTCTCAAGATGCATCTGCTAGTGGATCGATCCTAGTTGCTACTTGCTAGCCAACCTCAATATGAGATATCATTTGGCTTTTTCAACAACTAGACGGACTATGCATCAGCTAACCAACCCAATTTAGCCAATTCAGCGACTGAAACCCGTATGGCCAAATTAGCGAGTTTGGTAGTACCATTGCATAGCCATTTGTTTTCACCACGTGAGCCAATAGCAATGTAGTAGCACCACGGTCTCTTTAGCTCATAATACGGCCTTGCTGAATCATCCTAAGACACCTTTTAGGAGTCAGCAAGCTAATGCACATGCAAGTACTTCGCAAATAGGCAATTCGGCCCCATGACAGATCTATATGCTAATTCAAGGAACTGAAAAAATTACTACTGGAAAGTATTGCCATGCATATAAAGTCAACCACGACTACTTACAGCAAGCCATATCTTTTATATTTGGATTACATAAAAGCTCCTAATGGTTGAAAAGTGCCTGATTTCTGTAAATTCAACGGTGAAGATAATAAAACGACAGGAGAGCACGTTAGCATGTTTCTTACTCAATTTGGTGAAAGCTAGTACCATTGAACATACGAGAATTTGTAACTATTCAATATCTCTTATTGGTAATGCTTTCTCGCGGTTTTCTTCTTTGCATCCTTGCTCCATTGGTTCTTGGGCACAGCTGGATCGAGAAAAGTTGTGCAAACATTTTTACTACGGAAACAATGAGCTTGAATTGTCAAATTGTAAGGGCGTAACGAGTTTGTCCATGATTGCATTAAAAGATTTAGAGATATTAAAAAAACTATGGTTTAATTTGAAATTTTTTGAAAAAGATCTTGTTGATTTGGTTTTTGTTGGCGTGCGCTCTAATATTAAAGCAAAGCTAGAGCACTTTGGGTGTGTTTGTTTCCCTGGCCCAGGGTGGCCCGTCTGTCCCACCCTAGCTAGGCCAGGCCAAGGCAGGTCACAGTGGTGCAATTGGGCCTGTTTGTTTCCTAGCCCAAGTAGGGACTGGCTGCGGGTGGGAAGATGTTTGTTTGCTTAGACCAAGTGGCAGGTTTCCCTAACTACCACCAACCACCCATTTCGATCAGTGTTTGTTTGCCTACATGACTGGTGGCGCGCCACCAACCACCAGCAACTACCAGCAGCCCATTGAAATAGTAGTTGCAGCAAGGAAATAGCAAGGAAAATTGACAAGTCTTAACACAACCTTAACTAAACAATTAACTCTCAGTTTCAACAATAAAAACACAACATATTTGAGGCCTAAACTTGACACTTACAACAAGTACATACTCTCAGCTTGATCCACAAATAGAACACATAAATGAGCATTCCAACAACTAAAACGGTATTCAGTGACAAAGATGGAGGACGAGGGGTTGGTTTAGGAGAGGACAAGTCATCAGCAGCACACAAGAGAAGATTTGAGTTGTTTCTTGAGTTGAATGCAGCTTGGGCATCATCATAGGACTTGTACTTCTTGTAGGAATTACCACGGAACCCATTCACCTGGTCATGGCACTCAGCCCAACTGGAGTAAACTCTAGGCTTTTGGCCATTGAAAACCACATACCACTACTAGGAATATCCACTTCTATGATGATTAGTTTTCGTCATTGAAGGAGCCAAATTCGTCATAATTTTAGTTTTATGACGAATTTATGATGAAAAACGGTTCGTCATAGAAGTCGCGTCATTCTTGCAATTCTATGACGATTCTAGAAAATCATCATAGAATTGGATAGATCTATGATAAAAACTGATCGTCATAAAACTGCTTTGGCATGCGTGGCAGGGAGCTGCCATGCTGGCGTTTGCTTCCGTTGGAGATCCTTTCCACGTGTACCTGCTATAGCCGGTTGCATTGGAGATGGTTTGGGTACGTGTCACCTTGTTATTGGACAACGTGGCCATCTCTAGTTCTTGCATGTTTCAGGTTCTTAATGGACCACGTGTCGGGCCTCTGTTGTTCCACATGTATGTTTTCTATTGGCACACGTGTCGTGTTGCGGTTGGGTCACGTGTCATTTCTTCATTGGACCATGTATCTTAGTTTTATTGGTCCACGTGGCCATTTCCTATTCGACCACGTGTCACGGTGCTGTCCGTCCATGTTTCATTTTTTTATTCGGCCACGTGGCTTGATGGTTTCCTTCCACGTGTCGGATTTTTATTAGCCCACGTGTCGTGCCATGGCTATTTTACGTGTCATGCACTGGTTTGTCCACGTGTCACATTTTTATTTGATCACATGGCCTGCCCAGGTTCTACCATGTGTCCAACAATCAATTTGTCATAAAAATAATTCAAGATCATCACTACTACGCAGATTGACTACATAGTTATTCGGCGATGTCTACATAATTATTCAGCATGACAATCAAATACAACAAATTATTATTTACACATCAGCAGCAACCTGCTGATAGTTTCACCACATCAAACCAGCACACGAGTACACACATCAAACCATAAATGTTCATTGCATCAAGCCAACAGAGTTGACGATTGAGAGTTACTAGAAGAAGAGCTGAAGCGCATGATATCCTCACATAGCTTATTGTACTCCTCCTATTGCTGTATCTTGAACTCCTCAAACTCCCTTTCAGTCTTTTCTATCTTCCTCTTCAGTTCATCCACTTGTTCGATGAGGTTAGCAGAACTTTCATGTTCATCAACAAGCTAGTCCCGAAGCATTCTCTTCGCCAATGTCTCTGTTTTGGCGGAGCTTGTTGGGATACCAGCATTTTTCAAAAAAGAGTGTTGCCGCTGACTTGGGAGCCATGGGAGAGGCAAAGGACCGTGGGAACAATATCAGCACTTGTCATTGGTTCGTGCCCATCAGCAACAGGTTCTGCTCGCATAGTTTTCATAGCTTCCTGTGAAATTCAAGTAGTAAACATTAGGTTACAGATAGTGAAAGAGGACTTTAATTGAAACCCCAAGACATTAGTTCATAACAAGTAACGTAGGTTTTATATTGATATGGATTATGGGGCTATTTGGATCTTGGCCGGACATAGCCACGCTGTGGCGAGTTGTGGCGGTGGTGGAGTTTTAATCCGCTACACTCTTGTGGCTCATTCTCTACTAAGAAAAGCTGTGGCAGCCTCATTTAAGTCAGCAACCAAACAGCTGCTCCGGTTCCTGTGGTGAGCCACAATTTGTGGCTTGGCGGCCGGTGGCCCTCAACCAAACACCCTCTACATAAGCACAACACATAGGTACTGATATGGATTACATACTACGAAATTCAAGCAATAAATAATAGGTTACAAATATGGATGACATAAGCACAATGCACAGGTATTGGAACTTCAAAATTAAATGATGATGCCAAATTTAGGGCCCCTTTGGTTCATAGGATTTGCAAAGAAAAAATATATGAATCAGTAATCTTATGGAATCAGCACCGTAGAGGCCTTGGGTTCATAGGAAGAAATGGGGGAAGGAACTTTCATAGGAAAAACAAAGAAAAAAACATCTAGTGAAACCTCATTGTATTGGTTTCTTATATTTTCAGTACAAAACCAAACACCCCTTCTAACAAAATTCCTCTGCTTTTCATTCCTCTATTTTTCGCATGCATTCCAATCATATTCGTTGCAAAGGGGGCCTTAGGCTCCTGCCACTATTGCTTCTATTAATAGTGCACATAAGTTTCTGTTTATACAAAGGTTAGAGTAACAATAAAACACAACCATCACTTACAAATGATTGCAGCAGTATAGCATAGGAGCGAGATCCTATAGCCCGGTGGCACTTCACTTTCGCATGGTTTTGCTTGTTCTTCTCAGATCCATGAGTCAATTCTCTAGGTCGTGTTGACTTCACTCTTTTCGACTGCCTTCCTCTAGGACTGATATCAACGCTGCCTTTTGTCCTGATGGTGGAGCCTCCTCTCCGGCTTCTTCGAACTAGACACTAAAATTGGAGAAACAAATTTAAGCAGGAAGCATGTACAAATTGCATTGCTATCCAAACAGCAAAGCATTGCATTGCTATCAGCACCACCCCCACCTCCTGGCCCCTCCCGTCCGAACTCAATACAAGGTAGAACAAGCACCTCAAATGCAAGGGCCATTGGCTCATCTTGTAAATCTGAATTTGTTTCATCTCTATCACTAAATCCCAAAACAACCACCTCTGGTTCTTCCATCTTCCTATGATTCTTTGTGGCTTGTGCCTCCTGCTCTCATTCAAAAGCAGTTAGTGGCTATTCTTCTAGATTACAAAGGTATTTATTAACTAAAGCTTCTAGCGAATATCAACATAACAGAGAGCAAGAGTATGCAAATAAGCGCCTAACTAGTAACTACAGCTTATACAGAAGTCATTAATCCAATAAAGCACATGTCAGCTACACTCAACTATAGGAAATATGCAATCCCATCGCTATATACATATCCTAGGTTGAACCACTACAATACAGCACACATCATAAAAGGAATTTGGGTACCTCTTCCTCCGCGTACCCTGGTTACGCTTCGTCGTTGGCACAACCATCTTGTCATCGTGGTCACGGAACTAGTGCGACCGGCATTGATGAAGGGGTACCAGATCTAGCTCTGGCTAGGGTTCAGATCCAGCTGGTCGTGACAAGTGCCGAAGTAGGGGATCCGGATTTGGCCTATACCATCATCGTGGCGGTCCTTCCACCGTTAGCTGACCTGCTGTTGACAAATCAAAGGGGATCTAGCTCCGGCTAGGGTTTGGAAAGCTATGAGAGAGGGTGCGACTAGAGAGTGGAGATTGATGAGTTGAGCTATTGTGCCGATGGCGCCTAGGGTCCAGAGAGGGGTGGCAGAGGGGGCGGCTGGAGAGTGGAGAGGAAGGCCATAGGGCTAGGACTTGGAGCGGGAGGAGAGACGGTGGTGGCTGGAGGATGGAGATGGAGGTGGAGGCGGAGATGGAGACGGCAACTCCTTGTGCTTTTATGTGGCCATCACAGTACCATAAATGCCCTTGTCTGAAATCGATGGCATGGTAAACCTATATTCCGCACGGAGGGCAAAAGCGAGACATCTAATTTTCGATGCGTGTTGGCGGCACTACTCGGCGAGTTGTGAATTTTTTGTTGAAAATCAATTTTTTGCACGGGTAGATCTCCCCATCTATTCAGGGCCCACCAACACTGCAAAATGGAATCTCGAGAAATGGACAAAAGAAACTCAAAAACTTATGACTCCTTTGGAATGGAGGAGAAATAGGAATTTAGAAGGATCCAAATTCTATAGGACAAAATCCTATGAAGCCCTTTGGACTGGTAGCTCCGACGGGAACCCTGGCTCCACCGCACGCAAGTCTGCGTCTGAATGGAGGTGGGCGGCGGCACGCAAGTCCGCATGCAAGTCATCCTCATCCTCCACGATCGTGTTAGGGGATGGAGGGTTGAGCCTACGCTTCTTATTGCATGGCATGGGGCCGAACCCCAGTAGAATGGTCTTAGTGATGTTGTCTACCTCCTCCACCGATGCCTCCTTCACCTCCTCCTCCTCCTCATCCTCTACTACATGCGGTGCCTCCACCTCCTTGTTTTTGGTGGGCTCCCCATCATCTTTGGTGGGTTCCTCCTGGCGCTCGGGGCTTGACATCAGTTCATTCACCTCCTCGCCATCCTCGTCTTCGTAATCGGTGGAAAACTTGCTGGATGACAAGTGCCCCATTGCTCGCTCTACGCGTCACTGGTGAGTAGGGATTGGCTAGTGAGTAGGGATCGAAGGAGGTGATGTGATGTGTACTGGTATGTATGTATGAGAGAATACCCTAGTCGGTGGTGCTCTCTATAGCCTACTGGTCATTTTAAAGAGGAGAGCCAAATGGTTGCTCACCAACAGGACGCGATGATGGTTAAAGAGGAGAGCCGAACGGTTGCTCTCCCATAGGACATGATGATGGAGGCTTTGCGGTTGGTTGGCATCCCCCATTTCATGTTTTGACTCCTAGGATTGGAAACAATGTAACTCGGTCGCCGGCCCACCCGGTAATCTGAACCTTGTCATCGTTGCGAGTTCCCATGCCAGTTCACAGATGGTATATGAGAACTCCTATTATAACCACTGCTCGGCCGCCTCCCCTGCCTCCCCCTTAATCAACACACATCACGCCACTCTGCCTCTTTAGCCCTCTGGCTTGTTGCTATCCACACGCCGTAGCTCCATCCATGATGGCAATCATGTTGCTAACGACGCTCCCTACCGACGTGCAAATTAAGATCGCTGGCCACCATGCTGCTGTAACACGCTGTGTCCAAAACTACTTATATGGCCTAGCTCCACATGTGGAACGAGCCTGCATATGTGTAGCACCCCTCTTACACTTTCGTCCTTGCTTCGTGTAAAAAGGGTTAACCAGAGGTGCTATGTTTGGAACAATAAGGCTTATAAGATGGCCCTAATCCTCCTAAACTTCCAAGGTGGTACTAAATCCACCAACAACAACTCCACATGTGCCACTTGGGCTACATGGGCCAACTTCACAACTACTACATGCTACTAATGGGCTGGGGTGTTACAGCTACGACCTCAAATCGGCCCATGGACGACCTCCGTAGCCTACGAGCGACCTACTCGTCCATGTGCCACATCTGCAGTGACCCCACCATCGGTCAGCGTCTGGCACTGGATCGGGTCAGACACAGGAGGACAGGGGCTGACCCCATCAACTACTATGCCCTCCTTTCTAGCCTGACCCAAGTCAGCAACCTGGAGGCTTGGTTCCTCATCGGGATACAAATAGTATTCATGGAAAAGTGCAGTCCCTAGCCATGCCTCGATGATCTCACCCACGCCGCCAATGGTGGGCACAATCTGGTGGCCTATCTGGTCGCCATATTACTCTATAGGCACAATGGTGGTGCTCCTCGACTATCGTGATTGCTTGTGTGCTCCTACATTCATGCGTAGACGCGTGCACGTGGGTGGCGTCAATAGCCTATTGCAGCAGGGATGCTCACATTGACGTGACATGACCAAGCCACACAGCCAAACCACACAAATGTCTCATTGCTCCTTGGTCGTGGGGTGGTACTTTGTATTAGGTGGGTTGAACTATGTTGAGCATGGTGTAGCTCAGGTCGTTTGGTTTCTGTTTGTTTTTTTATTGCCTTGGTGTCAGGTATCGATATTAGGGATACCCGGAGGAACGGAGTTAACTGCCATGAACATTAATTCACCCGTTTGGTCCAAGACATATTTAAGGTCTTGCCCGGCCATGAGGGCGTGGGCCCATCTTGCCCGACCATGAGGGTGTGGGCCCTATCTTGCCAGAGCCCTCAGGCGCATGCTTCATCTCGCCTGACCCCAAGGGCGTGGGCTCTGTCTCGCCATACCCCTCAGGCACGGGCTCTGTCTCGCCTGACCCTGAGGGTGCGGGCTCCATCTTGCCTGACCTCAAGGGCACGAGCTCCATCTCGCCAGAACCCTCGGGCACGGGTTCTGTCTAGCCCGACGGGGATCTATACCGCCTCCAACCACTACGGGTCTAAGAGTACAACCCCAAGGTCAAACTTCTGACACTAGGAGGGAAGCGGGCACATCTTGACCTGACCCATGGCCACGACAGACCATACCTAGGTGCTCACGTCGCCAACACTGTGCTACCTAATCCTCGTACGACTTCCGACAGGAGTCCCTATTGTCCACGTCGCCCGCCAAAATAGAGTGGAGCGCCGTGACCAGCTGACGATGACTGCGTATGACGCCAGTGATGAATAGGGCCACAATGTTGAGCCATCCCCGTCATCATCAATAGGACCAGCGGGATCCGCATAAAGGAGATGAAGGACGCCATGACCCTGGAGGCCTTCTTCTCCCTTGCTTTTCTCCTTCTCTCTCTCTTTCTCTCTCTGTAACCTATGCTTTCTCGTTCACCTATAAAAGGGGAAGCATGACACCCCAGGAGGGGCACGAGGACACAGTGCAACAAGCTCAACAAGACTCAACTCCATTCAATCTTTTCACCAGAGACTTGGGACCTTCTCCCTCTCTCGCCTGTTTGTAACCCCTACTATAAACTAGTGTCGGTAACATGAGCAGCAGTAGACTTAATGTAACAACCCAAAAATCCACACACCAAAAATCACAACTACAAAATTTTTGTTGTAACCCCATGTAATGTTGAGTGACATCTGTAGGAGCCAACCCTAGGTGTTGCATTAGATGTAAACCAACTAAACAATTCCATGAACATGGCATGTCATTTGTTAATTATGTTTATTTAAATACTGACAAATAAAATATAGCATACATTGTTAACTCAAATGGTGATTTGGATTTCCATTTGTTTTATGAAATGCCTAACAACTCCCTTAAAGAAATAAACCATAAAGTAATTATTAATCAAACCAAAGAATAAATGCTTAAAGAGAGAACTATTTCTATTTTTGTATAACAAAACTACACCTATTTTTGTTATACAAAATAGCTAAATAAAGTTCCTCATATATATAAAAGAATGTTGTGGGCCTCATATCTAAAACTCCAATGAATAAGGTACACCAATTTTGAATTTAAACAAAGTAGAAGAAAAATAAAACAGAAAAAGGAAAAGAAAAGAAGAAGGCAAACTAGCCAGCCCAGCCTGCGCGTAGCAGCAGTCGGCCCGCTAGCCAGCCCAGCATGCGCACAGCAGTGCCGGCCCAGCAAGCCAGCCCAGCTTGCGTGCGTAGCAGCACCCGGCCCTGCTAGCCAGCCCAGCACGCTGCTCACGCCCGCGCTCCTTCCTACTTCGCCTGCTATCGCTGCCAACCTAACCCCACGTGTCAGCCACCCCCCGCCACAGTGTCATCTTCCTCCCCACGCCAGCATCGTCTCCGACCGAGACCCGACCAAAGTGACAGGCGTGGGCCCGGGGTCACGCGAATCACCTGGCCCTGTCCCCTTAGCGCCACGCCCACGTAACCTTCGCGCCAACCACCCGCGCCCGTGATACCATTCGATGCCCTCGACGCATCGCCAACCGTCCGCCCCGTCCGCCATGGATGGAGCTCGGGCACCGGGGCTATAAAGCGACGCCAGGGCACCCTTGGGGTTCCTCAGCCCATGACGCCGCTGCTCGGTGGCGCAACAGCCCGCACCGCACCGAGAGAAGAGGGCCGAGAAGGAATTCAGAGGAGGAGAGGCGAGTAGTGAGCTCGGAGACGCCGATCATCGAAGTCGGAGCGTCGCCCCAAGCGCCTACCTCGATAACGCGCCCCACCACCACACCACCACCGAACACCGCCAGCATCGCTCGGTGAGTCTTTTGGCTGAGACCTCCTCCTAGCCCTTAGACGCCGTAGCAGAGCACGCGCACACCGCGCTCACGCCGCCGCCATCATGGCGCGGCCACCACTTGCGCACCCGGCCGCCTTGTCGGACTAGGATGTAGCCGTAGAACCACCGTGATGACCGGAGGGTAGCCGCGTAGACCGAGACCCCATTAGCCAGCCACAACACCTTGGCCATGAGCACCAGATCACCGGCTAGAGCTCTGCCGTGCACCACCACCGCGCGTGGACTCTGCCATGCCCTTTGGTCATCGTCGACACTTTACCCTGTCTCCCGCTAGCCGTCTGAAAAGGGAACGGGGCACCAGGACCCCTAGAATAGCCCCAAGCTACCCCACCGACGAGCACCGCCATGACCAAGCCACCGACCACCATGGCCAACGCCCTGGGAAGCCCTGGCTACCACCTTGACCCCACCACCGTATTCGCCGAGACCTAACAAAGCTTTTCCCCACCTTAATTGGATGCCAGCTCAGCCGTAGGAGCTCGCCGGTGAGCACACCACCAGCAGGAGCACGCCGGGTATGGAAGCAGAGGACTCCCCTCACTGGCCGCACGCGCCTGCACCCAGTGCACATAGACCAGACCAGAAGGAAGAAGGGTGGACTCAGTCCACCGAAGACCCAGCCAACGGTCCATGGGCCATGAACACGAGTTCACCGTGAGCCATGCGGTGTGGGCCAAATGGTGGATGAAGCCCAGTGGAGGCCCTTGGCTACGACATGGTAGCGCCATAGCATGCCATGTGTCCGGCCCGGCCCGGCCCAAATCTAGCCCCATCCAGGCCCACCAAAGCCTAGTGGAGACCCAACCTGGTTGACCATTGACCGGTCAATGCTGACGGTTGACTTGGCCCCACATGTCAGCAACACAGAAACTCTAGACCCACTTGACAGTAAGTGACGTCATGCTGACGTCATGACAACGTCACGCGGGTCCCACCTGTCAGTAACAAACACAGCCGAGGTGACGTCATGATGATGTCACGGTGACGTCATCTGCTGACGTCAGCAGCTCTGGCCCCACATGTCAGTGACCATGACCCGTTGACCGTTGACTCACCCATTGACTTTGACTAGACCCACAAGTCAGTGACCTAAGAGCCTCTGGCCCCACCTATCGGAAACGATGATGTTGATGACGTCAAGATGACGTCAGTAGGACCCCACTTGTCAGCTCAGAGCTGAGCCGATGATGTCATGCTGATGTCATGCTGACGTTAGCATGCCACGTGGACCAGTCACAGCGTGACACGCGTCAGCCCAGGATTAATTCAGCCTTTTCCATTTTTAGAGATGATTTAAACTTCAGAAATTCATAATTAATTCATATGACCTCAGAAAAATATGAGACCAAGACCAAAATTCATCTAAAATCAAGCTTTACGCAATGAACCCATGTTTGAGTGCATTTGGCTCTTTTGAATTTTCATTGCTTCTTGTGCTATTCTATAGACGTCGCTAATGCGACTATAATTCGAACGTATGTAGACTCGGAGGAGAACCAGACGGACGAGGATCGTGAGTACCGTGAGGAGAACGGAGACGACTACACTGAAGGTGCCACATCCCTCCCAATCTCGTAGCACCTATTACGCATGGCTAATGTAGAACTGCTATTGCTTTACTTTACTGTTATAATCATACTATGATAGGACTTGCATGGTAGTATGCTTACTTGATGGCCTTTACCTTGACGCAACCTTACCACTGCATACCCTGCTATTAGGCTAGACACACGCTTACTGCTATATTTCATTGCTTATACTTCTACTATGCTTATACTACATTAATGCGTGGTGGAAACTGGTGTTATCTGGACTATGGGGAGAGTGCTGCGTGTGTGACTTGGGTGTGTGGAGGGTGAGGGTTGTGTCGACCAAGTTGGAGTATACGACGAGCCTAGGGCAAGTCTTGCCATGGGGTGCTACCTGTGCACCCCTAGAATGGATACATGTGGTGGGTAAATGGTATATGAGGTGGTCCTGGGTGTGAACCTGTGATGGGAGGAGCCCGGGGTGGAGGTGCTGTGGTGGCACGGTAAATGGAAACCCTGATGAAGACATTCTGGCTTGGTCATCCCTAAGGACTTACTAGTACTCAGATTCACCGGGAAGCCTTACATACCACTCGCCCTATATGGTGCGGGACGGCCGGACTACTTGGTAGGATATTGCCACTACTGCTAGGTTGATAGCGGACAGTGTAAGGAGGTACGGGGCGCGGAGGATTCCCCCACACCCTTCCGAGACTTCATGGAGACCTTGTGGACTCGGCTCATGACTCATAGTTTCAGCCACCCCAGACTAGACTTGGGGTGTACCAGGGCTGAATGGTAGAGTGGCATTATCCTAGGCTAGCAAGCGGCCAAAATCAGCCCAGTTGACGACGGTCAGCGAAGAAGGTAGATCTTATGGTTATGTGAAACCTCTGTAGAGTGTATGGTTGATCGATCGATACATGTGCCGACTAGTCAGCTATGGACCATTCCTGGATTTCGCTTAAACTAGATAGCGAGATGAGTCATTCTCTTCTTTCCCCATGAGAGAGTGTCGGTCGTAGCCAGGGGCTACGGACCTTGAGACAGTGCCGAGAGGGAGTTGGCCTATCGACTGAGCGATGGTATGGATGGTGGTATATCGATCCTAGGATCGAAGCCTGGCTCTAGAAAGGGAATGGGGTGGAATGTGTGTGGGAATGGTGTAAAAACTTGACCAACTATTATTATATACTTGACATGCTAAAACATAGGAAATCCCAGCCTTGTAGGTTCCTTTTTGAATACATCCAACTTGCATCCAATTTCCACAAAGCAATGCTCATAGGGTGGGAGTGGCCAGTACAAAATCATACTGATAAATTTTGGCACACAGGTTCTGCTGAGGAGTATAGCTCCGAGGAGTTTGACGGTTGAGGGGTTCATTCCTACGCTCGAGTTTGGCGATCTTATCATCAAGCTGTTCTGAATGAATGCTACTTTTGATTCTGCCAATGCGGTGATGTAATAATTTATGTAATTCCGCACTATTTGTACTCTGATATTACGTTGTATGGATGTGATTTTCAACTGGAATTTGGGTAATATGATCTACAATAGTCTTATTACACTTCGACTCTATGGATTTCCCTTTGCGGAAATCAGGTCGTTTCAGTTGGTATCAGAGCCATACTTGACCATAGGACGAAACCCTCAGAAATGGACGATAGAATAGGACGTGAACAACCCTTCTTTCGGTTATATACCGACCCTACATTTTCTTTTATGCAAGGCTCATCTATTATTGACCTGCTAACACCTATTTCCTTAAAATATGTAGATGGCAACGAACGTCGAATGGCCACCTCTAGTACCGCTACCTCTGGACCACGCCAAGCTTATCTTCGACCTACGTGAGCTCGGGGGTTTCGCACAGACCCTCTACCGAGTTCTCGTCACGTTAGGAGTCCCCGACGAGTTTGTCAAGGTCACCTGCACTAGGAAGCCAGCTCAGGAAGGAGGAATCGAATAACCAATTGTCACCTCAGTTGAGTTCCCAGCTAGCACTACCTTACCTTCTGTCCTAGCTTTCACCGAGTTGACTATAGAGGACACAGTCGAGGAGGGACTGCAAGCTATCTCACACAAGGCACTTCGTAGAGTGATGAGGGACCACTACGAGCACCTAAAGACAACAGAGTTCCATCTACTTCCCTAGGCCCTCGACCTCAGCCTTACCCCTAGTGAGCAGAGTTTCGTAGCCGGCAGAGTTATCTTTGTCGAGGAGGACAGATGCCTTCGTGTCTTGGCTATCCACCTACTAGAGTAGGACAGGTACATGACCTAGCTGGAGCAGAGGAGATGTCAAGACCATGACCTTCTGTGGGAGTACCAGGAGCGAGACTCACAGGGAGCACAGGAGCGAGCTAGTCTGCTTGAGACAGTTGCCAAGCTACAGGATGAGCTCAATAGTCGTGAAGAAGTCCACAGAACCAGGGTCGCAGACTTACAGGACAAAGTCGCCGACCTAGGCAACAGGAACTGCTACCTCGATAGCAAGGTCTTGGAGTTGCAGAGAGAGTTGGACGACAAGAAGGCTGAGTTCAACCACAGAGGAGACAGAGAAAGGTCCAAGGGGATTGATATGCTGAAAATCCAATCTTGGAACAAGACCATGACTCAGGATCTAGAGGAGTTCAGGAAGAAGGCTGTTTGCAACTAGGGTCACCTGATCGAGGCACTCAGGCAGAATGAGTACCTACAGGACAAGTGTGAGAGGACTTGGCAGGCTTGCCAGAAGTCTGACAAGAAGCGCCTCAGGGAGATGAAGGGTATGTGGGATCAGCTACCCAAGGAGATTCGCAGCAAGACGAAGCCTAGGATAGAGGAGTTTCAGTTAGCCCCAACTCGCCTCAACCTAGATGCCTGCCCTACCCTACCTGGAGCCAAGCCTACTGAGGAGCTCGCTGAGGCCTTAAAGTACGTGTCCCGACATCACAAGTCTGACGAGGAGATCGAGATCGAGAACAGTCGTATCACAGCTGCGGTGTACGAGTTAGAGTAGATGACCCTGCGTGGTCATGAGTCATGTCAGTGGCTTCCATAAGATTTACCCCATGATGTACCCCTTATGAGATGTAATATGAGACACTATGTGTAGTACGATTCTCGCGAATCTTCAAGTGTAGCTACCGGAGATGATGCTATGTAATAAAACCCATGTAATGAATGTTTTGGATCTTATTGCATCTTATGGATCTTATTGCTTCTTTGTAATGAGTGTTGGATAGTATAAATGTTTTTCTTTAAATAATCAAAATCATGTAATCATACTAAATTATAAGCACTTATGGCACAAACACTAAAATTCCTATGATCCGTGTTGCAGATGTCGAACCGCCGATCTGATCACCTAATGAACCATGGACGTGCGCCCACCCCCAAACCAGTTGAACCAAATGGGGGGCGTGGTGGCAACAACCGTGGCTGTGGCCGTGGCCGTGGCCGTGGATGTGGAGGGATACCCTTCAACCTGGAGAATACCCCGCCGCTTGAGGAGAACATTCCACCACCACCACCATCGAACCTGGTAGAAGTGATGGCACAACAAACCCAACTTCTTGCAGCTCTTGTTAATGGAGCAAACCGTCGCTAGGGAGGTCAGCAGAATGACTTCCAAAGGAAGTTGGAAGGATTTCTGAAGCTAAGGCCACCTACCTATGATGGCACCGACCCTGACCCGCTTGTGGCTAATGACTGGCTCAAGGAGATGGAGAAGAAGCTTGACCTCACTACTTTCACCGATGATGAGTGTGTTGGAGCTGCCACACAACAGCTCATAGGTGCAGCACGTGCCTAGTGGGTCAGTTTCAGTGATTCCCATGAGGACCCTGCCAACATCTTGTGGGACAAGTTCGCCGAAGCATTCACTAAGTATCACATTCCCAGGGGTATCATGGAGGCCAAAGCTGAGGAGTTCCGCAACATCATGATGGGAAAGGACAGGGTGACTGAGTACACTACTCATTTCACCAACCTTCTACGCTATGCACCTTCCTATGTTGTGAACTCTGAGAAGGAGAAGTTGTACTATTACCGCAAGGGACTTAACCCGCAAATCAAGCTAAAGTTTGGCGGTATTGAGAGTAGCACGTTGCGTGCTCTGGTGGATCGTTGCATCTAGATTGAGAAGGACCGTGCTGAAGCTAGAGAGGAGTACAGGGAGAGGAAGCATAAGCCTGAGGAGTCCTTCCGTGGCCGTGATCGCAAGAGGTTCCGCAGAGATGCACCATCTAGGGAATGCTCTCGCCACAACAGGGATGACAACCCTGGATCGAGCAGGGGTAGTGGAGGCTATACCGCCAAATACTCCTACCCTGCTTAGGATCGTTACACCTAGGACCATTATGCTCAGGACCACAAAACTTAGGACCATTTCAACCATTCCCGCTCTATGAATGAACGCCCAGCATAGAACCGCTCTGCACCTAGCACTGGAAACTAGAAGGCACCCGCGCCAACCCCTATAGGCGGTACGCCTTTCACCTGTTTCGCTTGTGGCCAACCAGGTCACAAAGCCGCTGAGTGCCCATAGAACTCAGCTGCTCAGAAGTCTCAATTCAAGGGATCTGCTACCCGTGGATGTCTCAACCATCTGGACGCCGAGGAAGCACAGGCTACCCCTGACGTGGTGTACGGTATGTTTTTAGTTAACGGCAATACTGCATCAGTTCTATTTGACTTTGGAGCAACTTGTTCTTACATATCATCCAAATTTGCATGAGAGCATGACCTGCCTGTAACCCCACATGAAAAGCCTATCATCACCAGTTCACCTTTAGGAGACCTAAAGTGCACACACATCTGTAAGGGAGTGAGTCTTGCCATTGAGGGTCTTACCTTTAAAGCCGACCTAACCCTGTTACCTTCCACAAACCTAGATGTCATCTTAGGCATGGATTGTCTAACCATTCACCAAGGTATCATATCATGTTCACCTAGATATGTCTAAGTGACCCATCCATCAGGCCAAGTTATTAGATGTGAACCCCAGTCCAGAAAGTCCACTTCTATCCTATGTGCCCTTAAAGCAAGTTCAGAATCACAAAAAGAGGAGAAGATAGTTCATGATGTTCCTATGATCAGAGACTACCCCGATGTATTCCCCGAAGAATTACTGGGTATGCCACCAGACCATGATGTAGAGTTCATCATTGATCTTTTGCCGGGAACAGGACCCATTGCCAAGAGACCCTATCGCATGTCAGTAGATGAACTAGCTGAGCTTAAGAAACAACTTGATGAGCTCATCTTGAAGGGGTATATCAGACCTAGTGCTTCACCCTAGGGATCCCCTATTCTGTTTGTTAAGAAGAAGGATGGCTCAATGAGAATGTGCATTCATTACCGGAACTTGAACACAGTCACCATCAAGAACAAGTACCCTCTACCAAGAATCGATGATCTGCTTGATCAGCTTCGAGGTGCCAAGTATTTCTCCAAGATTGATCTCAGATCTGGTTATCATCAGATGAAGATTCGAGAGAGTGACATCCCAAAGATAGCTTTTGTGACTAGGTATGGGCAGTTTGAGTTCACCGTGGTGTCCTTTGGACTAACGAATGCTCCCGCATACTTCATGAACATGATGAATAAGGTTTGCATGGATGATCTGGATAAGTTTGTGGTAGTGTTCATTGATGACATTCTTGTTTATTCACCCACCGCCGAAGAACATGAACATCATCTAAGAACTGTGCTTGAAAAACTAGCCCAACATCAGCTCTATGCAAAGTTCAGTAAATGCGAATTCTGGCTTCAGGAAGTTGCCTTCCTAGGACATGTACTATCAGCCGAAGGTGTCATAGTTGACCCAGCCAAGATTGAAGCGGTGAAAGAGTGGGATCAACCCCGTAATGTGACAGAAATCAGAAGTTTCTTGGGATTGGCCGGATATTATCGCCGATTCATCGAGAACTTCTCCAAGATAGCCCGTCCAATGACCAACCTTCTGAAGAAGACTAAGGAGTTTGAATGGACGCCCAAATGCGAACAAAGCTTCCAAAAATTGAAATAGAAGCTTACCACAACTCTTGTGCTAGCATTGCCTGATATCAGCAAGGATTTCGTGGTCTATTATGATGCATCCCGTCAAGGACTTGGTTGTGTACTGATGCAAGATGGAAGAGTGATAGCATATGAATCTCGATAGTTGAAAGAACACGAGAGCCGTTACCCAACCCATGATCTTGAGTTAGCAATAGTTGTGCATGCCTTGAAGATCTGGAGACACTACTTGATAGGCAACAAGTGTGATATCTATACCGATCACAAGAGCTTGAAGTACTTTTTCACTCAGGAAGATCTAAATATGAGGCAACGCCGATGGCTAGAGTTGATCAAGGACTATGACCTGGAAATTCACTATCATTTAGGAAAAGCTAATGTAGTCACAGATGCTCTCAGTCGCAAGAGTTACTATCACACTTTGATCACTGAGTCCGTACCACCTGAGCTCAAGGATGAGATTGAAGATTTCCAACTTGAGATACTACCGCATGGCTTGTTGAATGAGCTCCGCATACAGTATGATCTCACAGATCGCATCCATCAAGCTTAGAAAAGTTGTGAAGAGATCGAATACCTCCGTGGTCTGATGAAACTAGGCTACAAGACCAACCACTAGGAAGATGAACAAGGAACCATCTGGTTCAAGAACAGAATTTGTGTTCCATCTGACCTAGTGCTATGAGAGGAAATTTTGTCAGAAGCTCACGATTCCAAGTACTGTATTCACCCTGGAGGTTCAAAGATGTATCAAGACTTGAAGAAACACTTTTGGTGGAAAGGCATGAAGATAGACATTGCGGGACATGTGGCACGATGTGACACCTATAATAGAGTCAAGGCTGAACATCAAAGGCCTGCAGGATTGCTAAAGCCTCTTGACGTTCCCGAGTGGAAGTGGGAGAGCATATCCATGGATTTCATAGTTGGATTGCCCCGTTCACAGAAAGGCAATGATTCCATCTGGGTGATTGTTGTTCGTTTGACCAAGATTGCTCACTTTGTACCAGTTAAGACCAAGACCAATGCCGAAAAATTAGCAGATCTATATGTTGAGCATATTCTCAGACTGCATGGAGCTCCCTCTAGTATTGTATCTGATCGTGGTCCTTAGTTTGTGTCCCGATTTTGGGAAGCCCTACACGAGTCCATTGGAACCAAACTTGATTTTAGTACCGCTTATCACCCACAGATAGATGGACAGACAGAACGAGTAAATCAGATCTTAGAAGACATGCTTCGCGCTAGTGTACGGAATTATGGCTCTGATTGGGAGAAATGCCTACCCTATGCAGAGTTCTCTTACAACAACAGCTACCAAGCCAGTATCAAGATGTCGCCATTTGAAGCTCTGTATGGCAGACCTTGTAAGACACCTTTGATGTGGTCCCAACTGGGAGAAAGATCGTTCTTTGACTCCGCTAAGATTCAAGATGCCGAAGAAGGAGTTGCTCAAGTGAAGGAGAATTTGAGGATTGCTCAAAGTCGATACAAGAGCTATGCTGACAAAAGAAGAAGAGAACTTGAGTTCAATGTGGGAGACTTCGTCTATCTCAAGGTATCCCCGCTACGTGGAACTGTCAGATTCCATGTGAAAGGAAAGCTAGCCCTTAGATTTGTTGGGCCATACAAGATCCGCAAAAGGATTGGAAAGCTCGCCTACAAACTTGAGCTACCTGAGGAATTGATGGGTGTACATCCCGTATTCCATGTCTCACAGCTACGCAAGTGTTTGAGAGTGCCCGATGAAGTAGTTCCAACTGATACACTTGACATTCAAGATACACTCGAGTATAAAGAACATCCTACCAGAATTCTAGGTAGAGATACCAAAGAGACCCAAAGCAAAACTATTCCTATGTGCAAGATCAAATGGAGCAACCACACTGAGAGAGAAGCAATCTAGGAGAAAGAGTCTGACCTCCGGCTACGATATCCTTACCTCTTCGAAGAGTACGTTACGCTTTAATCTCTGGGACGAGGTAGGACTATAACAACCCAAAAATCCACACACCAAAAATCACAACTACAAATTTTTTGTTGTAATCCCATGCAATGTTGAGTGACATCTGTAGGAGCCAACCCTAGGTGTTGCATTAGATGTAAACCAACTAAACAATTCCATGAGCATGGCATGTCATTTGTTAATTATGTTTATTTAAATACTGACAAATAAAATATAACATACATTGTTAACTCAAATGGTGATTTGGATTTCCATTTGTTTTATGTAATGCCTAACAACTCCTTTAAAGAAATAAACCATAAAGTAATTATTAATCAAACCAAAGAATAAATGCTTAAAGGGAAAACTATTTCTATTTTTGTATAACAAAACTACACCTATTTTTGTTATACAAAATAGCTAAATAAGGTTCCTAATATATATAAAAGAATGTTGTGGGCCTCATATCTAAAACTCCAATGAATAAGGTACACCAATTTTGAATTTAAACAAAGGAGAAGAAAAATAAAACAGAAAAAGGAAAAGAAAAGAAGAAGGCCCGCTAGCCAGCCCAGCCTACGCGCAGCAGCAGCCGACCCGCTAGCCAGCCCAGCATGCGCGCAGCAGCAGCCGGCCCAGCAAGCCAGCCCAGCTTGTGTGCGCGGCAGCAGCCGACCCCGCTAGCCAGCCCAGCGCGCTACTCACGCCTGCGTGCCTTCCTGCTTCGCCTACTGTCGCTGCCAACCTGACCCCACGTGTCAGCCACCCCCTGCCACAGTGTCGTCTTCCTCCCCACGCCGGCACCACCTTCGACCGAGACCCGACCAAAGTGACATGCGTGGGCCCGGGGTCACACGAATCACCTAGCCCTGTCCCCTTGGTGCCGCGCCCACGCAACCTCCGCGCCAACCACCCGCGCCCATGATACCGTTCGATGCCCTCGACGCATCGCCAGCCGTCTGCCCCGTCCGCCATGGATGGAGCTCGGGCACCGGGGCTATAAAGCAATGGCAGGGCGCCCTTGGGGTTCCTCAGCCCATGACACCGCCGCTCGGTGGCCCAACAGCCCGCACCGCACCGAGAGAAGAGGGCCGAGAAGGAATTCGGAGGAGGAGAGGCGAGTAGTGAGCTCGGAGACACCGATCACTGAAGCCGGAGCACCGCCCCAAGCGCCTACCCTAACAACGTGCCTCACCACCGCACCACCACTGAACGCCACCAGCACCGCTCGATGAGTCTTTTGGCTGAGACCTCCTCCTAGCCCTTGGACGCCGTAGTAGAGCACGCGCACACCGCGCTCACGCCGCCACCGTCATGGCACGGCCACCACTTGCGCACCCGACCACCTCACCAGACTAGGATGTAGCCGTAGAACCACCATGATGACCGGAGGGTAGCCGCGTAGACCGAGACCCCATTAGCCAGCTGCAGCGCCTTGGCCATGAGCACCAGATCACCGGCCGGAGCTCTGCCGTGCACCACCACCGCGCGCGGACTCCGCCATGCCCTTTGGTCATCGTCGACACTTTACCCTATCGCCCGCTAGCCGTCTGAAAAGGGAACGGGGCACCAAGACCCCTATAACAGCCCCGAGCTACCCTGCCGGTGAGCACCGCCACGACCAAGCCGCCGACCACCGTGACCAATGCCCTGGGAAGCCCTGGCTGCCACCTTGACCCCACCACCGTATTCGCCAAGACCTAACGAAGCTTTTCCCCACCTTAATTGGACGCCAGCACCGCCATAGGAGCTCACCGGTGAGCACACCACCGGCGGGAGCACGCCGAGGATGGAAGCAGAGGACTCCCCTCACCGGCCGCACGTGCCTGCACCCGGTGCACATAGACTAGGCTAGAGGGAAGAAGGGTGGACTTGGTCCACCGAAGACCCAGCCAACGGTCCATGGACCATGAACACGAGTTCACCGTGAGCCACATATACCGTTGTAGCACTTCACCAAGAGTAACCTAGTTTTATATCGAACCCAAAGGAACGAAGGTGAGAGTAACTAATTCTAACTTAACCCAACTTCACAATCAAGGCTAGATAATAGGGGCGTAGAGGAGACTGCTAAGGTCTTCTAGTTCTAACTTCGGTAAGCTTTGTCTTCTATTATTCAATTATGGGGATATTACTAGAGAAAACACAAACATAGTATGTTTCCTATAGTAACAAAGTCCTGCTAAGCCTACTAATGGGAGGTGGACTATAGAGGATTCAATGAGGCTATAAGAGTAACCCTCGCAAGCTACCACCGATCCAAAAAATAGGGTACATGAACGAGTAACCAAGTCTAAGCACGACGCTTATACTATGAATACTACTTTAACCTAGGAGCTACAAGGATTAAAGTACTCAAAAGAGTGTCGCAAACCTAAAGAAAAATATGAACAAGATGCTTACTTGAATTAGAAGTCGATTACTAGAGAAATCTCAGAAGCAAGCTCCAGAAGAACTTGATTCCGCTAGGGTACAAGCCATAGAGAGAGCACCAATAGGCCAGGACTCCTCCAAACACTTCCATCACACTCTATCTCTCTATCTCTAGAACACGACTAGATCCTATCGAGGACTAATCTTCTCTTGATTGCTATCCCTGATCCTGGTGGACATATGAATTAGGGTTTCTAGCTTTGTAGCTCTCAGGATCAAATGAGGCTTATGCCTAGGGGAGAGGCAGGGGCTGGGGCTAGATTATATAGCCCTAAGGGTCCAACATGAGCCCTTGGATCAAACCGACTAAAGCAACGGCGAAGATGCATCCTAGGAGGCAGTGGGAAACCGACATAGCGACGAGGCTGATAGGTGGGCCCATAGGGGGCCGAGTGTCCTGATAGTGGGGCTAGGTGGCCCCACATGTCATCCTCTGGTCCTTTGCTTTGGTGATTCTTCTCCTGGATCCTTCTAGAGTCTTCCCACATAGGTACCGCAGTGAGATTCCATGTTTTCCACTGACGATTAGGTCCTGCTTGGTGGTTTTCTGATTAACTCCTGCTGGAAACACAGATTCACCAAAACTCGTGGAATTTGTCAGTTTAAACCCCTAAGTCTACATTGGTGATTCATTTATACCCTTATACATGTTTAATTGATGGTTAAATATGTATGATAACTATCATCACCATAGACCCTTACCTTCAAGGTGGTCGGGTTCCACGGGACCTACCATGCCATCCTGGGACGTCCATGCTACGCGAAGTTCATGGCCGTCCCCAACTACACTTATCTAAAGTTGAAGATGCTAGGTCCATGCGGGGTCATCACCGTCGGCACCTTCTTCCAGCATGCCTACGAGTGTGAGGTCGAGTGGTGTGAACATGCCACAACAATTGTTGCCTCTGAAGAGCTCAGGGCCATTAGGGAGGAGATCATCGAAGAAGCACCTGACCCCAAGCGGTCGACCAAGTCTTTAGAGCCTGTGGATGGTGCCAAGGAGGTCCTCATAGACCCTAGCAGCTCTGAGGGCAAAGTGGTGCACGTTGGCACCACTCTTTCCTCCAAATAGGAAAGCACGCTCATGGACTTCCTCTAGCCAACAGAGACATCTTTGTGTGGAAACCCTCGAAGATACCAGGCATTTTGAGAGAAGTTGTCGAGGACACCTTGAAGATTAGGTTAGGCTCTAGGCCAGTGAAGCAATGCCTATGTCACTTCGATGAGGAGAAGCATAGGGCCATCAGCGAGGAGATTGCAAAGCTTTTGGTAGCTGGAGTCATCAAGGAAGTGTATCACCCTGAGTGGTTAGCCAATTCCGTTCTTGTAAGAAAAAAGAGTGGGAAATGTAGAATGTGTGTTGATTACATGGGTCTCAACAAAGCGTGTCCAAATGATCTGTTTCCTTTGCTGTGCGTAGACCAAGTAGTTGAATCGAACTTAGGGAGGCTTGACATCACATGTCTCAACATGCTTCTTCTCATTTTGTTCAATAAGCAAAGAGGAATGTGCTTTTTCAAGCTTCTTGTGAGCCTTGCCAAGCTTCTCATGGGCTTCGTCTAGCCTCTCATGAGATGCATTGAGCTCATTAAAGGCTTGCTTAAGGGCTTTTAGTTCCTTACGCAAGCTTTTGCATTCCCTTCTCTTAATGTCAAAGTGTTCTTTAGCATCATCTAGCATGTCAAGTAATTCATCCTTAGTTGGTTCATCATCATCACTATCACTTTCATTTTCATTTTCATTATCATGTTCCTCAACACTTCCATCATCATAAGTTTGTACCTTAGTGGCCTTAGCCATGAAGCATGATGGAGTGTCGAAGAGAGAAGGCTTCTCATTGATAGCAATGCTTGCAAGTGCCTTCTTCTTGGTGGTCTTGTCATCATCACTATCATCGTCATCACTTGAGGAAGCATCACTATCCCAAGTGACTACATATGAACCACCCTTCTTCTTCTTCTTGAAGGTCATCTTGTCCTTCTTCTCTTTCTTTTCGTTCTTGTCCTTCTTCTTGTCCTTCTTGTTTTCATCACTATTGTCGCTATTGTATGGGCATTTGGTAATAAGATGATCTTTGCTTCTACAACTAAAGCCTCAAATCATGGTAACCTAGCTCCGATACCACTTGAAAGGTCCTAATGGCTAGAGGGGGGTGAATAGCCTATTAAAAATTTCTACAACAACACTTAGCAAACCGATTAGACAAATATGAGGCACAGCGAGTGTTGCGCTAGCCTACTAAAAATGCAAGCCACCTACCACAATTCTAGTTTCTATAGTCTTTATCCACACAATGGCTATATAACTACACTAAGTTAGTGTGCTCTCAAAGGCTAACTAAAGAGCCACACTAACCAAACTAACAAGCTCTCACGACTAGCTACACTAAAGAGCTTGACAACTAGTTTGCGGTAATATAAAGAGAGAGAGAGAGCAAGATGGTTATACCACCGAGTCAAGGAATGAACCAATCTATCACAAGAATGAATACCAATGAAGACCAATCACCTCGGAATCAAATGATGACACAATGATTTTTTACCGAGGTTCACTTGCTTGCCAGCAAGCTAGTCCTCGTTGTGGCGATTCACTCACTTGAAGGCTCATGTGCTAATTGGCATCACACGCTAAACACTCAATAGGGTGCTACACAACCAACACAAGATGAGGATCACACAAGCCACAAGCAATTTACTAGAGTACCTTTTGGCTCTTTGCCAAGGAAAGGTCAAGAACCCCTCACAATCACCATGATCGGAGCCGAAGACTATCACCAACCTTCACTCGACGATCCTCGCTACTCCAAGCTGTCTAGATGGTGGCAACCACCAAGAGTAACAAGCGAATCCAACAGCAAAAAATGAACACCAAGTGCCTTTAGATGCAAAACACAAAGATGATGAATCAATTATGGAGATGAGTGGGAGGGCTTTGGCTAAGCTCACAAGGTTGCTATGTCAATGCAAATGGCCAAGAATACAAGCTAGAGCTAGACACATGCCTTTAAATAGAGCCCCCAACGAAATAGAGCCGTTGGCTCCTCTGTCTAGTGAAACATGGGCTGACCGGATGCGCCGGTCAGGTTGACCTTACGCGGGACCCCAGCGTCCGGTCGCTCGATGCTTGCCACATATCATCAGCTTCAAATGCTTAGTGCTTGATCTCAACGGTCATCAGTGCACTTAAGTTGTGATCAGACGCGGTGCTCAAAGTGATCGGATGCTCCATCACCAGAGTCCGGTCGTTTGTAGTAAGGTTCTAGAGACAGTTTTTCTTGATCAGACGTGTCCGTTCGACCATGACCAGATGCGCTGGTGCGTCTGCTCCTCCTCCTCTTCTCTACGCACCACCATATCAGCAGGACCAGACGCTGAATAGTGTTTAGCCAGAGTCCAATCACCTGCGTCCGGTCTCAGGCCGATCGTAGCTTGAGCACGCCACTGATTTTTATAAATGACCAGACGCTGCTCCCCCAAGTTTGGTCACTAGGTGACCTGCGTCCGTTCACTATTTCACAGTGACAATCACCTCCTTTACTTCACTTACTTCTCCACCCTTGCTCAAATATGCCAACCACGAAGTGTATCACCTTATGCACGTGTGTTAGCATATTTTCTCAAACATTTTCAAACATTTCCTTCGATAGGCCAAAAGAAGGAGACGGCAAAGAGGCGGCAGCCAAGAAAGGAGGTGTGGCTGGCAAGGATGGAGACGACTTCCCTGACCCTGAGGAATGCATCATGATCTTCAGTGGATCTGATGCCATCTGGTCCAAACACCAGCACAAGGTGTGCTATAGGGAGGCATGTGCCACCGAGATGGCCATCCCCTCCTTCCTCAGCTGGTCGGAATCTCCAATCACCTTCGATCCGAGGGACCATCCCTCCCATGTCGTGAGACCGGGATGCTACCTGCTCATCGTTGACCCCATCATCCACAAGAAGCACCTCACCAAGGTGCTGATGGATGGAGGCAGCGGCCTCAACATCCTCTATATCGTCACCCTCAATGCCATGCACATCCCCTGGTCAGAACTCTGCCTAGCGGGCTCTCCCTTCCATGGGGTGATCCCAGGAGTGTAGGCGTACCCACTTGGGCAGATCGACCTACCCAATACATTTGGCAATCAAGCCAACTTCCGCTCAGAGGTCCTCACCTTCAAAGTGGTGGACTTCCTAGGGTCCTACCATGCCATCTTGGAGCGGCCATGCTACGCCAAATTCATGGCAATCCCTAACTACACCTACCTCAAGTTGAAGATGCCAGGACTGAACGACGTCATCATCGTGAGCAGCGCCTTCTCGCATGCCTTCATGTGCAACCGTGAGCATTTTGAGCTCGCCACCATGGTCATCAACTCGTCTGAGCTCTCACGTCTCGGGGAGTCATCGACCCCGGCAGTCCTCGACTGCAACAAACCAACCTCCTCGATGGCCTTCCACCTGCTCGAGGAAACCAAGGCAGTGGGAATCGACCCCACCGACCCAACCAAGACTGTGTGGATCGGGACCCAGCTCCCGGCCAAATAGGAATGCGAGCTCATCGACTTCCTGCATGCCAATCATGATGTCTTCGGATGGAAGTCATCTGACATGCTAGGCATACCACGGGACATCGCTAAGCATGCACTACACCTCATCCCGGGATCAAAGCCCGCTAAGCAACGCCTACGCCGCTTCGACGACGAGAGGCGCAGGGCCATAGGTGAAGAGATCGCCACACTCCTAGTAGCCAGATTCATCAGAGAGATATTCCACTCCAACTGGCTTGCTAATCCTATTCTTGTTAAAAAGAAGACTAGGAAATGGAGAATGTGCGTTGATTATACTGGCCTCAACAAAGCGTGTCCAAAGGATCACTTTCCTTTGCCACGCATAGACCAGATAGTCGACTCCACCTCGGGTTGCGAGATCCTCTCCTTTCTAGATGCTACTCAGGCTATCACCAGATCACGATGAAGGAGTCTGATCAGCTCACAACCTCGTTCTTCACCCCGTATGGTTCGTACTGCTATGTAACCATGCCTTTTGGCCTAAAGAACGCTGGCGCCACCTACCAAAGGTGCATGCAGCAATGCTTTGCCGACCAAATCGACCTGCTCGATTAGCCTGATCAAGCCAAGAGGCCAAAACCAACAATCACCATCTATGTTGATGACATAGTGGTCAAAATGGCTCAAGCTTGCAACCTGATCGCAAACTTAGCCGCAACATTCGTGAACCTCCAAAGGTTCAACATCAGATTAAATCCCGAGAAATGTGTTTTTGGGGTTCCAAAGGGGAAGCTACTAGGATACATTGTGTCCGAGCGCGGCATCGAGACCAACCCTGAAAAGATCATGACCATTTCCAACATGGGCCCCATAGGCAATGTCAAGGGCGTGCAAAGGCTCACCAGCTTTCTGGCCGCTCTGAGCCGATTCATCTCTCGGCTCGGTGAACGGGGGATGCCACTCTAGGAGCTCCTCAAAAAGATGGACACCTTTGTCTAGACTGAGGAAGCTCAGCAGGCGCTAGAGAGCCTCAAAGCGTCCCTGACATCGGCCCCAATCCATGTCACTCCCGAATAGGGAGAACCCCTCCTCCTCTACGTCATGGCCAGCAACCATGTGGTAAGTGCCACCCTGGTTGTTGAAAGGGAGTAGCCAGGACACCACCTTAAGGTTCAGTGTCCTATATACTTCATCGGGGAGGTACTCACCAACCCCAAGGTCCGGTACCCCTAGGTGCAGAAACTCCTATATGCTGTGCTGATGGTGACCTAAAAGCTTCTGCACTACTTCATCGACCATGAAGTTGTGGTCGTCAATTCATACCCACTCAGGACATCATCCGCAACCACGATGCCGTGGGACAGATCTCCAAGTGGGCACTCAAACTCATGGGCCACAACATTAGGTATATCCCCTATACCACCATTAAGTCTGAAGCTCTCACGGATTTTGTTGCTGAATGGATGGAGGTCCAGCTACCGACCCCAGACGTCACCCACGAGTACTGGACCATGTAATTCGATGGGTCTATCATGGCACTCGACTCAGGGGCTAGAGTGGTTCTGATCTCCCTAGACAGGAGGAGGCTCTGCTATGCCATCCGCCTCCACTTTTCAGCCTCAAACGACGCTGTGGAGTACGAGGCCCACATCAACAGGCTATGCATCGCCATCGAGCTCGGTGCAACGTGACTCTATGTCCGCACTGACTCGAAGTTGGTCATTGACCGGGTCATGAAGGAGTCCTCCTACAAGTGCCCCCTCATGATAGCATACTTCCAGGAGGTGCGCAAGCTCGAGGACAAATTCTAGGGGATTGAGCTACATCACGTCCCCCAAAAGGACAACGATGCCACCGATTTTCTCGCAAAATTAGCCGCCAAGCGGGATCTGTCTCCGAGCGGGATCTTCATCAATGATCTCCATGAGCCATCCACCCATGTCTTGGAAGGACCTATCTAGACACATCCCGATGCCAAGCCAATGCCCGAGGGCTCTGACCCCAACTCCAAGCCAGCGCTCGGGAGCTCCGACCCTAGTGCTTCTATGATGCCGTCACCTGCTGACGTCGCTGTATTGACACTCGATCAAATCGACTGGCAAGTGCTGCTATTTGCCTACCTCCTCGAGGAGGTTCTCCCACCTGAAAGGACTGAAGCTCGATGGATTGTTTGATGCACTAAGACCTTCGTCGCGCTCGGTGACAAACTCTACAAATGGAGTCCATCAAGGGTGCTCATGAAGTGCATCCCCACCAACTAGGGGAAGCAGTTCCTCAAGGTCCATGCTAGGATCAGTGGACATCACATGGCCCCACGGTCGCTATTTGGAAAAGCTTTTTGCTAAGGTTTTTACTAGCCCACCACGCTACGAGATGTAGAGGAGGTCATTCGCAGGTATGAGGGATGCCAATTCTATGCTCAACAAACTCATTTGCCAGCACAGGACCTTCAAACCATCCCCATCACCTAGCCATTCATGGTCTGGGGCCTCAACATGGTAGGACCCCTCAAAAAGGGCCTGGGCGGCTTCACTCACCTACTCAGTAGTTGACAAGTTCACCAAGTTGATAGAGGCCAAGCCCATCACCAACATCCGCTCAGAAGAGGCGGTCAAATTCTTCCTCGACATCATTTACCGGTTCGGCATTCCTAACTGCATCATCACTGACCACGAGACTAACTTCACCGGGAAGAAGTTCCTGGACTTTAGTGAAGGATATGGCATCAAGATCGATTGGGCCTTGGTCTGACACCCACGTACTAACAGTTAGGTTGAGCGTGCCAATGACATGGTTCTCCAAGGACTTAAGCCACGCATCTTCGACCGACTCAACAAGTATGACATGCGATGGGTTGCAAAGGTCCTAGCGATCCTTTGGAGCTTGAGAATGACCCTAAATCGATCCATAGGGTTCACACCCTTCTTCCTAGCCTATGGAGCTAAAGCAGTGCTACCCTCCGACCTTGACCACGGTGCCCCAAGAGTGAAGGCTTTTGACCACGACCGAGCTACGGAGGCTCAGCAAGACGTAGTCGACCTACTCGAGGAGGCCCATGAGATGATCATCATCCACTCTGCTTGCTACCAACAAACTCTCCACAGGTACCATGAAAGGAAGATCAGGGTGAGGACCCTCGAAGTCGGCGATCTCATGCTCTGGAGGACCCAATCAACGAAGGAAAAACACAAACTCTCTCCACCATGGGAAGGACCCTATATGGTTACCGAAGTGATTAGACCGAGTGCCTACCGACTTGAGGACGACAATGACAATGTTCTCACCAACACTTGGAACATTGAACATCTACGTCATTTTCCCCTAAATTTGGTCTTACCACTTTTTGGTCAAACACTTGCTCCTATAATGCCCCCAGCCCAAACATTTTCAGCCTGGGTCGCTCAGGGGATCCATGAGGGTACAATACTAAATACTACCTCCCTTTTTTCTATCACATGGTAAAAACTTTTTGCCCAAACAAAAGGGCATTCCATTCCATTCCTTTGATTACCCTATGTGACTTTGTTCTTACTCCCAACCGAACGCACCCCGCCATGACCTATGGTTATGAGCAGTTGAGCCCCGTGGGCCATGCCCAGGTTCTTAAAAGCTGCAGCCTATGGAACGATCAGGTAGGTGCAAAAAAAGAAAGGATAAAAAACAAAGCTATGCTAGGATAAAAAACAAGGAACAGATACTGATTCTATCACAAAAAACAGAACTGATGCATTCATTGATACAAAAACTGTTCACACGGGGGCTCCCCCGCTAACTTAATGATTACATTTGCTGATTACTTCTACTCCAAATACTACTGTCTCCGCTCGACGGCATCGCTTGACGCCAAAGGAGAAGCCACGGCACACGCCGCCGCAAGGGCCCCACCCAGTTCCGCTCCCTCAACTTCGGCAAGCGCAACGGGTACCTCAAGGGACCCACTCGGTTCCGCTCCCTTGACTTCAGTGAAGCATAATGGATACCTCAAGGGCGTTGCACCCATAGATGCTTAGTAGAAGAGCATGGAGCTCCTGACCTTCTCATGCAGTCGAGGCAGCTCCTAGGCAGGGACGCTGCCCGCCAAGGTATGGCCACCATGGTTGGAAGACATCTCATCAAACTTTATGAACTAGCCATCCTGAGCAGCTGCAGGCGCGAAACCCTCCACCAACATGGTCCTAGGAAACTTCCCCTCTGACAAGGCTCGCCCGGTGAAGATCCACCAAAAAGAGTCCACGCACGGCTCCATCCCGAAAAAGGCCTCGCAGATGAATCTAGTGCACCACCTCCTTCGGTAGAAGCCGCCCCTTCTTAGGCAAAGACGGCTAGCACTGCCTCAGGCAGCCTCTAGCTCGACATTGCGCTCTAGATTCATGAAGGGATCTGTGAGTCCTCCCCCATGCTTACCCTCTCTCTCACTTAGGAACCGCCACAGCATACAGACACTCTCGGTGAGGAGGAAGAAGGAGGAGCGGCAATAGTTGGAGAATAGGCAAAGGACTACGACAAGAAGCCCTCTCTCTTCCCCTATTTAAGGAGGAAATGCGACAGCTAAAGAAGGGCAAAGGATCAGAGTGAAAAACTCTCTCCCTTCCCCCGTTCAATACAGATGGGAAATGATGGGACGCGCCCTGACCGATGAGACACACACTGACCAACGGAACGACGCCTGCTCAGACAAAATGATGCCTAGTTAGATGGGACGTGGCCTGGGTATGGCCCACCACTACCACATGCTAGGTGCAAGAACCAAAGCACCACCACACGTAGGCGGCCCTCCGCCTTCCCAGATGGCACATGGAAAAACCCAAACAATAGGATCTCCACTAGGAGAGACCATCGGGCTTCCTAAGTCGATCGAACAGCTTAGGAAAACGCCGAGAGATAGGTAAGGAGCAAAGGGATGCCCCATGTGGGCCATGATGACTCCATCATGAACGATGAGCATGGGTCCCGGTCGGACATTTCCAATTGGAGAACTTCAAACCTCGTCACTCAAGTCATCAAGGTAACATTACCGACCCCCGCTCTTTCTTTATAATCGTTTCATGCATCCATACACGCATTCATTCCATATGCCCATGCCCCCCGAACAATTCGGGCCCAAATTACCTGGGGCTCGAGAACTAAGGCATCATGCATGCGGCTAAATGCATCACAACGCTCCACGTTGCGTCACAAAGCCGCAGTTGCCTCATTCAACATGAGCAACGACCAACTGGGGTTCGAAGGCCGGCCCACGAAGGGCTCGAGGCCGCCTCATGTTAAATAGAGCCAGGGGAGAAAACACAGATGAGCCCCGTGCAGCCCTCACCCAGTCTACCGCAAAGCGGATAGGGTCATCTTAGCCTTCTCGTTCGATCCTAAACCTCTTGCCAAACCCACAGAATCTCCATTGAGGGGAGGCCAGTGGGCCACATGGGTCGGTCTCCAGAACGACCTAGGCATCTATCGGGTTGCAGGTAAAGGAGCAGTGGAATGTCACAAGAGGGCTATGCTGACCCCATCTCGAATGATGGACCTGGATTCCACTCAATCATACCCGTTAGCGAGCTCACCGAGTGCGTCACTTGAGCTTGAGCGATTGAGGCAAGCGACAAAGCTCAGCACCTCCGGTTGTGAGAAACCAAGGATGGGGTAACGCACAAAACTCAAACCGACCCATACCAAGCCCAACGGGGCTCAGGGGCTCAAGACACCTAAACTAACTACCTACGTTGCGCGGGCTGCATCGACGCCAGGATCCACGAGCTCTGTCTTGCCCGATCCCTAAACAAACTGCCTTGGCTACGCGGGCTGCACCGACGCTAGGATCTACGAGCTCTGTCTTGTCCGATCCCTAAAACCAACTTCCTCAGCTGTGTGGGCTGCATCGACGCCATGATCCACGAGCCCATCTCATCCGATCCCTAAGACTAATAGCCTCGGTTGCACGGGCTGCACCGACGCTAGGATCTGTGAGCTCCGTCTCACCCAATCCCTAAACTAACTACCTCGGCTACATGGGCTGCACCAACGCTAGGATCCATGAGCTTCGTCTCACCTGATCCCTAAAATTAACTGCCTCGGCTACATGGGCTGCACCAACGCCAGGATCTGCAAGCTCCATCTCACCCGATCTCTAAACTAACTACCTTGGCTACGTGGGCTGCACCGACGCTAGGATCCGTGAGCTCCGCCTCAACAATCCCAAAACTAATCACCGACTCTGTCTCGGCTAAAATGCACGCACACACGCCCACTGACAAAAAACCCCAAGGCGATCCAGTCCGAATCACCCGAGGGCTCGGGGGCTACACCCACGAAGAAAACGAAACGTCCCCCTCTGGCAACACGAAAACCCCCCCAGATGATTCTACCCGAATCGCTCGGGGGCTTAGGGGCTACACCCGTGGGTGCGCTTGTGCGCACCCACCATCAAGACAAAAATCCCCTAGACGATTCTACCTGAATTGCCCGGGGGCTCGGGGGCTCCTGTCGGGTTCATAAACCTGGGGTCCCTCATGGACTGGCTTCCCAGCAAAGGCTCAGCCCAGCAGACGAACGCTACAAACAACGCGCAGCTATTGGGCTGGCCCAAGTACCTAAACGATAGGCTATAAGGGCGATCCAATCTTCGACCGGAAGGACTGGCCGAGGAGGAATGACCCCCGCTTCTGTCTCCAGCCCGCCTCTCCGACCGAAGCGCTCGCTTCGGTCTCTAGCCTATCTTCGGATGGCCTCTCCGACCAGAAGGCCTGGCCAAACACCACTTCTGACTCCGACCCGCTTCTCTGACTGGGGATGCACCGAACCCCTGCTTACAACTCCTCTCTGACTAGCGCAATCAGAGCCGACTGGGACCAACCGACCGGGAATGCCCACTCGGTAAGAACTAGGAAACAGGCGGAGAAAGTAAGGCTGCACACTCAAGTCAACCGCAAAGACCAAGGACCGGACCCTATACACCTGTAGGACAGTACCCTACGACCTCCCTGGCATGATAGAATGCAAGCAGTGTTGTAGGCGCCGACATTTTCCCTACAGTGTTGTGGGCGCCATCAACTCCCATTCTAGACAAAAATGGTAAGGCTCCCCCCATGTTCCTCTGAGGCATCAATAGTGTTGTGGGCGCCGACATTTACCATACTAGGTGAACATGGTAAAACCCCTTGCATGCCTCTGGGTATCAACAGTGTGCCAGGCACCGACATCTGCCCTACTAGAAGAAGATGACGCAACCTCTCCCGTGCATCTGACATTCAACAGTATTGTGGGCGCCTACCATCATCTCATACCTGCCGGCGTGGGCAACAAGACATAGTAAACATACGCACTCTCTCCCTCTCACTTGTAAGGACATCCCCTTCATCTATAAATGGGGATGTGCTCTCTCAAACACAACTTAGTTCATTTAGATCGATCAAGTTCACTAGTACACCACAATAGAACCACTAGGTTCGAACCTCGAGCACACACTCGAACACATAGCACATAGCAGAGCTCCCATCACTCTTGGCCCCCCTGACCAGAGTCTGACCGGACCTTTTGTACCCCCATCTTTCTCCTTCTCGTTTGTAACCCCACTACAAACTTTGAGCACCTAGGCTCAGGAATAAAGTCACCGACCGACTCAAACTAGACATAGGGTATGTTGCCTGAACTAGTATAAACCCTATGTCATTGAGTGCTAGGCCACCTCCGATCACAACGTATGGCAAAACTACAAATATTTACGTGTTGGTCACTTTCTGCACCGATAATTAGGGTCCAAGTTATCTTAAATTAGGAATGTTTTCTTCTATGCCAAAGATTGTAATGAGTTGTGCTCGAGTAGGATTCATGTTTAGGCTTCGGGTATAAATATTGGACCCCGACTATTGTAAGAGGACACACAATCAATCAAATACAAGTTACTTACTTTTTTCGGCTCCGGCCACACCTTAGGAGTAGGAGTAGAGTAGATCTCGGTGAGTTCTTCAGCGAGCGGGGCTGCATCGGTCCGACTGACCTCCGGCTTGTCTATAAGTACCGTCATGGCTTATACTTCTATTCGTATGTGATGAGTACAGGCCCGATCTTCCGAGAGGTAGCTGGTAAGTTCGATTTGTGGAGATCTCGACGTTGGTGATCCAGCTTCAAATCAGACGCGATTCGAACCCTGCAACCGTTACACCACTGCTCCGTTGGTTATCAACCAAGCACAACTTGATTGACCTCGCCAAGAAGGCTTTTCCTGCAAGCGAATCGAAGAGCACAAGCAAGAAGGTAAAACACGCAATCTGAAATTGCAAATATGAATGTCGCGAATATCAATAGAGGGTTCAAGAACTCGGTTCCAAAGGACTAATCGACACAGTGGAGGAGATCAAGAACGGGGGCCCTGGATCACTGTAAAAGGATTTGTCACCACAGTTACAATGAACGATTCAGTTTCTCGATGGAAAACTAAACTCTAAACAAAACCCAATTGTGTAGCAGCGGCGGCGGCTGTGTTTATAGTCTAAGACTCGACCTAGGGTTGGGGACGGCCAGGGGTTGGGCGCCCACAACTTGGGCTTAAGGCCCGACATGATACATGGCCAAGTTGGCCCAAATAGGTGACGCAGCACCTTGCCGTGGTCACACAGAATGATCCACGGACCTTCTGGAGCTGGGACCAGATCCAAAACGACGGCGTCGTCGTCCCCTTTCCAACGCATCCAAGAACGGCCCGTTTCGATGTCGTATGAGGAAGTTATGACCAAAACAGTGACGACGTGTCTGCTGAATCCGAGGGCGACGTGGCAGCTGAGTTGGGAACGAATTGGAACTTGGGGAAGACCATGGCGTCTGTGTGTCCAGCGTGGCGATGTCCTCATCAGTATGGCTGCATTGATCCGGTCGACCTCCACTACGACTCTGGTATAGGCTAGTTATTGACTCTTGTTTAGTTCAAGTATGGCTGCATCGATCTGGTCGACCTCCACTGCTCGAACTAGATTAAGGTCAAGTTATCGGCTCTATCTAAGGGTGGCGTCCTTCGGATAGATTCATCAAGTTATCAATATTGCTTATTGCTTTCATTATGTATTTAATTACAGCAATATCACTTCGTCTGATTGAGATTGATCTAGATCGGCCTTATATCCTACTTGACCCATCATTTATTAATCTAAACTGATCTAATCTGCATCTTAAACGATGAGTTATGTTTTATCGGATATTTTATGTCAATCTGGATCATGCATAGTGTGCAGTTAAGACATGTCTGGTCTTGAATAGATCTATTAGCTAACAAAAACCGTTCCATGGCCTGTTATCATGGCCTGTGTGATTCTGCCTCACACCCCACTGTTAGCACCATGGAGTGGGGATCATTACTTGGTAGATCTGTTCCTGATAGGGCATGACCTTAACTATGTGCTATGCCTGAATCGGCTGTTCTAGCTGATATCGAGTGTTTTCACATATGCAGTCCACGTCATGAGGCCGTTGAAGTAAAGATAGGTTGAAAGATGTGTTAGAACAAGATGTCATTGGCAAAGCTATAGAAGAATTTTAGAACAAGTGTTTATTGTCCTACACCAAAACATGTGATAATACAATTGTTCAGAAATATCCACTACCTAGAGTTCTGTTGCATGGGCAGACAGATGCAGATGAGACTGAAGACAGGTGTTTCATCATGGAAGCTATAAACAAGTCTGTTCATGATACCATATCGAACCATAATGAAATTTTCTTGAACACATTCCATAACACAATGAAAGAGGTGTTTCATGGGTTTCCAGTTGATCAGGTTGGACCGGCTTATTACAACATTCCACATCCATTGACTCAAAGGACTAATCAAACCAGTACTAGCCGTCAAGAAGCAGCACCAGCTAGTAATGATGATGTTTAGGAAGTTCATAGATCATTTGAATAAGCTTAAGGTGTTACTACAAATTAGATACAGTATAATCCTGGATCGTTAGTACAGCATGTGCAACAGCCGATGGGGCAAGGTCAGAACTAGGTGATTAATTTTGGCACATCAGGCCACATACCATCGTCGGCACAAAAAATAGCACCATCAATTCAAATGATCCGTAGAGATATAGATCCTAATGTCTATAACCAGAGACTTCAATTAGCAAACCAGCAAAGGACTCAGCAGATAGAGATTCCATAGGGGTATCATTATGGCACAGATTATAACACCCTTCACAAAATTTTGAATCTAGGGTATCGAGGCACATGAGATTTCAATCCATAGATGGGTCAGCAAGTGTAGAGAAATCCAAATTCACATGCTGACGAGTTGTTGCTAAAGGTGACCGAGATGGTGAAGAATCAGTTTGGTCTGAAGCCAAAAGGGCTAACATTCTCATACAAACGCCCATATCCAGAATGGTATGATTTGGTCGCTCTTCCTACAAATTATAGGCTCCCAGAGTTTGCTAAGTTCACTAGCCAAGACAGCACAAGCACAATAGAACATGTCAGTCGATATCTTACATAGTTGGGCGAATCATGCGTTGAAGAGGCTCATCGAGTTTGTTTCTTCTCCTTATCTCTGTCAGGGCCAGCCTTCACTTGGTTTTCATCACTGCCAGTCAACTCCATTGCCAATTGGGCTGACCTAGAAAAGAAATTTCATACATATTTTTATACCAAGACTAGAGAAAAGAAAATTACTGATTTGACAACTATAAGGCAGAAAACTAATGAATCGGGCACTGAGTTTCTTCAGAGGTTCCAAGAGACTAGGAATTTGGGCTTCTCGTTAAATTTGGCTGAGGATCAGCTAGCCACTTTGGCCGTTCAAGGGATGCTACCAACATGGAAAGAAAAACTGCTAGGACAAGAATTTGACAACTTGGGTCAATTGGCTTATTGAGTGGTGGCGCTCAATAGCCAATTGTAGAGTATGCGCAGAGATACCCGATTCTAGAAGAGTACCACAGTGGCCGAAGCTTATAATCCATATTTAGTCGATGACGGCTATGAAGATGAAGAAGAAGAGGTTGCCATGGCTGAATGGAATTGGGGCAAAAAGACAGTAATAGTGCCAAATCCTTGGGGAAGAGGAGTCGAGGAGAGCTATGACTTTGACGTCATAAAATCAGAGAAGCTCTTCGATTTCTTGCTTGAGAAGGGACATATCAAGTTGACTGATAATCATGTTATGTTGCCCCTTGATCAGTTGAAGAATAAAAAGTTTTGCAAGTTCCATAGCGCTACTTCTTATTCCACTAATGAATGCAAAAATTTTTGGGCAGCATATATAGAGGGCAATTCAGCAAGGAAGACTCAAATTTGATACGCCTCAGAAAATGAAAGTTGATGATAATCCTTTCCCAGGAGATCGAAACATGGTCAATGCTAGGCTGTTCAAAGGAAAGACTAAGGTCCTGACATCAACCAAATCAAGAGAAGCTAGAACAGTCGATCCCGAGATGCAAATATCGGCTGATGAATATAGAGAAATTGGAAGATGTCACGACAAGCAAAAGAGCTGATATGAGCAGGGAGAAACATCAAAAGGTGAGGCGACAAAGCTGTGGGTTACATCTCGATTTTTGTTGAATAATGGTAGTGGCAAAAGGAAAAGGATTATCAGCGTTGGTTAGAAGAGCAAGAATACCAGTGCCAATAGGAAAAAGAGAGGTATGAAAGAAAGCAAGCTGAATCACATTGAAATTGTCCTTTCTTTAGACATTGCTAGAACGAAGGTTTGAAGTTTCCTACCAGGAATAACTATCCAAAGTGGAGCGATCAATATTGGGAGTTTAGGCAATCTCAAGCCAACCGCCGGTCTAAACATGCTCAAGATGCATATCATCGTAATAACTTAGATCGACGCTTAAAAAATGGAAGTGTTCATAATCGGCTTGGAAAAAGAGTTGTTGATCAAAACTGGGTGGATTATGAAGAAGAAAGTTGTGAAGAAAAATATGTTTGGTAGGAAGGCCAATGGTGTCTAGGAGGTTTGACAAGAAGCTAGAAGAGAAGGGTGCAACGCCTAAGGAATAGAGAGTTAGAACAGGCTTAGGCATCCGGTAAACCTCCAGTATGGCGTGCTAAGCAAACAGCCGATAGAAGGCAACCATCTGCTAATATTCAAATGGCTTTTCTATTGCCATCAGAGTTTAGAGCTCTGGCAGATCAAGAAGTTTATTCAAATTTTGATGAATCAAAGTATGAGGAGATAGTTGCCAAGTTGACAGTTATACAACAAGTAATATTTGATAAACCAGTCAAACATCAGCATTTAAAAGCTTTATATGTGAAAGGTTTTGTTAATGGGAAGCCGATGAATAAGATGTTAGTGGACGGAGGTGCTTCTGTCAATCTCATGCCTTACACCACTTTTCGTAAACTTAGCAAGGGACCAGGAGATCTAATTGAGACTGACATGATGCTTAAGGACTTTGAGGGTAATGTGTCTAAGACCCGGGGGGCAATGAACGTTGAACTAACAATCAGGAGTAAGACTCTACTTACCACATTCTTCGTCATCGATGGAAAAAGGGTCATACAGTTTACTGTTTGGTTGTGATTAGATTCATGCAAACTATTATGTGCCATCAACCATGCATCAGTGTTTGATTCAATGGCATGGAGATGATGTCGAGCTAGTTCGCGCTAATGAGTCTATGAGTATCACAACAGCCGATCCAGTCTTCTGGGAACTAGGGGACTTCAAATGCCTTTCTGGCAAGATATGGGAAGGAGGCTTCATTAGAATTAATAATGAAGGCCAATAGCCAGTTCAAGCAATCAGCTCTGAGAGTTTGTTTTAGTGGATAGTCATGGCTTCGCGTCGGCCATTGGATTATAGAAGAATAAGCATTGGTCCTAGAGATAGGCTTAGGCCGACATATGTGAATGCTAAGTCAAAACATAAATGCAATTCAGAGTTGATGGATCTATTAAATGAAGTTTTGTTTCACTTAATGAGATGCTTGTCTTGGATCGATCGATCGTTTAACCTTTGGTCTGAAAAGTTCTGGTGCTACCTATCAATAGCAATCGACAAAATATATTTGAAGGAATATTATCCTAACATTTGATCAACACTTGATAGCCGATTCGTTTAGTCATCGGCTCTAATAGCCGGTACCAGAAGGGTATCTCCTCTAGTTCAAAAATAAGCCTGAAGATGTGAAAAAGCCAATACGATATGTATCGCCTATAGAGCAAAAACAAAAAACAAAGACATTCATGACACATACAGGGGCATTGCACTGAAACACATTCATGAAAGAATAGAAGGTTTCATTCATTAGTTTGCCCTAGATACAAGCTAATCGAAGACCTTGTTCACCACATCTTGAGCAGATGTGATGTCCATAATGGCCTCTACCACGACGACAAACTCCTCAAGCAAATCCTCATGCTCCTTGGGGCCATCGCCCATCGAGAAGCCAGACTCCATGGCATGGATCTCATACCCGGTCTGGACTTGCGTCGTGGTCAGCGCCACTGAACGCGCCATGATGAACGCCGTGGAGGGCGATTTCCTAAACGCGGGCAAAAATATCTTAGAGGCGAGCATTGATGAGGGGACCTCGAGCATTGACAGCGTCCGCGGCCATGTTCGCCGCCAGTTGGAGGGACTCCAACTACACTATCAGGGCTGACAATCACAGAAAATAGAAGAACTATCAAGATAAAGACAATGGAAATCAAAATACAAGCATTCATGGAACTCATCTTACCCGTCACCGTGGCATCAGACTCGACCAGCCGCACTTGAATGGCACTAGCCTCCTCCTCGGCCGCATGAAGGGTAGCCTAAGAGACCCCGAGGTGGATCTCAAGCTGGCCATTTTCCCGAGTTGCCTCGGCATAATGGTTCTGAGCCACCCTCCACTCTCAAAGAAAACACCGGGCATCGTCGCCGTTGTAGGAGTTGGAAGAATCTAATGATGAGGCTGGCGTAGAAGATGCGGCGTCAGAGGGCTCACCGGCCCTAGGAAGAGGATGAAGACTACCATTCAGAATGAATCTATAGACAAATCAGAATAGTTTATCATCACAAGCAAAAGATGTCAATCTCACCTCATGTGTCGGAGGCGCTGGTTCACTGGCATATTCTCCTCCGGGACCTCCTCCGCTGCACGCTTGCCACGGTTGTCCTCACCGGCCATGAAGTTGATTGGATCTACAAGAAGGGACAAAGGCCGCTATAGAGTTCTACAAGGGTGGAGAAGTGCAAAGGAACAGGAGCAGTTGCGAGTGCAGATGTGTTCGAGGCCAAAGCCCTTGGCTAGTATTTGAAGCCACAAAGCGAAGAGGTAAACGCCTCGGGACGTGCAAAAGGCAACCACAATTAATAGAAGGTGAAGTGCCACTTCACTAATACCGAAGAGAATACGGCGTGGGGCGACTAAAGATAGAAGATCAAGGGGTTCTCTTAATAAAGGCCGTGTTTTCAGACCTGAATGGGATTAAGATCGGGAGTCTGGAATCGACTATTGTCAAGTCAGCTCTTGAGCCAAAACAAAGAAAACACAGTGAGACAACAGAAAGTATGGTTATCATTAGTTCTACACAAGACATATGTTGATACATGAATTACAAGTCTAGAACATCCTGGATCGCTTTCAACACTTCTAGCCAAATAGCATCAACTTCTGTGATCTGTTGTTTGTCTTCTTTGGCTGATCCAGGAATGCCCTCGAGGCTACTTCAGATGGCTCTGCCTTCTCTGACTTTGGCCAGCAGTTCCTATTTCTTTTGTTGAATGGCATCAGGTATTTGAGCTAGGGTGGACTTATGACGATTGAAGGGACCATGACGCCTAAGGGGGGGTGAATTAGGCAACTTAAAAATCTAACTCTAAACTATGGCCTCTTTTTCTAACCTTAGCAAAACCTATGCAAAAGATAAACTATCTAAATGTGCAACTACGGTTTTGCTAGTGTGTTACTATCTCTACCGCAAAAGGAGTAATACAATCAATGTAAATGCGGAAGCTAAAGAGCAAGGAAGAGATATGCAAACTCCCATCGACGACTCTGGTATTTTTATCGAGGTATCGAGAAGCACGCAAGCTTCCCCCTAGTCCTCGTTGGAGCCCCTTGCAAGGAATCCCTCGTAAGGGCCAAGCTCCTAGTCGGGTAACTTCGTGAATAGCCTCGGGCCTTCCCCACACGCAAGTGGGTCTCCGACGTGCCTTCCGGCAAGCCTCTCCCGGATGCTCCCCTCCGTCTTCACTATCAAGCTTCCGACCGAAATGTCGCGGGCCTTGTTCCCTCTGGTACACGGTGGCGGGCAATCCACAAACGTGGTTGGTGTGATCTCGCAAGACTACAAGCCCCTCCGATGTACAACAATGGTGCGCACAAGCACTGAGTGGTAAGAGGTATGCAAACCTAACTAAACACTAGGCCTTAACCAAGAGCAAGCACATAAGCAGTGGTCTAATCAACCTAAGCACTTTGCAAAGCACCTACGCTAATCACCTAATGAAACACTAAGCTCTATGCAAGTGGAGATCACTAAAATGGTGTATCAACATCCTTGGTATGTTTCCTCAGCTCCACTCCCCTCATTTGGCCAGTTGGGGGTTGTATTTATAAGCCCCACTGAGAAAGTAGCTGTTGGGGATGAAATCTTGCTTTTTTGCTACTGACCGGATGCTGGAGTTGTCCTAATCGGACGCGTCCAATCGTCCCGACCGTTGGAGCCACGAACAATTGACCGAACGCTGCCAGCGTCCGGTCACATGCCACCGGGCATGTCTGGTCGCAATTTTGCTACTCTGGAACCTCTCTGTACTCGATCGGACGCTGCTGTCCTACGTTCGGTCGATTTGCCACCAGCGTCCGGTCAATGCTGAGTGTGTTGCCGGGCTAATGAACAGTGCCATCGGTGCATCCAGTCGATTTACTTGTTCAGCGTTCGGCCACTGCTGCTGACGCCTGCTGTTATCGAGCCACTGATCAGAGCATCCAGTCACTTTCCTCTAGCAACCGGTCCAGCGTCCGGTCACATCTGTGAGCTCGTTTCTTCGTGATCTTGCGTGCGGCTTGGTTCCTATCTTCGTGCTTGGACTTTGCTTGATACCTTGGATCTTCTCTTGTGCTCCTAAGGTCTTGCTTGTGGTGTTGATCATCGGATCATCACGTTGCCTTCGTCCAAGTCACGTCTTGCATCCTATTGAACTACAAAACAATCACTTGCAAATTCATTAGTCCAATTTGGTTGTGTTGGTCATCAAACACCAAAATCTATAGTAAATGGGCCTAGGGTCCATTTTCCTTACAACGATCAATGGCAGCCTTCATGTTTTCTAGCTCCTTCTCTAGTTCTACATGCCTGGTTTCCAGTGGAGACAATTCTGGGTCAATATTGAGGGAGGAGTTCTTTAAGTGATCAATCAACTGTGTCAATTCTTGAGCCTCTTGCCTATTGGAGTTCCCCTTGGCCAACAAAGTTTCACGATCGAACAAATTCCTCTGAGCCTATTTCACCCTCAGGACTTGATCTTCAAAAATGGATAGAGGGAATAAAACTCTTGAGAGAGCCAGAGATGGATTACCCTTAATGGCCAATAAGGCTCTATGTGTTGAATCAGTATCTTGGACCAAATCGGCTATATTCTTCTCAAACATTGGCAGAACATCTCTTAGCTGACTTTTGGTCTCTTCTGACAACACTTCCTTAGAAGGGGTGGATGATGATCTGATTTCATCCTCATCAAGATACTCCTCAAGACTGAAAGAGTAACTCAGGGCTAGAAGATTGAGTGCCTGTGTATAAGGAAATCTTGATTAGGAGGTTTAAATCAGTTTATAACAAATGGATGGCAAAGAGGATACAGTACCTTCTCTGCAGTAGTCTCTATCTGAAAAGAAGGAATAGTTGATGATACACCAATAATATTTGGTTGAATTAGCTCTGAGCTTTTAACATTGGTATCTACAATGTCAAGGAAAATTTTAGTTCATAATTATTGTAGAAGAATAAAAGGGACATATAACTTCCTTACAATCAGTTGCATGCTGAGCTAGGGAATCAACTGTCTGAGTGTCAACAGCAACATGATCACCTTCGACGCCGATAGGATCATTAAGTGGACTGTCAGGCTCCTGCTCTTGCATGTGTGTTTCCTCAGGAAGTATCTGATATGGTAAGAAGCTAGGTGAAAGATGGAAACTGAGTAGATCAAAAAGTTAAAGAAAATGCTCTGATAAGCATCAAGGATAAAAACTCACATTTTCTACTGTTATGGAAGCATCGGTTATTTCAACCGAAATCAGCTCCTTTTGAGGATCAGCCGATGGGGGTTCAGTTGGTGTTGAGTCAAATGCTTGGGATAGCAGTCCTACACCTAGAGCAGGTTGGGACGCAATGCTCGATAACTATGAAGGAACGGGGTCAGCAATTGAATATCATTGTTGGAAGGAAATGAATTGTTTACCTAAGCAGCTGATGGTCTCGTTCTGTGGAGCCTCTTCCTAGTAGTGGTTTTCTGGGTTGTCCCTTGAGCCACCTTGCGCTTTGAAGAATGATATGTTAAAATAGTGGAGGCAGCATGAGTTTTCATCAATTTGTTTAGTGAAGGCGCAGCCAATCCCATTCTTGAAACTGGGCACAGTGGCTAGTAATCTATAAGATGCCCCTTCCTATCCAAGCTTGAAGGATCAAATTCAGCATCCTGAAAAGGTCGATTAGAACAGTTGGTAGAGGAATTCATCGAGCTGTTTTCTTGAAAAGAAATGGCAAGTTACCTCTCTGTCAGAAGCAAATTCCCCATCCAGAGCTATACACAAAGGTGAACCAACCCACAAAAAAGATAAGAGTGCCATTCTTGCCACCAAGAATCAAAGAGAGTGGAAGAGAAGCTGACTCTGATCTAGTCATGCAAGCAAAGGGAAGGAAGGTCTGACCCTAGTTGGAAAACTCTAGAGACTTCCAGTACTTCACTAATATCCTCTCTTGGCCTTAGTATGTCCTTAAAGAAAAGTTGAGGAGGCAATTGACCAAAACCAAACTGACGAGCTACAAAAGAGGGGTTGTAGAATTCATAGGTTGGAAGGTTGCCTGGGAGGAAGGAGCCTATGGCCATTTTGCCACAACCATTATGGAATTCGGCTAGAAGGACGCAGGGCTTGATAAAGGAATTGAAGATTGCAGCCACCGTCTCATCCGAGCAGCCTGATTCAAATCAAAATTTGAATAGAAAGATCAACTCATTGTTTTCATCCTCATTGTATGGCAGCCAAGTTAGGATGTTTGCATCAAACCCTCTATAAAACTTTTTGAAGAGATGGCCAATGTCAATATCGATTGTTATGGCCGATGCAGCCTCACCATAGCTTGTACATTGATGGGTTCTTCCTTCTTCGCCTCTATATTCCTCATCAAAGTTGGAGGAAGGGAAACTCAGGTTTCTAAGATGAAGCCTTACAATCTTGTGCATGTACAGGTTAAGCCATAGTTGTATCAACCACTAGGGGCCACTGATAGCATGCACTGGATCATTCTTCAGTAATTGGGCAAATACCTAGTACATTAGATGATAAGCAACTCATAATAGATACTTTCCAAGAGGGATGTCCTTGCCTACTGCTAGATGCTTGGCCATGAGTTTATAATTGTAAGTCGGGCCACAAGATGACCCATAGAAGATGAATCTCTTAAGCCACATGTTCAGAAAGGCTACATATTCCATTTCACTAACATTTGATTCTTCTCTAATATGGTTCAAAATGTAACTGGCCCATCATGTGCAGTCAGATATCTTGGCTAATTTATTGGATTCGGCACTCAAGTACTCGTAAGGCTGCATTGATCTCGTAATTCTAAGACTGGTCAACATATAAACATCGGCCAGAGTAATGGTCATTGGACCATGACCAAATACAAAGGCATTAAGGGCATTGGACCAGAAATAAGATGCGGAAATAAAGAGTGAATCATTCCTCTCCGTCCCGGACAATGAGAGTGTCAAGCATTAATTCAAATCATAAAGCTCCCAATCTCCACCCTTTTCCTCAGACACCCTACGGAACCAATTTTTCCATCCCTTAGGCATTTTGGGCCAATTTCTGAAGGGAGTTTTGGTATTCCAAGAGGACAAATCCACTGCAGACTATTTGAAGGGGATTTGGTTGGTTTCTTGATGGATGAAATCAGATGGATCAGGGTCACCCATAGGGCTGAGAAAATAAACATTGGAAGCAACAACCGATGGAATCAAGATTTTATTCCTCATTTCCTAGAAATCGGATGAAATAAATTTAAGGAAAAAAGAAATAAGGGTACGGACCGGTATTTGGAGAATAGGAAACTTGAAAGGCATACCTCAGGGATGTGGTCATTGGTCGCCATTAAAGCAGAAGTAGACTTGAATCTGACAAAGAACGCTTGAATAACGGCTTGATGAGACAGAGGATTTGCTAGGGTTTGAGGCCTTGGCGATGACGGCGTCGAATATTAAGGTTTGCTTAAGGAAAATGGGAAAAGCAAACAGGTCGAGTGAGTTGGATGAGGTACTATTGGGATATTATATAAAACTTGGGCCGAGAGGTTAGGAATCATGCGTGTATCTCGGAATAGAATGGTTGCGGGGTGGTAAACAGATAAATAGGAATTTTGGAATAAAATCACTTTTTATCCCAAAATTGGGGGCATGTGTTTACACCAAAATTTGGGAGAAGAACGTGGAAATTCGAAGGCTTCCAAGATTATGCCAATCAAGGAATCAATTGCATAAGGATCGATATCAGCTGATTCAGATACGACTCTGGAATCGGATCTCTTTGGATGACATCAGCAGATAATAACGATGAGCTACGGTTGGCGCCAGGAAACTACATATCAGACTCTATAAAAAGGGAAAGAGTAGGGTCCAAGTTATCTTAAATTAGGAATGTTTTCTTCTATGCCGAAGATTGTAATGAGTCGTTCTCGAGTAGGATTTATGTTTAGGCTCCGGGTATAAATATTGGACCTCAGCTATTGTAAGAGGACACACAATCAATCAAATACAAGTTACTTACTTTTTTTGGCTCTGGCCACCCCTTAGGAGTAGGAGTAGAGTAGATCTCGGTGAGTTCATTAGCAAGCAGGGCTGCATCGGTCTAGCCAACTTCCGGCTTGTCTGTAAGTACCATCATGGCTTATACTTCTGTTCATATGGCTGCATCAATCCGGTCGACCTCCACTGCGACTCTGATATAGGCTAGCTATTGACTCTTGTTTAGTTCAAGTACGGCTACACCGATCTGGTCGACCTCCACTACTCGAACTAGATTAAGGTCAAGTTATCGGCTCTATCTAAGGGTGGCGTCCTTTGAATAGATTCATTAAATTACCGATATTGCCTATTGCTTTCATTATTTATTTAATTACAGCAATATCACTTCGCCCAATTGGGATTGATCAAGATCGGCCTTATACCCTATTTAACCCATCATTTATTAATCTAAACTGATCTAATCTGCATCTTAAATGATGAGTTATGTTTTATCGGTTGTTTTATGTCAATCTTGATCGTGCATAGTGTGCGGTTAAGGCATGTCTAGTCTTGAATAGATCTATTGACTAATGAAAACTGTTCCATGGCCTGTTATCACGGCCTATGTGATTCTGCCTCACACCACACTGTTAGCACCATGGAGTGGGGATCGTTACTTGGTAGATTTGTTCCTAATATGGCATGACCTTAACTATGCCCTATGCCTAAATCGACTATTTTAGCCGATATCGAGTGTTTTCACATATGCAGTCCATGTCATGAGACTGTTGAAGTAAAGATAGGTTGAAAGATGTGTTAGTCCCATGATCTTATTATTATATTATGGCCTGCATGATTCTGCCTCATGCCCCACTAATATTAGTAATAAGTTAGGGTTGTTGAATTTATTGTTGTTTCTATGACCTGCATGATTCTACCTCATGCCCCATTGGTCATAGCGATAGATGAGATCTAAATATGTTCATAGATTTATCTCTATTAAATGGTTGAATGATGATGGGCTAAATTTTCATATAAAAAAGGGATTAAGTTACTTGTAGTCATTGGCTTAGCATAAACTGATTAGTGTTGACATCCTGTTGCCATTGACTAATATTTGTCTAAATAACGATATTCATCCTGAATCATAACCGATTTTTCTTCCATAACTCCATGAGCTTTAACTGATTTATTCTTATGAGTATGCAGGAATCGGCTATTTAGTTGATCTCCTTCCACATCGGCTCTCAGAGCCGCACATTCGGGACTGTCTGGCAACACCGGCATGTTCTGCCTTAAATTACTGATTAGCTTTCTCTCATTGTCAATTACAGGGTCAAATTGACTGGCACGTCTCGGGAGGAGTGCGCAAGATCGATAATCCCTGCGTTGAAGCTAGGCGGATCTCTAGCTCCATCGAGCGGACCCTTCCAGCTTGCTCGTGTGCCCCGGCACGAGACAAATTTTCGTGCCGACACAATTTCACCTTTGCCTTGAGCTTTTTGTTTTTCTCTTTCTTCTTTTCCAAGTCCAAGCACTTGATCATCACCATGGCATCACCATCATCATGTCATGATCTTCATTTGCTTCACCACTTGGAATGTGCCACCTATCTCATAATCACTTTAATAAACTAGGTTAGCACATAGGGTTTCATCAATTCGCCAAAACCAAACTAGAGCTTTCAGAGATCCACAAGCGAAGCCACACCGAGATCCTACAGCGCTGCATCCCCTACGAACAAGGGAAGCAGTTGCTGAGAGATATCCACGGTGGGGTCTATGGGCACCATTCCGCACCTAGGACCCTAGTCGGAAATTTGTTCCGACAGGGCTTCTACTAGCCAACTATTGTAGCCAACGCTGAATAGATTGTGTGCAACTACGAAGGGTGTCAATACTGCGCTCAGTAGACCCACCTGCCGGCCCAAGCACTCCAAACGATCCCTATCACGTGGCCATTCATGGTCTAGGGGCTTGATATGGTTGAACCTCTCAAGAGAGCGCCCAGGGGCTATACGCACTTGCTTGTTGCCGTAGACAACTTTAGAAAGTGGATAGAGGCTCAGCCGATCTCCATGATCAAGTCCGAGCAAGCCATGCTATTCTTCCTTGACATCATCCTTTGGTGTGGAGTCCTGAACTCCATTATCATGGATAATGGCACATAGTTCACCAGAAAAAGTTCCTCTGATTCTATGATGAATACCACATCCGCGTCGATTGGGCCACCGTGGCGCACCCCCGCACGAACGGGTAGGTCGAGCACGCGAATGGCATGGTCCTACAAGACCTTAAGCCTAGGATCTTCAACTGATTGAACAAGTTTGGTGAACGATGGGTTGCAGAGCTCCCTGTGGTGCTCTAGAACCTAAGGCTGACCCCTAGCCGGGCCATCGGCTACACACCCTTCTTCATGATCTATGGTTACAAGGCTATCCTCCCGACTGACCTCAACTATGGAGCGCCAAGGGTCAGGGCGTACAATGAGCAGGAAGCCAAGGCGTCCCTCTAGGATGCCATGAATCAGCTCAATGAAGAACGTGATGTTGCCCTCCTCCGCTCGGCCAAGTAATAGCAAGAGTTGCACCGGTGCCACAGCCATCGGCTATGGGGTCGGGCCTTCAACATCGGGGACATGGTGCTCTGCCTCATCCAAAGCAACAAGAACCGGCACAAGATCTCTCCGTCGTGGGAGTGACCCTACATCATCACAGAGGTGCTCTAACTGGGCACCTACAAGCTCAAGACCATCGATGGCAAAGTCTTCATCAACGCCTAGAACATCGAACAGCTACATTGCTTTTACCCCTAATCTATGCATGTACTTAAGAAAATTAAGAATGACGTTTCTAAAATGAAAAACACTTTCTCTTATCGATTTCATTATTGTCTCCTCGATCTTTAGTGACACCCAACCCTAGCAACGGCATGGGGCCAGGCCTCACTCGGGGGCTAATAAGAGCATACCTATTCAGAAACAATTGTTGTGCCCAACCCCTTCTCACATTAAGATCTAAAAGTGAGGGTTGTGGAAACAAACACTGAGTAAAGTTGGTCAAACTATAGGGAACCTACGCCCCAGCGTCTATGGCATTGTTGCTCACCAGCGTGATTAGGGTTCTATTGCCCGCACCTTAAGCTTTGTATCCTTAACAATAGAAAGGGTCAGAATGCAGTAACATTTTATAACACAAAAGTTAAGAACTTGTCTACTTATTACAAGTTCGCCGCCTAGCCTATCTAACTAACTAGCCCCTCAGGGGGATGACCTCATCCTCTATCTTGATTGATAGGTCTTGTGCTAGGGGGGCCACTGTCTCCTCGATATCCTCTAGCTCAACCTCGGAGTAACTAGGTGCCAAGCCCTGGCTTATCGTCGCTAGATCGATGTTCTCGTAATGAGAACAGGTGATCACAAATGATCGGTGAACACCAAAGCAAAGTGCGTCCCTCGCGATCTCAAGCGCTCAATCCATAATACGGACGACGCGAACTACAAGCGAGCTTGTCTCCTACTCTAGGGCTAGTTCGATGTCGTTGTAGACTAGCTGGACGGTGATGCTACGGTATCGTGCTCGTCACTCTCCTTTAGGTGGGATGATTTCACCTCGCCAAGCTCCTTCTCTAGGGCATGGCTCTTTATCACCTCCGCCCTGCTGAGGACATGACACCCATGCATATGACCATGTTTGGTGCAAGGTATGGAGGGGTAGGAGGCCAGCAAGGGTGTCCAAGTCAAGAAGGAGGTCCGAGGCTAATTCGGTTCGAATCCCCGAGGTGGAGGCCCAAAGCAACTCAAGTTCGAGTCTGCCTCGGCCTCCAGGACCAGTCTGCCTTAAAGTGGTCACCCAGGATGCATCCGGACTTTGTTTTCAACGATCCACATATGGTTGGAAAGCTAATTTGATAAGGAAGCCAATCCAAGTGGTCTCATGTCAAAATACTTTCGAAATCAATGGAAATCATCGAAACAAGTCAGCGTCTAGAATCTGCCAGGGTGCTGCGACACCGTCTTTTGGTCCGTTGGACCGTGTATCGTGTTTGGGCCCATTAGGGGGCGTCCAGGGGGGTGACACCCAAGACTCTATAAATAGCAGCCGTTGCTCTCCTTAGGGTTTGGGTTTTATTTAGTTCTTGATTTCCTCATGAAACATACATCGTTTTGCTGCAACTGTGCCGCCAAGGCTGCTTGCTGTGAACCAGGGCCCTAGTTCTTCATCTTGTTCGCCTGTGGCGATTAGTCCTTTTGAATAAAGACTTGAACTCCTTCTCGTTATCATAAGCCTCATATTTATTTGTAATTTCAGATTGCGTTTATCCCGTTCTTGCTTGTGTTCTCGATTCGCTTATAGGAAAGCCTTCTCGGCGAGGTCAATCGCGTTCGCGTGGTTGATAACCAATGGAGCAGTGGCGTAATGGTTGTGGGGGTCTAAATCAGTCTTGGTTCGAAGCCTAGATCATGAACGTCAAGTCTCCACCAATCGATGCTATCATACCTTTTGGAAGATCGGGCCTTGTCTACATCATGCCCCAAGCTTGTCATCGAGACCTGTCCAAGTGACATACCGACCGTGTCAAAAGGCCTACCATGGATTCTAGGAAGAAAGACAACAAGAAAACTAGAGGCTTACCATCCATGTACGCCCAAAGCCTACGCACCTCATCACGCTGCCAAGTCACCTCGGCCTCTAGGCGCCGGACCTCTTCCTGGCGCTAACCGACCTCCATGGTGAGCTTGGCGGACATGCCCTCGTCCACAACCTTCAGGTCCCTCTCCCCTTAAGCTCACCTTTGAGGAGGTCAATCCGCTACTGAGTGTCAGCATGCTCCTGGCAAGCCAAGTCACACTCCGTGCAGAGCCCCTCTACATCCTAGAGCATATCAACCTGCTCCTTCCGTAGCCACTCAGCCTCCATGGTGTCTGTGCGCGCCCTCTCGATTAGGGCCATGAGCTTCTCCTTAGGCTTGTGGGCTTCATCATGAGCATCCTTCTCCCTGACTCAGAGGTCAGCCAGTTCCTGGGTGGTAGGGGCAAGCTCAACCACCTCCTAACAAGCGGCAGCAAGCTGTGCGGCCAACCTCTCACTCTGTCGCGTCTCTTTGGCTAGGTGGTCCCAAACATCCTTCTCACGATGAAGGAATTGGGACTTCTCCTGGCTGCAGACCATAAGGGACTACGAAGAGGACAAGACTTAGAGGCACGAAAAGGGAAAATGAGGGTCAGAAACATGGTCATATCATACCTGGCCAACTAGGGCTATGACATCGCACAATGAGCTTAGCACGGTGGTCAGGGCGCGAGCCACGATCCCAACCTCCATGTGGACGCTCCCTCATTCCCTCTCCTCTATGGCATCGTTTGTGATAGAACCATCCAATTTATAAGAGCACAAGTACAATGGTAGCCTACGAAGCAGTTGCACTATCATACTTGAGCCCAAATAATCCCGATAGTCCATCGAGTACCACGAAGGGTCTAGATTAATCGCCAACATACAACCAAGATCGTACATGATTTAACATACATGCCACATGTTATATAAAGTTCACAAATACATTGTCATACATTAGAGTATGATTAAAGTTATTACAACTCAAGTCAAAATAAAGTAGTAGTGGAAGCAAATATAGTTTGAAACTAACATCTCACACTATTGTTCAAATACTTTGCTAGTTTACGATCACAACCCACAAAAGCATGATAGAGGAGTTAACGAGAAGCACCTTGCCTAGGGCCTACTACTCATCCACGGTAGGATAGAAGCAGTTCTTACAATATCCATGATACACTGTGTTATCTGCAACAAGTGGAAAATAAACCTTGAGTACAATAAGGTACTCAGCTAGACTTACCCATCATAAACCAAAAATAAAGTGACTCTAAGGATCATGCAAGGCTTTATTAGTGGAGCTAGAGTGAAAACATTTTGCATAAAAGCCACTAGTTGAGCTATACATTTGGAATTGGGTAACCAAGTTGATTACAACTATTCATCTCTAGATTAGCAACTAACCTATGCCAAACATGTGGGATATCATTAGTAACATACAAGAGTAACCATAGCCATTGTATTATTTTCCATGTTCATCATAACCATCACATTCCATAGTCCAATTACTATGATGAAGGGGCTCCACCAAGTTTCTCACTATCCGGGAGAGATGGCGATTCGAATCGATTGCAACACAAACCTAGGTCTACCAGCCACGATAGCCTTAGGTCACCTTTGGTACAACTCAGGTACACATTTCATGGGTTCGATCAGCGCCGCACCCTCAGGGACACTACTAGAAGCCAGGTCGATCAAGACTTGAATGTGCCCTTGGCCTCACACCGGCTCCCCGCACATCCTTACTACCTCTAGTGTGCGCACTTTGACAGAACAAGGCCCAGCCTAAGTTGAGCTACTCGACTTTGCTATCGGAATGAGTTATCTAGCCAGCTAAGTGAGAGGCATGCGTTCAAAATGACAAGAGGGCCTCCAACAATGCGGTCCTTAATTGGCATAGACGGAATCACATGAGTCAACCTACATATAGACTTCGCCCGGCCTCCAGTTACATTATCCCATGGTTCTTTTCCATGATAGCAAATATAGCCAACCATGCTTCGGTATCCACCTATATCTCACAGGTGACAGGATATCACCCGACTTCTACAGGTCTAAGCCTGACTAAGCATATATTAGATCCTAGACCTACATAGGGTTTAAAGTATATATCTAGACAAGATAGTTCTATGCATCAAGTGTTTCCAAATCAACTCTTATAACCTAATGCATCCAACATAAAGGACTTAAGTGATATTTTATAAAACATAGGAGGCTTAGAATGCTCCGAGTCTTGCCTTTCAGGAAAGAGGTGGGTTGGTGATTAGGGCACTCCAAAAGTTCATCAGTGGCCGACTCCTCTCCTTCGGGAGCTATGGGTTGGGGTGTCCCTTGATTGTCCTCTGCCTCTTCTTTGAATTACAGTAGGGTTACAACTTCGGGCGAGCCTATATGCATGATCTTGAAATAAGATATCAAGGATGCATAGATAATGACATGGATGATATGATATGATGAAATGCATATTTCCTAAATGTTCATGGCAGCAAGTTATTAAGGTGATAACAAAATTAACTTTCTTTTACTGAGTGGGTGCATATCTCCTCTCTAGTAATTTAAACAACTACCATAAAAAGTATTATCTGGACTGCAAGATAGCAGCCACATGTTTTGACCATAACTAGAGTTATACGCATTCGAACAATATGGTTGTGGACTTTCTGCAAAGCTTATGAAATTTCCTACAACTCTATTTTAATCATCTTAAGGTGATTCAATAGCAATCCAGGTCAAACAATTCAATCTTCCAGATCTATCCAGAGGATAAGCAAATCTGACAGCAGAATTCTAACAGCTATAATTCTTAAACCATTAATACCATGACCCTAAAATTTTAGGACAAGCAATATGAGTAAGTTATCTATAACTTTTATATTAACAAGTTTAACAGGAAAAGTCACTATCATCAGGAATTTATCAATAAAACAGAAACTACTCATGCAAACATCTAGTTGAATTATAAAGCAATGATTAAGTAGCTGCCTATAACAAATCAATTCCAAGCACAAATACTAATATCAACAGATCATATGAATCACAAGCACCACATAAAACATCATGGTTAAGCCCAACTAATTTATTTATATACATTTATTAATTTTCTTATATCATAGGGCGATTTAGAAGATAAATACTTCCACTACATAATAAATTCTAAAAAAATACAGTAGCTTACATATGACCCCAAAAGTCTACTATACAAATTTTATGCCAATTTGATAAGTATAGCCATCTCTACAAAAATGTCAAGTTGCATAGGCTTATTTTAGTGAAAATAGTTTAGCCTAATGAAAAGTGTCAAACAACAGATTTTATATTTTTCTTACTCTCATCCTAGCATAAGAACATTGTGTAGAAATTTGCATGATCATAAGTAATGTATTTAACCCCAATTAACTTCACTAGAAACTAGCATTTAATTAAGGTGAAATAGAAAGACCATAATCTAAGTATGCCCACTGTAGTTTTAGTATTTTTCCTAGCTAGAGCATGCCAACACAAGACCCACAAAATTAGAATCACAATTTTAACACTTCTATAGCTCAAGTTATGCATTTTACAAGATAGCAACAAATTTAAAAGCACTTTACTAGTTTAATTTAATTTTCCCTAGAAAAATACTCCAACAGTAGGTTTCATATTTTTATCAAATATTAAACTTCATGATGAATCCAACAAAATTTGGATCATCCCATTTGGACACTCCTAACTCAAGATATGGATTTTTAAAGTTTGCTACAAAATCTAGAAAATAAATAAAGAAAATCAAATTTCAAATCAGGCCTAGCAACTAAGTGCACCCCATCCATGCACCCACTATGGCTGGCTGTTGGGTCCCATGGGTCAAAGGACCCCACAAGACAGTGGGATAGATCAGGGGCACGGTGGTTGACAGGCCCTATCTCGCCTGTCGAGAGGTCACCGGTGGTGAGGTCTTCACCACTACACTCACCTCATCAAGCCACGTCGAGGGGTATCCTCAGTTGGCTCAGCACATCACCGGAGCAACCTCACCAGTGAACATGGCGGCTCGGCGATGGCACGCGTTGGTGGACTCACTGTCTCTGATGATGGCGTGGCCAGGCGAGTGCGGCTACAGCTTCTACAAACCCTAGCAGAGCTCTACAGTGCGGATCGAGCCATGGTGAAGTGGCGGTGAGCTTCGGCCACATGCATGGTGGCATGACAGCGCACAACGTACGTGGCGATGCTCGCCGTTCTGAATGATATGGTGGTTGGTGGTGGGTCTCCATCTTTAGAGATGGTGCTAGGGTTCAAAGCCATGCGAAAACACACTCTAGAGGGGGACGACGGGGTCTAGTTGGTGCTAGACGCGGCGAGCTTGTGCTCATGGCCATGGTGGGCTCATGTGGTGTAGTCACACATTCCTGCATGATGGCGGTGGTAGCGGCTAAACCGACTATGACGTAAGCTATTGGGACCTAAGATGATGATAGACTAGGGGAGAAAGAGGTAGGAGGAGCAGCGAATAGGGCTGGCCACGGTGAGCTCTAAGCTCGGCAGCACTCTATGGCCATGGCAACGATGGCAACGCGCAATGCGGCCTTACCCTTGCTCGAATGATGGTGTGAGCAACTCAGTGAGGTGGAGCACATCAAAGTGGAGCTTTGGGCGAGATGGATTAGACGATGGTGCGGTGAGAATGGCGCCCAAGGATGGCAGTGGTGCGGTAGTGGCGATGGCAGTGCGGTAATGGCGAGGGCAAGAGCGAGAGAGGTAGTGCGAGAGAGTGGGAATGGGAGAGAGCAACTGCTGCGCCTCCCTTTACTCCCTCTGTTAGGTAGACCGACTGGCCCGATGCCAGCGAGCGACTACCATGTGGCACGCGTGGCCTGGTAGCGGTCAGCCATGACACGCTCGGCTGGCCGATTCAAATCGGTCGTTAGGCCGACTAACATCCCAACTTTGTACCACTGTTACTCCTAATCCTTGTAGAATTAGTAAAAACTGTATTAGTGAAGGTTGTAGAGCTATGTGAGTACTACAACTTTGCTTTAAGAAGCATTGCCAAATTCTCACTGGTTTACAAAATGCAAAGCTCCAAAGTAGGTCACATTGAAACTAAAAACAGCTTCTAGATAGCAAAATTTGTCTCAAAACTATAACAGAACCGCCCAATTTATATAAGATCAAGTATGGTTGTCCCCGCTAACACGTTGATACACACATACTTTCACTCATATAAACCCGGTAGTCCGCCGAGTGTCACGAAGGACCTTGGTAAATCAACATCACAACCAAGATCGCGTGATTAAGCAAATACACATCACATTCGCAGAGTTGCAGCATAAATAATATTACAAATGGATTCACAAATAATAGTAAAAGTTTGGGTTTCAGAACCGATTATTGAAAACAACATAGCTTTCAAATGATTACATTCATATAAGTTCTAAATACATTGCTAGCATAAGTGACATCATCTGACAAAAGCATATAGATGAGAAGTAACTATAGAATCACCGAGCCCACCGGTGGTTAGCCACCATCTTCAATAGGCCAAGAACTTCACCTGCAACATGGTGGGATAAACCCTGAGTACTCGAATGTACTCAACTAGACTTACCCATCACAAACCAGAAATAAAGTGACACCAAGGATTATGCAAGGCTTTATCAGTGGATCTTGCTGGACAACCTCTTTGCATAAAAGCTTGAGTAATCATTAGCATTATTAACCTATACTAGCAGTGACTTTTAGCCATTTCCTACCATCTATATTAGCACCTATACTAATCAATCACTTGATTAAGTTGCACACAATAATAACCATATCAGGTATTTCATGGCTCATTATCATTATCATCATCATTTAACCATATCTTTAAATTTAGTGAATCTACGTTGCCGCTGCTCAGTCAAGTTTTCACTATCCGGGAGAGACGGCAATTCGAATCGATTCCTATCCAGCTGGAGGGGTATTCCTAACACAAACCCTGCTTGCCCCGTCAGGGTCACAAACAAGTCACCTTTGGTACAATTCAGGAGTCGTGGGTATGATCAGTGCCGCAAAATCAGAGAACCACTCTGCCATGAGTGCTCGGTGACTTAACCCGCCCTTGGGCTTACGCCAATGGCTCTCCACACATCCTTACTGCCATCCAAATTGCGACCAACTGCTCATGATCCTGGCCTGAGTCGAGCTACTAGGCTTCGTGGTTGAAACGACTTATCCGGCTAGCTAAGTGTTAGGCTACGTTCAACATGACATGAGGACGTACAGCGAATCGGTCCTTAAACGACACAGACGGGGATAGATTCACACCCAAGACCTCCATGCCTTGTTGCTGCACTACCGTCATCCCGTCCGGTCTCTTTTCATTATTAACACATGGTTCTTTTCCATGATAGCAAATGTAGCCAACCATGACCAGAGCTCATCCTACATCTCGCAGGTGATAGGAAATCACTCGACTTCTACCGGTCTAAGCATAGCTAAGCATCATTCGATCCGACACTTAATTAGGATTCATAGGATTTTATCTAGACAAGGTAAGGATATAATGCAACAATTGGTTCCAACCAATTCATATACTTAATGCACCATCAACAATAAAAGATACTCAAGATATTTATAAAAACATGGGAGACTTAGAATGCTATGGGCTTGCCTGGGATCCAACACTAGGTTAGTGTTTGTTAGACGACACTCGCCTGGTGAGCATCTTCCATCCTAGCACTTGTCCAGTCCTTCCATCTTTGGGATAGGTCCACCATACACCGTCTTCGGGTTCGGCTCCAACATCACATCCTTCACGTGGTTCATCTAGCATACCTAGATGAGATGCAAGATGCAAGTGCATGAATAAAAGAACGGCAATACGAGATGCATCACATAATCTATTATAGAAAGATAGTGAGCATATCAAGCATGGTACACCAGATAACTTGAGTTAAGCTATTCCATTGAAAACATCTATCACAATTTAAGATCTCAGGTAACTTAATTTAACACCATGAAAGGCATGAGTTACACTTAGCAACACATAAGGCAATGCAAGGTGAAAGCAATCAACTTATAAAGCACAACACAGAATTTGGACAGCAGCACAGATAACACTTGTTTCACCCATAACTGGAGATCTAAACATCCAAAGAAGGTGATCCTAGACTTTCTGGAAAGCTAATTAAATTATCTAAAACATGTTTATTATCATCACAAGGTGATTCCACCATTAACAAGGTCAATCAAGCACAATTGAGCACCTCTGTCCAGACTTGGACAGATTCTGCCATGCAACTTCACAAGCTTATAACTGGAGTTGTACTAATCCAAAATACATGCAACAAGACAATATGGAAATATTATGAAATTGTATACAATCCATATTTAATCATCCCAGCAAGATTCCCAAGTTAAAAGGGTCAAACAGTCACATTTATCAAATCTGGTCCAGAAATTCCAGAGAACTACAATTTCTGAAGACCAACTTAGAACAATCATAACTCACAAAATATTTGGCCAAATGCCATGAAAATTTAACACAAGATGTTTAAGTGAGTTATCTACAACTTTATTATTATCATCTTAAGATTATTCTACAGATAACAAGGCCAATTAATCCAATAATTGCATCTCTGTCTAAAACATGGACAGAAACTGACATGCCACTTTAAACAGCTATAAATGGAGTTATACATGTCCAATAAATGTGGTTCTAGACTTTTTAGAAAGCTTAGTAAATTATAAACAACTTTGTTGTAAACACCTAAAGCTAATTCTACTATTAAGAAGTCCCCACAATAAGAACAAGGAAACCCTCTCTGGGTTTGGGCAGAAACAGCCACAGAGATTTAAGCAAGTATAACTCAAGATCTACTTAACCAAAAATCATGATATTTAGCTTTTTGAAAATCTTAATAAAAGTACAACAACTCATGTATTATCATAAAGTCATGATTCATAACTTAACTAAGCCAATTAATTCAAACATATAGGACTATTCAAAATAGGAGCAAAGCAATACAGGTAATTTGTTATTTTTATAGATCTTATACTATCAAGCCTAAAATATTGAAATTTTTACCATACATCAAGAATAACCTTAGTAGAACTCCACAAAACTTTCACAATTATTTGAGCAAAACAACTGTAGTTATGAAAAAGACAAGACACAACTAGTATAAAAAACCTAACTGCATAAATCTATTTTTACAGCAATATATTTAAACTAAAGCATGCCATATTATAGATCTACTACATAGATAATTTCACAAGGATTCCAAAAAGTCATCAATTACTATTTTATGATTTTTCTACTAATTACTACAAATTTTCAAAGATGATCATCCAAATATGCCAAAATCAAAAGAAAAGGAATGTAAATCTTGCATCGGGGTCCCTGCAGAAAACATAAATCAAACGTCAGCGAATCAGCCCTGCTCGGTACTATTCCTATGAGTCAAGGATTCACACTTAGGCCCTCAAACTTCTTCAAATTCATGACCGTGGTCCTTCGCCTTCTTCTCCATCAGACAGGGACAGAGCAGCAAGGGAAAACGGAGGGCTCGGGCAGCGGGGCAGCGTCTAGCGGCGGCAAGGAGGGGCTGCGTTGGGGCTTGGCCGCGACCAGCCATGGCCACGCTTGGCCCTGGCTAGCCACACTATAAGCAGCAGCTGAGCAGCGCTAGGATGGCACTACCGGCAGTGGTAGCTTCGACAACGGCAAGCACACGGTGGGCCTCGGCTCCGCCTAGAGCTTGGGGAGGCGGCCGCGGAGCCATAGGCGTACTCGGTGCCAGTGCTGGAGGGCTGCAGGAGAAGGAGCAGCAGCAGGAATGGAGCTCCAGCTTGCCTTAGCCATGGCGAGCGAGACTGAGAGGGAGAGGGAAAGATTGGGAGAGCAACAAAGGGGTGAGCGCTCGGCTTGTTTTTTCCCAATCGGAGGAGCGACATGGCGAGCATGCGACTAATGAGGCTAGCCACGCGGCGTGCAACATCCGAAGTCGGTCGACACGACACCGTTTTCCTGACTGTGTTCAGTTTGGCCTAAAAATGACTGAAAGTGTCATCTTCCCCCTCTCCCAACTCTCTAACCGTAATGATGATTGCTTCAACCGATTACTCCTTGGTGTAGAGCTACATGAGTACACCAATATTGCTTATATGAAGTTGAGCTGGTTCGGCCTAGTTTGGGAGATACAGTGCTCCAAACGCAAGTACATGAAACTGCACAGAGTTTAGTTAAGGGCATCGGTCGGTCCTGTACAATCAGATTCAAAACTCAATTCTACACCAAAGATGCGACTAAACATCAATATTTGTCCTTTCATAACTACTGATCCATTTAGTTCTGGCACAAAATGTAGTAACAAAAGTTGTAGATCTATATGAGGACTACAACTTTGCTTAAAGGTTCAAAGTCTAATTCGGCCTGGATGGAGAGAAACATGGCTATGAAGCGGGGTACACGAAATTTGAAAACTCAGTTTTAGTCCATTAGGGACTTAGCCAATTTTTTGAGCTCAAAACAGCCATGGATGTAACAGAACCGACCAATTTATAAGAGCACAAGTACAAAAGCAATCACCGGAGTGATCAAACCATCATACTTGAACCCATATAAACCCGGTAGTCAACTGAAACCACGAAGGATTTCAAACCAACTTGCATACAACCAAGATCACAGTAATTCAACATAACAAGCCACATGTTACATCCATTTCACAAGTATTTCATAAGTACCACATACATCAGAGTACACATAGTTATTACAAAACGAGTTCATAAATAGTGGAAGCAAAGTAGTTTAACACCATCACACACACTTAGTTCAAATACAAGCCAGTACCATAGTCATATCCAGCAAAAGCAGTAAGATGAGATAACATAGATGATCATGCCCATGATCTAGTCTTCATCCCCCACAGGGTGGAGATAATACTTGCAGTAGCCGTTATATAGCACGTCATCTGCAACAAGGGGGAAATAAACCCTGAGTACGAGAAGGTACTCAGCTAGACTTACCCGTCGTAAACCAGAAATAAATGACACCAAGGATTATGCAAGGCTTTATCGGTGGATCAAGCTTGACAATCATTTTGCATAAACGCTTTAGTGATATGAGAGCATAATTTGCTTTATGGGTAAGCAGCAATTGAACAATATTAACCTATCAACTAGATTAGCACCTGTACTAGGGCAAGCAATTGATTAACTCCAAACATTAGTAACCATATCCGGTGTAATGTTGTATCATCATCATCATTTAACCATCAAGTTCAATTCAGTGCATCTACGTTGCCGCTGCTCAGTCAAGTTCTCACTATCCGGGAGAGACAGCGATTCGAATCGATTCCTATCCAGCTGGAGGGGTATTCCTAACACAAACCCAGACATACCTCACGAAGGCAGCCTTAGGTCACCTTTGGTACATCTCAGGAATTGTGGCTCCGAGCAGCGCCGCACCCTCAGGGAGTCCACTCTGCCAGGTGGTCAATCTCACCTCGGACTTATGCCAATAGCTCCCCGCACATCCTTACTACCGCCAGGGTGCGCACTTTCACTTCTCGGTCTTCCGGCCTGAGTTGAGCTACTCGGCTTCGCGGTCGGAACGAGTTATCCGGCCAACTAAGTGATAGGCATGCGTTCAACATGACATGAGGACGTACAGCGAATCGGTCCTTAACCGACACAGACGGGGATAGATCCACAACCAAGACCTCCTTGCCTTGCTGCTTCTCTATCGACCTCCCGCCTGGTCACAATTCATTATTAACACATGGTTATTCTCCACGGTAGCAATTATAGCCAATCGTGACCAGACATTTTTCTAATATGCAGGTGACAGGAAATCACCTGACTTTTACTGGTCTAAGCATGGCTAAGCTTTGATTCGCTCCTGGACCTAAATAGGATTCAGGGTACATATACTGGTCAAGGAATAGATATATATGCAGGAAGTGTTCGCATCCAATTCCTATCACTTAATGCATCAATAAATAAAGATACTCAAAGTAACCATTTTGAAAACATAGGAGTCTTAGAATGCTCTGGGGCTTGCCTTTCAGAAAAGATGAAGGTTGGTGATCGGGGCACTCAAGAACTTCTTCGCTGACTCCTTCTTCGGGGGCCTGCACCTCCTGCTCCTGAGCTTGCTGCTGCTCCTCCAGAAGTACTGGCTCGAATTCTAGAAGCATAACTCCCTCTGGAACACCTATTGCATGCCGATGCACAAGATAAATATCATGGATGCATAAAGAATGACATGATGCTCATGATGAATGAATCACGGTAAGTGTTTAACGAAACATCACTGGACACTAGTTTACCGATTAAGAATAGCTCTATTCAAATCACTTTAAAACATATATCAAAACTTAACTTGAAGAACAAGATCAACTTACCTAACTTGCATAACCTAAGGTAAAGCTGCTCATCTTCAGTTAAAGGCCTAACACCTAAGAACATTACCATAAACTTAGAAATAGTAACGGTATACATAATTTAACATTTAAAGCGTCGTAGGCATACAAGTAGTCCCTTAATTCAACCACAACCAGAGTTCTACAATTCCTAATGACTTGTATGAGGACATTCTGGAAAGCTTATGAAATTCTCTACAAAACAATTGTAAACATCACAGCATGATACTTACGTTAACCAAAACGAATTCTAGTAACCTAGAATTTATCCAGGACGGCAGGGTTACTAACTTATTTATTTAACGATGATGCAAAAGCCTAATTTGACCAAACCAAGCTTACCAACTTATTGCACATACCAGAGGAACACTAGAAAGTATAGTGCTAACTTCTAAATAAATTATTTAATATCCTTTTCCAATTTATTTAGTTAATTAGGTGATTAAAGCAATATATAGTAAAACTGCTCACAAAAATCTACAAAAATTACAGTGGCTATCTCATGCTTCACATAGACTACCATAAAATTTTCAAAGCCATTGAGCAAGCAGAACTTGCTGTACCTAACATAACAAGTGGTATGTCCATTTTTAGCATAATTAGGAAACCCTAATGAAAAGTGTCAAGCAACAGATTTCACATTTTTCCTAGCATCATTCTAGCATAAGAACCTTACTCACCAAATTTTACCTATACTGGATCTATAGAAAAATTATGAAAATTCACCCAAGATCCATCTATTGATAAAAAGAAATTCTATAACTTAAAAACTATACATGCACTGGCTCTGAAATTTTAACCAGAGATTCTACTAAGCAATACTAGATTGCCCATAAAATTTCATCATTTTTGGACCACAGAAACTCAAGATAAAATTCAAACAAGTTTGCATGTATCCAAAAACACATTTCAAAGTCCTATTTAATTTATCCAGAATTTCTAAAACATGTGCTCATATAATATTTTTATTAAATACTAGACATTACTAGGAACACAACAAAATTGGAGCCATAGCAATTGGATCTACCAACTAGGAGATATACATTTTTGAATCTATATACCAATCTGTTGAAATAATAAAAACAAAACAAATAAGAAAACAGTCTACTGCTGTTGGACCGGCCCGAAGGACACGGCGGCCCACGAGCGCACAGGCGCGGCCCAAGACGCGGCACAAGCGGCCCAGGCTAGTGGCCTCCTCAGCAGCGGCGACTGACAAAGGGCCCCGCGCGCCAGTGAGAGAAAACAGGGGAGGAGGAACGGCGGTGGCGTAGTTCGCCGCCGGTGGCTCCTCTGGCGAAGGGTGTGGCACCAACATGCTCAGCTCACCGCCCCGCGCCGATGGGAGAAGAAAACGGGCTCCCTAGCTACCGAGGAGGAGGTCGCCGTCGGCAATGGTGCTTGCGGCGGCGCTGCGCAAGGTACGCCGGCCAACTTCGGCCATGGCGGACTGACCTAAGCCAGGCGTGAGCATCAGGAGTTCGCAAAGACAACGAGGGATGGGAGAGAAAGGAAGGAGGGAGCTCCAGTGGTGGTTGGCCACGGCAGGCTCACCTCCGACGAGGTTGCGATGGCGCGGGAATGCCGAAAGCGGCCTCACCAGAGGTTGACTGGCTGCGTGGAGGCGACGACGAGCAAGAGGAGGTCGCGGCGGAGCTTGGAGCTGGCTGGCAGCAGCGTTTTTGCAGTGGCGTGAGAGCGAGGTAACGGCGGAGGCCCGGCCGGCAATGGCGAGCGGCTGCGGCTCGGTTCGGCGCGAACTGACGAGGCCAGACGCGCATGGCGAAGCAAATAGGCGAGCTGAGGGGCGCGTGGCGTCTTCGTGGCAGCAACGGCCTGACAAGCTAGGGCAGCGCCGGTGTACGGCCTCCACTTGGCGCGCGCGGCCAGACGGCGGTCGGCCACGACGGCCTGAACCCAAAACCCTGTAGCTCCGATTCAGTCGAACCTCAACGCCTGACAGCGCGATTTGGAGTCGATGGATCTCCGAATCCTTTGGTAATTAGCGCAAACCTCCAAAACAAAAGTTGAAGTACTATGTACCAGCTACAAAACTCCTTTAGAGATCAAAGTCTAATTCGCAATGGATAGAGAGTAAAATCAAGCCAAAGTCGAGCCTGCAAAACTGGAAATCAGCCCTTAGACTTAGAAAATTTCTAAGTGTAGAATCAGCCCCAATTCTGACTTGTGGGCCATGTTTGAGACTGTTCCACACATTTCCATGACTTGACCTCTAAACAAAGTTTGTTCCATATAAAATTTGCTACAACTTTGCTTTAGGTTGCTCAGACATGCAAACACTCTAAGTTGTACTTTTTAAACAGTCAAAGATAAGAGCTCTAGGGTCAACACAAGTCAAACTATTACTTAGAAGTGTAATTAGGTAAGATGGTCAACATGAACATTGTTGCTAAAGACATTCTAAGTGTAGCTAAGTTGTTTAAGAGGACATTTGGCACACATTTGCATAGACCACACATGAGCACACACAATTGCTAGCATAAACCAAGCAGTTCAAATAGAAACACACATGAAATGATAATATTCATAATGATATGATGCTTATGAATGAGATGATGATGCTCATGCTCATGTGATGCAAGTGTTTTAGTACAACCATAACACAGAGGTGTTACAGCCTTCCCCCCTTATAAAAATCTCGCCCCGAGATTTGAAAAGCGTACCATTTTGAATAAAAGGTAGGGTATACATCCTTCAAATAATCTTCCCGTTCCCATGTTGCATCGCTCTCACTACCCTGGTTACTCCACATAACCTTGTAGAACTTAACCACATGGTTCCGGGTTACTCTTTCTCTCGTGTCGATAACCCGCACTGGTCTTTCTTCATAGGATAAATCTGATTTCAACTTGACATCTCGAAGTGAAACTCTTTCCTCGGGAACACGGAGACATTTCTTCAATTGAGATACATGAAAAACATTGAAGATAGCTCTCATCTCGCAAGGTAACTCTATCTTGTACGCTACATTCCCACTCTTCTCTATGATCGGATATGGACCTACATACCTTGGTGCAAGCTTTCTCTTTACTCTGAATCGCTGCACACCTTTCATCGGGGATACCTTCAGATAAACATGATCACCCACTTCAAACTCAATGGGCTTCCTTCTTTTATCCGCATAGCTTTTCTGCCTAGCTTGAGCGGCTTTCATATGTTTTTGGATAGTGCGGACTTGTTGTTCAGCTTCTTCGACAAAATCAATGCCGTAGTATCTCCTTTCTCCCGATTCAACCCAGTTCAAAGGAGTTCTACACTTGCGACCATACAACGCCTCAAAAGGGGCCATCTTGATACTTTCTTGATAACTATTATTATAGGAAAATTCAGCCAAGGGTAACCACTTATCCCATGAGCCTTTGGATGATATGACACAAGCTCTTAACATGTCTTCCAATATTTGATTCACCCGCTCCGTCTGTCCGGAGGTTTGCGGATGATAAGCAGAACTTCTAACTAAGTTGGTCCCTATCATCTTATGTAGTTGTTCCCAAAAACGAGCGGTGAACTGAGGTCCTCTATCAGATACAATGGTTCTAGGAACACCATGGAGACGTACTATCTGGTTAAAATATAGCTCAGCATAGTCACTTGGCCGATAGTCAACCCTAACTGGTATGAAATGAGTAGACTTTGTTAAACGATCCACAATCACCCATATGGAATTAAAATTCTTTTGGGTAGGGGGAAGTCCAACAATAAAATCCATACTAATCTCTTCCCACTTCCATCCTGGTATAGACAATGGTTGGAGAAGTCCAGTAGGCTTCATGTGAATTGCTTTGACTCTACAACAATTGTCGCACCTTGCAACATAAGCTGCGATTTCTTTCTTCATCTTTGTCCACCAAAAGCGAGATTTCAAATCTTGATACATTTTACTACTTCCTGGGTGGATAGATAACTTGGATGAGTGAGCTTCTTCTAAGATTTGGTTTCTAAGCTCTTTGTCCTTCGGTACTACCAGTCTGTCCTTAAACCATAGAACACCCTTCTCATCAATGCGAAAGTGTTTTGTCTCTTGTTCCTTCATCTTTCTTTTGATGTGGAACACACCCACATCGGTTTTCTGAAGCTCGATGATCTTACTTTCTAGAGAGCAACTAAGGGTAATACTGTGCAACACAGCAGGATGTAACAGATGCGCCAAATGATAATCTGCCTCCAAGAGAGAATTACAGTGAGATTTCCTACTCAAAGCATCGGCCACAACATTTGCTTTACCCGGATGATAATGAACTTCTAAGTTATAATCTTTAATCAACTCTAGCCATCTTCTTTATCTCATGTTCAATTATGGTTGAGTGAATATATACTTGAGACTTTTATGATCGGTATAAATATGGCACACGTTACCGAGCAAGTAATGCCTCCAAATCTTCAAAGCATGCACAACCGCAGCTAACTCAAGATCATGAGTTGGATAATTAGCTTCATGCTTCCTTAGCTGACGTGAGGCATAGGCGATAACTCGGCCTTCCTGCATAAGGACACATCCTAAACCGGTACCTGATGCATCACAAAACACATCAAAAGGTTTCTCGATGTCAGGTTGTGCCAACACAGGAGCTGATGTCAACAAGGTCCTCAAAGTGCAGAAAGCAGTCTCACACTCTGGAGTCCAAACAAACTTTACATCTTTTTGCAGCAACCTAGTCATGGGCTTGGCTACCTTAGAGAAATCTGGGATGAATCGACGATAATACCCAGCCAAACCAAGGAAACTTCTGATCTCATGCACTGAAGTTGGTGCTTTCCAATTCATGACTTCTTGCACCTTAGACGGATCAACCGAAATCCCTTCATCGGACAACACATGACCTAAGAAAGGTACTTTCTTAAGCCAAAACTCACATTTACTGAACTTGGCATAAAGCTTATGCTCTCGTAGCCTGGATAAAACAACTCTCAGATGCTCGGCATGTTCTTCAGCATTTACAGAAAAGATCAAGATGTCATCAATGAAGACAACTACAAATTTGTCCAGTTCTTCCATGAACACCGAATTCATCAGATATACGAAGTATGCCGGAGCATTGGTCAGGCCGAAAGACATAACCAGATACTCATACAACCCGTATCTAGTGGAGAAAGCGGTCTTAGGCGCATCCTCCGGTCTAATCTTTATCTGATGATAACCAGATCTCAAATCAATTTTAGAGAATACCTTTGCCTTAGACAACTAATCAAACAAAATATCAATGCGGGGCAATGGGTACTTGTTCTTAATTGTCACCGCATTGAGTGGACGATAATCCACACACATGCGCAATGACTTGTCCTTTTTCTTCACAAATATAGCAGGACAGCTCCAGGGAGAAGCACTAGGTTGGATAAGACCTTTCTCTAACAGATCTTGTAACTGAACTTTAAGCTCTGCTAACTCGTTGGGCGGCATCCTATAAGACCTTCTAGAAATAGGTGCAGTGCCCAGCACTAACTCGATCTTGAATTCAATATCTCGATCCGGCGGTAAACCAGGTAGATCATCAGGAAAAACATCTGGAAATTCACACACTACTGGGACGTCCTCAATTCTCGAGGTCTGGATAGCATTAGCAGTGTTGTGGAGTTCTAGCTCTCTGGGAAGTGGCACAAGGAAGGCTTCATTGCTGATAGGATCCCTCAACATAACGACCCTAGTGGAAGTATCAATGAGCACTCCATGACCGCTCATCCACTTCATTCCCAAGATTACATCTATCCCTAATCCCGGTAGGACTACCACATCGGCCATAAACACTCGTCCCTCTATTTCAATCCTTACCCCCAGCACTATTTGATTGGTCGAAATATTACTTCCTGCTGCACTAATGCAATAACTACCCGTGGATACTGTAATTACCTTCTGATTGTATTTTGATGCAAAAGCTGGACTCATAAATGAATGCGAAGCACCAGAATCAAATAGTACAACTACCGGATGGTGATTCACAAGAAACTTACCTGCGGTGACTACCTCTCCTGAGGGTATCTCGGTCACGTTGGTGTAGTTAACATGTCCTTGACGAGCACCAGAATTCCCTTGCTTCTGATTGTTCTTCTGAGGATATGGACAATTCTTGGACCAATGACCTGTCCTGCCACAATTCTAGCAGGGCCTATTAGCTGGCGGAACAAAAGAATTTCCAGGTCCTGTGGTACCCTTTGGAAGAGGTACAGTGAATGCCTTCTTGAACCCAGTCTTTGCCTGATTTTTCTTTTGTGGCGGCCGGTACCGAACAGCTGTAGTCGGTGGGCAAAACTGAGTCTTCGCTACTGGAGCTCTAGCCTGAGAGACACCTGCCTCAAAGACCCTCTTGCGACTTTTGGAAGCAGCATAGACATTATCGTTATTCTCTTGAGTAAGAGCATCACTTACGAACTCATTGAAAGTGACACTTTTGTTGTTCCCCATGGACTTCATCAGTTTGGGACTAAGCCCTCTCTTAAAGCTGGCAATTTTCTTAGCTTCTGAATCAACGAATTCTGGAGTGTACCTTGCCAGATGGTTGAAGGCATGAAGATATTCAGTGAGTGTCTTGGTGCCCTGCACCAACTTCATAAACTCATTGTGCTTGATGGCCATCAACCCGGGAGGAATATAATGACTCTTGAAAGCCTCCTGGAATCGATTCCAAGTGATCTGGGCATTTTCTAGTAGGGTGGACCGATAATGTCGCCACCATATACCTGCTGGTCCTTGTAGCTGATGCGAAGCATACTCCGCCTTCATCTGCTCTGTCACCCTGAGCAAACGGAACTTGTGCTCAAGCGTGTTTAGCCACTCTTCTGCTTGGAGCGGCTCTTCAGCTTCCTTGAAGACGGGTGGCTTGGTATCTTGGAATTCCTTGAAATCACTAAACTGGTTGGGCTCTGGCCCCTGACGTTGATTGCGGCCTTGGGCTTGATGCTGGGCCATGGTATGCATAGCATCACCCAATGCACACTGACCTTCCACGAGCATGGCCAACAGATTAGACAGCGTGGGTGAAGGTGGCGGTGGAAGATCATCATCGCCACTACCCCCACCATGGCCTGAACGTAGATTGCGCGACATCTGCAGAAGCGCATTTGTGAGTAATGATGGACGATGTCAGATATAATGCAGACGGATTGTAGAATTATGCCAAACTAAACTTATTGGAGAGATTAATTTCATACAATAAACAGAGGCACAATAATTCATCCTCATAACATCGCCATAACTTTACTCCGCACATTCATGCGATGCAGCCGCTCATATGCCAAATTTTTGATCAACTTCAAGTTTCAGAAATTTCATCTAAGTATAATGAGACTGCTCCAGGGTGGTAGTGGTAGTGCGGCCATCAGTAGTAGCATGGCAACTTGGGTGCGAGAGGATTACCTTACAGGATGAGAAACTATAATGGAATAATTAGATAAGGGAGGGAGTGATGCAAAAATGTAATGGCATGAGTAAACATGATGCATGCACGTTCCGTACGTCCTCACGAATCTTAAGAAATTTAACATTCTAGCGACATAGACGGTGGCATACATACGTTCTCTCATATACGTATCTAGTCGAGCTACACGTTGCGTTGTTAGTGTACCTGCAGAAAATTTCATTGCAGCCCATCCCAACAAAAGAAATAAGTACGCAATGAAAGCAGTAAACTAAGATACTCTCCATATATACATCCCCGGATATATATACTTCGGTATCCAAAGCTACCCGATGGATACACCCACAATTAAGTTCCTTCATATGTACATGTGTGCAACATGTAAACATTCCGGTAACCATAACTAACTCTCCCCTAGACCGACAGTTGGACGGTCATGCTCTCACAACTCACTTTACCTGGGCGTAGAGGCAATTGATCCATACATTACCATCCAAGTGGATGGCATCCATACCATGGCACGCCGTATGGATGACGAAATAAAATGAAAGCAATTACCCCCCAAAAGTCATTACTTAAATAAGCCACCTGAAAGTCCTTATTTGGGCATAGAGGATATGACAACTGGCATACCTAGATAAAATTTCAGATTTGAACACCTATATATGTAGCTATAAGTTGTCAAAACTGATTTTTACAAACAAAAGCTTTTGTTTTAAATACACATATGACATGTTTAATGTTGAATCTAGCTCCGATACCAGCTGTAACAGAACCGACCAATTTATAAGAGCACAAGTACAAAAGCAATCACCGGAGTGATCAAACCGTCATACTTGAACCCATATAAACCCGGTAGTCAACTGAAACCATGAAGGATTTCAAACCAACTTGCATACAACCAAGATCACAGTAATTCAACATAACAAGCCACATGTTACATCCATTTCACAAGTATTTCATAAGTACCACATACATCAGAGTACACATAGTTATTACAAAACGAGTTCACAAATAGTGGAAGCAAAGTAGTTTAACACCATCACACACACTTAGTTCAAATATAAGCCAGTACCATAGTCATATCCAGCAAAAGCAGTAAGATGAGATAACATAGATGATCATGCCCATGATCTAGTCTTCATCCCCCACAGGGTGGAGACAATACTTGCAGTAGCCGTTATATAGCACGTCATCTGCAACAAGGGGGAAATAAACCCTGAGTACGAGAAGGTACTCAGCTAGACTTACCCGTCGTAAACCAGAAATAAATGACACCAAGGATTATGCAAGGCTTTATCGGTGGATCAAGCTTGACAATCATTTTGCATAAATGCTTTAGTGATACGAGAGCATAATTTGCTTTATGGGTAAGCAGCAATTTAACAATATTAACCTATCAACTAGATTAGCACCTGTACTAGGGCAAGCAATTGATTAACTCCAAACATTAGTAACCATATCCGGTGTAATGTTGTATCATCATCATCATTTAACCATCAAGTTCAATTCAGTGCATCTACGTTGCCGCTGCTCAGTCAAGTTCTCACTATCCGGGAGAGACGGCGATTCGAATCGATTCCTATCCAGCTGGAGGGGTATTCCTAACACAAACCCAGACATACCTCACGAAGGCAGCCTTAGGTCACCTTTGGTACATCTCAGGAATCGCGGCTCCGAGCAGCGCCGCACCCTCAGGGAGTCCACTCTGCCAGGTGGTCAATCTCACCTCGGACTTACGCCAATAGCTCCCCGCACATCCTTACTACCGCCAAGGTGCGCACTTTCACTTCTCGGTCTTCCGGCCTGAGTTGAGCTACTCGGCTTCACGGTCGGAATGAGTTATCCGGCCAACTAAGTGATAGGCATGCGTTCAACATGACATGAGGACGTACAGCGAATCGGTCCTTAACCGACACAGACGGGGATAGATCCACAACCAAGACCTCCTTGCCTTGCTACTTCTCTATCGACCTCCCGCCTAGTCACAATTCATTATTAACACATGGTTATTCTCCACGGTAGCAATTATAGCCAACCATGACCAGACATTTTTCTAATATGCAGGTGACAGGAAATCACCTGACTTTTACCGGTCTAAGCATGGCTAAGCTTTGATTCGCTCCTAGACCTAAATAGGATTCAGGGTACGTATACTGGCCAAGGAATAGATATATATGCAGGAAGTGTTCGCATCCAATTCCTATCACTTAATGCATCAATAAATAAAGATACTCAAAGTAACCATTTTGAAAACATAGGAGTCTTAGAATGCTCCGGGGCTTGCCTTTCAGAAAAGATGAAGGTTGGTGATCGGGGCACTCAAGAACTTCTTCGCTGACTCCTTCTTCGGGGGCCTGCACGTCCTGCTCCTGAGCTTGCTGCTGCTCCTCCAGAAGTACTGGCTCGAATTCTAGAAGCATAACTCCCTCTGGAACACCTATTGCATGCCGATGCACAAGATAAATATCATGGATGCATAAAGAATGACATGATGCTCATGATGAATGAATCACGGTAAGTGTTTAACGAAACATCACTGGACACTAGTTTACCGATTAAGAATAGCTCTATTCAAATCACTTTAAAACATATATCAAAACTTAACTTGAAGAACAAGATCAACTTACCTAACTTGCATAACCTAAGGTAAAGCTGCTCATCTTCAGTTAAAGGCCTAACACCTAAGAACATTACCATAAACTTAGAAATAGTAACGGTATACATAATTTAACATTTAAAGCATCGTAGGCATACAAGTAGTCCCTTAATTCAACCACAACCAGAGTTCTACAATTCCTAATGACTTGTATGAGGACATTCTGGAAAGCTTATGAAATTCTCTACAAAACAATTGTAAACATCACAGCATGATACTTACGTTAACCAAAACGAATTCTAGTAACCTAGAATTTATCCAGGACGGCAGGGTTACTAACTTATTTATTTAACGATGATGCAAAAGCCTAATTTGACCAAACCAAGCTTACCAACTTATTGCACATACCAGAGGAACACTAGAAAGTATAGTGCTAACTTCTAAATAAATTATTTAATATCCTTTTCCAATTTATTTAGTTAATTAGGTGATTAAAGCAATATATAGTAAAACTGCTCACAAAAATCTACAAAAATTACAGTGGCTATCTCATGCTTCACATAGACTACCATAAAATTTTCAAAGCCATTGAGCAAGCAGAACTTGCTGTACCTAAAATAACAAGTGGTATGTCCATTTTTAGCATAATTAGGAAACCCTAATGAAAAGTGTCAAGCAACAGATTTCACATTTTTCCTAGCATCACTCTAGCATAAGAACCTTACTCACCAAATTTTACCTATACTGGATCTATAGAAAAATTATGAAAATTCACCCAAGATCCATCTATTGATAAAAAGAAATTCTATAACTTAAAAACTATACATGCACTGGCTCTGAAATTTTAACCAGAGATTCTACTAAGCAATACAAGATTGCCCATAAAATTTCATCATTTTTGGACCACAGAAACTCAAGATAAAATTCAAACAAGTTTGCATGTATCCAAAAACACATTTCAAAGTCCTATTTAATTTATCCAGAATTTCTAAAACATGTGCTCATATAATATTTTTATTAAATACTAGACATTACTAGGAACACAACAAAATTGGAGCCATAGCAATTGGATCTACCAACTAGGAGATATACATTTTTGAATCTATATACCAATCTGTTGAAATAATAAAAACAAAACAAATAAGAAAACAGTCTACTGCTATTGGACCGGCCCGAAGGACACGGCAGCCCACGAGCGCACAGGCGCGGCCCAAGACGCCCAGGCTGGTGGCCTCCTCAGCAGTGGCGACTGACAAAGGGCCCCGCGCGCCAGTGAGAGAAAACAGGGGAGGAGGAACGGCGGTGGCGTAGTTCGCCGCCGGTGGCTCCTCCGGCGAAGGGTGTGGCACCAACGTGCTCAGCTCACCGCCCGCGCCGATGGGAGAAGAAAACGGGCTCCCTAGCTACCGAGGAGGAGGTTGCCGTCGGCAATGGTGCTTGTGGCGGCGCTGCGCAAGGTACGCCGGCCAACTTCAGCCATGGCGGACTGACCTAAGCCAGGCGTGAGCATCAGGAGTTCGCAAAGACAACGAGGGATGGGAGAGAAAGGAAGGAGGGAGCTCCGGTGGTGGTTGGCCACGGCAGGCTCACCTCCGACGAGGTTGCGATGGCACGGGAATGCCGAAAGCGGCCTCACCAGAGGTTGACTGGCTGCGTGGAGGCGACGACGAGCAAGAGGAGGTCGCGGCGGAGCTTGGAGCTGGCTGGCAGCAGCGTTTTTGCAGTGGCGCGAGAGCGAGGTAACGGCGGAGGCCCAGCCGGCAATGGCGAGCGGCTGTGGCTCGGTTCGGCGCGAACTGACGAGGCCAGACGAGCATGGCGAAGCAAATAGGCGAGCTGAGGGGCGCGTGGCGTCTTCGTGGCAGCAACGGCCTGACGAGCTAGGGCAGCGCCGGTGTACGGCCTCCACTTGGCACGCGCGGCCAGACGGCGGTCGGCCACGACGGCCTGAACCCAAAACCCTGTAGCTCCGATTCAGTCGAACCTCAACGCCTGACAGCGCAATTTGGAGTCGATGGATCTCCAAATCCTTTGGTAATTAGCGCAAACCTCCAAAACAAAAGTTGAAGTACTATGTACCAGCTACAAAACTCCTTTAGAGATCAAAGTCTAATTCGCAATGGATAGAGAGTAAAATCAAGCCAAAGTCGAGCCTGCAAAACTGGAAATCAGCCCTTAGACTTAGAAAATTTCTAAGTGTAGAATCAGCCCCAATTCTGACTTGTGGGCCATGTTTGAGACTGTTCCACACATTTCCATGACTTGACCTCTAAACAAAGTTTGTTCCATATAAAATTTGCTACAACTTTGCTTTAGGTTGCTCAGACATGCAAACACTCTAAGTTGTACTTTTTAAACAGTCAAAGATAAGAGCTCTAGGGTCAACACAAGTCAAACTATTACTTAGAAGTGTAATTAGGTAAGATGGTCAACATGAACATTGTTGCTAAAGACATTCTAAGTGTAGCTAAGTTGTTTAAGAGGACATTTGGCACACATTTGCATAGACCACACATGAGCACACACAATTGCTAGCATAAACCAAGCAGTTCAAATAGAAACACACATGAAATGATAATATTCATAATGATATGATGCTTATGAATGAGATGATGATGCTCATGCTCATGTGATGCAAGTGTTTTAGTACAACCATAACACAGAGGTGTTACAATGGATTCCAACTTGTGGGCTTGGTTTGACTTGCTTACAAGCTGATCTAGCTATTGGTCCTAAACCAAAGTTTATTCTACACCACTCAAACTTCAACTTTTATTTAAGGTGCAACTCCATGCAACAAGCATCCAGAAGGAATCATGCATGGAAAACAAAAGCTATAGATTAGAACAGTACACCAATAGCATAAAATCAAGATGAAAAGTTTGGAAAATGAATCTACGTCTCACTACGAGCACACAGACGCGAAGATCACAAAAATCGGAGCTACAACGAAGAAGTTATGAATTAACCAAGATTTCCTATAGTAAAATAATAGATTCAATCTAACCTCAAATTTTAAAAGTTGAAAACTTACTTAACAGTAGTATAAACATGTAGATTATGGAATTATGAACCTAAGGCAACTTGAACGGATCAAATCGGAGTTAAAACAGAGATTTTATAGCTAAAACAAATCTAGTGGCAGAACTGTAAGTTGCTGAAAACGTATTTTAGATCTAACCGAACCAAAGTACGCCTTCAAAAGAAGAAAACAAAATCTAGAAAGACGTTATGGACCATGGGTTAAGGCTCATATAATTATAAGGGGGTTTTTGCAAAAACGCCAACGAAGGGGTATCCTTTGATATGGGCCGTCGGATTAGATGCGGGCGGTTGAGATTGAACCAGGCGGGTGAGAGGCGACGGTGGCCGGCCGAAACATGATGGGTGCGGCAGCACCATGGCCAGAACAACAAGAAGCTTGCCGGAGATGTCGGTTAAGAGCCTACGGTGCATGGTTTTCCGAACAGAGAAGTCCAGGAGAGAGAGGAGAGGATGGGGAACTCACCGAAGCCGAAAGAACAAGCGGGGAAGTGATGAAGGTAGCATGGCGCTCAGCGAGGCAGATGACAATAGCAATGGCTAGGGCTAGGCAGCTGCAAGCTCGATGCAAGGGCAAAATCTTGCTTTGAGGCGAAGTAGGGAGGCAGCGCAGGCTCAGGCGGTATTTAAGAGGGTCGAAGTGGCTTGTGGTGCACGCAAAACGGGGAAAAGTGGGGTGAACACGGACTCCAAGCGTAGAACATAGTCCATTGTGGGGATGACTCAAGGTGGGAGACGGTCTTGACAGGGTGGACCCACCTATTAGCAAAAGGAAGACATGGGGACGGGTGGTTAGAGAGACAAAGGGTGAGAGGAGAAGCGCTTGGTGCGGCTGGGCCTTCGACGAAGCTAGGCCAGCGCTGCTGCTAGCTGGGCCGCGAGACCAAGGAAATGAATGCTGGGCTACGCAATGAGAAGAGAAGCACAAGGCATGAGTGGGCCAGCGCGGAGAAGCAGCCATGGCGTGGGAGCAGGCCTACGGACAGAAAGCGCGGAAAGCGGAAAGGAGGGAAATCCATTTTCCTTTTTCAATTTTTCCAAAGTAATTTCAAAATGTAAATTCAAATTAATTTAAAATCTGACTTCAAACCAGGCAACACAAAATATTATGCAGTAGCATGAATGCACATACATGTTTGTTGACCTATATTTGATTTTATTTTTAACAAGATTATTATTTTCCTAAATTCAAATGCTCACAAAAATGCATAATTAAATCATTTTCTCCTATTTAAAAATTATGCAAATTTTAGGGTGTTACAATTCTACCCCCCTTAAAATGAATCTCGTCCTTGAGATTCGGACAATGCTTACTCAAAAAGCTTCAGGTATGTTTTCCTTAGATCGTCTTCTCTTTCCCAAGTAGCCTCATCTTCTGTATACCGATTCCACTGAACCTTACACATCTTTATAACTCAGCTCCTTGTAACTCTTTCTACCGTCTCCAAAATCCTTACCAGAAACTCCTCATAAGTGAGATCTTCCTTAACTATAAGTTCCTTCAATGGTATCTGCTCCTCGGGTACACACAAACACTTCTTTAGTTGAGACACATGGAACACATCATGTACACCTCACAAACTCTCAGGCAATTCCAACTAATAAGCTACTTCACCACATCTATCTAAAATCTTGAAAGGCCCAATATACCTTGGTGCTAACTTTCCTTTCATGTTAAACCTTCTCACACTTCTCATAGGTGACACCTTCAAGTAAACATAATCCCATACTTTGAAAATCAATTCTCTTCTCCTAGTGTCAACATAACTCTTCTGTCGAGACTGAGCCACTCTCAAATTATCTCTGATCATCCTTACTTGGTCCTCTACGTCTCTCAAAACATCTAGTACAAACACTTGAGTTTCTCCCATTTGATTCCAAAACAATGGGGTTCTACACTTTTGTCCATACAAAGCTTCGAAAGGGGCCATATTGAGACTCTTCTGATAACTGTTGTTATATGAGAACTCTACATAGCACAAAGTCTTGTCCCAACTTGTACCATACTACAATGCACAACCTCTCAACATATCCTCTAATATCTGATTAATCCTCTCAGTTTGCCTATCTGTCTGAGGATGATATGCTGTACTAAAATTCAATTTTGTTCCCTATGAACTATGTACTTGCTACAAAAAATGAGATGTAAATTGAGTACCTTGATCAGACACAATTTTCTTAGGAACTCCATATAGACACACTATTCTCTCCATATATAATTGGGAAAACCTTGGTCCATTATAAGTAGTCTTGACTGGTATAAAGTGAGCAACTTTAGTTAACCGATCCACTATTACCAGATAGAATCATAGCCCCACTGAGTACGTGGTAACCCAACAATGAAATCCATACCAACTTCTTCCCACTTCCACTCAGGTATCTTCATTGGTTGTAGCAATCCTATAGGTCTTTGATGTTCAGCTTTGACTCTCTAACACGTATCACATAAAGCAACATATTCAGCAACATCTCTCTTCAGTCCATACCACCAGTACTTCTCTTTCAAATCCAAATACATCTTGGTACTTCTAGGATGAATAGAGTAAGTAGACTCATGTGCCTCATGAAGAATTGCCTCTCGTATTGCCTTATTCTTAGGCACACATAGTCTTTTCCCAAACCAAAGAGTTCCATTATCATCCATATGGAATCCTGGTGCCTTACCAATCACTATGTTTTCTGCTATCTCTTTCAACTTTGCATCCTGTAACTGTCCCTTACGTATTTCTTGCTCCAATTTAGGCTCCACTACCAACTCCACTGCATTAGTGACAAAGCCCAAATTTAGTCGCTCAAATTCGGCACACAACTCACTTGACATAAGTACCACTTGCACCTCATTGGCATAACTCTTTCTGCTAAGAGCATCGGCAACAATATTTGCCTTTCTAGGATGATAGTGTACCTCCAGATCATAATCTTTGATTAACTCCAACCATCGATGTTGTCTCATATTCAGATTTGTCTAAGTGAAAATGTACTTCAGACTCTTATGATCAATATAGATATCACTCTTATGTCCGATAAGATAGTGCCTCCATATCTTCATAGCATGAACCACTGCTGCTAACTCCAAGTCATGAGTAGGATAATTTAACTCATGCTTTCTCAACTGTCGGGATGCATAGGCCACTACTCTTCCTTCCTACATAAGCACACATCCAAGACCTTGACGAGATGCATCATAATAAATTGAAAAGCTCTTGTTTGAATCTGGTAAAACCAACACTGGGGCGGTAGTCAAACTCTTCTTCAATTCTTCAAAGTTAGCCTGGCACTTCTTGGACCACACAAACTTAGCATTTTTCTCCAACAAAGCTGTCATAGGCTTGGCAAGTTTAGAGAAACCTTCTATGAACCTCCTGTAGTATCTAGCTAATCCCAAGAAACTACAAATCTCTCCCACATCGGTTGGTGGTTTCCAATTCAATATATCTTTCACCTTGCTTGGATCTACTAAGATTCCACCATTAGAGAAAACATGGCCTAGGAAAGAAACTTCCTTCAACCAGAATTCACATTTGCTTTGCTTAGCATACAACTTGTGTTCTCTGAGCTTCTGCAAGACCAACCTTAGATGTTCAGCGTGCTCTTCTTCTATTTTGGAGAATACCAATATATCATCGATGAATACCACCACAAACTTATCCAAAAACTCCATGAACACCTTATTCATCAAATACATAAAGTATGCAGGTGCATTGGTCAATCCAAATGACATAATGGTGTACTCATACAAATTGTACCTCATAGTAAAAGCTATCTTGGGTATGTCAGTTGCACAAATCTTCAACTGATGATAACCAGAACGAAGATCAATCTTAGATAAAACACAAGCACCTCTCAACTGATCAAACAAGTCATCAATTCTAGGTAGCGGGTACTTGTTCTTAATAGTAACCTCATTGAGTGACCGATAATCTACACACATCCTCTGAGTACCATCCTTCTTATCAACAAATATAACCGATGCTCCCCAAGGTGACGAACTAGGACGAATGAATCCTTTCTCCTATAACTCCTTTATTTATTTCTTAAGTTCCTCTAGTTCATTAACCCCCATTCTATATGGACGCTTAGCTATAGGTGTAGTTCTAGGTAATAATTCAATAATAAACTCAATGTCACGGTCAGGTGGCATACCTAGCAAGTCATCGGGCAACACAGCTAGAAACTCATCTGCCACTGGGTCTTCCTTGTTGACACGATCATCAAGCTGGTTCACTATGGTTGTCGGCTGCTTCTGCACTAAAACATCAACACTGATCCTTTCCCCATTTGGTGCGGTCACAACAACTACCTTCTCCTTACACTGAATCACTGCTTGTTGCTGCATCATCCAATCCATACCTAGAATCACATCAATACCAGATGTTCTCAACACAATGGGCTCACTTTGAACTCTACCCCCTTAAGGATAGACTAGTCAGAAGGCAATGGTAAGAAGCTTGCATACTACCTCCCGGTGAGTTTACTAATAGAGGATTTTGCATGGCACATAATGGTATGCTATAGTTTCTAACAAATGCTTGTGATATGAATGAATGTGAAGCTCCAGAATCAAAAAGAATAGTGGCAAGGGTTGAGTTGATATCGAACGTACCGAGCATGACTTCTTGTTCTGCAAGCGCCGTCTCAGTAGACACATGGTTCACCTTTCCTATGTTGGTTGCTGGCTTCTAATAACCATTCTGCCTTTGGGGGGTTTGTTGGTTGGGCTTCTTCGGGCAATTATAAGACAGGTGACCCTCTTTACCACAGCGGAAACACTTGTTGGGAGTGATAGGGGCACTAGTCTTCATGGGAGTGTTGTTAGGCGTTCCCTGGCGTGGTGTCTGCTGACCACTCTGTTACTGAGGATGTTGGTTGCCATTCTATAACTGGTTCTTGTTGCATTGAGGGTACTGGCCATGATTCCACTAATAGGGTGATCCCTGGTACCTCTGTTGGAAGCCTTGCTGAGGATTGGTGCACGGACATGTATTGCTTCCAGAAGCCTGTCCCTGAAGCCTCCTCTTCTTGGCCTCCATCTCCTTGTGCTTATTGTCAATAACAATAGCGCGATTCACCAGCATCTGAAAGTTGGGGTATGTATTGGATATAAGCTAGAGTTGTAGACCATCATATAGACCCTTGAGAAAGTGGCGTTACTTATCAGCATCATCAGCCACCTCATTCAAAACATAACATGACAACTGAACAAACTTGTCACGATACTCAGCCACAGACATGGATCCCTGCTCTAGAGCTCTAAATTCCTCCTGCTTGAGCTCTATCAATCCCTTTGGTATGTGGTAAGATCTAAAGTTCTCTCTAAACTCCTACCAGGTGATAGGAGGAGCATTAGCGGGACGTCCATACTCAAATGACTACCACCAGTCTTTAGCTTCTCCCTAGAGCTGTCCTGAAGCATACAACACCTTCTACTGATCATCGCACTACGCTATGTTGAGCTATTTTTCCACTGCATGAAGCCAATCATCTGCTTCCAGTGGATCAGTAGCATGAGAAAAACTAGGGGATGGCCCTTCAAGAATTCACCACGCTTGTCATGCGGTGCTCCACCAACTGGATGGTTCTACTGATTCTACACCAACGCTTACATGAGCTATGTCTGCATTGCCAGTAGTTGCTCAATAGTAGGTGGCGGTGGTGGTGGTGGATGTGGGGGAACACGTTCGTGACCTCGTCCACTTCCTCTTCTAGACATCTGACATCCAACATAAATATTCAAGATTTAGAGATTCCCATGTTAGAATACATTCTGAAAATTTTCTGGACGAGTTCTAACATCAGCAGCTCAGTAAAACAGTCATATCTCGAGTTCTAGATAACCAAAAGAGGCATAATTTATATGGTTGGAAATATTAAGAAATTATCTACAACTTTTATTCAGACAACATTCCCAGATTCTGTCGTTAGGTTACTCAAAAATAGGATATGACCAAAACTGTTTCTAGATTCCAGACTGCGTAGAAACTTTATCTTGAAACAGTGATATCTCACAAACTAGATCAGATATGAGGGTGATTCTAGAGGCATTGGAAAGATACTTAAGTTTAGTTATTTCCATAAAAATTTCATAATTTTTGGTTGAGCAGATTTTAATTGGAATTGAGATAAAGGTAGATTGCTCCAAAAAACAGATTCCGAGAGAACAAGATATACCAAACCCAACTATTTATTTATTGACCCAAACTTTAATATTCTTAACTATGAAACTTGCGGACATGCCCACAAAGTTTCAGCACGCATTACAAAAATCCAACTCACACATAAACATAATAACAAATCAACTAGGCACACCAATGCTCACAGCACACTAATAGACTCAACTTGACTCGTTCTACTATCATTTTATTACAAAAAAGGGACTCCAACATCTATGGGCGAGGTTTATAGGGAAGCTCCTCGTACATCTTTGGCAGGTTGAGGCACACCCTTTGCTCATCTATCACCTATTGGTGTCTCTTAATGGTTTTTTGCTGTGCCTTCAACTGAACCTCTAGTCGGTGAATCTTTGCTACGAACTCATAGCCAAAGTGTACCATCACTTGGGTAGTTGGATCCATGCCATGCGGGTCCATCATTGCCCATTCCAATTCAGGGTGCTGGTGAGGGAGGAATCGATATTGGTCATCCTTCATATCTTCGAATATGTGTCTTCTATTTGTCCTTGATGGAGATGCACACCTTGGTCTTCTAATAGGTGTCTTCTAGAGGGTGCGTGTGTTCTTTGCAGACGTACTCCATAGCTGCGTCCCAATCTCCATAGTAGGTCTGAAGAATCCCCATGAGTCGGTGGTGCGAAACAGAGGATTCACACCCTAGCTTATACCAGACCTTTGTCGTCCATCCTTGGGGCGGGATCAGCTCATCCTTTTCAACGACGTCTTCCTCATCATCATCATTGGACAGTAAGATGACCTCAACTTCTTTGGGTTCCTCCTAGACTGGCTCAGGCGTAGGTACAGGTGTTGGCGAATCAAATTCTTGTTCTTGGGGTTCCTCCTCCTCAGGCTCCATGGACAAACCATGGGTAGGTAGTAACCTCCGTTGCTGATGCGGGCAGTCTTACTAGCATGAGGCATCTATAGAATTAGATTATGTTAGATTAGAACCAATAACTTTCATAATGGAGTAAGGAAAAAGAAGCATAAAATTTAGCAAATAACAAGGGTGAGATGGAAAGCATGAAATGAGTGAAGCAAAGAAGCTAAAACATCCATTGCTAACTAGGCTTGCGTTCTACAGTCAACATAGCTCTGATATCACTCTGTCACACCCAATTTTTAGGATAAAATGGGATGCAAAATCTTATGTGCGCCCAGAGATCAGTCACACACATAAGTCGACAAATTATGAATAGTATCATCACAAGTGTTTATTACATCACGAATAAGACAAAGTCTTCACATAAATGTAGCGGAAGAATAAAGAAAAGATCTCTCTAGGTAGCTCCATATCACAGGGACGTCAACTGGTTGATCACAAGTCTAGTAATCTTGAGGGAAATCATCATTACCATAGCCATATGTTACCCATCCAGGATTTTTATCCAAATAATAAAAATAAACAAGTGTAAGTACATGTCGTACTCAACAAGTGTAACATGGGGTTCATGAGGCTCAAAAGGCTTGACATAGTTTTAATAGCGTTCAGCTTTTAGTTGTCACAATTTAGTTTAAGAGTAGCAACAAGTTGTTTCAATTCCCAATGCAAAACACATGATCAATGTAAACATGAGTAATTAATAGCATAAATAGATAATTCTTAGTGTTCATCTATTCTGTAAGGGTTCTAAGGCCACTCGTGACCATGAGCATGGCTGATATACCAGTTTTACACTCTGCAGAGGTTGTACACTTTCACTGTGAGTCATGACACACATATGACTGGGTTAATTACTCTCGAAACACTTCCAAGGTGAGTAGGTAGGGGACACTATGAAGCCTTTCAAAGGTACATCTAACAAGTTAGGGTCATTAGATTCACTAGGCAAACAGATGTATATCCCCCTTCCTAATGGCACATTGACGTGCAGTCTATACACATGGGGACAGAGGCCGCACTATACCCGATTCATCAAGCTATTCTTATGCCAATGAAGGTAACCACTAACAATCTAGAAAAGGTCCTCATATTGAGCTAAAGCCAGAGCCATATGGCCCTCATAGCTATATTGTAAATCTAGGATGATCACTTATAGATAAGTCCTTAGGGAGAGGAATCTAAAGCATTTAGAAAGTAGCTAAACACTCTAGCCCCCTGTTTCCACGTTGCTAAAAAGTCATATTTTAATGTTTATTGCATATACCATTAGTCAAGTTACAAGATCATGGTTTAATTGAGCACTAGCAAAGCTACCCAATGCATATCCCGTAGGTGACAAGGTATAAGTTCAATTCTAAGGAATCCCTATCAAGGTGACCCATGCAATATGAATTAAATGTATTAAAGTTGATAGAAAACAAGGATGATCCCATGCTATACTTTCCTTGAGCAAAGTACTCCTGCTGATCCAGCACATCAAAGTAATACTCTTGATCTCCCACGAATTGCTCACCGTCTACACTCGATAATCACAGCAACAAGCATCCAGAAGCAATCCTGCATAGCAAACAAAAGCTATAGATTAGAATAGTACACCAATAGCATAAAATCAAGATGAAAAGTTTGGAAAATGAATCTATGTCTTCTACAAGCACATTGACACGAAGATTAAAAAAATCAGAGCTAAAATGAAGAAGTTATGAATTAAACAAGATTTCCTATAGTAAAATAATAGATTAAATCTAACCTTGAATTTTAAAAGTTGAAAACTTACTTAACAGTAGTATAAACATGTAGATTATGGAATTACGAACCTAAGGCAACTTGAACGGATCAAATCAGAGTTAAAACAGAGATTTTATGGCTAAAACAAATCTAGTGGCAAAATTGTAAATTGCTGAAAACGTATTTTAGATCTAGCCAAACCAAAGTATGCCTTCAAAAGAAGAAAACAAAATTTGGAAAGACGCTATGGACTGTGGGAAAAGACTCAAATACTTATAAGGGGTTTTTTGCGAAAACGCCAGCGAAGGGGTATCCTTTGATATGGGCCGTCGGATTAGATGCCGGCGGCTGAGATTGAATCAGGCGGGTGAGAGGTGACGGCGGCCGATAGGAACATGATGGGCGCGGCGGCGCCATGGTCGAAACAGCGAGAAGCTCACCAGAGATGACGGTTAAGAGCCTACGGTGCATGGTTTTCTGAACGGAGAAGTCTAGGAGAGAGAGGAGAGGATGGGGAACTCATCGAAGCCGAAAGAACAAGTGGGGAAGTGACGAAGGCTGCGCGGCGCTTGGCGAGGCGGATGGCAATGGTCGTGGCTTAGGCTAGGCGGCTGCGAGCTCGATGCGAGGGTGAAATCTTGCTTTGAGGCGGAGTAGGGAGGCGGCGTAGGCTCGGGCGATATTTAAGAGGGTCGAGGCGGCTTGCGGTGCACACAAAACGAGGAAAAGCGGGGCGAACGTAGACTCCGAGCGTGGAACAGAGTCCGTTGCGGGGATGGCTCAAGGTGGGAGACAGTCCTGATAGGGTGGACCCACCTGTCAGCGAAAGGAAGATGCGGGGACGGGTGGTCAGAGAGACAGAGGGAGAGAGGAGAAGCGCCTGGTGTGGCTGGGCCTTCGGCGAAGCATGGCCAGCACTGCTGCTAGCTGGGCCCCGGGGCTAAGGAAAAGAATGTTGGCCAGCGCAGTGAGAAGAGAAGCGCAGGGCATGAGTGGGCCGGCGTGGAGAAGCAGCCACGGCGTGGGAGCAGGCCTACGGGCCGAAAGCGGGGAAAGGGGAAAGGAGCGAAATTCATTTTCCTTTTTCAATTTTTCCAAAGCAATTTCAAAATGCAAATTCAAATTAATTTGAAATCTGACTTCAAACCAAGCAACACAAAATATTATACAGCAGCATGAATGCACATACATGTTTGTTGACCTATATTTGATTTTATTTTTGACAAGATTATTATTTTTCTAAATTCAAATGCTCACAAAAATGCATAATTAAATCATTTTCTCCTATTTAAAAATTATGCAAATTTTAGGGTGTTACAATGAAGATATACTTGAGACTTTTGTGGTTAGTGTATATGTGACATACGTTGCCCAACAAGTAATGTCTAAGTGTTGCACCAACTCTTGTACACATGTTGCTGCAGCAGTAGTGTTCTCTTGGAGGCCATTGACTTGAGGCCAACATTTCGAAGAAATTTATTTGATGGCAAAACATGAGCAATGACTTCTTCAAGAGTCTTTGGTTATTCCCCATTTGGTCAAACTGAGCCATGATAGCTTTCATTTGAGCCTAACATGACAAAAAAATAGTTTGGGTGAGTAGCTAAAATGGGTTGCACAAGGGTAGCTAAGTAGTAGTAATAGTAAAGAGCATATTCATCTCAGGTTAGGACAATAGCTTGAGTTTGCATTATCATAAAAATTCAGTCTGCAATAATATTCAGATTCTTTTTAACGAATAGCTAGCTGGAAGTGCCATCCATGGTGTAAAAATATTCAGATTCCAAAAAGCAATAGTTCAGTGGTGTCTATTAGACAAATTTTCCGAATATAAATGCACAAAATCTGGAATCCTAGCAAAAAATGTATCCCATAATCCCAACAGCAGCAGCACTTTCTAAACAACCAATTGCTTTAGAGTTGACTGGACCATTCACATACAAATCCAAGACCTACTTAAGGTATTACCAACCAAGGAAAACTAAAGGCATGGAAGCATAAGGCATATCTGTGAAACAACTATGAGTCTGCCTCGTACTATCGCACCAAATGATCTACACAGACCAACTTTTGCACTCTGCATTTAAGGCCTCTACATTAATATATTTTATATATAACACAAACCTAAATTAGAGGCATTAAAAGGAACAGATTGATAATGTTACAAGGGTACATTATCACAGCCTGTATCATCTAAATTGGTTGGGTACTGCACATTAAAGATAGCTTGGCAGAGTAGCTGATCTGACATGTACCTTTTCATACTTTTCACTCCTTTCTTGAAGGTACAGAGATCCTACTTCATTCTCGCATAATAGTTCATCGTCAGCCCATCACCGAAGATTAAAATCCTAAGTAACACAAGAATGAAATACTACCAGGTGAATTACAACTATGTGGGATAGAGGTGCAGCAATGCACATCTATTTTATTTAGTAGCCCTTGAAGCTCTGTAGAGAAAATTTCAAAGACGCAATGCAGAAATACTTGTGCAAAATTGATTCTATAATGACCTGTGTTAGGTTGTAACTGCCCCAACATAAACATTTGCTGCAAGGTGCCCACAGCTACCAATTTTCTGCCCTGAAATTGAATTAAATTAGATTAGATACTTGCTTGAACATGTTTGCAAATAGTGAGACCAAATATGGACAAGTTAAAGTTAGCAGTCATTTACCATATGCATGCATGAAGATATAGACCGGGAAAGCAAAGAATAAGTTTGTCACTTACAATGGACTACTGTCTGTAGACAGTATGCCAGTTGTCACAACATTATTTCTCACATAGACTTCTAACCCAGATGATTCATCTCAGTATCTAAAATTTTCTATATTGAAAGGAAATACCAAATTGCCAAAATTTTCTATATTGATGCACTCGTATTTTCCAAATAGTAGAAAGATCATTTTCTCTTGTGCAAATAAACATGAATGGAACTAATGGACATTAGTAACCAATAGACAGTAGCAGTAATGGAAACGACAATAGATATGGTCCACGACAAATGTAAAACAGAAGCAATCAGACTCTTTTTTATAAAAAAAATATTTCCATACGCAGCATGTCAATGCAACTAATGGACAAGTCATGCTTCATTTTTTTTCTCACCAAGTGATTTCTCCTGTGGCCCAGGAAAGTAAATCTACAAGTGACCTAAAAACTAAGCCACACTTCACTAATAGACATGGAGCAACTAAACTAATGTTCAGAGTACAAACTGCATAGGTTAGTGTGGAATCTACTCTCTTTTTCCTGCATAAAAGATCGAAGCACAAGAGATTTTTCCTTGATAATATTAGCAGTCATTTTTACTTTTTAACAACAGTCACACAAGAGATCTTTGCTGCATAAAAGGTCAGTTACAGCTATGAACCGAATACCACATTTCTATTAAATATGGGCTATGTATACACACAGACAAAAAAATAGGCAACACGTGTATCAGAAAGATAAGGAAGAACTAACTCAGAAGTGAATAAAGCACCATAGATCAAATTCATAGAAGAAACTCCATCGAGCCTGCCATTTTGTGTCACACCGAAAGATCCAACCTAAAGCCACCCTATCAAAAATCCCCGGAAGTTGAAAGACGATTATTATTGAGTAAAAATCAGTACATGTGAGTGATTACATGAGAAAGGAAGTAATGGGAACTAAACAAAACCTAACAAATCACATGGTCACAAGCACCAATGCTCCACCATGCCGGATCAACAGTTTGTCAAATCCTGCAGAGGAAGAAGAAAGGCTCCCACTGGAGACAGAGATTCGACATCCTTCTCCAAGGGCGACCGTGGATCTGGCTGACCCTATATGGATTCGACCCTCACTTGTTAGATTCGAGGCAAAGGGGAGGGGAGGAGAGGGAAGGGGTCAGGATGACTGCTGACCTACCATTGCCGTAGGTGGATCTGCCGAGACGCGAACTCAAGGAAGAGCAGGGTGCTGGGTGGCTGCCTCAGCCGCCGGTGTATGCTGCCATGGCTCATACCGACTTCAGTAAGAATAGGGGCATGTGGTGTTTCCCCGCGGCGGTCGCCCCATCGGGAGGAGATCGGCCATGGCACTGGCGAAGCTCGGCTTGGGACTAGAGGAGCTCGGCGATGGGGGCTTTGGTGGAATTTGGGGAGGCGTCGATGGGAGGACGGCAACAGAGTGAGAACTGAGAGAACTGACGATGGCCAAAGTATGTGGTTTTTATTTTATTTTTTGTTATTGTTAGGGTTGGCGGATTTGGTGTGGCAAGAGCTCGTAGAGGAAATTTTGGCGCCATGGGAGGGGAAACATCAGCGGGAAAAGGGAGGAAAAAAATTGGCGCCGGTTGAAATACCTAGAGATGGGTATGATAAAAAAATATGAGTGTCAATTTTCAATAGACTTTTGGAACAATAAATATTTTATAAAAAAAGACATGGATTACAATGTTATAGATCTAATTAAGATCTATAACCTTGCTTCTATTTGTTTTTCCATTTGAGGTAATTTAAAAAATTTAAATTTCAAAATATAAGAACTTCATATATAATTTTAGGACCAAAAATAATTTGAAATTAAAAAGTCATCAACTACAACATTGTTGGTCACATCGAGATCTAGAACATTGGTTTTCTTTTTTTCATCCGAGGTAGTTTGGACAGTTCAAAATTTTGAATTCAAACATATGATACGTGGAGTTGAGCTTAGCAAGTTAAAATTTAGATAATAAGACGATTGTTTGTTGGCATGTCATGAAGAACTATAGTTCCTCATAACATGGAAATCCTTCTGTTTACGATGACTTCTACAAGATCTTAGCGACACACATATAATTTTTGTCGTAAAGTCATGAACCCGCTGAAAAACATCGTAAAGCAGAATGACTTAGCGACAAATTTAGCTATCGTCACAAGAAAATCATCGTAGAAGGTCATATCTCTTGTAGTTAGTGTACCATGGACTCATCTGAGTTCTGCAAAAAGAAATAAGCTGCCTTAGTTTATGTTATAGATCCAACCAAATGAGCAAACGAGTGTAAACATCATGGGCAGTAGAGTAGCGTAGGCCTCAGTCATGTGGTTGATGGTCATAGACCATCATTTTACTTTCCATGGCTTCGCCTAGTGATTAACCAAAGAATAACTTGGTTTAGGCACCAAGAGAAGATGCAGGAAGCAAAGTAAATAGCCTGCATCCTAATCCATCCAACATGTAAGACATCACTGGCAATTAGATCAATGTTGGCCTCAAATTTCTTTAAATTCATATGGCATTGGTATAGAATCATTGGTGGCACTGATTAAGTTAGAAAAATATCAAGGCAGTAAAGAATCAAGCACCGAGCAATAAAACTCAAGCACTGGACAATACAAACTCAAGCACTAGACAATACCAAAAGGGTGTGTTTGTTTGCCTAGACATAATAGTTAGCAACCAACATACGCCCTAGGTTGCAGCATAGAAAGGAAAAGCAAGAACAATAGAATCAAAAGAAGACAGTGCCACCTCATCATAGTATATCATCATCATAGGCCTTACCCAAATCGTCACCAAGTCCAAAAACCTGGTCAGTCCTATTGAATAGTTGCAAAGCTTGTGACACACCATCCTCAACTAACAACATGATCATAGATGAGCATATCATGATGCTAGTTGGGAATGGACGTGTCACATGGTGTTTCAAACCATGAAACAGAAGCAAAACAGCAAAGGATGACAAAAACGTTTAGTAGTGGTGAATGGTTGCACATCATGAGATGCACCCATCCCTAGCTAGCCACATGATGAAACATCACCACATTAGGTAGTTAGTTGGGTATGGATGTATCTCGTGGTGTGGCAAACCAGCCACCCAAAAGCAAAACTACAAACAGAATAAATAGGCAACTCATGCATAAATAGATTAGGACATGTGAATATCTAAGCCAGATAACCCTATGGTTGTCCACCATGTCCACAAAACCCTTATCATGTGCCTTGTTGTCCAGAAGGTGGCTAAATGCCACAATCAAGGCCTCCTCTATGAAGCCAGGCATGTCCATCATAGCATGGTATAGATCAGCATCAACATGAGCAGGCACTATCTCCCTCAAAGCATTGGCCACATTGTTGACTGCATCAGTCATGTTGGTCATGAGCAGCATCTCATCCTCACTAAAGCAAGCACTCTTCCTCTTCCCACCCACTACAGAGCTATTAAGCTCAGTGGCCTTGCAGCTCTCCCCATGGTGATGCTTCTCATCCCCCAGCTGGTGCCCAAATGTGCCCTCCATCTTACCTGCTGCAGTGTTAGTGGAGTTGCAGTTCACCCTAGGGGCTCATTTGAGCCAACAACAAACCTCTCAGTAGCTATAGTGCTACCAAAGATGGTCTCCATCTCATCATAGAACCTGATAGGGGTGTTCAGGTGCTCAACATCCTTGGGATGGTCCTGCAACCACAAAACCAGAGATGACAGCTAGTAATCATAATGAGAAAACACTAAACATAATTAACTACAAAATGCAGCAAGCTTTACCATAACATGACCAGCATAGTGGTCCTGGCCTAGCATGATGGCATTGGTGTGATCATCCCAAAGTGCCCCACTGAGGTCCTTCAACTTGGACACCCTCCCCCACCTCTGCCTCCACTTCCTAAGGTGCTCCTCACCAGAGTACTCTTTCAAGGCCTTAGCTACCTAGTTAATGTCTTTTTTCTTTGAAGCCCTTGTCTGCTCTAGCACCAGATTGGATGAGCTGCCTCATCCTGCGCAGCACAAACCCACTAGTGTTGTTAGTCTACCTCATAGGTGGCCCAACACCACCAGCATTGGCAATAGCACCATTCCCATTGCCACCAGCAGTAGGCAAGGGTTGCACATTAGCACCAGCAGGGGCACCAGCAACAGCCATCCCAACCCCAGGCACTAGTGAGGTAGCAGTCACAAACCCCTCAACAGCAACACCACCAGCACCATTGACATTGACAAAAAGCCATCCTAAGTGCAGCAAGGTAACATTTAACTAACAAATACACCATGAACAACACATAACCAACATTCAATAAAAAACCAAGATAGGATAATGGAAGCCATTAGTCTCAGCATTGTCCATGACATACATAAATAGTCATACACATAGTTCATTAATTAGTTCCATAGAAAGGCATCCTGAATTATACAAATTTATTACATAAATGTGGTTCAAATCCTAGTAGTGCCCCTATTGGCCCACATGCTAGCAGAGATAGCATCCCTCAAAGCTGCCATTCCACTATTGTGCTGGGACTGCAGATGATTAATAGGTTGGTTCCCTAACACAACATGGGGGATGGTTGTCCAAGACTCCTCAGTTGGCCCAACTTCATCAATGCCAAAGGACAAAATCCAATTATGAAAAATGCAGCAAGATAGGACAAGTTTCACTTGGGTCTTGTAGGTGTGGAAAGGCTAGTTGTCTGGAATACGAAACCTATTCTTCAAAGGCCCAAAAGCATGCTCTATTGTCACCCTTAAGGAGGAGTGCCTCAAGTTGTAGAGCACCCTCTCATTACTAGGGTAGGTTCTGCTACTAAACTCAGACAAATGATACTACACACCTCTATAAGGTGGCATGAACCCAGGACGGCATGCATAGCCTACATCAACTAGGTAGAACTTGCCTACAACATTAACAGGGACTGCAATCAGTTTGTGTTTGTTGTTTCAACAATTAAATTACTCATACTATTAACAATACAATTACTTTCTCTTACACTCAACCCATCCTGTCTCTCAATAGCATCTGTCAGGATCAAAGCATCATGTGCTGATCCCTCCCACCCAGCCAATACATAGGTGAATTTTAGGATAAAGTCCACGGCAGCCATAACATTTTGAGTGGGGTTACTCTTCCTACCCCTGAAGGCAGCCTGCATATGTCTAGGCACCCTAGCCAACACATGGGTGCCATCAATAGCCCCAATGCAGCCCTAAACAACATTTAATTGGAACAAATTAGGTGTATTTCACTTATAATACGTAAACCATCAACTAATGAAATAAGGTACAGTACCTTGAAATATGGGTTACATCTCTGGCTCCCAAAAATCTTAGGATGGAAGCTTGATCATCTCACTCCTAAGCTCCCCAACAGCATACAACACTTGGTGAAAATGGCGGTGCACGGTCTCTATGGACCTTCTAAAACTCTTGTGGACCACCCTATACCTTTGGTTGTGTCCAACAATATGGAGGAACATAGAAACTTGTTCCACAACACTTGCATTTACACTGTCTAGCACAAGACCCCTCTGCCTAAATAGATTACAACGAGCAAAGAAAGGGGCCCTACTCATCCTTAGCATGGCAATGCACTCCTTATTAGTGGAGTTATAAATTAAGTCCAAGTTCCTCTTCCTATGCTCATCTACTAAAGTTGTAGGACCATAGGGTATGGGTCTATCCTCACCCCTCAGTCTCTTAATCCTAGAAAACAGAAAAGCCACCATGACCACAACCATTGCTGTAGCCTGACTGGCCATGACAGAATGCTAGCGGGCTAGATCCATCTACATTCAGTTATTAAAAACAGTTTTCAGTCATCAGAAATGCCTTTGCTAGCCTCTAAATGAACTGGATTCATAAACAGATGGATAAAAAGTAACAGGAACGGCTGCTTCTCCAAAGAGAAGCCCCACAGGACCTAATAACAGCATCATCAACTAGTATAAAAAACCACAAACCATCACTGAATCCATACCGAACAATAAACAGTAAACCCTAACCGATCAAGTACTGCATATCACATACGAAATCGAGAAGAACAATAGCAACAGAGTAATAAATCACCAAGAACAGCATCAAAGGCACCATGGTGGCCAGGAATTTGCACACAGCCACCTCAAATCTCAAGATTTGGACCATCTAGATCCAAATACACCAGATCCACGCGAGGTAAGGTCCAAGAAATGATATCACCTTGGTACGAGCGACGAGGAACCACAGGAAGAAGAGGCGAGGTGGAGAGGTCTAGGCAAACAAACACCACCGCACCGGAGTCGGAGAGGAGGAAGAAGATGCAAAGCAGTGGAAGAAGACGGGACCTGTGCAACACCGACCACCACCACTACTAGGCGAAGAAAAGGACGCAGGCGGCGGACCGGAGGTGGAGACGAAGCAGATGCACCACCAACACCACCTCTAGATGACCGACGGCAGTGGGAGAACTCCCAAACCCTAAGGCTCGGGAGCGTCTGCGATCGCGCCGACACCACCAGGTGGAGCGAGGAAGGAGAGCGGGGAGAGTGAGGGCGAGTGAGCGGCGAGGGGAGGGAGGGAGGGGATAAATGGAGGCCAAAACCCTAACGGCACCGCACGTGGAGATTTCACTGCTCCCGTGCGAGCCCGCGGGGGTCAAATGCGAGGAGGCCGAAATGGCCACGCGCGCGCCCAAGCGAGCCAAGCCTAGGAGGAACGGATTTCATTTTTGTTCCCCCGCAGCCTGGCTCAGCCCTGCTTTGATGACCGTGAGGGACGGGCTAGGGAGGGGGTCTAGGTAAACAAACACCAAGGGTTGCAGCCTATGGGCGCAATGCCCTGGTTGGGCCAGGCAAACAAACGTGTCCTTTGAGTTTCTCTTTCTTAATCAATTGTTGCAAAAAGTTTCAGCCGTTAAAAGCCAAAGTAATTCTGGAGAATATCATAACTCACATCATATCAATATGCATGCTTTTGATCATCATTCAGATAGCTTGGATGATGAAACTAAATATTGTTTTATTGCTGAATTTGTATGGCCAGCACAATCTAATTTAGTTCCATGCTCTTCCCTCAAGCTAATTCACAAGAATCTGCAAATGGAGATGAAATTTGTATTTTATTATCTAGGTGTGATTGTATCTTTGATGAGATGTTAAAAAATGTATACATTAAATTGTCACATCATTTCCAGCCACTTCCTGAGTTGAAGCGCCATGCATATTGTAAATGGTATAATTATGTTCCTGATGCTACTAATGACCGCAATGTCTTTCTGTGGCAAGTTCAATCAACCATTAGTAAAGGACGATTGAGTATATTAGAAATGCAGGTTCATATAAGGACATTCCTAATCAACACTTTAGAATGGAAGAATCCTATTATCTCGGTTCGGTGCAATCAAGCCAAATCTACTACTAGAAAAAAAATATGATAATTGATTATCCTAGGGGAGACAACAAGATTATTGAGAAGACTTTATTATGCCGTGAAACCATCCTCGAGAGGTCTATGGATGGCTAGGAGAATATTAAAATCGTAATCAAGTCTTCTAGGCTCGTTGGTGAAACAAAAACTAACGTGAGAAAGCAAAACGAAGATGTTATTGCTGTTGTCTGGGGAATTAAACAGCAAAAAACAATAAGGTTATCGGCCTAGTTAAGGTGGATCAAAGACCATCGCGCATGCACAAACCAAGGCAATCAGAGGTTGGAACTTGAAGGCCAATAAAATCAATAATTCTAGTAAGGAGGTGCTCTCAATGAGTTTTTTTTTTTCCAAAAGCTCTCAATGAGCTTTTGACCAATTTATGAACAAGTATACTAAGCAAAAAGTGGATTAGATGAATCAACCCATAAAAAAAGTCTGGCCTCCAAAGAAAATTTATGTGCTTAAGAAGAAGGAGATTACTGCTGATTCAATTAAGTCAAGCAAACATTAATTATAAGAGGCTCTATGTAAGTGCCTGTTAATGAAATTGATGAGTCGATTGTTGTTGAAAATCTAGCTCAATCCTCTATGCAAAAAGAGGAAGTAGGAGCTGCTGCAAGTAAGAGCCTCTTTGGTAGGGCTCCTGCAGGGGCTTTAGCTCCGGCTCCTGCAGGAGTTGTGCCAAACGCCTATTTTGGAAAGGGCTCCATATGTGGAGCCGGTCAAGAGCCGGAGCCATTTTTTGCCTGCGTGGGAGAAGCCTAAAAAACGAGCTTCGCGCGGCTCCTTGCTGTGGGTTCACGTCGTCTAGTGCGAAGGAGCCGTTTTGCCTAACATTTTCCAGAACAGCTTCAGCTCCTCCAGAGGAGCCAGAGCCAGAGCCCTACCAAACAGGCCCTAAATATGAAGCCAAGAGTAGCAAGGTAGACTCCAAGTATTTCCAACGAAGGTGGTGCTCTTTGTGCTACGCATGTTTTAGCATGCTTGTTGTAAGAAAACAAGGCAAGAAGCCTAGAGTTTGCTTGAAATACAGCTGATATATACATAGCGCAGGATGGCGCGCGGCTTGGCGCAGCACCGCAGTGTGTTGAGGCGGCGTGCCACAACAAAACGTGTTTGCAGGTTGCATTGCATACAATGGTCTACGGCAGTGTTTGTTGACTGCACATACCAAAAGGTCCAAAGGCAGCGACTGAAAGATGCCTTCTAAGCTGAGATGAATGACAACCTTTGGATCTGAATTGGAAGGCAGAGATGAGGAGAAAGCTACAATGCGACTTTACATTGGTATAAGTTAGGAAATTTGAGTCCGTAAGTGTGGGGGTATTAACCCCTATACCCTAACGGCTAGGCTTGGGCCGGCCCGGACCAGGGGGTCTGGCCCACTAGAAGACAAAGTGCGGCTTGGCCAATCTGCTCGGAGTCCCGCGCAAGGAATCAAGATAGATTTGGAAATCAAGCAAGATCCTGGTCGGTTAGAATAGGGATCCTTATCCGGCCACCTATGGCAATTGTAACTGGTTAGGATTAGTTTCCAGATCTATAACCCTGCCCCTAGACTATATAAGGCGGGCAGGGGACCCCTCTCAAAAACATCTCTCATTGACATACAGCAATACAATCAGACGCAGGACGTAGGTGTTACGCCTTCATGGCGGCCGAACCTGGATAAAACCTCGTGTCTGTCTTGCGTCACCATCTTGTTTGTAGCTTGCACATATGTCTGCCGATAATCTACTACCTTGGGCATACCCCTAGGTAGACTGCCGACCATATTTCATCGACAGTGGCGCGCCAGGTAGGGGGTGTGCGTACTGCTCTCTAGACGAACAAGATGGTCATCATCCCCGGTTCCATGGCTACGCCGAATGGCCTCACGTTCACCATCGGCCAGATCACCTGGACCACTGGCTCCGACAACTTCATCGCCATGACCATGGAGGAGGCGCGGATTCAATCTGCGTCGACCACTGCTTCACCTGCATCAGCTATGGCGCCGACCACTATGGATCTGGCTCCGGCCACACCAGCATCGTCTTCAGCCACGCCGACAACCCACCGTCCGCATCCTCACTACAAAGGGAGGCAGATCGACAACACCCACCTGCTTGACTCCATCGATCGGGTCGGTGCCAAGCTTGCTGAAACCCTAGCTCTGGTAAGTTCGATTCAAAATAAACCTAATGAGCAGGTAACCACTACCCACAATAGATCTACCCAACCAGCTCGGGCCAGTCGTCCTGCGCGACTCGGTACGGATCTCATGGTCACATCTACTCCTAAAGGGCGCTCTATTCGTCGCCGACCAGCCCCCACGATGGGTCTCCGGCTCTCCGAGTGCGAAGCCTCGATGGAGAACTACTAGGCTCAGCCCTATGACCTACACAACTTCATCAACATGGTCCAGATTGAGGAGTATCAAGAAGGATCGGTCCACACAGTTCAAGAGGGCGGCTCAAGCTCCCCGTCCGGCATCGCATCTAATGGCTCCATCCACACCGAGCTCTAGTATCATGACAATGAAGGCATTGAATACGATCTGGATATCCCAGACCACGCCCCGGGGTTCCCACGATTCCCATCCTTCCCACCAAGGCAAGGAGACTTGATCAATGTCGTCAGTAATGATGAGCCACCGACAGTTGGCGAAACAGAACAAGAAAGGCTAGCACGCAAAGCACAAAAATATTGACCGGTTCAATCGCCGACAAGCCGAAGCCGAGGCAGAAGAGGAGGCACGACGCATAAGGGTCCAGCCACGCGACCTTAACAATGCCTTTGATAGGGTGGGGGACAAGCAGGTCTTTAGGACTCCAAGCGCCAACGTAGCTGTTGCTATGGCGACAATGCAATGACTACCCAATACCCTAGAAATCCAGGCAGTTCGTGATGATATACAAGCTTACCTGACGGCTGCTATGGCACAGACCACAGAGATTGCAAATCAAGCCCGGGCTCCATCTGTCTCAGTCGAATCCAGCCACAGCCGCCAGTACTCAAGTCACTCATAGCCACCCAACCAACGTGGCTTGCGCAACAACGACCCATCAGACAACCGTCAAGGTGGAAATGGTGGTCATGATGGTGGTCGGGACGACAACCGCCGCAACTACCAGGACGACAACCGCCGAGACAACCACGACAATCGCCATGATAACCGTGGTCGCAGGGTTAATCAGGGTGGCAATCGGGATCACCGTGACAGCAATAATGATCTCCGCCATTCCCTCGGAGAACGCGATCTGCGCGATCGCATTAACCAAAGAGCCAACGATCGTGCATCCCACGAAAGCTATCGCCATATGGAATATGATACTACCCACGGCCCTCCGGGTTTGAAGCAGTTTACTCCACACCTTCACCAAGTCATATGGCCCAAGAACTTCAAGCTCGAAAAACTTCAGAAGTATGATGGCAAGGAGAACCCCGAGTTATGGGTCATGCTCTACGAAACCGCGTGCAGATCAGCCATGGCTGACGAGCACGTCATGTCTAATTACTTCCCAGTCGCCGTCGGCCATGCAGGCCACCAATGGCTGGTCAGCTTGCCAGTGAACTACTTTGATTCTTGGCAAGAGCTCAAGCAAGCATTCATCGACAACTTCATTGCTACTTGCCAACAACCCAGCAACAAATATGATCTGCAGTGGATTCGAGATCACAAAGATGAGCCACTGTGCGAGTATGTTCGACGCTTCTCGGAGATGCGCATCAAGGTCCCGTCAATCTCCGACAACAAGGCAATTGAAGCTTTCATCACCGGTCTCCGTGTAACAACCCAGAATTTTCCTGGAAACAAAAAGAATAAAAATCACAACTACAAATTTTTTTCTTAGAAATAGCCAATGGTTGGTGACTGTCTTGTAGGAAAACTACCCTAGCTGCATAAGTAGTACCTATTGTAGATGTTTATATCCTCGAATTAAATTAAACTTGCATGAGTTGCTTCTTATGTTCTTTTGTATTGATTAACAAAAGCAACAACATTTATTTAATTATTGAAATAAATGTGTATGCATGTAAGAGCTAATTCAATTAACCTAAATTGGAGGAGCCCCTTTTGGCCCTGGAGCACAAGCCAGTCCGTTTCCACAGCCCGCGAACGAGCTTCAGCCTGGCAGGCCGCACACCAGCAGCCGCAGGCCGGCCCAACTCCCACCCCAAACGGCCCAGCCAAGGAGAATCCGCAGGCAGCCTCGTCTCCACCGTGACGGGCCACGAATCCGGCGCGGCCCGACAGCGTCAAGCGGCCCAGCTGGGAGCTGCCCTCTTTTCTCTCCCGGTCACCGCCAGCTGGGACCCCGTCGTCATCACTTTCCTTGCGCCTCTTCTCCTTTTCGCGCCGAGTCAGGACAAAGGAGGAGGAAATCTCCATCGCCAGCCGTTCTTTTCACGTCGGTTGTCGACGGACGCGCGGATGCGACGCCACCTCATCTATCCGCACTGCCTCCGCCCCCAGCTGGAGCCATCCGCGCCATGACGCCACCACTGTGGCCCGCGCCCTCGCAACCGCCCCCTGGCACCATAGTACAAAGTCTGAGCGGGTGGTTGCGCCGAATCAGAAGCGCCAGGGTGACCCGCGACCGCACCATGACCGTAACCCTAACCTAAGCACACCGATCCCCTCCACGTGGCCCCAAGCTCCCTTCCGCCGTTCACCTCGCCATGATCACTGCCTCCCTATAAGAAGGCACCCCGAGGTGCCCTAGCCATTTCCCATCACCCCACCGCCGCCCTGGTGGCCATCATTTTCCGTCGTAACCAAGAGAGGGAAGGGAAGGGGGAAGAAAGGGGGGGGCAGCAAGAGAAGGCCGCCGAAGAGGAGATGCTGGTTCGGAGGACGACGTGCCGTCTGACCACGGCGGAGTAGCTGCTCGGCACGGCACGGCCACGCCTCGACACTACCTCGACTCGCCCGGCATCAACATCCTTTCGCCATCGCCACCTACGGTGAGTCCATCACCCTTTCGGCTCTTTACCGTAGTGCTCGCGGGCATCACATCGCCGTCTCCGTACCGGGAACGAGCAAGAGGAGGCCCTGGCTCCTGAACCTGCCTACACACATGCACGTACACCTATCGTCCAAGCCACGGACCGCACTGAGCACCGAGGGCCTGGGAACGCTAGAGGGGCGACACGTTGCGGAGCATGCCCGCCATGGCTAGAGCTCACCATGGTGAGGTTCTGTTCTTACCGCGTTAGGCCAGTAGAAGCGAGGGAAGGAGGGCTACCTGTTTCGCCTTGGCAAGGAACGTACCGCGCGCAGCAAGAGGAGGAATAGAGCCACGTGAGAGAGCTGCTCGCGTTCACCTTGTCGGTGGAGCCGCACTCCAGAGCGCCGTCGTGCGAGAGCATCCAAATCGCCCAGCCACCTCGCTGGACAGGGGCGGGATGAGAAGTCTTCGGTTGAGCCTATATACGCTACCGAGGAGCCGCCGTGGCTAGGAAACGGCCGCTCACCACCGGCGGACGCGCCACCATGCGGGAAAGCAAGGGGAGGAGCCGGGATAGTAGTTCGGTGCACCAGGTGCGCCGTGGACCAAGGGGAAAAAAAAGGGAGGTGAACACGGTCCACCGTAGACCCCACGTGCACCCGTGGACTGCTCGGTCATGCCCACCGTGGACCAAGCCCACAGCGACTGGGACCCTTTTTCAAATCCACAGCGCAATGTGGCATCACGAGGAGCTGCCACGTGTCACTGCCTGGGGTTCCCAGTTCATTTTTCTTTTTCAGCATTCATTTAAGCTTAGAAAATTCATAACTAATTCATTTTAACTCAGAAAAATACCAAACCAGAGTCCAATTTTTTCTAAAAAGGAGCTCTACGTCATAGGCTTGTGTTTGAATGCATTTGGATCTTTCGAAATTCTGTTGCTTCTTTGTGCACCTTTATAGGAGTTGCTCACGCGACCATATGATACGTTTAACAGAGCCGGAGGACCTGCCGATCGAGGAGTACGACCCTGACTACAGCGAGGACTTGGGAGACGACCTGCCAGGTGCCACGCCCCACCCAAACTCGTAGATCCTATTATGCATGCTATAACTAGAATTGCTAGCGCTTTATCTTTTATGCAATAATACGATGTAGGTTGCATGGTAGTTTTACTTGAGCCTTATACCTTGCTGCAACCTTACTCCTGCACACCCGCTGATAGGCTAGATGCTCGCTTGTTACATACTTACTGCTTTACTCTTACTCGCATTATATCTGTGATGTGATGCTGGTGAGGGAGAGACGTATGTGCGTAAGGCACGAGGTGCCGTAAAACTTGGTAAAAACTGGACAATGAACATGGGGAGATCTTGGCGTGTGTCTTGGGTGTGTGGTGAGGGTTGAGTCAATCGGACAGGATCTTACGACGAGTCTTTGGGGCAAGTCTTGCCGAAGGGGTGCGACCTGGGCATCCCTTGCGAGAGTTACCTGTGGCGGGTATATGAGAGAGGTGGACCGGGGTGTTGGTTATCCCTGGTGAGGTGCTGTCATGGCACGGGGAGTAGGTGATCCCCTTTTTGAGAAGATATCCTGTCCGGTCCCCCTAAGGACTGGTATGTCTTGTGAACCGGAACCATGGGACCTTCGTGCACACCACTCGCTCCCGATGGGCGGGGGACGATTACCCGACTGATTAGGGCAGTATCACCACTACTAGGATGGAAGGTGATAGTGTAGGGAGGTACGGGCATGGGGACCCACACCCTCCTAAGACAGCGTAGTGACCTTGGGGGCCCGGTACTACGTCTCACAGTCTCAGCGTTTCGGTGGACTCCGGGGTGGCCCAGGGCTGAGTGGTAGGGTGGTACTGTACCGGTTGGGAGGCAGTCGGAATCAGCCTAGACGAGCCGGATCGTCGAGGATGGCGATCTTGTGGATTACCAGGTGTACACGCTCTACAGAGTTGATCGATCTATACGTATAGCCGCGTCCTCGGATATGGACTTTTCCATGACCTACGCTTCACTTGATTAGAGAGAGGAGTCCCTTCTACCTTTCCCTTGGGTTTTGTGTTGGACTCCGGCTTTGGCCGTTGAGACGAGATCTGAGTGGGAGTCGATCTCGTCGCCTAGGGAGAGAGTGAGATGAGATGAGTTGTGTGTGATGGGTGGGGAGAACGTGTGAACATGATGGGTTAAGTAAAGAAAACCTGATGAACATATTATAGTCTATACATTAACCACTTGCATAGGAAACCCACAGCCTAAATAGGTCTCTTTCTATTTTTACCCAATGCATTCCACTCTCCGCAAAGCAATGCAAGCATGGGGTGGGCGATGCGTGGCCAGTACCAAGTGTACTGATAGATTTTTGGTAGGTTCCGAGCCCGAGTACGACTATGAGGGCGATGACTGGGAAGACTAGAGGGTCTGTTCTGCGCTCGAGCTGGTTTCAGGAGATCATGTTTCCGCTGCTATCCTCATCTGATGCTGTTCAGGATGCTATGTGTGAGTGTGTTCCGCCCTGCGTGGCGAAGAGAATAATTTATGTAAAACTCTCTATGGTATTCTGATAATCGTGTATGACTTGATGTATCACTGAGATTTGGGTAAATTGATGAATCGTTCGTCATTTTACACGTCGTTTCTGTGGATTTCCCTTCGTGGAAATCAAGGACGTTTCAGTTGGTACCAGAGCCATGCTTGACCCTAGGACGGACCCATAGGTTTGGACAATAGGATTATGAAAGATCTTGACACTTTCGGTTATATTACCGACCATGCTGCATTTTCGTGCATGGCTTACCTCAATTTCACACTCTCTTACCTAAATTTCGTTCTACCATACCCATCACATCGCTCCGCCCCACCCCGATTCATCCTGTATCACTCAGAATTCACCAAGTATCACCCTGATTTACCATGTTTTGCCTTGACTTACCATGTTTCACTTGTAATACCCAAGATACTTCATAAACGACAAGTACTGACTTCGTCTTACGGTTAAAAATTACAGATGGCTCCTGTTGTCGAGCTCCCCGTGGACGGACTGGCCTACCGTGGGTTCGCCACGATCCTGTATGACGTACTAGACTCGCTGGGCGTCCCCACAGAGGGGATTGAGTACGTGTGCCGTGGTGAGCCTGGACCCGACGGGTTCAAGGGCCACGTCGTGGTCCACCTCAAGGTCCCCGCTAGTGAGTTCGTACCCGTGCTGCGTGCCTTCGAGACACTGGAGGTGGAGAACTCCATCACTTCGTGCGTGCAGTCCGTCTCGCGCACTGCTCTTCGTAGTGTGATGCGTGACGCACACGACTACCTCAAGACGGGACCATACCGCCTGCTGCCTGCCGCTCTGGACCTCAATAGGTTCTCGGAGCCGTAGATCACTGCTGCAGACCGTGCCGCGTGTGACGAGGTCGACCCCTGCCTGAGAGCCTCCGCGCAGTACATCATCGCCCAGGATCGCTACATCATGGATGTGGAGATGCAGAACCGCCGCTACCGAGACTTCCTGTTCCGTTGCGACGAGGAGTTCCTCAAGGTGGAGCGCAAGGAAGAGGAGATGGTCGGCAAGCTCGAGGAGGAGCGCATGGGCTATGATAGAATGAAGACCTTCTACGAGACTCGTGAGAAGTCACTGCGGGAGGAGATCGCCAACCTCAAGGACAAAGTTGGGGAGGCTGAGCTTCGCCACGACTATCTTGAGTCCAAGGTGCTTGAGTGTGAGGACCGGATTGAGCGTCAGAGGCTTACCCTAAGGGAGTTCCATGAGAAGGAGAAGCACCATGGCATCAGGAAGCTTGCCCTGGAGGCCCGTTGCAACACGATGGAGAAGCAAGCCGTGGAGGCTGCCATCACCACCACATACAACATGCAACATCTGGTTCACTACATCAAGTGCACCGAGTACCTTCAGGACAAGGTGAACCGCATCAGCCAGGCTTGGATCGACGCTGATCGCAAGCGCGTCCAGGAGATCGGAAAGGTCCAGGGCGTCCTCTTACCTGGGATGCGCAAGAAGCCACGTAGACAGCCTTTCCACGTTGAGGCCACCAAGCTCAACTTCAAGGCTTGCTCGACGGAGGATTACGCAGAGGTTCCGAGGACAGAGATGCTAGACTACGCTCTCACCTACGTCGCAAGGATCCACCGCTCCGACGACGAGCTCCGTGCCATGGAGGGCACTCCCGAGGCTTCCACTTCCGGACCTTCTACACCACTCGACACTTCCGGTCAGGAGTAGTCAATGTAGTAGTAGACATGTTGAGCCCTGCGTGGCTAGAGACATGACGCACCTATGAAGCAAAGTAGGATGTCCCACTTTTGGAGCTACCTGCGAGTAGCACGATTCCCGCGAATCTGTCAGTGTAGCTACTGGAGATGTCGCTATGTAATAAATTAATGTAATGGATGTTTTGGATCTTATCGCATCTTATGGTTCTTATTTGCTTCTTTGTATGAGTGTTGGATAGAAATCTTGTTTTAATTTGATAGACCACTTAACAATGAATTTAACGAAAAATGTTAAATAATGACCTAACCCTGCAGAGAGATGTCTTGCCGCCATTCTGCTCGTCTGAACAACCGCTCGCTTTCCCCCGCGCCCATGGCCCGTGGTCGTGGCCGTGGCCGTGGAGGGGGCAGGGGAGCACCCTTCGGTGCCGGGGAGGAGCCCGCACCAGAGGAGCCCGCACTGGGGGCGGGTGCCGCCCAGCAGCTTGGAGGAGGTGCACCACCGCCGCCGCCACCATTGCTGGCGGAGGTGATGGACCGCCAAACCCGCCTCTTGGAGACGCTGGCTCAAGGAATGCTACATCGCCACGGGGGTCCTCCCAACGACTTCCAGCGGAAGTTGGAGGGTTTCCTCAAGCTGAGGCCTCCTACTTTCGACACCGCCGATGACGACCCCATCGCCGCTGAGGACTGGCTCCGTGAGATGGAGAAGAAGCTGGACCTCACCACCTGCACTGACGAAGAGTGTGTGGGGGTCGCCGCCCACCAGCTCACTGGCACTGCACGCGCATGGTGGGATAGCTACTATGACGCCCACGAGGACCCAGGGAGTATCTCTTGGGAGGAGTTCGCCGAGGCCTTTCGGGAGCACCACGTGCCCGAAGGTGTCATGGATGCCAAGGTGGAGGAGTTCCGCAACATCTCCCAGGGCTCCTAGAGGGTTCAGGAGTACACCACTCGCTTCACCCGCATGATGAGGTATGCTCCGGGTGAGATCGATACTGAGAAGAAAAAGATGTACTGCTTCAAGAAGGGGCTGAACTCTCGTCTCAAGGTGGCCCTCTCGGGTCATGCCTGCCGCACCCTTCGTGAGATGGTCAACAAGGTATTAGAGATGGAGAGGGATCGTCTGGAGGCGGACGCCCTCCACAAGGAGAAGAAGCGTCGGTTCGAGAGTCCCTCTCGTGGCCTGGCTCCGCAGAGGCCACGTGCTCACGCGCTTCCCCCGCTCCGCCCACGTTACACTCAGGGGGGCTGTGACCGCACCGAGCCGTGGAGGTGGTACCTACACCGCCAACTACCACCGCCCCGCTCAGAGCGGTCCTGCTCCGAGTCGCCCCACTCAGGGAGCTGGCACGTGGAGGTCCGCTACACCCACCCCCACAGGTAGCGTGCCCTTCACTTGCTTCGGTTGTGGCCAGCCTGGTCATAAGATCGCCGAGTGCCCTGTCAAGAACGGCACACCGCCTGCTCCGACCCAGACGAGACCGGCTGCTACACCTTCTGCACCGCGCAAGAATGTTGCAGGGGCTGTCCGTAGTTGTCTCAACCACATGACCGCGGAGGACGCCCAGGACGCTCCCGACGTGGTGTACGGTATGTTTTTGGTACAGGGAGTTATAGCTTCGGTTTTGTTCGACTCTGGAGCTACTTGCTCATACATTTCCACCAAGTTTGCACGAGAGCATAGCATACCTGTGACCCCTCGCAAGAAGCCCATTGACACTAGTTCACCTTTGGGTCGCATTTTATGCACCAAGAGATGTCAGGGAGTGAGTATCACCATTGAGGGCTACCCTTTCTTAGCCGATCTCACCTTACTTCCATCTGAGGGACTAGATGTCATACTGGGAATGGATTGGTTGACACAGCACAAAGGAGTGATATCTTGTTCACCGAGGTACGTAGAGATCACACACCCGAATGGTCACATAATCCGTTGTAAGCCTAATCAAGGAAAGGCCGTCTCCATGTTGTGTGCCTTAGAGGCCAAGACAGTCGAGGAGGTGACCGTAGTGAATGAGTACCCTGATGTGTTTCCTGAGGAATTGCCAGGCATGCCACCTGATCGGGATGTAGAGTTTGTGATTGACCTTCTGCCTGGTACCGGACCTATTGCTAAAAGACCCTACCGCATGTCAGTCGATGAGCTGGAGGAGCTAAAGAAACAGCTCAAGGAGTTGTCGGACAAGGGGTACATCAGACCTAGTGCTTCACCCTGGGGTTCCCCTGTTCTGTTCGTGAAAAAGAAGGATGGATCCATGAGGATGTGTATTGACTATCGGAACTTGAATGCCGTGACAGTCAAGAACAAGTATCCTCTGCCTAGGATCGATGACCTCCTAGATCAGCTAAAAGATGCCAAGTACTTTTCCAAGATTGATCTTAGGTCGGGGTATCATCAGATGAAAATCAGACCCGAGGACATTCCTAAGACGGCCTTCGTCACCAGATACGGGCAATACGAGTTCACAGTGGTGTCCTTCGGACTCACTAATGCTCCGGCCTATTTCATGAACATGATGAATAAGGTGTTCATGGACGAGCTGGACAAGTTCGTGGTGGTGTTCATTGATGACATCCTTATCTACTCCTCCACCGCCGGAGAGCATGAACAACACTTGAGAGTGGTTCTGGAGAAGTTGAGGCAGAATCAGCTTTATGCCAAATTTAGCAAGTGTGACTTCTGGCTCGAAAAAGTCACTTTTCTTGGTCACATACTCACTGCTGAGGGAGTCGCTGTAGATCCCGCAAAGATCGAAGCTGTTAAGGAGTGGGAACAACCCCGCAATGTGACCGATATCCGCAGTTTTCTCGGATTGGCTGGGTACTATCGAAGATTCATTGAGAACTTCTCAAAAATAGCCAAGCCCATGACCAACCTACTGAAGAAGACTAAGGAGTTTGAATGGACGCCCGAGTGCGAGCACAGCTTCTAGACTCTGAAACAGAAGCTTACCACCACTCCTATTCTTGCCTTGCCCGATATCCAGAAAGACTTCGTAGTCTATTGTGATGCATCCAGACAGGGACTGGGTTGCGTTTTGATGCAAGATGGGAGAGTCATTGCCTATGCGTCCCGACAGTTGAAGGACCATGAACAATGCTACCCGACCCACGATCTTGAGCTTGCCGCTGTTGTGCATGCCCTAAAGATTTGGAGGCATTACTTGATCGGAAATAAGTGTGATATCTACACCGATCACAAGAGCCTGAAGTACTTCTTCACACAAGAGGACCTGAACATGAGACAGCGCAGATGGCTAGAGCTTATAAAAGATTACGACCTGGAGATTCACTATCATCCGGGAAAAGCTAATGTAGTCGCTGATGCCTTGAGCCGAAAGAGTTATTGTCACCATCTGTCCATGGAAGCTGTACCACCCGAGCTGTGTCAGGAAATGGGTGACCTTTGTCTTGAGATTCTACCAAAGGGCATGCTAAACGAGCTTCGAGTGCAATACAACCTCAAGGATCGAATCCGCAACGCGCAACTAGAGTGTCCGGAAATCTGGGAGATCCGAGAACTCATGGAGAGGGGCAAGTGCCCCGATTACAGGGAAGATGAGCAAGGAGTGTACTGGTACAAGGACAGAATCTGTGTACCATCTGATCCCGCCTTGCGACAAGAAATCCTGGAAGAGGGTCATGATTCTAAATATTGTATCCACCCAGGAAGCACCAAAATGTATGCCAATATGAAGAATCAGTTTTGGTGGAAGAACATGAAGGCAGATATTGCTGGGCATGTCGCGCGATGCGACATTTGCAATAGGATCAAGGCCGAGCATCAGAGACTGGCCGGGTTGCTTAAGCCCTTGGACGTCCCGGTGTGGAAATGGGAGAGCATATCCATGGACTTTATAGTGGGTTTACCTCGAACCCCTAAAGGCCATGACTCGATTTGGGTGATTGTTGACCGTCTGACCAAGGTAGCTCACTTCATAGCGGTGAGGATTGACTACAGAGTTGATAAGTTAGCAGATCTGTACATCGAGCACATTCTCAGACTCCACGGAGCCCCCACTAGCATAGTGTCTGATCGTGGCATGCAATACGTGTCCAAGTTCTGGAAGAGTCTCCACAAAGCTATAGGGACTCGACTGGATTACAGCACCGCGTACCACCCACAGACAGATGGTCAGACAGAGAGGGTTAATCAGATTTTGGAGGACATGCTCCGAGCTTGTGTCTTGAAGTATGGTTCTGATTGGGAGAAAAGTTTGTCCCACGCAGAATTCTCGTACAACAATAGCTACCAGGCTAGTCTCAAGATGTCACCGTTTGAGGCGTTGTATGGCAGAAAGTGCAGAACCCCTCTGATGTGGTCAGAGGTAGGAGAGAGATCATTCTTTGGCCCCGCAAAGATCAAAGATGCCGAAGAAGGAGTCGCCCAAGTGCGAGAGAACCTGAGGATTGCCCAAAGCCGACAGAAAAGCTATGCAGATAACCGTCGGAGAGACCTCGAGTTTCAGGTTGGGGACTACGTCTATCTCAAAGTCTCCCCACTCCGAGGCACTATCAGATTTCATGTGAAAGGGAAGTTGGCCCCCAGGTACGTGGGACCTTACCGGAATTGTCAGAGAATCGGCAAGTTAGCATACAAGGTAGAGTTGCCCGAGGAGCTGACAGGAGTACACCCAGTGTTTCATGTGTCCCAGCTACGCAAGTGCTTGCAGTTGCCAGAGCAAGAGGTACTCACAGATGCACTAGATATTCAGGACACCCTAGAGTACAAAGAACACCCGATCCGGATATTGGACAGAGCTGAGAAGGAGACTAGAAGCACCGTGATACCCATGTGCAAGGTTCAGTGGAGCAACCACACTGAACGGGAAGCTACATGGGAGAAGGAGTCCGAACTCCGAAGGCTTTACCCCTATCTCTTCGAAAGGTATGTCACACCTTAAATCTTGGGACGAGATTTCTGTGAGGGGGAAGGACTGTAACAACCCAGAATTTTCCTAGAAACAAAAAGAATAAAAATCACAACTACAAAATTTTTTCTTAGAAATAGCCAATGGTTGGTGACTGTCTTGTAGGAAAACTACCCTAGCTGCATAAGTAGTACCTATTGTAGATGTTTATATCCTCGAATTAAATTAAACTTGCATGAGTTGCTTCTTATGTTCTTTTGTATTGATTAACAAAAGCAACAACATTTATTTAATTATTGAAATAAATGTGTATGCATGTAAGAGCTAATTCAATTAACCTAAATTGGAGGAGCCCCTTTTGGCCCTGGAGCACAAGCCAGTCCGTTTCCACAGCCCGCGAACGAGCTTCAGCCTGGCAGGCCGCACACCAGCAGCCGCAGGCCGGCCCAACTCCCACCCCAAACGGCCCAGCCAAGGAGAATCCGCAGGCAGCCTCGTCTCCACCGTGACGGGCCACGAATCCAGCGCGGCCCGACAGCGTCAAGCGGCCCAGCTGGGAGCTGCCCTCTTTTCTCTCCCGGTCACCGCCAGCTGGGACCCCGTCGTCATCACTTTCCTTGCGCCTCTTCTCCTTTTCGCGCCGAGTCAGGACAAAGGAGGAGGAAATCTCCATCGCCAGCCGTTCTTTTCACGTCGGTTGTCGACGGACGCGCGGATGCGACGCCACCTCGTCTATCCGCACTGCCTCCGCCCCCAGCTGGAGCCATCCGCACCATGACGCCACCACTGTGGCCCGCACCCTCGCAACCGCCCCCTGGCACCATAGTACAAAGTCTGAGCGGGTGGTTGCGCCGAATCAGAAGCGCCAGGGTGACCCGCGACCGCACCATGACCGTAACCCTAACCTAAGCGCACCGATCCCCTCCACGTGGCCCCAAGCTCCCTTCAGCCGTTCACCTCGCCATGATCACCGCCTCCCTATAAGAAGGCACCCCGAGGTGCCCTAGCCATTTCCCATCACCCCGCCGCCGCCCTGGTGGCCATCATTTTCCGTCGTAACCAAGAGAGGGAAGGGAAGGGGGAAGAAAGGGGGGGGCAGCAAGAGAAGGCCGCTGAAGAGGAGCCGCTGGTTCGGAGGACGACGTGCCGTCCGACCACGGCGGAGCAGCTGCTCGGAACGGCACGGCCACGCCTCGACACTGCCTCGACTCGCCCGGCATCAACATCCTTTCGCCATCGCCACCTACGGTGAGTCCATCACCCTTTCGGCTCTTTACCGTAGTGCTCGCGGGCATCACATCGCCGTCTCCGTACCGGGAGCGAGCAAGAGGAGGCCCTGGCTCCTGAACCTGCCTACACACATGCACGTACACCTATCGTCCAAGCCACGGACCGCACTAAGCACCGAGGGCCTGGGAATGCTAGAGGGGTGACACGTTGCGGAGCATGCCCGCCATGGCTAGAGCTCACCATGGTGAGGTTCTGTTCTTACCGCGTTAGGCCAGTAGAAGCGAGGGAAGGAGGGCTACCTGTTTCGCCTTGGCAAGGAACGTACCGCGCGCAGCAAGAGGAGGAATAGAGCCACGTGAGAGAGCTGCTCGCGTTCACCTTGTCGGTGGAGCCGCGCTCCAGAGCGCCGTCGTGCGAGAGCGTCCAAATCGCCCAGCCACCTCGCTGGACAGGGGCGAGACGAGAAGTCTTCGGTTGAGCCTATATACGCTACCGAGGAGCCGCCATGGCTAGGAAACGGCCGCTCACCGCCGGCGGACGCGCCACCACGCGGGAAAGCAAGGGGAGGAGCCGGGATAGTAGTTCGGTGCACCAGGTGCGCCGTGGACCAAGGGGAAAAAAAAGGGAGGTGAACACGGTCCACCGTAGACCCCACGTGCACCCGTGGACTGCTCGGTCATGCCCACCGTGGACCAAGCCCACAGCGACTGGGACCCTTTTTCAAATCCACAGCGCAACGTGGCATCACGAGGAGCTGCCACGTGTCACTGCCTGGGGTTCCCAGTTCATTTTTCTTTTTCAGCATTCATTTAAGCTTAGAAAATTCATAACTAATTCATTTTAACTCAGAAAAATACCAAACCAGAGTCCAAATTTTTCTAAAAAGGAGCTCTACGTCATAGGCTTGTGTTTGAATGCATTTGGATCTTTCGAAATTCTGTTGCTTCTTTGTGCACCTTTATAGGAGTTGCTCACGCGACCATATGATACGTTTAACATAGCCGGAGGACCTGCCGATCGAGGAGTACGACCCTGACTACAGCGAGGACTTGGGAGACGACCTGCCAGGTGCCACGCCCCACCCAAACTCGTAGATCCTATTATGCATGCTATAACTAGAATTGCTAGCGCTTTATCTTTTATGCAATAATACGATGTAGGTTGCATGGTAGTTTTACTTGAGCCTTATACCTTGCTGCAACCTTACTCCTGCACACCCGCTGATAGGCTAGATGCTCACTTGTTACATACTTACTGCTTTACTCTTACTCGCATTATATCTGTGATGTGATGCTGGTGAGGGAGAGACGTATGTGCGTAAGGCACGAGGTGCCGTAAAACTTGGTAAAAACTGGACAATGAACATGGGGAGATCTTGGCGTGTGTCTTGGGTGTGTGGTGAGGGTTGAGTCAATCGGACAGGATCTTACGACGAGTCTTTGGGGCAAGTCTTGCTGAAGGGGTGCGACCTGGGCATCCCTTGCGAGAGTTACCTGTGGCGGGTATATGAGAGAGGTGGACCGGGGTGTTGGTTATCCCTGGTGAGGTGCTGTCATGGCACGGGGAGTAGGTGATCCCCTTTTTGAGAAGATATCCTGTCCGGTCCCCCTAAGGACTGGTATGTCTTGTGAACCGGAACCATGGGACCTTCGTGCACACCACTCGCTCCCGATGGGCGGGGGACGATTACCCGACTGATTAGGGCAGTATCACCACTACTAGGATGGAAGGTGATAGTGTAGGGAGGTACGGGCATGGGGACCCACACCCTCCTAAGACAGCGTAGTGACCTTGGGGGCCCGGTACTATGTCTCACAGTCTCAGCGTTTCGGTGGACTCCGGGGTGGCCCAGGGCTGAGTGGTAGGGTGGTACTGTACCGGTTGGGAGGCAGTCGGAATCAGCCTAGACGAGCCGGATCGTCGAGGATGGCGATCTTGTGGATTACCAGGTGTACATGCTCTGCAGAGTTGATCGATCTATACGTATAGCCGCGTCCTCGGATATGGACTTTTCCATGACCTACGCTTCACTTGATTAGAGAGAGGAGTCCCTTCTACCTTTCCCCTGGGTTTTGTGTTGGACTCCAGCTTTGGCCGTTGAGACGAGATCTGAGTGGGAGTCGATCTCGTCGCCTAGGGAGAGAGTGAGATGAGATGAGTTGTGTGTGATGGGTGGGGAGAACGTGTGAACATGATGGGTTAAGTAAAGAAAACCTGATGAACATATTATAGTCTATACATTAACCACTTGCATAGGAAACCCACAGCCTAAATAGGTCTCTTTCTATTTTTACCCAATGCATTCCACTCTCCGCAAAGCAATGCAAGCATGGGGTGGGCGATGCGTGGCCAGTACCAAGTGTACTGATAGATTTTTGGCAGGTTCCGAGCCCGAGTACGACTACGAGGGCGATGACTAGGAAAACTAGAGGGTCTGTTCTGCGCTCGAGCTGGTTTCAGGAGATCGTGTTTCCGCTGCTATCCTCATCTGATGCTGTTCAGGATGCTATGTGTGAGTGTGTTCCGCCCTGCGTGGCGAAGAGAATAATTTATGTAAAACTCTCTATGGTATTCTGATAATCGTGTATGACTTGATGTATCACTGAGATTTGGGTAAATTGATGAATCGTTCGTCATTTTACACATCGTTTCTGTGGATTTCCCTTCGTGGAAATCAAGGACGTTTCACTCCGCTTCCACGATGCCCTAAGGGACAAGCTCCTTCGCAAAAGACCAGAATCGATCACAGCGCTCCTAGCCACTGCTAAAAAATATGCGGATGCTATTGATGCTAAAAAGATAATCATCGAAGAAGCAGCAAGGGTTCCACGCTCTGACCACCCCCCCACACCGCGACGACTACCGCGGCAACCATGGTCGGAACGATAATTTTGATCGCCGCAACCAGCGCAATGATTCCCGCGACCATCGCGGCCAGCGTAATCAGCGACGTAATCGCCGTGACGATTACAGGGGCAAGCGTGCTCGGGAAGATGATGGCGAAGTCAACACCGTTAAAAAAGGTGGCGGACGTCGCAATTACGAAGAAGACTACGCCAAAGCATTGAAAGGACCCTGCTAGCTCCATCCCAAGTCAAACCATACCATGGAGAATTGTCGTGTTCTCAAATCTATCTACACGCGTCAACAGGCTCTGGATACATCCGACAAGCCTAACGACGTAGGGGAACAGCGCAACGAGGACAACGATGATGAAGACGCAGATCCCCGTCACAAGTACATCAAGCCAACCGATCGCGTCCACACCATCATTGGGGGCAAAGTGTCCATCGAGATCAAACGAGAACGCAAGCTGCTCACCCGTGCTTGCTTGAACGTGGCCAACGCCGACAACCTCATCGCCGATCCGCGGCTCCCTCCTTGGTCTCACCACGAGATCTCCTTCAGCAGAAAGGACCAATGGGCTGCTATACCTGAGCCAGGGCGTTTTCCCCTGGTTCTGGATCCTTGTATCAACAAGGTTTAGTTTGATAGAGTGCTGGATGATGGCGGCAGTTCCATCAATATACTGTTCAAGAATAGTTTGCTAGCCCTGAAGATAACCCAGGCTGATCTCAAGCCATACGAGGCACAGTTCTAGGGTGTTCTCCCCGGATAGAGCTCTACACTTCTTGGGCAGATCACGCTACTTGTGCAATTTGGTACCCCAGACCACTTCCACACCGACTATGTCAACTTCGTGGTCGCTGACTTTGAAGGCACCTACCATGCTATCCTTGGTCGACTAGCGCTCACCAAGTTCATGGCCATACCTCACTATAGGTATTTGGTGCTCAAGATGCCTACTGAGAAGGGGGTTCTAACTCTCAGGGGCAACGTGTACGCAGCTTACACCTGCGAGGATGGCAGCTTCAAAATAGCAGAGGCTCATGACCTCTCTATTCGCATGGCCGAGACCACGTTCGACGCCAAGAAGACCCCAGCCGATCACCTAGAGATCCCAGAGCTCGAGGCCCCATGCAAGAACATCAAGTCCAAAGAGCACAAAGAGATCCAGCTGGTCGACGGCGATCCCAGCAAAATGGCCCTTATCGGGGCCAACCTGGATCCTAAATAGGAAGACACGCTCGTCAGGTTCCTGAGAAGCAACGTGAGTGTGTTCACATGGAAACCCGCCGACATGCCCGGTGTACCTTGGAATTTGATCGAGCACTCCTTAAATGTCGATGGCAAGGCCAAACCCATCAAGCAGAAGCTACAATGGTTCGCTCGCGACAAAAAGGAGGCTATTAGGGTAGAAGTTACACGGTTTTTAGTAGCCGGATTTATCAAAGAAGTGTATCATCCGGAGTGGTTAGCCAACCCAGTTCTTGTACGCAAAAAGAATAAGGAATGGAGAATGTGCGTTGATTACACTGATCTCAACAAACACTGCCCTAAAGACCCCTTCGGCTTACCTCGCATAGACAAGGTCATAGATTCAACTGCCGGTTGCGAGCTGCTTTCCTTTCTCGATTGCTACTCTGGTTATCACCAGATCGCTCTCAAAAAGGACGACCAGATCAAGACATCCTTCATCACGCCTTTCGGTGCCTACTGCTACACGACCATGTCGTTCGGGCTCAAGAACGCCAGGGCTTCCTACCAACACGCCATACAGGCCTGCCTCAAAGACGAGATAAAAGATGACCTCGTTGAGGCTTATATTGATGATGTAGTTGTCAAAACCAAGGAAGCATATACCCTTGTCGACAACCTAGAACGCACCTTTGTAGCCTTTAACACATTCCAATGGAAATTAAACCCAAAGAAGTGCATCTTTGGTGTTCCATCTGGTATACTACTTGGCAACGTCGTCAGTCACGATGGCATACACCCTAACCCAGAGAAAGTAAAAGCTGTCTTGGACATGAAGCCACCCAAAAAGGTGAAGGATGTTCAGAAGCTTACAGGATGCATGGCTATCCTCAGTCGTTTCATATCAAGATTAGGCGAGAAAGGACTACTGTTTTTCTAGCTGCTCAAAGCATCCGAGAAGTTCGAGTGGTCGGAGGAAGCAGACGCTGCCTTTATATAGCTGAAACAATTCCTTACATCACCTCTGGTCCTCACTGCTCCTAGAGAAGACGAAACCCTCCTGCTTTACATCGTGGCAACTAATCGAGTGGTCTCCACCGCCATGGTGGTTGAGCGTGATGAGCCCGGCCACGTCTACTAGGTACAATGACCAATTTATTTCATCAGTTAGGTGCTCAATGAGTCCAAGACCAGGTACCCATAGATTTAGAAACTGATCTACGCCATCCTGATCACATCCCGAAAGTTGAAACACTACTTCGACGGATATCGTGTGTAACACCCTAGGTGTTTGGCTTCCACATTTGCACTTGCATTTCATGAACATGAGCATCATTCATTCATTCACAAGCTTATATCACATGAAACATGTTTTTGAAACATTGCAACGTATCGTTATGTTTCATGTGTGTTGTTTCCATTATGAAATGAAAAGTGTGCAACACTTAAGTGCAACATGTGCCACTCACTTTAGTGAAACAAAGTTAGATAATACTATGCAACAAGATCATGAAACATGTGAAACATGACTATGAAACATTTGTAACATTTCATGTGTTTTTCATTGTTTCAGTACATACCTTGCTTGATTCTTGGGTGACCAATGTATGGTGTGGCTAAAAATTCTTTTAAGTAACTTAGTTACACCTAGAATGTCATTTGGGACATTGTTCATGTTGATCATTTTGACTAATTAGGTTCCCAAGTCATGGTTTGACCAATTTTGACCCCTAAACCCTTTTGTTTGACTATTTAAAAAGTGTAGCTTAGGATGTTTGCATGTCTGAGCAACCTAAAACAAAGTTGTAGCAAATTTTATAAGGAACAAACTTTGTTTATAAGCCAAGTCATGAAAATGTGCACAACATGTTCAAAAAGGACCCACAAGTCAGAAGTGAAAGCTGATTCAACACTTGAAAATTTTGCTAAGTCCTAAATGCCATTTCTATTTGATTGAGCCAACTTTGGCTTGATACAACTCTTGATCCATGGAGAACTGGCTGTTGATTTCTAAAGCAAAGTTGTAGACCTAGCTTAACTCTACAACTTTCATGTTCATTGCTTCCACTAATACGTCACGGTTTAGGAGCTAATCCCTGTCAAACATCGCCTGTCAGTCGGGTGATGGATCACTGAATCAGCGTTTCAGGCAAGCTACAGTGATCACCGTTTTCAGAAAACGAACGCCGCGTGGCGCCACTCGTCGCCGGTCGCCTGACACGCAGGCCACGCGCCGCGGGCGTCCTGGCACGGCCGGCCACGATGTGAACACCCCCACGCGCCTGCCCAACCAGCTCGTCAGTCTGTTTTTCAGTTTCTTCGCCTTCACCCATGAGCAGCAATAGAACAGCCGCTCCACCATTGCTGCCGTGGAGCTCCACCGTCGCCTAGCTCATGCACCGCCGCAAAAACGCGTCAGTCAGCTCATTTGTAGCTCCGTCGTGTTCTTCTCGACCTTCTCCACCTTCTAGCTGAGCCAATCGTCCTTAGGTGACGGCCTCCAGCCATCGCCGCCATGAGCGTGTCCTCGTCGGAGAGGAGGCCGCCGTGGTCGGGGTAGCTAGGAACCTTCCCGCCTCTTCTCTTTGCTGGGGTAGCACTGTGGTGACCTCCTATAGCTCATACCATGCTCGGTTGAGCCGGCCATGGTTTGCCGTCGCCGACAGCTCACACCGGAGCTCTGCCGTGCCGCCATCACCGGCAACAAGCTACCTCCGGTTAAACCTAGATCACAATAGTAGCATTGATCGACGCGTCTTGTCTCATAGATCACGTAGGTGTCCTCCATTTCGCCGGAGGAGTCGCCGTCGGCGAGCTTCACCGTGGTCAGCGCTGTCGAAGCCGCCTCCCCTATTCTGTCTCACTAACAAGCGGGTCCGGCTGACACCCGGGTCCCACGCGTCAGTGACTGTTGTTCATAGGGCTAGTTCAAAATTGCTGATTTGAATGCTATTTTGTGAATTTTGTAACTCCAAATGTGTAGATCCAAATGATATGATTCAAATTTTGTTAGACTCACAGTGAGGTCTAGTATTTAAGAAAAATATGTCTTGAGCACATTATGTAGAAATTTTGGATGAATTAAATAGGAACTTGAAAAGTGTTTTTGAATGCATGCAAACTTGTTTAAATCATATCTTGAGTTTCTGTGATCCAAAAATTGTGAAATTTTGTGGGTAAGCTTGTATTGCTTAGTAGAAGCTCTGGTTAAAATTTGAGAGTCATTGCATGTGTAGTTTTTGAGTTATAGATTTTCCTTTTATCATTGATGGATACTTGTGTGAATTTTTGTAAATTATCTAGGAATCCTATGACCATGAAACTTGGTAGGTAGTATCTTAGTACCTTAAGGATGCTAGGAAAAATATGAAATCTATTGCTTGACACTTTTCACTAAGGTTTCCTAATTATGCCATTTTAAGTCATTATGCCTTATCATTTTTTGTGTAGGTTGTTATACTTACTCAATTGGTGTGAAATTTTTATGGTAGTCTACTTAGGGCATGGAGTGTCTACTGTAATGTTTGTAGATTTAATGGTGTAGTTTTCATATATGTTTACTATTTCCTCTAATTAATTAATTAAATTAAGAAAGATATTAAAAGAAATGTTTTGGTGATGAACACCCTACTTTCTAGTGTTCTTGTGATATGAGTGACATGTGAGTAGAGTTAGTTTTGTCCAATTGTGTGTTTACATCATAAGTTATTAATTATTTCGTTTGCATTATGTCCCTCTGGACAGATCTGGGGACTTTAGAAAGTTCCCCATGATATTTTGATTTTTTGTGGATGTGGTGAATACAAGAGTTGTAGATAATTTAGGTATCTAGCTCCTGTCAAAATTTGAGGGCATTTGGCCCCGTAGTTTAGAAACTACAGCTGTTTAAAGTTAGGTTCTAGTTTTTGCTTACTCTCTGCCTTGTGAGGACAGAGTTCTGTTGATTTATGAATTCGACCTGGTAAAGGGTTGAATCATGCTTTGAGGTCTGAAAATGAATTGTAGACAATTTCATGAGCTCTCCAGATTGTCTTGTTGCATGTCAATTGGGTTTATAAATCTCCAGTTATGGCTAGTTTACTGTACCGCTACATCGTCATTTTGCTGAAATACAAATGCTTGAGTGTATGCTTGATGCAATGTTCCCATTGATTGTTAGGGGTTAGCCTAACTTGAGAATATGCTTAGGTGCAGGTGCTAGGTCATTAACTGAAGATGAGCAATTATACATTAGGTTGTATAAACTTGGTAAGTGAAAGTGATTTGAATAGGGCTTAAGTTGAAATATGCAGACTACAGCGAACATGTGCATTCCCCGAGCATCCCTGACATACGTTCATGTGCATCCATGATATTTATCTTGCGCATTCATGCAATAGGTGTGCCGGAGGGAGTGACATTGCTGGAGTTCGAGGGAGCCAACCAAGAGGAGGAGCCCGAGGTGTAGGAAGCCGACGAAGCAGTCACCGCGGAGGAATTGCTCGAGTGCCCTGACCACTAGCCTTCCTCGTTCCTGAAAGGCAAGCCCCAGAGCATATTAAGCCTCCCATGTTTTTACAATTACATTGAGTATCTTTTATTGTTGATGATGCATTAAGTATAGGAATTGGTTGGAACCAATTGCTGCATTATATATCCTTCCTTGTCCAGATATCGCACTGGAATCCTATTTAAGTTCAGGACGGGTTAAATGCTTAGCCATGCTTAGTGCGGTAGAAGTCAGGTGATTTCCTATCACCTACGAGCTTTAGGATGAGGTGGATCACGATCGGCTATATTTGCTATCGTGGAAAAGAACCATGTGAATAATGAATTAAGACCGGGCGGGGTCTTGTGTAGGTTTGAACATAGTGACTCCGTCTGAGTCGTTTAAGGACCGATACGCTGTATGTCCTCATGTCATGTTGAACGTAGCCTAACACTTAGCTAGCCGGATAAGTCGATCCAACCGCGAAGCCTAGTAGCTCGACTCAGGCCGGGGACGCGAGCAGTGGCGTGCATTCTGGAGGTAGTAAGGATGTGCAGAGAGCCATTGGCATAAGTCCAAGGCGGGTTAGAGTCCCAAACAACCTTGGCAGAGTGGTTCTCTGAGAATGTCGATCTATTCAGACACGCGACTCCTGAATCGTACCAAAGGTGACTTGTTTGCGACCCTGACGGGGAAAGCAGGGTTTGTGTTTAGGAATACCCCTCCAGCTGGATAGGAATCGATTCGAATCGCCGTCTCTCCCGGATAGTGAGAACTTGACTGAGCAGTGGCAACGTAGATTCAATTAATTTAACGATATGGTTAAATGGAAGATGATGATAAGGTTACCACAATGAATACCTGATATGGTTATTAATGTTTGCACCCTAATAAAATGATTGCTTAGTACAGGTGCTAATATAGTTGACAGGTTAATGGCTAAAAGTCACTGCTAGTTCAGGTTAAGAGTTGATCATTATTACTTATGCTTTTCTGCAAAAAGAAAGTGTTAGCCAGATCCACTACATTAAGCTTTGCATAATCCTTGGTGTCATTTGTTTTGGTTTCCGACGGGTAAGTCTAGCTGAGTACATTCCCGTACTCTGGGTTTATTCCCTCTTGTTGCAGATGACCTTCTATATCAGGGATTCTGTAAGTATTGTCTCCACCCGGCGGGTGACGAAGACTAGATCATGGGCATGATCTCTGTTCTCTTATCTGAATGCTTTTGGGAGCTGTGATCAGCGAACAAGTATGTGTATTTGAACTCGGGTGTGCGAGTTAAACTATTTGCTTCCGCATGTTTTACAAGACTTGTTTTGTAACAACAATGACTCTCTGATGATGTAATCTATTTGCGAACGTCTATGAAATGTTATAACGTACGATATGTTATGTTGAATTACTATGATCTTGGTTGTATGCAAGTTGGTTTGAAATCCTTCGAGATTTCGGTTGACTACCGGGTTTATATGGGCTCAAGTTCGAGAATTTGATCGTTTTGGCGATTGTTTTTGTACTTGTGCTCTTATAAATTGGTCGGTTCTATGACAGCTGGCATCAGAGCTAGATTCAACATTAAACATGTCTTACGGCTATTTAAAACAAAAGCTTTTGTTGTAAAAACGGTTTTCCAACTTATAGTTATATATAAGTGTTCAAAAATCAAAAAATTTTATGGTATACTGGTGATCACATCCTTTATAGCCCACTTAAGGACTTTTAGGTGGCTTATATATAATTACTAACTTGGGGGAATTGATTGTTTCTATTTCATCGTCCATGTGGCATGATATTGCATGGATGCCATTCGTTTGAATGGTAATGTATGGATCAATTGCCTCTACACTAAGGTAAGTGTGAGTTGCGAGAGCATGACCGTCCAACCGTCGGTCTAGGGGAGAGCTAGTTGTGGTTACTGGAGTATTTACATGTTGCATACATGTATATATGAAGGTACTTAATTGTGGGTACATTTGTCGGGTAGTTTGGATACCGAAGTATATATATCGGGGGATGTATATATGGAGAGTATCTTAGTTACTACTTGTGTAATTAGCATTATATCTTGTTGGGTTGGGCTGCAATGAAGTTTTTCTGCAGGTACGCTAACAACACACCGTGTAGATCGACTAGTTACCGCTAATTGAGAGAACGTATGTATGCCACCGTATATTCCGCTAAAGCTTAAATTTTCTTAGGTTTGTGAGGACGTACGGAACGAGCATGCATCATATTCACTCATGTTATACATATTGCATTACTCCCTCCCTTATAATTGCTTATCCCAAGTGTAAAGTGCAATCTCTCAGCAAAATAATCCTCTCATGTGAATTGCATCCCTTTTTGATACAGATGGCCGTGCCCGTGTTTCCTACTGGTAGCAGCACCTTTTTGGACCAGTTCGGTACTCCCACCTTGCTCTGGAGGGTGCTCAGTTCCGTTGGGTACCCGGAGGCACCTAGCTACACATGGAGGCAGGCGGTACCATTGGGAGATGTACCATGGTATGTCGTGACCTTTGTAGTGCCGCAAAACCCCACAAGACCGTTGTGGCATGGGTGGAGCATTGAGACTAATGGACGAAGCCCATGGGAAGCCGCTCAGGTTGCTGCCCTTGATGTGCTGATGGATATAGCATAGAGCTTCAGGGATGAGTTAGTGGGTGGACCAGCTTCATCCATTCCTCGAGTGGCTCCTACTGAGGCTGAGTGGACTCAGGACATTGGTCAGGCCTTGGTTCGAGGCCGTGGCGAACATGTGCAGAGCAACAACGCGGGAATGAGTGCTATGATGGCAGTCTTGAAGCTTTGTCGAGTCAGGCAAAACACCCTTTCAAGTGCGCTAGATGAAGCTGGCAAGGCAATGGAAGCCTAGCACAGGTTCAGGTTGCGTGCCCGCAAGTATCACCATAGGGCGGATGCATGTGGGAGAGCTCAGCAAGAAGTTGAGGAGATTCGTGGTATTGCAAATTATCGTCTGCAACAGTGGGGTCAAACCGCACGCGAGAGAGACGAGCTTCATAACTAGCTGATGAACCTCACCATTGAGAGAGATGAGGCTGCACAAGAGTTGGATCGTGTGACACGTCACCGGGATGCAGCTTTAGAGTTAGCAGAAGAAAGACGTCGGGGTTGGATTTTGGCCAACCACAACGCCTTTCAAAGGGAGCAAGCACTACAAGAACAGCTTGAAGAGCTTTAGGTTGAGCACCATCAACTGCACAACCATCTGTTTCCTATTCCTCGCCCCATACCAAGGTATCCAAATGTGGGTGGACCTCAAGTGATTGAGGCCGATGAGGAAGAAGAGGACGTGCAGATGGATGACAATGCAGCTGAGCCGGCAGATGAAGAAGAAGAGGAAGACCCAGAAGAAGTCCAAGGTGTCTCCGATGTGGACAACGATCACTTCGACGAGTAGTTCGTTAGCAAGTCTCACTAGTTAGGCTTTTGTAGTCATTGATGTAATGAACTTAAGTACGAAGACTGATGTTGGATGTACCCTGTTAAATTCGAACTCGGCATGTAATGTACTTTAATTTGCTCCCTTTGGGATGCGTATCGTAATGGTTAAGTTTAAAACTTGTCATGTTGGAATGCACTGCGTATGGTGCTAGTAATCTACTTGATGATGTGGTGATTGGAGAATGAATTATTGCCTCTATTTATTGTATGAAGTTTTCATTCTCGTCAGTAAATTCAGTTTGGCACGATTATATTGTTCCTCTCCAATGTGCTGACATCATCAATAATTATTGGTTGCGCATTGTGCAGATGCCTCATACTCGTTCCACCGGTGCGAGTGATGATGATGATCTTCCACCACCACCACCCACACCAACGGAATTAATAGTAATGCTTGCGGAAGGACAGCGCACTATGGCCAAGGCCCTCCGTACGATTGCGAATCGGGATGGTCATGGTCCACGCCAAGGACTAGAACCAAATCAATACAGTGATTTCAAGGATTTCCTTGACACGAAACCCTCGATCTTCAAGGAGGCTGAGGAGCCTCTACAAGCTGATGAGTGGTTGAATACTCTCAAGCAGAAGTTCCGTCTGCTTTGCTTGACTGTGGTGCTGAAGACTGAGTACGCATCTCACCAACTGCATGGGCCAGCTGGCATTTGGTGGAGTCATCATCGGTCCACTATGCCTGCTAATGCCCAAATCACTTGGGATCAGTTCAAGTCTGCTTTCAGGGGAAATTACATTCCTCCTGGTCTCATGGCGCAGAGTTCATGAAGCTGACCCAGGGGAACAAGAGCCTGAATGAATACCTGCAAGCTTTCAACAACCTTGCAAGGTATGCTACCGCGTTTGTGGACACTGATGCCAAGAAGATTGCTAGCTTCAAGTGGGGACTTAGCCCCAAACTGATGAAGACCATGGGAAATTGCAAGTGTGCTCATTTTAATGAGTTTGTGAGTGATGCTTTATCTCAAGAGAACAACAATGCTATGTATGCTGCTTCAAAAAGTCATAAGAGGGCCTATGAGGCAGGTGCCTCACAATCCAAGGCTCCCGTCACATAGAGGGCTCCATTCCATCCTCCAGCGTCAGCCGCTAAGTTTCGCCCACCGCAGAAGAAGAATCCCGCCAAGACTGGGTTTCGCAAGGCATTTACAGTTGCTCTTCCCAAGGGCACTACCAGTCAGGGTAGTTCTAGGGCTCCTCCAAGCAACATGCTATGCTGGAACTACAACAAGACAGGCCACTAGGCAAGGGAGTGCCCTTACCCTAAGAAGAATAACTACCAAGGGGGTGGCCGTCAGGGGCAAGTGAACCACACTAATATTACTGAGATTCCTTCAGGAGAGGTGGTGACTGCTGGTAAGTTTCTGATTGATCAACACCCCGCAGTTGTACTATTTGATTCAGGTGCTTCGCATTCCTTTATTAGTCTAGCATTTGCATCCAAGTTTATGCAGAAAACATATACTATTGAGGGTGAGGATTATTGTATTAGGGCTACCAGTGGTATTATCCCAACCAAGCTGGTAGTTGGTGACGTACAATTTGAGATAGAGGGGCAAAGTTATCAGGTTGATCTAGTAGTTTTACCTGGGCTAGGTATCGATGTGATATTGGGAATGAACTGGATGAGCCATCATGGAGTGCTTATTGATACATCGACTAGGGTAGTCATGCTCAGAGATCCTGGTAATCAGGTGGGTTTTCTAGTATAGTTACCCTGAGACATTAATCTTTCTTGCACGACCAATGCGGTGCAAGCAAAGTCTCTGGTAGATATCCCTATTGTGTGTGACTTTCCAGATATTTTTCCCGATGATTTGCCTGGATTGCCCCCGGATCGAGAAGTGGAGTTCAAGATAGAGTTGCTTCCTGGCACAGCTCCCATCTCTAGAAGGCCATATAGAATGCCTCCCAATGAACTAGCCGAACTTAAGACCCAGTTGAATGAACTTCTAAAGAAAGGCCTTATCCGTCCTAGTTCATCTCCGTGGGGGTGCCCAGCGATCTTTGTGAAGAAGAAGGATCAATCCCTATGCATGTGTGTAGATTATAGACCCTTGAATGCAGTTACAATCAAGAATAAGTACCCTCTGCCACGCATAGATATCTTATTTGATCAATTGTCTAAAGCAAAAGTCTTTTCCAAGATTGATTTGAGATCTGAGTATCATCAAATCAAAATTTGGCCTGAGGATGTCCCAAAAACCGCATTCTCTATAAGATATGGTCTGTACGAGTACCTGGTTATGTCTTTTGGATTGACCAATGCCCCTGCACATTTTATGTATCTGATGAATTCGGTGTTTATGCCCGAGTTGGACAAATTTGTGGTGGTATTTATAGATGATATCCTGGTCTATTTTGAGAATGCAGAAGATCATGTTGAACATTTACGGGTGGTTCTCACTAGATTGCGAGAACACCAGTTGTATGCAAAGTTCAGCAAATGTGAATTTTGGCTTCATGAGGTACCTTTTCTTGGACATGTGTTGTCCGATGGTGGAATTATGGTTGATCCCACCAAGGTGCAAGAAGTATTGAACTGGAAGGCTCCCATCTCGGTGCACGAGGTTCAGAGTTTTCTGGGGTTGGCTGGCTATTATCATCGCTTCATCCTGGATTTCTCTAAAATAGCCAAGCCTATGACTCAGTTGCTGCAAAAAGACATGAAGTTTGTCTAGACTCCTGAGTGTGATGTGGCTTTCCACACCCTGCGAACTCTTCTAACGTCGGCTCCGGTTTTGGCACAACCGGATATCGAGAAACCTTTTGATGTGTTCTGTGATGCATCAGGTATTGGGTTAGGAGGTGTTCTTATGCAAGAGGGTAGAGTCATTGCTTATACCTCTCGCCAACTTCAAAAGCATGAAGTGAATTATCCAACGCATGACTGAGAACTCGCTGCTGTTGTTCATGCTTTGAAAGTCTGGAGACATTATTTACTTGGCAATGTGTGCAACATCTACACTGATCATAAAAAGTCTCCAGTACATCTTCACTCAACCAGAGTTGAATATGCGTCAGAGAAGATGGCTCGAGTTGATCAAGGATTATAACTTCCAAGTGCATTATCACCCTAGCAAGGCAAACGTCATAGCGGATGCCTTAAGCAAAAAGTCTCATTGCCACTCATTAATTGAAAGTGACGTCCATTTGTCAAAGCTCCTTCATCCTGTAGTCCTTCACAACATCACTGTCAGTTGTACTCTATAGAGTCGAATTATCGAGCTACAGAAGACAGATCCAGGTGTGTTTCATATCAAGCGCAAGATGAAAGAGCAAGAAACTAGACATTTTCGAATAGATGAGGAAGGCGTGTTATGGTTCAAGGATAGGTTGGTAGTTCCGAAGGATAGAGAGCTTAGAAATCAAATCATATTCGAAGCTCATTCCTCTAAATTATCTATTCATCCTGGTAGTAGTAAAATGTATCATGATTTAAAGCCTCGATTTTGGTGGACCAAAATGAAGAAAGAGATAGCCGCTTATGTGGCTAGGTGTGACACTTGTTGTCGGGTCAAGGCCATGCACCTGAAAGCTGGATTACTTCAGCCATTGTCTATTCCAGGATGGAAATGGGAAGAGATAAGTATGGATTTTATTGTTGGACTCCCTACTACGCAAAGGAATTTTAACTCAATCTGGGTGATTGTAGACCGACTGACCAAGTCTGCACACTTCATTCCTGTTCGCATAGATTTCCATCCAACTGACTATGCGGAGTTGTACTTCAATGAGATAGTCTGACTTCATGGGATCCCTCGTACTATTGTCTCGGATAGAGGACCATAGTTCACTGCTCGCTTTTGGGAGCACTTACACGGATTATTAGGAACTAAGCTAGTAAGAAGTTCTGCCTATCATCCGTAAACCAATGGACAAACTGAACGAGTGAATCAAATCTTAGAAGATATGTTGAGAGCATGTGTTATCTCGGCTAAGGGCTCATGGGAAAAATGGTTGCCCCTAGCTGAATTCTCGTACAATAATAGTTATCAAGAGAGCATCAAGATGGCACCGTTCGAAGCTTTGTATGGCCGGAAGTGTAGAACCCCGTTGAACTAGGTAGAAGCCGGTGAAAGGAGATATTATGGAATTGATTTTGTTCAAGAAGCTAAAGAACAAGTCCGTACTATCCAAACCCACATGGCCGCAGCTCAAGCTAGGCAGAAAAGTTATGCTGGTCGACGTAGAAAACCTATTGAGTTCAAAGTTGGAGACTTCGTTTATCTGAAAGTCTCACCTATGAAGAGTGTCCAACGCTTTGGTGTGAAGCGAAAGCTTGCGCCGAGATATGTCGGTCCGTTTGAAATCATTGGACAAAGTGGTAAAGTGGCATACAAGATTCAATTACCTCTAGAGATGAGTGCTATCTTCAATGTCTTTCATGTATCCCAATTGAAGAAATGTCTTCGTGTCCCTGAAGAGACAGTTCCATTGGGGGATATCAAGTTAAAATCTGATTTGACCTTTGAAGAAAAGCCGGTTCGAGTGATTGACACTCGTGAGCGAGTGACTCAGAGTCGGGTGGTCAAGTTCTACAAAGTCATGTGGAGTAATCATGGTAGTGAACGCGATGCAACGTGGGAAAGGGAAGATTATTTGAGGGATGGTTATAAGGAATTCTATCAACAATGGTACGCTTTTCAAATCTTGGGATGAGATTTTTATAAGGGGGGAGGGCTGTAACACCCTAGGTGTTTGGCTTCCACATTTGCACTTGCATTTCATGAACATGAGCATCATTCATTCATTCACAAGCTTATATCACATGAAACATGTTTTTGAAACATTGCAACGTATCGTTATGTTTCATGTGTGTTGTTTCCATTATGAAATGAAAAGTGTGCAACACTTAAGTGCAACATGTGCCACTCACTTTAGTGAAACAAAGTTAGATAATACTATGCAACAAGATCATGAAACATGTGAAACATGACTATGAAACATTTGTAACATTTCATGTGTTTTTCATTGTTTCAGTACATACCTTGCTTGATTCTTGGGTGACCAATGTATGGTGTGGCTAAAAATTCTTTTAAGTAACTTAGTTACACCTAGAATGTCATTTGGGACATTGTTCATGTTGATCATTTTGACTAATTAGGTTCCCAAGTCATGGTTTGACCAATTTTGACCCCTAAACCCTTTTGTTTGACTATTTAAAAAGTGTAGCTTAGGATGTTTGCATGTCTGAGCAACCTAAAACAAAGTTGTAGCAAATTTTATAAGGAACAAACTTTGTTTATAAGCCAAGTCATGAAAATGTGCACAACATGTTCAAAAAGGACCCACAAGTCAGAAGTGAAAGCTGATTCAACACTTGAAAATTTTGCTAAGTCCTAAATGCCATTTCTGTTTGATTGAGCCAACTTTGGCTTGATACAACTCTTGATCCATGGAGAACTGGCTATTGATTTCTAAAGCAAAGTTGTAGACCTAGCTTAACTCTACAACTTTCATGTTCATTGCTTCCACTAATACGTCACGGTTTAGGAGCTAATCCCTGTCAAACATCGCTTGTCAGTCGGGTGATGGATCACTGAATCAGCGTTTCAGGCAAGCTACAGTGATCACCATTTTCAGAAAACGAACGCCGCGTGGCGCCACTCGTCGCCGGTCGCCTGACACGCAGGCCACGCGCCGCAGGCATCCTGGCACGGCCGGCCACGATGTGAACACCCCCACATGCCTACCCAACCAGCTCGTTAGTCTGTTTTTCAGTTTCTTCGCCTTCACCCACGAGCAGCAATAGAACAGCCACTCCACCATTGCTGCCGTGGTGCTCCACCGTCGCCTAGCTCATGCACCGCCGCAAAAACGCGTCAGTCAGCTCGTTTGTAGCTCCGTCGTGTTCTTCTCGACCTTCTCCACCTTCTAGCTGAGCCAATCGTCCTTAGGTGAGGGCCTCCAGCCATCGCCGCCATGAGCGTGTCCTCGCCGGAGAGGAGGCCGCCGTGGTCGGGGTAGCTAGGAACCTTCCTGCCTCTTCTCTTTGCTGGGGTAGCACCGTGGCGACCTCCTGTAGCTCATACCATGCTCGGTTGAGCCGGCCATGGTTTGCCGTCGCCGGCAGCTCACACCGGAGCTCTGCCGTGCCACCATCACCGGCGACAAGCTACCTCCGGTTAAACCTAGATCACAATAGTAGCATTGATCGACGCGTCTTGTCTCATAGATCATGTAGGTGTCCTCCATTTCGCCGGAGGAGTCACCGTCGGCGAGCTTCACCGTGGTCAGCGCTGTCGAAGCCGCCTCCCCTATTCTGTCTCACTGACAAGCGGGTCCAGCTGACACCTGGGTCCCACGCATCAGTGACTGTTGTTCATAGGGCTAGTTCAAAATTACTAATTTGAATGCTATTTTGTGAATTTTGTAACTCCAAATGTGTAGATCCAAATGATATGATTCAAATTTTGTTAGACTCACAGTGAGGTCTAGTATTTAAGAAAAATATGTCTTGAGCACATTATGTAGAAATTTTGGATGAATTAAATAGGAACTTGAAAAGTGTTTTTGAATGCATGCAAACTTGTTTAAATCATATCTTGAGTTTCTGTGATCCAAAAATTGTGATGATGCATTAAGTATCTTTTATTGTTGATGATGCATTAAGTATAGGAATTGGTTGGAACCAATTGCTGCATTATATATCCTTCCTTGTTCAGATATCGCACTGGAATCCTATTTAAGTTTAGGATGGGTTAAATGGTTAGCCATGCTTAGTGCGGTAGAAGTCAGGTGATTTCCTGTCACCTACGAGCTTTAGGATGAGGTGGATCACGGTTGGCTATATTTGCTATCATGGAAAAGAACCATGTGAATAATGAATTAAGACCAGGCGGGGTCTTGTGTAGGTTTGAACATAGTGACTCCGTCTGAGTCGTTTAAGGACCGATACGTTGTACGTCCTCATGTCATGTTGAACGCAGCCTAACACTTAGCTGGCCGGATAAGTCGTTCCAACCATGAAGCCTAGTAGCTTGACTGAGGCCGGGGACGCGAGCAGTGGCGTGCATTCTAGAGGTAGTAAGGATGTGCGGAGAGCCATTGGCATAAGTCCAAGGCGGGTTAGAGTCCCGAACAACCTTGGCAGAGTGGTTCTCTGAGAATGTCGATCTGTTTGGACTCGCGACTCCTGAATCGTACCAAAGGTGACTTGTTTGCGACCTTGACGGGGGAAGCAGGGTTTGTGTTTAGGAATACCCCTCCAGCTGGATAGGAATCGATTCGAATCACCGTCTCTCCCGGATAGTGAGAACTTGACTGAGCAGCGGCAACGTAGATTCAATTAATTTAACGATATGGTTAAATGGAAGATGATGATAAGGTTGCCACAATGAATACCTGATATGGTTATTAATGTTTGCACCCTAATAAAATGATTGCTTAGTACAGGTGCTAATATAGTTGACAGGTTAATGGCTAAAAGTCACTGCTAGTTCAGGTTAAGAGTTGATCATTATTACTTATGCTTTTCTACAAAAAGAAAGTGTCAGCCTGATCCACTACATTAAGCTTTGCATAATCCTTGGTGTCATTTGTTTTGGTTTTCGACAGGTAAGTCTAGCTGAGTACATTCCTATACTCAGGGTTTATTCCCTCTTGTTGCAGATGACCTTCTATATCAGGGATTCTGTAAGTATTATCTCCACCTGGCGGGTGACGAAGACTAAATCATGGGCATGATCTCTGTTCTCTTATCTGAATGCTTTTGTGGGCTGTGATCAGCGAACCAGTATGTGTATTTGAACTCGGGTGTGCGAGTTAAACTATTTTCTTCCGCATGTTTTACAAGACTTGTTTTGTAATAACAATGACTCTGTGATGATGTAATCTATTTGCGAACGTCTGTGAAATGTTGTAATGTACGATATGTTATGTTGAATTACTGTGATCTTGGTTGTATGCAAGTTGGTTTGAAATCCTTCGAGATTTCGGTTGACTACCGGGTTTATATGGGCTCAAGTTCGAGAATTTGATCGTTTCGGCGATTGTTTTTGTACTTGTGCTCTTATAAATTGGTCGGTTCTGTGACATCGTGTGGTGGTCATGACTGAGTACCCTCTGGGAGACATCATTCGCAACAAAGATGCAAATGGGCGCATCATCAAATGGGCAATGGAGCTATGCCCTTTCTCCTTGGAATTTGTAAGCCGTACTACAATCAAGTCTCAGGCACTTGTCGATTTCATTGTTGAGTGGACAGACTTAAGCACACCTGCCTCTCAGGGGACCGCCGAGTATTGGAAGATGTACTTCGACAGCTCTCTCAACATCGACGGCATAGGAGCAGGAGTCCTTTTCGTATCACCGTCCAGGGAGCAGCTTCAATACGTCCTCAGGATTTATTTCCCGGCGTCTAATAATGCCGCCGAGTACGAAGCATGCCAACACGGTCTACGCATTGCGGTCAAGCTCAGTGTCAAGCATCTCTATGTCTATGGAGACTCGGCTCTGGTCATCAACCAACTCAACAAGGACTGGGATACGACCAGCGAAAAGATGGACGCATACTGCAAAGCGATCAGAAAGCTGGAAGGCAAGTTCTATGGCATCGAGTACACACATGTGATCTGGGACAAAAATCAAAGTTAGGGTCATCCCGAGCCAAAGTCCCACATGGCATATTTGTTCAAGACCTGCTCACGCCCTCCATCAAAGAAGAAGATCCCACGGTCGACAAGCCTCTAGACCAGCTATTGGTGGCTATGGTTCCGGCGTCAAACACCACCAAACCACCTCCGACCACTAAAGAGCCTGACTGGAGAGTACCTTTCATCAAGTACCTGATAGATGGTAGCGGTTACACTGATCGGATAGAAAATGAACGCCTGATGCGTCGCAGTAAGCAGTATCTGCTCGTCGATGGCAAATTGTGGCGCAAGAACAAAAAGGAGGAAATCTTGATGAAGTGTATAACCCAGGAGGATGGTGAACATCTCCTAGAAAAAATCCACTCTAGCTCCTACAGCAACCACGTGGCCTCACGAACGCTGGTTGGCAAGGCTTTCCGAGTAGGGTTCTATTGGCCGTCAGCCGTAGCCGATGCAGAGAAGCTAGTCCGCCATTGTGAAGGTTGTCAGTTCTTCGCCAAGAGAATCCATGTACCAGCACACGAGATTCAGACTATACTAGCCTCTTGGCCCTTCGCATGCTGGGGACTAGATATGATCGGGCCTTTCAAACCGGCCCCTGGGAAATTTACATGCGTCTTTGTGCTGATCGACAAATTCTCCAAGTGGATAGAGTACATGCCCCTGGTCAAGGCATCTTTAGAAAAGGCTGTAGCATTCCTCGACCAGGTCATCCACCGCTTTGGCATACCCAACAGCATCATCATTGATCTGGGCACTCAGTTCACCAGGAATGCTTTTTGGGACTTCTGCGATGAAAGGAGCATAGTAGTAAAATACGTCTCGGTGGCACACCCTAGAGCTAATGGACAGGTCGAGTGGGCAAATGGTATGATCCTGGACGCACTTAAGAAGAGGATGTATAGAGAAAATGACAAAGCTCCCGGAAGATGGCTCAAAGAGTTACCAGCCGTGGTCTGGGGTCTCAGAACCCAGCCTAGTCGCAATACCGGCGTATCACCATACTTTATGGTTTATGGTGCTAAGGCAGTGCTCCTGGCAGATATAGCCTTCAGATCAGCACGGGTAGAGAACTTCGATGAAGATAAGGCCAATGAAGTATGGGAGCTAGAAGTGAATAGTGTAGAAGAGAAGCGGCTCGATTCTTATGTACGTACAGCCAAATACCTTGCTGTGTTGCGCAGGTACTACAATAAGAACGTCAAGGAGCGTTTCTTCATGGTTGGGGATCTGGTCCTGAAGTGGAAGACAAATTAGGCTGGTGTCCACAAACTCACAACCCCATGGGAAGGGCCCTTCATGATCAAGGAGGTTACATGTCCAACATCTTATAGGTTAGCTCACCTAGATGGTATAGACGTACCTAATTCATGGCATATCGACAAACTTAGGCGTTTCTATGCTTAACTACTAAGATATGTACCCCTCTTGTACTTTCGAGTTATTTCAATAAAGCTATTATGATTTCTCCGACCACTCTAATGTGTCACTTTGAAGTCTATTGTTATTTTAACTCAACCAGTTAAAACCGACCACCATTCCTTCTCAAGTTTTCGGAGTAGGCCCTGTCTCCGGTTCCTCCCAACGCGTGCATGGGATCCGCTCTCTACGCTATGGGTGATCGGCAGGTGCTCTCTGGTTTGACTTGTGTGTTTCTACATGTGCACAAGCTACACGCCTCACACTCCGACTGCAAGACAAACCATGGCCATACAAACCTTTAGGATGATGTGTCGACTAAACTGGTACAAGTAAACAGAACGCCAACACGTTCTAACTTAGTTACATCAACACGATATCCGAGCTTAAACACATCTTCTACAAAACAAACAAGCTCATGTTGATATACAGTTACGTTATTACAAGCTTGCCTAAAAAGGTCCAAGTTTACAATAACACAACTACATCTTCTTCTACAGCTGTAGCCTACACTAATGGCTGGTCGGGGCACACGGCACCTGCTACTCGCTGGGCCTGACATCGTGCAAGGGTCTCGAGGACTCTGGCATTGATCGAGCTGAAGAAGATGGCCCCGTCGATGCCTGGCTGGTCGAGACCGCGGGCTTCGCCGATTGGCTTGAAAATGGCAGCGCTCCTAGCTGACTTGTTGACGGCGTTCCTTGTACGGATGGCGTCGCACCTCCACACAAGTTAATATCACCAATTATTTTCGCCGACAAGTCCAGCTGGGTCATCCATAGCTCCTCGACCTTGTCTGGATCTACCTCCTTGGGTATCCAGCCTCCAGGCGCTTGAGATCGATCAGGGGGTAGTGAGCACGTACCATGCTCAGCACATGTGCACCTGCGTACTCTCCTGCCTCCTTCACGAACTCCTAGAACCATCCCCATACCTTTTGGCATCTCTCGATCAATCCCGGCTATGGCGTCCTTGGCACATCTTCTACAAGCGCCGGATCGATGAGGTTAAGGACCGGCAAAATGCCCTTTGCCACCTCCTGGCACCAGCTTTTCCAGGTGTCACAGTCCTTGGTGATCTCTTGGCATTGTGCCTTCCAGCCATCACGGTCTTTCATCATGGCCTCCAGATGCTTCTTTGCATTGACTTTTATAACTGCAAACCGCACACGCTATTAAAATGTCATACCACGACAAAATATGGTAGGCAACAAAAATGAGCAAAGGCGTTTGAATAACTTACCTTTCAGCTCCTCTGTCATCTTGGTCGTGTGGTCCCGGAGCTGCGACTGGTCTTGCAATAGTTTTCTATTGTTCTCGTTCAGGCGATCACACTCCATGACCGCACGACTGTTCTCCTCTCAGAGATGGATCACTTCAGCTTCTAAGCATGCACTACAGCTGTTACTACCAACAACACAACAACACTTGTCAGTAGTCGGTATGATAAAATGGCTACTTACTTTTTCTTTCCTGCTCTTTATTACTGAGCTAGATGACCAGGTTCTGGTTCTGGGACTCTTGCACCGTCTTTTCATGATTGGTGGCTTCAAGTCGCTAGCGCAAGCGTTCCACCTCCGTCGTCAGCTCCTTGTTGCTTGCAGCGATCCCTTCGATCTGGTCGAAGCATTTCTTGCGGTACCTTGCGGTCTTCATTAGGTCCTATGTGCAGACAGCTAAGTCAGACAATTATGACTAGACGGCAAGACCAGGGGGTGAAGCAAAGCTTACCTGCACCACCGTCACAAGCCGTTTCACCGCCCGTTCAACTTTCTTGGTTTCTTCGACCTTCGAGATTTCCTCATGGACAACCCATTGGTCATTCCGCCAATGTGACACATACACATGTTGTTGCTTGTCTTGCGGATGGCCCAGGACCTCCTCCACCTCATCCTCTTTGGGCTCTTCTTTGGGTCCTGATGCCGGCCTGGCATCGGCAGCATCCGTGATCGCCACAGCCTTCCCACGAGCTACAGCGTCGGCAAATGTGGGTTGTGCTCTCACCTCTGGCCGCTGCTCCTCGGTCTACTCTGTCACCCTCGACGCTGAGGTGTTGCCCTCAGCAGGTTTAGCGCTCGGAGCAGTCGTGCCTGGCTCAGCTGATCCCTCAACCACCTGCTCAGGGACTGTCATCTGACTGCTCGTTTGCTGAGGCCCCGACGGATCTTCTACTATGGCTTCCTCGATGGCCGGCTGCTGGGCAGTATGCACTGAACTTATTGGCGGAGCCACGCTACTTCCGGCTAGCTGATCCAGACTTTCTGTGGACGCCGAACTAGTACATCCGAGATAAGTTCAGAAGACAATCATATTCAATGCAAATTCCTAACTTACATCAAGGTTACAAATACTTACATGTTGGAAGCATGGAATGATGTGGAGAAGGTGCGTCTCCTTGTCTGTACTTGCTCTACGTGCTGTGCGGGTGACCCTTGGTCTCCCTCTACATCCAGCACTATCGCTGGGCCTTGGTGCTCGACCCCTCCGCCGCTTATCCTTTGCGCTGCAGTGATCGGTGGCGTGCTCGGTCGCATTCCTTGCCCTGGTACTCCCGAGGTTGACCCGGCTACATCCTTCACCGCCGTCGGCAATGTAGGTCCCACCGGCACGGAGGAGCCACCTTGCTCCATCGACTCCAGTTGCCTCCTTCTCTTTCGAGGGACAAGTCAAAAGGTGTTTGCATCCTCTCCCTCCTCTGCGTCATCGTCCGACCAAGTAAAAATCGCTTGCCGACGCTTGCTGGCCGGGTTCTCCTCCGGGCCCCCCTCGGGCTCATTGATATTTAGCACCCCCCGGTGAGCAGGGTGGTTACTGATCTCTTCTTCGACTGTTTGGGGGCAGCCGGCCGCTTACCATCGGCTCTGGCCGCTGCCTCCTCTCCAGCTCCAAGCACCACCCAGTCGACGTCCTCGTCCTCGATCTCGACGCTGGTCTAGGTGGTGGGATCAGCTCCTTGTGGCCACTCTACTCCAGGGGGTGGCAACACAAACACGGTCGCTCTATCCCAACCATTAACCTAGGTAACAAAAGGGAATGAACACAGTAAGTTTCCACTTATCCTACCACAATATAAGACTATGGGTACAAGGCAAGATGAGTTACCTTTGGGGGAGGTCGGGCAAGCTTGAAAGCGTGCTCGATGTCGCTCAATCTAGCATAATTTGGATCAGCTAAGTTAAATAGCTCTCCAATTCTAGCTTTGACTTCATTTTTGTCAAGCGCCCCCTGCCTTGTCCTTGTCGGGTCCGCGCTACCTTGATACTCATAGCCAGGATGTACCCTCCTCTGGCAGGGCTGGATCCGTCGGCTGATGAAGCTCCCAACCATGCTCGGACCATCCAGTTTTTTCCACAGGATCATCCCAAATATTTCTGGAATCTATTCCAGGTGCTCGGGCTTCTCTAACCAGCTTGTCCTCTTCTCCGGAATGTACCCCACGTCGCACAGCGTGATCGTGTTCGGCTCTTTGCGGATGTAGAACCATTTCTTGTACCAGTCGTCTAGCGACGTGTTCCATGGGCAGTGCAGGTACTGGGCTTTCATGCCGTCATGGAGGTTGAGGTACACACCCCCGGCTATCTTCGAACCGCCGCTTCCTTTCTTCCGCAGACAGAACAGGTGGCGGAAAAAATCGAAATGGGGCTGGAAGCCGCCATATGCTTCACAGAGATGTATGAAAGTGGCGACAAGGAGGATCGAGTTGGGATGCAGATTGCAAATCCTAATCTCATAGTAAAGACAAAGCCCCTGAAGAAAAGGATGTACCGGAACCTCAAATCCCCGTTTAAAGAAATCCTCGAACACCACGATCTCACCTGGTCATGGATCGGGGTACCCCTCACCCTCTGGCGCACGCCATCCTGCGAGCTCCTTGTTGTGAGTACCCCCATGGTGATGAGGTCTTCAATGGTCTGCTCGTTGCTTCTCGATTTCCACCATTCCTTCGCCATGACCCCTACTTTCTTCTGAGCATCACTTTTCGCCATGACTCTGGCCTTGCTGGTGAACGGGGAAATGGCGGTGGATTGATTGGTGGCGATTTCGGATGTATTAGGGTTGGCGAGAGGAAGAAGAAAGATGCGGTTGCGAATGACAATGGGGTTCAGTAAATAATAACTTACCTGTCCTATACCGTATTTCACCCAAGAGTTATGTCGTTTCGTCTGCCCAGAATTCTTGGGAGACGTGCGCACGCGCCGTAGACGGTTGTTTTCACAGCCTCGAGATCTATGCCAATATATGCGCCTCTTCATTGCCAGTGTGGGAGGGCCCACGCTGACGCACCTACTGACAGGTGCCATGCAACTGTTTGCTTGACAGGACAAAAAGGCAGTATGACGTGCTATATCCGTCTACTTTTTTGACCAGACGTGTCAGATTGGACTTGATGGAACAAGTAAATAAATACATAAAATAATAGTACAAGTGGCATGTGATTTTTTGCCACACTTTTCGTGCTTGGGGATATACCAGACCACCCTCATGCTTGGGGACTGTCGCGACTATCCTCGTGCTCGGGAACTGTCCAGATCACCATCATGCTCGGGGACTATCCAGACCACCATCGTGCTCGGGGACTGCCCCGACCACTCTTCGACCATTGCTCGGAGACCGTTCTCCTCGGCTACATGTGATTTGTACTCACATACAGTTGAGAGGCATTTATTTTTTCTCACTTAGACCTTGCTACAAGGCTGATACATTGCCTTCCAGCAAGCTCGGGGACTACATCAGTACGATGCACCTGTCGATGCATCTCGTTTCGCTTGCACGATGATTGGATTCTCAATTTAATTGGGAATTCTTTTTAGACCCTGGCACCACATGCCTGCGTCACCTACTACCAGGCTCGGGGACTAAGTGGGCACACTTCACCTTGCGGTGAATGTGCTTATTTTATCGACCCCTACGCTCTGACTGTTGGCCATAACTACTATTGTACAAGGGTCACTTACATTTCTTTTCAGAAATACAAGTGTGTCACGGAACCGACCAATTTATAAGAGCACAAGTACAAAAACAATCGCCGAAACGATCAAATTCTCGAACTTGAGCCCATATAAACCCGGTAGTCAACTGAAATCTCGAAGGATTTCAAACCAACTTGCATACAACCAAGATCACAGTAATCCAACATAACATATCGTACGTTACAACATTTCACAGATGTTCGCAAATAGATTACATCATCACAGAGTCATTGTTATTACAAAACAAGTCTTGTAAAACATGCGGAAGCAAATAGTTTAACTCACACACCGAGTTCAAATACACATATTGGTTGGTTGATCACAGACCGCAAAAGCATTCAGATAAGAGAAAGGAGATCATGCCCATGATCTAGTCCTCATCACCCGCCAGGTGGAGACAGTACTTGCAGAATCCCTGATATAGGAGGTCATCTGCAACAAGAGGGAATAAACCCTGAGTACGGGAATGTACTCAGCTAGACTTACCCGTCGAAAACCAAACAAATGACACCAAGGATTATGCATAGCTTAATGTAGTGGAGCTGGCTAACCCTTTCTTTTTGCAGAAAAGCATAAGTAATAATGATCAACTCTTAACCTGAACTAGCAGTGACTTTTTAGCCATTAACCTATCCTCTATATTAGCACCTGTACTAAGCAATCATTTTATTAGGGTGCAAACATTAATAACCATATCAGGTATTCATTGTGGCAACCTTATCATCATCCATTTAACCATATCGTTAAATTAATTGAATCTACGTTGCCGCTGCTCAGTCAAGTTCTCACTATCCGGGAGAGACGGCGATTCGAATCGATTCCTATCCAGCTGGAGGGGTATTCCTAAACACAAACCCTGCTTCCCCCGTCAGGGTCGCAAACAAGTCACCTTTGGTACGATTCAGGAGTCGCGAGTCCGAACAGATCGACATTCTCAGAGACCCACTCTGCCAAGGTTGTTCGGGACTCTAACCCGCCTTGGACTTATGCCAATGGCTCTCCGCACATCCTTACTACCTCCAGAATGTCGCCACTGCTCGCGTCCCCGGCCTGAGTCGAGCTACTAGGCTTCGTGGTCGGAACGACTTATCTGGCCAGCTAAGTGTTAGGCTGCGTTCAACATGACATGAGGACGTACAGCGTATCGGTCCTTAAACGACTCAGACGGAGTCACTATGTTCAAACCTACACAAGACCCCGCCCGGTCTTAATTCATTATTCATATGGTTCTTTTCCACGATAGCAAATATAGCCAACCGTGATCCACCTCATCCTAAAGCTCGCAGGTGACAGGAAATCACCTGACTTCTACCGCACTAAGCATGGCTAAGCATTTAACCCGTCCTGAACTTAAATAGGATTCCAGTGCGATATCTGGACAAGGAAGGATATATAATGCAGCAATTGGTTCCAACCAATTCCTATACTTAATGCATCATCAACAATAAAAGATACTCAATGTATTTGTGAAAACATAGGAGACTTAATATGCTCCGGGGCTTGCCTTTCAGGAATGAGGAAGGCTGGTGGTCAGGGCACTCGGGCAATTCCTCCGCGGCGACTGCTTCGTCGGTTTCCTGCACCTCGGGTTCCTCCTCCTGGTTGGCTCCCTCGAACTCCAGCAACGTCACTCCCTCCGGCACACCTATTGCATGAATGCGCAGATAAATATCATGGATGCACATGAACGAATGTCAGGGATGCTCGGGGGATGCACATGTTCGCTGTAGTTTGCATATTCCAACTTAAGCCCTATTCAAATCACTTTACTTACCAAGTTTATACAACCTAATGTATAATTGCTCATCTTCAGTTAACGACCTAGCACCTGCACCTAAGCATATTCTCAAGTTAGGCTAACCCCTAAACAATCAACGAGAACATTGCAACCACATACACTCAAGCAATTGTATTTCAGCAAAATGAATACTATGTAGCGGTGCAGTAAACTAGCTATAACTGGAGATTTATAAATCCAATTGAGATGCAACAAGACAATCTGGAAAGCTTATAAAATTGTCTACAAAACATTTTCAGACCTCAAAGCATGATTCAAACCTTTACCAGGTCGAATTCATCAATCAACAGAAGTCTATCCTCACAAGGCAGAGAATCAGCAAAAACTGCAACCTAACTTTAAACAGCTGTAGTTTCTAACTACTGGGCCAAATGCCCTCAAATTTTGACAGGAGCTAGACACATAAATTATATACAACTTTTGTATTCAACACAAGCACAGAAAACCAAATTATCATGGGGAGCTTTCTAAAGTCCCCAGATCTGTCCAGAGGGACATAATACCAACAAATAATTAGCAACTTATGATGTAAACATATAATTAGACAAAACCAACTTTACTATCTCATCACACATATCGTAAGAACACCAGCAAGTAAAGTGTTCATCACCAAAACATTTCTTTTACTACCTTTCTTAATTTATTTAATTAATTAGTGGAAATAGTAAACATATATGAAAACTACCCCATTAATTGTACAAAAATTACAGTAGACACTACATGCTCTAAGTAGACTACCATAAAAATTTCACACCATTTGAGCAAGTATAAAAGCCTACACAAAAATGATAAGACATAATGGCTTAAATTGGCATAATTAGGAAACCCTAATGAAAAGTGTCAAGCAACAGATTTCATATTTTTCCTTGCATCCTTAAGGTACTAGGATACTCTCCAACAAATTTCATAGTCAATGGATTCATAAATAAATTACTAAAATTCCCCCAAGAATCATCCAATGATAAAAGGAAAATCTATAACTTAAAAACTACACATGCAATGACTCTCAAATTTTAACCAGAGCTTCTACTAAGCAATACTAGCTTACCCACAAAATTTCACAATTTTTGGATCACAGAAACTCAAGATATGATTTAAACAAGTTTGCATGCACTCGAAAACACTTTTTAAGTTCCTATTTAATTCATCCAAAATTTCTACAAAATGTGCTCAAGATATATTTTTCTTAAATACTAGACCTAACTGTGAGTCTAACGAAATTGGAAGTACTCAATTTGGATCTACCAATTGGGAGTTACAAAAATCACAAATCGGCATTCAAAACTGTATTTTTGAGCTAGCTTCCTGGGTCTGACTCACTTGCAACCGGGACCCACTGGTCAGGGGACCCCGTCTGTCAGCGAAACCGAAAGCAGGGGACGACGCGGGACGGTGCGGAAGCGGCGCTAGCTCGCCGGCGGCGTGAACTCCGGCGAGGCCAATGACACTGGCGTGCTCCTAGAGATGATACGCACCTACCTATACCTTTTCCCCAACCGCTACCATGCTCTAGCTATGACGGCGTCGACAATGGCGGACGGCGGCAAGGTCGCTACGGCACCCCGGCGACGGCGAGCCCCCACTGCCCCACCCAAGCTCGGTACGAGCTTCACGGTGTCACTACGAAGCTAGCGAGGTAGGAAACGGAGGGTGAGAAGAACCCTAGCTAGCATGACCACGGCGAGGTCCAACTCCGGCGAGCCTCGGACGGCGGCAGAACGACCAAGCGGCCATACCAAATGTCGAGCGGCTGCGCGAAGATGACGACGAGGTAGAGGAGCTCAAGGCCGAGCTATGAGCGAGATAGAGCGAGGTGAGACACGACGGCGAGCGCGTGAGAGCTCGTCGAAACCAACGGCGGCAATGGAGCTCCGACGCGGGGAAGGAGAAATGTGGCCTCACCCTTGACTCACTGACACAACGGCGAGGTGGACAAGCAAACAGAGGCTATGGTGGAGCTTTGGGTGGTTCGAATCGAGCGGAGATGCGATGACGACGAGACGCGAGCTCGGCGTGGCCGCGGTGGCGATGGCGTCGCCCTCAGTCCGCCTCGGCTTGCACGGTGAAGAAGAGGAAATGGAAGTGGAGTGAGCTGGTGGCGTCGTCCATTTCAATCCGGCCAGCACACGGCGCGGTCAGGCCAATTCGAGCGCGTGGCGGCCACGCGGCGGCCGTCCTCTGTCGCTGGTCGGCCATGACCGGTCGGTCAGAACGGCCATCAGGCCTGATGAAGCCGACTGACAGGCCAAGTTTGACCGCGATTAGCTCCTAAACCGAGACGTATTAGAGAAAATAATGAACATGAAAGTTGTAGAGCTATAGTAGAGCTACAACTTTGATTTAGAAATCAACAGCTAACTCTCCACGGATCACGAGTTATATCAAGCCAAAGTTGAGGTCATGAAACTGAAACTCAGTTACAACACTTAGAAAATTTCAGAGTTTCTAAATAGAGCTCAAAACTGACTTGTGGACCATTTTTGAACATGTTGTGCACATTTTCATAAGATGGCCATAAAACAACTTTTGTTCCTTATTAAATTTGCTACAACTTTGCTTTAGGTTGCTCAGACATGCAAATCTCCTAAGCCACACTTTTTAAACAGTCAAACAAAAAGGGTTCAGGGGTCAAATTTGGTCAAACCATGACTTGGAAACCTAATTAGCCAAAGTGATCAACATGAACAATGTTCCAAAAGACATTCTAGGTGTAACTAAGTTACTTAGGATGATTATTAACCACACCACACATTGGTCACACAAGAATCAAGCATCACATGTATTGAAACAATGAAAAACACAAGGAATGTTGCAAATGTTTCATAGTCATGTTTCACATGTTTCATGACCTTGTTGCATAGTATTAACTAATCTTGTTTCACTAAGTGAGTGGCACATGTTGCACTTAAGTGTTGCACACTTTACATTTCATAAAAGAACAACACACATGAAATATACAAGACGTTGCAGTGTTTTGCAATTATGTTTCATGTGCTATAAGTTCACGAAGGGATGCATGATGCTCATGTTCATGAAATGCAGTGCAAATGTGGAAGCTAAACACCTGGGGTGTTACAAGTGGGCACACTTAATCAGGAAAGAAATCTTTTTCTTTTTTCTTTAGAGCACCATGCATTTTTCGGACAACCGGAATCTTCGGCTATAATCGTGGTCTACTGCTCTCTGTGCTGACCAGAATACTGGCACATTTGCTTGGTCAATGTTTCAGCCAGTTGAAGATGACATGAAGACAGATCGTATTAGTTGAAGAAGATCGAACGGCGTGTCGCAACATAATACATGGTGCTCGGGGACTAGCCGTGGGGGTATTAACCCCTATACCCTGACGGCTAGGCTTGGGCCGGCCCGGACCAGGGGGTCTGGCCCACTAGAAGACGAAGTGCGGCCCGGTCAATCTGCTCGGAGTCCCGCGCAAGGAATCAAGACAGATTTTGAAATCAAGCAAGATCCTGGTCGGTTAGAATAGAGATCCTTATTCGGCCACCTATGGCAATTGTAACTGGTTAGGATTAGTTTCCAGATCTGTAACCCTGCCCCCCCCCATACTATATAAGGCGGACAGGGGACCCCTCTCAAAAACATCTCTCATTGATATATAACAATACAATCAGACGCAGGACGTAGGTATTACGCCTTCACGGCAGCCGAACCTGGATAAAACTTCGTGTCTGTTTTGCGTCACCATCTTTTGTGTAGCTTACGCATCTGTCTGCCGATAATCTACTACCTTAGACATACCCTTAGGTAGACTGTCGATCATATTTCGTCGACAGTAATAGATATGGTGAGATGGCAACGGTGAGCGTAAAAGTCGTCTCTTTTCTACCACCACCTAGCAGTTAGATTGGACGACATGTTAACGCAAGTGGCACACGAGGGTCGTAAAAGTTAGAGCAATGATTTAATATATGGCATACCAATTATTTATTGATAGATATGAAATTTAGAACTTTTTAGTGGCACCTAACTACGTAAGGAATGGCCTCCATAAATAAAGTCCTTCACTGATCCATTCCACAGAACGCTCCGCTCACCCACTATTCAGTCTCCACCTTGGTCGTCCATGTCGTCCCAGCAGTTGTGGACGGCTCCCGCCAAGCCGGAGGCGCCACCGGAGTTCCTGTGCCCGATCACGCTAGACCTTATGCAGGACCCTGTCGCGGCGCCCACTGGCATCACCTACGACCGCGCTGCCATCGAGACCTGGCTGCTCGCCGGCGGCCAGCGCACATGTCCTGTGACACACGGTGAGCTCCGCGCCGGAGACCTCGTCCCCAACCACACTCTCCGCCGCCTCATCCAGGACTGGTACGCCACCAACCGTTGCTGCTGCTGCAGCGTCGATCGGGTTCGGGTCCCCGCCACGCCCGAGGAGGCCGCCGTCGCCGAGCTCCAGGGCGCCACGCGCGCAGGCGACGCCGAGCGGTGCGCTGCCGCAGCGCGCGGGGTCCGGCGACTCGCCTGGCGGGCGGCAGCGCAGAACCGGAGCCGCCTCGAGTCCGCCGGCGCGGCGCGCGCTCTCGCCGCGGCGTTCACATTCTTTGCGGGCACCGCCGATGCTGCGGCCGCCGCTACTGACGACGTCCTCGACGTCGTGCTGGCAGCGCTGGTGCTCGTGATGCCGATGGACGAGGAGGCCATCCTGGCCGTGGGCTCGTCCAGCGCGTCCGTGGCGCGGCTGGTCGCTGTCGCCGCGAACGGCGACCTGCACAGGAGGCTGCAAGCCGTGGTGGTAATCAGAGAGATCGTCTCGCTCTCAGCTTACAGAGGTGCCGCGGCCGGTACGATCGATCTGAGCGCGAACGCCGAGGCCGTCCCCCAAGTATTGGTGAAGACGATCAGAGACGGCATCTGCCCGCCGGCGACCAGGGCGTGCCTGGTCGCGGCGTACCACCTGGCGTGCACCGGCGAGAGCGCCGCGGCGCACCTCGCGTCGGCCGGGATCGTGACGGTGCTCGTGGAGCTCCTCGTTGACGCTGACAAGAGCACGGCCGAGAAGGCTCTCGCCGCGCTCGACGCAGCACTGGCGGCGTCTCGCGACGGCAGAGCGCGTGCCCGTGCCGACGCGCTCGCCATGCCCGTTCTGGTCAAGAAAATGTTCTGGGTGTCCGACGCCGCCACCGCGCTCGTCGTGTCCGCGCTGCTGCGCATCTGCAAGAAATGCCCGGACGACGACGCGGCGGCAGAGGCAGCTAGGCGGCACGCCATCGTTGAGGCGCTGCAGCTGGGCGCCCTCCAGAAGGTGCTGTTGCTTCTGCAGGCTGGGTGCAGACAGGAAACCAAGGAGAATGCAACTGAGCTGCTGAGGTTGATGGTCAGGTATCAGGGCAGAGGGGAGTACTGCGTGGACGCCATGGATTTGGGAGGGATCAAGAGAGAGACTGCAATTTGGACAGGATAGTTAGTTTTGTGTGAATATACATGCCATAAGAAAACAGGTTTATTTATATATATTATTAGCTACGAAACAGCATGTCCTATATATGTATATATCACAAAAGAAGGGAAAATTAAAATTAAACACCCTCTGAAGATTTGTGTACAAAATGGACAAGCATTTGCACGATTGCTACCTCAAGAGTTCATTGGCACGGTTCCGATGTTTGTCCTTAGTACAGGAGCCTTTGTTTTGTTTTGTAATGGACGGCATGAGAATTGCCATATGAATCATAAATTAGAATAGATCAAAAAACACGTCATAGAAAAACCTACCGGCTTTGCAGAGCCTTTTGTCATTCTTGCATATTGGTAAATCGTAGGTATTGACATATTGTGAGTTTGTCATCAGAGATTTCAAGAAATACATGCAAGTTTATTTTTCTTTTATTTTGCGATAGGAAGATATATGAGATACTATTATTCTTGGAAGTCCAGTCCAGTCTCAGTAAGCGGAAAGTTAAGTTGTTCCAGTCTACTACTATCTCGTTCATCAGGCATCCCATCATCACTACCATATGTCCGCCATTCAAATGCATGGAAGATAACGACGGGCGTTCTGTTCTTCGTTCAAACAAATTGGCTTGGAATAGTCCACTAATAATCCAGTCAATGCTCACGTCATAACATGAACATCCACTTATTGTTCATTTTGTTGTGCATGTCAATCAAACTAGGGCCTTGTTTTAATCTAGGGTATAAAATTTTGATGTGTCACGTCGGGTGTTACATGGGGTGTCGCATGAGGTGTTCGGATACTAATAAAAAAACAAATTACAGAATCCATCAGTAAATCACGAGACGAATTTATTAAGCCTAATTAATCTGTCATTAGCACATGTGTTATTGTAGTACCACACTGTCAAATCATGGACTACCTAGGCTTAAAAAATTCGTCTCGCAAAATAGTCACAATCTGTCCAATTAGTTATTTTTTTAGTTTATATTTAATATTCCATGTATGTGTCCAAATATTTCATGGGATAGGGTGTAAACTTTTAAGGAGAAACTAAACCAGGCCTAGATCGATCCCTTTTGTCCTATACTTGTCAAGTTGTTATTCTTTATCCAAACTTCCAAACCACTCCACTACCACTGATGCTGAGGCTGAGCAGTTTCTCACATAACCCTGTTTTTGAATTTTGATTGAAAGAAAAACTATGGTCATAAATAAAGAGGCAACTAAACTTTCAGTTTTTGCTCCTTTCATCAGTTCAAAGCACTGCACCGTCCGATTATTACAAGTGTGCATCACAAGACTGAAAACATCACATGACCCATGATGATGAGTGATAATAAAAGCATAATGAACCACCAAAAGTTCGATGAGGAAGTTAAGGACGTGGCCATATATGAAACTGATAGATTAGGGCAACAAATTATATACGTATATGCGAGTTGTACAGTCAAGGTTTTCTTAAAAGCTGATTCATTGAACCCATTCTGCACCCGGCCAGTCATCAGGAAGAATAATTCAAACCAGAAGAACACCATTGCTCATCACCCACGTTGTATAGGTCTGTTCACTTGGAGGAATTTGGAGAAATCTAGATGAATTTGTGAGAGAATGAACAGTAATTTTCAGCCTCAAACAGTGAAATCCAGATGAATTCTTCACCAGCCGAATGGCCCCCCATCGTGACATTATTGTACATGCCCGTCCAACTGGATTCGGTTTGTCCTATGGTTTCCAATTTAATTTGTTGAACAGTTCCAATACCTCTGGGCAGTTGAAGACAACCATGTTTGATTGAAAGAAAAAATAAAATTAGTATAACCACCTCACCTGCCTCGCTCATTAATCACCCTGCAAAGCTCGCTGTCTATGGTCGTATTTTCGAGTCAATTTCTGCCGCCTGATGGACAGAACAGACATGCACTTTCATTTCTTTCCCAGTCTTATCCGCGCATATATCCTGGCTTATACGGCTATACCAGGACACTACGTCACATATGTTTTGCAGGGGCGACTAATGGGTATTTGTAGAGGTGGTTTGACCATTCGCTCCTACCAAAGTGTGGCTATAAATCGCTGATTTATAGGAGCGGTCCCTACAAAATCGATTTATATGGGCGGCTGTAGTACCAGTCGTCCCTATAATACCTGTTTGTAGGGCGGTTCAATCTAGAACCGCACCTACAATATATTTTTTCATAAAAACAAATTCAAATTTACAATTCAAATTCGACAATATATATATATATATATATATATATATATATATATATATATATATATATATAATTCGAATCTGACCAGAACATATATATAATTCAAATCTTACTACAAGCACATGAATATTATATAAACTACCATTATAAGTCCAATTCACAAGAATATATACAATCCATTATTAAATAAACATAATTCAAAAGTCCAATATCAAATTCCATACACATTCTTATCAACAGCCTAGAGCTAGCCTTTCAGTCTCACGAAAGTGTTGGCACTGAGGATTTCTACCTAAGTCAGAATCTCGGTCATGGTATGTGCCTTTGACGTGTACAATCTGGTCCAATATGAAGTCGCAAAGGTCGTTGACGAGTTCTAAGAGTTGGTCATCCTTGTATGGATCTCTTTTTATTTCTTTCTCTTCTTTCCACTACAAGAGAACAAGTTTCAATTTAGTATTTCATATCATGTGCGAAGTTTTTATACTACGGGTGAAGAGCTTCAAACTTACCCTTAAGGGGCGTCTCCTGTAGACACCGATGTTACTCATCATAGAACATACATAGTATCCACAATGTACACTCCCAGGCTTCTGCTTGGGGCACTGTGTGTTTTGCATATGAAAATATTAAGTAATGATTTTGACTGTCATGTAATGGAGCACTAAAGTAAGTTACACTTACCGCACATAGTATTTTTATAGCCAGCCTTTCCTTCCTTACTGGATCATGCCTTCCGTGATGTTTATTGACATAGAACATAAATGCCCTGTTCGAATTATTTTAGCAAATACAACTTGTTAGTATCCAAAAGTGAACGTTACAAGTATGTATACAAACATATAAGCTAATGAGGATTGTCGATATGTATACGTCTTGAGAATCGATAAGAAGTCTTTATATGTCATCAGGTCCATATCTATTGAATCAAAGATACATGTCATGCTCCTCCCGACATTGACGCCTATATAAATCCAGTGGTTGCTGCATAGATTTAATCATAGAACTAGATAAGCTCTTTTACATCGAATAAAATATATCAAACAAAGCTTGAAGTATAGAGTTGAACTTACTCGAAGTTGTATGGTAGCCATATAGTAGAGTGTTGTTGGAGATTTTTAAAAGCCAGGGCAATGTTTGCCGAAACCTTAAGGGACTCTTGCCTTAGTTTCATCGCACGGATGCCCTCTTTCTCCCGAAGGGTCTTCTCAGCAGCTAGCTCTTTGTCATCCAGTTTCCACTGTCTAGGGTAATTAAAATTTGTTTGTGCTATAGCTTGAGGGTCTATATACCCGGCTTTCACACTAGGCATTTGTTTTACAATGTGCACTTGCATTCTACAAATTACGACATGGGTTAGTTACAACAAAATTCAAAGATTACATTCATATCATATTGTAACACCCTAAAATTTGAATTTTTGGAAATAGAGCTAAAGAGATTTAATTTGGAATTTTGTGCTCATAAAATATAGGAAAATAAATTTTTTCATTAAATTAAAATTCATCATAAGGTTTAGCAACATGTTTGTGCATATATGCCTTTGCATTTGATTTATTTGGTTGAGTGGTTTTGATTGGAAATTTAAAATGGTTGAAATTGCTTTTGCAAATGAAATTAAACTTAACTTTGAAGTTAAAGAAAAGAAAGAAAAGAGAATTAGAAAATAAGAACATTTAAAAAGTTGTAAAAAATTATTTTGAAAATATACCAAAATTGTTCAGCTTACTTTGAATTTAAAGTATATTTGAAATAATATTTATGTTTGGTTTTGATTCTAGGCTCAAATGAATTCAAAACCCATTTAAAAAAATGTTAGGGAAATCCAATTTGGAAAAAATTCCTCTTCTCTCTTCTGGCCGTGGCCGCAGGCAGCCCAGCACCGGCCTGCTCCTTCCCCTCTGCGCGGCCCTTTCTTCTTTTTCCCCCGCGTGGCCCATCTTTTCTCTTCCCACTGCGCCAGCCCGTTCAGTTCGCACGCAGGCCCAGCTCCGTTTCTCCGCACGGCCCAATCCATGGCCCAGGCCGCAGCTCAGCCCCGCGCGCTCGGTCGCTCAGCAGCGAAAGCCGCTCACGTGTCCCCTTCTTCTTTCTTGCGCCGACAAGTGGGGCCGCCCTGTCAGCTCCATCCTCTCCACAAGCTCGTTATCCGCTTGGACTCCGTCGTCGCTGCCTGGAGTCCGTGCTGCCCACGCGCCGTCTTTCTCGAGCTGTCACTGCCGCTGGGCCCGCGCCTCTCCGCACGTTGTCAGGTGGACCCTCGGTGTCGGTACTGTCGTTGTCGCCACAGACTCGACCGCCGCCTTCCGTATCGCCGATGAACCCTTGTCAAATCCGTGTCCGCGCCGCTCCCGACTCCTCCCCTGCCGTGTGCGCCACGTCGCTCTGCCCCATATAAGCCTCCGTGCCCGTGTCGTCCCCCACCAAGCCTGGAGAAAGCCGCAGCCGCCATCTATGCCCTAGCGTGCTCGTGCCGATGAGCCGCCCGCGTCCTCAAGCGCAGCGCCGCCTCCTATCCCAAGCTTCGGAGCACTACCCTCGCCTCAAGCCTTGCCGAGACGTCACTTCACACTAAGCCCTAGCGCAAGCCCTCGCCGCTAGGAAACTTAGCTCCGTAGCTGTCCCAAGCCACCGTGAAGAAGCCAGGAGTCTGCCGCTGCCTCCATACTCCGAGCTCCAGCGCTGTAGTTCCCTTTGCCAAGACGCCGAGCAGCCAAAGCCTCAAACGCCAGAATCTGCCGTCCGCTTTGGCCAGCACAGTGTCGTCTTCGCTTGCTCCGCGCCACCGAGACCCGCCGAAGTAAGCTCACCATTCTCTTCTCCACCTCCCTAAGTCCTTTCCGTTGTAAACCGCGCTCCAAATCACTGTTTCGGCGTAGCTCTGGTCACCGGCCATGGCGCCACTAGCCGAGAGCCATGCATGCGATGCGTCGCCGTGATTAAATTTGGTTGTTAGCTTGATGACATCATCTTCCACGTCATGCTCAATTTGTGGCCGTTTTCCTTTACAAAAACAAATCCAGAAATACAATAGAAATACGCATCATCCTGAGCCGTCCGTTTTTAGATTGATGGCCCAGATTAAAACATACCCCTTCGCTGTTCTTTTTGCTAAAGAGACCCTGTATTTTTGGAAAATAAACCCGCAGTCCAAAACATGTTTACAGATTTTGTTTTCTTCATTTGAAAGCGCATTTTGTTTCGGTTAAGTCTAAAATACGTTTTCAGCTATTTATAGAATTATCACTTATTTTGTTTTGGTCATAACTTTTCCGTTTTAACTCCGATTTGATCCGTTCAAATTGCGTTAGGTTCGTAATTTCATAATCTACATGTTCATACTACTGTTCAGTATGTTTTTAACTTTTAAAATTCATGATTAGATTTAATCTATTATTCGATTAAAAGAAATCTTGTTTAAATCATATCTTCTGCGTCTTAGATCCGTTTTAGTCCATTCAAGTTGCGTTAGATTCATAGAGTCAAGATCTACGCGTTAGTAACAGTGTTTATCATGTCACTAATACTGGAATTTCATGGTTTGAATCATATCTTAAATAACAATTATACAACTGGATTTTATAAATAGAATATGATTTGTTTCACTTTAGTTTTATAAATCAAATCTAAATTTGACTTAAATTATAATCTCTATGAAATATCTTATATATGTTTTTATATATTTAAAACACATGAAGCTAATAGTTTTATATTTTCTCCTCTGAGCAAATCTTTCGGTAGATGTATCTTTTTCACCGTAGCTTCGATTAGCGTGTTTTTTGCGTCTGTGTGTTCGTAGCGAGACGTAGATTCGTTTTACAAACTTTTCATCTTGATTTTATGTTTGGTGTATTGTTCTAATTTAGATCTATTGTTGCTTCATGTATGATTGTACGAATGTTTGTGTGGTGCTTTATGATTACATCCAGTCGGTGAGATATACGTGGTGATCAAGAAGAAGAAGAAGAAGAGCGTTGAAGATTAAAGCTTACCGAAGGATCGGTGTTTTAAGGCAAGTATAACATGGGATCTTCCTTGTTACCTATTCACCTTTAATCATTTAATTCATACTGCATGTGTCTACCTTGACTGTCATTAAGGAATTCCTAGTACTTTGTACCTTGTGCCTTGTTACCTTTGGGGTATTGCATTGGATAGTATGATGCTAGTGCTCAATTAAAGACCATGATCTTATAACTTGACTAATGGTATATGCAATAAACACTAAAAGATGCTTTTTAGCAACATGGAACAAGGGGGCTAGAGCATTGGGCTATTTATGGTGCTCTAGATTCCTCTCCCTAAGGACTTATCTGTAAGTGATCATCCGAGACTTACAGTACAGCTGTGAGGGCTACATGGCTCTGGCTTTAGCTCAGTATGAGGACCTTTTCTAGCTTGTTAGTGGTTACCTTTATTGGCGTAAGAATGGCTTGCCGAATTGGGTATAGTGCAACCTCTGTCCCCATGTGTATAGGCTACGTGTCAATGTGCCATTGGGAAGGGGGACTCTACATCTGTTTGCCGAGTGAATCTAATGACCCTAACTTGTTAGACGAACCTTTGAAATGTTTCATAGTGAACCCTGTCGACCTTCCTTGGTAGCGGGTCAAGAGGCTGATCACCTCGGGCGAAAGGGTAAATCACGACTCACAGTGAAAGTGTACAACCTCTGCAGAGTGTAAAACTGGTATATCAGCCGTGCTCACGGTCACGAGTGGCCTTGGAACCCTTACGGAATAGATGATGAACACTAATGATATGGATGATGAAGATGCTCACTAATGGTTAACCGTTTATGCTATTCATTATTCATGTTTACCTGATCATGTGTTTATATGGGTTTGTGATGAACTTGTTGCTACTCAATTGCAAAATTATGACTCATTAAAAGCTAATCATAGTTAACCAGTGTCAGCCTTTTGAGCCTCATGAACCCCATGTTATATTTGTTGAGTACGACATGTACTTATGCTTGCTTTATTTTTCACATATTTGGATAAAAATCCTGGATGGGTACCAGATTGCTAGAATTTGGAGGAATTAGGCTTGTGATCAACTAGTTAGTTATCCCTGTGGATTTGGAGTCTTTGCTTGAAGATCGGAGTTGTCTTTCTACTGTCTATACTCTGAGGTTATAATCTTTATACTAATACGCTATGTATTTAAGTATTGTTTTTTGATATTACCCTTATTTGTAGCTATATGTGAGATTTGACTTTTTGGGCTCACATATGATGTGTATCTGGTTTTGTTCTTAAAACCAGGTGCTACACATATCGAGAGGACAAGGACTTACAGGCACTACGTGCGAATTAGATTCATTTCCATTGCTCCGAGGTGAAAGCATGTCTACATGTCATTGAAGTCAAAGATAATTTTCCTGACTGGGCTTCCAAATGTGCTGGTAGGGAAGCATGCTTGTACGAGGTCTATGCTTGTTAGGAGAATACGCAAGTACCAATCATGAAACCTTCTCATTCCAAGTGTTAGGCGTTGGATGTCCCAGTTTGGTAGGAAGGGCTTGCCTCTTTCATATATTTTTGGGCAATCCTTTGATCATTTGATGGCATCAATATTTGGATACTGCTTTATTGTTTGGTAGAGTTTGCTAGTGATAGCCTCCTCAGAAGCCCATGATGGGACTTTTTTAACTTGTTCTCAGGCTTGAACTAGTCATGGGAATACCACTTATTCACCGATGAGTCATCTTTCATCGGAACATATATTGGTCTTATGGTGATTTGATGCTTCTTTTGAAGTTCCCATTCAGGCACGTCCTCATCTTCTTGTGCATCACCTTCTTCAGGAGGCACTCGTTGTTCATGTATCGGCTGTGTTTATTGAGAAGACTGTGGCATCTCATTATGCACTTGCTCAGTACGAGCTAGAGAAGGTTGTGGCTTATTAGGCACATGCTAGCTAGGAGCCGGGAAAGAATGTGACATCTCAGGAATGTGGTGGTCACGAGACAGTGAAAATATCTCCCCATCATCAACAGCTCGCTCCAAATTTGAGAGAGGGGGAGGCGGCGAAGAAGCAGTCAATTTAATATAATGTTTGTGCCAGAGGATGAACTACCCCATTACGTCTCTGAGTAACACCAGCCCCTCAGGAGTTGCGTAGTCTATCCTCCACTACATGAACTCATGCTTCATGGTTCAATTTATCTCTTACTAGGGCCCCGGTCGCATTACTGAATCGTCCTCTGAATTCCTTCAGCTCAAGTATCTCCCCTGCTGGCCCGACCTTCATTATCACATAGCATGCCTTATCTGGATATTGATTTGCTTTTCTATCCCCTCGTTTCCTCTTTGGCTTGGTAGTCGTGTTCGTGGTTGTGTCTTGAGGTTGTGGAGCAGAGGCCTCAATGTCCATCTCTGTGGCGGTTGCCTCTGCTCTCCTTTCCTCTACTCTATCTTGTCTGGCGAGATGTCATGGACGTCGACGTCGTCTTTTTAGAGTTTCAGGAGGGACCTGTATATACGGCAGGTAAAAGTGTTAGCAGAGGTAACACAGCCAAAGCTTTAGCAAAATTTACAAGCTAAGGCTTTATCCCTACCTCCTTGTTCAGATCAAAATCCTTGTTCAAATCTTTCTCCGTTGGTCTCCTTCTGGTTTCTCGTGGTAAAGGATCCTTGGGACTTACATATCCCTCTTCTTAGTCCTCATCATCATCATCCTCTTCTTCTTCGCCTTCAGCAGCCTCTCCTGCTCTTTCTTCTGCTCCCCCTTCCTTCTCGTCACACTGCTCCTGAGTAAGCGTCACTTCTAGATCCTTTTTCTAACTCGTTATCGAATTGCTCCTGAGTAAGCTAGTCCTCTAGTGCTTGCTCCTCATAGGTTGGCTGTTCATCATGCTCGGGGCATCGGGCTGCACTGTCTGGTGTCCGCGACATTATTTCGTGCTTTGTTCTAATAGATGCAAAAAAGTATACTTTAGGTATGCGAGAAGGTATAAGAAATAAAAAAGGTCTATAAACCAAAGTAGTCCTATAAAACAACAATATATCAAAAAGCGAGTAGTAGCAGTAGTAGAGGCCTCAAAAACATATCAATCATCATTTGATCATGAACTTAGAGCATCAAGGCATCATAACAGAGAAAAGAGGAGAATGTAATATAGGGGCGACTGCTAATGATGCCAAGTTCCTCACAAGTTTTTTTATCATCAGCTCATATTCCATATAATGTATGGACTTGAACAATTTCATCATCGGCAAAACAAAGGAGAGGAGAGGAGAGGGGAGATTTGGAAAAAAAAGCAACAACTGCTTAGCAAACATAGAGCAGCAGCTAATGTCAAAAGACAGCTAACAAGTCTTGGGCGAGTCTATTATAGATAATAACCCGCTGGACAGTCACGCATGGTAATTCAGTCGCAAAGGATCTGAGAGCAAAAGAGAGGACAAAAACAGCAAGTTAATACATAGGGATGCATAGTAATGCATAGTACCAGGGATTTAACACATAGGAAAAAACAGCAACCAGTAGTACTAGTAGTAGGATAACAGTAGTATTAATAGTAGGACAACAATAGTAAGTAGTAGAAGTAGTTGGAGTAGTAGTAAGACAACAATAGTAGTAGTAGTAGAAGTAGAGGGAAGTGAAAAGAGTAGTAGTGGAGTAGTAGTAGAAGTAGAGGGAAGTGAGAAGAGTAGTAGGGAAAACAGCGCATCCAGTGCCTCCTGCTTGTAGGCCGACAAAGGGGCGGCAAAGGCTGCTGGTGTTGTCGTCACAAGATTAAGGTCTAGGAGTAGATTAGAACAGCTGGTCTTGAAACAGAAGTAGTTGTGCTGCTAGAATTCGATGGAGAAGTATGTTGTCGATGATCAGAGTAGCAGATGGAGATCAATATGCAGTAGGAGGGCCACAATTTGCAATGTTGACAAGGTGTTAGCTAGTGCAATGTTGCTGTGCATCTAGAGGAGAAGGCTTTAATTAGCGAGAAGCCTCTGTGGTGGTGAAGGCATGATGTGTTGGCAAGTTCAAGATTAGATTGATGCATTGTAAATCAAGTAGTAGATTGGGTGGTGGAGATACGCAGAGGCAAGCAGCAAACAAGTGACGCCTGACAGTTATACAGCTCTTGAGATGTGAAGTATAGTTTAGGCTTGATGGGTAACAAAAGATTGTCGAGAAAAGAGCATTCAGTTGGATTGCAGCACAAGTGGTGTAGGTGGAAAGGCAGTAGTGCAAGTCAAATAGCAGTTGGCATGCACCAGATTTGCTCAGGATGAACACCTGTTGCAGTGCAAACCATCATGATCTAAACTCTGAACCTACAGTTCTAGCCAAGGCCTAATTGAAGAGTTTTTCAAGAGCACAATTTATATATTCGAGCTGCACAGTGATGACAGCCTGTAATTGGTAGTAAGTAGTGGTTGTGAATACAGATTGTCAGCATTCGCAAAAAAAAAAAAAAAAACAGATTGTCAGCTCACATGCCGCAGCAATTTAAATGAGAAACCAAGAGCAATTTGCAGTACCATTTTAGATCAGTGGTTCCGGTTAGATGGCAATGGCAAATTGTGGGGTACGGCCCCCGGTATTCTCAAGACAAGACATGGGCCGCACCATCAGGGGTGGCCTGGCCCATAAGATCAAGGCGTACACGGCGCTGCTCGGCGTGCACCGCAAGATATTGTATAATACCAAATAGACTACTTTCCTTGTAACCGTGCTCCTCCACACTATATAAGGAGAGGCAGGGGTCCCCTAGCGGACACGATCCATCAAGATGTATCTACATACAGATCAATACAATACACCAAAGACACAGGACGTAGGGTATTACGTCGATCAGACGGCCCGAACCTATCTGAATCGCTGTCTCTGCGCCTTGTGTCATCATCCGGTTCCTGATTACGCGCACCCCCACCGACAAATCTACCATCGCGGGATACCCCTCGGTAGACTGTCGATGATATTCTGTCGACACAAATACAGAGGCAGCCTATGTCACTTGTGAGAGGGCAAGCAGAAGCATGTCAGCAATGCAGCAAATGCAGCCTATGGGAGCTTGAGGAGCCCAGATGCTAGACGTGATGTTTAGTCATTCAGTAGTACACAGAGGCAAGCAGTTGGTAGTGTTCGACACCATCCATCATCTCTGGTTTGCAGTCGCTAGATGGAGGCAAAGATGTTCAGAGAGAAGTGAGTAGCGGCAAGCGATGCAGCCCTTTCCCATAAGAGGTTGTGCTGGAACTTTAGTTTAGTTAATCAGATGAGTGGCAAGTTGTATAACCACAGAGCTAGCTGAGAGCTCGCCATGCATGTGCATGTTCAGAAATAAAGCAGAGACAAGCACAAGCACTTGACCAGCTAGACAGCTGTCACCAAGATTAGGAATGTTTGTTCTGCCAAGATTAGAAATGTTTGTTCTGTAACAATGGTACTAGTAGTAGTACTAGCAGTAGGAGAGCATAGGGATGCATAGTAATACATAGGAATATCAGTAGTACTAGCAGTAGTACCAGCAGTAGATAACACAGGCAAGCAGGAAAATTGAGAAAGAGTACTGCAGCCCGACTTCTTACGGAAAGTATCACCAAACATGGCCAATGAAATCCAATTGAAATAAAAATTTAACCAAAGCCTTGCCTCATCACAAGCAACACATTCTAGCAACTAGTTCAACACGATAGCATATTCACATAGCATCAGGTGGTAGTCAGGTAACATGATAAAAAATGCTAGATAGGTAACAGGATAAGTAATAGCTTGCACAATGGAAAAGAAAAATTAGAAACATGGAAGTAGCCATTTTTAGACAAGTAACAGCTTGCACAATGACAAAAAAACTCTGTAACTTGAAAATAAACTCTTATGCATGATGACTGATGCACGGTGAATGTGCACTGATTATGAATCAACAAAAGTAGAAGTGCTAAAAACCAGAAAAGGTTGTGTCACAGCGAGCAACAACATTGACTCCATTCTTTGCTGCTCAAGCCAAAAGGCTTCAGTTCCCAAAGTTCAGTTCTTGGTGACACTCTAATTGTGACCTTAAGAAGGTATCTTCTAACATCCTTTTAAATAATAGAATCACCTTCTAACTTGAAGTTTAAACAACAGAATCAAAGGAAAAATACCATTGTTGACTGCTTAACCTATGTCTGGGGTGGTAGGTTAATGCTTAATTTCTTATTGCACTGTATTCAGGATTCATATTGCTTTTGAAAAATGAGTTTTTTCTTGTAATATGAATGATAATTAGTTTGGCGAAGTAAACTTCAAGTGGATGAAAGTGGAATTAAAATCTCTGTTTTGCATTTCACTTGTAGCGTGTAAAGGAACAGAAAATCATCTATGGCTACCTACAAGTATGAACCAGAATTGAAAATAATCACTAAATAAATAGAAAATCATCTAACGTTTTTCCATATTAGCTCTGTTTATGGGCTGCAATAGGGTTTATGAATTCTCTTCTGACTACTGCCATGCCATGGTCTAAAAATGGTAGCAATAAATTGGCCCCAAAAATATTTCTATTTACTACTACATACATACATATAAGACTAATGCAACACAATGACCAAAGCCTCTTGGAAATACACAGGTAGTGCACACAGACTTCAGTTGGGTCAATATCCGAAGCTCGAGAAGGGGATTGGCGTACCTAGAGAAGACCGGCCCAAGGGATGGAGGCCTTAGCAAGGGAGGTCGAGGACGGAGACGGGCGGCGGCTCTCCAGGTCAGAGGAAGAACCCCGCGCGGCGACGCTGGAATGACGCAGTACTGGCCGAGAGACCTCAAGGACAGAGCCGAGGGATGGAGGTCGCAGCGTCGAAGGTTGAGGTTAGAGATGGGGCGGCGGTGGGCCGGCCGGCCTTGGCCTCTCAATCCTTAGCCACCGTGGAGATGGGGCGGCACCGTTGCGTCCTGGCAATGTCGAGCTTTGGCCCGAGGGTGAGGAGATGGGGCGCTAGCGTCGGGGCGGCGGCTTCACGAAGTGCGTCCACGGCGGAAAGGTCAGGGAGGCGGCGACGGGAAGATTTGGCAGCCTGCCGGCATTGGTGAAAAGAGTCGCGCCCAGGACTTAGCCAAATGTCAGCCCTAGGAGCGCGGCGGCATATATAATCGGCGTGATTTGTAGGGGCGGCTTAAAACACCGACCGCCCCTACAAATCGATTCGTAGGGGCGGTTACTGAGTAAGCCGCCCCTATAAATATTTTTCAATTTATTTTAATTAATAATTTTGTAATTTTTATATAAAGAACACAATGTAAATTTATATAATACTTTTTTTTAATTATTCTATATATGTATAAATAAAAATATATATAAACCATTTCATGATATATATATATATATACAGATATAATTATATATTTTGTTCTTTACAAAAAGAATATTTTAAAAATTGAAAATTTAAAATTTAAAACAACTAAAATAATTTCATCTCCACTAAATGACCTTAAATGAAAATTTTATAAACATAAAAGTTGTAGAACTCATCAAGATGTACACTTATATTTTGGTCATCTTTTCATTTGACAAAATTTGAAAAGTTCAAAATTTGAATTTCAATAAATGACAACTTCAAATAAGATTTTGAAACCTTAAATTATTTCAAATAAGAAAGTCATAAACATAAAATTTGTTGAACACATCACTATCTACAACTTTTATTTTGGTCATCTTTTAATTTGACCAAATTTGGACAGTTTAAATTTTGAATTTCAATAAATATCAACTTCAAATAAGATTTTGAAACCTTAAATGATTTCAACTACAAAAGTCATGAACATAAAAGTTCTTGAACTCATCACTATCTATAACTTTTATTTTGGTCACTTCTTCATTTGACAAAATATTAGTAAACATTGTTCACAAATTCAGATATCACTTATAGTTCATGAACTATATGAGAGACATGTTGATTTGTGAACAATGTTTACTATCACTTTGTCAGATAAAGAAATAACCAAAATAAAAGTTGTATATCTTGATGAGTTATACATCTTTGGTATTCATCGCTTTTTCAGCTGAAATCATTTGGTGTTTCAAAATCTTGTTAGAACTTGTTATTTTTTTAAATTTGAAAATTTGAATTGCTCAAACTTTGTGAGACGAAAAGAATGACCAAATCAACACAGTAACTTGATAGGGCATGATTTTAGAAAATTTTAGAAAAAAATCATCACATTTAGAGTTAGTATGAGGGAGAAAGACTAGTTACAAAATTTACGCAGAGATTAAAAAGAAAAATCACAACTATTAATGATGATCAATGATGAACAAGTGTAATTTCTCCTTTTAATCTATGGCTGAAACTTGTAACTAGTTTTTCTCCCTCATACTAACTCCAAATGTGATGGTTTTTTCCTAAAATTTTCTAAAATCATGCTCTATCATTTTAGTCTAGTCATCTATCTTTGTCACTAATTTTAGACAATTCAAATTTTGAATTTTAGAAAATGACAACTTCAAACCTGATTTTCAACCACTAAATGATTTCAGCTGTAAAAGTGATGAATATAAAAGTTGTATAACTCGTCTGGATGTTTCAAAAAAAGTGGATGTTTCAAGTGTCTGCGTGTTACAGCTATTTTAGTAGTAATAGAGTGGATATTACAATAGGTTCATCTGGATGTTGAAAAAGATAGTCTCACACACATGCATAAATATAGTCTCACACACATACATAAATATATAGTCTCACACACATACATAAATATATAGTCTCACACACATGCATAAATAAAGTCTTATAAACACACACACTTACGCAAACACTCCACGTTCAACAACTAGCTAGCCCGCTGTAACGACTTTTCCCTTGACACCTTTTCGTTCCCATGGTAATATGTCTTTGGGCACGTTCTTTTCTACAACACTGATCTTCTTAGGAAAGTCTATGAATAGCGGTATCTCATCGTAGTTATTGTAAGCTTCAACATCGTCCATGTCATCAACTTCGATAATGTGTTGTTTCCCAGAGGCAACCACGTGCTTTGTCTTCTTCTTCAGGGGGAGGTTATTTTGTGGGTCAGGCATATAGCAAACTTATGCGACACATGAAGTGAGCACCCAAGGATCATCTTGGTAGCCTAGATTCTTGAGGTCCAGGACTCTCAATCCGATCTCGTTCAGTTGGTGTTGTTTGATCCAGCAGCATCGAAACTGGGCCACCGTTATATCCCTTCCATAGTCAAGTTCCTATATCTCTTCAATGATGCCAAAGTATTGGATCTTTCGCTCCACTCCATCGAGAGCTTCTATTTGAACACCGCTGTTTTGGTTCACATATTTACTATCCTTTGCATGGGTATAGTACATTTACCCATTGATGTCATAAGCTTTCTAAGATGTCACTTGTCTCGATGGCCCCTCCGCCAACCTACTAATGGTAATAGAGTCTATGGTTTCTCCAGGCGGTATGTTTTGGTCCTTCAACCATGTAGTTAGTCATTGCTTGTGATGTTTCATGACCCAATCATCTAAACGACAATTTCTCTCCACCATAATGATAGCCAAGTGTTCATCAATGTATGGTTGCATCAGTTGTGTACTCTGCAAGACACTGTAATGCGCCTGACTCAGTTCTTTGTAATCATAGTCGATGAACACTTTTCTACCACTGGTGCCCTTCCTAGCCAGCCTACCCTTATGATGAGAATCGGGTTTACCAATCCCTTTCTATACTTTTAGGTACTCTTGACAGCACTCGACGACTTCTTCAGTACTGTAACCCTCTATCATGGAGCCCTCTAGGTATGCTCGATTATGCACGTATCGGCTTAGAACCGACATGAACCATTCGTAGGACCACATTTCATTCAAGTAGCAAGGGCCCAGTGCTTGTATCTGATGAACCATGTGACTCATAATGTGGCATTATATCAAAAAGCAGGAGGTAAACACATCTCTAGTTGGTTTTGTGTCTCCACCACAAATTCATGTAGGTCACTCAGTTTTTTCTTGCCAATCGTCTTCTGTGAGATCTTCGAAAAGAAGTAGCACATGCGTGTGATGGCCATTTTCAAGAACTCTGGCTTTATAGCCCTAATTGCAATAGGTAGAAACACTGTCAGCATCACATGACAATCATGAGCCTTGTAGTGTGTTATTGACAAGTCCTTCATCGACACTAGCTTCTTCACATTCGCTAAAACCCAGTCGGGACTTTGACCCCCCTCAGGAAAGTACATATAACGCTCTTCTCTTCTGGTGTTAGGTTGAAGCACGCCATGGGGCGAGTGTATTTTCCATTAGCCTCAGGTACCGGGTGAAGCTGTGGCATCATGTTTAGCTGCACCATGTCTTTTTGTGATTTTAGACCATCCTTTGTGATGAGGACATCACTTCTTCGTCACATACAAGCTAAGGAGAGGAGGAGGTCCAGCATGGGCATCCAATTCATCTTTCTCATGGTGGAGGCCTAGTCCAACTAAAGTTGGAGCCCATCTCAGGTTCCAAGACCAGTCTGCCTTAAACTGGTCACCCAGGATGCATCCAGACTTTGCTTTCGACGATCCATATATGGTTGGAAATCTAATTTGATAAGGAAGCCAATGCAAGTGGTCTCATGTCAAAAGCCCTTTGGATTCAACGGGAATCATCGAAACAAGTCAGCATCTAGAATCTGCCAGGGTGCTGCGACACCGTCTTTTGGTCCGTTGGACTGTGTATTGTGTTTGGGCCCGTTAGGGGCCACGTCCAGGGGGTGACACCCAAGACTCTATAAATAGCAGCCGTCGCTCTCCTTTGGGTTTGGGTTTTATTTAGTTCTTGATTTCTTCGTGAAACAGACATCGTTTTACTACAACTGTGCCACCAAGGCTGCTTGCTGTGAACCAGGGCCCCAGTTCTTGATCTTATTCACCTGTGGCAATTAGTCCTTTTGAATAAAGACTTAAACTCCTTCTCGTTATCATAAGCCTCATATTTATTTGCAATTTTAGATTGCGTTCATCCTGTTCTTGCTTGTGTTCTTGATTCACTTGCAGGAAAGCCTTTTCGGCGAGGTCAATCGCGTTCGTGTGGTTGATATCCAATGGAGCAGTGGTGTAACGGTTGCGGGGGTCCGAATCAGCCTTGGTTCAAAGCCTAGATCATGAATGTCGAGTCTCCACCAATCGACGCTATCATACCTTTCGAAAGATCGGACCTAGTCTACATCAAGTGGTATCAGAGCCCTTGTTGCCCGTTAGGTATAATTTTGTTTTTCCCTTTAGATTGTTACTATTTTTGCATTACCTATAGTTTACAAAAAGCTAAAAAATATATACACCGCCACATATTCCCTATCCAATAGCCTTGTTGTGCCATGCAATATCGTCTCTGTTTCGCGTTGTTGAGTTTATGTCCTAGGTCAAGTTCCGGTTGTTGGTTTTATATCGTTTTTAGTCCAGTTTGTGTTTTCCCTTTGTTTTTCATCATAATCCGTGAACACCTTCAAATCTTATTGTGTTTCCTTTATATCCATCAAACCCTAGTCCACACCATCTAATTTGTTACACTTGTCTTCACTGTTTCCATCAAATCCTTGCTGCCGTGACCAATTTGCATGCATTGTTCCCATTTTGTCCACTAATTCAGACTCAGTTCGTAAAACTGGTCTAGTTTTCGCATACGAACTCGGATTTCGACGTTCCATATATCAAAATCGATCAGAAAAAAATTTAGATCCGTATGTCCCTAACTTTGGTGGGTTTGGAAATTTTTATTTTGGCCAAAAACTGGTCACAAGATCCTCTTTTCGTGGTCATAAGTTTTTTGTCGATTTTGAGCACATCTTCTGAAATTTCCACATGCCACGCCTTTCACTTGTTTAAGCTCATATTTTCTGTGCTTACTTCTTTTGTGCTCCTAAGTGAAAAAATATCAAAAAAATAAAAAGAAAAAGTCAAATAATCCCAAAAAACAACGACAACAAAAAAATAGAGAAAAAAGAGGGGCAAAAGTGGAACAATATCTAGAGGAGCACATAGAGAGCACCATTTGAGCTGTGTTTGCATGTGCTGATTTCTACCTTGTTCCTAATCATATTTCTGCTGTTCATATCACTTGATACATCTAGTACTTGGAACGTGAGTAGGCCAGCAACTAAGACAAGTACTTGAGATACTTATTCAGTTTTGCTATTCAGTTGCGAATATTGCTATTCCTTGCTACTATATTGTGCATGTCCAAGCTTCACTTTCTTCTAACCAAGTATAGGTTCGCCTTGCAACTGTTACACTCAAGCTACAACGGTATCATAGTCACCGACCGATTACACCGCCTGTTGCTTTTGTAAGAACACTTGTAAGACCATGGTAAGGCACTTGAGAGTTTAGTGCCTTGTTTTTCCTTGTCCACAACCTAAGTAGTTGGTAGGGATAATACTATTTGTGTTGTCTTCTTCTTTCTACTAACCATGTCAGGAAAAGCCAGAGGCAGCGGCAAAGGAAACGGAGACACACCTACAGATTTCAATGACTGTGTTTCTAAGAATGAGCTTCGTGCCGTTCTTGATGACAAGTTCAATGAGATCCCTCAACAAATCACCAGCTTGGCCAAGAGGATTGAAGATGTTGAACAACAACATCCTGAACCACGTCCTAAAGAAGAAGATGATGATCTCTCTGAGGAGGATGATGGCGACGCGGAGGCTGAAGCCGAAGCTCAATGATGTGCTGAGGATGCACGTAACCGTAATTGGTTGAACTTTAACCAACGCGGTATGGGAGGTAATAACCAAGGTAATAATGATCATTTCTCTAAAACCAAGTTTAAGATACCTCCTTTTTCTAGTTCTACTGATCCTGAAGCATATTTAGATTGGGAGATGACTATAGATAAAAAATTTAGCTCCCATCAAGTACCTGAAGAATATAGAGTTAGACTTGCTACTAGTGAGTTTACTAGTTTTGCTCTTTTCTGGTGGAATGATATTTGCAATAATGTTAATGCTAATGCTAATGCTCAAATACCTCAAACCTGGACTGTACTTAAACGACGAATGAAATCGAGATTTGTTCCTCCATACTATCAGCGTGATCTGCGATTAAAACTACAACGTTTAAATCAAGGTAGTAAGACTGTTGAGGAATATTATTAGGAGCTTTTAATTGGTCTAGCACGTAGTAACATACAAGAGGATGAAATGGATAAGTGTTCTAGATTTTTTGGAGGTTTGCGTCGTGAAATATAGGATGTTCTTGACTATAAAGAATAGACTAGATTTTCCTAATTATATCATTATGCTCTTAAAGCTGAAAGGGAAGTACAGGGACGACAACCTAGGCGTTCCATGACTTCGTCGACTCCTTCACGTCCAACAGAGGTGAGTAAATTTTCTAATGTGCAGACACCACCAGCGCCTGTAAAGAAGAGTTCTTCTATCACACCTTCTTCTAGTGGATCTGCTACACCTTCCTCTAGTAGCTCTTCTAAAGTTGTTTGCCACCGCTGCAAGGGCATGGGACATATTGCTATAGAATGCCCTAGCAAACGCGCATATATTTCTACTAATGATGGTGGGTATGCTAGTGCTAGTGATGAAGAGAATGAATTTGCACTTGCAACTGATCTTTATGCAGATAAATTTGTGGATAGTGCTGAAGATCCTGATGAGGTAATTGATAGTGTGGCATGCACTACAGACTACAAATCAATCCTTGTTCAATGTGTTTTGAGTACACAAGTTGAGCCAGTAGGCAAGCTACAACGCCATAATTTGTTTCAAATGTTCCTCATTATCAATAATTTCTGTGTTCGTGCTATAATTGATGGAGGGAGCAGCAATAACTTGGTAAGTTCTGATCTTGTCAAGACCCTTGGTTTATCTACATGTGCTCTTCCATATTCATACCATGTTCAGTGGTTCAACAATAGTGGTAAGGCAAAGGTAACACAATCTGCTCGTGTGCATTTTTCTATCGCATCATACCATGATTATGCTGAATTTAATGTCATGCCTATGCAAGCTTGTTCACTTTTGTTAGGCCACCCTTGGCAGTATGATAATAATATTGTACATCATGGTAGGCAAAATAGATATACTTTTATGTTTAAATGAAAGACCATTGCTTTACTTCCTTTAACTCCTGCTGAAATTGTGCGATATGAAAAGGAACTTGCTGAAAAGAAAAAGAAAGGCCATGATAAAGACTCTAGCAAACCATCAAGTAACATGAAAGAAGTTTTATTTGCTCTTAAATCTGTTATTGCTGATCATGATGAACCATGTTATGCTCTAACTTGTATGTCGCCTATATGTCCACTTGGCCCTGCTTCTAGTGCTATGCCTCTTGTTGGTACTAACCTTTTGTAGGACAAGGAGGATGAATTCCTAGCAGGGAGGCCACCATGGCAGCCGCCTTTGTGAGGGATTGGGCACCAAGATGAACGTCTTCTTCCAGAGCCATCATTGTTGTCATCCAATGGAGGAGACGATCTACTTCAGTCGAGGATGACTTTAATTCAAGAAAGCGAGGATGATAAGGACATCACTTCTTCATCACATACAAGCCAAGGAGAGGAGGAGGTCTAGCATGGGCGTTTAATTCATCTTTCTCATGGTGGAGGCCCAGTCCAACTGAAGTTGGAGCCCATCTCGGGTTTTAGGACCAGTCTGCTTTAAACTATTCACCCAGGACACATCTAGACTCCTTTTTTGATGATCCACATATGGTTGGAAAGCTAATTTGATAACGAAGCCAATGCAAGTAGTCTCACATCAAAATCCCTTAGGATTCAATGGGAATCGTCAAAACAAGTCAGCATCTAGAATCTACCAGGGTGCTACGACACCGTCTTTTGGTCCGTTGGACCATGTATCGTGTTTGGGCCCGTTAGGGGCCGCGTCCAGGGGTGGTGATGCCCAAGACTCTATAAATAGCAGCCGTCGCTCTCTTTAGGGTTTGGGTTTTGTTCAGTTCTTGATTTCTTCGTGAAACAGACATCGTTTTGCTGCAACTGTGCCGCCAAGGCTGCTTGTTGTGAACCAGGGCCCCAGTTCTTGATCTTGTTCGCCTATGGTGATTAGTCCTTTCGAATAAAGACTTGAACTCCTTCTCGTTATCATAAGCCTCATATTTATTTGCAATTTTAGATTGCGTTCATCCTATTCTTGCTTGTGTTCTCGATTCGCTTGTAGGAAAGCCTTTTTGGCGAGGTCAATCGTGTTCGCGTGGTTAATAACCAATGGAGCAGTGGTGTAATGGTTGCAGGTGTCTGAATCAGCCTTGGTTCGAAGCCTAGATTGTGAACATCGAGTCTCCACCAATCGACGCTATCATACCTTTTAGAAGATCGGGCCTAGTCTACATCACTTTGACTTGCCTATATCCATCAAGGTAGCAATGAGACTCTCAAAAACATTCTTCTGCACGTGCATAGCATCAATGGCATGAGGGACCTCCAAGTCTGGCCAATAAGGCAGATACTGAAAGAAGATCGATTGTTTCTTGAAAGGTATGCTTTCGATCGGAGGTGTGCTTCTATCTCTGTTCGTCCCATCTGGATTCTTCTTTCCACGGATGACGTGTATGTTTTTCACCATTCTGTACATGTGTTCTCCATTATGACGTCTCTCCGGAGGGGGTTCAATCTCTAAGGCGTTGTCATAATATCTAAAGAATAATTTGCTGCGGTACATGTGACTTGTCTTTAAGAAGCGCCGGTTCCTTAGGTAAACTATCTTCTTGGATGCATTCAGGAACACCCATGTAGTACCATCCAAGCAAACTAAGCATCCCGTCTTCCCTTTGATTTGTCCAGACAAAGCAAACAACATGGGGTAATCATTGGTAGTAACAAATATTATTGCTCTACATATGAAGTCCTCCTTTCATAACGCATCGTACATCGGCTCCCCATGCCTCCATAGCCTCTCCATTTCTTGCATCAAAGGCTCGAGGAACATGTCTATATCAATGCCTGGTTGTTTAGGGCCAGAAATAAGAATAGTGAGGAGAAGGTACTTTCTCTTCTGACACAACCACATTGGGATGTTGTACATGGTCAAGATCACTAGCCAAGTGTTGTGGTCGCTCATCCTCTCATTGAAGAGATTCATTCCATCGGTGCTCAAGCCAAACCGTACATTCCTTCGGTCATTGCTGAATTCTTTGTGCTTCTCATCGATCCTTTGCCACTGACTACAATTAGCCAAGTGTGCAATCTTATCATCATCCACCTTGCGCTCATCATCCAACCATGTCATGAGTGTGGCTTCTTTAGGGTTTAGGAAGATACGTCTCAAGCGGTCGATCACTAGCAGGTACCACATTACCAAGATAGGAATTCTTCTCTGCTTTGCATCATTGCCTAATGGAGTGTCCTCTAGGGGCTGTGATTCTTGTACCACCTTTTTTGTACCCTTCTTATTCCTCTTTTTCCTCGTGGAGGCTTCGTCCCCACCGTAAAGGTCATTGTTCTTGTACCGGCTAGCCCCACACCGGGGACATTTATCCAGTGACTTGAACGTTTCGCCACGAAAAAGGATATAGTGGTTGGGGCATGCATGGATTTTTTCAACCCCCATTGTCAATAGACTTATGACCTTTGTCGACAAAAGATGCTCGGCAGTCCACCGAGGGGTATCCCACGATGGTAGATTTATTGTAGAGGTGAGTGAGATCAGGAGCGAGATAGTAATACAAGCACCAAGACACAAGATTTAGACAGGTTCAACCGTTAGTATGACGTAATACCTACATCCTATGTTCTGATGTATTGCATTGAGATGTATCGATCGTGTCCACTAGGGGACCCTTGCCTCTCCTTATATACTCTGGAGGGGTAGGGTTACAAGGAAAATAGCCTATTTGGTATTATACAATATCTTGCGGTGCATGTCGAGCAGCGCCGTGCACGCCTTGATCTTGTGGGCTGGGCCACCTCTGATGGTGTGGCCCATGTCTTGTCTTGTGGATACCAGGGGCCATACCCCCATAGCTAGTCCCCAAGCCTGATAGTAGGTGACGTAGTCACGTGGTGCCTGGGTCAGAAAGTAGAAGACCAGCTGAGCAGGCAGCCAGTCCTCGAGCGTAGCCTCGAGATGAGAAAAGCGCTCGAGCCTGCTGGAAGATGAAGAATGCATCTTGTAGCAGGGTCAAATAAAAAGAAGTCTGAAAGCTTTGCCAACATCGTTCGACATGCGCGTATCAAGACCCCAGACGTGCTTCCCAAGACCAGCACCCTGATCCGAACAACATGGAGCATCTTGATAGCACACTGATGAGACATAGCAAGATTTGACCACCAAGGGAGCACCCAGGAGTTCCTGGCATCGCTGGCGATGTTCGAGCACCGAAGAGCGAGGAGTCCCCTACGTTGCTAGCGATGTCTAAGCACCGAGGAGTCCCTGGCGCAGCTGGCGACGTTTGAGCAGCGAGAAGTTCCTGGCGTAGCTGGCGATGTCCGAGCACCGAGGAGTCCCTAGCGTAGCTGGCGATGTCTGAGCAGCGAGGAGTCCCCGGTGTAACTGGTGATGTCTGAGTACCGAGGAGTCCCCGACATAGGCGGCGATGTCCGACGTAGCTAGCGACGTTCGAACAGCGAGGAGTTCCCAACGAAGCTGGCAAGGTCCGTGCGGTGAAGTGTGCCCACTTAGTCCTCGAGCACGAAGAATCTGTGGGCCGAGGGGTCCCCGGCGCAGCTGGCGACGTCTGAGCAGCGAGAAGTTCCCGACGTAGCTGGTGATGTCCGAGCACCGAGGAGTCCCCAGCGTAGCTGGCGATGTCCAAGTACCGAGGAGTCCCCGGCGTAGGCAGCAATGTCCAGCGTAGCTGGCGACGTCCGAGCAACGAGGAGTTCCCGATGAAGCTGGCGAGGTCTGTGCGGTGAAGTGTGCCCACTTAGTCCTCGAGCATGAAGAATCCAAGGGCCGAGGAGTAACCAACGTAGTTGACGATGAAGCACGAGCGACGAACAGTCTGGTCAACTGGTCGATGGCGAAGTGAGCATTAATTAGAAGCGACCGACGAATAGTCTGATCAACTAGTCGGCGATGAAGTCGATGAACCTAGCGGTCCGACCAGTTGATCGGTGTAGAAGTCCAAGCACCAGGTGGTCCGATCACCAGGACGATGATCCTGCAATACAAACATGTAGAATGTATAGTACATGATGTAAAAATATATGAACTCTGGAGAAAAAATAGTGTATGTAGCTCAACGATCAGTTGGAGCGAAGATGTATTTATATTTAATATAAACCGCCCGACCAGTTAGTGTGTAGCTGATTCTCCAGCCCTAGCTAGCCCATAGTCCATAACGTCGAGCGCGGAGCCCGTGCACGTGTACAAGGAGCAGGCGTCACCAAAGAGCCACTGCCGACCACCCATAACGCAGAGGGCAGATGCTCATGCACGTGTAGGGAGGAGTCAGAGACAGGGCCGTCTCTGGAGGCGTCTGAGCATCAACATGACTGTTCAGGGGTTCGGAAAATCGTTTGGAGAGCAAACATGACAAAAATAGCTTAGAGAAAGTTGTTGGTGAAGGCAACCTCAGAGGTGGTTCCGAGATCGGATCTACTATCGCGGGGGTTGATGTAGCCAGTGATGAATCATCATCATGGACCGGCATGGATCTCCACGAGATTGATGACGAGAACACGCTATTGATTTGAGGTCCATCTGGCTCGCCATGGATCAAGCGCACACCCCTACCTGGCGCGCCAACTGTCAACAAAAGATGCTTGGTAGTCCACCGAGGGGTATCCCACGATGGTAGATTTATCGTAGAGGTGAGCGAGATCAGGAGCGAGATGGTAATACAAGCACCAAGATACAAGATTTAGACAGGTTTGGCCGTCAGTATGACGTAATATCTACATCATGTGTTCTGATGTATTGCATTGAGATGTATCGATCGTGTCCACTAGGGGACCCCTACCTCTCCTTATATACTCTGGAGGGGTAGGGTTACAAAGAAAGTAGCCTATTTAGTACTATACAATATCTTGCGGTACACGCCGAGCAGCGCCGTGCACGCCTTGATCTTGTGGGCTGGGCCACCTCTGATGGTGCGGCCCATGTCTTGTCTTGTGGATACCGGAGGTATACCCCACAACCTTCTTCGCTTGGTATGTGTTGGCTGGAACTAAGTTTGGTTGTGGCAACACCCATGACAGGAGACGCAATAGATCATTGAAACTACAGTCTAACCAGCCGTACTTAGCCTTCAGGATGAGTAGCTCAAGTACAAAACGTAGCAATGTCCAATGTGTCGGACAACCCTTTTCAACACCATACAAAGTCTCATTCGATGCTTTTGTCACCCTTTCCAAATTTTCTAGACCTTTCGGGCTCTTTAGTAAAATCTCTGGTCTAAAGGCTCGAATTATGTCCTCCAAATCATCTTCATCCCCGACACGTGCTCCGCCATCATTATTGGCACCACCTTCATCGTTACCATCCCAACCACCAGCATCACCACCTTGTTCATTGCCAAACTCGGGATCCATTCGTGCATCAAGCTCTGCTGAATATTGGGACAGTGATTCTATGGTTTTGTCGTCGTATTCCTCGTCGTTAACAATAACCGTTTCACCATGATGAATCCACACTGTGTAGTCCTCAACAAATCCTCGCATAATCAAATGTGATCTGATGATAGTCACATCTATCGATGCCATATGGTTCTTGCAATCTTTATATGGACAAATAATTGTATCCTTATTCTCTGTCAACGTCGTTGCATGCTTCTCTACGGCTTTAATAAATTTATCCACCTCTTCACGGAAACTTGCCTTGAACCTTAATGAACCATATATCCAAGAGTTTCTGTACTCCATCTTTTACAACAACAACAAAATAAACATTAAAGGACTACTTATTCATATATATATATATAAATTAATCAAATTAATAATTATTTAAGAATAATTATATATACTTCAGATATATATATATATATATGAATATAAATCAAATATAATTGCATGAAGCATACAAACACACCATGGTAGAGTAAAATTAATTAATGGTCCATTTATCTATAAATAATTAAAATACATATTTATGGATTACAATAAACAATTTCAACGACAACAATTAGCAACAATTATATTTTACCCAATATCTTTCATGCAAACCCTAGTCCAATTTCATCAAACATAAATTTACAAAAATGAAATTAATAAAAAAACCAAACTCTAGATCTAGATCTACATGCACATGAAACATCCATAAAACTAACTAATTGTTCACTAAAATCAAGAAACATGGATTAAATAAGGGTATGATCTTATTCCCCTACCTAATTTACCCTAGTACATTCAAAACTTAGGTCTAATTTACTTCCTAAGTAGCTTAAGCACCATAGAAGAGGGAGAAAAACAAAACTCTAATTACTCACTAACCATTAAAACTTCAAAACAAGTGTGGAATAGCATTTTCTTACCTTCTACGACCTCTCCATCAAAGAGTTTGAGACCAAAATCTTTCCCCTTAGTAGAGTAATTTTTGGGAGGTGCCCAAGGCCTCCCTACCTTTTTTCCACGGGTTGGAGTGACCCGAGTAGAAAGAAGGGGATGCAGGTATTTATACGTGGGTCATTTGTAGGGGCGGTTGGTGATTGAGCCGCCCCTACAAATCGCTACACTGGCGGCGGATGGTGAGTGAGCCGCCCCTATAAATCGACCCATTTGTAGGGGCGGCTCGCATCACCAGCCGCCCCTACTGTTCCATTTATAGGGGTGGCTGGTCTCATGAGTTCCGAGCACGCCCACTGTAGGGGCGGCTCCATCACCAGCCGCCCCTACAAAAAAATTAGTCCATTACTACAAACGTTTTTTAGTGGTGGGACCCATTATTATTTGTCATTGTCACATAGTGCATTCGACTAGAGAAGCAAAGTTAGTCAAGATCCTGAAACTGAACAACACTGCCTTTCCTTTTCCAAAATGATAAAAAGAAAAGCAGGCATTGCCGCATTGATTGTGACAACAATACTAGATTCGCACTAATCGGTCCGTCACTCAGATGACTTGCTACTGAAGAGTGAAGGCATCTGTGTAGATCTTCGTTTGTTTCATCATATCAGTCATACATTTGGCCTAAGAATGTTTCAAGCTTGATACTGTAAGAGAGGTAAACAAGTGGAGACAATGAATTAGAGAACACCTCGTACCCCTTGAGTCGGGTGATATTTCATATATGTAGACCAGGAACGGCTTGTGTTACATATTACATGACCAATGTGAATCCAACAAATATATATGTCTAATACTCGTCTGCAGTCTCGGCAGGAGGATAACTGTATAGGCGAGCATTTGGTCATGATATCTGCGAACTGGTGAGAAGAATGGACATGCAGCACTTGAACTTATCCTAAAGCTACCTTTTCTAACTCAATATGCTTTGTGCGACTTTCGTGTCTTTACATGTTGTTTCAGAGTGGTAATGCTGAACGCATACTTTGGCCTTTGCACCATCAATAATACCGTTCGCACATTACTAATTCATGCCTCCATGCCTATAGTCCTATTGGGCCGAGGAATTAGCTACTGCCATGCTCAACGGGAGACCATCGCGAACTCTGTTTCGTTCCAGCTCCTCTTCAACACATATACATGTCTATAGTTACGACATACCAATGGCATTCAGTCAGTGAAGGCCAGTTGCTTGACCTGAGTTATAAATGCTTAAAATTTGTTCCACGGCTCTCAAGATTTGGTTCGGTATTTATATCTGATAATCCACTAATTATATACAGTTCCATGCATACACTACGAGAAACTGGCACTTTGCCGAGTGTCTGCGGCACTCGGCAAAGCCCGAAATACACTCGGCAAAGAAGCCTTTGCCGAGTGTTTTTTGTCGGGCACTCGGCAAAGCCTTTGCCGAGTGCCGGAAAAGCACTCGGCAAAGATTTACACTCGGCAAAATGAAAATGCGAAAAAACCCAAAAATAATAGCAAATTTTTTTTGGGAAAGGCCGCCACCGGCCATCGAAGTCGCTGCATTTTTTGCGCAAGATTCGCGCCTAACGTGGCCGGTGGGATTCGAACTCACGACCTCTCCCTCGCGTGTCTACTGCTCTACCACTGCGCTACACGGTAACTTGTGTATAAATTCCGTTATCTATCCTCATATATTATACTAAACCGAGAGTAAATTGCTTGTTTGAGGCCCTAAACGAATTCAAATCAAAAAGTGGTCAACTATAAAGTTTTATAACTTTTCGAGATCTACAATTTTCATTTAGGAAGTTTTTCCATCCGAGGTCGTTTGAAAAATTCAAATTTTAAATTTGAGAGATTCAAACGTAGTTTTGCATGATAAGATGATTTCAAATCAAAAAGTTGTCAACTACATAGTTTCATGACTTTTGGAGATCTACAATTTTCATTTAGGAAGTTTTTTCATCCGAGGTCTTTTGAAAAATTCAAAATTTAAAATTTTCAAATTCAAACGCCGTTTTTGCATGACAAGATGATTTCAAATCAAAATGTTGCCAACTACAAAATTTCATAACTTCTCGAGATATACAAAGTTTATTTTGGTCATTTGTTCATCCGACATAGTGGTAGTAACATTATTCACAAATCTTATATATCACTCTTCTACTTTCATGAAACTAATATGAGACATATGGGAGAGATGTAGATTTTATGAACAACGTTATTGTCGTTTTGTCAAATGAAGAAATGACCAAAATAAACTTTGTAGATCTTGAGAAGTTATGCAACTTTGTAGTTGAAAAGTTTTTCATTTGAATTCATTTCGGGCCTCAAAAATTGCTTTGAAAAAATAATTTGCCGAGGGCCAAAAGAAAATGCACACGGCAAAATACCTCTTTGCCGAGTGCCACTCGGCAAAATGCCTCTTTGCCGAGTGCCAAAAAAAGGCACTCGGCAAAGAGGTATTTTGCCGAGTGCCAAAAAATGGCACTCGGCAAAATACAACTTTGCCGAGTGCCAGAAAAAGGCACTCGGCAAAGACGCATTTTGCCGAGTATCGAAAAATGGCACTCGGCAAAATACATCTTTGCCGAGTGCACAAAAAAAAAAAAAACACTCGGCAAAGCCATCTTTGTCGAGTGCCGAAAAAACACTCGGCAAAGCTGTCTTTGCCGCTCGGCAAAGCTTCCGGCACTCGGCAAAGTGCCGGTTTCCGGTAGTGATAACAAGTCTTTAAATTGTAAGATATATAACAGCACTTGCAGTACTATAGAGCCACACATTTCACATACTTTTTGTGTAATCAAAATAATCCATCTTAGCATACTAATGTTTTAACTCACATGACGGAAGTTCATTGCTTCACTTCAGCCACTCACAAATAATAGTTCTTGTGAATTCTGATGTGTTTCCTCATTAACCCAGGAGGAAAAACTAAAACTAACTCTGGGTGAGGGTTCATCGTAACTAATTGATGTCAGGGGTCCAGAAATATGTACTACTAGCGTGTGTGACCTTACCACCAGCCTTTTGTTGTTCTTGCACATTCATGCACCGTGTATATAGACGTTTTGTCAGTTTATCATCAAACCTTTCAACAAATACAAGCTTGTATTTTGTATTTTTAGTAGAAGGTAGGATTCTATAACTCATGGTTTATGGAATATTTTCCAGTTTCTATTCTTTCAATGTTCCATCCAATGTTAGTAAGCGGAGAGCGAGTTCAGTTTTGGTTTATGTTTTTATCTGGCACCCATCAGCCGCATTATCAGACTGCCATTGATAGATTCCTTGCTGTGCAATTCAGTATATCGTCAGTGTATTTCCTGAGGATAAGAGTACCATATTCGACATCATGGAAAATGACCACCGAGGTTCCTCGTTCAAACAAGCAAGCTTGGAATAGTCTGTAAATTCAGTCAACAATGGCAGCAACATCACATCGACATCCACTTATTATTACTATTGTCGTACATGCAAATCCACAACCGACACGGTTGGTACTATCCTTGCCAACAATTCACCACTGCTATTGGGAAGTTGTAGACATTACCAGGTCTGAGTGAAAGATAAAATTTGATAAGAAAAATAGTAGGAGGTTAGAATTATTGGTTGTAATTGGATGATATATATGTACGGAGCCTCTTGGGCGGTAATTCATGCATTTACGTGATTTGGGGGTCCAGCCTTTTAGAGTGCACGGTAATATCCTATCGGATCTACTAACCAAAGAAGGTAGAAGTATAAACACCGTAGAACTACAACAACAACGAGGACCAATGCTTTTGAATGAGGTTCGCCCATGTACCTACATCCTTACGTGCACTACTCGCCATAAAAAACAACAGCTACACCGACATCTGGGTGCTTCCGCACACTCGCCGTCCAACCCAGTAGCCCAGTCGTCTCAAAGATACAACAAGAGTTGTCTTATATCTATGTCTCTCTAGGATATAGAGTTAGACTCCAACTCTATCTTAACCCCTAATACAACTCGAGTCCTAGCATGACCCAAACATATTGGACACGTATCTAACAACCTCCACATTGAAGTCGTCGATGTGCGAACCTCCATGTACCCAGACTTGAGCCGTCTTTTCCGCTGCTTACTTTGAGCAGCCTAATGAGGCTGATCCCACATCCACACTATCACCAGGACAGAACACCACCACAGTTGCATTGCTAATTCATGACTCCACCTTCAACAATGCTGCCCTTCAGCTCATTACAAGAAATGTGACCTTCTATGATGTTCAATTTATGTCATAAACAAGGATTTTTATATCACTAAACGTAATTTATGACGTCCTTGTGACAAAAATATGATTGTCACAGAAGGTGCATGTTTGGGGGCGGTATGCCCTTTCGGCACCCCCTTTCCTTCCTCAGGCTTTTCAAACACATCCTCGACCCCGGGGGCTGGAATGCCCATTGGTCAATATCACCAAAGGGGAGCATTTGCATCCCTTTTCCGCACTGCAAGATGAAATGGCATGCGTAGCCGACATATGTGTTCGCCACTGCTGGCTATTGGGGGAGGCTCTGCCTTTTCGGCACCCTTGCACTGCCGCCCATGCTTTCGCAGGCTCCCCCAAGGAGGCAATGGTCAGGGCAACGGAAGGGCTTTTCATCATCAGCGAGGCAAAAGGTCTTTCGGTCTATGAAGCCTCGATTCCACCGAAACGGTGCAAGCACTTTTCGTTTGTCGTGAAACTTCCGGTACGATGTTGCGTTGTGTTGAGCAGGTTGACTAGTTCGTTGATAGCACGGAAGGACAGAAGCCACCTAGCTCCCTTGGTGGGGTCCCCTCCTTACATCGGCTATGGAGCGTAGGCGGGGGGACCAGACAATGAAGGTGACTTCCGGGGGAGGCTAGAAGCGGAATGGACTGCGGATGCCTTGTCGTGGGTGGAATATGCTTTAGGATCTAGGTAGTTGGAAGACTATTTCTGTCCTTGTAAAAGATACAGATGCATATAAATAGAGCTCCACAAGAGCCGTAGAGGGGGGATGCCCTAATTCTTTCAGTTGTCTATATTTGCCTTTTCATCACTCCTTGTTCCTTTCGTTCGTTCGTTGTTGTGCTTTCGGTTACTCAAGCGACAACCTAGTGTTGGAAGGCTAAGGCCTAGAACAACAGTGCATCTCTAAGCACCTTATGTGATGAACTTGAATTGTAATAAAAAAACATCCATGGCACAAATCTTATTATAAATTTACTCTCTTTGTTCCAAATTATACGTCGCTTTGACTTTTTGGGTACATCAATTTTACTATGTATCTAGACATAATGTATGTCTAGATACATAGCAAAATAAGTACAAAAAAGGTCAAAGTGACTTATAATTTGGAATGGAGGGAGTAATCATCATAAATGCAAAGTAGCTCATGTAAGCTCCTTCCATGGGCTAATTTATGAGCTTCATTTTTTGGGCTTAGCCCATTCCAAGACCCAATTTGTTTTGGGCTTAGCCCACTTCAAGACCCAATTGTAGTTTTTTATTTCAAAATGCAGGCGGAACATTCAACAGGTCCACGAACACACTCTTCACCAACAGAGTCACCGCGCGCTTCTTCACTCCCAAAGAGTTGAGCTCCTTCCCCTTTTCTCGGGTCGCACCACTACACAAATGATTTCGCGAGGCATTACGCTTTTATTAATGTAGGAGGGGACAATGGCCATTTGCCTCCGTTAATCGGTGGCAGGGCCCGTGGCCGAGTGCTTGCCTACGTTAGTCATTGATGAAGGAGGACGACGTAAGACGTTCGCCTCGGTTAATGCTCCATTAACGTAGCTGGTCGCCTTAAGGCAACTGCATCCGTTAATCCATTAAACAAGGACGAAGGCAAACAACTTAAGCCACCCGCCTCGATTAACCGATTAATGGAGGTGGTACAGCTATGGCGTCTCCACTAATGGGCGATTAATGGAGGTTGACGCCCTTAGGATGCCCACCTCCGTTAATCGCTGCTTATAAATGCAGCCGACCACCCCCACCTTCTTCCTCCACGAGCTCAACATCTCTATTTGACGGGGTTTGAGCTCTAAAACTCTAAAAATTCACCATTTTTTAGGGGGAGGAGTTTTGCTCTAGGATTGCTTGAAGGAGAACACCACATGAGGTTGCTATCAGCTCCCACATCCTTATTCTACTCTTTTTTCAAGATTTGGGTGATCTTGATCTAGAACTAGTTCTTCATGGTGGAGAGAGCGAAAACATATATAGTTCTTTATTTGTTGTCATTTCATTGTAACACTGCTATACTTATGTCTTCTTCGCTATGTGTGTAAGGTTCGCTGGTATGGAAAGGTCAAAATGGATGTACCTTATATCAAGGCTATCACTGACCTACATAGATCAGGTGAAAAAGTTAGTTGACACTGCTCGAAAGCATACTCTATGTCTATGTTCTCACTACAAGAACAAGCTTGTCCTCGAAGGCAGTGATGTGCAATCTCACTTCATCAAGTGGGGTTTCATCGAGGAATACGTGGTTTGGAGGTTTCATGGCGAAGTAGATGCGATTGGCGGCGCATCTGGAGGAAACTCATCATCGTCGATGGCGGTGAATGCAAACCATGGAGGAGAACCCTCATCATCATCAGCCAATGGGCGCGATGTTGCTTGCAAAAATGCCGATGTCATCAGATAGATGATTTTGTCCAAGACATGGGTGATGACTAGGGTGATAGTGGTGATGGTGAGCCGGCCTTGGTGGACTCGGTGGACATGGAGTTCTTTGAGTATTTCATTAACCCGAGGTGCCTAGAGAATTTCTAGGAGATGAAGTAGGTGGCAAAGGATCCGCTCTATAAGGACTGTCTGAAGCAATGGACGGCTCTACACTTTTATCTCTAGATGTTGATGCTGAAGTCTCATTTTGGTTGGTATGACCTAGCTTCAATGAGTTGTTATGTACCCTTGGTCCCGTGCTTCCAAAGGATAACAAAGTGCCTGCCAATACATATCAGGCGAAGATGCTAATCTGGCCAATGATGCTGAATCCTCAAAAGATCCATGCTTGCCCTAACCACTGTATCATGTATTAGGGCTAGTTTTGTGAGCTTGGAGAGCTGTACGCACTGTGGCGTGAGTCGATACAAGAGGAATGGGGGGTGCCGCTTGGATGTGAACGACGAGGGAGCCTCGGGTGGGCCAAAGAAGAAGGTGGCCAAGAAGAGTAGTGTGAAGTAGATCTCATATCATTAGGAAGAGGAAGAAGGTTACACGTACAGAAGAATTCCTGCCCTATTGATGTGGTACCTGCTCGTGATCGATTGCTATTCGGTAACCCCGAGGATGCATAGTTGATATCCTGGCATGCATATGGTGATCTCATGAAGGACGACGGCAAGCTACGACACCCTGCCGATGCCTGGTAGTGGAAGGGTTTTGATGCCACGTTCCTGAAGTTTGGCAACGAGATGAGACAAATAGGTTCATGCTAAGTGCCGACAAGATGAATCAGTTCAGATCGCAGTAGCTCGCACAACACTCAGCCGGTCATCCTCAGCATCTACAACCTATTTCCCTGGCTGTGTCAGAAGCGTAGGTATTTTCTTCTGACCATCCTTATTTATGGACCGAAGCAGCATGGCTTTCATATAGATGTGTTCGTGGAGCCACTCATGGAGGGCATGAAGCTACTATGGGAGGAAGGGGTCTAGATAATGGATGTGTCTCTAGAGAAGAAGTTCGCTCTAAAAGCCACCATCTTTGTCCAAATCAGCAATTACCCTGGTCTTTTTTCCCCTGTCGGCGTAGATCAAAGGGAAGACCGACTGCGTAGTCTAATTTTCCTTGACGGTACCTACTATGCTTGCTTACCTCATGGGGTCCAACAATATGGTGTATATGAGGCACAAGCAATTCCTCGCCAATGGGTACATGTATCGATCAGTTGTGATGAATAAGTAATTCGACAACAAGGATGAGCTGTAACCTGCCGAACAGGTTCATGAAGAGACGAGGTGCAGGGAATGAGTGTTTGGCATGGTGAAGGACATGGAGGTCGAGTTGAGAAAGTGGAAGAAAAAAAGCTGGGAATCCCACAAGAAAGAGAAAGCAAGATAAGATGAAGGAACCACCTCCACTCGTCATGATGGCATCTCCATTTGCTATTTATATTGGACACTTAACAGAGTGGATTGACCCTCACGATTCACCTCCAGCCCAGGTATGCAACGGGGTTCGTATGGTTGGCCCAGGTGATGGCCCGGGACTAATTAAACCGGCCCGGTCAAACTAGAGTGAGGGAAACACTTACACGAACTCGAATGCTACGGTGCTCAGACGATCTCCCAGTTGACGGTAGGGCAAGGTAGGGTGCTCGCCGTACCTCAACTCTGCCGTGGACCCCGCCCCAAATCGCCCCGGTAGCCATGGGCAGAAGGTTGCTTTCGCTAGAATTCTGAAGATGGATCGTAAGTCCGTCCAAGGAAGAAGACAACTTCGATTCAGGACTCAAAGGCGAACAGTTACTCGGCCTCCGGGCCTTGTGGGCTATGGTTGTGCTGGAACGTATGGCCATTTGGGCTTTCCACCTTTAGAGAATTGGAGGTTAGACTACGACACTGTACCGTTCGTAGTTCGTACTCGGAAAAAGTTCATTTTATCTTCCTCAACTACCGTGAAACCTCCCTCAACTCTAAAACCACAAATAGTTCCTCCTTCATCTCTCAAAACCAGTCACTTGTCCTCCATATCTATTTTCCTTGGTGGTTTTTCTTTTTTCTTTAATATTTATTTCGGTTGTATTTTGAAAAATCATAGTAAATCACTGAAAAATAAAAAAATAGAAAATCCAATTGTGTTGGACCCTACATGAGTAGATCTACACAACGAATATATCATATGGTATGCTTTAGAACAAAGTTTTCGCTGTAACTTTAGATCTATATTTTTCTATAATTAATTTATAGCTGCAGTTTCTCTAGTCCAATTATGGTGAAATTTTTATGGTGGATTAATCATTGCATGCTTGATCTTGCGAAAAACTTTCATGCTCATTGGATCATATATGACTGACTTATAGATTTATCTAGGTTTATCTAGATAAAACTATAACTCAGTCATACATGATCCAATGAGTATGAAATTTTTGCCCTCAAGCATTCAATGATTAGCCCACCATAAAAAAATCACCATAGTTGGACAACAAAAAACTGCAGCTATGAATTAATTACAGAAAAATTTAGATTTAAAGCTACAGCAAAAACTTTATACTAAAACATACCAATATGTTTACTGTGTAGGTCTACTCATGTGGAGTCCAACAAAAATTTCATGCTCATTGGATCATGTATGACTAAGTTATACATTTAATTTCATTTAAAAGTTACTTAACAAACATAAACCTAGATAAATCTATAACTCAATCATATGTAATCTAATGAACATGAAATTTTTACTACAGCTCAAGCATGTAATGATTAGCCCACCATAAAAATTTCACCACAATTAGACCAGAGAAACCGTAGATATGGATTAATTACAGAAAACATAGATTTAAAGTTACATTAAAAATACTTTTTGCTAAAGTATAGTATATCATATGTTCACAGTATACATCTACTACGTGGAGTTCAACACAATTGTATTTTTCATTTTATAATTTTTCTATGATTTTTCAAAGATTTAACTGAAATCAACATAAAAGAAAAAAAAACACCAAGAGAATCAGCCATGGAGGACAAGTGACCGGTTTTGAAAGATGAGGGAGGAACTATTTCTAATTGAGTTTTTTTTGGGGGAGGGGACTATTTCTAATTGAGTTGACGGAGGAAAAACTGACTTCCAGGGTGAGGGGGCAAAATTGACTTTTTCTTTCGTACTCCCTAGACCAAAGCCCATCTGTTCGTTTTGTGCGAAGCAGACTTCGCCGCCGAGCTGGTACTGGCGACGACTATAGAACAGACGAAGCCCCTAGCCGCCTAGTGCCACCTCCTGCAAGTCTGCAGCCCTCCGCAACCCTGCCCAAATTGCCCTGATTCAATCTTACTTGCAGCCCTCCAAGCAACTCCGCCCAAATTGCCCTGATTCAATTTGTGACTTGCCGCCCTCTGCAACTCCGCCCAAGTTTGCAGCTCGGCACAGGCACGCAGAGTAAGGCTCTCTGAAACCTGATTCTTTTTCCTTTGTCAATTATTGTTTCTTCAGTTTTTTGTTATCAATTAATTTGGTTGGTTGATTTTAAAGCACAGTGAATTATTAAATCAATGTGGAACCAAAAGGAAAGTGCACGGGAAAGGGCAATGCCAAAACTAAAGGTACATGTTGCAAACCTGTAATTAGCATAATTTAATATAAAATAATTCTATTTATCTTGAATGTGTTTACTTATATAATTTGTGCTTACCGATCATCATGTGTGTATAAACCATTTCTGTGAGAGATATTACTTTGCTACCTATGTTATTGACTTTGCCATACCTTAATTTTTTTTCCGTCCTTCACCACTTCACTCGAATCTACGAACATGCCCTCTGGAGAACTTGGAAAGCTATGACCAACTTGGACCAAGTACTCAGCTCATGATTCGACCAGGAGATTATGGCATGCCCCTAATTAAGACTATGGAGCTGGGTGCTTAACGCCGAACACTCAGATACCACTCATTTTTGCCATTACTAACTCAACGAGCGTAGTGCTGCTGCTCGTGATGGCAAAATGTCCTGCTGATTGACGTTGTGTCAGGATCACCTCCCTTTTAAGTATATTACCTAACTCAATAGTCTTTCATTGACTATTAAGTTAGATAAAGAACTTAATCAGTCATCCTAGTACATCACCCATATGATGTACTTAACCAACCTTCATCCAGGATCACGCGAATGGAAAGGAAATCATTACAAGACAGATAGCTTACATCACATTACAAGAGTACATTAAGTTATGAATAAGTTGTTCACAAACTTAGTCGTAACACGGTACATTCGTCCAACCAACAAAGTACGAGCGGAAGTCTTTGACAACATAGTTTTAAAGATAACATGTGTGGATCATGTCATCTTGCACACAACTACGCAACTACTATCCCTCTACCACTGTTGGTCCTCAGCGGATTCGAGTGCATAGAATAACCTATAAGTTGGGGCAACACTACCTACAAAACTTAAATAATCATAGGGTGAGTGTTCCAATGTACTCCACAGGACTTACCCAATATAATACAAGGATTATGCATTTTTGTTAGTAGCAAGGAATGCAGTTGGTTTTACATAAAGCATTTTGTACAAGAATATAAATGTGAACCTCACAACTAAACCATTAACAAGCGTAGCATGGTTCAAATAAAATGTAAGCAACTTTTCATTGGATCTCACTCTTCCATAAGTCCCTGTTTCAACTCTAATCCCTATCTAGAAGTACAAAACTTATACCATTCAAAATCAAGACTCTACAGAGGGGTACACATTAACCCCACCAAAAGCAAGGGATACCGCCCATACGACTCGTTGGTACAGAAGTGATATCTCAATGCCTCTATCGGGATCAATGCCCTCTTAAGGAGGTACCCAATATGATATTGCACTAGGGGCTATTAAACTGGATACACCCCTTAACAGGTCATCCTGGTACACCTCCCATAAGATGTACAAGTTGCCAACCTCATCCAGGATTAGCTCAAGAGAGAGAACACACCACAACCACACATAGGATACATTACAAGTTCCAAGTACTTAATTTTTACATATCAAGGTTCACAAGCTTAATCATGACACAAGTCACACATTACATCTTAACATCGAAGTCTAGCGGAAGTCTTTTCAACATAACATTTATTTATGATAACCAATACATGGGCATGCCACATCCATGTATCTACGAAATATAGACCCTTCATGTAACACCCTAAAATTTGCATCATTTAAAAGTAGGATAATTTGATTTATTTATGTATTTATGTGTGCATACAAACTTAGAGAAATAATAACTTTTGTTAAATGAAAACCAACTATAAGGTCTAGCTACATATTTATACATACATGTTGCTTCATATTTATTTTGTGATGATTGGGTTTGATCAAAATTTCAAAAGAATTTAAATTTGATTTGAATTTGGTTTTGTAAATGTGTTTAAGAAAAAGAAAAGGAATTTTACCTCTCCCTTCCTCTCTCTTGGCTTTTGGCCCGCTCGGCCTTGCCTCCCCCGCAGGCCCAGCTCCACTCCCTCTAATCCCGCACCCAGCAGGTCGGCCCAACTGGGGCTAAAGCCCAGCGTAGGCGCCCGTCACCCCCTTCCTCCCTTGGCTGACAGCTCTGGCCCACGCCTTGAGTCACCTACAGGTGGGCCCGCTCTATCAGCGTCGTCCCTCGGTCACATTTGAAATCATTTTTATTTATTTTAATTCCAAAAATTAGATCCATCTATTCATAGTTTTGCCACTAGTCTTATTGAAGCTATAATTTCTTCGTTTTAACTCCGTTTTGATCCGTTCAAGTTGCGTTAGATTCATAATTGCATAATCTACATGTTCATGCTATTGTTAAACATGTTTTCAACTTTTGATATTCAAGATTAGGTTTAATCTATTATTTTACTAAAGGAAAACTTGTTTAATTCATAACTTCTTCGTTATAGCTCCGATTTTTGTGATCTTTGTGTCTGTATGTTCATAGCGAGATGTAGATTCATTTTACAAACTTTTCATCTTGATTCTATGTTGTTGGTGTACTGTTCTAATCGATAGCCTTTGTTTGCTATGCATGATTGCGTCTAGATGCTTGTGTGTTGTTGTATTGATCGAGTATAGACGGTGAGCAATTCGTGGGAGATCAAGAGTACTACTTTGACGAGCAGAATCAGCAGAAACGCTTTGATCAAGGCAAGTATAGCATGGGACCATCCTTGTTTCCTATCAACTTTAATACACTTAACTCATATGCATGTGTCTCTTTGCTATAACTAAGGATTTCCTAGAATTGTACTAATACCTTGTCACCTATGGGATACGCATTGGGTAGCTACTGCTAGTGCTCAACAAAACCATGATCTTGTAACTTGACTAATGTTATATGCAACAAACATAAAATATGACTTTTTAGCAACTTGATAAAAAGGGGTTGGAGTATTTAGCTACTTTCTAAATGCTTTAGATTCCTCTCCTTAAGGACTTATCTGTAAGTGAGGATCCGAGACTTACATTACAACTGTGAGGGCCACATGGATCTGGCTTTAGCTTAGTACAAGGACTTTTTCTAGCTTATTAGTCGTTACCTTTATGGCGCAAAAGGGGCTTGCTGAATCGGGTATAGTGCAGCCTTTGTCTTTATGTGTATAGCCTGCGTGGAATGTGCCATTTAGAAGGGGAGCTCTACATCTATTTGCCAATTGGAATCCTAGCGGCCCTAACTTGTTAGACGAACCTTTGAAAGGCTTCATAGTGTACCTTGCATGTTCACCTTGGTAGTGTTTTGGGGACCTGCAAACCCCGGGCAAATGGGAAACATGACTCATAGTGAAAGTGTACAACCTCTGCAGAGTGTAAAACTATTATAACAGTCATGCTCACGGTCACGAGCGGCCTTGGAACCCTTATGGAATAGATGATCACTATTAATTAATTGTTTTTGCTATATATTATTCATGTTTACATTGATCATGTGTTTATAATGGGTTTATGACAACTTGATGATATTCATATGCTAAAATTGTGGCAACTAAAAGCTAAATTCTGTTAAACCTATGTCAAGCCTTTTGAGCCTCATGAACCCCATGTTACACTTGTTAAGTACGACTTGTACTTACGCTTGTTTATTTTCATTATTTGGATAAAAATCCCGGATGGGTAACAGATTGCTATGGTAATGACAACTTTCCTAAGGATTACTAGTCTTGTGGTCAACCAGTTGACGTCCCTATGCTATGGAGCTTTAGCGAGAGAGTTATCTTTATATTTCCGCTATATTTATGTGAATACTATGTGATAATATTCGTGATGTAATAAACACTTATGATGGTAATTTCTATGATTTGTTGGCTTATGTGTGTGATTGATCTCTGGGCGTACATAAGATTATACATCCCATTTTATCCTTAAAATTGGGTGTGATAAATTGGTATCAGAGTCGTATTGACTGTAGGATGCAAGCCTACTTAGTAATGGTCATTTTAGCCTCTTTTGCTCCACTCATTTCATGCTTACTACCTCACTCTTGTTATTTGCTAAATTTTATGATTCTTTCGCCTCACTCTATTATGAAAATTATTGCCTCTAATCTAACTAAATCTCACTTTGTGGATGCCTCGTGCTAACAAGACTGCTCGCATTAGCACCGGAGGCTACTACCCGCCTCGTTCCTTGTCTAAACCTATGGAACCACGTGAAGAGAAACCCCAGGAGCAGGGGAACTCCCCGCCTGCACCTACACCTATGCTGAATCTACTTCAGGAAGAGCCAAAAGTTGATGAAGAACCTATGGAGGTCATTGTAGTGAAACATGATGATGACAAGGAGGATGCCGCTCAAGGAGATGGCCAACCCCCGTCACCACCACAAGATGATCCAACTAGGGAAGATGTGCCACCCACTGCCTTGGGGTGGACTGTGAAGACATATGACAAGCCGAGATGTGACTCCACCGCTTCACACCACCGACTGGTGGGGATCCTCCTTGCCTACTATGCTGATTGGAATGTATCGGTGGAGTATGTCTGCAACGAGTATATGCACAACACTTATTGGAAGTCTAGGGCGTGCATCTACATTAAGGATGAAGGGAAGGGTGCATACCACCATGGAGGATAGCATAGAATACACAGCCTTTGAAGCATGCTTGGGTCTCCATGGCCGCCGCTTTGATGATATGAAGGGGGATCAATATTATTTCCTCCCTCGCCAACACCCTGAATTGGAATGGGCAATGATGGACCCTGAAGGCATGGATCCAACCACTCAAGTGATGGTAGATTTTGCCTATGATTTAGTGGAGAAGAATCGGCGGTTGGAGGGTCAGTTGAAGGCACAAGGGAAGTCTCTCAAGAGCTGCCAAGGAGTAATAGATGACCATAGGGTGTGCCTTAACTTGCCAAGGATTTACAAGAAGCTTTCCCATAAACCTCGTCAGTAAGTGTTGGAGTCCCTTTATGTAATAAAATGCTAATAGCATGGGTCTGAATTGAGTCTAGTAGTGTGGTGTGAACTTTGGTGTGTCTAGTTAATTTATTATTATGTTTATGTGTGAGATGGATTTTTGTAATGAGTGTTGGAGCTTTGTGGACATGTCCGCAAGTTCCATAGTTAAGAATATTAAGTTTGAGTTTAATGAATAAATAGTTGGGTTTGGTTCATCCTGTTCTTTCGGTTATGTTTTCAGAACAGTCTGCCTTTATCTCGATGCCCATTTAAATATGCTTGACCAAAAGTTATGAAATTTTTATGGGAATAACTAGACTTAAGTATCTTTAAAATGCTGCTGGAATCACCTTTTTATCTGAACTGGTTCAAGAGATATAATGGTTTCCAGTTGAAGTTTCTATGCAGTCTTGAATCTGTAATAGTTTCGGTTGTGTCCTATTTTTGATTAATATAATGACCAAATCTAGGCATGTGATCTGAATAAAAGTTGTATATAATTTCTTAATGTTTCCAACCATATAAAGAATGCCTCTTTTCCATATCTGAAACTCAAGATATGACTGTTTTACTATGCTACTGATGTTGTAACTCGCCCAGAAAGTTTTTAGATTGCATTCTTTATCTCTATAAGTGTCTTAGCTTGGAAATCTCAAAGTTTGAATGTTTGTGTTGGATGACAGATAGCTAGAAGAGGAAGAAGCAGGGGTCATGGAGGTGTTCCCCCATATCCACCACCATCGCCACCACCTACTATTGAGCAGCTTTTGGCGGTGCAGACACAACTTATGCAAGCTCTGGTGCAGAATCAGCAGAATCATCCAATTGGTGTGGCACCGCGTGACAAGCATGGTGAATTCTTGAAGGGCCATCCCCTGGTGTTTTTTCACGCCACTGATCCACTGTAAGTAGATGACTAGCTTCGTGCATTGGAAAAGCAACTGAATATAGCGCAGTGCGACGACCATTAGAAGGTGTTGTACGCATCGGGACAACTTCAGGGAGAAGCTCAGGACTGGTGGGAGGCTTTTGAGTATGGGCGTCCCAATAATGCTCCTGCCATCACCTGGCAGGAATTTAGAGAGAATTTTAGATCCTACCATATACCTAAAGGATTGATAGAGCTAAAGCAGGAGGAATTCAATGCCTTGAAGCAGGGATCCATGTCTGCACCTAAGTATCATGATAAATTTGTTTGGTTGTCATGTTATGCTCTGAATGAGGTGGTTGATGATGCTGATAAGCAGCATCACTTTCTTAAGGGTCTGTATAATGGGCTCCAACTCCAGTTTATGTCCAACAGATACCCTAACTTCTAGATGCTCATGAATCACGCTATTGTGATTGACAGTAAGCGCAAGGAGATGGAAGCCAAGAAGAGGAGGTTTTAGGGATAGGCCTCTAGAAGCAACACTTGTCCACGCACCAACCCTCAGCAAGGCTTTCAGCAAAGGTACCAGGGACCACCGAATTAGTGGAACCATGGTCATTACCCTCCGCGTAATTAGTTCTAGCAGCGCCAGCAGAATCAGCAGTAGGGTAGCCAATAGACACCACGCCAGGGAACACCCAATAACACTCCAATGAAGACCAGTGCCCCTAATACCCCCAACAAGTGAATCCATTGTGGTAAAGAGGGACACATGTCTTATAACTGCCCCGAGAAGCCAAACCAGCAAACCCCCTAGAGGCAGAATAGTCACCAGAAGCCAGCACCCAACACTGGAAGGGTGAATCATGTGTCTATAGAAATAGCGCTTGAGGAACTAGAAGTCATGCTCGATACGTTCGATGTCAATTCCACTCCTACCACCATTCTTTTTGATTCTGGAGCTTTGCATTCTTTCATATCACAAGCATTTGTTAGAACACATATACCTTTGTGTGCCATGAAGAATCCCATACTAGTAAACTCGCTAGGAGAAAGTATGCAAGCTTCTTATCGTTGCCTCCTAACTAATCTATCTTTAACGGGGGTAGAGTTCAAAGTGAGCCCCATTGTGTTAAGAACATCTGGCATTGATGTGATTCTGGGTATGGATTGGATGAAGCAAAACCAGGCAGTAATTCAGTGTTAGGAGAAGGTAGTTGTTGTGACCACACCTAAAGGGGAACAATCAATGTCGATGTGGTAGTGCAAGCACAACTGATAGCCACAGTGAACCAGCTTGATGATAGCACCAACAAGGAGGACCGTGTTATGGATGAGTTCCCGGATGTGTTCCCCAATGACTTGCCAGGTATGCCACCTGACCGTGACATTGAGTTTATTATTGAATTATTACCTAGAAATGCACCTATAGCTAAGCGTCCATATAGAATGGGGGTTAATGAACTAGAGGAACTTAAGAAACAAATAAAGGAGTTGTAGGAGAAAGGTTTCATTCGTCCTAGTTCTTCACCTTGGGGAGCATCGATTATTTTTGTTGATTATCGATCACTCAATGAGGCCACTATCAAGAAGAAGTACCCGCTACCTAGGATTGATGATTTATTTGATCAATTGAGAGGTGCTTATGTATTCTCTAAGATTGATCTTCGTTCTAGCTATTGATCTTCGTTCTGGCTATCATCAATTGAAGATTCATGCAACTGACATACCCAAAGTACCTTGTACTACATGGTATGGCTTGTATGAGTACACCATTGTGTCCTTTGGTTTGACCAATACACCAGCATACTTTATGTACTTGATGAATAAGGTGTTCATGGAGTTTCTGGATAAGTTCGTGGTGGTATTCATTGATGATATACTGGTATTCTCCAAGATAGAAGAAGAGCATGCTAAGCACCTAAGGTTGGTTCTACAGAAGCTCAGGGAACACAAGTTGTATGCTAAGCGAAGCAAGTGTGAGTTTTGGTTGAAGGAAGTTTCTTTCCTAGGCCATGTCGTCTCTAATGGTGGAATAGCAGTAGATCCAAGAAAGGTGAGAGATGTACTAAACTGGAAACCGCCAACCAATGTCGGTGAGATTCATAGCTTCTTGGGATTGGCTAAATACTATAGAAGGTTCATAGAAGGGTTTTCCAAGCTTGCCAAGCCTATGACAGCTTTGATGGAGAAGAATGCTAAGTTTGTGTGGTCTGAGAAGTGCCAAGCTAACTTTGAGGAGTTGAAAAATAGATTGATAACAGCCCCAGTATTGGTTTTGCTAGATTTGAGCAAGACCTTCTCTATCTATTGTGATTCATCTCGCCAAGGTCTCAGATGTGTTCTTATGCAAGAAGGGAGAGTAGTGGCCTATGCAACCCGATAGTTGAGAAAGCATGAGCTGAACTATCATACTCATGATTTGGAACTAGCAGCACTGGTTCATGCTTTGAAAATCTAGAGGCACTACCTTATTGAACATAAGAGTGACATCTATATAGATCACAAGAGTTTGAAGTATATCTTCACTCAGTCAGATCTGAACTTGAGACAGTGTCGTTTGTTGGAGTTGATTAAGGATTATGATTTGGAAGTGCACTATCATCCTAGAAAGGTAAATGTTGTTGCTGATGCTCTTAGCAGGAAGAGTTATGCTAATGAGGTGAAATTGATGACTATGTCAAGTGACTTGTGTGCTGAATATGAGCAACTAAACTTTGGTTTTGTCACTAATGCAGTGGAGTTGGTGATAGAACCTATATTGGATCAAGAAATACGCAAGGGTCAGTTGCAGGATAAGAAGTTAAAGGAGATAGCAGAGAATATAGTGATTGGCAAGGCACCAGGCTTTCGTATGGATGATAATGGAACTCTATGGTTTGGGAAAAGACTATGTGTGCCTGAGAATAAGTCTATATGAGATGCAATTCTTCTTGAGGCACATGAGTCTGCTTACTCTATACACCCCAGGAGTACCAAGATGTACCTAGATTTGAAAGAGAAGTATTGGTGGTATTGACTTAAGAGGGATGTTGCTGAATATGTTGCTATATGTGATACATGTCAAAGAGTTAAAGCGGAACATCAAAGACCCGCAGGATTGCTACAACCAATGAAGATACCTGAGTGGAAGTGGGAAGAAGTTGGTATGGATTTTATTGTTGGGTTACCACGCACTCAGAGAGGTTATGATTCAATATGGGTGATTGTGGATCGGTTAACTAAAGTTGCTCACTTCATACCGATCAAGACTACCTATAATGGACCGAAGTTGGCTGAATTATATATGGAGAAGATAGTGTGCCTGCATGGAGTTCCAAAGAAGATCGTGTCTGACAGAGGTACTCAGTTCACATCTCATTTTTGGTAGCAAGTACATACTTCATTGGGAACAAAGTTGAATTTTAGTACAGCATATCACCCTCAGACAGATGGACAAACTGAGAGAACTAATCAAATACTAGAGGATATGTTGGGAGCTTGTGCATTGCAATATGGTATAAGTTGGGACAAGAGCTTGCCATATGATGAGTTCTCATATAACAAAAATTATCAGAAGAGTCTCCAAATGGCACCTTTCAAGGCTTTATATGGATGAAAGTGTCGAACCCCATTATTTTGGAATCAAATGGGAGAAACTCAAGTATTCGGACCGAATGTTCTAAGAGACATAGAGAAGCAAGTACGGATGATTAGAGACAACTTGAGAGTGGCACAGTCTTGATAGAAGAGTTATGCTGACACTCGGAGAAGAGAATTGGTTTTTGAAGTAGGAGATTATGTTTACCTAAAAGTATCACCAATGAAAAGTGTAAGAAGGTTCAATATGAAAGGAAAGTTAGCAAAAAGGTATATTGGGCCTTTCAAGATTCTAGAGAGACGTGGCGAAGTGGCTTATTAGTTGGAATTGCCTGAGGGTTTGTCAAGTGTGCATGATTTATTCCTTGTGTCTAAATTAAAGAAGTGTTGACGTGTACCTAAGGAGCAGACATCGTTAGAGGAGCTTACTATTAAGGAAGATCTCACCTATGAGGAGTTTCCAGTAAAGTTCTTGGAGATGGCAGAAAGGGTTACAAGGAGTTGAATTATAAAGATGTGTAAGATTCAGTGGAATCGGTATATAGAGAATGAGGCTACTTGAGAAAGAGAAGAGGATTTGAGGAAGACATACCCACAACTTTTTGAGTAAGCATCATCTGAATGTCGAGGACGAGATCCATTTTAAGGGGGTAGAATTGTAACACCCTAAAATTTGCATCATTTAAACAAAGGATAATTTAATATATTTATGTATTTATGTGTGCATACAAACTTAGAGAAATAATGACTTTTCTTAAATGAAAATCAACTATAAGGTCTAGATACATATTTGAGCATAGATGTTGCTGCATATTTATTTTGTGATGATTGGGTTTATTCAAAATTTCATAAGAATTTAAATTTGATTAGAATTTGGTTTTGTAAATGTGTTTAAGAAAAAGGAAAAGGAATTTTACCTCTCCCTTCCTCTCTCTCGGCTTTTGGCCTGCTCGGCCTTGCCTCCCCCGTAGGCCCAGCTCCACTCCCTATAATCCCGCACCCAGCAGGCCAGCCCAACTAGGGCTAAAGCCCAGCGCAGGCGCCCATCACCCCCTTCCTCCCTTGGCTGATAGCTCTAGCCAGCGCCTTGAGTAACCTCTAGGTGGGGCTGCTCTGTCAGCGTCGTCCCTCGGTTAGATTTAAAATCATTTTTATTTATTTTTATCCCGAAAATAAGATCCATCTATTTATAGTTTTGCCACTAGTCTTATTGAAGCTATAATTTCTTCGTTTTAACTCTGTTTTGATCCGTTCAAGTTGCGTTAGATTCATAATTGCGTAATCTACATGTTCATGCTACTGTGAAATATGTTTTCAACTTTTGAAATTCGAGATTAGGTTTAATCTATTATTTGACTAAAGGAAAACTTGTTTAATTCATAACTTCTTCGTTATAGCTCTGATTTTTATGATCTTCGTGTCTGTGTGTTCATAGTGAGACATAGATTCATTTTACAAACTTTTTATCTTGATTCTATGTTGTTGGTGTACTGTTCTAATCAATAGCCTTTGTTTGCTATGCATGATTGCGTCTGGATGCTTGTGTGATGCTGTATTGCTGGAGTATAGATGGTGAGCAATTCATGGAAGAACAAGAGTATTACTTTGACGAGCAGGATCAGTAGGAATGCTTTGATCAAGGCAAGTATAGCATGGGAACATCCTTGTTTCATATCAACTTTAATACACTTAACTCATATGCATGTGTCTCCTTGCTATAACTAAGGGATTTCTAGAATTGTACTCATACCTTGTCACCTATGGGATACGCATTGGGTAGCTACTGCTAGTGCTCAACAAAACCATGATCTTGTAACTTGACTAATGTTATATGCAACAAACATAAAATATGACTTTTTAGCAACTTGATAAAAGGGGGTTGGAGTATTTAGCTACTTTCTAAATGCTTTGGATTCTTCTCCTTAAGGACTTATCTATAAGTGATCATCCACTACTTACAGTACAACTGTGAGGGCCACATGGCTTTGGCTTTAGCTCTATACAAGGACTTTTTCTAGCTTGTTAGTGGTTACCTTTATGGCTTAAAAAGGGCTTGCCAAATTGGGTATAGTGCGGGCTCTGTCTTTATGTGTATAGCATGTGCGGAATGTGCCATTTAGAATGGGAGCTCTACATCTGTTTGCCGATTAGAATTCTAGCAGCCCTAACTTGTTAGACGAACCTTTGAAAGGCTTCATAGTGTACCCTGCCTGCTCACCTTGGTAGTGTTTTGGGACTTGCAAACCCTGGGCAAATGGGAAACACGACTCACAGTGAAAGTGTACAACCTCTATAGAGTGTAAAACTGTTATAACAGACATGCTCACGGTAATGAGCGGCCTTGAAACCCTTATGGAATAGATGATCACTATTAATTAATTGTTTTTGCTATATATTATTCATGTTTACATTGATTATGTGTTTATATTGGGTTTATGACAACTTGTGCTATTCATATGCTAAAATTGTGACAACTAAAAGCTAAATACAAGTAAACATGTGTTAAGCCTTTTGAGCCTTATGAACCCCATATTACACTTGTTAAGTACGACATGTACTTACACTTGGTTATTTTTATTATTTGGATAAAAATCCTAGATGGGTAATAGATTGCTATGGTAACAACGACTTTCCTGAGGATTACTTGTCTTGTGGTCAACCAGTTGATGTCCCTATGCTATGGAGCTTCTACGAGAGAGTTATCTTTATATTTTTGCTATATTTATGTGAAGACTATGTGATAATATTCATGATGTAATAAACACTTGTGATCGTACTTTCTATGATTTGTCGACTTATGTGTGTGATTGATCTCCGTGCGCACATAAGATTATGCATCCCATTTTATCCTTAAAATTGGGTGTGACACTTCACCATCCCGCTTTCTGAGAAAGATCGAGAGCATGGAAGAATCCATGGATAGGAGGTTCATCACCTGCAAAACTCAAGATCTCAAAGGGTGAATACTCAATTCTACTCCATAGGACTTACCCAATATAATAAACAAGGATCATGCATTTGGATTGTTGCAAGGAATGATTGAATTTGCATAAAAGCCTTTGAATCATAAACAACAAGTGAATCATGAAACTTAGCATGGCAAGCATAGCATAGGAATATGAATTAAGCGATTAGCAAATGGAACTCGATCTTCCATGAGTCCTGAACCTACTTGACTCTAGTTTGAATCTAGAAGGTAGAACTTATTGCCTTCAAAAAACACTCTATAGAGGGGTACAAGTTGTCCCCACTAGAAACAAGGGATATCGCCCATAAGTCTAGTCGGTACAAAAGGGATACCTTGATGCTTCAACCTTCCACCAATCCGACCAAGATGTTCACAAAAGGTCGACTGGTGTCACGATCGCGATGGGCGGCAATGGAGGGATCCTACGTGTTGGCACAAAAATGTTTATCGTGCCAGGCACACGAGCAAGCTGCAAGGGTCTACTCGATGGAGCTAGAGATTCGCCTAGCTTCAACACAGGGATGATCGAATCCTACGTATTCCTCCCGAGACGTGCCAGTCAATTTGACCCTGCAATTGACAAGGAGAGAAAGTTCATTAGAAATTTAAGGAGGAACATGTGGGTCTGTGCCCAGATAGTTCCAAGTGTGCCTCATCGGGAGCAGCCAGACGTGAAAAGTGACTAAATAGCCGATCCACATAGAAATCGACTGTTACGAACTGTAAAACTCTTGGATAGCGATTAATTTCATATTGACAGGTACATAACTCGTATATGTAAATAAGATCATCAGCTAGATAGATATTACCAGTGTAAAGCGTTAAGCCGATGAATCTAATCAGGAAAAGATATAACACGTGAATGAATCAACTATCTGATATGAACGGATCTACAAACGCTCTGAATCTAATCTGTTACTATCAATAGTGAGGTTCGACCAGATTGATGGTGGCTATGATGATAATAACAAACTAAAACTAAAGAATCCATAAAGACATCCATACATCGACAGGCTTTTCGAAAGACATGCTATACGTGAAGGCTTGGATGAATCGGTGTGGGGGTATGGCCCCCAAGACATGGGCCGCACCATCAGAGGTGGCCCGGCCCACAAGATCAAGGCATGCACGACACTGCTCGACGTGCACCGCAAGACATTGTATAGTACCAAATAGGATACTTTACTTGTAACCCTGCCCCTCTAGAGTATATAAGGAGAGGCAGGGGTCCTCTACTCAACATCATGTATTCAATACAATACACCAAAGACACAGGACGTAGGGTATTACGTCGATCAGACGGCCCGAACCTGTCTAAATCGCTGTCTCTGCGCCTTGTGTCACCATCTGGTTCCTGATTACGCGCATCCCCACCGACAAATCTACCATCGTGGGATACCCCTCGGTGGACTGCCGAGCATATTCTGTCGACAGTTGGCGCGCCAGGTAGGGGTGTGCGCTTGATCCATGGCGAGCCAGATGGATCTCAAATCAACAACGCGTTCTCGTCGTCAATCTCGTGGAGATCCATCCCGGTCCACGATGACGATTCATTGCTGCTACACCAGCCCCTGCGACAGTAGATCCAATCTCGGAACCACCTCCGAGGTCATCTTCACCAATAACTTGCCGTTGCTGCTCTCGTCAGCCCTCGCCGACCACTCGCCGCCGCTGCCCTCATCAGCCCTCGTCGATGACTCACCGCCGCTGCCCTCGGCGGCCTTCGCCGACGTCCCTCGCCGTCGACTCGTCGTCACCGCTCGGTGGCCTTCGCCGACATCCTTCGCCGACGTCCCTCGCTGTCGACTTGTCGTCACCGCTCGACGGCCTTCGCCAACATCTTTCGCCGACGTCCCTCGCCGTCAACTCATCGTCACCGCTCGATGGCCTTCACCGACATCCTTCGCCGACATCTCTCGCCGTCGACTCGTTGTCACCGCTCGGCGGTCCTCGCCGACATCCTTCACCGATGGCCCTCGCCGTTGTCTCATCGTCATTACTCGGCGGCCCTCACCGACATCCCTCGTCGCCGCGGAGCTGCAAGCAAGCTGCCTACGTCACCGACCAGATAATGCTATACGCCGCTGACCAGACACTCTGTCTAAAGCTAAGTCACGTTTTAATATTCTTCTAAATATTCTCCAATCTCCGTATATCGTCATAATGTTTTTCCGAACTGTTTTCTCCATGTTTGCTCTCTAAATGATTTTCCGAACCCCCGAATAGTCCTGTTGATGCTCGGACGCCTCCAGAGATGGCCCTGTCTCTGGCTCCTCCCTACACATGCTACGGGCTCCGCGCTCTGCGTTATGGATGGTCGGTAGCAGCTCCTTGGTCACGCCTATTCCTCCTACACGTGCACGGGCTCCGCGCTCGACGTTATGGACTATGGGCTAGCTAGGGCTGGAGACTCAGCTACACACTAACTGTTCGGGCGGTTTATATTAAACATAAATATATTTTCATGCCAATTGATCGCCGAACTGCATATGCCGTTTCATCACCATTGCTGATTTTTCTCCGGAGTTTATTTATTTGTGCATCATGTACTACCCGTTCTACATGTTTGTATTGCAGGATCATCGTCTAGGTGATCGGACCACCTGGTGCTCGGACTTCTCCACCGATCAACTGGTCGGACCGTTTGGTTCATGGACTCCGTCACCGACCAGTTGATCGGACTATTCGCCGATCGTTTCTACTCAATGTTCACTTCGCCACCGACCAGTTGACCAGACTATTCGCCGCTCGTGCTTCATTGCCAGCTACGCCGGTTACTCCTCAGCGCTCGGATTCTTTGTACTCGAGGACTAAGTGGGCACACTTCACTGCACGGACGTCGTCAGCTACGTCGGTGCTCGGACCTCGCCGCCTACGCCGGGGACTCCTCGGTGCTCGATCATCGCCAACAACGCCGGAGACTCCTCGCTCCTCGGTGCTCGGTCATCGCCAGCGACGCTGGGGACTCCTCGCTCCTCGGCGCTCGGTCATCGTCGCCTACGTCGCGGACTCCTCGGTGCTTGGTCATCGCCAGCGACGCTGGGGACTCCTCGCTCCTCGGTGCTCGGTCATCGCCGCCCATGCTGGGGACTCCTCGGTGCTCAGTCATCGCCAGCGATGCCGGGGACTCCTCGCTCCTCGGTGCTCGGTCATCGCCACCTACGCCGGGGACTCCTCGGTGCTCGGTCATCGCCAGCTATGCAGGTTACTCCTCAGCGCTCGGATTCTTCATGCTCGAGGACTAA